>NC_071355.1:21796267-23119267 GCF_943734655.1 Sabethes cyaneus
TGTACCAGTAGTTTTGTCCCTTTTTTATTGGATCGGAGTTTACCCGAAAACCCCCCAGCCCAGAGCCCACCATCGATCGCGTAAATTGTTGTCTTTGTTCGAAACCATTGCACAGAATATCGGCTGGCATCGAACATCGTTTGCGAATTTTCCAACCCAATTAAATGTTTTGAACATTGAGAAAAAAATTGCAATTTTTAATCAGGCAAGCTGAGTCAAAAAACACAAGGCAAAACAAACAAGCATATGTACTAGTCTGATAGTTTGGAACCTTGCTAATTCTAGTAGAAGGAGGGAGGGGTACATACAGTAAAGCATAAACAATATTAAACCAATAACTAAAAAAAAAGTATGAGAGAAACATAACAATGTCGCACAGTAATTTTAAGACATGAAACATTAAACAAGTTATTGATATACACAAAACTCTATAAGAATGAAACCGACGTCGCAAAAGAGAATTTAGCTACTACAAACCATACATACAAGAATACTCCAACACCCTTCGTATATAAATGATTTTTTTCACTGAGACATGTTGATATTATATAGTCATGATGTTAGATTTGCATTTTCTACTTTATTTTCGTACTGTGTTTTGATTTTTCTAATCATTAAGTTTTTTTTCCATACACACAACACAAAATATAACATCCACTTCATGTCGAAGGTGTGGTAAAGGTTCCAAGATTTTGCTACATTCACTTACAAACTTCTAGTCGCCAGAGAGAGCCAGAGGGACAGTTCCGGACGCTATTTTTACAGTCCTGATCTGTCTCAAGCCTCTTTGCAATTGCAATTTGCAACAACAACCAACCAACCAACCATTAAGTGTCGTGGAACGGCCTCAACTTACCACACAACGTCAGTGAAAAAGCAGGGGAAAAAAGAACAACCCCAAATGCTTAACATCCGAATCTATTCCATTAAACTGTGATACGAGCTAAGGCAGAAAAATAACGTTTAAGAAGAGAGAGAAGAAAAAAACAAATGCAAGAATGTGTTGACACATGTTTCGGCGCTCGATTGTGTACCCCCAAGCACCGTGTGCTGCCGTATAATGTATGTACGTATATTTTTAGTCCGCCCCACAAGCAAGCAAGCAAACAAACAAACAAGCAAGAGTATAATGACATTTTTTCCAATCTTTTTTCCCTAAAAAAATTCCTTCTCAAACTTCTGCACTGCTGCACCGCTGCTGCTGTTCCTGCTCCATAGAGCCGGATCGCAGTTGGCCCTGTTTTGCGACACAGACGCAACATCTATTTGACATTTGACAGGGCAGAAGCAGAAATTCAGAGGAAAAAAAATAAAAAGAAAAACATACCTCTTCTTTTCTTTTTTTTTGGAGCCAAAGAGCAGGAGGAGACTTGCATTTTTTTCTACTGCTGTGCTCTCTCTCTGTTTTGTTCTGTTGTTGCCTGTTGTTTTCAGTTTTTCTCCTTTCCTTTCCGTTCCGTTTGATTCTTTTCCGTTCTTTTCATTCTCCGGTTTTTATGATTATGTATACGTTCGTTCGTTTTTTCGTTTGTTTTGGTTGGTTACTTTCGTTTTCGTGTTTTTAATTTCGATTAACGTGCCACAGAAAAGGAAAAAAAAAGGAAACGTCACAGCACCTGGAAGAGAGAGAAAGCGAAAAAAAAAATTTACAACCACAAAGGCAAAAGAGCTCTGTTCGCGCAGATCATAAAAAAGGACACACAGAGAAAACAAAAAACGAAAATCAATCATTATTTGCTTTGAGTTCATTGTGCGTACAGCATCCAATTGATCGACAGAGAAAAAAAAACAAAATTCATTTTAACTGATTTATCGTTTAGTTCGTTTATATTATTATTACGTAACGTTTATGTTTCAGCAGTTCAACCACCACCTCCACACACACACACCACCCACACACACACAAACAAACAAGCAGGCGGTGCATATTATAGTTTTCTTTTTCTTTTTATTATGATTTCGGTTTTGGCAAAAAAAAAACAATAGCCTCACACACGACAGCAGCAGGACGACGACGACGACGTCGACCCCGACGCCGACGTTTCGACGTACGGGCGCGTCGTAATTAATCAGAGTAGGCGCAGGCAGACAAACAGACAAAACAAACAGCGAGCTTTTTTCGTCTGTCATCGTAATATCGTTTCGCGGTGAAGTTTTTTTTGTTTGTCTTTGCTCTATTAGGCGACTCTTGTGTTATTATTCTTCAGTTTTATTATTAATTGTTGTTTTCGTCTTCTTAGTTTCTTCTTTTTTCGTGTTTTCGACGAAACGCAAATTAGTTTGTAATTTTGTGTTTAGTTTAGTTCGTTCGGGTGGTTCGTCCGGCCAGACCCTGTGGAAGCGGGTAATTTTAGAGGTTGAAAAGCCGAAAAAAAGATAAATTACACGTCCCGCAGGTGTTGTTAGGCGTGGAACCATCGACAAGTATTTTTAAGTATCCACTTGGGTTTTATTTTATTCGAGCGCATGATTTACCACTGTTTATTTCGATACATGTTTTTATTATTTCTTAATTTTTTTCTTTTTGTGTGTTTTTTTTTCTTTTTTTAGGGTTTATGTTAGAAACAATTGAGAGTGATGTGTGCAATAGGATGTGACTATATGATTTCTTTCTTCTCACCTTAATCTACCCACTCTTTATCTTGCTTTTGCTTAGATTTAAAAAAGAACGGTCTTTAAAAACTAGTATATAGTTACAGCGGAACCGACACAGAGAACATTATTTATTTAAACAGATTTTCACACTTATTTAAAATCAAGTTTGACTTAGCAGAACGTTAGTATTTTAAGCATATTTTTGTAAAACTGTAGCGTATTTTCAC
The DNA here is from genome assembly GCF_943734655.1 of Sabethes cyaneus. NCBI lineage: Eukaryota > Metazoa > Arthropoda > Insecta > Diptera > Culicidae > Sabethes > Sabethes cyaneus. Next base: position 21,799,090 of record NC_071355.1, read on the forward strand.
CTATAATTTTTCCGTAGAACCGGCAGTTTTAATTAAGAGCCTATTCTTAAATTCGAAAGGTTTGCAACCTATTCTAGAATGCTCTATTTTTTGAGTATCATTGCAATAACGGCGGAAAGATTATTGTTTCAGTTCCTTATAAACAAACCAATTTGGATAAAGTAAGCAGAGGAAACATTTGCAAAAGAATCCAGCAAGAAGTCCAAAACCAAAAGAAAAAAAAAGCATAACATTTGGAAACACAAAAGTACAAAGTTGCTTGAAGAAGAAAGAGGGTTAGCATGCATTCCTGCAAGTTTTAAACACACACTGAAAAAATTAGACGGTTCGAGACCGCTGGATTCTTACTGGCAAAATGTGTGAAGCATACCTGACATTCTAAAAAAACCCTACATATTGAGCGTAAAAAAATGAAATAGCTTGAAAATACCGCTGGAAAAAAAACCACCATCGTAGCGAAAAATCACCACAAATTAGTCGTACATTTTCCGTTTTGTATCCAAACCCTGTATGGATTTAACTCTATTTTGTGCAACAGTCAGTCACCAGATACCACCTGTCAAGAGGAAATGAAGCAACTCTTAAAACTCACTTCGAATATTAGAGAATGAAACCCACGAATCGATAGTTAAAAAAAAACAAAACGTCATCAAACATTTTCACATCGTGTAGTAGCTTTGAGTTGAAGTTTTCGTATCAAAAATTTCGTTTCTTTGTTTCGGCAAGCTCCAAGAATCAGTTTTTAACAACCAACCACCACCAAAACGAAAAGCAGATCAAATAGTAAGCAAATTTCCGAAAGCATCAATTATGCTTTGATTTGTCATTATTTATATTCGAATTAATCAATGTATGATTTTATTTTCCTGAATATGTTCTTGTGTATATATAAAAATTATAAAAGCAAAACATTAAAATAGTAAACAAATATGGGATACAATAAAATCTTATAATTTATGTCCGTTTTTCTTCATTTTATTTTTCCGTTATTCCGTTATTGGTTTCCACCAGAAAAACAGCAAAAAAAAAACAAAAAAAAATAGTACGAGCAAAACACAACCGAGAGTTCAATTTGGCGTGTGCGCTTTGTTTACTTCCTCTCTTTCGTTTCGTTAATTGTGTCGTTATCAACCAAACAAAACAAACAAAAAATCTCTGTTTCGTTGTTCGTCTATCCTCAAATCTTGGGTTTTGTTAAAAAAAAAAGTTTGTCAATCAATCAAGTCGAACGTTTCACGAGCTACCATCACAGCAAAAATTGTTTGTCCAACACTGAAACACGCACACACTCACTCACACACACTGCCACCACATATAACGCCCACCGCTCACCCGTACGCTACCGTTCGTTCAAGAACACGCTTCCTCCCACACACACAGCCACAAGGTGGTGGTCGAAACGTCGGTGAAAAAAAATCCAATAGCCAACCCTTCTTCTAATTCCCGGAAAAACAACCCATCGTACTTGTTTTGAGTTTTTGATGACAAACGAAAAAAAACCAAACCAAACCAAATCCGATTCGACAAAAAACGTGTTCCATTGTTTTGTTCTGATATGGGTTTTATCGGCGGCTTTTTCATCTTATTGATTACTTGGATTTTTACCACCCACACATACATTAACTATTATATATATATTGATAGAACCAACCAACCAACCAACCTTTCAGTTTCGTCAAATTATGCCTTTCCGGTTGTTTTGTGCGTGTGTGTGTGCGTGTGCTGCGTACCTCTATATATTGCGCAAGATTCTTTCAGTTCGGAACCAAAAAAAAGCCTAGCCTAAATCTGTTCGTTCACGCATCGTTTTGTATAAGCGTATTTTTTCTCGGTCAAGAGACAAATAATTTCGTTTGATTATTATTATTCTCTTTATGTGGGTAAGTAATGAATTCGATTATTTACTTTTTCATTACGATTTCTTCCTGTTTCGGTTGTATGTTTACTGTCACCCCCTCTGAACATAATTAATGCTCCCCCGATTAATTGATTCTGTTAGTTTTTTCTATTGTTGATTTTATGAGTTTGCGTCCCCCCGGTTTTCGGTGAATCGCAGCAACCTGTCTGGCTGCGGTCAAAACTTGACCGTGACGTTTCTGTGATTCATCGAACACAAAGTATCGATTCGGTTGTTCACCATAGTTACAGAGTTGTCAAATTCGTTGAATTGGAAAACTTTAACTGTTGACAGTTTCGAACGAATCCGACAACCTAATCTATTTGTTTTTCATTTTTCCACTTACAAAATCATCAGAAAAATTTGAAATTCAGCATCTCATATGTGTGTGTTTTAGGTGCAAAAATTTTCGTACTTTGTTTTATAGCATGCCGTTCGTGAGTAGTTTTCCTTCCACACAGTCGAAATTTAAAAGCTCACATTTGTTTTACCGACAGTGCAATTCGCCCCCTCGCCCCCCAGATTCCCAGAATACATTCATTATTCGTTTGTTCTTTAAACGTTTCAACATATCGTTGTCTATTTATACCTTACAACTTATCAAACGATTGATTCCGTTTTCTGTTTCTGTTTCGAAAGTTAATCAACTTTTGTGTCGCAAATTTTTAATTAATCATATGAGTACATTTTTTAATTTATTTCCAGCCAAAGAGAGCAAGTGCTAAACAAAATGTATATGTTTCTCACTTCCAGGCCAGGTACATTTCACATATTTCATTATTGGTTTGTTCGTTCGTTCGTTCCATGAGATTTTGCTGCGGCAAATCTCCTCGCATAAGTTTGTTGACTTGATTTTTTCGTCATATGTTGTTCAGAGAGTTCTAATTACAAATCAAAGCAGACCAACCAACCAAAAAAAACAACCGACTACCAATTTCCCGAATCAAGAAATGACGAAAAAGTTAGAGTAAAATATTTCCCTTTCTTGGGAGAACGAAGGAGTGTAAGACATCAAAAAAGGCTGTGAGTTTCTGGAATATGATTCCCAGAATTCCAAAAAAAAAAAAAATTAAAACCATTGAAGACTGAAACAAACGTACAAAGAGCGTAGTAAAAATATACCACATAGCAATAAATAAATTTTGTTTGAGAAAAATAAAAAAATCGCTTGTTTCAATCATTGCTCCGGCGGTCTGGCGCTGTGAAACCGATCCGATCCATGCTCTATAGTATAGCAAATTGGGTGCGGCCGTCGATATTCTCCCGCAGACTCACGAAATCGTCGTATAATTTTCCTTCCCAGCCCGTCTTATCACGTCGTTCACCTTCCCCCCATCCGTTGCCTGTCCTGTCCTGTGAAACATACACATGCGCACTGAAATCGTGCCTAGCCCAGTTCTTGAGCCACCACCCCAGCAACCAACATCAACTACACTATTGGGCAGCCGGGCCGGTTTTTACCCGGGAAAATCGATACCGCGTTGTGCTGCGCTGCCAAAAGCAGACGAAAAGGAACCCCGGCTTGGTCGCGAGAATGATATTTAGAATGAAACACTAATCTAAGGGTACCTTTTGAAATTATCTGATGCTATTAAGGTTCAAGTAGCCGTCATTGAATTTTTGGATAGTAAAGTAAATTAGAAATTCTATTCATGAAAATGGTTCACTGTATTCTTTCTACCATACAGAATAAACGAACAAATTACTTTTGCAATCTGAAAATTCAATTCAGACGTCTATAACAAATAGTACTTACCAATTGAATTAAGAAAGTTTAGCATAACCATAGAGGACTCCTAGAGTTTTCTTGACGTTTTTAGTAATCCTTGATTAATTATTTTCTAATTACCAAACATAAATCTGCAAAATTGAGCAAAATCCAAATCAATCATCTGATCTGTTAGAGAATGAAATAACATCATCATTCATATCAACTATTTGGTTAAATTTGTCTTTAAGTTTTACATAACTTTTCCGGGAGAAGATCAAGAGCTGATTTGGTTACTTTCTTTCTTCTGGTTTTACGGTAATTTTTACCGGTTCATTGTGGTTTCGTTTGTTACTGGGGGCCATTTTAATGTCATTATTGGCTTTGAAGATTTTGCAATTTAACACTAGCAGGGTAGAGGATCCATATTTCGCCAGGAGCCATATTTCGCCATATTGGTAGACTTAAAAGAAATTATTTAACGAATTGTAAAGTTGAGGACATCAATTTTACCAATTCGTCAAATAATTTCTTTTATGTCTACCACAAATATGCAAAAAGGCTTTGGATTCATCAACTGGCGAAATATGGATCCTCTACCCTATAGGTTGCTACCATGCTGAGTACAGGTTGCTAAAATAAACAAAAACCGCAGGACGTCCCGTTGCTAAGCAAGCATAGGTACATACTAATGCGATTGAAATCCCTGCAGCAAGCGCTGCTCGCGAGAAAAAAAAAACTTTAAGTAGGGTATGTTTACCTTCCCTTCCCGGTTATGGACCTTTTGAGTACAATTTTGGCAATCTTATAGATTGAACTGGTTATTTCTGGCGGGCGGCCGATTTAGAACCGAGAGATAAAAATAGCATCTTGTTATGTTTGTTTTGTTTATTTGTTGTTTGTTATTAGCACCTTGTAACTTGTTTATTTGCTCAAATCAGATGTATGGGGCCTTTTTACTTTATGCAATTCTCTGTATTCGATAATTTAAACCGAAAAATCGAATTCGGAAAAGTTTTCTAATGGCGATGGATGTAATGATCCATAATTACATCTCTGTACACCAAGAAAGGTAAAGTAAAATACCCTCTAATTGGCCAAAACTACTACAAACGGACGCATCCCGTGAGCAGAAACTGTATCATAGGAATTTTCATAAAAATATTTTTTGATATCAAGAGATTGTATGTATCTATCCCAGCGACATTTAGAGATATTGAGATATTTTTTTTCGATAGAAATTCACCAATGTTCAACGTTATACAAGCGGATTTATAGGGCACTAGCTGAGCCGACAAACTTCGTATTGCCACAAATTGAACTGTGTTGTACATAAATCGTGAATCTCGGATGACCTTTGTCACAATCTTGAGTTTTGCAAGTTTCTGGGGAGTTCATGGGTGGTTTAATATACAAATTTTCCTCACAGTAAAGTAGAAAACAATTCCCCCCATTGCTTAGCCTGATAAAATAAAGCGGATAGCATTTAAATATTCGCCATCATTACAAACTATTTCGGCAAATACCATTTTGCGGAACACCAATTATCGGTTGACTATAACGCGGAATATAGAGTTTCGCAGAATACCATTTCGCGAAAAACCTTACACGGGATGTACCATTTCACGGAAAATATTTCCGTAGAAAGTAGCATTTCACAGGGGTGACCCAACTGAAGGAAGTAATAGAGGTCAGTAGATCTAGGAAAATAAATAACCCTAGATATAGATGATCTCTACGGGGGGCTGCCCCCCGCAGTGCACTGTGGTTCCATTTGTTAGGACGGGCGGCCATAAATGAATTTTTCATGAATATGAAGTCCAGCATCATCAAAATGGACGAAAATAAGTCTCTTTTAACCAAAACACACGTCAAAGTTGTATGTCTACGACTACGATTTCGTTAGAATTATTTCAATTTGGATGATTTAATACTTTTAACTTAGGAGCACTGTTACTAGACACTTTTTATTGTCATTCTCTAAATAAGCTAACGCTACTTTTTTCTTTGTTTTGACTTGAAGGTAGTTCCAAAATACTTATTGTACTTATTTTTGATCAGTTTTGTATATTTATTTTTGCTACAACAAAAAATTGCAAGCAGTATAATGATAGTATTTGAAATGCAAATGTATCTATGATATTTGTCCAAGTATTTTACAAACTTCAATCTAAATACATTTTCTTGAGGTAATTTTGGTTTGTTGGATTCGAAGAATAAGTTTAAACTTGCAATGAATGAATTTGAACTTAGCAATAATCATTGCAAAAGGTTTTGGTAGCTACCCGTGGTGGCATCTAACGGGTATGAGTCAAACGAAAACTTTCAATATATTTACTATTCAATTCCGCTGTTTCTTTAGACAATTCTGCAATTAAAACGAGTACGTAATAAATCACCAAATGTTTACAAATGCGCAATTTATTAATAGATAGAAGAAGATAACGTTATGAGTATTTATCTACCAGCATTCGAGCAGTTTATAGCTTATTCCTTCAATTTTACCGTATTGATTGCGTACCCAGAGGACGAGCGCTACAAAATAGTCCTGTAACGTTCAAGTAATTTTACTTTTAAACCAATTATTTCTAATCTTAGAGCATTTCAAGAATTTGTTCGCTGTATTGCCATCATTAGTTGTCTCAATTTCCCTTGGCTTATCAACTATCAAGCATGGCGCACTCACTTTGGCTCGACTTTGATTATTTGAGTGTACCGCCTCAGCCAAACAGAATTCGAAAAAGTTATGCAGAGGACATTTATAGAGCTAGTTATCATCTACAATTTTTCTTCACAAAACTTGGTTGTATCTTTTGTATTTACGATGCTATACGGCTCCTATCCCGTTGGTAACCAGTGAACGTATATTTGATTAGCAACACAGTAGCGGCATTGTAGCACTGTAAATATAAAAGATGCAGTAAAACTTTGTTCAGCAATATTGTACACAATAACTTGCTCTATAAATTCCTCATACATTACTTTATGAAATTATGCTTAACAGAGGCTGTATAGCAAAATGAATTAAAATTTGATCAAAGTCATCGTACCATGCCTCTCAACTATCAATCCTTAAATCGAAGGCGGCAAACTCATTAGCAAGTATTAGCAGCTAAATCCTTCACAGGTTTATTTTTAAGACTTAAGTGAATCAGCAGATAGTAATTTAATTATTAGATTCGGGTAGAATCACAGTTAAAAACTAAAGTCAATTTGAATGTTTTCAGATTTTCTGCAACTACAAAACTTTTGTTTCACTCACGCACAACAGTGAATTAAATACTAGTGAATATCTAGCTCAACTTGTAAGAAATAGATGCTTTTCAAAGTTCCTTGATGAAAACCAGCTGAAATTTGCTTTACGGTGACAATATACACAATCCAAAAACCACGTGCTTTTCAAGTTATATCGAAAATGTCAAATGCTATATCATATCTTACGCTCAAATGTGAACTGTCGCTCAAATATACTGGATGAAAATGTTAGTTTTGCCTTCTTGGGTTTATAATAGACCCGGAAAATGTTTAGAAACCGTAAAACAAAACAATTTTTTTTTCGATTATTGGCCTATGGCGGTACCACAGTGCAGTGGCTGGCGAATCCGACGGCAGGTCGGCGGCATCACTCGCGGCCTGTGTCCGTCTCACCCTGAATCATCTAATGTTACCATTCATAGTTTCTGGTGGTCTTGTTATTGACTAATGTTTTATGAAAGAGTCTAAGATTTCTCGAGTTCGATTAGTTTTTGAGTTACGCAAAAATTTCTGTTTTATTTGTATGAGAGTCCTTATCCCCCTACCACAGGGATGAGAGATCTCAAACCATCATAAAAAAATCCTGCCTCCAAAACCCCCCACAGCCCAGATTTGGTTCAATTTGCTTGATTAGTTGTCAGTTATGAGGATATTTGTATTTCATTTGTATGAAAGCCCCCCCTTTTAAAGGGGAGAGGAGTCATAATTCCCATTCTAAAGAGGAAAGGGGTATCAATTCACCATAGAAAAAAATCTTGTCTTCAAAAACACCCACATGCCAAATTTTGTTCCATTTGCTTGATTAGTTCTCAAGTTATGCAGAAATTTATGTTTCATTTGTATGGGACCCCCCTTCTTAGTGGGGGGAGGGGTCTCCAACCATCGTAAGAACCTTCCCTGGCCCCAGAAACCTCTACATGCAAATTTTCACGCCGATTGGTTCAGTAGTTTTCGATTCTATAAGGAACATCCCGACAGACAGACAGAAATCCATTTTAATAGCTATAGATTCTATTTTATTAAGTTTAGAACAATTTCTTAAAAAGACAAAGGCTGTAATGTGTTGTCATTCGTTGCGGTTGTTTCGACAGAATCAATTTGAACCAGATTTTGGACTATAAAAGTGAAAACAAAACTGAGCTTTTAAAGTGGAACAATATTTAATATGCATCATGTTACTTATTTTAATGGAAATGGACAGAAACAGATGTGTGCGCACAGTCAATTGGTAAATGCAACTGACTGTATTGATTCTTAATTAATGATAAGTTAATATTTTATCTGCTCGACTAACTCCGTAGCCGCAAGGTTACCGAGTCTGCTTTGACAAGCGAGTGGTCGTGGGTTCGAATCTTAGTAGAATTATTCTCAAGCCCCTCATTTCCCCTTCCTTCACGCTGAAATCTATATTTACCCATAGCGAGGAATAAGTGGGTAGAGTAGATCAAGCTTTGAAGAAAGGGTAAACCTCAATACACAAAAGCACGTATAAAATTTAATTAGCATATCGCTCACTCAATAGCGATTATAGCAAAAAGAAAGGCAGTGCAGGTCATAGAGCGAACACCCGGGTGATATAACTATACTATACTATACTATAACTATACTGGTCGCAGTGATGAGTCCACACATGAAAAAAAAATCTGGTCGACTACGTACGATCAACTATGTATAATAACGAAAAAGTTAGTTGCTAGAAGTTCAACTGTGTCCCAAAGTTAGTCAGTATGTTAAAATACACATGTTTTCTCTAGACTGTCTTTCAATAAATAAATTGAATGCAAAGTTATTGGGTGGAATTGATTTTAAGTGTCCTTTTTAAACAAATCGCAAAGGGTAACAGATATGTATAGTTACCAGTGTTGGGGTTAGCGATACCGTTAACCCAGAGACACACCGTTCGCTTCGCTTTAAATAAATTCTCTAAATCGCTAAAGTTGAATGGTAATTGGAATTGCTAAAGTTGCATGGTAATTGGAAAATTACAGTCCGAATTCGTTAATTGAGTCACGACTGCACTCCAACTATCGAATCGTGTTCGCTAATTGGGTCTATTGATATTTGACAGAAACTTCTAAAACCATTTTTATTTATTTATTTACTATTTGATGGGGCTTTCAACCGTTGGTTGGTTCGCCCCAATTCGAAAACCATAAAATTTTGACATTCAAGTGCTTTTTAGTTGAAGCATTACCCAACTAGTGAACACCCAACTAAAGAAGACCACAATTAATGAGCTCTCAATGAGTGAATAATTGCCGTATTCAAACTGCACTTCACGGTTTAATAACACGCGGTTAATAGCAAATTTGAATACGGTTGAAACATCAAAGATATTATATTACTGGTGAGTGGCGGAGGAAGTGTCGTAATATACCTAGAGTTCCAAGTATTGTAAAGTTATCAATGTCTTTTTTTCGGGTGATCCAGCTGGTCCAGATTACTGACATTTGTCTTACGCACACTTCGCCGCGTATACGTAAACGCGAATGGAATTGTATTCATCGGGAATTTTTTTCCATAGTGAAACCGTTTCGCGATGCACACAAACCACCAATACAGTCATCTACTAGCAACCCTTATAACGTATAAAACTTGTCCCTTTTGTGATGTCAACAAAGTGTCAGGGAGACCTCAAACATCAGTACTACCTGACGGGACGGGCAATGTCGCCCACTAAAACACAGGTAAAGTCCCAAGTATAGCCGAAACGTCTATGCCCGCAGGCGGAGGCGTTCCAACCCTGCGCGGACTCCACGAATTCACTCTGAGATTTCTCTGCTAAAGGCTAGAATGTCATATTTTAAATTTTAAATATGATATGAGGTAAATATTTTAAATTTTATAATGATGATGATGTTGATGAGAAGAAAAATGATAAATCGAATTTGTAAATGTGCTTTACTCTGGACCTTTTGTAATACTTGAGTTGTAAAATGTCCTCAACCGCGCCTACTATCAATTTTCCAACACAAACAACTACAAACGAACCAATAGAAAGACCAATTTCGGACCGTTAGTGGTTATCAACTTATTCGGGCAAATTTCATCTTGCATCCCCCCAGCATTTATGCAGTGTCCCAAGATAGGTCCACAAAGTAAACTGCCTGGACGTTCGCGGTTGTCGATAGAAGCTTCAAAATATAGAGTCGCACCCGTCTCCCAACCCTCGAGACCAAAGAGCTAGTGCGCAGTATCTATAACGGGAATCCGTTGCCAAACCCCAAAAACCGACCGCTAGAAAAATCTTTCACTTAATTTACCTGTCCCATGCTACTTAGCACCTCTATTATTGCCCGTAATCATTGTAGAATGCTCCTTCGGCATCCAAACCGGGTCTTTAAGTGTTTGTATATGGATAAGCATGCAGCGCGCTTCATAAGATGGTAATGGAAATACTGTCCAGTTAAGTTTTCGAAGCGCGTATAGTAGAAATTGTTTCTGAACAGATTCAATGCGTCCTTCGTGTAACGCAGTCTGTGGGTGCCATACAATATTGCAATATTCCAGAATAGGTACCAGTGGACGGGACATGTCGCTTCCTGATATATAGGTTCATGCTCACCAGGTACTTCCTCAGTGTTTGGCCGGTTGCACCGACCCCCCGACTAAGCGCACGCAGGAACCGCCAAGAACATGCCGGAACGGGCGTATCCGGCGTCCACAAAGTGCCGCACGATGTCCGTTTGCGACGGGTCCTGAACGGAGTATCTTCACAGTTAGAATTCGAGTGGCAAGTAAGCTAATATAGTTATCTTCCATGGGAAATTTATCAAACTTAATTAGTTAGTAGCAGTATATATGCACTCAAAACTAATGACGGTATGCAAAGCTGCGCTCGCCAGCGCATGAAGCTCCAACAGCTGGAGGAGAAGCAGGCTTTGGAGAAACGCCACCTTGCCGAGAAGCATCAACTGGAAGAGGAGATGAATGATTTGGATGAGGTAGCTAGCAACCGGAGCAGGATTAGCGGTCGGTCGAGCAACAGAAGGGTACAGCAGTGGCAAGATGAATGTGCTGAGCAAACAGAAGGCGCGCCAAATCTCCAATCGGAAGAGCAAGTAGCAGCCTCGCCTGTTCCACAGAACACCTCACGCGTCCCGGAGAGCACTAAGGATGATAAGTTACCGAGTCCAATCGTTCCCGACATCAACAAACAACCGTTAAATTCGACGGTCAAACCGAAACACGTCAGTGGCGATCAGCAGCAGGCAGTCGGCGCGTTCCCTTCGGCGGTTCCGGAGTCTAAACTGATCGAGAGGCAACAGCAGCAGCAAACCGGCGCGTTTTCTACGACAGTTCCAGCAGTTAGAAAGGTATCTGATCCGACAGGTAATGATGATACCCAAAATCCCCCCGTAGTACTGCATGGTAAACAACCAGTATATCAAAACGAAATTCACAGTTTGCCACCAAATTATAATAACTCCTTCCATCAAATGATGAAGCAATTTGGGCACTTGATGCCATCAGCCACGGTTTCTTCTTTCAATTCATACTCGCATCCTCCCGAAACTGTTCCGCCGCTCGGAACCAATACGACTCTTCCGTATAATATGAACCCGACTTTGCCGGCAGGTAATATCCCCTTGCCACCGGGATTTCCGCCCGTTGAACAATTCACTCCTTCCCCGTCACAGTTAGCTGCACGACAGGTAATGCCTCGCGATTTGCCAATGTTTTCGGGCAATCCCGCAGATTGGCCGATATTCATAAGCAGCTTTATGAACACAACGCTGGCTTGCGGTTACAATTGTGCCGAGAATCTCGCGCGACTTCAACGCTGTCTTAAAGGACCCGCGTACCAGTCTGTTGAAAGTAGGTTACTGCTCCCCGATTCGGTTCCCCAAGTGATTGATACCCTTCGTTTACTATATGGTAGGCCGGAATTGCTAGTCAGTGCTCTATTAGACAAAGTGCGTAGTGTTCCGGTTCCGAAAGCGGAGAAATTGGAGACTATCATTGACTTCGGCATGGCGGTACGCAGTTTATGTGACCATCTTGAAGCGGCTGGACAGCAGGATCACCTTTCGAATCCGACTCTGTTGATGGAACTGGTAGAGAAACTTCCCACACACACCAAAATGCAGTGGGCAGATTATTTACAACAACACCCGGTGGTCAATCTGAAAACTTTCGGGGAATTTATGCTAGGAGTCATCACTGCAATTAGCAGAGTTACTATGTACACTGCGGGGAGCAGCGGTCCCCAAAAGCAGAAGCAAAAGGGATCAGTGAACACCCACATCAATGAGACGGAACAGATGCGCGATCCAGCTCGCGAAAATGAGCGTTGGTGTGCTTGTTGCAAGAAGATGGGACATCGAGTCTCGGAGTGTGCCGCTTTCAGATCGTATTCCGTTGACAACCGGTGGAAGTTCGTTCAAAACAATGGGCTCTGCCGTAGTTGTTTGAATGCACATGGTAGGAGAAGTTGCAGAAACGCCACGCAGTGCGTGATTGAAGGGTGTAAATACCGTCACCACCCATTACTCCATTCGAATCGTTCAAGCAGGGACTCGGACCCTGTACAGGATTCCTCGAATGCAGAAAACCACACCCACCGACAGTCCGATCAGTCACTTCTATTTCGTATAATTCCGGTCACTATCTGTGGACCTCAAGCCACCATCGAGACCTTTGCGTTTCTGGACGATGGGTCATCCCTATCACTGGTCGAACATGAGCTGGTTGAGCAACTTGGCATTGACGGATGGACGAAGCCTTTGTGTCTGAAGTGGACAGGAAATGTGACCAGAGTGGAGTCGGAGTCGAAGCAAGTTCGGATCACAATTAGAGGTGCGACTAGTCAGAAGAAGTTCACCCTGAATGATGTTCGTACCGTTAAAGAGCTCACCCTACCGGAACAGTGTCTTCGATACGATGAACTAGCCAATCGGTTCCGTCATCTCAAGGGTTTGCCAATCGTTGGCTACGAGAGAGCCGTACCTCGTCTGCTGATAGGCGTGAATAATTTAAGTCTCACGGTGCCGCTACAGGTGAAAGAAGGCAAGAAGAACGAGCCCGTTGCCGTAAAAACCAGATTGGGATGGTGTGTGTTTGGTGGCAGCGACAGAGGAACTACGCACACGCTCCACTACCATGCGTGTGAGTGTGTCAGTGACCAGGACTTACACAGTTTAGTACGGGATTATTTCGCGTTAGATGATGTGGGAGCGAGGCCATCGCCGCAGCTAGAGTCCGAAGAAGACAAGCGGGCCAGAAGAATCATGGAAGGAACGACCGTCCGGGTTGGAGATAAATTCGAAACAGGATTACTGTGGAGATATGACCATGTTGAGTTTCCAGATAGCTACAGTATGGCAGTCAAGCGCTTCGAATGTCTGGAGCGCAGGATGGTTCGAGATCCCGAACTAGCTGCAAATCTGAGAAAGCAAATAGCCGAGTATCAAGTGAAAGGTTACGCACACCGTGCGACTGAAAGTGAACTGTCCCGAGGAGACCCAAAGCGTGTTTGGTATCTGCCGCTAGGAGCGGTAATGAACCCGCGAAAACCAGGAAAAGTTCGATTGATTTGGGACGCGGCAGCTAAAGTGGATGGAATATCCCTAAATTCCATGCTGCTTAAGGGACCAGATCAACTTACGTCACTGCCAGCTGTGCTATCTCGTTTTCGCCAGTACAGAGTGGGAGTTTCTGCAGACATTAAAGAAATGTTCCACCAGATATCGATACGGGAACAGGATCGTCATTCACAACGTTTTCTGTGGAGGAACAACCCAAAGGAAACCCTGGAAACGTTCTTAATGGACGTTGTCACCTTTGGTTCTTCAAGTTCACCGGCGTCGGCACAGTTCGTGAAAAACAAGAATGCCGAGGAGTTCGCGACCCAGTTTCCACGAGCTGTCGAAGCAATCGTAAGAAACCATTATGTCGATGACTTTCTCGACAGCTTCGAAGACGACAAGCAAGCAGCGCGCGTATCTAATGAAACTAGATTCATTCACCATCAGGGAGGCTTCCAGCTTCGAAACTGGTTATCAAACAGTGCAGATGTGTTGAGAGAGATGAAGGAGGAAGATCCGCAAGATAGCAAGAGCCTTTGCCTGAAACCTACCGAAGGGAGTGATCGAGTATTGGGAATGCTGTGGCTGACGGTGAACGATGAGCTGCAATTCGCCATGAAAATGAAAGACGAGATTCAGCAAGTGATTGATAGCGCAGGACGCCCAACCAAAAGGCAACTACTGAAATGCCTGATGGGAATTTTCGACCCACTTGGTCTTCTAAGTGTTTTTCTAGTCCACGGCAAAATACTTCTTCAGGACGTTTGGCGAGCTGGACTGCAGTGGGATGAGAAAGTACCAGACGATATATTCGACAGATGGACCAGGTGGACGGGGCTCTTTCCGAAGGTCAGGGACCTGCGGATTCCTCGTTGTTACTTCGCCGGAGCGAATGCACAACTCTACGAATTTCTTGAGCTCCACGTCTTCGTCGATGCGAGTGAAGTCGCGTTCTCCGCTGTCGCTTATTTCAGGGTGGTCAAACCTAGCGGTGAAGCAGAATGTTCGTTAGTAGCTGCTAGAACGAAAGTTGCACCATTAAAACCGTTGTCGATCCCTCGCTTGGAGCTGCAAGCAGCGGTCTTAGGAACCCGCTTGATGTCATCGGTCTTAGAGAGCCACACCGTCGAAGTAAAGCAATGCGTTCTATGGAGTGATTCCGCAACGGTTCTAGCATGGCTACGTGCCGATCATCGCCAGTATAAGCAGTACGTGGCTTGTCCTATTGGGGAACTGCTATCTACAACGGATGTTGCACAGTGGCGATGGGTTCCCAGTAAGTTGAATCCGGCGGATGCGGCTACGAAGTGGGGAAAATGTCCGTGTCCGGCAGCTGCCGACGTCTGGTTTACAGGACCTGAATATCTTTCGCAACCCGAAGAGCACTGGCCAAAGCAAAGAACATCTTTAATACCTCCAGAAGAAGAGCTACGGTCGTGCTATGTAGTCCAAGAACATCTTATTCCGGACAGGGTTGTGGAATTCAATCGCTTCTCTAAGTGGCGACGTCTTTCAAGAGCTGTAGCGTACGTGCATCGTTTTATTGACAATATAAGTCGTCGACTTCGGGGAGAGCAGCCGGAAATTTTACACCTAACACAGGAAGAGCTGAAGAAAGCGAAGAACAGTCTGATGCGGATGGTTCAGTGGGAAGTATATCCCGAAGAAATGATCGCGTTGTCAACGGGACGAACCGAACTGGCAAAGTCTAGCAGTCTTTTCAAGAAGTCGCCTGCTGTGGATGAGTTCGGAGTGCTGCGGATTGATGGCAGAATTGGAGCTGCCCCGCATACTCAATTCGACACAAGGTATCCAGTGATCCTCCCGAGAAAACATCTGGTTACCGAGCTGATCGTGGACGACTACCACCGTGCGCTTCGTCATGCTAATTCGGAAACAGTGGTGAATGAAATTCGCCAGCATTTCCACATTCCTCGACTGCGAACAGTAGTGAAGCAGGTTGCAACCGCGTGCCGGTGGTGCAAATTGATAAAAGCGACGCCGAAGGTTCCGCGAATGGCCCCACTCCCACCAGCGCGATTAGCATCGTTCGTTCGACCGTTCACTTACACCGGCATTGATTTGTTTGGGCCGCTGGTGGTGAAAGTGGGAAGAAGCGCTGCGAAGCGTTGGATCTGCCTGTTTACCTGTTTAACTACTCGCGCCGTCCACGTTGAGGTTGCATACTCTCTCTCTACGCCCTCGACTGTGAAGTGCATCACGCGTTTCGTTAGCCGTCGCGGTTCACCTGCGGAGATATACTCGGACAATGGTACAAATTTCGTCGGGGCCGCGCGGCTGCTTAGGGAACAGGTCGTAGCTATAAACCATGAATTGGCTGCAACGTTCACTAATACCGATACTAAATGGATCTTCATACCACCGGCAGCACCCCACATGGGCGGAGCGTGGGAGAGGATGGTACGGTCGATAAAAACTGCCATGGAAACTGCGTACTACAATAATAGCAAGCTGGATGATGAAGGATTGGCAACCCTGGTCGTCGCGGCTGAAGCAATTGTCAACAGACGGCCACTTACCTACTTGCCTCTGGATGCTGCTGAAAAAGAAGCCCTGACTCCGAACCACTTCCTGTTAGGGAGTTCCAATGGTGTGCTTCAACCCGCGACAGCATTCACTGACCCTGCGTTGGCACTCAAAAGCTCCTGGTACCAAATTCAACACCAGCTTGACATTTTCTGGAAGCGTTGGATCCGGGAATATCTGCCGATGCTGACAAAGCGGACAAAATGGTTCGGTGAAGTGAAACCTCTCGCGAATGGAGATCTGGTTCTCATAGTAGACGATTCCCAAAGAAACGGCTGGTTGCGTGGACGAATCCTGGAGGCTGTGGCTGGGAAGGACGGGAGAATCCGGCAAGCTATTGTTCAGACCACAAAAGGAATACTGCGTAGACCTGTATCAAAACTGGCTGTGTTGGAAGTTCAGACTGACGGTAAAACTGGCTCTGATGACCAGTGTTACGGGGGGGAGAATGTTGCGCATGGGAACCCTAGCTCCCATAAACCAACTCTGGCCGATAAGGTCGATGCGCCGCGACGTGCTGCTTGACGTGAAGCGTTGACAGACAGTGTGTCAAGCTGACAGAATGTAAAACGGCTTGTCATGACAGGGGAGAAGATAGAACGTAAACAACCTTTATAGTGGCTTGGCAGACGTGCAATTCCTTAACCTACATAAAATTACTTAAAATTACGCTAAAAACTAGTGAAAATCTCGTTAAATCTACAATTTATTCAAGTTACCTACTCTTATTTGCTATTTCTAAACTAGTAAGTACCAGAATCAATAAAACTAAACTAAAACCTAGGCTAAAATTAAACATGCAATCAATAGTTACAGTTATAACCTACATCTTACGGCTAAATTCATGCGGTTTACACAATAGCGACACTGAAAAATTGTAAGTTACACCTATATTTGTAAATGCTAAATAATGAAACCAAATTATGTTTATAGCTTAAAGCTGCTTGTAACAAATACATACGTTGCTAAGGAAAGTCAGTGGTCGTTTTTCTTTGTTCCGTAACCGCCGGAACACGTAGAATGAGTTTTCCATGGTCCTGAGGAGGAAAGCGCCAGAAGATCATAATCGTGAAGCTAGAACAACTATTCCAGGCTAGTGATACGTACAAGTTCTATGAGAAGATGAACCAATTTCGTAAAGGATGGACACCGAAGCATGATATGTATAGGGACGAGTAGAAAAAACCTGGTCACCAGGGAGCGCGAGATGGTCGAAAGGTGGAACCAGTTCTTCGATGGGCATCTCAATGACGATATAACAGAAGGAGATAGAACAGAAGTTAATATAGGAGTGCCTACAAACGATAACTGATCTCAAAGAAATCCGGCGAAAAATTGGATATCTGAAGACTAATAGAGTCGCCGGACAGGACCGACTCCGGGTAGAACCCTACAAAAATGGTAGGGAACCACTAACAACGGTACTTCACTTGATAATTTCAAGATCGTGGAAGGAGGAGAAACTGTCGGAGGATGAGCAGGAAGGTGTGGTTTGTCACAACTATAAAAAGGCCGATCGACTTGATTAGTGTAATGCTCTCCCAGATCTTGTTACCTCGTCTATCTCCAATAGCAAGAGATTTCATAGGGTAGTATCAGGCGGGTTTTTCGGGGGTCTGTGCTGCTAAGGATCAAATTTTTACACTCCGACAAAAACCACCAGAAATGCCATATGTACAACACGTTCACAAATTATATTTTCATGGATTTCAGAGCACCAAACGATACAGTCGAGCGCGAACAGCTATAACTAAAATGCACGAGAACAATTTTCCAGACAAACTGATGCGGCTTCCCTGGATCAAGTGATGTAGTACGTGCGTGTTACGGGAGCACCCTCGAGTCAATTCACCCAGAGGGTTTCATCAAGAAAATGGACAATGGACTGTCCTGTATGTTATTTAACGTCGCCATTGAATGTGTGATCCGGCGAACGGGCATCGAAACGAGAGAAATCTTCGATCTTCGATAAAAGTAGCCAACTCTTAGCCTTCGCAGACGACCTACGTTGTAACGTAGTTTTCGCTTGTGACCGCGAACACCAACACTAGCAAAGAGTTCCAGCGTGCATATGGTTCAAGAGCTACAGGCACTGTTGGCAGGCTACGGTAGGCCGGACGTGTCGTAAGGATGCCGGACGTTTGCTTTGCGTTTTGCTTTGCGCTTTGAGAATATAAACGGCAAACTGACTGGAAGCATACGGTGACGTATTTTTTTGTTTCTCTTTTTGTCTCCAAATCGGCTGCTCACAGTAATAGTTTGTCACCCGGACGTCGGTCGGACGCAAGCAAAATATTCGTTTGTATTGGACGGAGTCCGACCGACTTCTTCCATGCACATGTAGTGGTTGTTTTTTTTTGTAGTATTGAATCATACGATTGTGCGATTGCTTTTCGTTTGCGTGGTGCTGGTGATTGCCAGTCATTTGACTGTTTTGCAGTCATTCGCTGCTCGATCGATCGAAACGAAAATGTCAAAAAGTTTTAGAACGCGTTCGTACTGCTGCGTGCAATCGGCGTTTGACTGAGCAAACTGCCAGTTGTGTTATGCATAGCGTTCGTATTCCACCTCTAAACGGACGGTGTGAACTTGAATGCGCGTTGGTGTGACTGCGGTAGAAAAAAAGGATCGGTCGAAGTCCTGGTCGAGACACATCGGTGGCAAATTGGCAATTTTAAAGGTTGTATTTGAAACTTTGTTTGCCTTTGCCTCGGTGTGCGTCATCAGTCGGTCGCTGACTTTCGTTGGCGAAACATCAGCCAGCAGCAGCTAGCTTGCGACGCATCGGACAGCCAGTTTTCGAGACACATCGGTGGCAAATTGGCAATTTTAAAGGTTGTATTTCCACCATTTGTCTGTGGATCAACCATACTGAAAACAGTAATTTTATTTATTGCTAGATTCCCGAGATATACCGAGATAAAGTCAACGGTTCACAGGTGTACAAAATACAACAGCGCAAGTAAACCTTCCGTTACTGCGCAACTGGGGAATCTATTATATGAAATTCGTACAAAAATCACCGGATTTAGCATTGGGAGACGAATTGCTCTACATTCGTAGTCCTACTTCAAGCCTGCGCCCGTGCCACAAGGCATGGACCCTTATACTTTTTTCAACAAGCTCACCGACTCCAGGAAGAGTTGGGCCCAATGTGCAAGATGCCTCGACCAGGTCGAAAGCGACTTACAACTGCTGAGATACCTGAAAAATATTTATATGCACAATAACGAAGATATGCAAAAACGATATACCTTTAACGCCCAGCGTGGCGTTTTCGCAACGTATCGTTGACTTGACTTATTCAGCCGAGAGCCGTGGTGGCTCTTGCCATATCAAGAATTCCTCTCCATTGTACCCGGTCCTGGGCTACTCGTCGCCAATTCGTTGCGCGTCTCGACACACGCAAGTCGGCTTCAACCTGGTCGAGCCATCGTGCACGTTGAGCCCCTCTATTCCTGGTGCCGGTGGGGTTCTTGAAGAGAACGGATTTCACTGCACAGTCGTCCGGCATCCTTGCGACGTGGCCGGCCCGCCGTAGTCTCCCAACTTTCGCCAGGGGTACGATGGGAATCTCTCCAAGCAGTGCCTGTAGCTCGTGATTCATATGTCTCCGCCACTCTTCGCTTTCCGTTTGCACTCCGCCAAAAATAGTCCGCAACATCTTTCGTTCAAAAACGGCAAGCGCACGTATGTCTTCCGTAAGCAATGTTACTGTTTCAAGTCCGTAGAGGACTACCGGTCTTATTAGCGTTTATTACATCGTCACCTTTGTGCGGCGGCGTATGCTCCTTGATCGAAACGTCTTGCGGAGGGAAACGTAGGCTCGATTTACGCGTATTATTGTCGGCGGTGACCAGAGATCCCAAATATACGAACTCATCAACCACTTCCAAACGTTACGTTCTCGGGAGCCTCTTCCTACCATATATTTGGTTTTCAACGCATTAATTTGTAACCCTATCCTCCTAAGTGAGCCTCCGTTTTTAGTCTGGCGTAGATTACCTCCGCCGTCCCACGTTTTCTAGTAGTTCTAGTTTCGATGCCTGCTCGCCGTATCACACCATTGAATAACATACAGGACAGTCCATCTCCTTGCCGTAACCCTCTGCGCGATTCGAAATGACTTGAGAGTGTCCCCGAAGCGCGCACGTAACACATCACTCGTTCCAGAGTAGCTTTGATGAGCCGCGTCAGTTTGTCCGGAAAACCGTACTCGTGCATTATCTGCCATGGCTGTACGCGTTCAACGGTATCGTATGCTGCTCTGAAATCCACGAAAATATGATGCGTGGGCACGTTGTACTCTCGACATTTTTGAAGGATTTGTCGGAGAGTAAAAATTTGATCGTACTACGGGCCATAAAGCCCGCCTGATACTGCCCTACGAAATCTCTTGCTATTGGGGATAGACGACGCAACAAAATCTGGGAGAGCACCTTGTAGGCGGCGTTGACCAGCGTAATGCCGCGGTAGTTACATCAGTCTAGCCGGTAGCCCTTTTTGTAGATGGGACAGACTACATCCACTCCTCCGGTAGTTTCTCTTCTTCCCAAATCCTTGAAATCAGCCAGTGAAGTGCCGTTGCTAGCGGTTCTTTGCCATTTTTGTAGAGTTCGGCCGGGAGTCGGTTTTTTTCCGGCGGCGCTATTATTCTTCAGCAGACCGATTTCTCGCCGGATCTCTTCGAGATCGGGAGCCGGTACGCTGTTGTCGTTTGTAGGTACTTTGAGGTTAAGTTCCATTGCGTCTCCTGCTGCCATATCGCCGTTGAGGTGCTCATCGAAGAACTGCTTCCACCTGTCGACCACCTCGCGCTCGTTTGTGATTAGACTCCCTCCCTCGTCTCTACACATGTCAGGTTTTGGTATGTGGGCCTTGCGAGTTTGGTTCACCTTCTCGTAAAACTTGCGGGTGTCATTAGCCCGGAACGTATCGTTGCGGGACACAAAAGTAAAGCCTTGGGTTTATACCGTTTTTAGACATTACCCTTCTTTATCGACAGACTACGCAACCGGCTGTTAGAGTACAGGAAAAATACGGGCCAGTGCAACGATCCTACTGACTCTATCTAGCAAGCACCGACTAGCCGATATTCGAACAAACGACGACTGGCTTGTCAGACTTACATCGTACCTCGAAGCTAACTGGGCGGCTCCTGAAAAGCGTTGCGGAACACAGGGTCAAAATTAAAAATACAACGGCTTTTTCTTAGTTGATCTAAAAGAGAATTTTCCTGAAAGTTTCAACTTTCTGTCCCTGCTGGAAGAAGTGTGAGACTTAATGGATTAATTTTTGAGATACAAATGGTTAAAGAAATAAAGTTTCGATAATGTAATGGAAACGCAAAACGGTGTTTTGCTTTTATCCTTCCGGTAAAATTATCCGAAAATCTCCAAGATTAGAACAAAATCAGATTTCAGTAGTACTTTGTTTATTAAATCGCCAAATTTTTATTTATTCTGGATAAGAAATTTAGTGACTTGTTAGCAACCTCATCAGTAGGATGTCTGGATTGTGACCCTGGTAATGTACCATACTGCAGTCTTTACATACCATGAAAAACGATAAGGAAAATTCAGAAATTCGCCAAAGATCGCGAGGAAACTTTCCTCTAGGAACTAACAACTTAAAGACTCATTATCTATTTCAAAATTTCAAGGCGGCGTTGGACTTAGTCAAGCGAAATGAGCGGGGGCAGAAAAAATTCAAAACCAAAATAAAGGTACCGTTTCTCCAGGTTAATAAAATTTGAAAGGTTACACGATTTGATCAATTTCTGCCGATCGAAGAGATTTCAGATAGCTTGAGAAGTCGGTACAACACAATAATGTTACTAAATTTGGACTTCGGCAGTCGGTCTGAATGGTAGTGCTATTTCAGGTAAAAAAACCCGGAAATTATCGCAGTACAAAACTTAGCATACTGTCAGGCATCAACAAAATCTATCCCATCCAGAATTGTTTGACGACAGATTGCCGACCTGTCGTACAAATTCGTTCCTGAACGTAATTTTAAATTATGATTGTATATAAATAACTCGATATATACAATCATAATTTTGTACAGGCTACAATAGGGTTGAATATACCTAAAACCAATTACCTATATATAAAAAGGCACACATTATGCCGGTGAAAAACTAAATCTATGGTTAATATTTCTTCCAGCTATCAAGTCCGCAGTTATCGTGAAAAATATTTACCCTCTCATACATGTGCTGATTACTCTATACTGATCCAACATTAGGTCCAGCCGCCCAGCCGAGAGAGGGTGGCTTTCACTCTTCGTGGTGAGTCCGGTTTTGCGGCCTGTCGAGTCGAGCGAGACCGAGAAAGGGGTTGAAAAATCCGAACGACTTATGGTAATTTTATCGATTTTCCCGTTCTAGCGTGAAACTCAACCATGCTGCTGTGCTGTGCTGTGCTGCGCGCATGTGCTGTTTTTCCTGCCGGTCGGTCGGTGGTTCTGTGGCACGTTCGTTCATTCGGTGCAGTTGAGTTTTTTTGTGTGTCTTTCCTTTTCGTAAGCATCATAAGCACATACACCCTGTCAAAGGCAAAGCATTAAACAACGCCGTCATCGGCTGGCGGCGTTTGTGTGTGCGAGTCGTCATAATTGCTATCAAGGATATTTTATGCTGTGTATATGTAGGTTCCCTGTAGGGGTTGCTCTCAGCCGGGTTGCTCGTAAGGAAAATGAGATTTCGTTTTATGTGCGCCACGATGAAAAGCCGGGGTGATTTCACCCGACGACCGGCTGATTTCGTTTCCCGTTTGTTCGGGCCATTGTTTCGGGGTTTTAAATTTTACTTACTTGTTTTTTTTGAGTGCTGGAAACAACTATAGATACTGGCTAGCTTGCGTGTGTACATTGTGGCATTGACCAACGCCGGGTTGTTTAGTAATCTACCAAAATGTTTCAATTCAACTTCTTGTCAAATTAAAATCTTCTTTAAAGATGCATGGTATGAAAAATATACAACAACAATTCACAGTCACAATTTGAAGGATAGACTAACGTAACTTTGGTAATGTCATTTCGATAGCTTACGAGGCAGGTTGCTGTGATCAATCTTACGAAATAGAGTGTGAGGAATATAGAATGGCATAATAAACCATTCTATAATTTTAGCTATTTTGCTTTGTCCAAAATTATTATGTGGTTAAGCCGAGTAGTTAGTTTCCCTTACTGTTGAATAAAAATGTTGTAGCCCAACTGTTGAAACGATAAATTAACAGGTCCAATTACATCCAGGTATGAAGTTTGAGTTCTTTTATGTTTCCTTTACCGAAAGATCACAAAATATGTAGGTATTTGAGTGTGATAATTTCTACCATTATAATCTAAGAGCATAAAACAAGTCAGTTAGTACATTTTTCAATTTTCTCCTTACTAGATTTACGAATTTGGCGCAACAAAAATACGTCCAATCGTGCGTCCTCCATCAGAAAAGGTTCGCACCACTGCTTGTTGGATTGTGCGCCATTCCTTTCGCTTTAATAAATTTGGTTCACCTAGCGATTAGCATGTAACCCAACAACGGTAGGTATTCGTGCCTGAAAGGTACAAAAAAAAGGAAATCCAACTTTCCGAGCGCACTTCCTGTATGTGTGGTGCGCGATAAGGATAAACTCGTGCCGTAAGCCTTGCCTCGTGCCTTACGGGCCGATCAAAATTCGCGATAAATCGCTCGAAATGAGTATGGCTCTATGCATAAACATGCCAAATTGAATTCGATATGCTAATAGCGCGTGCTTAGACGCTGTACATAGCACCGAACACACGGGGCGGCAAACGCCGCCCGGTGAGGGTTGCACGATATATGCAAAGGATACGCGGCCACACCGACCACCCCTCACCCTCACACAATCAGCTGAAATGAAAACGATGTTAGGTGGCGAACAAAGCATGCCGTGCCATGGTTCGCCGGCTTGAAACCATAGGGATAAAAGTGCCTGGAATGACTACGGATCACGCAACGAAAATGTTTCGAAAATGTTCCGTGTTCCGGCTAAACACGAAATCAAGGAAGGCCTCTTTGAAATTTGCTCTTTTTTTTTGCTATAAAAGGTTGCTAGACCAAGCTGTGGCAAAATTTGATTGCAAAGGATCAGCTACCGTTGATTTGCGCAAATCTGGCTGGTGCTTAGTTTGATCCCAATAAGGGAACGATATCTGTGATAACATCAAATATCTGATAGATTAGAAACGAAAACAGAACACGCACTGTTAGGGTTAGGGTTGAGTTTGTTCGACTTTTCAAAGATTACAACAATCTACGGTGCAGTAGTTGTATTTGATGCTAAAGTAGGGGTGAAAATGTTTTCTAACACGCACAGAACATATTTGCCCATGCTCGTTAAGGGGACATTTCACCATAAACTTATTCTAAAATTCTTAATGTGCTATGAATTGCCGATAAGATTGAACTTCACAAAATGCCAGCTGACTGAACTTTAAAAAATGTCATTGTTGTACCTCCCTAAGCATACATACATCCAGCTAAGACAACAGAAGGTGCACCGACTGGCGCGGAAACGGAGTGCGGCGATAGAGATGACAAACTGAAAATGAAGTCCTTTCATCGCCGGTAGGAGCAGCCCGCGAGGCATAGAACCACCACGTAACATGTGGATGGATGGAAGGAAAAGAAAAACTGACTGACTGGGATATAATAAGATCCTGTTCTATATCGAAGCCAGCAAACCCCGGGCCCGGCGGCGGCAGCAGTGAACGGCATCAGGCATCTCGGCACCGGCCACTCACTCTACTTGGTTTGGTTGGCAAAGCGGATGGGATGGAGGTCAATGCACTTTCCGCGCGTGTATCCCTCGTTTGTATAGGTCGTTCATGCCTGTCTGTGGAATCTTCTATTCACCCTTGTTTAGGCTGCGTTGCGTATCCTGCCTGAAAACGATATTGTGTAGAATAAAGCGCCGAGCCATGCCGGGAAAGATCTCATTAAGATCCGTCGAACGTTTTTTTGGCAGCGCACGCAGTAGGCTAAGCTGACCCTCGTGTCTCGTGTCTGCATGACAGTTTTGCCTTCGCGCTGCATTCGACGTCAATTCTCAGCACACGAACCCTCGTGGAAAAAGGACATGGGACAGTAGGCGATGCACATGTTACCGAAACACGTTATCGACAAATATCAGTTATTTCATGTTACATAAGCAACAACAGTGAGATTTGAAAAGGCACCCTAAAATAAAGTAAATAGACGAAATTCAATTCATTTAATTATAGAATACCCTTTTAATTATATATTAGGTTTCCCAATTAAGACGAAAGTAAATTGTATGCGATTTGCGCTTTGAATAATGTCGCTCAAATCCAGAAATGTATGATTGATTTTAAGATACAATTTTAGGAAATAAAACTTCGATAATGCAATGGAGGCAATAAACACATTTTTACAAGAAAGCAAAAGTTTTTGGCAAAGAGGAACTAGAAACCATTCATTCCTTTCCTTGTAGATAAAAACCAAATTATAGACGGTTTTTTGACGTAGGACTACGTCTTACTTTAATAGGGTGGCATGCTGCGAAAACAAAAATGATCGTGATACGAAAGAGTGATAGATTTTGAACGACAATAGCTCAGTCAGTTCTGTACGGATTTTGCTGGTTTGCTTACCAATCGATGCAAAAAACGTGTGCCTATTCTGTGGTTACAACAAAAAGATGGATTTTTACAGCTAACTGCTGGAAGTTTTACATCAAATTGAACAATTTTAGTGAATTTAGATTAGCTTCCAGCCAATCACGTTTGAGCATTTTTGGGGTATGAAATCGATACATCCATTGCATTTATCAGGTAGCTGTGAGAGTAAAATCCATCGTTTTTATAACTTTTTAGTCTAATTATTGCCATGTTGTTGAATTGTGGATATTTAAGATCTCAAGATCTCACTTTTGGTTCAGTGTATTCGTCATTGAATGTTTTTGTGTCAAATCGCTCTAATATTTTTCGTTATTTTTTGCATGTTATTGCTTCTAAGCCGTCTTGTGAGATATATATAGTGAAAACTAATACGATTGCCAATTGCATCCCAGTTGTGTACTATCAATTTAGTGCTTAGTGATTTCAATTGCTTCAGCCT
Source organism: Sabethes cyaneus (assembly GCF_943734655.1). Classification (NCBI taxonomy): domain Eukaryota; kingdom Metazoa; phylum Arthropoda; class Insecta; order Diptera; family Culicidae; genus Sabethes; species Sabethes cyaneus. The sequence continues at coordinate 21,825,129 of NC_071355.1, forward strand.
TCAGTTTGCTGAAAAGTGCGATCAAGTTTCTGTTTACTTTCGGCAACGCGTGATCTGACTAACCGTCACGAGCCGTCAATAGTACGTCGAAAAAGTCGAGACACATTAGCCGTCACCGGAACGTCCACGTAAAAAGCGTTAGAACGCTAAGTGCATATCCGTCACGGTTTTAAGCTTTTCATTTGTTTCAAAATGGAAAATGTATGCGAGCAATGCGCTAAACCGGTTCAAGCCGATGGGGATCATGTCAAGTGCATGGGTTTCTGTGACCAACTCGTGCACGCCAAATGCGCTAAAATGAACGCGGCTTTCTTGAAAGTTCTACGTGAACGTAAAAACTTGCTTTGGATGTGTGACGAGTGTGTCAAGCTTATAAAAATGACTCGCTTCAAAGGGGTAATGTCATCGGTGAGCTGCGCAGTCTCATCGATTGCTAGCAGCCATGGCGAAGCTGTTGGCGAATTGAAGCAAGCCATATTAGTCAACGGCCAACGCATAGAACAGCTTTCGAAGAGTGTTTCTGAAGCCGCCACTACGCCCCTTACGTCAAGATACGCGACTGCAGAACCGCCGAAAAAACGACGCCGCGAGGAGCGTATAATGGGCAGCAAACCACTTCTGGCCGGTACAAAATCTTCCACCTCGCAAACCGTGTTAACCGTTTCCCCTCCGAAAAAATTGTTTTGGCTTTACCTCTCCCGAATACGCCCCACTGTGAAGCCCGAAGCAATCCTTGAGCTTGTGCAAGATTGTCTGCAGAGCAGTGGTGATCCGATTAAGGTGATTCCACTGATAAAAAAAGATGCCGACCTGTACGCTATGAACTACATTTCGTTCAAAGTCGGTATGGACGAAAAGTACCGCGACATTGCGCTTGATACGGGTACATGGCCCCACGGCTTACTGTTCAGGGAATTTGAAGGCACCAGCGTAAAAAACTACTGGGCACCATCTATATCTCGAGTATCACCATCCACTCCACGAATAGAGATAACCCCAGCGAGCAATCCACCGTCATCCATCATAGATCCGGGACCGTTGGAAATAGGTTCCTAGACGCCGAATGCAGGACTGACAACCTTCCGTCGCCTAACTGGATGCCGGGATGCAACGATTTTAGTACTTTGGAAGCCCTCTACCCCTCCACCGCAGTCGAGCCACTGCCGCCAGCGTACAACAGTCGTCCCGGCCCTGCGTGTGAGTATGGGGAACAGGGCTTCCAGAACCTAACTCTTGGCAAGTATAAATCTTGTTCCTCTTTATGCTCTGCTGATGCGTACCGCGCTTTCAGGCCAACGACCTCTGGACCACTGGAAGACCATTTGCCTTTCGCCCCTATTTCTACACCAACGGAACGCACATCAAAAAGTTTGATGGAAACCCTCAACGCGCCCGCTCCACTCAAGCCTCGCTATCTCGTCGATCGTACAATCAGTTCCCGCCATCAAAGCCGTTCCGTTTCTGTGCGTGGTGTCGGCGATGAGGGTTTCCAACTTGCTTCCACAGGCAAGTATCGACACGATAACTCGTCTTCGCTTCCTGAAGTTCCTTCCGTCCATAGCAACGGTTTCTGGAGCGACATGTCCCGTCGTCGAGCCTCTGATCCCAGCGTTCTCTCAAGCTGTTTTGCATCGTGTACCCCAGCTTCAGAGTCGATCTATCGTCCCATCTCAACTGACAACGTAGGAAACAACCAAAACGTGCGAACATCAGGGACAAAGCCCATAGCCACCCGCCAGAACGACGCCATGCCAAAATCTGGACTCCACAGGACACCGGGACGCACCGACTTTGGTACTATGGAAGTTCCCATCCTCCCTGCCGCCGTCGAGCCTTTCTCACCAGTGTTCAACAGCCGTCCCGGCCCTGCGTGTGGGTATAGTGATGGGGGCTTCCAAAACTCCTGGCCAGGCAAGCGCATTATCGCCAATTCAGATTCCACCGTTGATTTGTCTTCCGATTCTAGCCCTTCGTCATCTAACCGGCCACTGAACAGCACGTGCGACGTACAATACGATAACATCCACGTTTATTACCAGAACATCGGCGGAATGAACGCAAGCGTCCACGACTACCTGCTAGCATGTGCTGTTAGTCCATACGACATAATTGTCTTGGTCGAAACCTGGCTTGACGATCGAACTTCCTCTACACAAATCTTCGGACCAAACTACGAAGTCTTTCGGTGCGATCGAAGTGTTCACAACAGTCGTAAATCAACGGGTGGCGGCGTTGTAATAGCAGTTCATCGCCAATTCAAGGCCGCTGTCCTAGAACACAACGACTGGTTACCTGTCGAGCAAGTCTGGGTCACTGTAAAATTAACCGATCGCTGTTTATACCTGTGCGCCGTCTATTTCCCACCAGACCGGATAAGAGATGCCGCTCTTCTTAAGGCTCACATGGCTTCGGTTTCCGAGGTTTCCTCGGCAGCTTCCGCTTCTGACGACATGCTCCTATTGGGCGATTTCAATCTCCCCAGTATAAATTGGTGTGAACGCGGCAACGGATATCTGTTCGTCGACTCCAGTTCTTCAACACTTCCCCCGATCACCAATGAATTGCTCGACTGCTACAGCACAGCTACTTTGCAACAAATCAATAAAATCCGCAACGAAAACGGACGCTGTTTGGACCTTTGCTTCTCCAGCATTCGCAGTCTTGCTCCCGAATGTGTGTTGGCACCGGCTCCTCTCGTCAAGTACGCCCTCCATCATCCACCATTACTAATTTCGATTCGTCAACATACACCGTCCAGGATGTCTAATATGCCACTGCCCGTGTACTACGATTTTAATCGCGCCGATTTCGACCTTATCCAAAGAACTTTAACGTGTATCGACTGGGATACAGCCCTGGATGCTAATGACGTTAACGCTGCTGCTTTGACTTTTTCGCATATTCTGAATTACATTATCGACCGCCACGTGCCTAAAAAAACGATACGCACAGAACCGTATCTACCTTGGATAAACGCTACGCTGCGTCGCCTCAAATCCGAAAAAAAAGCTGCATTAAGGAGGTATTCAAGGTACAAGACCCAATCGCTGCGAAACCACTATCTGGCGCTCAACAGACGTTACAAAAAATTCAGTCGTCACTGCTTCCGTAAATACTTAAACAACGTCCAGCGCAGATTGAAACGTAGCCCTAAGTCATTCTGGAAATATGTGAATGCTCAACGAAAAGACAACGATCTTCCGTCAGCAATGTTCTTTGGAAACGACACTGCTACTGATATGGATATGGTTTGTCAACTATTCTCACGGAAATTCTCCAGTGTCTTTGCTAACGAAAGGCTGTCTGACACAGAAGTATCGACTGCACTAGAAAGCGTTCCCAGTCTCGGCGACTCTCTCAATAACCTGATTATTGACGATGCTATGATTAGGCTGGCCGCTCTGAAGCTAAAAAGCTCTTCCTCCGGTGGACCGGACGGCATACCTTCAATCTTTCTGAAGAACTCTATTGAAGCCTTAGCAGCCCCAATCCGTCGTCTGTTTAGCTTATCGATTAACTCAGGAGTATTTCCTTCTGCCTGGAAATCCGCTTATATGTTTCCAGTTCATAAGAAGGGTAATAAAAGAAACGTGGACAATTACAGGGGAATCTCCGCCTTATGTGCATTATCAAAACTCTTCGAGCTCGTCGTGATCGCACCAATTTCCTCGTTTGTCCAGCAGTATTTGGCCGATGAACAACACGGATTCATGCCCAAGCGCTCAACGACCACCAATCTACTAACACTCACTTCCCACATAATGGACTGCTTCGACGACCGTTCTCAGACAGACGTCATCTACACGGACCTCTCTGCTGCCTTTGATAAGCTGAATCATCAAATCGCTATCGCTAAACTGGATAAACTCGGTTTTGGAGGGCCGCTGCTCCAATGGTTTAAATCGTATCTGTCGAATCGTCTCGTCAATGTATCTATCGACGGCTCCATTTCGCAGGCTTTCACCGCCTTCTCTGGAATTCCGCAAGGTAGCCATCTTGGTCCTTTGGTTTTCCTTATCTATTTTAACGACGTCAATATAACGCTCAAAGGTCCTCGGCTTGCGTTTGCCGACGACTTAAAATTGTTCGCAAAAGTAAATGACTCGTCTGATACTCTTGCGCTCCAGGACCAGCTGTCGATATTTGCCGAATGGTGTAAAAACAATCGTCTAACATTGAACCCCGATAAATGTGAAGTGATTACGTTCTCCAGAAAGCTGAATCCGATAATCTTCGAATACCGACTATCAAGCATGTCTTTACGACGTGTAGATTGCGTCAAAGATCTCGGTGTACTACTCGACTCCAAACTGACCTTCAAGCAACACGTTTCCTTCATTGTCGACAAGGCCTGCAGGAATTTGGGATTCATCATGCGTATCGCCAAAAGCTTCAATGATATATACTGCTTGAAATCACTCTACTGTGCGTTAGTTCGTTCTAATCTTGAATACTGCGCACCCGTATGGAGCCCGTATTATCAAAATGGCGTCACCCGAATCGAGGCAGTACAGCGGAGGTTTATTCGCTTTGCGCTCCGACGGCTACCATGGAACGACCCGATCAGACTACCAAGCTACGAACAGCGTTGCAGACTAATCAACCTGGACTCTCTGCAAAGACGCCGGGACGTAATCAAAGCTGTTTTTATATCAGATGTTTTGACGTCTCGGATCGACTGCTCTTGGATACTTGAGAGAATCGACATCTCAGCTCCGCCTCGCTTAACACGGAACAATTCATTTCTACGTATACCACACAGAAGAACCAACTACAGCACCTTTAGCACTATTAATGGTTTACAACGCAATTTTAACCGTTTTGTATCCTGTTTTGACTTTGGCGTTAGCCGCAACGTGTTGAAATCTCGCCTTAGAACATTAGCTAGTAGTTTTTATTAGTCATTAGGATCCAGAAATCTGTTGACTTTTTTACCAAATAAACAAATAAACAAATAAACAAATTCCTTAGCTTTTCCTTTTATGCTGAGTTCTGAGCAAGGCTTTTCTGCACTCAGTGTACCTATTTTGCCTTTTTAGCTGTAACACCTCAGCCAAATAAAATTCGAAAATGCTATTAATGGGGCATTGATAGAGTCGATTATTATCCATAAGATTGCTGAACTAAGTATTGCTCTATCTTAAGTGCTTACGACGCACTCCCAGTTCACACTGGACGGCGCACCCAGAGCGCTCCCTGTGCACAACCCAGTGTGAAGTGAGAGTGCGTTGTAAATACTTAGGAAAGAGCAATACTTAGTTCAGCAATCTTATGGATAATAATTTACTCTACAAATGTCTCATACATAACATTTTCGAATTTTCGAACCCTGGTCCTGAGACAACCTGAAATGGAACACAAAACACTACCAGTTTTAGTTGTCACGTGTTGCAAAAACAGTAACAGTTTTGCGGCCTGCTAGTAATGCAATGACAAGCCACGCCCTTTTGTTACGTAGATGAAGGAAAGATAGAATTTGGATAAAAGGACGGACTTTGAATCGCCGTTCTAATGCAACAGAGACTACTTGATCACATAATTAGTTTCTGCGAAACGTTCAAATGTATACTTTGTACGTGAATTTTGCCGGTTAGCGCCGAAAATTAATGGCAAAAGTCGCATAAGACTGGAAAAACATCACCAAGGGTGATAAGAAGACACAATGCACATATTTAAGGTTCTGAAGCAGGTCCACTCTTACACTGGTAATTCTTCAAACGAAATGAGTATCTTCTAACGAATTCTTGCCGAGACTTCTACTCTGACTAACTACAATAAGCTGGAAATCTGCTGTATCCAGAAGACTTGGACAAGCTCGACACCTCCAATCGTATGTTTGGTAGCTATTACCTGTGTACTTGATAATCCTAAGTAAATGTTGCAAAAGTTTTATAAATCATCCATCAATAAGCCTCTTTAAGAGACGCCAAATAATGGTTGAACAAGTTTTAGAATTAATTTTATTTTCATTGAAATTAACTCATCAAGTTCTAAAAGTATCACCGGAACCAATTAAAAATGTTCATTTATGTTTGTGTTCCAAACTTAATTCAGAAGTCAGTTTTCAATTATTCAATTCGAGTTTGGTTGTAAATTTGCTCGATCCGTTCCGTAAAATTTTCAATTTTCCGTAGTGTTTTGTAAAAAACATTCAGCAACCCCTTTTAGTATAAAGAAATATCTCATCAAATGAGAATTAGTTGAATCAACCATTTTATTTTAAATCAATTTTGAAAGAGCTGAAGTCGTTGTTAATGGCCTATAATATCTATTATTTTCTGTATTTTTTCATTGCAAAGATTTTCTTTGATCGGTTGGTGAAAGTATTTCTAAAGAATTGTTCGTTTGCCAATGAAAAAACTACAGCTTTGCTACAGCATAAATACAAAAAATAATACAGTACTCTATTCAGAATGATTGTAGATTATACCCAACTATATAAATGTTACATACATGATTTTTACAGGTTTTGCTTCTATGAGGCACTACAGTCCAATGAGCGTAAGTGAACGTAACTGATCACTGTAACCTTGTTTCCATTGAGGGTCATAGTTGAAGAGAGACCCGATTCCTTACGCTGATCGCTAGCATATTTTTGTCGATTTCCACTTATAGTGACTTCCAAGAGTTGCCGAAAACTATAATAAAACCACCACAAGTGCTGATGATTTTATGGTTCTCCTCTAAAAGAACACTTGACTTGACATCATAAATTTATCACAGACTTTCCTGAACCGGTTTATTTTGAATTGGCTTAGAGGTTTATTTTCGTATGTTTTGCGCGTGCAGACTGACCTTTGAAAAACCCAAAAAACTTTCGGAACTTTGTTAATTCTAAAAGGTAGTGCTCATCGGTACCTTTGAACGTTTGCCTGGACGGTGTAGAGGCAACTTCAGAACCGGACTCACCGGATCGACTTGCCAATGACTCCGCAGCCAAGATCGCGGCAATAAATGAATGTCTCAACCAGTTTAGTTGATTTGACAATTTTTAAAATCACCGCCGATATGATTCTGGCTGCAGCAAAGAAACTGAAACGATCCTATTCAGCGGGTCCCGATGGAATGCTAGCTGTTGTTTTGATAAATGCGCTGGGATGCTTGACAAGTCTTTTGCGCAAGGGAAATTTCCCGAAACATGAAAGCAGTCTTTCATGTTTCCTGTGTTCAAATCTATAGACCGACAGAACGTTAGAAATTACCGTGGCATCACTAACCTATAGGCTGGCTCTAAGTTATTCGAGATTGTAGTGAGTAGCGTGTTCCTTTTTCGTACAAAGAATTACCTCTCTACTTCCCAACATGGATTCGTGCCGGGTCGCTTCGTCTGCACTAACTTGTTAGTGTGTACTTCATCGTGTATATCGCAGATGAAGCAAAAAGCACAAATTGATGTCATTTACGCTGATCTAAAAGCAGCTTTCGATCGTATTGATCACGGGATACTTCTGAGTAAAATGTTGCGACTTGGTGCTTCGAGTCAATTCGTTGAATGGTTAAGCTGTTCAGCGTTAAGCTGGGTACTAGCATTTCTGTACAATTTACTAATAATTCTGGTGTTTCCGCAAGGAAGCAACATGGGACCACTGTTATTCATGCTCTTCTTCAACGACGTCACACTGTTGCTCGCGTCTGGCTGCAAACTAGTATATGTCGACCACCTAAAAATATATTTGATAGTTCGAACCATAGAAGATTGCCGTCATCTACAAGCCATGCTCAATGATTTTATTATTTGGTCTCAGCAAAATTGGCTCGTCATCAGTATTGTGTTCTTCTTGATTCAAAGCTCACATTTCACTTACACCACACCGCTTTGATATACACGCCAGCTTGAATTCGCGCGAGTTTCCGCATCAATTGAGTTGGAATTTCCGGGGTATGAAATGGGGAAGGCAAATGAGGAGCGTCCAATATAGCTCTAGCTATCTCAAGCCCCTATCTAGCGCCTCCACGTGGCCATACCCGGTAATGCTCTATTGAGTAGCCAAGCTAGGAGGTGCGATACTGTGTGGTTTCCGGCTGCCTGATCTCATAATCGAGGTTTTGGGCAGACGGTGGAGTCACACGATCTGATAAGCATAATATAAGTTATTTTAATTATTTTTTTCGTTTTAGCTTATGAAGCATTTACTGCTTTATAGTGAAAACTTTGGCCAATACGAGTGTTAATACTGCACATGGATATTGGATACCAGAAGAAAAATTAAATTAATTATTAGAAGCATTTATGGAAACTAAAAGGGCGCAACTCTATTCCATTCGAAGGACTGCTGGTGAGATTGCTCTATTTTTATCCATATATACCACATTTCATAAATAAACTAGAATCGGGAAGAGGGAGGGACCATCAGAGCACTTGTTTGAAGCGGTGGGCCTAGGGAGAGTGAAACAGTCAACTTTCTAGGGTTAATCTTGGCCCGATTAACAACACATCGTGGATAATGAGCGGGCTCTTCTCCCCATCTGCTGGAGTCATTCTGCATTAAGACGGTTTATTCAACGATTGACTCAGGTGACTTAGCCCTTGGAAGGAGATTCTCTAAATCCCTGGTACGTGTAAGTGATGTTGCTTATCGACCAATTCCCTTTTGGCCCTTCATACAAGAGTTGGGAAGCATGACCAATCGTTGAATATCTTCAACTCTTTTTGACATGATAGGCTCATTGCTATGAACGGATGTTCTGCTAAGGCAGGTGGTAGTACCATATATTCACATATTCATATATTCAATTGAGTTGGAATTTCCGGATAGAACGGATCCAAGAGCTTCATCCGATTTGCACTACGTGAGCTTCCTTGCCGCGACCCAGTTAACCTGCCACCGTATCCTGATCGTTGCCGTCTGCTTGGTATTGATACAATTGAGCGTCGTCGGAAAAGGGAGCAGGCAATTTTCATAGCGAAATTAATTAATGGTAATATTGACTCACCGACGCTTCTGTCCCACCTGAACTATCGTGCATCGTAACGTTCCCTCCGTTCAACTGGCTTACTACAAACCCCTTACCATCGCACATTGGTTGGATATCAGGAACATAAAGATAAATGATTTAACAAATAAACGAATTTTGAGACGCAGAGAGCGCTCTTGGTGTACCACCTAGTGTAAACTAGGAGTGCGCCGTAAATACTTAAGATTGAGCAATACTTAGTACAGCAATCTTATGGATAGTAATTGACTGTGCTATAAATGCCCCATACATAACATTTTCGAATTTTGCTTGGCGCAGGTGTTACAGTTAAATAAGCAAAAACGGCGCACTGAGTGCAGGATAGCCCTGTCTGCAGGTAGGCCTCAAGGAAGTATCCTGGGGCCCATTCTGTAACACATTTTTTTTTATGGGAGCCTGGACCACTGCGACCATTAGTTAGATCTATTGTGGTATACTCCGAGTTGCTGTTTGCATAATCAGTTCGTTCCATCACTATGAGTCAGAGTGTTGGTCGCCCTGTGAATTTGCATTTCCCCCCAAGAAGGTATGACTTCCTTAATGAATTTCACTACCTTTTTTGTTTCAGCAGACCATATCTCGCTAGGTTAGAACGCCCTCTCCGAGAATACGCAGTCTTCGTTGAATTAGAGCGCTGCATTGACACAGTATATGTTCTGAGGTCTTGATCGCAAAATTACAGAATCGACATATGTCATCTGTCAGCTTACCTATATTTTTAAGGTGATATCTGCTCGGACAGTGTCCGGTTAAAAGACCGGTCAGCGTACTCAGATCCACTTTATTCAAACTGATTAAGCTGCGTGTGATGCTTTTGCATGGCGTAATGAAACGCTTTGATTGTCGTAATGTTGGAACAGCTCTCCAGTTGGCATCAATCGTTGATGATTCCCAGACTTTGAGCTCAGCTTTTACGCAGGCTGTGGACACCCCGCAGAATGGCTCAGGCCCAACGAATTCAGTTGACGAACCAATTCTCGCTAAGAGATCGGCCTTTTCATTTTTTTCTATACCGGCATGAGCGGGTACCCAGTATAAATTAACATTGTTAGTTAAAGCCAATTGTCTTAGGGAGAGGATGCACTCCCAAACCAGCTTTGACTGGCATGTGTATGCTTTTAAGGCATTTAGAGCAGCTTGACTATCGGAGAAAATACAGATATTGGCATGTCTGTATTTCCTAGTCAAGCAAATGTTTGTACAAGTTGATATGGCATGTATTTCTGCTTGGAAGACTGTGGGCCACCGTCCCATTGGAATTGATATATCGATTCCTGGTCCACTAACCCCAGCTCCTGTAGATTTGCCAATTTTAGAACCATCGGTGTAAAACAGGAGTGATCCCGGACGAGTCTTAGGACCACCTTCTTCCCATAATCTGCGATCGGTTTCGATTACTTTGAAGGGTATATCGAAGTTTGTCCTAGTTTCCATCCAGTCTTCGTTCATGATTACCAGGGTGTTCAGTTGAAAATCTCGGAGGATTCGTAGGTGTCCATTGAGATCCCCATCTTGAAAGTGTTTAACACGCCTAAGCCTAAGAGCACCTTTTTCTGCTTCAAGTTGTACGAATTCGTGCAACGGTAGAAGATATAAAAGAGCATCTAGAGCTTTGGAAGGTGTGCTGGTCATTGCTCCAGTTATTGAAGAGCACGCCATACGTTGTAGCTTTCCAAGCATTTTTTGAGCTGTTATTTGTGTAGTTTTAGGCCACCACAATAGCGAAGCATATGTTAGTCTGGGTCTCACAATTGCCGAATAGATCCAGTGAATCATCCTCGGTTTAAGTCCCCACTTTTTACCAAATGTATTGCTGCAAGCCCAAAGAGCACTGTTTGCTTTTGAGATTGCATACTCTAGATGATCGTTCCAATTTAGCTTATGGTCAAGTATAACACCCAAGGATTTTGTACGTTTGGATAGCTGCAATTGGACTTCTGTATAAAATATATACATCTGACATCCCTTCACTCCCAAAGGGTGGGGTATTGTATCCGTTTGTGGACGACACAGCAATTATGTACGCGGGTCGTGTAATACGTACCCGAGAGGTATGGATACTCTAACAGAATATTTTACGAGATTAAGAATTGTGATTAATGCGGCTAAAACCCAGGCTATCCTTTTCCCACACTCGAAGTCTTTGAAGCTAGTTCCGGCTGCGCAGTTAAGGGTCCGTTTCGGCGACTTCATCATCCAGTGGTCTGATGAGATCGACTATTTCGTCGGATTATCTATATAAAAGTGAACGTGAGGGTGCATGTATGTTTCACCATAATCCCAGAATGCCTTGACCGTTCCCCACCAAACTTGACACACAGGTTCCTTGACATAAGGCCTCGGAGCCTGTTCTATTATTCTATCAAAATACAGGAGGCCTTTGTAGTAAAATCACCAAATTCAGTCTGGCTGTGTCGGATTCACCGTACGATTGCATCGTTCTTCCTGAAACATGGCTTGATTCGCAGATCGCCTATAATCAGCTGTTCGGGGAGGTCTAACGCATTTGACGAGCTTAGCAATATTGATCCTCACCACCCTCCAGTTAAGGTTAGTTATGACAAGCCTATCGGTGCTCTGTTTTTTGACGAATTCGATCCGAATTCACTTGACTTCCGACGAGGCGATTTTGATGCAATTGAAGCTTTTTTTTAAGCCCTTTATAGGGCCCTATTCTGTAAGCCACGTCGAGCAACTCGGCTCGACTCAGTCACTGTCGAGTGTCGAGTGCAAGAAGAACGGGCAGCATAGCGGCTCAATGCAGGACCAAAACAAAGCTAGCTCAAGCGTCACTTGCTAACCATTAAGTCACTAGCTTTTTGGCGGTGGACTCAGTCGAGTTACTCGACAAAATCGGGTCGCATGTGACTTACATAATACCAAAAGTCGACTAGTCGAGCAAAGTGACACTCGACGTGACTTACAGAATAGGGCCCATAATACCGATTGGTCCTTTTTGACTGAGAGCTCTTATGTCGATGGTGCCGTTGCTGGTTTCACTAGCACTATTCATGTGCTATGTTTGCTAAATACTGTATGAATATGTTCAAGTCTGATACAATTTCGCTAGATAGTGTAACCGAGTCTGCCAATCAAACTGCCCGGGACATGATGAAATTCCCGCTGCTTTACTGAAAAAATGCTGCGACGCTCTGAAATCTCCAATAGCCACTATTTTCAACCTCTCTTTACGAAGGCAAATATTTCCTGAATGCTGGAAATCATCGTTTATGTTCCCTGTGTTCAAGAAAGGTGATAAGCATAGTGTGGAGCACTACCGTGGAATCTCTTCATTGTGTGCTTGCTCCAAAATATTTGAAGACACGGTCTATGACCATCTACTGTTTCGTGTGAAATCCTACATCTCAAATTCACAATATGTATTTTATCCTGGCCGATCAATCTCAACCTACTCACTGGAGTTTAGCTCACTTTGTCTGCGTACAATGGAACAGGGCAATCAGATCTACGCCATTTACACTGATATTTTGCTTGCTAAACTCAACAAATAAGGAGTATCAACTAATTTGCTTTCATGTCTTAACTCGTATCTACGCAATCGTAAAATCGCTGTTAAATTCCCAGTCCCAGTCAATCGAGATGGTTTCAGAATGGTTCTGGAGTTCCACGAGGTAGCATTTTAGAACCTTTGCTATTCGCGCTGTTCGTAAGAGACTTCACTCGACTGTTGCCTCCTGGAACAAGGCTGTGCTACGCTGATGATGTAAAAATTTATCTGCCAATTGAATCCATCACAGATTGTTTGTAGCTTCAGAAATTGATCGATTTGTTTGTGGAATGGTGCAACTCCAATTGTATGCTTATCAGCACTCAGAAATGTACCGTTATAAGCTTTACTCGTTAAAAACAGCGTCTGGTGTTCGAATACTGCATTGTACTAGATGTCCAGATGTCGTTCAAACAACATTATACCTTTATTATTAGCAAAGCTTATCGCCTGCTTGGTACTATATTTCGAATCGGTAGAGATTTCTTTGATCCAGGCACACGTACGTACTCTCTACTGCTCCCTAATCCGTTCCGTTCTTGAGACTAGCTGTGCTGTTTGGGATCCTCATTGTAATTGTTGGATGTTTTGCGTAGAACGAATACAAAAACGCTTCATACGTAAGACCTGCGGCCGGCTACCCTGGAGAAACCCTAATGCTCTTCCGGCTTATGAAGAATTTTGTCTGCTAGTTGGGATTGCACCTCTTAAGCAGCGACGAAAGGATATCATCGCCAAGACTGCTCATAAGATGTTCTGTTCTGTCGCAGCTTCAGCTATACTGTCCTCTTCGGCCTCAAAGGACGCAACAGTTCCTACGCGTCGATTCACACCGCACTGAGTATGGACTTCATGACCTAGTTCGTCGTATGGCTTTGGAGTACAATCGTCGCGGAAATAGCATGGCTGTGAGACAAGAAGATGGGGGTTGTGGTATGGAAAAGGTGCACCGAGGAGGCATATATGGAAAAAACACTTTGATTCTCTTCCATTATGGGGAATTTCAGAGAGCAAACCGATGCATAATTGGCTACGTGATAGGAGTAAAAGCCGGGTCGAGAAACCTGAGTATGAAGGTATGTTCCGCCTTAACTCCGGAACGCTTGAAAGGTTTTTCATAAACTTTTGCATAGGTGTCACTCGCCTCCCAGAATAAGGGTGATGTAAAAGCCGTACCTGATATGATATGTCACTACAGTTGAGTATTCAAAACCATCTAATAAAAGCGCACTCTCATTGAAAATTTTGCTTTGTCTTTTTTCTCTCCCTAGTGCGCTGGCTTGGCCTTAAGATATACAATTCGATCCGAATTCTTGCTGGAATTAGAAATTAGTTGTTTTTCTTGGTAGAGCACACATATTGAGCAAGGGCTAGAAAACATAACAGAAAATAAAAAAACTAAAAAGTAGGGAAATATCACAGTTTGCTACAAATGAGGCTTGAAACAGTTAAAATTCATAAGTTATTTTAATTTTTCCACTGAATAATAACGAAATTATTAGCTTCCCATCACTTGTTGCTTTTTTGTAACTGTGAAACAAGCATAGAAGACGTCAGAGTAAAAGACGACTACTGCTACTTTTAGCTCGCAAAAACAAAATCGAGCTTCCCATTAAATGTTTTTCTAGTTCGTTATTTTACTTTCAGGATTGTTTAATTTTATTTAACAGTTCCGATTCGAGCTCATTCGATCAAGCTCTTATTAATTGCAGGACTCTTCCTTTCACGCTTTCTATCGAATGCAAGTTAGCGATGAACATACTTTGATAAATGTAATAAATTTTATTTGAAAATTTCTCCAAGAAATCTGAATTCACCAACATTCTCTACTGGTACGCAACAACATCCAATTAAAGTAAAAAGTCATTTAAATATTTTCAAAACACATGATGACCGACTTTTTAACCAAACCTAAGCGATCCTTTTTTATCTGTGGATGATTTCAAAACTTCCTAAAGGCAGAAAAGTTTTTTTTAAAGCTCTACCAGAATTCATGCAATAAGCAGTGAAGCAAAATCCGCCTATAATGCAATCGACACGAAGAAAATTTGGTAATCTACAAGTCAATACCAGATTCCCGCCATCGAATCCATCCCAAAACGTAATCCCTAACAGGTGAAAAGGATCCACGGATTCACCGGTGTTACAAAATCCCATTCAAGTGCGCACACACACAAAGCTACGATTTCATTAGCCAGATTTCACCTTCCACCCTTGTTAGCAGGAGGGTGTGGTTTTCCCCATGGCAAAAGAAAACATTCGCCTCTTCTGCCTGTCCCCATTTTTTTAGGACACAGTTATTTCACGTTTCAACTAGGCACGCTTGTCCTAGCTAGGCAACGTTTCGTGTTTTTTCCTTGCTTCACCTCAGCTAGAAGTAATATCCTGGGCTGCACGAAAAAGCACTTTGATGGAAATGGAAAACGGATCCTGTGTCGGCTGGGTATGTGCAAAAATGGCCCCGCAAAAAAACAGCGCTCTTTCGGGATCGCAAAAGAAGCAATTTAAACCACCTCTAGCGAAGGGAAAGCGGCGAGCAAGAGAGAGAGAGAGAGATACGGACAGACAGAGAGTGGTTAGTGGATGTAGCGGGTGGACTAACAAGAGCACTCCTCACCGGAGTAATAATTGTTGTCATGGTTACTTGGCAGAGCTGTCTCGCCCCGTCCGTAGTATGCTCTGCTCGTACGTAGGCAGTGTGGCAGTAACATAAGCTCTAAATAATCGATTTTCTCATACAGCACCACAAGTGCCGCTCATTTTTTCGAGGATTTATAATCCTCAAAGTAAGTTACTTTTTAGACAAATGTTTACTAAGCAAAATTTGCCTTTATCGTAATTCACTAGTAGCATGTTAGTTCGCCAATAAGATCGTATGATAGCGTGGGTTAGGTGCGGGAAAACACACGTTGAGACAATAAATTATTTCTTTTACGTTTTTACTTTCATTCGGCGTCCATCCTAGCTCCATGGAAATTTGGCCCGGGCCCAAAGATTATGATGAAGCGTGTAACAAGCAATGCTATGGGCTGACCATGACCGGCGGTACCGAACGAACAAGTGTCGATCCCTGGAGGTGGGTGATGCAAGAACACATCTGCGATGCTGCGAAGCTTCCCGTTTCGTTGCGCTACAAGTTGCCGTTGCAACGTTACTTGCGTGTTGCAACGATGCGAAAGTATACGTGTATGCAACAGAAGGATAAAAATGTAGCACATAAGAGGGTAGATGTTTCCGAAGTCGAAACGGGGTTTCTTTTATCGATGGCAGAAGCCGAATTCAATAATTGTTGTCATTAAAAGATTAGTGGAAAAAAAATATTTTAAAAACTTTCTAAGAATTAGAGCATAGTTTTTCTGATTTTTCTTTGGAAATTTTGTTTTTGAAAATTTTTCAACTACGTGATATTTTAAAGAAGGTGAAACCACTCGAAATAAACGAAATATTCAACTTTTGTACCATCAAATGATACAAGGAAACCGGTTCTTGGAAAATACTCTTCAAACCTGGTCATAAATGCACTGTAAGGACACCGGAAGCCATCAAACGAGTAAGAGAGCGAATTCGACGGAAACCAAGTCAGTCTGGAGTCAAGGAACTGTTTCCAACAAGATTCTGCACCGTCTCACTAGGCGAAAGGGAAAGCAACGTTTGAAGAAGATTTGGAATGAAATGCCTCAGGATATCGCGCCTGCCAGCTGTGATATTGTTCAACAATGATTGCGACTGGTTTTTGAAGCAAAGGGAGAAATATTTCCTATGGAATTATTCAAGACAAATGTTAATGTCTTATTTTTGTGACCATTTACTTTACGGACAGCTATCGCGAATCACCCTGTATAATAAACTTTCCATATATTTTTCCTGCTGAGCTAGTTGAGACGATTTTGTTTAGATTTTTATAGAAATTATACCTATGTTCACTATACCCGTATGCAGAATTTCATAGAATTCTGAGATCCTTCAGCCCAATAATTTTTGAATGGCATGCCGTATTTTTCCGTAAAACATAGTCCTACGTCAAACGAATAGTTTTCTTCAAGACCTTCATGAAGCTATTCGCTCATGCCAAAAATATATATGCCCTTGTTTCGTTGCTAGATTATATGTTTCAAAGTTGGAAATTGATAATAAATCCCTTGATCTAACCTTGCCAGTGACAGCACACAAGGTTTTCGGCAATGCTGGGACTTTGAATTTTGGCTAGGTGGTGCTGCTGGATAGAATCAGTAGGATTGTTGCACTAGCCCCGTAACTGTCCTGTACTTAACAGCCGGCTGCGAAGTCTGTCGAGAAAGAAGGGTGAAGTCTTTGAAAGACGTTCCAGCACAAGACTTTGTTTTGCTTAGCACTTCTTTCCCACTTTTGCCAACTGTTGCTTCAAAGCCACACACACACACACACACACACACACACACACACACACACACACACACACACACACACACACACACACACACACACACACACACACACACACACACACACACACACACACACACACACACACACACACACACACACACACACACACACACACACACACACACACACACACACACACACACACACACACACACACACACACACACACACACACACACACACACACACACACACACACACACACACACACACACACACACACACACACACACACACACACATACATACACACACACACAGGCGCGCGCAAACATTGCTCAATTCGTCGAATCCTATCGATTGGTATATGTGATTCGGCCTCGGATCAACTTCGTGTTTTTCGACCAACTCCTAGACCTTTGTCTATGACAAAGGTAAAAAGGAAGCAAGAAAGGAGAAATGAGATAGAAGGTAAAAAAACGGAGGAGTTCGAAGAAAAACGTGTCAAAAATTGGACAAACGGGATTAAAAAGCGGACAACGCGAGCGAAAGAAAGAATAGAGAAAATCTGGAATAAAAAAAAGAAAAAACGTGACAGAATGGGAGGAAAAATAGGACATAAAAGGATAAAAAGGTGGAAAAAAGTAAATGGGAGGCAAAAATGAGAAGTCTGGATAGAAAAAGAAACTAGAGAAAATAAGAAAAATACTAGAGAAAATAGAGAAAAGAAAGAGAAAAGAATAGAGAAAGAAAAGGGACAGAAAAGGAGAAAAAACGGGAAAAGAGAAAAACAAAAAGAGAAACTACGGGAGCAGGAGAAACGTGAACAGAAAAAGAAGAAAGTCGCGAGTAAAAAAATATAAACGGAAGGCAAAATGGAACAGAAAACAAAAACAGACAGTAAAAGGAGGACATAACAAAAGGAAGAACGGAACAGACGAAAACGAGAAAACAGAAAAGGAACTAAGAAGGGAGAAAACAAAACAAGATTGAAAATGACAAAAAAACGAAATAGAAAAGAAGAAAAACGAGGTGAAAATTAGATAGGAAAAGAAGAGAAAAAGGAAAAGAAGAGCGAAAGAGTAAACAGCGGACAGAAAACAAGTGAAATCAAAAGAGAACCTTTAAAATTATGCCACGGATGTGACTCGAAAGCTGCCTGTCCGATGTGTCGCAAGCTAGCTGCTTGCCGATGTGTCGCCAACGAAAGCCGCTGACCGATTGACGATGCGCAGTAAAAGGCACAGCAGCCAAAACCATATCGTTCACTGGTGGATGAGTCGATAGATTCTTCGGTTTGTTGGCGTCTCGCTTGGTGAATTTGAATGTCTTCGTTACATTGTACTTCAATTTACCGAAAAGAGAATTGTGGTAAAACATAGGTTTATTAATTTCAATTTTTCAATAGTTCAGCATCAAGCATCCATACTTTTCTTCGTTTGGGCCAATTATTTGAAGATTCTCCAATCGATTTGTGTAAGAATATTGAAAATCGATCAGGAAACCACTAAGCTATTAGCGTTCAAAACCTGACAACTTTTCTAGAAAGATTTTTTGGAATTACCCCCTATGCCAGCTACCTTCCTGAAAGACGTAGTCCTACGTCAATATTTGAAATGAGGCAAAAAATATAGTGCGAAAGGCACTATGCACCCTTAATTTAAAATTTTTTCAATTGTACATATGCCGTATTCACTGAAAGTTACTCTAGCCTTATCTTCGGAATTGGTTAGCTGAATTCAACCATAAACAATAGCGACATATTGGACATTATCGCCTTTTATTTGGCGGACTTTGCTTACAAATCGGGGTTCAGTGGTTGGCGAGTAAACTGGATGACAAAATTAAGTACCGGTTTAATATCAGAAATATATAGCAAATGTCAATCGGCCAGCAAAACTGTAAATTATTGCCACAGCGCGAAGAGGATGTGAATAAGTTATTCATACATACCTAAATGGATTTCAAAATCAACAGGGAACGAAGAAACGGGGCTGTCTCGCGCCGACCGTTTTGTGACAGGTTGTAACTTTGTGTTTTTGGGAGAATCTTTGCTAATAAAGGTTAAGTAATACTCCGAACCCTCGGGGATCAACTTACGGCATTTAGACCAAAAGACAGGCTGATTTGTAGAAATAATCAAATAAATAGAGGGAAATTACTTCCCGGGTTGTGTTGAACTGAATTTGAATCATTTGATTATGCAAGGCCTTCCAATTTAATAAACTTATTCAATAGCAACGATTTTCTCATATTTTACGATTGGTCCCGGTTGATTTTTCTGCATCCTGCATCTTATCCGCCGTCTGGCACCGAATTTGTTTACGGGCACTTACCCAGGTCTCTTTTTTCTTACCGTTACTAAACTAACAACACTTTGGCTTTTCATTTTTCTACTTCTGGTTTTCCATCCTCGTTTTCGATGGTTTGATTTCACACGATTCGTGGTGTTGAAAGTTTCAATTAAAAACCGAAAAAAACTCGACAGTAAACTTTTTCACGTTTGTTCGCACTCGCGGTTTACTTCGATCTCAAAAGGTGCACACAAATTTCGAACATGTAAAATGGTAGAGTTTGGGTACTTCAAACTTCGCATTCAAAATATTTAAACTCAACTCAATTTTTGGATGCCATTATGATTTTTCGAGTAGTAAATACACATGATATTAAATCTTCTCAATACTTTAGTAGCAAATTTCTTTCAGAAACAAAAAAATAATAATAATAAAACAAAAAAAAATACAAACAATACCTTTACTTCGGTCCGAGCATGTTCTCCGGGCGGACCCACTCGTTGAATTGCTGCTCGTTCAGATAGCCCAGCTTGAGTGCGGCCTGCTTCAGCGTGGTTCCCTCCTTGTGTGCCGTTTTGGCAATCTTAGCTGCCTTATCGTAGCCGATGTGAGGATTCAACGCCGTCACCAGCATCAGCGATTCGTTCATAATCTTGTCGATGTTTGCCCGGTTCGCCTGGATGCCGACCACGCAGTTCTTCGTGAAGGTGCGAGCACTGTCCGCTGTTGGGAAACAAAACAAAATCATGATAAATACTTACCTCTTACCTAGTCGGTAATTACAAACTGATACTTACAGAGCAATCGAATCGAACGCAGAACATTGGACACGACCAATGGCTTGAAAACGTTCAGTTCAAAGTGTCCATTCGAACCACCAACGGTAACGGCTATGTTGTTACCCATCACCTGGGCGCAAACCATGGTCATGGCTTCGCACTGAGTCGGGTTCACCTTTCCGGGCATGATCGAACTGCCCGGTTCGTTTTCGGGCAGACTCAGCTCACCCAACCCGCACCGAGGACCGGAACCAAGAAACCGGATATCGTTTGCAATCTTCATACAGCTGACGGCAATCGTGTTCAAACACCCGGAAACCTCCACCATCGCATCGCGAGCAGCCAGTGCTTCAAACTTGTTCGGGGCAGTGACGAACGGCAGTCCAGTGAGTTCGGAAATTTTGGCAGCACACTTTTCAGCGAATCCGATACGAGTGTTCAGGCCAGTTCCGACGGCCGTTCCACCCAGAGCGAGCATATAAACACGGGGCAGACAAGCTTCGATACGCTGCAGGGCAAACGTCATCTGCTGCACGTAGCCGCTGAATTCCTGTCCGAGGGTCAGCGGAACCGCATCCTGAGTGTGCGTACGACCGATCTTGATGATGTCTTTGAATTCATCTGATTTAGCTTTTAGGGCATCGTGTAAAATTTGAATGGCTGGCTTCAGATTGCCAGTCAGCTCCCGGGCAACGGAGATGTGAATCGCTGTCGGGAAGGTGTCGTTCGAGGATTGCGATTTGTTGACGTGATCGTTCGGATGAACCGGTGTCTTAGAACCTAGGGTTCCTCCAAGCAGCTCAATAGCCCGATTACTGATAACCTCGTTGACGTTCATATTGGTCTGCGTGCCGGAACCGGTTTGCCAAATGACCAGTGGAAAGTGATCGTCGTACAACTTTCCGGAAATAACGTCATCCGCTGCCTGGGAAATGGCATCGGCAACCTTCGGATCCAGTCCGTACTCCTTGTTGACGAGTGCGGCGGCTTTCTTCAGAATACCCATTGCTGTGATGACCGGTTGCTAGAAAACAATTAGTCATGAAAACTGATGTTTTTTCTACAGATTACCACGCATACCGGCATTCTCTCGGTAGGTCCACCGATGGGAAAGTTCATCGTTGAGCGCACGGTCTGGGCACCATAGTACTTATCGTTGGGAACCTTGAGCTCGCCGAACGTATCCGACTCGGTTCGGAATCCAACATCTTTGCTGGTCTGCGGTGTGTGCGAAGCAAAAAAAAAACACAAAAACGAAAGAAATCCAATTAATTCGTGGCACTCAAAGTGCGGCAGACACGTCACGTGTTATGCAATTGAGTCAAGAGAAGGCGGCTCAACAACATCCATCAAAAACAAGTTTCTGATAGTTTATTTTCGTCAAATTATTCGCTTTAGTCTCGAAGTCGAAGAATTACCATTTTAGCCGAGAGTGATAATGGATGAGTTTAACGAAAATCACCACAGGCAATTGACTACCAGATGACCTTTGCTAGAAGTAAACGATGACCGGCGAAACAAACTGGGTAACGAAAACAAAAAACACAGAAAAAAAATAAATTCAACGATCGCGATAGTCTACTGAATGTGGCAACGATCCTCTGGTGACTGCAAGCAACAAGACTGTTACAAGTAAAGTTATATTTCTTCTGTTCGATGGTCATATACTGAGCATAAAACACTGCCACTGCTATTCTGTTTCAGGCTGTATAGATCGATTCGATAATTGAATAAAGTGAAGCTAAAATAGGGTTAGTAACCCTAGTTCAACCAGACTACAAGCTTAAATGAACGTCATATGTCTGTCCAGCTTAAAAATAAGAGTCTCCTACGGAGAACAAATCTAACCCAACGTTGGAACTTGGAATAAATGCTTTTATTGGTAGTAAGGCAGTGATGTCATTATACTATATACTTATCACTGCATTATTTATAAGTAAAAAAACAACAAACACACACACCCTACAGAAACGAGCCTGCCTGTGAGGTGCAAAGTAGAAATAAAAAAAAACAATGAGCGACAACAAATGTGATGTGATACCGGTTTGATAATACTGACTTAATCTACACTTGCATCCAACCAACGTTGTTGTTCTGTGTTTCATTCCTAACAGGGCCTCGCGCAATACGCGATCTGGCGTTAATAATTATTAAAATGTTACATTCACAAAAGAATCCTTTTTAAAATTATCGTACGATATAGGCCGAATTATCCCAGAGTTTTAAGAAATATTGGATGCGGACATGCACCTTACTATGAATGAAAATTCACAAAAACTGAGGTCTCCTTTTTATGATAGATTTTTGATGAAAATGTACAAAATTTTTTTTCAGCAAACCAACAAAAATATAAAGTACCCGGAGTTTTTTTTATAATTCAAAATATGCAGTATTAGTTCAAAGCTTAGCTCAGGGAACACTCAAATGCGTATGTTTTTTAACCATTCTTTCAAGCGAAAAGCTGTCTAAGAATGCCATTATACAGGGTGTTAGGTAGCTTAGTGCAGATATTTCAGGGGGTGATGGAAGATTATATTTTACGAAAAAAATCTTTCTACGCATATGGCCAAATCTCAGTCGTTACAGAGTTATTCAACATTTTTAAATTAGCTCTGTTCTTATTCTTATGAATACCATCACAGCCACAATAAAGGATTCCTGGAAATAATTTTAATTATTTCTAATCATAGAAATACTTCAAATTATTTTCTTGTCTGTATTAACATTTACAAAATATCAAATATAGGTATATCATACATGAAATGAATCTTGTGTGAATAACTTATTCATACATAGATACATTTCTAAATTAATAGGGGGGAAGAAACGAAAACGTCTCGTACCAACCATCTCTGAGCAATTTTAACTTTGTTTTCGTTGGGAGTATCAATTGCTAATAAAGGTTAAGTGATACTCCGGACCCTCGAGGATGAACTTATGGCATTAACCACAAGCCAAGCTGCAATAGGCCAAGATTTTAGAGCTTTATTTCGCTCTCTGAAAATAGATAAATCATACGAGCTTTCAAAATTAGATAAATATAAGGCCTAAAATAAATATAAAAATTAATACAGCAAAAATGGTGCTTAGATTTTGAAGTTAATGCTTGAAAATCAAAAATAAAATAAACGATAAAATTACAGAACGATCTCACCGGCATTCCCTGTTTGTCCTCCTCCGTTTCGATAAGCTACGCAACACGATAGCAAATTCCTGGACCATATTAACGATTTCCTTTACTTGATTGAAACAATAAAAAAGCACAACTCAAAATGAGTTTATTTCTGCTTTGACTTTAGGCAACCACCAGATAGACCACTTCCGGAATGAACTTATCCAACATCCTGTTGGACACATGAATCCCTCTATTGCTGGCTTCCGATTATTCCCTGTTACAGCAGCTTCACTGCCTACCAGTGAGGCCCCGTTGCTACAACCATTTTTGGATGACTACTGCTTATGCAGGACCTTCAAATTCAACCGATTCACTAGTGACGACCTTTTTGTCTTTTTCGATCTGTCGATCCGCCCCAGTTTCCCTCTGGACCATTCTGCATTCTGCTTATCATCCAGTACCGGTCTTGAATGCCGGGCGTCCGCAGCTTGCGCCTAGCGCTCAATGTCTTTTTTACTTAATGCCACCAGTACTATCTTAAAACCACATAAGCGCACGTTATTCCGAAAACCTTTGTACTTAGTAACACTAAATTCACCTTTTCTGAGCACAAAGCACGTATTAATATTTGAAAGAAAAATCGTTTTTGGTAAAAAACGAAAAAAATATTGACATGAAACATTTTCACGTCCAGTCGCGAATCCGCCTGCCTAATGTTGAGGATCTTGATCTTGAGGAAGAACACAAATCACTGCAAATATGAGACAAAACACTTGATTTATGGAAAATGTATCGTATCACAATCAACCTTTATTCAAAAAACTTTTAGTTTTGCGTTATTAATGTTAATTTATTAATCGGAAAAATGCTCGCGAAAAAATATGACATCCACTCGCGAGGCCGGCTTACTACGATCTCAACATTTTTAAATTAGTTCTGGTACAAAAACTATGCTAGCTAGCTCAATTCGGTTACTTTACTTCGAAAGCTAAGAAAATTCAAGAAATTTAGTTCATTTCTAGAAGCAAAGAGCTTTGAATCTCAAGGCATTTGTTTCTCAAGGCATTTTTTTTAATTTCTCCTAAAAATGTGTGTTAAAACTGGTTGCTGTTATTCACCAATTTTAAGCTCTAGTACGGTTCTACAATTTGTTCATTGACGTAAAACGTCTGTCTCTTCTAGTTTCGTTGCAATTTCATTTTGAACGTATGGTTTTGGGTGTTGAATTAGTATCTGAAAAGTACACGAACTCATACATCACGCATAGCACACTAGATCAACGCGTGCGACGGACACGATTAGACACATATGGAAAACAGTTTCGAAACTGACTTCTCGAGTCTCTCTGGGACGATCGATATTTCGAAGAAAATCTCTCATACTGGGATCATACTCAACTGGGAATAATTTGGTGGAATCAGTTCTTTTGAAATGATCGGAACTCCATTGCCGTTGCACCATTATAACACATCCCTGCTTATATATAGGGATACCTCGATATAAGACAACCTCTTCATAAAACTACTTCGATATAAGACATTTTTTACCCCAATATAAGTCAAATTCCTTTGATATACATAGTTGAAAACGATACCAGAACTAATTTTCCATTCCAAAATCGGCACCATGAAGATGTTCATTATTTCAAAATCCATACCTATAAAAATGGATTTCAGTCTGTCTGTCTGTCCGTATGTTCCTTATAGACTCGGAAACTACTGAACCGATTGGCGTAAAAATTTGCATGTTGGGGTTTTTGGGAAGGTTCTTATGATAGTTAGAGACCCCTCCCCCTAACGCTCGTCTCCTATACAAATGAAACACAAATTTCTGCATAACTAGAGAACGTTTCTGGAGGCAAGAAAGCCTGATGGGATTATGCGAATAATGTGAAACTGGGATCTGAGAAGGGAGAGAGAGAGCGAAGTTTTTAGCCAGAAATTGTCTCGACTGAGTGTGTTCCTGTATGTCTGTGGTTTGGCACATACTTTGCCAAGTGTTCTTAAGTTCGTGTTTCCAGATTTGTTCTAGTCTGGCCGATGTAAACCTTCTCGCAATCGGGTCTGTCGTGTCCGTCGGTTATTTCCAACCGAGCCCTCCGGAATACGGAACAACGTCCGTCAAAGTCAACGTTCGTCCAAAAACTGACTTGTTTAGAGCATGCTATATCATGCCACAGTATGCGTAAGTCTCATATTGAACGATTCATTTCTATCCTTGTCTCTCATCGTTCGTATGACGGTATTCTTCCTATGCAAGGGGTTTCAGTTACACTCAAGTAAATAATTCAGTTTCATTAGATTTGTTTTACGCTGATTCATCTAACTCG
This sequence comes from Sabethes cyaneus, assembly GCF_943734655.1. Classification (NCBI taxonomy): domain Eukaryota; kingdom Metazoa; phylum Arthropoda; class Insecta; order Diptera; family Culicidae; genus Sabethes; species Sabethes cyaneus. The sequence continues at coordinate 21,850,474 of NC_071355.1, forward strand.
GCTCGTTCCCTACATTCACCCCCTCCTCTACTCTTCTGATTAATTGACCAAAAAAAATCTTATGACCATCATCATTTTTGACATCCGCATCGTTTTAATCATTACCACTATCAATTTCGTCATTACCATTATAATTACCATTACCATCATCATAATAAAAATCGTTAACATAATTAAAATCGTTAACATAATTAAAATCATCAACATCATCAAAATGTTCAAAATCATCATTCACGCCATCGAAATAATTAAAATCAACATCTATATCAACATCTTTATCAAATAGTCATCATTATCTAAACCGTCAACATTATCCACGACTTCAAAATCATCAGCATCATCAAAATGATCAAAATGATTATCATCCAGGTCAACAAAACTAACATCATTGAAATAACCAAATCGTCAATATCGTCCACATATTTTTCGACATTACCATCATCATTTACGTCATTATCACTATCATTTTTATCGTCATCATTTTCTATCATCAATACTATCATTGTCGTCATTACCATTATCATTTTCGTTATTACCCTCATCATTTTCGTCATTACCATTGCTATTTTGGCATTACCATCGTCATTTTCGTTATTAGCATCGCTTTCGTTTCGTCTTTACAATCATCTCTTTCATCAGATTCGTCATTGCCATCATCATTTACTTCATTTCTATCTTTATATTCGTCATTACAGCCATCACATACGTCAGATTCGATATTACCATAATCATTTACCTCATTTTCATTATCACTTTAGTCATTATTATAATTATTTTCTTCATTGCAATCCTTACTTTCAATATCACAGTTTTGTCATTACCATAATTATTTCCGTCATTGCAATCATCATTTTCATTATCAACTCTCAGGGAAACCTTCGCACACAAGCGATTTTCTACAGGCCAGATCAAACTACGTATATCAGCGTGTTTCAGTAAACTATTCTATTTCTACCTTCCTAGAGGCACGCGAATCACACACGAAGCATATGCAAAAAGTAGCCCTCACAGAGGCAGCTAAAAGATATCAGGATCAGATTCGTGTTTTTCGACGAAGCATATGCAAAAAGTAGCCCTCACAGAGGCAGCTAAAAAAATAACCAGATGCATACAAGCATCTTTTCAACTTTCTCCGATGAACGTTTACCAGACACCGCTAATACGCCCATACCACCGTATTCCGAAAAGGCAGGCGCACACAAGCGAGTTACTAAAAGTCCCTCTCAGGGGAGCAATCGCATACAAACAAATTTGCACTGTCTTCCCAGAGGCGATCAAACTACGCATACCAGCGTGTTTCAGCACGCGAATCACACACAAAGCATATACAAAAAGTCGCCCTTACAGAAGCAGCTAAAAAATAACCAGATGCGCACAAGCATCTTTTCAACTTTCTCAGATGAACTTTGCCAGACGCTACTAATACGCGCACACCAGCGTATGCCAATAAAGTCTGGCGCACACAAGCGAGTTACTAAAAGTCCCACTCAGGGGAGCTTTCGTACACAAACGATTTCGCACAGCCTTCTCAGAGGCGATCAAACTACGCATACCAGCGTGTTTCAATAGACAATTCTGCCAAAGTCCCTCTCAGGGGAGCTATTGTACACAAATGATTTCGCACAGCCTTCTCAGAGGCGATCAAACAACGCATACCAGCGTGTTTCAGCACGCGAATCACACACAAAGCATATGCAAAAAGTCGCCCTTACAGAGGCAGCTAAAAAATAACCAGATGCGCACAAGCATCTTTTCAATTTTCTCAAATAGACCTTTGCCAGACGCCTAATTCGCGCACACCAGCGTATTCCAATAATAGTAAGACGCACTCAAGCGAGTTACAAAAATCCCTCTCAGGGGAGCTATCGTACACAAACGATTACGCACAGCCTTCCCAGAGGCGATCAAACTACGCATACCAGCGTGTTTCAGTAAACCATTCTGCCTTCCCGGAGGCACGCGAATCATAATCGCAAATCACACGCAAAAAATACGCATGTGCAAAAAGTCGCCCTCACAGAGGCAGTTCAAAAACCAGCCAGATGCGCACAAGCATCTTTTCAATTTTCTCAAATAGACCTTTGCCAGACGCCACTAATTCGCGCACACCAGCGTATTCCAATAATAGTAAGACGCACACAAGCGAGTTACTAAAAATCCCTCTCAGGGGAGCTATCGTACACAAACGATTTCGCACAGCCTTCCCAGAGGCGATCAAACTACGCATACCAGCGTGTTTCAGTAAACCATTCTGCCTTCCCGGAGGCACGCGAAGCATATGCCAAAAGTAGCCCTCACAGAGGCAGCTAAAAATAACCAGATGCGCACAAGCATCTTTTCAACTTTCTCAGATGGATGTTTGCCAGACGCCACTAATACGCGCACATCAGCGTATTCCAATCATTCCAATAGTCAGACGCGCTCAAGCGAGATGCTAAAAGTCCCTCTCAGGGGAGCTATCGCATACAAACAAATTTACGCTGCCTTCCCAGAGGCGATCAAACAACGCATACCAGCGTGTTTTAGTAAACTATTCTGCCTTCCCAGAGGCACGCGAATCATACACACAAGTATGTACAAAAAATAGTCCTCACAGAGGCAGTTCGGCAAACAACCAGATGCGCACAAGCATCTTTTAAATTTTCTGGAATAGGCGTTTACCAGACGCCACTATATATATTCAATTTACTATACTCACTATTTGGGAGCACTACGCCAATGTCGTGTCCGTCGGTTATTTCCAACCGAGCCCTCCGGAATACGGAACAACGTCCGTCAAAGTCAACGTTCGTCCAAAAACTGACTTGTTTAGAGCATGCTATATCATGCCACAGTATGCGTAAGTCTCATATTGAACGATTCATTTCTATCCTTGTCTCTCATCGTTCGTATGACGGTATTCTTCCTATGCAAGGGGTTTCAGTTACACTCAAGTAAATAATTCAGTTTCATTAGATTTGTTTTACGCTGATTCATCTAACTCGGCTCGTTCCCTACAGGGTCGTTAGTTGATCCCAACCTATTTTTGAGCTGGTTGTTTCGGCTCAATTCCAAATTTCCTCATTTTTCGACGGAGAGGGCGTGTAATGTTTCCGTCGTATTCTACTGCCACTCTCTTAAGTTCTGGTGTTAATGGTGTAAGTGTTGTGAGTGATTTTTTGTAGGCGTCTGTTCTTTTCTTGGAAATAATGTTCTAGATTGTCGTTTCTTTATATACGTCCAGTTTTGCAATTTCAAGAATGTGTGTTAATTGATTGTATGACATTTGCCCGAAAACCACTTGCCAGAAAATTATTTGCCAGAATGAACCTGTTCCCAGAAAACCCTTCCCCAGAACGAACCATTTCCCAGAAAACCATTCCCCAGAATGAACCATTTCCCAGAAAATCATTCCCCAGAATGGACCATTTCCCAGAAAATTATACTCTGTCTCCCAGGAAACTTCACCAGAATGGACCATACCCCAAAATACATGTATTTGCATGAACTTACCAGAAATTTGAAACAATGAAGCGTTTTATTGGTTATTGACTCTTTTTTTTGTATGTCAGAAGGGCATTGGGTTAAAAGACCACTGCGACAGTCTTAATGATCGTCTTTTATGGCAGGCCCCGATTGCTGTACACAGTTTACGTACCGCTCATACCCATTGATGGAGTTGAGGGGGATAGTTGTGATCCTGTGCCCCAATTTGGTACTACATGGTTTATAAAGCCAATGACCGTTTTGGGATTAAGGCTCTATACGTGATATGGAGTAAGAAGGAAACTTTCGAAGAAGAGTACTTTGTTTCCGTAAGTTCCTTTAGTTTTACCGTGAACATGCGGAAACAAGACATGTATTACTGAAATGTCAAAAATGCCGTTCAAATGTTACGAACATGTCCGCCATTATGGCTCGTAAAAAGCTGGATAAATGGATCAAGTGTATGATGAATACTTGAAACAAAAATGTTTCATGCTGTCTAGTTTTCGAATAATTCTCTATTAACTGTTTCCCGAAAATCAGCTTGAAGTAATTTGGGTTTAACTATTACTGTTCGGAAACTGCGACAGCATGTTCGGCCTACTTATTGAGCATATGCTGTCCTTACTCGCTATCGCTCGTTCGGACTCAACTAAGGGATAACCCCTACTAGTCAGTAAACCTAGGAAAATGCTTGCACCTAAATTGAGGTGATCTCTGCGGGGGGGCTGCCCCCCCCGCAGTGGCCGGCGCTTCCGACGGCGGGTCGCCGGCGAACACTCGCGGCCTACGGCCGTCTCGCCCTGAATCATCTAGGGAACACTTGCTACTAAGACGGTAAAACACCTTGTAATGAGCATAACTTATTTGCATTTAAGGGAAAGAAAAAAGGATTTGTAGTACAAGTAATATATTCACCTTTATTTATGTTTACGACCGTATTCTGCATTCGTACGAATAGTTTGTTTCGAACGAATCGGGAAGCAATATTCTCATATTCGAATGAGGCGTTCGGAACGTTCAAAAGGAAGAGGCGTTCGAACGTTCGAATTGATTCGAACGAAAACAAGAGTAAGAATCGGCTTAACTTTCGAACGAATGTCATTCGAACAAGAAACAAGAATAAGGCTGATTTTCTTTTATGTATGGCCAGGTAAAATCCAATGTCCCGCTAACCAATGCAAATAAATACCATAATAAACCATAGACCATAAGCAGTAGATCTTGAGAAATGCTTTTTTCTTTCCTTCGTTATCCCATATCCTACTTAAACGCAAAAGATTAACTTTGAATTGTGTTTATGACGGTCAATGTTAACCTTAATAATATATTCTTATTAATGTATATTATTCGAGAAAAGTTTTCAGGAAAAATATAATTTCGGGAAAGAAAATATCGGGAAAACGGGGTAAAGAGATGGAACAGTCTATTCGGGAGAGTTGTACTACGCGTAACGCTGCTATATAGACGGTAGGATCGTTACACTAGCTCCGTAATTAGCCTGTACCCCAATTACCGATTGCGGAATCTGTCGATAAAGAACGGTCAAGTCTTATAAAGTTTGTAATCTAAGGCTTTGCTTTGTACTACGCGTAAAGGTCTTTTGGGAAAATAGTATACTCTGGAAAATAGAAAATCGTTTTCGAGGAAAAGTCGTACGACTCTTCTGCAGATTGATATATTCCGCAAGATGGTTTTCACCAAAATGCGAAAAATGGTTCCATTTATTAAATTTTTTGGAGAATAATCTATTCTGGGAAATGGTTTTCTGGCGAATAGTACATTCTGGGAAAAATCTTTCTAGGGAATGGTATATTCTGGGAAAAATTTTTCTGGGAAATGCTACTTTCTGGGGAATGGTTTTCGGGCAAATTGTATTCTGGCAAAAAAATTCTGGGGGATGGTTTTCGGGCAAATGTCATACAACCGTGTTAATTCTTTGTTTCCCTAGCTCACTTAACAGTAATGTTTCCATCCTATGTATCATGAGATGGAAAGCTGCCATTTTGTGTTGGCGGGAGTGGTCAGATGAGCTAGGTATAACTCGTTTGGTGTTCGTTGGTATCCTGTAAATTTCAATTTCTTTCCAGTAGTAAAAGTAAAATGCGCAAATATTACTGTTTTAGTAAAATGGTCATAACTTCTACAATTTTCAACCGATTGTTATCATTAACCCCATAATTTTTTTGTTTTTTATCGGCCTTTAAGACCCAAATTAAATGAAATTTTTGAAATGCGTTAATCTGGTTTAAAACCTTTGATACAGTTGAAATTATTCCAAAAAAATGCGTTTTTTTTTGTTTTGTTGTGAACAAATTCTCAAATATCTACAGTACTATTATTCTTACAGAAAAATGAAGTTCAACTAATCGATAGCAAATTTTCTCCTCTTTAATATGAAAAAAAAAAGATTTGAAATTGGTGCACCGCACCCGGAGAAATTTAAGTTCATATGCATGTACTTTTTTTCTTTAAGCAAAATTTCAACTTTATTGCATATCTCAAAAACTATCCTACTTTAAATTTTTCTGACCATATTTTCGGATTCAGCGACCAATTTTACATGAAAAACCACCTTCAGCTTACTGAGTTCATAAATGCTGTTAACTAGTGTTATTATTAAAAAAAAGAATTTGCGTAGGACTCGCTGCCAGGTGCAATAATCTGTGGGCTGTTCATTCATTACTACCTTTATGATGCACACAAGTGATTTTCAAAAGAAAGCTCTGTCTCAGAAATTGCAGGCGTTGTACTTATGAACACCCTTCCACGTATTTTCATAGCCATCATTACATTCAATGAAGAATTGAATCAATATTTCGCTCTTCTCTTAAACATTCACTTAAACAATGGCACTCACAGATTCTTATAAACATACATATGCCAGAAATGCAGTTTACATTAGTCTTTGATCTAATGCTCTGATATAGTCCTACGTCACCCTTTCGCACAACCCCTAGGGCTGTATACCTTATAGTTTTTAGCATGAAGCACTGCTCAGCGAACTGGCTAACCGACTTTTGGTCAACCTTCATCAGCTGTTCGACGATCTTTCCAAACATATTGCGCTGGCGTAACCTGCATGCTTGCGTTGAAAAGCCGTTGTTCTGATATTAAAGTATACGCAAAATTTTCTCGTTCGTGGTGCTGAAATTTACCTGGAAGTACCCAATGAAGGTATGAGCCTTCGGCAGGTCCTGGGCAAGTAGTTGAAAGCCACATTGAAAGTTCCACATGTTCCATGGAATGAGAGTAGACGCCGTTTATTCAGGTCTGTTAACCGTGTTCTGGTCAGAACAAACCAGTGTCATCTGTCAAGTAACCATTCTCGATTTGACAACTCCAGAACTTGGGCCTAATGTCTGAAGATACCTGGTAAGCTATGCGATCCAGAAGAACAGATGTCGGACAGTCTACGATTGATTCGTAGTGACTTGGGCAACTGGGTAATTAGCTGTAGTTATGGCAACGTAGAAAGCCTCGACTATTTCCCTATATGTAACATCAGAACAGTATTGCCAACCAGTCTTTACGAATGCCTGGCAAACGAGGATAAAAATGTCTGGAAAAAATCTGGCAACCATTTGGTCTGGTAGAAAGACAATTTTGGGAAGCATTTTTTTGTCTGGCTAGACATCAGAAAGTCGGGAAGATCCAGAAAAAGGTTGTCAACGCTGCACACGAGGATGGGTTTGATGCCCTAAAATTCTCGCAGGGTAGGTTGCGTGGTCTCTTTTTATCCCTACCGTGACAGTTAATTTTTCCCAATATATCAATATAGTTGTTAAAATATTATCAGAACGTGCGAGGACCTTGAACGAAGCTTGCCGCATTCTATTCCCGCTGCTATAGCACGACTGCTTTACACTACGATTACATCGATAAAAACAAAATATTAACTAGCATTATTTAAAAGTAATAAGGATGAGGAATGAACAGATGATGACATCCGTTTGTCCGCTTCCAGGCAGACACTGTAGGGCCTGGAAACGGAAAAAGCATAACTCGAGGAAAATGGATTGCTGGCGACGGACTGGAAACAATGAAAATAACACGTTGACGTGCGGGAAAATTGACGAGTACGGAATTGAGTTCGTTCAATTTTTAGTGAGCCGTTCATCAACCGATTGATTTATTGACAGACCGATCGAAACGTTGAATTTTCCACTAAAAAAGTAAGGAACTTGCAGACGATTACCTATTAATTCGTTTTCATTTTTGACAGCAGCAACCACAATTTTAATTCGATAGTCAAAAATCGTAAGCTCGAGGATACTAACCGGCTTTCGTTTTTTATGTAAAGGCGATCCGTTGTCTAATTGATTCACTAACGGGAAACTGTGACTGTCATTTGCCTCCAACATATTTGAATGTTATAATGCAAATAAAAACTTGCTTAAAATGGTAATTTCGATAATTCGCTCTAAAAAATAAAAGCAGCCGAAAGCAAACAAATAAATGTAGGTACTGTCAAATAATACTCTACAAAACAACAGATGAGTCAAATTGCATTTCAAGACTGTTATTGTTGGAAATCAGCGTTTTGGATGATTTGAGCGTTTAGCGTGAATAGTTTCACGAAAAAATTTCTTGCTTCAATGAACATTAGAATAATTTTCCGCATTTTCCTTCCTCGACCTGGTGGATTATGTAATTATTCAGCTAAAATTTATCTCAGCCAACCTGACTGAGTGAGCGGGGAACGAACAGAAGAGACCTTGAATTACCTTAGCTGTGGTGGACAGCGCCCGGACCTGGGCAGCAGCTATCAGCTTCAGCTGTTGCTGTCCTCGTAGCACGGCTCGGGTCAGATGAAACATTCTGCAAGCCATTTCTCTTATGCTTTTGTACTATCACGATCACGACACGCACGGCACCCCGGTCTTGAGAAGAAAACTTTCGACACTCTGTATCCGCTCCCTACTTTGCACACTTGCACAGCACAGACGTCAATGGATAACGTTGGATTGCGTTTGTTTTGGGAACTCGTCGTTGATGCACAGAGCGGAATACAGCAGATTATGCTGCCGTGTTGATGTGGTTGATGTCGACAATGAACTTTCACAACAGTCGATATTCTTCGCGTCAAAAGCAGAGATGCCAGAAATATCGAAATAGCAGCAAACTCGAATGTGAAACCAACAAAAATCACAAAAATGCCATTTCTGTTTATGAAGAGACTGCTGAAGTGGCAGAAATATCTATACTTTAAAAATATGACAGCTACTTTCCAGAAAACATTTACTAAAACTAATACAAAATTTTTAAAATAGTAAAAAAATGCATTTGGTAAATGGTAATTATAATAATAATCCGATAAATCCGTGTGTCTGGTATTTTTGCTGGTGGGTGGGAATGGAAAGTCGTGAAAGCGCTTTGGCTGGGTGATGTTTGCAAGCTTTTGTAGGGGCAGTCGGGGCTTTGTTGTTCGTGTATTTTGACATTTCTCGATGTCAAATTCTGCCGGACTGCCGGACTCGCCGGAGTAGATAATCAAAACACATGGAGGCATAAGTTTGTTTATGAATTTTGTACAGAAAAATTCAATATTGACTCAGTTTTAACTCATGGTGAAAAAGAGTATTAACGTTTTCATTACATTTCAAGAAATTATAAATCATGGAACAGACGGAGAAGGATGAACCAAACTGGGATGAAAAACAAGTAGAAAGTATGTCGGATAATTTAGATATACAAATGGAAGTAACGAACGATATCCTGCCCATCGTTGAAAGTTCGAATCAGGAGGATGTGGTGGAACGACAAAAAGAAATGGCCATTGAGGAGACGCTGTTGAACGTTGCTGACAGTGGACCGAATTCTCCCTTAGCCGAGGATGAAGAAGTGTTGTTAGAAGAAAATAAAGCGACCGTTGACGAAGGTACAGAACTCTTAGAACACAAGGATAATCTCACAAATGGCACAATCGAAGATGCGAACCCTCCTCCTCCTGCGGAAATTATGGACTATGAGATCGACATGGAAACAAAATCGGCAACCTACGAGCAGGATTTCTTTCAAGCGCTGACGGCATGCGAGGTTGGGCGATGTTCTTGGGACAGAGCGGAGAAACAAAACTACGTTCGCGGTTGTCTCTGGTCACCGGATGGAACCTGTGTGCTGGCTGCCGTTAACGGCGATGGAATGCACGTACTCGAGCTTCCGGCTGACATGTACGAGGCGCAACAGATCTCTACGGAACGACCAGTACAGCTGCTAGATTCGGCGGTGCACGTTCGTGAAACAACGCTGGTTTACGACTATAAATGGTATCCCGGGATGCAAAGTTCGATGCCAGAAACCAGCGTTTGGATTGCCTCCCGGCAGCATGAACCGATCCAAATGTGGGACGCTTATACCGGCAAGCTTCGGTGTTCGTACAAAGGCTACAATGCGGTGGACGAGGTGGAAGCTGCTTTGAGTATCACCTGGTCCTTGGATGGAGGTTTCATTTTCGGTGGCTACAAAAAAAGTATCAAAATGTTCGACGTCAAAACACCGGGACGGGAAATTTCCTCGTTCCCTACCAAAGTGACTGCTTCCTGTATGACAATGTGTTCACCCCTTCCTAATCTGCTGATTTTTGGCTCCTGGAGTCGTTCGATCACGGCGCTGGCAACGAATAGCAATCAGACGACCATTCCGGTGGGTAACAACTCGCGCGAGTGCAGTCACAATGCGGGTGTCACCTGGTTGCGGTTTATTCCGCGAACGAATCTGTTCGTTTCCGGCGGTCGAAAGGATCCAAAACTGCTAGTGTGGGATATCCGAAGGTTGGATAGGCCGTACCACGTGCTGCAGCGAACCTGCGACACCAATCAGCGGGTGTACTTTGATAGCTCGCCGTACGGCGAGTGGGTGGTTACCGGAAATACCGACGGAGTTGTTCGCGCTTGGAACTTGATGGATGTTGAGACGGAGCGGAAAACCTACCGCCAATATAATGTGGGTTTTTTTTTGTTGAGCAACAATTGATTCGTTCAGATAATATTTGGTTTTCTTTTACAGTTTCCCTTACATCGAGATTGCTGTAATGGAGTGGCTTTCCATCCGTTTAAGCCCATTATTGCGACCGCAAGCGGTCAGCATCACTTTCCGCCGGCTGAGGAGTTTAGCGAAGAGCAAACGCTGCCGAGTGACGCGGGGCAAAGTAACAAAGTGGAAAACTCACTAACCATGTGGTGGGTTGGTGCGGTGAATGTTTCGGAACAGTAAAGTGTAGGTTTACTCTTTTAGTGTAATACATTTTTCTTTCCTTCTCTCCGACTTCGAATTAGTTTAAAATCTTCATGATTCAGTTAATAAAGTAGAAGGATTAAATATTGCGTAATATGTACAAAATAACAATAAAATTAATAAAGAATATTTCTTTACGAGTAACGATTTTTAAACCTTTTTTTTCCTTCGCGTTGCGACACTCACTTTGAAAGAGCTTTGTCAACATTATTTTCAGGTTTTTTTTGTTAATAGAACTTCCTAGATTGTGTAATTATTGTTTTGTTGCCTTTCTTCTTTTCGATTAACCCTAGTTCATGCACTTTTTTGTTATATTTTTTTTCCCTACAACGGGGGTAAAAGTGTTCCCCTAAATATGTTTCTGGTTTTGTTTTTTATTTGCCTACAGAAAAGTCAGAACCATTCATAGGTTAGTAGTAATTGGTGTCCTAGAGCAACGCATATATTTACAGACGTTTAAACTTTCACGAGGATTTTTTGGAAACAGTGTTTCGGATATTACGGTTGGTAGACGATTAATAATACACTGCTGCTGCTGCTGCTGCTGCTAGCGGGTTTGTTTGTTCCTTGTTGCCTATTAAGTCTGTTGTGAACTTTGATATGATGATCATCATGTAGTAGTTTAAATATAACGTTTATTTGCTTTGCTAGTTCCGATAACTTGATTTCTGTTTTGCACTGCAACGCAGTAATTAGTTGAGCGATGTGTGTGTTGTGGCTAAACTGAGAGCCTATATTATTATGCAGGGGGTTTTGGACTGCAAAAGACAAAATAAGTGAAAGCAAATTTGAGTCAAATGTGATACATGTTTTTTCCTAAAAGCTATTCTTTTATGAAGTAAAATAAAACTGGCATGTCTTTGCATAAGGCACTTACAGCACCTTCTGTTTGAAGTTTCAATGTACATTTCCTAATTCTCACGTTTTTCTTTCTTAAATGGGAACGCTCTCTCCAATTCTTCTCTAGTTTTCTTTTACCATTAGCAAATTTTGTTTTCTTCATTTGCCTTTTCGATTTTTGTGGGATTCGAGTCATTGATATCATAGTAGTCAATGAGTTGATTGGATGACTTCAATAAAACAACACCGACGTTAACAACACAACACATAACAATGATGCACACAGCATGACTACGACGCTAACAAAGCAACCGCAGGTTGTTTTGGAAAATTGGAGCATTCAACCTCGAACAGCGAAACAGTCGACAAGACTGAAGAAGAACTGACCCTAACAGGTAGGAGCAGATTCCACAAATTTTTTTCCTATTTTTTATTTAAATTTTCAATGTTTCTTTTCTACTTCTTTTCTCTTTCTCATGCCATTCTCCCTTTCCCTGTTCCGTTTACCTTTCTTATTGCCCTTTCGCGTTTCCTTCTCCTATTCCTTTATCATATTTCTTTTTCTCATTTACTATTCTCTATTTCTCATTGCGTTTTCCCATTTACCTTTCCTATTTTGGTTTTCTATTTTTATTACCCATTTACTTTGCTTTTTCCTTATGATGTTTTGCCTTTCCATTTCCCATTCCTATTTTTATTTCCCTTTCGCTTTTCGTTTCCTTATTTATAACTACCCTTGTTCAATTTTCCGTCCAATTCCTTTTTCTAATTTTCCTTTCTCGTTTCCTTTTTTAATTTCCCTGAACTTTATTTCCGCTTGCTATATTTCTTTTGACGTAGGACTACGTCTTTGATTTCTATTCTATCTATATGAGGGTGCACTTTAGAAAAACGTTTGCACGCGTATAACTCAATCATCCGTCAATAGATTCTAGATATATTGGTATCAATCGATTGGAAATTTCTCAAAAAATCCATTACAACACAGTAGATCGCATGTTTCCCTAACAGACGTTTAGTAATTGAGAAAATATTAGACGACTATTCATCATTTCATTATTTTCGCCTTCCCACATCAATGCTTCCCTAGCACGGATGACACAAATATGTAGGAGATGAGCTTTGGGTTAAGCTCCCTTATGATTGTATCTAATTTACGTCCCATACAATACGATCGAAAATTGTTGAGCTTCAGCTGTTGCTGCTTGCCCGGATAAGGCAACAAAGACATCCAAATTCAGCAAGCGAGACGCCAGCGAGCGATATGGTTTTGGCTGCAATGCCTTTTGCTGCGCATCGTCATTCGGTCAGCGGCTTTGGTAGGTGACATATCGGCAGGCAGCTTTCGAGTCACATACGTGGCTTCATTCTAAAGGTTCCAAACCGTCCTTTTTAGGACGAACGAATTCATTTATGAAGAGATACAAATTTTCTTTACGAATCGTAATTAAATTTCTAAATGTATCTGTTTTGTTAGATCATGAAGAACTTTCTTCTGATTAGATCTTCGAAACGTTAAATTTGTGGCGGTGAACCCGTGTCCAAAGAGAATTGCTACTAATTGTGTTACACAAATTTATCTAAACGATCATAAACAAAAAAGTCTATCCTTATTACAGATCCCACCAGTAGCGTTTGTCCGGTAAACAATATTCCCAATAGTGTGAATCCTCACACCAATAACCCATCTAAAGGACGAGAGTTAACAATGGGCATCACGAGTCAGAAATTTGAGAATTCAATATTAACAAACGGACCTTTCCAGGTCCGCAATTTAAGTTATCTGAAGAGTTGAAATTACGAATTTTTCACATGGCAGCAGAACACAATCCTTTAATGCGCAATTTGGGCATCTATACAAAAATCCCTTTTATAATTGGGAGACGAATTGCTCTACATTCGTAGTCCTACGTCAAGCCTGCGCTTAAGGCACTAGGCATGGACCCTTGTACTTTTTTAGTTTCATTTCCAGCTTTCTTCTTAATTGTGCTTTCTGGCTTCGTTTTCCATTCACATTTCCGATTGAGTTTTACTATTTCCACGGGCGAGAATCGGGCGAGAAGTCAACGTTGTTGTCTACCCTCACGCGAGTGAGTATGAGAAGCATAGCATTCAACGCTCCCCCAACAGCCACCCCCAGTACAAGTTTGGGTTTTATTACACTCTTATGATGGTATTTAAGACCAAAATTGGTCTTAAATGTTGCAATAAGAGTACGATAAAACTCACATTGTTGCTTGGGACCGGTTGCTGTGTGCAGACATTCTGCTACCTACACACTCGTGCACGTACATCCTCACATCATGCTCCTGCCTGACCGTAGCTGTTTGCTAAACACACTCTCGCAAAAACTCGTCGCAATGTATGTATTAGTACAAAAAAGAGTCCGAAAGGGACGCTTATGCCGCACCGTGGGATGAAACCCAAATCTAGGTGGACAAAAGTAATTACGTTAAAACCGTTAGTCCTAGGTAAATAGTATGTTCTGAGTAAATTTGTTATTTTAACTTCCGCATTTTTTGGTGTATATGACGTTAGGGTGACCATCATAGTAAGCGAGTGCAGAACATAAAGTTTTTTATGGCTTAAGTTAGCTGAACATTAAGTTTTGAGTAACTTTGCTAAAGAAATGAAAGTTCTATCTCTTATAGTTGATGAGCTAGAGCTATCTAATGGTTTTTGGTCGGGGTGGACCTAAAAATTCCATTTTTTTCTTTAAATCTTCTTTCGTGCTAATTTCACACAAATCATGCCTTCTGGGCACTTTCACATGCATGGAAAACGCACATTTTGCTTGAAGGAGTTAAGTTGCTATCTCTTTCGGTTCCGGAGCTACAGGCATTTTTTTCTAAAAAAATATGGTTTTTCAAATGCTAATATAACGTAAAAACTGCTCAAAAGCAGCATGTCAAATCTTGTATAGATGTTTAGCAAAAGTTACCATTTTACTTACCAAAATCACAATTTTTACGTAAATAGAATGGATTAAAAAACGAAAATCAGCTAACCTAAGCCATAAAAAAGTTTATATTTTGCACTCGCTTACTATGATGGTCATCCTAATGTCATGTACACCAAAAAATGCGGAAGTTAAGATAACAAATTTACATACCTATATGCCTAAGACAATCCACCTAGATTTGGATTTCATCCCACAGTGTACCGGCGCGTTCGTTAGAATGAGTACGCGTGTGTGAGAAAATAGGATCACACGAGTGGAGTGTGGGCTTCGCAACACTGCTTCCCAGCTTGTTGTTCTATTGCAAAAGGCAGAAATTTTCATGAAATTTTGATACCCAGCGGCCCATCTTGTACAATAATTTAGAAAAACTTCCAAATAGTAAGGGGAAATGGGAAAAGAAAATAAGAACTAGGATAGGGAAATCGGAAGGGGAAATATCAAAATTAGGCATTAGCTAAGCTAATGGTAAACAGAAATAGGGAGAACTAAAAAACTAAATGAACAGAACTAGGACAGGAAAATCACTAAAGGAAATGGAAAATAAAAATAAAAAAGGAGAACTAGAAAAAGAATAGAAGATTGATGGGAAATAAAATATGTGAAATAAGAAAAAATCGAAAAAAGAAACAAAAAAATAGGAAAGAAAAGGAAAAGTTATCACTTTTGGAAAAGGAAAAGGTAAATGAGAAAGGAAAACAAGAAAAGTAGAAAAAGAAAACGGGAGAAGAAAAAGGGCAAGAAAGGAGAAAAAAAACTAAAAAAAAGAATTGGAAAGGAAAATGGGAAAACATGAGAACGGTAATTAGAAAAATAAATAGGAAAGTGGAATAGAAAATGGGGAAAAAGATATAATATAATATAATAGTATAATAGTAAAAGTAATAGAAAAGAGAACTGAGAAAGGGAAAAGAAGAAGGGACATAAAAATAAATACAGGGTGGACACACAACTTCTTGAAAAAATCCCGACTTTTTCCCGATAGGAAGCGACATTTTCCCGACGAATTTTTGTTCGTTTTTCAGTTATAGTTCAGTTAAGTTTACATAAGTATAGAAGAATCTAACTTGCTGGACATGGCTCTAGTTCTCCATCTATTCACTCAGATCAATTCTACGGAATTTATAACTGAGAGCAATTGTCGATAAATTGCCGATTTAGAGCAATATTCGATAAATTCCCGACTTTTTCCCGACAAGATAGGAACGATAAATAAGAAAGCAAAGAGAAATCGGAAAAGGCAATGAGAAATGGAAAAGGGAAGCGTGAAATGAAAGTAGGAAATAATACGAAAGCAAATGGAAATGATAAAGGAAGGTAACAGGACTGGAAATCAAGAAAGAGAAACAGGCAAGTGACATGAAAAAAGAAATAGAGAAAGGAAGGGGAAAAAGAAAATAAGAAAAATAATATGGATCATTCCATGCGAAGTGACTGAGAGAAATTTCAAGCGTGTATTCGACCTTCTAGGAAAAACGAAAATCGTGCGTTTGGTTTCGGTTGGACTGGGTGGAAATGAGAACGGAAAAAAAACAAGAACTAGAAAAAGAACAGGAGAGTGATGGGAAATAAGAAGAAATCGAAAAAATAAACAAGAGAAATAGGATACCAAATGAAAAGTTAAAAATGGAAACGGGAAAGGTAAGGCAATTACAAATATTTTATATTTATATTACAAAGTTTTTGTCCTTCCAATGCTGGACAACTGCAGGGTGGGGGGGGGGTGGTGGTCCGAAAAAAACAGAGATTTTTTTAATCCCGCAAAAAAATTGAGGTTTTCAGAAATTTTTACTTAAAGTTTCATCGTAAAACCCATGCAAAACCCTTCCAAAATAAAGTCAAAATCGAAAGATTTTTTTTGCGGATTTTCGGAAATTACATTATTTGTACTTCCACTTTTGTTTCGTGCTTGAAGCGTTAACACTCCGTACACTCATTTTTTCAGTCCTTTAGGCAGTAAAACCCACAGATAATTGATTTTATATAAAAAAAATTAACTCAAGTTTAACAATTTTTTTGCCTCTCGATTTTTAAAGTTAATTTTGAAGGGCGGGGGGACAAAACCTTTAAAAATAATTTGCAATGGCCTAAATGAAATAAGAAATCAAGAGAAGTATAAAAAGGAAATGGGAATAGAAAAAGTGCAATGAAGTGAGAAAGAAAAACAAAAAAGAGCAATGCGGAAAAAATGAGAAAGAAAAAGGGACATAAAAATAAATAAAAAAAGAAAATCACTCAGGGCAATGTGGGATGCGGAAAAATAGAAATGGGAAATGAGGAAAAGAAACAGGAAAAAATAGAAGAGAATGCAAAATAAGATAACGAAATATGATAGGAAATGGGAGAAGCAAAGGCGAAAAAATAAGAAAAAGAAGAAAAAAGAAAGAGAAATGTGGAGATCAAAAAGAGAAACAGGAAAGAGGAATGAGAAAAATAAAGAATGCAAAAAGGGGAATGAGGAAAGGAAATAGCAAAAAGAAACGATGAATGAAATTCGAAAAATTAACAGGAAAGTGCAATGACAAATGGACAACAGACAAGGAAATAGGAAAGAGGGTAGCAATAAGGGCAAATGAAAGAGCAAAATAAGAAGGCAAATAAAAACAAAAAATGGCAAATAAACAAACAAGAACAAAGTAAAACAGAGAATTAAGGAAGGAAAAAGGGAAAAGATGAGAAAGGGAACTAAAAAATAGGAAAATAAAATGGAAGTAGCGAAAAAGGAAACAGATCGTTTTGAAAGAAGGACAAAAAAGGAAAGATGATGGGAAAGACAAATAAAAAAGGAAAATAGGAACGGGGAATGAAAAAGGAAAATGAGAAATGAAAACAGGAGACGACAATGGGAAAGAGAAAAGGGAAAATAAAATGAGAAATATAAAAGAATAGGACAGCAAAATAGGAAAGGAAAATTAAAAGAGAACATAAGAAGAAATAAAAGAGAGCAAAATAAAGAAAGATGACAACAGTAGATGGGTCAAATTAAAATTAAAAGAGTAGAAGAGAGAGACATGGGAAAAGAAATGCAAAATAAGAAAGAAAAAGGAGAAAAAATAGTAAAGTAAAATGAAAAAAAAGTAACAGTAGAAACAAATCAGAAGGAAACGAAAAGGGAAACGGGATAGAGAAATGGCAAAGGGGAATGAGAAAAATAAAAAGAGAAGGAAATGAGAGAAAGAAATGCTCGATGGAAATGAATATATGACAATGAAAATGGAAAATGAAAGTAGGCAAAATAAATCACAAATGCAATTAGAAAAAATGAATGGGAAAGTAAAATGGTAAATGGGGAAAGTGAAAGAGAAAGAGAAAGAAAAATAAGAAAAAAAATAAGAAAAGGTAGTAGAGTAAAGGGGAATGAAAAAGAAAAATAAGAACGAGAAATGGCAAATAAATAGATGAAAGGAAAAATAAGTAAGAAAAATTAGAAAAAGTATTCCAGCTTTCTACAATCTATAATGGCAGCTTTTGGACACAATCTTTTGACATTCATTGCAGGTGCATCAGGTTCGCCCTGAAGGAGTTACGATGAGAATATTTATGATTGTTGCTTAGTTTCGCAGATCAGCTGAAAAGGAACATAATTGGAAGGATTCAGGACAAAAACCTCGGGAAGAACTTCCAAATACGCAACGGAAAGTTTCTTATCAAGCCTAGATGCTGGCCAACTTGGTCAGGGCTCGACTAACATGAAGTTAATGTTTGCCTTTGAGTGCACTCTTGAAAAAAATAATAAGACCGTAAAAAATGAAAGCCGGTGCTTTCAGGAAATTATGGCCACGAACCACAAACGTTTGCATCCGTTCAGTTCAATTATGTTTCTCTTCAGCTGATTTGCATAACTAAACAATGTTTACATTTTTACACTTGAACAGCAAACAATCATGGGTGTTTCCATAGTAACATGGTCAGGGCGAACCGGACGCACCTACAATGAATATCAAAAGATTGTGCCCACCTGAGCCGCCATTATCGCTCGTGGAAAGTTGGATAGAAACGAGAAGTAAGAATTAAAAAAAGGGTAAAAATGAGAAAGGAAGTTAAAAAATGAAATGGAAAATATGAAAAACGAGAACAGATCTTTCTGAAAAAAAAAGGATAATGGAAAAAGGAGGCAACAAATGGAAATCGGAAAGAAAAATAGGGAAGGAAAATAGGGACAGGAAGGAATAGGAAAGGAAATAGGAAATGGGAATGAGAAAGAAAAATGTAAAATGTAATAAAGAGGAATGGAGAAATGAAATGAAAATAACAAATAAGTGAAAAATAGAACAGAAAAAGATAAAGGAAATTGGGATAGAGAAAAAGGAAAAGGAAATATGAAAGGTAAAATGAGGCAATGCAATGAGGATAAATAAAAATTAATAGGAGAGGAAAATGTGAAAGAGAAAAGGGAAAAAGAAAGGGAAAAACAAGAAAGGGGAAATAAAACAGGAACACGAAAAGAAATATGAAAGAGGTAACAAAAAATGCAAAAAGAAGCATAGAAGAGACTTGAGAAAAGAAATACGAAATTAGAAAAAAAAATAGGAAAGGAAACGCATGCCCAGTTAGCTCCGGGGTAGTCAAGTTCTTGAAGACGTTTAGAAAAGAAAAATGATTGAGAAAAATGATAAAAAGAACCAGGAAAAATGAGAAGGAAATAAAAAGGGAAATGGGAAATTAGAAAATGAAAAATGGATGGAAATGGAAGAAAAAATGCGAAAAGGAAAGGTGGATTCTCAAAAGGGAAATGGGGAAAGGAAATACGAAAAAGAAACGATGAACGAAATTAGACAAATGAATAGGGAGGTGAAATGAGAATAGGAAAATAGAAAAAGAAAGGAAAATAAGAAAAAGGTATGGGAAAGGGTAGTCCCTTTAGCGTTTCTTTTTCTTAAAAAAGAAAAATAAGAAAACAAAATGTCAAACAAACAAAGGAAAGGAAAAAATAAGACAAAATAATAGAAACGAGAAATGAGAATGGAAAATGGGAAAAGGAAATAAGAAAGGGAATTGAAAAATAGAAGAAATGCAAAAAAGGAAACAGATCTTTCTGAAAGAAAAACAAAAAAAGGAAATAGAAACGATAACGAGAAAAGTAAGCAACAAATGAAAATGGGAAAGAAAAATAGAGAAGCGAAATAGGAACAAAAAATGGTAAATGGAAAGGGGAAATGAGAAATGAAAATAAGAAAAACATAGTCAAGGGAAGTGGGAATGAAGAATAAAGATGAGAAAATGAAACAGGAAAGTGGCATGATAATAGGAAATGAAAAGGATAAAGAGTAATATAGGAAAGAGAGAGGAAAAAAATCAAAAGGAAATTGGGAAAGGGCGTTCAGTGTATATATATTTAGGGGGACTTAGATAAAAAATGAGAAATTAGTAAAGGAGATAAGCAGGGAAAATAAAAGTTGAAATAGAAACGCAAAATGCGAAAGGGAAATGAGACAAAGAAAAGAAGAAAATAAAATAAAAGAAAAAACAAAATCAGAAAACGATAGGGACTATAATAGGAAAAGGAAGCAACAAAGGGAGATGGCTAAGAAAAATAGAAAAGGAAAATAGAAACGGGAAATGGTAAATGGAAAACGAAAAAGCGAGATAAAAGTGAGAAAAAATAGTCAAGGGAAATGGGAATGAGGAATACAAATGAGAAAAAAGATTAGAAAAAGAAAGAAAAAGGAAATAGAAACAAAAGGTAAAGAGAAAAGGGAAAATAGGAAAGTGAAGTGAAGTTAACTCTTCAAAGGGCAACATCGTAAAAACGATACAATCAAGCTAATGAACATTTTTTTTTATAAAACTACACTCAAAAGAAGCTCAAGTTTTGATTTTCATGAAACAATAATTATGTGGAGGAGCGCCAGCCGCCAGGTAAGAAATAGTCCAATTTTTCTTTTCGGTTTTTGATGTCTAACGGGCTACTCAGATATTTTTTCAATTCAAATCTATTGCAAAATTGAAATAAAGCTTGTAAATTAGTCACAGAAAAATTTAGAGGCCACTCATTTTTCATATTCGAAACAAAATCCTATGTGGCTCTGAAATTCCGTCAAGCGAAAACCGTCTACAGATACAGACAACCCTGCCCGTTAGAGGGTTAAATAAAAAACAAATGGAAAATGGGAAAGAGAAAAGGAAAAATGAACTCAGAAATAGGAATAGAACAAAGGAATGGGACATAGAAATGGGAAAAGGAAATGAAAAAGGGACATAAAAATATATATGGGAAAGAGAAATATCAAAAGGACAAAAACAAGGAGTAGAAGAAAGTCATCGGAAAAGAAACACGAAGCTAGGAAAATTAAGAAAATGAAAAAAACGAAGCAGGAAAGAGAAATGAGAAGCAAATGAAACAGGAAAGTAGAATAAGAAAAGGAAATGAAAGAATGAAATGCGAAAAGGAAAAATAAGTATAAGAAAAGGGAATAGGAAAGGGAAATACGAAATGGAAATAGGAAAAAATGACCGAAGGGAATTAGAAAAATGAATAGGAAAGTGAAATTACAAATGGGGAAAGGGAAACAGAAGGAGACAGAAACATATGAAATAGAAATGGGAGAGTTTTTACTGAAAAACGAAAAAGGACAACAGGGAGGCCATTAAGAACAAAAAATGGCAAATAAACAGAGAAAAGGAAGAAATAAGAAAATAATAGGAACATAGGAAAATAATAGGAAATGGAGAAGGGGAATGGGAAAAGTAAATAGGAAAGGGAAATGTGCAAATGCAAATGAGAAAGAAAACAGGAAAATGGGAAAAGAAAATGTGCAAAGAGAGAAGAAACGGAAAAAGGAAATACAAAAGAGAAATGGTAGAAGGAAAAATCAAATCGTAATGGAAATGGGCAAAGAATATGGGTCATACCACACGCACTGACCGAGAGAAACGTAGGACGACGCAAAGTTGAAGCTTGTTTATAACATCAATATGACAATTTTATTCAAGCAAGTTAACAAATTAATTTTCATTTCATAAAGAGAACTCCCATTTTTCAATATTTAGCAATTAAAAAACTTGATTGATTTAATAGATGGTTGAAATTCATATGGTAAATAATAAAAAAAGAGAAAGAAAAACTTTAAAGGAAAATACTAACGAGAAACGAAAATAATGTAGCTGGGACAGTGTCATTTTATGGATCAATGCACGACATTTCGAACACACGTCGAAATAGTGAAAAAAGCTACCATCACATGGCGCAACGAATTACGTCAACCCGCGGGCGAATAAATTAAAAAGAGAACAAAAATACTCACTCGACACATTATAATTTTCCCGTCTCACCACCGGAGGTGGAAAAGTCGCGCCCACTTTTATATTTCCTAAATGATCTCGATTGCCGTAAAATCCCATGCTGCCAGCCGGTGGCAGCAGTGCTGTTGCTGGCTATCACTACCTACTGATGCTGTTGCTGCTGCTGATGCTGCTGCTGTTGTCGTATCGCACTCGGATAGATTTTGGCTACGTTGAGAAACGGAATCGGTGCCGGAAACTCGGTTACCTTCCGGAAGTAGAACGAATACTTGGCCTCCAGGTCGATCTCCTGCAGGGGCGCTGCCAGCTTCCGCCGATCAGCTACCTCACCTCCGGCGGCGGCGGCACTCATAGTTTCCTTCCGTTTTAGGCTGGAATTCGACTGCTGACTGCTGTTGCTAGCGCTGCTATTGACGTTGGCCGCAAGTTGTTGTTGCGCCAGCTGCTGTTGTCGTATGGAGGAAATTCGCTGTGGCGGCTGGGGTGGTGCTTCGCCGCTGCCCGTGTTGTTGGTGCTTGTGGTGAGTTGCTGTGAAAATGTGCAAAATGTTAACCGATGAAGATAGGTTACGAACGGTTATCTTATCAGTTCAAAAGTGACGATAAGATTGTGTCGGACGGATTTGTGTTGTGACACTTACAGGTGGAGGTGGTGCCGGACAGGTTCGGTGTGGCGGCAGTGGAGGGGCTGCCGTTGCCTTTATGCTGCCACTGCTGATCGTTTTCGTGCTGGCAATACTGAGCTGGCTGGTAGAATTAATCGAATTGGAAGAGGTGGTGGAAGTGGTAAGCGTTGCGACATTATTCGCCGAACCGCTGTTGACTAGCTTTGATTTGAGCTCATCCGCAACGGCACTGGCCACGTTGTTGGCGGAACCGAAGTTCGGTTCGGGCGCTTCCGGTGCCAAGCTCATCGGTAAATGCGTAAGATTAGTGTTCGATACGCTTCGAACTGGCGGGGGAGGCGGAGGCTTCATCACCGGCGGTTTCGGTGGTGGCGCTGCTGGTCGTCCTACAAATTTACAAACCTTAACTTGAAAACCTTTAAAGTAATAGACAAACGAGCGTACCTATTAGATTGTTCTGCCGAGAAATTGACTCCGATGACTGAAAGCTCGATGGTGGACCCCGTAAAGTTCCGAAGTGGTTCACTGGGAAATGTGGACCACCTGTTGCCACTGGAGGAGACCTGTCGAACAAGAAAAACATTTCAACACATGATGTGGATTCAACCACCTTAACCTCCGCACTGATTGGACTTGAAGCTAGTTTTTAAAATCTACTCTTACTGAAAAAGCCTAGACAAGACTAAAAACTCACACACAAACCCAAAAATAATCTGCTAAAACAATTTCACCCAAGGCTGCAGCAGCTTCACTTACCTGGGACTCCTCATACTGTGATGCCTACCGACCATGTTCCGGTTGCCGACGCCATTCCCGTTCCCGCTGGTGTTCAGCTGCATGCCGGGCGGTTTCGGAGCCAGATTCGGTTTGCCATGATTTGGCACCGGTTTGCTCGGTGGAGGCACCGGACTGCCGGAGGCAGATGAATTAGCACTGCTACTGCTTATGCCGCCGCCTCCCCCGCCGAACAGGGTCGATTTGTTTGGCTGCAAGTGGTTGTGGTTGTTTGTTCCGGCGGGACTAGTGACCGATGACGATACTGCTGCTGCTCCATTGGAGGGCGAAGCCTGCGACTGACTCGGGGTTGAGGGCGCTTGACTACTTACCGAACGATGTTGTTGTGGGGCGTTCGTTCGTACGTTCGTTCCAGAGATTTACGATACGGTATGGTAAGGGATGATGATTTTGATGTCATGAACAACCGGAGAGTAGTGTTCGAGAGGGAGAAAGGGTAGAAAGAAGTGTTTCGTATGATGAGTAAACTAGAGGATACAAACAAAGCGACAGAGTTATGTTGAATGAGTTCGTAAACAGACGGTGCTGTAGTTCCAAAGTAAGGAAAGAAACCTACAGTGTTCGGTGTTCCAAAAAACGGAATGAATATTTCAAACTAAATCACAAAAAACTACAAACTAGGTAAAATAAGTTTCGATCAACCGGAATATGTTCAGGGGACTTTTAGGAATCTTTCATTTTTATAGAATTTTTTAAACAGGCAAACTAGCTGGCTTGCTTGCACGAGAGCTACACGAATTCAGAGTGCAGATCGCTGCCTATCAGAAAGCTGGTTGGCCAAATTCCGAAGGAAGGGACTTCCGTGCAGTAGACTTTATTACAGTACCTCTTTCAAGTACCACATCTACTACAGTGGCAACAGAAAGGCAGAATATGGAGTCGGTTTCGTAGTGTTGGGAAAGCAAAAGCAATCAGTTAGCCGGTGGAGGCCCGTTGCGAATTAAGGGCAAATTATTCAACTACCGTGATATGCCCTAATACTGCGACATTAAGAACCCATACAATTGAACAGTAATGCAAAAAATATTTCTCTAAAGCTGCATATTTTTGACAATTTGAGTAACCGTGCAATAGATTATATTATGCACAAAAAATAATTGGACCTTTTTATTTAAAAAAATTAAGAAAAAATACTTAAATCAAAAACAAGTCACTTTGCCTAATACCGGACACCTGAGCGAACGAATTCCCAATACCGCGCAGGAGAATGCCTAATTCCGTGCTTCGCCGAATTTCGTCATAGCAAAAAAAAATTATGCCTCCGATCTTAGCTTAGTTACACAACATGTTGCATCAATATTAGCTAATTATTATGATATCTTTCTTTACTTTTACATTATACTTACGATGATTTTCAATTCTCAATATTTACTTAAATAGTATTTAAATTTTCCCGGCTACGTAGACCGATGCCAGCTTTTTGATTTGGAGAATTAGAGAGTCGTAGAAGGATTCAACAAGCAGCTTTTGTGGCCAAGCTGCTTAACAATGAAATAGAAATAGAAATTTGCTGTCCCGTATTGATTTTCGTGCTTCACGTCTGGTCGAAGAATTATTTGGCTTTGGAGACGTTTCTGCACGCGCCGTTAGTAAAAGACTGACAAGGTCTAGGATGCTGCAATAGTTTTGTTCTAGATTTAAGTTTCATATTCAGGTAGATAATATCAAAATTGTCAGATGAATCGACTAAAATACAAATACGAATAGAAATTGTTTTCTGTATGTGCCCAAAAGTTCAGATTTTTTTTCGTTTTCAAGACATTTATCGTAGGCAAGGCACAAATAATTTCATTCTTCATTCTATGTTGTTTTTTCTCGACTTTGGGCTACGAAAGATTCCCTAAATGCAACACAGATAGATCCTCCGTTTCTCACGTTATTAAAAGCATTAACAGTTCTCTAGAGTAGGTAAAGTAACTGCTTCTTTAAAGCAATCGTAATAAAAAATATTGGGTAAATACTGGGACGGAGTATTTCTTGACATCCCTCAATTCCATGGTATTTTTAGCAACTAGAAAAATTATAAAAATAAATAAATAAATATACTTGCATCAAATTCTATGAGTGACCCATGACTTAGACCCGCCTGAATAATATTAGGATAATTTGGCAATGATCGCACAGCTAAACCACTGAGTTTTGATTTTTAATGATTTTTCTAAACAAATAATTATAAATAGACAAAAATACTATAAAAATCTGAATAATTGGACATGCAATTATATTACATCGACCTCAAAGTTAATTTGATAGTTCTCTATTAAGTTATGTTTCAATCTATCTATTTATATAAGAGGCTTATTATGTCTGTACCGAAAACCAGGTCTCTAACAGGACGTCATCGGTAACTACAAACAGGTCCCTGACAGGACGTCATGCTTTCGTAGCAATGGGTTGTATTCTAAGTCACCTCACTACTGTTCGACTGCTAGACTGCTCGATTATGCTCAACTGAGGGATCCAAGTGACGAAAAACATATTTTTTAATTTATCATTTTTGATTTAGCTGAAACTTTGCATAGCTGTTCTCCTTAAAAAATGGTGGCATTTTATCATATCAGGTATTTTGTTAAGATGTCGACTGCTTTTTCAAAAGGGCCTAACCAAAAATGGCGCTAATCCATTAAATATTTTATATTGGAAAAATGGTTTATTTGATCTAAATAGTGTCTTCAGCAAAGCTGTAGATAATAAAATTGCCTTTCTCAAAAAATATGTGCACTGTAAAATTTTTTTTTGTTGAAAAAAAAAAGAAAGTAAAACTAAAAAGTTAAATATCTAAAAAAGTGCATTTTTCAAAAATTTTATTTTTTGACATAACAATATACACTACTTTTTCTGAAAGTTTCATTGCTGGCGAATGAAGGGCAAATATGTTATAATATTTTGAAAATTTCATGTTTTTTTATTTTCACTAAAAATAATTTTTTAAAGCTTTTACAGTTTCAGCTAAATCAAAAATTAAAATCGATTTGCGAAACTCCGTGGAATCACTCAACTGGTTGATTAAACTGCTCGACTGGACTGGTCGATTAGACTGCTCGATTTGATTGCTCGACTGGACTGCTTAACTGAACTGCTCGACTGAACTGTTCGATTCGACTACTCGACTCAACTGCTTGATTGCACAGATCAACTTAACTGCTTGATTTAACTGCTCAAGTAGATTACTCGACGTAACTTCTCGATTCGGCTGCTTGACACCTTTGCTTGACTAACTACTCGACTTCGGCTGCTCAACTTAACTGCACGATTGAACTGCTCGACTGGACTGTTCGATTCGACTGCTCGACTGGACTACTTGACTGGACAGCATGATTCAGCTGCCCGACTAGACTGCTCGACTCAACTATTCGATTCGACGCTTGACTCAACTGCTCGATTCAACTGCTTGATTCCACTGCTCGACTGGACTACTCGACTCAACTGCTTGACTCGGCTGTTCGAATGAACTGCTTGACTCAACTATTCGATTGGACTATTCGAATCAGCTGCTCGACTCAGCTGCTCAACCCGATTGCTCGATTCTACTGCTCGACTAGACTACTCGATTTAATTGCACGACTCAACTGACAGCTTGATTCAACAGCTCGACTAGACTGCTCGACTTAGCCACTCAACCCGACTGCTCGACTCAACTGCTTGACTTAACTGTTTAGTTCGACAGCTCGATTTAACTGCTCGACTGAACTGCTCGATTCAACTGCTCGACTGAACCGCTTGACCCGACTAGATTGCTCGACTCAACTGCTCGACTAGACTACTCGATTCAACTGCTCGACTTGACCACTCGATTCAGCTTGATTTAACTGCCCGACTAGACTGCTCGATTTGGTTGCTCGACTTGACTGTTCGACTCGACTGCTCGACTCAACTGCTTGACTCGATTGCTTGTCGCGATATCATATGGTCGGTGTTAAATCAGACTGGACCAAGTCGCAAAATTTTAAAAAATGAGGTAATGATAGCAAAGGATCAAGAATTTTCTAAGCAACATTTTACTCTAATCAGACTACATGAATGTTGCAAACAGCCAGAAGTTTTTATTCAGAAATAAAATCCAATACGACCATAAAAACTATTTGTTTCAGATTCCGGCTGACTCTTTTATGTACAACATCTTAGAGCTATATTATGCAATATAAGAACTCAAAGAACTAATTCAAAGATTAAACATCTTCGTATACACTGGCCAATGGAATGTATCCGCAGTTTTCTGAATTCTGAACAGGCATTTATATTTTCCGGATCGTAAGATTCGGGCTCAACTAGTAAAAAATAATCAGCAACCAGTTATCATGTTAGCAATTGCAAAATATTTCTTAAGGGATTATTTCCCTTCTAATCTTCGATACTTTTCACTCTTCACCTTCATGTTGCTTTCAACCAATTTTTCTCTCCCTTCACTATTTCCTCGAAGCCAGGCTTGGCATACACTTTTCGCTTTGATTTTGCTCTTTTGATTACTGCTCCTCAGCCAAGCAGAATTTCAGAAAGTGATATATGGGGCATTTGTAAAGCTAGTAATTATCTATAATAATGCTGAAGAAAGTGAAGTTGTATCTTTAGTATTTACGGCGCTGTAAGGCAGCAACGCCGTTGGTAGCAAAAAGAGCGCTCTTTTTGCTACCAAGAGGGTAGCAGCCTTATAGCGCCATAAATACAAAATGCACAGTAATGCTTATTTCAGCAATATTGAAGATAATAACAAATTCTACAAATGCCCCATACATCACTTTTTCAAATTTTGCTTGGCTGAGATGCAGTAATCAAAAGAGCAAAATCGAGGCGAAAAGTGTATGCCAAGCCTGCTCGAAGCACACTTTTTCCTATTCTTCTATTTGCTGCGGCCTATTTTCAAGCTTTGTTTTCTAGGGATATCATGTTTATTTCGCTCCTGGATCGTGGAAACAAATTTTTTGGTAAGATAAATTATAATCTGAAAAACTGGAAATATCCGTTACCTTGCAGTTGAAAAAAGACACCATCCATCTTCGTCTCATCATGAAAACTTTATTTTTATAAAAAATAAAGTTTTAAAACTCTGAATGTTTTAGAAGCTACGCAAAAAAAAATCAGCTTTCAAAAAATAGGAAAAGCTAGCTCGCCGCACCAATAAAATGCAGAAAACAGAATATTTTCAAGTCGCTCGTTTAATGTTGGAAACTTGCTCCAATCCAGTATTTTACTAAAACGTTCATAGAAGTATCTTTTATCTGCAGTATCAATAAAATCGGTTCGATGACTCAAAAGTCATGATTTTTTTTTTTCAAGTCTAAGCGTAAAGATGATGATTTTTGTGATTAGCCTAGTTCAGGAGCAGGTATTTTAAGTACCCATTTTAAGTCACAATTATAAAAACTTTCAACGCATTAGTGTGCATGCGAATTATCCTAAACTCGCGAACCATAATACAGCTATTAATACCACGATAAAACTAGTTGGCTGCATTACGTCTTTCATAAACTTACCATAAGTGCGGCGTAGCAATACATGGTGCATCAATCATTGAATTGATCTTATCACGGTTGCTTGTCAAACCGCAATAAATCTGTTAGCTCTAGCTCTATAAACGTTATCATTCTCACTGAGACTTGGCTCAACGAGTGCTTTCATTCAGCACAATTGTTTAGAAATGCCTATAACGTGTTCAGGAATGATCGTAATCCACGCAAAACAGGAAAGAGACTTGGTGGTGGCGTTTTAATAGCAGTTGCTAACCGTTTGAACTCGCAAATCTCGTCGGTTCAAATTTCTGACGTAGTGGAAGAGCTTTGGGTAAAAATTTTCGGATTAGATAGAACTATTTGCCTTGGCGTCGCTTACATAAGCCCTGACAGTGCTACTAACGTGTCGTCGGTTGAATCTCATATCGATTCACTCTTACGGCAGTCGAACGCCTTGCAACCCAGTGCATATTACATATTGTTTTTGGGGATTATAATCAGCCAAACTTATCGTGGCTTAGGGGCCTAAATGGAGCTGCATTTCCCGATCCCAGCTTTCCAACTTTTTCTCTGGCTAGTACTGTGCCGATCGATGGGTTTGCTCTCTTGAACATGAGACAAATGAACATGGTTGTCAACAGCATATGTCGTACGCTAGACCTTATCTTTGTGAACGATTGTTGAACTTCAGCAAAGCTGATTTTGTTGCACTGAACGAATCACTACTTAGTCGATTGGACCTTGCTTGACAGCTTTGTCGATGTGGATTCAGCTGTTGACTACTTTAACACGACAATCTCGGGTTTTCTGCATTTATACGTGCCAGCATGGCGACCACGCATGAAGCCACCTTGGTCTACATCCAGACTTCGGCATTTGAAGCGTAAACGATCTGCTGCTTTAAGGAGGTATACGAATAGGCGTAATCCCACAACTAAACTTGCTTTTTGTCAAATTAGCAATGAATATCGAATCTACAACCGACATCTTTATTCGTGCTACGCTAGACGTATGCAAAGTGATCCGAAACAGAACCCGAAGCGCTTCTGGTCTTTCGTCAACAAAAAACGTAAACATATTGTGCTGCCATCTGAAATGTTCCTGGGAAATTCCGAATCTGACAGCCAACAGAAAACCTGTGATTTATTTGCGAAGCATTTTTTCCTTCCCAAATTGACGAAGCGATGCGCAATGTTCCCGAAAACCTCTTCAGTATGGGTTCTACACAATTATGCGAAGCTGACATTAAAGCCGGCCTTTCGAAACTAAAATCATCGTGCAGTGTAGGGCCTGATGGGATACCGTCTGTAATTTTCAAAAAAATACGCTGATGCGTTATATAAACCGCTACTGAAAATTTGCAATTTGTCTCTTCGACAAAGTAAGTTCCCAGGGTCCTGCAAAAGATCTTATATTTTTCCAATATTTAAAAAAGGAGATAAATGCAACATCGCGAACTACCGTGGGATAACCTCTTTATGTGCTGGTTCTAAGTTACTTGAGATTCTCGTGAATGAGCTACTGTTTAGAAAAGTGAAATCATATATTTCGATAGAGCAACATGGATTTGTTCCCAAACGCTCAATTAATACCAACCTACTGCAGTTCTGTTCATTCGGTCTTCGCCAGATAGAAGACGCAGCCCAAGTCGACACAATATACACAGATCTCAAAGCTGCTTTTGACCGCATTGACCACCATATTTTGCTTCGGAAACTAAACCGCTTAGGAGCTTCTGATGGTTTCGGCTCCTGGCTTCAGACTTATCTAACAAATCGACAACTCTCAGTTAAATTGGGCTCTACTGAGTCGTACTGCTTTTGTTGTCGATCTGGAGTCCCGCAAGGAAGCAACCTAGGCCCATTACTGTTCATAATACTATACGCTGATGATCTAAAGATGTTTCTCTCTGTACGACCTGTTGAGGACTGCAAACTATTACAAGGCTTTATCAACCAGGTTACAAAATGGTGTCGTTTAAACAACCTGACCATCAGTATTTCTAAATGCTCAGTCATCATCTTCACACGAAGCAAAACATCAATTGCGTACAATTATACAATCGACAACTCTTGTCTTGAGCGGGTCAAAGTTGTTAAGGAGTGGAGCTGGATACTAGAATGACCTTCAACAACCATTACTCAGACATTATTTCAAAGGCGAATCGTAATCTGGGTTTTATCATGCGCCTGACTAAAGATTTCCGCGACCCATATTGTTTGCGAGCTCCATTCTTGAGACTGTTTCTGTGGTGTGGAGTCCGTTCACGGACATTTGGTCAACAAGAATCCAAGCAGTGCAACGCAGATTTGTTAGGCACGCATTAAGAAATCTCCCGTGGGCGGACCATCAAAATCTCCCACCCTATGAGGACCGTTGTAAACTGCTGAATGTGGAAACTCTATGTAAAAGGAGAAACGTATCCAGAGCCGTCTTCGTAGCCCAACTTTTGAAATGGGACGTCGACGCTCCAGAACTTCTACGTATAATTGATGTGAATGTTATGCCTCGACCGCTTAGATCCCGAAGAATTCTACGGCCTGCTTTTCACCGTACAAGTTACGGACTACATGAACCAATTCACGCGATGTGTTGTTTATTCAATGAGTTGTATGAACATTTTGACTGTACAATATCGACGAATACTTTTAAGAATAGGATAAGAAATAGTGTGACTTGATGTGAATTTTATGTCTCTATGTTTGATTAAGTTTGTGTACCAATGTTACTCACGTTATTTCAAAAGATAATGGGTTTTTATGCCGATTTGAGAATGGGATTAAATCTCAACTCAAATCGGCTTTTCCCATCCACAGTTTAAATCTTCATTTAGAAATTAGTTCCGATGAAGTGAGATAATAAATAAATAAATAAATAAATAAATAAAAAGCTATTAAAACGGTAACACCCTGACCAATTTATTGCTGACTGCTGACAGATTTGTTGCTGCGCTATTATGAAGAATAATAGAGTTCAACGCTAAAATAATTTTTGATACTAAGCCATATTGCCATATTCCAGTATTTTGCGTTAGCTTGCAAACAAAAATGCATCAAAGCAAAGTGTTTTGCAGAAAGATAGTTATTATCAATCGGTTTTCTTGTCACAGAAAGCAACTAAAATGACTTTGCTAAAAACTGAGATTGACTGAATATATTAATTTTGTTAAAACAACCAGTTTTCGAAAATTGCAAAATTTCAATGTCGCGTTAATTTTATCCACCTATCATATCAATATGCACGATCAAATTTAATGCGCAAATGCTGCAAATCAACGGAGATTGCTCAAAATTTATTAATTTTTCTACGGGATATTTTATTATGATCATTATTATCCAAATCAGAATGATCTGACAGTAAAACTTTAAGTTTGTTGTAGTTGATTAATTTTGTTGTAGTTAATTAATTATGTAGTAGTTAATTATGAAATCCACGAGTATTCAACAAAAAATATTTTTTATTCAACATCACATCCTTAGCGCAGTGGTTAAGCGGCAGCGAAGAAATGACCGGACAACGTGTGCTTTTGATTTTATTTTTATTTTTCAGAATGTCCAAGAAAGCAGCCGACAAAAGACTGAGACTTCAAAAAGTGCGGTATTAGGCGCTACGCAGTATTAGATCACAGCACAGTACAGCCTAATCAACGTATACGCCCCGACAAATGATAAATCCGATGACGAAAAGGACGAGTTCTATGACAGACTCGAGAGGACCCATGGAGAGTGCCCAAAACATGACGTCAAAATCATCATCGAAGACGTAAACGCGCAGATCGGGAGGAAGGAACTCTTCCGTCCTGTCATTGAAAGGCATAGATGATAAATTTCGCCGCGGCTATAGGAATGGCCATCTGTAGTACCTACTTTCCCCGTATTCGGAAACACACCTGGAGGCATCCAAATAGGGATTCTAGCTTTCAGATCGATCATGTTCTGATTGACAGTCGACACTTTCGGATGTTATCGACCACTATCGTTTGTCGTTTGAAAGATTCGCGCTAGGTTGTCGAACGCGACGAAAACTCGCACTGAGGGACATCCAACCAGATCCAGCCTGATAAACGAATCGCAGAGCAGCAGGAAGAAAGGGAAGAAGATATAAGTCTCCAACCTCCATTGAAACAACTGTGAGAGAGGTGATAGGTACGACGTGTGGAAGTGTGCGGAAAAAGTGGTCAAGCTGTGAAGCCACTAACACAGAATGAGGTAGAGAAGGCAATCAGTGACTTGAAAAAAAGGGAAGGCTGCTGCGAAGGACGGTATCCCAGCTGAACTTCTAAAAGCGGATAGCGAACGGCTGCACGAAGCAAACAAGCGAATCATTATTAGGATCTAGGAGGAAAAAACTTTTAAAAAGGACATCGACTCGAGTGTCCAAACTATCGAGGCATTACACTGCTCAATTCTGCCTGTAAGGTGCTCTCCCGTATCCCGTTCTGTAGACGGAAACCGTTGGCGGAATCCTTCATCGGTGAGCTGGTTTTTAGACCAATCTGTTTGTGGAGCTTAAGGCGGCGTACGATTCAATTAAACGAAATGAGCTGTGGCAAATGCTGGAACATAGTTTTCCGACAAAACTAGTTAAGCTGATTTGTGTGACGCTGGATGGATCAAGTACAATCTACAGGCTCATCATTTGTTTGTGGATTTCAAAGCGACGTATGATTCAGTTGGATGAAATGAGCTATAAGAGGCATTGCTTGAACACGATATTTTGACGAAATTGATGAAACTGATTCGAATGACGTTGAATAGATCCTTACTTTTGCCTTAACGACGCATGCGAACTATAAACCAGGAATATTTTACCGAATGTTTGAAGAATTTTAGAACGAACTTTCTCAGGCCATGGATAATACTAGCTTCAGCAAGCGCTTGCGGAAGATTTCAAAAAAGAAATTAATATTACTTAGCATTATCTTTAGCACCTGTACTCTGTGCTTATGAAGAAAACTTCCGGTTGATTCGAAAATCAAACCCGACTTCCCTGTCCTACATGAGAGCTAGCCAACCGATAATGTTAATCGAAGATTTGCAGGTACCTATCGCACGGTTTGGTAACAATAATCCCCAAAACTGTTTCTTCTTTTTGGCAGTTTGATATCGCTGGTGAATTACATTATTACAGTATCAGATAAGATAAATTTTTATTATTGCCTGAGCCCCGTCATAATGGGCCGTACACGTTTCAGTAACAGACAACGCAAAAACGTACTGCGCTGCTGACTAAAAAGATATTCTAAAAGGGAGTGAATCAGCTGGCAAACAAAGCCAAATTACCGAGAAACTAGATAGAGATGGTTCGAACCATGTGCATTGTTTTGTTTATAACCATCATCAAAGTTCTAGACTTCGGCTAGAACTAGTATTTCTAGTTGTTGAACACTCTACTAACCAACGACTGAACCATCCAACTAAATAGAAGCAGCCAAATAACTCTCTAACAGACCATTCCCAACAGAAATAAATTCATAAACCTACGTCACACAAGCAAACCACATAGAAGCTATTCATTGCTCTGTTTGTACCGATTTCCCCTTCGAAAGATAGATAGATAGATAGATAGGCAGGCAGATAGACACCGCTGTTATCGTATGTACACTAAATCGTACCTTTTTTGACTCGAATAACTCGATTTCCCGTGAGGTACCGATGAATCATTGGTGTTCTAAAATTAAAAAAAAAATTACGATCACAAAGCAGAAACTTCCGCAGCGCAAAAAGCTTTACCTTCAGCTGCACTGGCGGCTGCGGCGGAGGACCTCGGTTAGTCCTTAGATTATTTTCCGTCACCGGCTGGTGGTTGCTGTTGTTGCTGTTGATGATGGCATTGTTGCTAGAACTGTTGGCATTGTTACTATTGCTGGCGGTGTGTTTCGGCTTCTTGAGCGTTAGTTTAGCCGCCAGCTCATCGGCAAAGTCCATTGCTCCCCCTCCTCCTCCTCCTCCACCACCGAGCCGGTTGTTGCTTTTGATTGTGTTCTCCGGCGATGGTGACTTATTGCTAGTTGTTCCTGCTGGTGATTGTGCGCCTGCCGGGTAAAGGGGATTGAAAATGTGTTTAGTTTTATCAGTTCGGAACTGACTGCTGGCATTGCACATGGGTGACATCGTATGCAACCGCCATGTGCTCCCCCAGCCAGTGGTGTGTAAACGCCTGCAGCTGAGTGTCACAGTGAGTCATTCACCCTACCGCCCGAAGGGCGCACTTAGTCGCTCGTTGTTGACTTTAAGTTGTTACACTGAAAGCATTTATTGTACGCTCCATACCGATATTGAAAAATGCTAACAACAATTATTATCGTCGTACGTACTTTGTTTGATTGCCGCATGGTAGTAAAAAAACCCATGAATCAATCACGCATCCAAACCGTTTGAGTGAAAAAAATTATAAAAGGTTAATCTCATATAGACGCATGTGTCGCCCGTCCATAAGCTGCTATCGGAAATGAATGGGCGAGCGGGTTCTGAGCACACACCCACGATAAACATACCCTCCTGTGCGAACAATGACGACAGCCGGCTCTGACTCACCTCTACTGCCGACCGGTTTCAGTTTCGGCATTGAAGAAAGACCTTCAAAGATTCCACCCAGTTTCGGTCCTCCAACACCTCCGCCTCCGTTGCTGTCGCCGGCTGCTGCTGCCGAGGCCGGGCCGCGATTGTTGACCGCATTAGACGACGTCGTCGTCGTTACTTTGCCCGGAATCACCGGTCCACTCTTGTCCACGGTGACCGTTTTCTTCAGTTTGGTACCCTTCTGGATGGACTGCAGCAGCGCGTTCCGCCCGTCCCCCGCGGGCATTCCGCCGCCGAGTTTCACCGCCGGCGGCGGCGGTGGACCCGGTGGCGGAGGAGGCCCGGGCGGCGGTGGCGGTGGAGGCATTTTTCAGGAAGCTGGAAGCGAAAGAAGAAAAGAGAGCATTATTATAATTTGCTAATATTACAAGCGATTTATGACTATTAACGGTTTAAAATTTCATGAGAAAATTGTCTGATTGTTTATAGAAAATCTATGAAACATTTTCATTTCCATTTCACACATTTTGAAAGTTCCTCATATGGTTTTTGTAGTGTGATAGAACTTTAATACTGTAGTGCAAATATTATTGTTCTTTATAACCAAGTAGCTAGAATCTTTTTTCTATTTGCATTAATTAGCTTTATTCTTTTTACGCGATATTCAAAAACAGTTTAAGCTTCCAGAAAACACAACGAGATGGCAATGAAAAGATGACTAAAATACGAAGAAAAGATGATGCTGAAAATGCGGAGAAAAGGTGTCGAAAAAGTAGTGAAAAGATGGCGAATATACAATGAAAATTTTTCGTAAATAACCTAAAAACAACGGTAAGAAGTCAAAAGAGAGACAAATAAAAAACACGACAAAGAACAACAAAAAGACGACGGAAAGAAGACAAAAATACGATGAATAGATGGCGAAAAAACCAGAAAAAGACTTCAAAAATATGGCGAAAGACTAGGAATACAAAGATAAGGCAGCAAAAAGATGTCGAAAAAGTGTCGACAACGATAAGATGAGGAATAACCGGCTAAAGCAAATGATGGAAAAATGATAAAAAAAATTATGACAAGTAATCGATAACAGAGGAAAGACAACAGAAATATACTGAAAAGACACCGAAAAACCGTCAAAGTGACAAAAATTAAAAAAAAATACAAATCACTATAAAAAGACGCAATGAAGTGCAACAGAAATGTCACAAAAAACGATGAAAAATAACAGCAAATCCCTGAAAAGAGGCAAAAAGAAGATGTGAAATGAACGAAAAACGACTAACAAACGATAATCAGACAACAAAAAACCGGCAAGAAGGCGACACAGTACGCATAACAAAAAAGACGAGGGTTCAAAACAAAAGAAGAAAAAGCTAAACGACGAAAAATGAAAGTTGAAAGATGGAAAAATAAAGACGAAAAACCAAGAACGAAAGTCGAGAGTAAGTGTCCATGAATAATTCTCAAATGTATCATGAACTGATTTGTATTAACTTGTTAATTAATAAGTTAAACTACTAGGGTACTTCGAGGAAAGTGGGAATACGGGGTAAGTGGGAACGGAGCTCATAACTCTCTTCAACCTCATTTTCTCCAACTGAACCTTTCTAGAAATGAAAGATACAACTCCAACGCGTACATTGAAATTATATTATTTATAATTGGCATTTCAAACACCAAATTTAAACTTTAAATCTGAGCGTCATTTTCAGTTTAAGTTGTAAGATGCAAGTTATAAGTTTAACTTTGATTAATATCAATATTTTATTAATACAGTATAAACTAAGATATTTCAATTAAAATAAAAATGAATATGGCCAGCCAACGATAATTTGATTCCCTTGCATTAGGATCATTTTATTGCCGTACCTAAAGATCAGTAGAACTATCTACGTTCTTCTAATACTGCTTACTTTTAGGCTTTCGTTTACGGGGCTTTGCTACGATACTCGCTTTCGCATTTTCCTCGTAAGGGGTTTCTTCCCTCTAATAGCATGGAATGCTATCTTGAACAGCATTCATGAGTTATGTTGAAACAATGTTTTGCCGTGTCAAGATTTTCATACCAATTGGTTGGATAACATTTACCTACTGAATATCGGAATGCATTCTGGAATTAAGAATATGCTTTTCATTTTGAGTTACAGTTGCGATAAATAATGAGGTTGGAGCGGCTGTTTTAAAACTTATAAAGCAATACCTCAAATAACTCAATCGGTGGTGCTGCCCAAGCGTCCACCGTAATTTCTTAGTTGCTCAATTAACAATAAAGTTGATTTTTGGCATATTGTTCGGGCTTATCAAAAGCTTATCGCCTACCAAAGATCAGAAACAAGAATCAAGGGGGAGAATAAAGAAGAAAAGAAAGAGTAATATATAATCTGTATTCCAGTGCGCCCCTAGACTCACGGGCAGCTGATTGCTCAGGCGTTACTTGATTCGCGAATAAG
This sequence comes from Sabethes cyaneus, assembly GCF_943734655.1. Classification (NCBI taxonomy): domain Eukaryota; kingdom Metazoa; phylum Arthropoda; class Insecta; order Diptera; family Culicidae; genus Sabethes; species Sabethes cyaneus. Next base: position 21,888,055 of record NC_071355.1, read on the forward strand.
CTATACAGGAAGACGATGTGAGGATGTGCGTGCGCGAGTGTGCAGGTAGCAGAATGTCTGCCCATAGCAACGCGGCGTAAGCGTTAAATGCTATGCTATGCTTCTCATACTCACTCGCGTGAGAGAAGACAAAAAAAGCAAAGCCGTGGGATTAGACTTCGCAGCCGGTTAAATTAGAGTACAGGACAGTTACGGGGCTAGTGGAAAAATGCTACTGACTCTATCTAGCAGCACCGCCTAGCCGAGATTCAAACATACGACGACTGGCTTGTTAGACCATCATCGTACCTCGAAAGCATCTACTAAACGATTGAGAGTAGACAACGTTGGCTTCTCGCCCGATTCGCAACATTGCATAATATTTTCGCATTTTGCTTGGCTGAGGTGCACTAAGTGTAGGGCAGCCCGGAGTGCAAATAATGCACCTTAGTTTGTTTGGACTGGATTTAAAATCGAGATGAATCTTCAACTAGTGCAAGAAAATTGATTTATTATTTCATATCGATGTCACAATGATATTTTTGTGTTACTGCTTGATGACAAAGAAGAAGAATTGTTCTGTACTAATAGTAGCCTAATTTTTAGAATAAGCAAAGGGATGGCACACTCACTTTGGCTCAATTCACAACTATAAAAGATACAGCAAAACTTTATTCAGCAAAATTGTAGATAATAACTAATTCTACAAATGTCCCATATAAAACTTTGTCAAGTTTTGTTTGGTTAAGACGGTACTGTCAAATGAATGTGAATTGAGTCAAAGTGATCGTGCCATCTCTGCTTCATCCTAACTAAGCGGTAGTGGAAAAAAACTGGAAACAACATTTCGATGTACTGTTGAATGATGAATCTGGCTCCAACTTGCTGTCATCAGAAACATCAAAGGATCTGTAAACTTTGGACGAGGTTAAAAAAGCAGCTAGAGCTGAAAAACAGCCCAATTGCAGACCCTCCATTTTTATAGATTTCAAGGTGGCATAAGATTCAGTTAAACTAACTGGCGAATTAGGCTGATATGTGCTACCCTTGACGGTTAAAAATCAAGCGTGAGGATAGCGAGTGAGACATCGGGCTTGTTTGCGACGTTAGATGGTTTGAAGCAAGGCACGGCGACGGACTGTCGAATTTACTATTCAACATTGCATTGGAAGGTGCTATTCGAAGGGTAGGCGTACAGAGAAGCACAAAATCTCAAATGCTCTTGGAGCTTTCAGATGACATCGATACCATCGGTCGGTATTAACCATGAAGTAGAAATTGTAATAGCCTTTTGGGTGTTGAAACTGCGGTGATACTTTTAAAGTGGTCGACGAATTTATTTATCTTGGTACGTTAGTGACATGTGACAACAATGTGAACCGTGAATTAAAAAGGAAGGTGGATAGTGGCTGCCATCAGGGCCTTCTACGGATTAGTTACGTAGCCATCCAAAACAATATTCAGCAGAGAATCCGGCAGAGACCGGCCCGTTGGATCAGCGCTGTTGACGAGGATGCTAGAACAGCGGGTGTGGGGCGCCTGGAGAGTGGCAGCCTAAGATCGAGAAGCGTGGAGACAGTTCCGAAATTCGGCCCAGATTCGGTAAGCGGATTGTCACCGAAAAAGAAAAGTAAAAGTAAGTAGATAAAATTCTGCTAAATTTGTAAAATTTTCTGAAAATAGTTATAACACATTAAAGCGTACGGGTTTTACATTTTGTTCAGTATTGTTTTCTCAGTATTGGCAAAGCTTTTATTTAGGAAAGCGCAGCGATAGAAAGGGAATGCAAGCTGAACTTAAAGCAGGCTAAAAGTATATCCTCTCGCACCCTATGTAAGTTCCGTCATAGCTTCAAAACGTCTTGACCGTTCTACAGCAAATTTGGCATACATGTTCTTTGACATAAGAGAATGGACACTGGGGAATTGACGTGAAAAGATGATTAATATACGACAGATATATGACGAAAAAACGTGAAAATGAGAGTAAAAAAAGAGCAATAAAAAAGCGAAAAAGATGCAGGTCTTGTTATTGACTAATGTTTTATGGAAGAGTCTCGAATTTTTCGAGTTCGATTAGTTTTTAAGTTTCGCAAAAATTTCTGTTTTATTTGTATGAGAGTCCATATTCCCCTACCACAGGGGTGAGAGGTCTCTAACTATCATAAAATAAATTCAAGACTCCAAAAACTCCCACATGCCAAATTTGGTTCCATTTGCTTGATTAGTTCTCAAGTTATAAAGAAATTTGTATTTTATTTGTATGGGAGCCCCCCTCTTAAAAAGGGGAGGGGTCGTAATTCACCATAGAAAAAATTTCTGCCATCTAAAGCTCCCACATGCCAAATTTGGTTCCATTTGCTTGATTAGTTCTCGAGATAAGAGGAAATTTGCATTTCATTTGTATGGAAGCCCGCCCTCTTAAAGGGGAGATGGGTCATAAGTCGCTTTCTAAAGAGGAGAGGGGTCTCAATCCACCATAGAAAAAAATCTTGCCTCCAAAACCACCCACATGTCAAATTTGGTTCCAATTGGTTGATTAATTCTCGAGTTATGAGGAAATTTGTATTTCATTTGCATAGGAGCCCCCCCCCCCCGCCTCTCTTAAAGTGGAGAGGGGTCCTAATTCACCATAGAAAATATTCTTGCCCACAAAAACACCCACATGCCAAATTTTGTTCCATTTGCTTGATTAGTTCTATAGTTATAAGGAAATTTGTATTTTGTTCGGAAGGGAGCCCCCCTTTTAAAAAGATAAGGGGTCCTAATTTACCATAGAAAATATTTTTGCCTCCAAAAACGTCCACATGCCAAATTTGGTTCGATTTGCTTGATTAGTTTTCTAGTTATGAGGAAATTTGTATTTCATTTGTATAGGGGCCCCCACTTCTAAAGTGGGGAGGGGTCACAATTCATCATAGAAAAAAATTTTGCTTCCAAAAACACCCACATGCCAAATTTGGTTCCATTTGCTTGATTAGTACTCGAGTTGAGGAAATTTGTTTTTCGTTTGTACAGGAGCCCCCCCTTTTAAAGTGGGGAGGAGTCCTAATTCACCATAGAAAATATTCTTGTCACCAAAAACACCCACATGCCAAATTTTGTTCTATTTGCTTAATTAGTTCTCGAGTTATGCAGAAATTTGTGTTTCATTTGTATGGGATCACCCCTCTTAGTGGGGGGAGGGGTCTCTCACCATCATTAAAACCTTCCCTGGCCCTAAAAACCTCTACATGCAAATTTTCACGCCGATTGGTTCAGTAGTTTTTGATCCTATAAGGAACATCCCGACAGACAGACAGACAGAAATCCATTTTTATATATAAGATTTTCTGTGTTGCAAAATTTTTAAAATTATAATAAAGGCCATTGCAAATTATTTTTAAAGTTTTTGCCACCCCCCCCCCTCTTGAAAATTTGCTTCATAAATCAGGGGCAAAAAATAATTTGCTAAATTTTTTGTATTCATTCAATCAATTGCCTGTGGTCTCTACAGCTTAAAAAAACTCGAAAAATAAGTGTACGAGTGGAGTTAACGCTTTTAAAACGAAACACGAATGGAAATACGAAAAATGGAATTTCTGAAAATCGGCAAAAAAAATCTTTTATTTTTGTCCTTCTTTTCGTAGGTTTTTGCAAGGAAAATAATAACGTCTATATGAAAAGCAAGAATAGATTTGGTTTTCACATTTAAACACTTAGTAAAAATGCTTGAAACGCGTATTTTTTTGTCGTATAAAAAAATCTGACTGGTAGGAGGACGAGGAACGTGAGTACGAATGTATGTCCCCCATAGCTCTGGAACTTCTGTTCTTCATCAAACGTCGTTTGTCAAACACATGTTTTTTGGTATATTATAAAAGAATCAGCGTAGCGAGGTTGACAAAAGAGGGAGACGGTCTCTTACAAAAGGAGAAAAAGGTTCAAATGGCTATAAAGGGGAGCGTTCCTCTTGCATTTGGCACAATAGCAGTTGTACAAGTTGCTAGATTTCTGAAAGGGAGAATAGGGTGGCCATTAACAAGGGAGATGTTCAAACCCGCAAAAAAAGCTTTGTGTCGATTTATAGGGATTACCGAGAAGAAGAAAAAGACAGATTTAAAAGTAGCTGGGGGACAATATGAGGGGAATTTACATCGGGTAATCAGCTAGTTAACTAATAAGAATACAACATTTGCAGGTTTTCCATAATTTGAAACATTGTTTTTCTGATTCGACTTTTTATTTTCCACCGCCGCGGCGAAGTAGGGTAAAGAACTAGTTTTAAGCAGTCTAAGCGGGTCACTGATAGTTTTACCTTATTACAAGCGATGGGTTGACTAAGTGGGGAATATCAGCATACCAATCTTCTTGCTATCTTTAGTTCTTCAAGCTGTTACCATTGGAAGACACTATTGTTGAGCTAAACTTTTGATTTTTCGCTTTAAAAGTTGGAGCGGCGGAACTAATTTTGAACAGACCGAACCCATTTTCACCCGTAAGGTGCTTTTTTAAGCAATCCTGAAATCTGAATTTTTTTACGTCCCCTTAAAAAATCCCTCGAACTTTTCCCCCTATTCAGTAAGTTCGCGTTCCTATCCGCGACCTACTAATCGGCATCTGATGCGTAATCGGCATAGCGTATCGGCATAGATGCGTAAAATGCCATCTGTCTAAATTGTTTATCGGGGCATACACTCACGGCACCGGTCGGCAAACGGTATTCGTCGTCTCTTTTATTCTCTGGTGTTCTTATAGGAAACTGCGAGTTTGACGTCTCACTCGCTCTTCATAAGGATGGTGGGAGAACAAAAGAGGCAAACATAGCAGTTCACACGGTCTAACTTTAGAACAGTGTTATCAAAGCAAATAACATTGAAACACATCGTTGCTTCATTAAATCACTGAGAAAATCTTCGAAAACTATTGAAAAAGCTGTCTATTCTGTTGTTTTTAATAAAGAAAAATTAATTATGAACATACATTTCTCTTGAAAGTATTGAACCACGTTTTCACCATAGGAGGTTTCAAGTAATTTCAAACTTAAAATTCTTATTTCCAGAACCAAAACAGTGTCTTGGCAACACGATAGTTCATCAGTTGTGCTGCAGCTGCTGCTAGTGGTGAACAGGTTCCGTCAATTCAGAATTTGTTTTCAGTTTTGTTAGAAAATAATAAAACTTTTAGCTAGTGACAAGGCCTTAGATAATAGAAAAAAAGAGACTCAATAATATGGTATGTGACAATTGAGTGCTTGACTTTCAGAGTGGTTGTAATCAGTGCTGAAAACTTGATGAATTCGTTAGTAGCGAGGTGGCGATTGCTGAAGAGCAGCTGAAAAATGTACGTTTTTGGACAACAATTTTTAATTCATCATATTTCTTGTCGGAAACCCAGTAAATTGTGTTTGTGTGAATTAAATGTATGGTTAAGTGATTTGTGAAGATGATCCTATCAAAAGATTTTGAAAATATGAATAAAAAAGTGCATTTTCGGATCATTTATGTTCAACTGATTAAAATAGGTAACACTGCTTAACTCGTTCCTTACCCTATCACAATCCATAAACAATCGAAGAAAAATATTATTCGGAAAGTTTTTCACCGCGTTCGATAGCGGCTCGCGGCTTTTATTACTCTAAGATGAGGCGTTTAAAATAATAGAATTTTCCACAATTTTTTTTTGTAAAATTTGAACCTGAACGGATAGCAACGGATGCAGTATGTTGAATCGAAAAAAATATCAAACAAGTGGTGCGTGCTTCTATTTATGGTTTATTGCAAACCGAGCAGCAAAAAAAACATTAGCTCTTCCCCGTTTGAACGTGCAGGGAAGCTTCTGGACACCGATCTGCACGGAAGAAATACGAATTTTCAGCAGTCAAGGCACAAAAGTCACGTTCGTTATGTTTAGTTCAAAGCCTGTGAGTGGAGCTTATCTTGGTGCAAAGATTTCTTCCAAAAAACTGTACAACAATTCTTTTCAAATGAAACATTACAACAATTTAAGGTCAACTCTAATATTTGGTAACTGAAATCATTGTTTTACTTTTAATCAGTTACTAATGCAGTTTACACCAGATCATTCTCACGGTGCATTAATTCTTGTGTACTTTCAAATACTCGCAGCACCGCACGTTTCCGGTTGAAAGATTCCCACGCGTCTCCTCCTCCTAGCTAATGGCTAGCTGCCAGCTAATCAAATGCAAACTCATCAACGTTGCCGCTGCCGGTAACGTTCGTTGTAACCTCCTCAACCCGGTCCGGTTGGTTTGGTTTCGATGCGGTTTGCTGAAAACTCCAGCTGCGAAAAACGTCTAATATTAACCGAAAAGTAGGAAATAAATCACACCACACAACCCAGAGCCCGACCAGTGCCAGTGGTAGAGAGAATCGAGCTGAGAGCTGCGTGTATACACACTTACTTACTACGACTACCAGGGATGCCAGGTGATTTTTTGAAAAGTCTTCACGAATCAAGGAAAAATGTCTTTATTTGTCTTCCTTCGGCTTTCTGCCCATTTAAATTGCATGGTGAAGACATGTCTTCACATGTCTTCAAGCGAAGACATTTCACTTTTTTGTAACCAAAATGTCTTCAAAATGAAGACATGTCTTCACTTTTGGCATCTCTGACGACTACGTCGAGGAGGTAGCAATCGAGCAAACGGGCGTACAGTTCCAAATTTGGATTATTTAATTCCAGTGACCTCCAGCAGCTTGGAGGACCACGTCGGCCGCCGCGGCTAGGTGCATCGTCGTCAACCACGTACGTACTGCGAAACGAATCGGAACACGCTCGAAATGGTGCGCTGGCTGGTTAAAAATTTGACGATCTATTGATTGGCAGTGTTGTTTTTAGCTATTATACCTATAGCTAGACTAGAGCTGCGGCTATTGACAAGCATCCGGACGACCTGTCTTCGAATGGTGCTGCACACATGACTTGGCACTTTGTTGTGTGAGATATTATTGAACCAAATCAATGCATTCAGCGATTGGCGCGGCATTCCTTTTGCCAAACCGGGGCGGTTCAACTCTCTCGATATGTGCAACAATTAGCTGACATCGTTCTGTCACTCTCAGTCTCTGGCGGATGCTTTGTTTGGCCAGTACAAAAAAAAATACTTTTTCATGCCATCTATGGCGAAAAGGTTGCAACCTAGCTGGTGTATCTAGGAAACTGTACCCGGAACGAAAATGAGCTCCATTGATTGGCGATAGTTCAAACACCTGTTTGATGGAAGATCTCATTCGTGAGAAAAATCAATTCAATTGCGCGACGAATTAACAAGTATACATCACATCTTATGACACCGTGTACGGAATTGTCATCTTTCCAAAGAGATTTTAAAGGTGAAAATAAAAAAACACTAAGCCTAGCCGATTTACATAATCAAAACTACTACAGATGAGCTTATCGTTATCACGACCATCGCTACTATCAAACGTGTGTAATAGAGATGGAGGGAGTGATAGCTTATCGCTCTCGTATAGGAGTATGGGATGGTCAAGTGTTTGATTTGCCACATCCACGTTAGGCGCTGGAAAATAATGAAACTTGTACCAAACGAAAGCGTTTTCCAATTTTCGAACTACGTGTCTAATTGTTATAGGTTTTCATTTATTCACATGCTATTTTTATGGTCTGTGAATAACCGGCCGTCCTAGTGAACTAGTCGATTCATTTGGCGAAACTGTATCATACGTAGACGGAAAGTAATTGTTACTTTTATTTCAGTAGGAAACGACAATACGGTCTCCGTATCTTATCTTCGAAAAAAAAATCTTTATTATAGTAATTATCGCGATGATTAACCTGCAATGTTAACGTTTTATTTCTAAGTATCATCTTTTACTGGCCTGCGGAAAGGACAACACGTCGTTTTTTTTTGCATTTTATGTAACTCCGACCAAAGCCACATTATATTTTAAATATGGTTCAGGGCACTCACTTGACCTCTTTTGTTCCTATTTTATGCGTAAGTAACATTTCTCTTCTTCTACTTAATCATCAAGCTTTGGTTCACAAAAAAACGACTAAAGTATTCAAAACGATTGAATCCTTCATCTCGATTGATGAATTAGCCATCGAAGAGCATATAATTGCTACTAGGAGGGCCCAATCTACAGCCAATTGCTTCAAAAACGTCCTAATCGTAGTTTAAAATACCATAAGAAGAGTACGAATTGATGGGATATACACTGCAACCGCTTACAGTCCAATATCATTACCGGTTTGGAACATTGGAATTTTTGATTCGTTCAACTTCAAAGTTTAGAAGGTTCTTAACGGTCAGACTGGAATCGTTCTCTACATTGCACCACTGTGGTCCAGAAAACCAAATTAGGTGGAAAAAATTGTTTACTCAGTAGTCGTTGATTTTAGACTATTTACATGGTAGCAACAAAGTCTTGATTTAGGATGTCGCTTTTTTGGCATGAGCTATTTTAGGGTGACCCTTAAATTAACCAAAATCCAGAAATTATCTTCAAAACGAAACAAGATAGAGCGATATTTAGTTCAGAAATTTTATAGCTTGAAGTATTTTGAGTAATATTGCAGAAGACGAAATCCCTCTATCTCGAACCGTTTCCATATTAGGGCGATTTTCCTGAGTCAAGTTAGGGTGACCCTTCTATTTTGCGATTTTTCTCCATAACTTTTTCATTTTGCATTTCTCGCAAAACACTTCTTCAGATGACTTTTGAGGCTCAATAAAACGCAACTTTTAATGGGAAAAGAAACAAGTTATCTATTTTACTTCTACACTTATATTAAATTTTGTGATAAAAATAGGCCGTTTTCAAATGTTAGTATCTTAGAAAGATTCAAGCAGAATTAAAATCGGTTGATTGCGTTTGAAAGATCGTAATTTTGTGCGCATAATATCAAAAAATTGGAGAGTGGATTTTTGTCTAGCTCAAATAAATCAACTTTGAATATGTGTGGTTTTAACATATTTAAGTATATTAAAGTAAACGAATTGCGCCATAACTCTGGAAGGCCTTGACTGCTCTTGATTAAACTTGGTGTACATGTTTCTTGACATAAGTAAATCAGCACAGGGGGTTGACAAAAGCGGGGTGGTCGCTAAAAAGAGGAGGGGGAGGTCCAAATATGTAAAAGTGGCGATCATCTTGCATTAAGGGGCGAACCAGCTACAGGCTGAAAACCTCTCAAATATAGAATAATAATAATAACAATATCTTGCATTTGGACCGTTAGAAGTTGTACAAGTGGGCTGAGAGATAAGATGAAGAGCGTGTGAAAAGATGGGAGGATGACAACTACGGGAGTAGAACAATATAAGGAAGGCTTTGTTTCTCTTTCATTATCTTCGGAGAGACGTACAAGTTGCTGTAGACAAAAGGGTCGCTGACCGAGGAAAGCTAATCAGGGGGAGGGGTATATATGTCTAATTGAAAGCTTTGTTTTTTGTATTATGAGAATTTGCAAACTGAAACGTAGTATTCGTGTGGTCCAATTTTCTCTCACGATTTTCTTCTAACGCACTTCTCATGCACTGCGACAAGTTTTTGCCATAGTGTATTTAGTTATCACCTCCCAGTTGGCCTCGAGGTAGGATGCTGGCCTAATAAGCCAGTCGTCATATGTTCGAATCCCGACAGGGAGAGACTGTTAAAGTCAATTGCATCGTAGCAACTGGCCCTGCAATTGTCCTGCACTCTAACAATTGACTGCGAAGTTTGTCGTATAACAAAACAGAACGTTAAGTTTCGATAACGGAATGTAGCATCTAGGCTTTGCTATGCTTGGCTATTTAGTTATGTTATCAGCCACGGTCGTTGCTTACGCTCGTCATTGCAACCCAGCAGTTGATACCTATCATCGCTCGCAATAACCCACACACTTACCCGAGTGTGTAAGCGAGGGTGTAAAATGAAGAAGAAAAGAAGTAAAGTAAAATCCGTATCCATACATCCTAGTGTGCCGCTCGTGCGCACGACCTATGGACAGCTCGTGAGCTTTGGATTCGCGGGCGGGATGTGTAGAAAGTTGCTATGAGGTTGTATACTCGCGAGTGTGTAGGTAGCAGAATGTATGCACACACAGCAGTTGTTTGTCGTATGCTTGCGTCAGTGGAGTAAGTTTTGGATGGTATGCTTTCCACACTCGTTTGCCTGAGATTTTCAACCTTATCGAAAACAGATGTACAAGTGGCTGAAAGACAAAAGGATGGTAGCCTCTGATGTAAGGGGAGGTGCGAATCACGGAAATCCATGCCGCGGGTAGAAAACTATTTAAACTTCTCATTCGGTAGTTTTACTCCATGATACTATGAAACACATATGATTTCATTAATTTGCTCTATACTATTCCCTCTGTTTATTGGAAAGTCTACTGTTTTTAATGTCTAACCTCATTATAAAGTTCAAGTCAACAAACATGAGGTTAAGTTTATACATTCTCTTTTAAATTTGGACCACTCACACAACTTATAACGATCTAAATACAAGATAATTACAGCCACTTTTACTTATTTGTACCTCCCTCTCCCCTTTTTAGCGACCACCCGCTTTTGTCAACCCCCTGTGCTGATTTCCTTATGTCAAGAAACATGTACGCCAAGTTTAATCAAGAAAAGTCAAGGCCTTCCAGAGTTATGGCGCAACTCGTTTACTTTTATATACTTAAATCTGTTAAAACCCCACATATTCAAAGTTGATTTATTTAAGATAGACAAAAACCCACTCCTCAACTTTTTGATATTATGCACAGAAAATCACGATCTTTCAAACGCAATCAACCGATTTTAATTCTGCTTGAATCTTTCTAAGATACTAACATTTGAAAACGGTCTCTTTTTATCACAAAATTTAATATAAGTGTAGCAGTAAAGTAGATAGCCAATTTCTTTTTACCTTTGTTATACTATAACAAAGGTTTAAAAATTGGTCGAAAAACACGAAATTGATCCGAGGCCCGGAGGGCCAAGTCACATATACCAATCGATAAGGTTCGACGTTTTGAGCAATGTCTGTGTGTGTGTGTGTGTGTGTGTGTGTGTGTGTGTGTGTGTGTGTGTGTGTGTGTGTGTGTGTGTGTGTGTGTGTGTGTGTGTGTGTGTGTGTGTGTGTGTGTGTGTGTGTGTGTGTGTGTGTGTGTGTGTGTGTGTGTGTGTATGTATGTAATGATTTTTTCTATCGCCTGTTTCTCAGAGATGGCTGAACCGAATCGTTCGCTATTACTTTTGTTTGAAAGGTGTTATTGTCTAGTAGATCACTATTGAGTTGGTTCGTGATACGACGTTTCGTTTAAAAGTTATAAGCAAAAATGTGAAAAATACGTGACACGGGTTTCTCCGGAACTACATGACCGGTTTCAACGATCTTAGTATCAAATGAAAGCCCTTATTAAAGTTAAATTGTTCAGGAATTTTTAATTGAAAACAAACAAGTAGTTTAAAAGTTATGCTTAAAAAACCTGTTTTGACAAGGTAATAATTATCGCCTGATTCTTAGAGATGGCCAAACCGATTTATGCGCTATTAGCCTCATTTGAAAGATAATATATCCTAATAGATCACTATTGAATGATTTTTTGATTGGACGTTTAATTTGAAAGTTATGAGCAATCGTATACAACACACCAAAATTAACAATAATTTATAATTATTTATACCAAGATAATTTACCTAATTTCAATTATTTTAATATCAAACGAGAGGTTTTCACACTACGGATATATATGCAAAATTTCATAAGAATTGGTTCTACCGATCAAAAGATATTAACCCTCGAACACTCGCGCCAACTTTTGTAACACGGTTATTCGCGCGCAAAATAGCCCCAAACCGAAGAAAACGTGTGCACTAGAGTTTTGACTAGGAAAACTTGGTTTTAGGTTTATCGAACCTTTGGAAAAGTTTCTAGAAATTGAAAGCTCTATCGTCTGGTGAGATTTAAATTTTGATTAATCCCCCTAAAAGTGAAATAAAAAAAATATTTTTTTTCAGTGTCAATATAACACATTGATGTGTTCTGCAAAGTTATAGAGCATATTATTACAAGAAATTTTGCTGAAGACAGTAACCTTCTATCTCTGCAGCGAAGATAGAAAAATCTTATTTATTGCATATGAATTTGTAAAATCAGTTTTTTTTTTATTTTTGTTCTTTTTGTCATTGTTGCATGACTTTTTCATGTACTACAAAATTGTACAAATAGTAAAAAAACACAACTTTGCTGAAAATAGTATACCTGAACGTTTGCTTGTTTAGGAACTGTAGAACTTTGATTATAAAGAATACCCTAATTTTGACTCCGAATTACTCGACTACCAGCAGACGGATACATTTTAAACATTTTACATTGGCTAATAGTTTTGCTGCATACGTTTTCCCAACAATTTAAATTATTAATGCATTGAATAATTATGACATTTTGCTCACAATAAGTTAGTTGAAGAATATACGTTAGTTAAACAATAATTTGTAACTTTATAACAATATGGCGTTGAAAAACCTACACGTGTTGTACAAAATACAACAGCGTGAGTAACCGAAGATTAATAAAAATTGATGAAAGCAATTTCATGAAAAAAGGATCTATCAACATTTAAAAGTGTTCCTATTTTGTTCAAATTTTGTAAACTTATTCAATTTTCAAAAATTTTATGTATACCAACGCACTACGCAATGATAACCAATAGATGAATTATGTTCAGAAGACGTGTCGATTTCTATCTCAAATAGCAAGTAAGACCGTATAACAAAGGTTCCTTTCACCACTAGGTGGATTAAATCGGGTTTTTCACCAAAAGTTGCGTCTTGCTGAGCCTCAAAAGTCATCTGAAGAAGTTTTTTGCGAGAAATGCAAAATTTTTTATTTTGCAGTTATGGTTTTAGTGCAGTTTTAGTTATGGAGAAAAATCGCAAAATAGTAGGGTCACCCTAACTTGACTCAGGAAAATCGCCCTAATATGGAAACGGTTCGAGATAGAGGGATTTTGTCTTCTGCAATATTACTCAAAATACTTCAAGCTATAAAATTGCTGAACTAAATATCGCTCTATCTTGTTTCGTTTTGAAGATAATTTCTGGATTTTGGTTAATTTAAGGGTCACCCTAAAATAGCTCAGGCCAAAAAAAGCGGTATCCTAAATTAAGATTTTGTTGCTAACACGTAAATAGTCTAAAATCAACGACTATTGAGTAAACAATTTATTCCGCCTAATTTGGCTTTCTGGACCTTAGTGCATTGTCAATCCTGACTAAGCGGACAGCAATGTACCGTGCCACCACCAAATTTAATATGAAGCAAAATAAACCTCTGTTTAAGTCCAAATTCAATTCTAATTTCATGCTCAATTTAGACACTGATTTCTAGTTCAAATTTAAGTCTAGTTTCAAGTAAAAATTAAAATACAATTTCAAGTGCAATTTGAATCCAACTTATATCAAATTTCGGTTCCTACTTAAAGTTTAATTTCAAGTCTCAAGGTTCCTACTTAAAGTTCAAGTCAAGTCTAGTTAAAGTTCGTGCCAAGTCTAATTTCAAGTCAAATTTCTACTTTGATTTTAAATTCAACTTCAAGCAGAATTTCAGATTCGATTTCATGTGCAGTATTAAATCTTTCCAAGTTCAACTTCAAGTCCGATTTCAAGACCAGTGTTAGCTTCCTTTACTATCTACGGAAAAATGATTGTACAACACTTTTATGGCGCAGTGGTTGTGATTGGGACGAGTCAGTCGGCGAAGATTGCAGTGAAAAGTGGTACCAGTGGATTAGCTGGCTTCCTCGCTTTCATTTTGAAGGAAGCTCACCGGCAGATTATCAGTCCTAGCAATTACACGTTTCCGTAGATGCAAGCCAAAAGGCATACGGTGCTGTCGCTTATTTCCGGATTACAACCGATTCGGGTCCGTTGTGCTTCCTTGTGATGGCGCGCTCTAAAGTGGTACCTCTGAAGCAGCTTTCTATTCCGCGTCTGGAGCTCCAGGCTGCTGTACTGGGATCTAGACTTTTGAACTCCATAATCGACAGCCACTCAGCTGAATTGAATCAGCGGTTTATTTGGACAGATTCAAGAACCGTGCTTTCCTGGATCCAATCGGATCAACGGCGCTACAAGCAATTTGTTGCTTTCAGAATAGGGGAAATTCTCAGTCTCACGAGACTCAATGAATGACGTTGGATTTCTACAAAAGACAGTATTGCTGACGATTTAACTAAATGGGACCGTGGACACAAGATACAGACTCGGGTGGTGCTTGGTTCCTAGGTCCACGTTTCCTGTATCTACCAGACGGTTTATGGCCGAAGAAAACACGAATTTCACCAAATGTGCCGGAGGAGAACTGCGCTCGCCTTTTTCACCATGATATTTTGCTCACGAAACCTGTGATCGATCTATTACGGTTTTCGCGTTGGAAAATTCTCGTAAAAACAGTCGCTTGTCTTTATAGATTTATCGCAAACTGCAGACTTAAGCGACAGCAAAAGGCCATCAAAGTGTTAGCAACAACTAATGCACTCAAGAAATTTGTGAAAAGAAAGTTAGCGGCAGAAGTTATCCATCTACAATGCGAAGAATATCAAAAGGCGGGAGCGTTTCTACAATTTGTGTTCATTCTTGGATAAACAGAGCGTCCTTCGTATGGAAGGGAGAACTGCGCGTGGAACGTTTCTTCCTTTTGAGCTACGCTTTCCGATCATCCTTCCTAAAGGACATCCGGTTACCGTTAAATTGTTAGAATATTACCATTATCAAGTTGGGCACAGTAACCAAGAAACGGCTGTAAATAAAATATAACAACAGTTTCGAATTCCAAATCTTCGAGCAGAGTTGAAACGTACGGCAAAAAGTCTTGTATACACTGTAAGGTAAACAAATGTCAACCAGATCATCCAAAGATGGCTCCACTTCCGATTTCGCGAATTATTCCCGGATTACCACCTTTAAGTTTTACCGGGATTGATAATTGTGGGCCTTTAATGGTCTCTGTCGGGCGAAGATCGGAGAAAAGATGGATATGTTTATTCACATGCTTGACGACGAGAGCCATTCATTTCGAAGTAGCCCATGCTGTTACGACTCAGTCGTGCATGGTGGCGATTCGGCGGTTCATCTGTAATAGAGATAATGGGACGAACTTCCAAGGTGCCAGCAAACAAATTTTGAACCAATCGAGATTGACTGTGAAGACACCTTTACAAATGCAAGAACCTGATGGAACTTTAACCCATCTTCCGCGCCGCACATGGGCGGAGTGTGGGAACGTCTGGTTCGCTCTGTTAGGGCGGCTTTGGAGACGCTTAACGACGAATGACGGATGAAATTTTACTAACAATCTTGGCAGAAGCAACTGATTTCATCAATTCTAGGCCACTGACATATGTTGGTTTGGAACAAGATGCGAAAAAAGCGCTGACACCGGATCATTTTGCTCGCGGTGTTTACGTGAATCCGATTGTAGAGTCAACAAATGCAGCACAAGTGCTCCGGGATAGCTATAAGCGTTCGCAGTTTCTGGCTAATCGTTTGTGGCAACGGTGGATGGAGGAATATTTGCCTACCATAAACCAACGTGCGAAATGGCATCACGAGACACTCCCTATCATCAAAGGTGATCGGGTGTACATCGCGGATGAAAGTGTACGAAAGCACTGGGTCAGAGGCGTCTTCTGTGGGGCGGATGGCCGGATCAGACAGGCGCTAGTTAAAACATCGAAAGGAGAATTCAAACATCCAGTGGTTAAGCTTGCGGTGCTCGAGGTCCAGGATTGTAAATCTCGTTCAGTATTGAATTCCTCACCAGAGTTACGGGGAGGGACTGTGTACGCACCGCCTGCGACCATGCCGTACCCTTGAGCAAATAACATGCGTTACTATGCGAGTGGGACCTGGCCAAAATGATAGCAGACTTAATCTACCATCGGTGAAGGGAATAAAGAAAAAAAACATAAACAAAAAGAAGAGTACATCGAAAGACTGTAAAACGTGTGCGCTAAAAGTTCAATTGATTAAATAATATATGATTTATAAGTGCTAAATTCTGATTCGTACTGCTATTGCTTAAACTTACTTAGAAGGAAAGGTAGGCGAAATGGACTTTCTGGTAAATTGAAATTCATAAAGATAGGTATTTTATTGACATAGAAGTAAAAGCAGCAGGACAGTGACCTGAAAAATAAAAGTTTGAGGAAAAGCGAAGAAACTAAATGTAGGTAAAAAACTAGATTATATTGTAAATCTCTAATTTCAATAAATTTACAGTTTCAAGTTGCGATAAATAAAAGTACATTTTGCCGCTCTGAAAATAGTTTGAACGAATCCCGAACAACCAACTTTATATCAATTTATATTGATTTTCAGTTTCAAGTTAAATTTTATGTTAAGTGATGATGGAAAATTCCGAAATAAAGCTGTAAAATTTTCAATTTTTAATCTTTTGATGATTAAATTTTTCATAATATTCTTTGTTGTTCCTGAGTTTTGACCGAAAACTTCGGTTTTCCTGAATATTTTCCTAATTCAAAAATTAATATCTCATGATCCAAACAGCATAGAGCAAACAGTTTTTTTTATGAAAATGTAAGTAAATTTTCTTAGCGTATTTCCAGAGTAATTACCGATCTAGAGGCAGTCCATCTTCTGTTGGTCTCCACAAAAAAGCAGGAAAGAGAAATGAAACAGAAAGAGAAGCAACGGGAAAGATCACAAAGATATATATGTCAAAAACTAGACAAACGGGATAGAACAAAAGGAAAATGTGAAAGAGAAAAACTTGTAAAAAAAGAAACAAAAACTACAAGGTATACAGCCCCAAGGGTTGTACGAAAGGGTAGGCCTATGTTAACATTATATTGTATTGTATTGATAACATGTTTTACTCGATGAAGTCTTTATGTCAGATCATTAGAGCAAGGACTAATGCAGACTGCATTTCTGGCATATGCTTGTACATAAGTATCGCCTCCAGTTTGGTTCACTAAAGAGTGAGCAGATGCGCTACGGAAACTCGTGAGGTTCAGATCTTCGTTCGTTTCTAGTTGGTGAGTGAATTAGCCAAAATGCTGTCCCGGAAGGCACATAATTATCACGACATTCGAGAGCCTAGTAAATGTTTCAAGATAATTGTGAATATCATTCATCAATCAGCCTGCAACATCAAGTAATAATTGAAGATAAAATTGCATTTTCTTTTAGCTGAAAATATCTCTTCGATGTATCAGTAACAGTAAAAAATGTTTTAGGGAATTTTACAGTGTTGTAGCCTAGTAGTTTGAAGGGAACGCCAAAAAAGCAGCATATATTTAGCATTTCAGTGGTTTTAGCGGTACGATAAACGAATCATTTTTATAAGAAAGTTGGTTTGCAATTATAAACGCGAAGCGCAGATTACGAAATTTTTTATTTGACCTTAATTTAATTTGTTGGTAACCCTTAAAAGGGCCATTGGTTACAAATAACAACAAACCCAAAGCAAGCTCAATGCAAATATGAAGTGCCAGTCGGATGTCTTTCCCTTTTGGCATGAATGGAAAACCAGAGGGATGGGGTGGGTATCAAACTACATACATTGTCCTTGGTTTTAGTCCTCTTTTGGTTCTGGTACCTACCTACTGGTTGATTCATCTTAAAACAACTGAAACTAATCAGAAAGTATTTAAATACTGCCTATTAGTTATTTTCGATATGAAGGCTTCTTCAGAATTGTCGCCATCCATGGATGTTTAGTCCGCCAAATTTTACATCCCTGGTGGCAACAGGCACTTAGGTTATTGGCATCGACTCATTGTAGTCTTCGCCGAAAAGCTTTTACTGCAGTCGGCTCCCGCTTGTCATTCTTACTTACCGCTATCGTTTCATGTTAACGAAATTTGACCTTGTTTTCACATACGTTTTCACTATTAAGCGTATGAAAGATTATTATAAGTATATTGCTATAAAATTGCTGGACATTCTATCTTTCCAATGACATATTAACAGTTATGTTTCATTCAGTAGTATAGAAGTTATAAGCATTTGAAATCTTTCATTCAAACGTTACACTTCTCTTTTCGTTTTCACAAAGTGCTACCCAGCCCCAGTATAGTAAACAAAGACGTAGTCCTACGTCAAAAAGTAAAGACGTGACAGAATGGGAGAAAAGTAAGTGGGAGAAAAAAGAGGCAAAAAGAGGAGACCGGAAGAGTAAAAGGAAAGAAAAGAAGAAAAACGAGAGAAAAGAAAAACAAAGAAACGACACAGGAAACGAGAAAATAAATAAAAACGAAAAGCAGGCTTCATCAGTGTTTGTTTTCGAACTAACATCAGTGCTTTCGAAACAGACACTGATAAATATAACAAAGAAAACGGAAGACAAAAGGGAACGGAAAAGAAACAGAGAACATGACAACAAGGGAGGACATAATGACAAAAGGAACGGAACAGATGACATCGAAAAAATGAAAAAAGGGAAAAAAAAGATAAAACAAGACTGATAATGACAAAAAAGGAAACGAAAAAGAGAAAAAACGAGGGCAACAACGGCACAGAAAAAGAAGAGAAAGAGTAAACAGCGGACACAAAAGGAAAAACGAGAGACAAAGGAGGAAAGACGGTAACGAAAAAGCAAAAAAACACTAGGTAGGAACAAATGAGGTAGGAAAAAAAGGAGAAAAAAGAGGGAAAACGAAACAGAAAACAAGTGAAACCAAAACCGGAATAGTAAGAGTGAAGAAGAAACCTATAGAGAAAACGAGGAAAACGGGAAAGAGATCAAATGGGATACAAAAAGAGAAAGATGGAACAAAAAACAAAAAAAAACAGTAATTTTCCAAAAAATCGAACGGAAGAAAAAGGGGGGAAAACATGAGAATATAAAGGAAAACCGGAGAGCAAAGGGAAAAAGGGAGCCAGAAACAGAATAAAAATGACAGAAAAAAAATGAAAACAGGAGAACTAGAACAGGAAAAATGGAACAGATGCAGACTAAAACCGGAAAAGTAAGAAGATGAAAAGAGTTAGAATAAGAAAAATACTGGAAACGGAAAGAAAAGAGACGGAAAAGCAAAAAATCAGTCAAAAATTAGAGCAAAAACAGCATTGAAAATGAGAAAAAATGGAACACAAAGCGAATAAAAACGGAACAATGAAACCGGAAATACGGGACAGCAAAAGAATAAACGATGAAAAAACAGGAAGAAAAGTGGCAGCAACAACCAACAAAAAAATCAGACAATTATCATCAAATTTCAAAGCCAATAAATCCAAATCTAATTAACCCTCTAACGGGCAACATCGTAAAAACGATGCGATCGAGCAAATGACTACTTTATCACGAAAGTACAATCAAAAGAAGCTCGAGTGTTGATTTTTATAGGAAAATATTTATCCGGAGGACCACTAGGTATGAAATAGTCCAATTTCTCTTTTTAATTTTTCATGCCTAACGCTCTACCCCAGCGTTTCCCAAATAGGGGTTCGCGAACCCGCGGGGGTACGCCAAAAATTTAGTTTGCTGCAAAATAGTATAGGGAATTCCGCCAGGGGGTTCGCGAACCAAAATAGGTTGGGAACCGCTGCTCTACCCAAATATTTTTGCAGTTGAAATATATCACAAAATTGAAAAAAAAAACATGTAAATTACCCATAGGAAAAGATGGAAATCAAACATTTTGTTCTAGATGTCCTTTTTCTTCAAACGTAAAAAATGGAATATTCGCACAATAATTTTTTTCGGAATTTTTCGGAATTCTTGTTTTTGAAAGATGATAACTTTTGAACGCATGGTCAGAATGTTGTGATATTAGTATCAACATGACAGGAAATCTTTTCTAAACATATTTCTCATATTGTCAATTCAAGACAAATTTCGTATGTGGCTCTGGAGCTCCAAAAGCGAAGCCCGTTTTAGAAGGGACGGTCTTACCCGTTAGAGGGTTAAACTCCAGTTTTATTTAAAAATTTTAGATTCTGTTTTAAATCCGATTTCATGTCCAATTCAAAGTAAAACTTCCAGTTACTCCAAATTAAAGTCTAATTTCAGCTCCAATTCTAATTCCTATTTGAAGTTAAGTTTCAAGTCCAAATTAGTACAAATTCAAGTCTAATTTGAAGTCCTATTTCAAGTCCGATTTTTTCGGTATCTGTGTCAAGTTCGGTCCGATTTTTGTGATAAGTGAAACAATAGATTCGTCATCCTACGATTATTCGATTTACCAGGTCAATTTCTTCTTCTACAAGGTCTAGGTCTACAAAGAATTTTTTCAGTACGGACATGAAAAAGTTTTTGTTAGAAAATTTTTTTCCTTTAATTATGCGCATTTTGCGATGTATGGAAGATTTGTTATCTATCTCTAAAAAGAAATCAACAATTTCTGAGATGGTTTATTTTAGAAAATTGATTTTTAGTTTTTAAAATGCTTTTTCTTCGGTGTAGGAATTAATTTTGATTTTTTCGGTATTTTTTTAGGAAAATTCAGAATATCTTCCAAAAGTCACCTAAAGATATTTTTTTTGCAGGTCCTAAAGTTTTCAAGTTTTATTTCTAACTCAAAGTTTCATTGAATTCTGAGAGAACGATTATTGATTTACCGGAGATAAGATGTCAGCCTTTGTTCGACAACAGATCCATGTTCGATTTACCTGATTTTTAATAGCTAATCCGCATCTCTTAGCTCTCTCTTTCTTTAGCTATGCGTAATCCCTGCCTTCTACTTCAATCTTCTACGCCTTACAATTCAAATGAAATCAAAATTGCTACTTTTGACTGTTTATAGACTTCAAGGCAGCATATGATCCAGTAAATCAAATTGAGTAATATGCTTTTCCAACGAAACTGATTAGGCTGATACGTGATGCGTCCCCCTTTCACAGTTGCACGTTAAGCGTCAGAATAGTGCATGAAATATCGGACTGTTTGTGACCTTAGATGATTTCGAGCAAGGTGACGGACTCGTGTCTTAGCTTGGCATAAGTATAGATGCGGATATCATCCGCAAACAAGACCTTTCGCGGATTGCGAAACCAGTTTAAGTCCCGCAGACTGCAAATTCCCTAAAAACTCTTTTTTCTTTTTCCCGAGTTACCCAACTGGTCGCTTAATAGCGTATAAAACTCTGCGCCGGGCCCTTTTGTGATGTCAACAAAGTGTCAGGGAGACCTCAAACATCAGTTCTACCTGACGAGACAGGCAATTTACTTACTTTTTTTTACACAGGCAATGTCGCCCACTAACACACAGGTAGAGTCTCAAGCATAGCCGTCACGCTTATGTCCGCAAGCGGAGGCGTTTCGACGCTGCGCGGACTCCACGAACTGACGCTAAGATCGCTCTGCCAAAGGCCGGAATGTAATATTTGAAATATAACGATGATAATGACGATGACGAGAAGAAAAATGATAGATCAAATTTGTAAATGTGCTTTGCCCTGGTTTTTTTTGTACTACTTGAGCTGTAAAATGTAGTATAGTGAAGAAGTGGAGAGTTCGTCAGCCCCGCCTAACACCGGTCCTCAACCGCGCGCCCGCTATCAAATAAACAGGATAGGAAAGGCAAATTTCGGAGCATTGGTAGTTGTCAACTTATCACTGCAAATTTAATCTTTCATCCCACCAGCATTTATGCACTGTCCCAAGATACAAAGTAGGTTGAGCGCAGCACAACCTGGACGTTCGCGGTAGTCGACAGAAGCTTTAAAATATAGAGTCGTTCACGCCTTCCAACCCTCAAGATCAAAGAGCTAGTGCAGTATTTATAGCGA
The DNA here is from genome assembly GCF_943734655.1 of Sabethes cyaneus. Taxonomy (NCBI): domain Eukaryota; kingdom Metazoa; phylum Arthropoda; class Insecta; order Diptera; family Culicidae; genus Sabethes; species Sabethes cyaneus. Next base: position 21,909,729 of record NC_071355.1, read on the forward strand.
AAATCCGTAGCCAAACCCCAAAAAACGACCGCTAGAAACACTGTTATTGTGAATTAAATGTAATATAGTATAAGAATTGCCCTAATTTTCCCATCTGCTACCTACGCAGTTCACAATTTGAAGAAACTGATCTGTCGGTCACTGTTTTTCGCGATTCTACTTCTGTCCAAAGCTATCGGGCGAAGAGTAATCAGCGTGATGTTTCAAAGATGCATTATTACGGTTCGATTTCATGTGGTTTCACTGCAAATCGCTGCAAATCGTTCTCAAATGATCAGAATTCCATACATCCTCAAGGGTCCAAGACCAAGAATCCTTTACTCCTCTACTGGTGAAAACTAGTTAAGCACAGGTCAGATCTCAGCATTTAGTGGAATTAGTGACCCAAACAGTGATGCAACATAAAGAATATTTAAAAATAAAATTAGCTTAATTGAACGACGAACGTAGAAAAAATACTCGATGTAATAAAGTTACGATTTTACCTTCTACGATCATTAGAATAGGAAGTCGTATTTGCCTACAATGGCTTTTTTGCCATGCAAATTATCTACGGTCAAGAAAAATGTGCTGTAATTTTCCAACCAATTTCACCGCACACAAAAACGAAACCTAAACCCAAAGCCAAGTAGTTGACGTTGACAGTTTGCGGTATCAATTATAGAGCGCTACAAAGCAGCAAACAAGCGCTACCGCTTAAAATTCAACCCGATCATTGTTCGCAAATGCGTCTCGCTCCAAGTTTGACACTTCTTTTATTGTGTCCGAAAAAGAAATAACCCGTTGGCACATCAGCTAATAGTCACTCTTCACGTTGCTCGTGGATAAGATTTACGCTGCTAGTTGCTAGGTCACAATGTTTCGGGTCGGGTCGAAGGAAAACAAAGATGCTGCTAGGCTCACGATAAAACTGCGTCATTTTTTGCCAACTTCATTGATGCTCCTCTAGTGTAAGTTATACCCCCTCACCACCCACCTGCCAGCCAGCAAGCCAGCCAGCAGTGGCATGAAACACTCCTCTTCTCTGATGCGGCTGAGCAGCTGATGATCTAACAGATAATACGAGAGCATCAGCAAACCGTTAACAAGTGCACAAGGTGCATCAAATTACTGTCAGCAGTAGCAGTAGTAATAGAGAGATGCAGCGGCCAGCAGCGGCGAATGGAAATGAAACATTAAGCCTGGGGTGTTTGCATTGCCAATTCCCGCACGTCCTTTAATTTGCTGCTTGTAAACGCACCCGAGCAAAGCAAATCCAACCGAAAGTTTTTGAATAATGAGTTTTTTTTTGTGTGTTCGTGGTTGATCGATTCAATGGAGTTAAACGATTGACCGGCCACCAGCTAATGAAAATGCCTGGGGTGATAATGATCCGGTCGTGATAAAATGTTCGCTCGGTTGTTTGTTTGGATGCAAAAGATGAAAATTAAGCGCTTGTGTGATCGCTTTCGTTAGAAACCATCTCATTAAAAGAAAAATATTGATTTTTATAGAATGAATATCGTATGAAGTTAAACGATAGACGGTGAGTAGATTTTGTTAGTACAATGTGTTTAAAAAAATCAAGTACCTATGTATAGTGCGAAGAGGCAGTGCTTACGCACGTTCATTAACCGCAGCAAGCGACTTATATGTGTGACCACAAAGCCACGTAATAATAGAAATGTCGGCTCAACTGCGCACTGCCATACAACACGTCGCTGTATTTCAAGGTATTAACACGATACGATTTCGACTAAATGTTCCAAAGGGGTATTAACCGAAGGCACCATTTGACTGCGAAATAGTTGGGATACATAAAATTAGAAATTTAAAAATACAAAAAACAAACCTTATTGACCAATCCTCAGGACCAATCTATACACTCAGATCTATATTATATGATAACAAAAAAGATCTCTTCAAACGAAAAAAACCCAATAAAAAATCAGCAGGCTGCGACAAAGAAATCGTGCCTTAGAGATTAAAATCAACAACCCTTGTTTGCTGTTTTACTGCAATGCAATACCTTTAGTGTTGTTGTTTTGTTTTGTTGTGCTAAAACTACATAAATTTCTCTGAAGTTGTGCTTGCATAAAAGATATACCTAAAGCAAAAGAAATTAAAGCTCGATCGTAAGTAACCTTCTTCAAGACTCTCGTTTGAAACGAAGTCTTACCACTTGAAACCAACCAACTCCTGTGCCCCACCTAACCTCACACTTTCCAAATTTCTTCAATTTTATTTTAAATTACACACTCAAACGCACTGGTCGATTGCCAACCTAATCGAAGGACAAACATTTTATCGTTCATTGGTTATCTATTACGCACGTTTTTTCCCCGAATGTCCAACGCATAAGTCATTGTGAGTAATGATAAAGTTGTCAGTTGAAAAATATTGTCGAAGTAATTTATCCGTTAGCGCTGGCGTGCCCAGACTAGGGCACACAGTAAATTTTTTAAGTCAGAAAATTGGCTGTTATTTTTGAGATAAAAGAATTAATTACGCAAGGATAGTTCCAGTTTAAAATCCATTTCCAAGATCAGTTATAAATTAAATTTTATGCTTGGTTTCAAGCCTAATTTAACCTCAATTTCAAGTTCAAATTCAATTCTAATTTCATGCCCAATTTCAACACCAATTTCAAGGCCAATTTCAAATCTACTTTCAAGGTCAATTCAAAATACAATGTAAATCCAATTTATGTTCTATTTTAATTCCTAGTCAGATCCTATTTCAAATCAATTTTCGACGGCAAATGGCCGGATAATGCGCACAGTCAGAACCCCGCGGTCTATTTTATACATATAGCTATTAAACATATCCCACGGAGGTTCTCAGCCACTTAGCTAGCAACTCCCATCCTGTTGCCTCCTGTTGCTACCATCCGGGATACGTTCCTTAGTGGAAATCGGGGAACCGTTAGAAACTTGGGACGCGTGGGGACAGGGAAGGAGGCATTCTTGCGAATGCTCAGTGTACACTCTCCGCCTGCAAATGACGGATCTCTGTAGAGGCATGTTCTAAAGAATCTGATACTACTGAGAACCAGAGCAGAAAGCTCAAAAGCTCCTAAAAGAAGAATGGTTTTAATAGCTGTTATCCATGGCTATGACGTAAAAGACCTGAATGGATAAACCCGTAATCCAAGGTATCAGGCAGTAATTTGCAGGCTTCATTCTCGGTTTTTTGCTCAGTAGATGCTCAATTGACTACAGCGCCTCAACTAAACAGAATTCGAAAAAGTAGTGTAAAGGGCGATTGTAGAGCTTATTATTAACTACACTATTGTTGAAGAAAGTATAGTTCTATCTTTTGTATTTACGGCGCTATGCGATTGCTACTCCGCTGGTAGCCAAATGAGCGCTCTTTTTGCTACCAACGGGGTAGCAGCCTCATAGCACCGTAAATACAAAAGATAGAACTATACTTTCTTCAACAATAATGTAGATAATAATTGACTCCACAACCGCCCTTTACATTACATTTTCGAATTCTGTTTAGTTGAGGCGCTGTAGTCAATTGAGCATCTACTGAGCAAAAAACCGAGAATGAAGCCTGGTAATTTGTCGTTATCGCATCAAGAAAGGGATGCAGCGGACCTTTCTTTCACCTCCACTCGTGGGAATTCTTATGGATTTTAATATTGGAAATAAATCTTCAGTAAGAGGCCAGGAAACTGGTCCTTCGTTCAGTCAACCAGCAACCTCAACCTCTCTTGCAGAGCAAGCGGCAACGGTCGACGGAAACTGTGTTACCAAACACTAGCACAAAAGGTCCTAGACTGTGCTAAAACGAAGGGCCATCCGCGCCAAAACCCCAAACCGGAAATTCGTATAGTGAGATGATGGACACCTCCAGGATGGCAATCACGCCAAGTCATTACATATATTTACTATATTTACCGGGGATCAGCTAACAGCTATTCGAGGCAACGAAATCTGGAACAGGATTCTCCAACCGCACTGACAAAGTTCAGAAGCAAGGGAGTACCGCAACTACCTGCTCCTAGCACGTCCGCGACGGTTGCGAAGGTTTCCTGTGAGGGAGTTTTGCATCAACCATTCGCACAACTCAGAATCCTCCAGCCACTGAAGCCTCCTGATGTAGGGAAGCAGGCTAATCAACAAAGCGTTCACGCCAATGATCGCCGTCCGCCAGTTACGGAGTCTAAGGACTCTACCAAGGACAGCAAACCTCAAACATAGCTGGCAGTCTTCGCTGCGTGCAAGCGAGCCTCCATCATGCCAATAACGCTTCCGGTATCCTTGGTCGGAGGTTGGCAAACCAGTAACTATCAGCTGCCTTCATTCAAGAACCTTGGGGTCACGGCACAAGAATTATCGGCCTTGGTAAGTTAATCTACTGTAATACGCTTTTCAGACCGAGGACAGCAATTCTGTTAACTCATACAATTGATCACTGATTCATACAACGCAATGGAAGTGCCTAGACCTAGAAATCCCAACGACTGCAGAAGATCAGGATCAGGGATGGCACGACTACTTTGACTCAATTTACATTCATTTGACAGTACCGTCTCAGTCAAGCAAAATTTGACAAATTTCAATATAAAAGGAACATTTGTGGAATTAGCTATTATCTACAATTTTGCTGAACAAAGTTTTGCTGTATCTTTTGTACTTACGGCGCTACAATGCTAGTAACTCTTCAGTGACTAAATAAACGTTCACTTAGTTACTAAAGAGGTACTAGCATTGTAGCACCGTCAATACAAAAGATACAGCCCAACTTTATTCAGAAAAGTTGTAGATAATAACTAGTTTTTCAATCGTCCCATATATAACTTTTTCAATTCTGCTTGACTGAGACGGTATTGTCAAATGAATGTGAATTGAGTCAAAGTGATGGTGCCATCCCTGATCAGGACCTGGTCGTGGCATCCGCGTACTTCCCGGGTGATAAGGACGATATACCAACATCCGAGATGGCTACTCGTCCGGTACTGCAAGGCCATCAATGTGCCGTTGGACGTCGGAGCGTCGGAAGCACTTATGAACACGCATTTCCCAGTTCGACAGCGACTACTGGACGCGACGTAGACGGACAGCAGCACAATGAGTCATCACGCAATGTGCCAAATAACTCGGTTTTATTGCAATCAACTGGAAGCTCAGCTCCTTTGAACCTAAGAAGTCTTCAGGTCCAGAGGGCATACTAATCATCTTCTTACAAAAAGCTGACGAGAATCAAATGTCCAAGCTCATCTACCGCTTTCGTGGAAGCTTTACGCTGGGGCGTGTCCCGGAAAGTCAGTCAGTGTTCATACCTAAGGCAGGTAAAAAAGATAAAACTATGCCAAAAGTCTTCAAAGCAATTAGTCTGATTTCAAAGCATCTCAAGTTGCTGAAAAAAATCACGGATAATCACATCCGTTTTTAAAAAACCCTTCTCGGTACGGCAATCAACATGCTTATAAACGTGGTAAATCTACGAAAGCCGTGCTTCCTTGCCTAGTGACGCTAATTGAAAAGTCGTTCTTAAATCCAAGATATGGCACTCTGTGCTTTTCTCAACATTGAAGGCGTTTCCGATAACACGTCCTTCGCTTAACACGGCTCTCCTTAACAACGGAACTAACCAGCTGACAACGAGCTGGATCCAAGCAATGCTGTCGGCGTACGCCGACGACGTAGTACTAATAGTCAGAGGCAAATTTAACAAAGTGCTGTCTAGTCGTATGCAAGGAGCTATGAATACCACTATTTCATGGTGTTTACAAGACTTAATATAGACCCCAACAAAACAGTCGTGATACCATTTACTAGGCGGACGAGCCATACTCTTACTCCCCCTACACTGAATGGCGTCAGACTTCAGCCTCAGCAATGAAGTTAAACATCTGGATATTATCTTGGATCATAAACTGAACTGGGCTTCTCACCAGACTATACTGTCAAGAAAGCAACTTCAGTCATCTGGGCATACAGTTCACTGTTTCGCAAAACCTTAGGACTGAAACCTCAACTAGCCCTTTGGTCATACACTACTATTGTACGGCCTGTCTTTACATCTTCATGTGAAGAATGAAACCGAACTCGGTGCACTAAGGTTGCAAAGGTGGCGTAACATATTAGAGGGGAGTTCACCCCTGGTAACGACAGTCTCTGATTGGCTGGAGGCACAGCCTAACATGGATGACTGAAGGTTTTTGGAGCGTCTTAGTAGAATACGAATCCTGAAATTAAATAAAAAGAAAACTTATCCAGTTCCAATATATAGTAGAATTAAATTGGATAAGTTTTCTTTTTATTTAATTTCAGGCTAACATGGATGTTCCATATAGTGTAATTGATACTAATCGCACTCGCACTATATAGAGCAGTGGAAGGCCCGTTCTCCCATCCGGTACCATCTGCTTCTTTGCAGATGGATCAAAAATTGGGACTTGCACAGGTTCCTGTACTGAGTCTACGGACCCGGAATAAAGGAAACTCTTCCACTGGGCAAATGACCCACCGTTTTTCAAGCGAAAGTAGGGTTTATTTCTAATTCCCGTCGTAGTAAGAAAAGCCATTCTAATGTTCATCATTTGTTGGATGGATTTAATGAATACTCCAAAAGTTCTTGTGCTGATTTGACCTTCCGATCCGTGAACTTTGAAATCACTGAAAAGCGATTATTAAAGCATATTATTGAAATTGCGCAACTGACTTTATTTCTTAAATTCGTCGTACTGTTTTAAAACCCCTCCATCAAAATTTTTCATCGTCCGAACTAAAAATCACAATAATGTTTACGAAGCTAACGCGCATGTATTTGTGTAGGACGACATAACAAATGTTATTCTGCAAATTTGTTGCAGGCCAGGTAAGTTTTCCTGGCTGCAGAATAACGACAATGACATGCATAAGTTATTTTCATTTATGAATGACGGAAATTAAAACGATTAGTCGACACTTTCTTCTTCGTCGTTCGAAAAAACGTAGGAAATTCGGCTGGTAGGACTTCTTTAATGATAAAAAGCATTTAAATAGATCTCAGCTCACTTTGATTGATCGCATATGATAGACAACAAACTAAAATTAGGGAATTACTAGTTTTGCATTGTGTGTCATAAAAATGCTGATATTTTCAATAATTTGTGTTGGATAGGATGGGAATAGGCAATTACGACGAAGCAGCAACATTCCCTATATGCAATATGCATCTACGTCAATATATGCCTAAAAAGTATAGGCCTGCGAAAATCGGTATTTTACGGACCGTCATGCTGCACTACTGGCTCTTAAGTGCACTAAATGTGCATCCAAATTAATATAGGAGTGCAGCACAGCTTTAAGGGAGCTTTCCCGCCAGAACAAAGTTTCATTATTCAGGATGCCTAGACACTGTGGAATCGAGAACAATGAGTTTGCTGACAGCCTAGCAAGACAAGGATCAGCTCTCAGCAGTTCATTGGTACCGAACCATTTCGAGGCACTTCCACATCCGCTATCAAACTGAATCGTTTGTTTGAGAAACCCCACAAACGCCATTTTTATGAAAATTGACTTTTTAACAGTTTTCGAATCCTTGAGGAGATCCACACCTTCCCTCAAAATTCCAGAAAAAGTTAGTTCCACGAACCCCTTTTAATTGGGGTTGCAAATATCCGTTTGTTTGAGAAACCCCAAATATCCATGTTTCCGATAATCACCTAGAGCGGCGCTGCGATATGTACAAAATTATCATTCAATATTTACGTGCAATGTTGTAAGCAGTAATCGCAACACAATTCAATAGTATAAAAATGTCTTCGGAATCGAAAAATTACGAGTTGGACACAGTCGAAACGAAGAAACATAGTGTTCGGCGGACTACAGAATGCAAGGCGAAAGTTATTAAAAGTAAAAGAACGGCGTATAAAATCGAAAAGAAAAGGATGTTTTAGCTGAAAAAGTTCGAGTTGATTGCAAATGCAGATAAGCTTGGATTAGTTAGTCGACAAGATAAACGTAAATAAACCGTACTTGTAATCTAGATACAGTAAGAACTGTAGCAATCTCATTCCGGAAATCAGACTAAACTATCCATGCGTTTCTAACAAAAGCAGTAACTCACCATTTACTATACAATGTTAATAATAGCACAATATATAAATAAAAGGCTTTATCTTCTATTTATCTTTTTTGTTAACTCGTTGCTTTTCCTAATGTAAGTAATCCGTCGAGCACTCCCGAGTAACTGTAAAATCAATAGTTTATCATTTCGAAGTATTTAAGATGCTGTTCACGTATCTCCATTTCATTTTGGTTTAACGTAATTTGAAAACAGACCCTCATTCTCAGATTTTGCTCCATAATCATAGTACGGTTGTTATCCAAGATTTAAAATGTTTATTTTCTGGTTATATCTTTTTTTTTTTTTTTTTTTAATTCTATATTGGAGAGGTTTTCAGCCTGCGGCTGGTTCGCCTCTGGTTATAATATCTTTAATTACAACTAGCAAAGTATCAAGGTATCCTATTCGATGTGAATTCGTGTTACTGACAGTAACTTACTGTGGTCCATTTCTGCAGTTCAAAAACCGCCGTTACTCCATTTACCTTTTATTTTTTAATAGGTAAATGCAAACCATGATAAAAATTTGGATTAAAAAAGAACAAAACTTTTTCTAAAACTTGTATAATTCTACTTCAAAATTTTTAATAAATGATATTTAGCGCCCCTCCCCTCTTCTTCTTCTTAGCGGTACGTACTTTTTTAACATCCTCAGTGATATATGGTAGCTAATTACATACTATGAGCATGGAAAGATCACAAGTTTGAATAAAAACGGCCTAAAACTACTTAAGTGCACTGTCAATTTCTCGTTTGTTTGAGAAACCCCAAATATCCATCAACTTTAAAGCCTTGTAATTTCAGCTAGAATCAATATTTTGATCAAAAGATAAGTCTACATAATGTATTTTAGATATTATCATAGAACCTCATACCAAAAAATATAAGGATTGGTTTAAAATTTTGAGAAAATCAGTTTTTTGTTGTTTTCCAACAATAGTGTCGAGTGGACTTGTGGGGTTTCTCAAACAAACGATTCAACTCCATACTCTGTATGGAAATTCCATCCCAAGAAAGTTATTGGTTTTATCAGCCTTGTAGTACCTAATTGAGGGACAGTTTTACAGCCTAGCTCAACTCCATCAATGGGTATGAGCAATTCGTAAACTGTGTACAGCAATCGGGGGCAGCTACAGAAGACAGTCTTCATGACTGTCGAGTGGCATTTTTGAGCCCAGTGCCCTGCGCTGCGCAAAATGCGGATATGGTTTTTAAAAAGTAGACTAAATTTTACATAAAGTATGTAAAAATGACGGTTACCTTCCGTTCCGAAAAAAAGATAGTCAACTTTGAAAATGCGAAGTACATGTATGTCATTATTTTGAGATTTAATGTAAATATATTTTAGCTTCTTCTTCTTCAGCATAGAGCCGGGGTGGCTCGTGCTGTTTCAAGCACTCGTCTCCATTCAACTCGGTCTTGGGCCACTCGTCGCCAATTTCCTAATCGTCTCAGAAGTCGCAAATCGCTTTCGACCTGGTCGAGCCATCGGGCACGTTGGGCCCCCCTGTTCCTGGTGCCGGTGGGGTTGTTGAAGAGGACTATTTTCGTCGCACTGTCGTCCGGCATCCTTACGACGTGTCCGGCCCACCGTAGCCTGCTAACTTTCGCTAGATGTACGATGGGAGTCTCCCCAAGCAGTGCCTGTAACTCGTGATTCATACGCCTCCGCCACTCTCCGCTTTCAGTTTGTACTCCGCCAAATATCGTCCGCAGCACTTTCCGCTCAAACACGGCAAGGGCGCGTATGTCCTCCGTAAGCAGCGTCACGGCTTCAAGTCCATAAAGAACTACCGGTCTAATAATGGTTTTGTACATTGTTAGCTTCGTGCGGCGGCGTATGCTTCCTGATCGTAGCGTTTTACGAAGGGCAAAGTAGGCCCGATTTTTCGCTTGGATGCGCCGCTGGATCTCCTTACTAGTGTTGTTGTCCGCGGTCACCAGCGATCCCAAATACACGAATTCCTCTACCACTTCTGGTTCGTCGCCGGCAACGGTTATCGTCCGTGGGAGGCGCGCGTTTGTTTCCTTTGAGCCTCTTCCTTTCATGTATTTGGTCTTCGACACATTTATTTTTAGCCCAATTCTCCTAGACTCCGCTTTCAGTCTGGTGTAGATTGCCTCCACCGTCGTAAAGTTCCTGGCTATGGTATCGAAGCCATCTGCAAAGCCTAGAAGTTGGCTACCCTTGGTAAAAATAGTGCCTCTCGTTTCGATGCCCGCTTGTCGGATCACCCCCTCAAGAGCGATATTGAACAGCATGCAGGATAAAGCGTCACCTTGTCCTAACCCTCGCCGCGTCTCGAAGGGACACGAGAGTGTCCCAGAGATGCGTACGAAACACATCACTCATTGGAGCGAGTCTCTGCTCAGTCACGTCAGTTTGCCGGGAAAACCGTGTTCGTGCATTATCTGCCATAGTTTGTCTATTTTAGCGTGTACTTGATTTTCCTCTACCTACAAAATATGGTACTAATCTACAACCATTTTAACCTAACAGAATACCAACTCCATTTTGGGTGTTTTGTCCCATTTTTCCACTGTGCGTCGACCAGTTTCCCATAGCTATTGGTCGGTTTATTCCCTATCCAGTAATACTACTCTAGTTCAACGGTCTATAACTGAACCACGAACGCACGGAAGGACCACCATGCTCCCAGGTTGAGCGTTCGGGTACGATGACTGTATAGGGAATTTCGAAGTTTGGTGTTGTTCCAATACAATCTTCTATTCTGGTATACGAACTTCCTTCAAGATCGAAAGATGTCCTGTTGGGTTCCCCTCCAACAAGGATTTGTAACATTGGCAACAAGGTGTAACATTGCCTTCAAAGCTTTCAACGCTATGCTTCACATGGTCCCTGTTATTGAACCATACACAATTCTTTGCAATCTGTTTAAATTTTTTGGGTTGATGTCTCTCTCGGTTCAGACCACCAAATAAGCGAGGCATAAGTTATCCTCCTCGGCTTCACTTTTGTTAACTAAGCCCAGTGTTAGGTCAAAGACCCCAATTTTTGTCGATTGTTTTATTGTACAACCAAATAGCACACGTTGCTTTATTTATAATTATTCTATATGGGCGTGCCTGGTTACCTTTTTGTCTAGTATGACGCCTAAGTATTTGACTCCAGCGGATAATTTTATTTCGATTCCATCCAGCAAGAGTCTCTGTACACTTCCTCTTACGAGTGAACGAAACTATAATTGTCTTTGAGGGATTTACATTTAGGCCTGCTGACTGCATTCTATTAGAAATCACATCGTCCTATTTACCTCTCACGAAAAACGAGCGTTTTACCAACATTGCCTTGTTGTTTCCTCAGCATGTTTTCTCATAGCTTCTTGCATCGATCTATGAGAAGTCTCACATGCATCTTGCATCTATGTCAAAAGCTCCCTCTATATCAAGAAAGGCTGCCAGTGAGATTTCTTTAGTATCGAAAGGATTTTCTAATTTGTCAATTAACATGTTTAATGCATCTACTGTAGATTTATTGCTCGGAAATTCGAATTGCCCTTTATTCAATGGAGCTTTCTTTAAAATACATTACTTTAATGTACCTAATAGACGACAATTTTTCCATAGTTTTTGACAGTGTCCAGTTATGAAATTGTCAAAATGCGCAAGATACATAAATATTTTTTGAGATTCATGGCTTTCGGGGGTAGATGTTCTACAAATGTCCTTAAGTATTGTGAGTTTCATTGAAAATTATTCACCGCACAACTCATAAATGAAATGCTCTTTCATAGTTGCCGGGTCGATTTTGATATTATTGGAAGAAATTATACAAAAATTATAAAGTTTTTGTTACTTTTGACGGCCCAGTTAGGTGAACAACATTCCTGTTTACAGCATTGTGGCAACAGATCTAGCGCGGTGTTTGCTTCAGGCGCGGTGTTTCCCTTAGACCGCGTTTAACTTTGGGCAAAGCATCCAATATTCTTTGTAAGAATGCGAACTAGGCTTAATTTTATATTCTTTCTCTCTGGAAATTGGCGCATGTTTGACCGTCTCTAGCCAAATGTAAGCATATAACCTTAATAGTAAAGTGTTTTCCGTATTGTAAATTCGGTGCGTGCGGCGCAGGTACATTTTGGAAAACGTAACTGTGTAAATAACAGTGTATATATCCAACTTTGTGCTCTTAATGTCGGCTTCGTGAAATGAGTGAAGTCTGCCTGTTTCGAAAAGCACTAAAACGAGAAAGTCCGGAGTTTTTAACCAAATTGGCCGGTATTGTTGTGATAAGTAATAAAAGATTCGCCATCCTACGACTCCGTTTGTCTGTTGCAAGACATTATTCTATATGGTCGGGTGCTCCAGCTTTTGTTCATGTCTGGGCACGCTAATGGTCGTTAGTCTCACATTTTAAAATTTAAATTTATGTAGATTAGAATTGATTGATCTTGAATCGTCCGTTTAGCTAAGAACTCAAAAACTTCAAAAAGCAATCCTCTAATAATTATTGCTGGTCGTGTACGATTTTTAGCAGCCACCAAAAACCATTCTACCTCTCGTTGCCGGCAGTTATGGAAGCTATATTTGGAAAGTCATACTTCTCGAGCATATTAAGGACAACAATGAGCGGGTGGTATCGTTTTCGTACTCTAGCAAAGTGTGCGGCAGCCGCCGCAGGAGAGCTCCCGCTACCAACAGACGACGTTTATCGTATTAGGAAAACAATCTTTCCTGTTGGTCGTTCCACTCGGGCTCAACGACTCAGACTGCGACACTGCCGTACTAAGGAGAGAAGCCAACGCACGAGGGATGGCGGAAGGGAACGGTATTTACATGATGGATGACGAATGACTCAATGCCTCCCGGACTGATGATCGGATCCGTCGCAATGTAAGTTTGTTTGTTGTCTCCTGCATTGAAAGATACATTCTCAGGCATGGTACAACCTAATGAGGGAGCCATGGTAAACAGTGATTTTCTCCAAGTGCAGCACAAATCAATATTTTAGCTGAGCAATTTAAATTGGTCTGTTCTCATCTTGTTCACCTGCTTTGAAATGCACTTCCATTGCATGGTTGAAATATATTAGTTTAATCATAAATATGCAACCGTGACCGAGAGTGCCGTCAATTTTAAGAACAGATACCCAATACCGTAAGCATCTGCTGTGTTTGAATCTTTTGCACTAGCAAGGCAAAACCTCCGTAATATGACTACGTATAGACAGACGATTACTCACCACCTGGTTTCGTCTTGCGGCCTTCCCTCCTGTTGCTGCTGCTGTTGCCACTTCCACCCCGGCCAACTCCACCGTCCGCCGCCTGCTGCTGGAGTTGGTGCTGATGATGCAAAATTTTATCTCCCGTCGACTCCAGCTCCCCGTCTTACGAATGAACCGTCCTCCTGGTAAAAGGGGTTCCTGTCTCGGTCGTGGCCTTCTCCAGAAAACAATGAGCCGGACCACTATCTAACCACCGCGCTTATCTAATCTGTAGCTCCGCTGGTCGCACAAAATTACCACCAAGACCACTGATGTTGATCACTCCGACTTTTTTTTTTTTTGCTTCCGACCAGGAATTTCACAAATATTATTGGTTTTGATTAATCAAAAACGTATGTGCACACATACACAAACTCGAAGAAATTTTTTCCTTCTCTTACTTTCCGCTTCCTTCCCACTCAACCGAACTCATAGCCCGTATTTTTCATCACCTTCTGGTGCACACTCACAATGCCTGCTGCTGCGTTTTCAACACACTTGTTCCGACGATATTACTCCAGGATTGGCGAAAAACTTCGCGACGGAATTCCGAGAATCGCGAAAACAACAAACTGAACTATCACTGTTCTTCCGACACAACGCAACAGTAATCGAATGAAACCTTTACAGATCGTAGGTTCCACTTTTCCGTTCTGCGATAATTTCTGTCCTCGAATGTGCAGTTTCTGCAACCTCTCCGCTGCTGCTGCGTGAGCTCACGATTTGACGTCTTCACTTCGAAAAAGACCCGTTCGTTTTGATGGCTGCATGGACGGGGTTTTGTCTGTTTTGTCGACGCGATGACCGACTCTATTCGATGTTATTAGCAATGACAGCGCCATGAATGGAAAACATCGACGCTTTCAGGGGAGTTTCATATGAGCCGACCTTGGAGCCGACAAAAGCACGAGCTTTTCCATTTCGGATGGGGTTTATTTATATGTTGCGTAATCTAACATTTTGGACTCGTTTCTAAAAAGTTTCTAGAAAGTCATTAATGAAAACAATATCCCGCATTTTGCACCATACTGGACACCGCAGTCTCAAAGTGCGACTGGCACAAAAAGTACGACAATGCGAATGCTGTGAGTGAGAAAGAGAAAAAGTGATTACTGCAATGTTGCTGTTTTGTTTTGTCATATACAATGACATTAGAGAAAATAATCTGGATTAATCCAGGTACAGCTGCAAAGCACAATATTTATTTATAAAATTTGATTTTTTGCTTCACGAAGAAAACTTTAAGGAAAATTTTCCGATGTTCGTGAGCACTATTCTAAAGGTCTATCCACCTTTTCACGCGCTTAATGGCGGCTATGGGTACACATTTCGACAATGTTTATTTGCTTTTGCCAGCTCCGCTCACGTCCCAAGTAACCACAAGAGTTAACGCTTAATAACCCCATATTGGTTGTAGCTCGGTTATAGCATTTATATAAACATCGTTAATGCGTTTAAGCATTACCGTAAATTAGGATTATCAAAAACACTCTTTGCGTATATAATGCTCTAATTTAATCACAAACGAGCGCGAGGTGTTCGACAGGTGGAAGCAGTAATTCGATGAGCACCTCAACGGCGATATAGCAGCAGGAGACGCAATGGAAGTTACCCTCGGAGTGCCTTCATGCGACAACAGCGTGCCGGCCCCAGATCTCCAAGATATCCGGCGAGAAATCCGTCAGCTGAAGAAAATTAGAGCCGCCGGGAAGGACCGACTCCCGGCAAAGCTCTACAAAAATGGCCAAGAACCGCTAGCAGCGGCACTTCATTGGATAATTTCACGTTGATTAACGCCGCCAGATAGCAGATAGCAAGAGAATTCGTAGGGCAGTATCAGGCGGGATTTATGGGGGCTCGTGATACTACGGATCAAATTTTTCGACAAATCCTCCAGAAATGTTGAGAGTGCAACGTGCCCACGCATCATATTTTCGTGGGTCTCAGGGCAGCATACGATACAGTTGAACGAGAACAGCTATGGAAGATAATGCACGAGTACGGTTTTCTGGACAAACTGACGCGGCTGATCAACGCTACTCTGTGTGGTATTCTGACATTTATAATATATTGAGCGGTTTGTCCGAAGTGTGTAACAGGATGTTTACACAATGTTTGGGGAGTCACCGGTAATATCCCAACAAACACCGAAGCTGAATTAAAATGCTACTGATTTGGTCACAGCTGATTTAACTCTGAATACAGGTGGTAGACGCTGAATAAATTTAAGCAAAGACCTCTGCATTCTATAAGTGATTAAGCAGCCAACGAATGCGCTGTTAATCAGCTGCTTCACATAATAGTGTCACAAGCAGATTAGGCGCATCTTCAACCTCTCCACAACCCGTCAATATTCTCAATAATAGAGGTTTTCCGTCAAAAAATTTTTTTGCATTAAATGTTCGGTTTTGACTCTTAGAAATGATACCCATATAAAACTTTCTTTGATAAAGCCTCTAACTACTGTGAAAATGAAAAAATAAAATACGTATATTTCAAGCCGTCACTTCTCGGATGTATTACATGCCTTTTTATACCAGTGTCCTTTATTTTCACCACTTCGAAACCATTTGTGCCACTCTTTACTCTTGTGGCAAGCAACACACGAAACGAAAAAGAAGGTAATCATTAGCTTTTCAATCGTTTTGTTCTTTTCACTCAACCGCTGATACACATATGTCAAAATCTGTTGTGCAATGCTGCCAGAAAAACTAAAAATTTTGATAAACAGTGCTGCCGAAACCAATTTTTTAAAACTCAACATTCGTGATTTGGTGAAAAGAAATTCAACATTCTTGCAATTTGCATTGTTTTAAAAATCGTGGTAAATTCTAGAGTCAACGAAGAAACTATATTTTTGCACCATTGTCACTCGTATTGGGAGTACTTTCGGGAAAAAATAAGAAAAGGAGGGGTATGATCTGACGGAAAACCTCTATTGTGCTATACTAGCTGAATAAACGATTTGTCATCTTAATAAACAGCCCTCTCACGAAACATTTATGCCCTGAATAAATATTTTAGCATCCATTATTATTCAGCCATGGCTTTTTGAATATGCATCGAATAAAATTTATGTAAACAATTCTACAGTACTTATTCAGCCGCAATTGGAGAACTTATACAACCTATTTCGCTTGAGGTAGAAAAAACACTTGTTAAGCAATTATATCGCCCTTTATATAACCTCTGTGCGCCTTGTTTCCAGCTTTGCGTAAATTGGTTATTTAAAAACGCGTAAAAGCCTCTATTAAGCTCCATTGCAGCTTCGAAAGCAGCTATTAGCAAGCCCGAAGCTTGATAAAATCATCAAATTTACATGTTTAAGAGCTGAAAAGATTTTTATTTCTAAAACTAAACCATAGTTCAGCCACAGGTAGAATAAATTCAGCTATAAAAGCGTTTGATTAGCCTGAAATTGTTACTTGGGTAGCTGCTTTCAAAGTTGCAATGGAGTATAATAGAGGCTTTTGCGTATTTTGAAATAACTAATTTGCGCAATGCTGTCAATTCTATTTTTAGGACGAGAAATAGTTTTGCAATGCTCTTTCTGTCGCTTAATCAACGTCTCATCAACCTTTATGCAGCCAAAAAATAATCTATTTTTAAATTTCAAAAATGGAACGCGTCATATTTATTTTGCTTTGGCGTCATAAGCTATATTTTAAATTTCGAATAACTTGAATTCGTATATGCAAGCCCAAGCGATGTTTAAGCTACTTTAAGTTTTTCCAAACCAGCTTTCCTCCAAAGCTGATAAACAAGCTTAATAGCGGATTTTTCTGCTAAACAATCCGCTTCTAAACAGCCATAAACATAGAAACGTTTTACGGTTGCTTAAAGGTGTTAAAGTGGCTTTATAAACCAGTAGATGCTTTCATTAGGCTCACAGCTTTCAAACTACTTTAAAGCTGCTTAAGGGTGTTAAAGTGGCTTTACAAACTAATACTAAGCTTTCATTCGGTTCACAGCACACAGATTGTCAGACCATAGAGTTTCGCAATTCGACTGGCAGCAAAAATATATGTCAGTTATCGACATTATCTACTGCTTCAAGTGTAAAGATATTTTCACTGTCTGTTCTGCAGATGCAGATGGGGCGGATCATACGATGAGTGCCTATGGATCAGAAGATGGCGGTTCAATTCCCGAAAGATGACGACATGCAGTTTTAATTAGCTTGTATATACGAATTCAAACACATAGCATACATAGCATAGAAAATTTAAAACAGCATACGACGCCAAAGCAAAATAAATATAACGCGTTCTATTCTTTTTTAAATTTAAAAATAGATCATTTTTTGGCTGCATAAAGGTTGATAAGACGTTGATTAAGCGACTCAAAAAGTATTGCAAAACTATTTCACGTTCTAAAAATAGAATTGACAGAATTGCGCAAATTTGTTATTTAAAAACACGCAAAAGCCTCTATTAAGCTCCATTTCAGCTTTGAAAGCAGCTGCCCAAGTAACAATTCCTGGCTGATCAAACGTTTTTTAGCTGAATTAATTTAACCTGTGGCTGAACTATGGTTTAGTATTAGATATAAAAACCTTTTTTCAGCTCTTAAACATCTAAGACAAGCTTCGGGCTTGCTAATAGCTGCTTTGAAGCTGTAATGTAGCTTAATAGAGGCTTTTGCGCGTTTTTAAATAACCAACTTGCGCAAAGCTGGAAACAAGGCGCACAGAGGCGATATAACTGCTTAACAAGTGTTTTTTCGCCTCGAAAAAATAGGTTGTATAAGTTCTCCAATTTCGGCTGAATAAGTATTGTACAGTTGTTTATATAAATTTTATTCGTTGGATATTCAGCTATGGCTGAATAATTGTGGCTGCTAAAATGTTTATTCAGCGCATAAATGTTTCTTGGGATGTACAGGTGGACAGACTGAAAGGTGACAAGCTGCAGAGAGCTACCCGTGAATAGTTTAGTGAAAGATAACTGACTAAAACTCTGGAGGTAGCGCAATGTTCAATGGAATTTGTTAGGACGAGATTGCTGAATGAAGACGTGAAGCGACAACACAGCACCGAAAAGCTTTTGTAGCATTTGCTGGTAAGGGCAGGAAATTTACGTTCAAGTGCCACGCTTGCGGAAAAATAGGCCACAAACGGGCAAACTGCCCAGACATCAGACAGGAGAGGCCATCGAAAAATCTAGGAAAGCAGAGGAAACAACGAACCAATCTATCGGAAACGAACGATGACGTAGCTTTTATCACTTCGGAAAGGGAACCGAAAGACGATTTTCGCTGGATTTTGGATAGTGGAGCCTCGGGACACATGGTAGATGACAAAGAATACCTAGGGAACGTTCGGAAACTGGAAACTCCGATATTGATAAACGTCGCGAAGTCTGGAGTGTCGTTAATGAGTGCTGGTGAAGTGAAGATGGTGTCGACGGTTGGAAACAGGACATTAAATTGCACTGTTTACAATGTTCTGTATGTGCCTGGTTTGTTTAGCAACTTATTTTTCGTAAAGCGAGCTACGGAATGAGGAATCAAAGTCGTCTTCAGTGAAAATGATGCGCGTATTCTGAGAGGACAGGAAGTGGTTTGCCGAGCTAAGCGACAGGGTAGACTTTACGAGCTGGATGTGACCGTCAACCGAACCAATTCAGCCATGGTTCCGGAAGCGGAGAATAAAATGTCTCTATGGCATCGTCGGTACGGGCACATTGGGAATACTACTGTGTTACCTGACTCACTGCGAAATGCGTTGTATTCGCGGGATCGTGTTGGATCGAAAGGTTTCGAAAAATATCGCCCTTGTATCGAAAATATCGTTAATTTTGATCACTAAAAATAACGTACTTAAACATTATATTTCATGTGCAAGTAGTACGCAATAATTGTATTGTGAAAATGAATTGTTATTTACGCAACTTTTTACAAATTAAATGCAATAACAAAAGCACAACTTATTAAAAATCGTTTGTTGTCGATATTAACTGAATATGCGTTATAAACAAATAAAACGTATGGTTACGTTTTATTTCAATAATACGCATATTCGCAGTGAGTCAGGTAAAACAGTAGCCTGCTGAAACTTATTCGTCACAACATGGTCGAGGGAATCGACATTGGAGGAAATGCTGCACCGGATTCGAAGGTATGTGAATCATGCATGATGCGGAAGCAAACACGTCCCAGTCCTTTATTAGCATCCCCGGTGTTTTATACTGTAGGTTGTTGTTTATCAGCTTTTTGACTGCATAACTGTTGCAAATTGGCAGTCAAAATTCTATTTAAATTCTTCTTGTTCGTAACTAGCTGCAAATAAGCATTGTCAGCACTATAAGAGGGCTAGCAGTAAAGTAGCCGCATATTTTGCCAAAATAGCATTTAAGGCAACTTAAATGCTTATTGCCTTGCTTTTAAATTGCATTGGAAATGCTTATTGGTTACCTGGGGTTTGCCGTTCGAGGAGAGTAGTTGACCTCGTTCTGCTCGTCCTCTTGAACTAATCCATACGGATTACGGATGTATGCGGTCCGTTCACCCCCGCTTCCTGGAATGGAAGAAAAATATTTGTTAGTTTCATTGACGATTTCACGCATTCTACCGCTGTCTATGCGCTGAAGGCAAAAAGTTACGTACTGGAAGCATTTCAAAAATATGCTGCAATGGCCACCGCTCATTTTGGAATAAAAATTGCAAGGTTAAGCAGTAACAACGGTGAAGAGTATATTAATGCGCATATTGTGAGAATCCAGGTATTAGAATGGAACCAACTGTGCCTTATACGCTACAGCAGAATGGCGTTGCCGAAAGGATGAATAGGACTATAATGGAACGGTCGAGAGCTATGCTAGATGATGCGGGATTCAAACGGTCGATGCGGTGTGAAGCAGTAGTGACAGCTGTTTATACCATCAACCGAAGTCCAACATCTGCACTCCCGGAAATGAAAACACCTTACGAAATGTGGTTTGGGCACAAACCAAATGTGTCGAAATTGCGAATTTTCGGATGCAAGGCGTTCAGTCACGTTTCAAAGGAAAAACGGTCTAAGCTTGAAGCCAAAAGCCAAGTCTGCTATTTGATTGGTTATGGTGTTAACGGATATCGACTATGGAATCCAACTCAGCGGAAAATCGTAATTGCTCGAGACATAATTGTTGAGGAAATCAAACCAAAGATTACACAATGTGAGGAAATCTACACGGATGGTCATTTAGCAGCAGATCGACTGCCGATGAATGGTGATGAGCTGAATCAAATTACCGGAAATGCGCAGCAACGGTTGGAGGAAGCTGGTACTGATACTGCTGAAGAGGTGGATAGTGATACGGATCGTTGTGCCGTGGAAGAAACTGTTCCTGTTCGACGTAGTCGGCGAGTCCGTGGGCCTCCCTCTCATCTGGCTGATTATGACAAGTGTGTTGCTTTTGCCCTTAAAGCGGGGTACGCTGCTGAAAAGTAATGGGTAAAAAGATAGGACAAGAAATGCTCAAGAAATCGATTTCGTTTACGATTTCTTAAGCAGTACGCACTTCATAAGAAATATTATTTCACGTTCAGATGGCGCAGTTTTACATGCAGTTGAATTAAAACGTCACTTTTCCGTACGGAATAATATCCGGCGCAATTATTACCACAAGAAAAAATGACAGGTGGTTGCTTGCATTGGAGTTGTCAAAATTTGTTCGGTAAATAGCAAGATTTTTTCTTGAGCTGTTTTCTTTTCAGCAGCGTACCCCGCTTAATGCGGAAAACTTCGTGGAAGCGTTACCAGAAGCAGAAAGCATTGAAGAGTTGCAGGAACGCGATGACTGGCTGATGTGGAAAGCTGCAATCGACGAAGAAATGTGTGCATTGGAGAAAAACAAAACCTGGAATCTTGTAGATATTCCGGAAAGCAAAAGAGCAATGCCGTGTAAGTGGGTTTTCAAAATCAAAGCCGGAGATCCACTTCCTAGATACAAAGCACGACTGGTAGCAAAAGGGTGTTCCCAGAGCTATGGTTTCGACTATCAAGAAACTTACGCTCCCGTTGTGCGTGTAACTACTGTTCGACCGTTGCTGTCACTCTGTTAGTAGCGTTACAGCAAGGTCTTCATCTACATCAAATGGATGTCTGTACTGCGTTTCTCAACGGAGAGCTTACGGAAACGGTGTACATGCGGCAGCCTCCAGGATTTGAGAGGGGTAATAAAGTGTGCAAGTTAAACAAATCACTGTATGGCCTTAAACAAGCACCTCGCAGTTGGAACGAATGATTCAACAGTTTCCTGGTAAGTCTTGGGTTCGAGCAGTCGCAGTATGATACTTGCCCGTACGTGAAACAGTCGAAATGTGTACGTATTTATTTAGTGCTCTATGTTGATGATATTGTTCTGGCGTCAAATTCACTAGAGGAAATTAAGCGGATCATCTTCAACTACAACAGGAATTCGAAATGAAGGATATGCAGGAGCTCCAGTATTTCCTTGGTTAACTGGATAGAAGCAAAGGTACGTTGTCGTTGAATAAAACCATTGGCGTAACTAGGGGGAGGGCTAGGGGGGGCTAAGCCCCCCCTAGAAGACATATAGCCCCCCCTAGAAAATTTAAGCTGGATTTTTAAATTTAAGAAAAAACTATAGCTAGATAACTTAACATACTAAAAACCTAAGAGTAATTTTTATATGCATCACAACTTAAAGTTCCTATGCATCAATGTACATTTAATCTTAATATGCCAAAGAAATAAAATGGTCGAAAAAATGCCGGGGGCTATAGATAGCCCCCCCTAGAAGTGAGCGCTAGTTCAGCCAATGAATAAAACCAAATACATATCCGATCTGCTCAAACGTTTTGGGATGGAAAATTGCAAGTCAGCAGCTACCCCGATGGAAGTAAATTTGAAATTGAAGAAGCTTGAGAAAAAACGAATCACCAACATGTCATCCTTATCGTGAACTTGTTGGGTGTCTGACGTACTTGATGCTGTCAACTCGGCCGGACATCAGTAGTGCGGTGAATACTCTGAGTCGTTTTCAAGGTGGTGCGTCGGATCTACATTGGACTCATCTCAAACGTGTGTTACGCTATCTGCAAGGAACCAGAAACTACTCTCTGACTTATCTGCGAAGGGACGCCGTTTCACCACTTGTTGGATTTGCTGATGCTGACTGGGGAAACGACGTGAACGATCGACGGTCGACATCCGGATGTTTGTTCCAAATCTTCGGAAACACTGTTTCGTGGACGACAAGGAAGCAGACCAGTGTATCGTTGAGTTCTACAGAGGCTGAGTACATTTCCATCAGTCAAGCAGCATGTGAGGCGATCTGGTTGAGGAATTTGCTGTCGGAGTTTAATGTCGTTTTGGAATCTCCCATGGTTATTAGTTGTTACTAATGTGGGTAAGTGCAAGTAAAAGTAAGTTGTAAGAAGAAATATTATTTTATTTATTTATTAATTTGCTATTTGATGGGGCTTTCAAAGAAATATTATTCTTTAACATATACCTTGCGTAGTAAAGGTCTAGTTAATAGGTTTTTGAACTATGCATAATTTCCTGTAATGCCATTCTATTCGAATCACATCAACAAAGTTTTCTTGAAAAAGTTTCATCAATTTTTATTAACCTTCGGTCACTCACGCTGTTGTATTCTGAACAACATGTGTAGGTTTTTGAATGCCATATTTACCAATCGTTGTTTAACTAACGTATATTCTTCAATAAACTTGTTATGAGCAAAATGTCTGAATTATTCAATGCAATAATACTTTAAATTTGTTAGGAAAATAGATCAGCATAAACCGACAGCACAGAAACGAAGCAAGCAGCATGTGAGGTGTATCGCTATTGGCCCAACTGGAATTTTTTCACGTTACTTCATATGGAAAAATGGTGACTGTATGTAGCAAAACTATCAGCAAATGTAAAATGTTTAAAATGTATCCGTCAGTTGGTAGTCGAGTAATTCGGGGTTAAAATCAGGGTATTTTAATAATCAAAGTTCTACAGTTCCTAAACAAGCAAACATAGAGGTATACTTTTTTCAGCAAAGTTGTGTATTTTTACTATTTGTATAACTTGGTAATACATGAAAAAGTCATACAACAATTACAAAAAGAGCTAAACTAGAAAAACTGATTTTACAAATTCAGAAACAATAAATAAGATTTCTCTGTCTTCGCTGAAGAGATAGAAGGTTACAGTCTTTAGCAAAATTTCTTGTAATAATATGCTCTAAAACTTTGCAAAACACATCAATGTGTTATATTGAAAGTGAAGAAAAATATTTTTTTTATTTCACTTTTAGGGGGATTAATCAAAATTTCAATCTACCAAATGATAGAGCATTCAATTTCAAGAAACTCTTTCAAAGGTTCGATAAACTTAAAACCAAGTTTTCCTAGTCAAAACTCTAGTGCGCACGTTTTCTTTGGTTTTGGGCTATTGTGCGCGCGAGTAACTGTGTTGCAAAAGTTGGCGCGAGCGTTCGTGGATTAATATCTTTTTACCGGTAAAAACAATTCTTATGAAATTTTGCATATATATTCGTAGTGTCAAAACCTCTCGTTTGATATTAAAATAATTGGAATTAGGTAAATTATCTAGGTTAAAATCATTATAAATTATTGTTAATTTTGGTGTGGTGTATACGATTGCTCATAACTTTCAAATTAAACGTCCAATCAAAAAACCATTCAATAGTGATCTATCCGGCTATATTACCTGCCAAATAAAACTAATAGCGCATGATTCGGTTTAACCATCTCTGAGAAACAGGCGACCATTTGAACCTTATTAAAAGTGGTTTTTTAAGGCTAACTTTTAAACTGCTTGTCCGTTTTCAATGAAACTTGGTAAAAAGTTTAGTAATAGTAAGAGTTTTCGTTTGGTAGTAAGATCGTTAAAATTGGTTGCGTAGTTCCGGAGAAACGCGTGTCACGTAGTTTTCACATTATTACTTATAACTTTTAAACGAAACGTCAGACCGCAAAGCAATTCAATAGTAATGTACTAGGCAATAATACCTTTCAAACAAAAGTAATAGCGGTCAAATCGGTTCAGAGCCACCTTCGAGAAACAGGCGATAGAAAATGAGCTGCACACACACACACACACACACACACACACACACACACACACACACACACACACACACACACACACACACACACACACACACACACACACACACACACACACACACACACACACACACACACACACACACACACACACACACACACACACACACACACACACACACACACACACACACACACACACACACACACACACACACACACACACACACACACACACACACACACACACACACACACACACACACACACACACACACACACACACACACACACACACCTGGCGCACCCTATGACCTTGTTGTTTTGATTTGACGAAAACAAACGTTTTGAAAACATGTCGAATATGTGCGAATTTTGAACATCCAGTTTGTAGTAGAGCAAATTGGCTCGGCAGTATCAACTAAAATGATCTATTTTGAGTGCTGGAGAGAAGAAGGCTACCCCGTAACAAAGTGACAGTTATTAACAGTTTGCCATAACACCCGCCAGTGTCAAAAATGTCGCGACGATCGTTTTTACGTGCCAGTCAAAATTGACGCACCTTCGATTTCCAAAGGAAATGTTAATTTTTGTTACGTTAAATGTGAACGCAAAAAGCTGTCTGGACAACGATTTGAAAAGTGCGTATTGATTATTTCAGCATTATTTCATGTTTTCGGTAAAACTGTTTGAATTCTTGGTGGGTTGTTTGATTGATTTGTTTACAAGATAAAAAGCGGTATTTATTACAAGATTGTCATTCTTGTGTACGAGTTGTCTGCTTTAAAGTATTTGAATATTGCGTGTTTCATTAAAAGTTATCCGCTGCGCAATTCAAAATGAAATGCTCTTTCATGATTGCTGGATCGATTTTGTCGTTAACAGAACAAGTTAAGCAAAATTCAAGAGTAAATCCAAGCAATAGAGATCGTTGCAGTTGTACAAAAAACACACTGTTATATGACAGAACCAAATAGAGCATGTTATTATGACAGAAGAACCAGTTATGCTGCTATTGTCATTACCACGGAAACGTTTTGGTACTTGACATAATATTGTCAGTTCGTAAAATACTCTATTGAAATAATAAACCAATTCAGATCTTATATGCACAAGGGATTTTTTGCCAAAACAAATGATAATAAACTCTTTCTTCGATATTTACGCCGCCTTCAAACATCTGTCGTGAACCATGAACCAGCAGTTTTAGGTACGTTTGATTAGTATGGGAGCTGTCACATTGTTACCGGGTTGGTTTACGCTTGCGACATTCGCCCTTTTGTTAATTCTATCTTCACATGTCGATCTTCTTATCGATAGCCGACCCTGTTTTCGGGTTTCGAGCAGTCGAGCACAAATTTCTCTCAAATATCTGGAATCTGGCATCTCTGATAAACTCAAGGTGTTTGTTTTGTTGATTTTGTTTAAATTTTTTTGCTGGCCCGAGCAGAAACAAAAACAGTGTTCTTTCAAAAAACTTCTTTGACTTTGTAGTAGGTAGCTTTTGCTTTTCTTCATAAGACAATAGAAACGCTCCTGAAGCAGATAATACTTATTTTTGGCAAAATGTTATCCGCTATGATCAAAGACCACCAAGCAAGGCAAGCAGCAAAAAAAGAAGAGCAAGGTAAGCATATAGGAATGTGTTAAAACTGCTTATTATGGTCGAGGTACACGAATATCCTGTTTCCTTTTTGCTTTCTTGTAGAAAAACGAAGAAAGGAGGCGATCCTATCTGCCAATGAACTAACCCAGAATCTAGTGGACCATTTGAATGTAGGGTAAGTACCTACCTAATCGTACTAAACGAAAACCGAATATTAAACTTATGGTGTTGTGATTGTTGATTGGCCAGCGTCGCTCAAGCATACCTGAACCAAAAGCGGCTGGACGCGGAAGCGAAACAACTTCACGTTGGGGCTACAAACTTTGCCAAACAGACCCAGCAGTGGCTGACACTGATCGAAAACTTCAACGGTTCACTTAAGGTAGGTATAGGATAGGGCCAACCTAGCCAAAAACCATGATCTACATACAACATTATGATTGATTCTTTAGGAAATCGGTGACGTAGAGAATTGGGCGAAAACTATCGAAAATGATATGAACGTGATAACGACGGCTCTCGAGATTGCATATAAAACAAGTCGGGATAAATAAATTGATGTGTTTATACTATAGGATCATGTAAAATGTATTTGGTTTCAGTTGCGTATGTATTAGGGTAAATGAAAATACGAAAAGGTTTTGAGTTCAAAACATGATTTTGGGTAATAAACTGGTCGTGACGTGATATTAGTAAGTTATCAAAACTAGCGGATTGGCAAGGCGAATAACCAGATTTATTTACGATTATTTACAACTACAGTTGGATTTCACCCCATCATATAACTTACACAAGACTCACAGGATAGTCTTTTTGTTAACATATCTGGTAATTGCTTCACTGCTTTTTTTTTGTTCGTTTGTATAAATTAATGCTTAACTTGTTGGTAGGTCGTTTGCTGTTTCCTGTCTTAAATACATATACATTTATTTATCTCTCAATCGGCTCCTTTAAAAGCTATTAAATCTGCAGGTTTTTTACGTTCTACTAATGCATTTGAATCTGATATTTCTAACACGCACACGCACATATTGATCACTGCTTCTATTCTGCCACGGGTTACTTACCTTAAAACATAACATTTTTTTGTGAATGATTCAATGTTTTCTCTAAATGCCAACCCGTTTTCTCACGGCTGCGCCGTTTCGGTCTACTATTTCCGACTTCCGAGTGGAGTTCACGTTCCAGTTGAGCCACATTCCAGTGTTAGTGGAGGGTTAAGATGCGAAAGCCGGCTCACTTCACGTTAGGATAAGTCGGCAGATCTACCACCTCGATCTTGTCGTTAACTTTGAACGATGGGAACAAACCGACCTGGCTGGTGCGGACATTTTTACCCTTAGAAAATCCGTTCCAATGATTGCCGGCCACTCCCACCAGGTCACCCTTGCGCAGGTGGATTTCGTCGTGATTTTTCGGATTATGCGGCAGCACCACCTCTCTGTTGTGAGCGTTTTGGCCTCCGTAATAGTAGATGTCATCCAGTGATTTGAATCGGTTCGACGCGTCCGGATACATGGTCTGCATTATCTCGTAAGCCACGCGGCACACCTGGGAACTGAAGGTGCACACCAGATAGTCGCTCAGCGAGAGCAAATGGATGTCCAGTATGATGCCGTTCAGCGAAGAATCTGTGTACCGGGTTGAAACGGCCGCTACCTTGGCCACATCGGGATCTCCAATCACTTCGTAGTGGGGGTACTTGGTTTTGGCTTCCTCGATAACCTTCGCGAGAATAAAATTAATCTTAAAAGCTACTATTAAAGAGTCCCTGCCCATACCTTCGGATCATCACTGGCAACGAAAACCCTTCGCTTGTCAACCGACTCCACCATCTCCAGCTGATCGTAATAATCATCAACCGCCATCATGTACTCTTCAATTCCGTGAAAGGCCGCCTCCGTTCCAACCTTATCCGTTCGTCTTACGTGAATCCTAAAACAAGCAGAAGTCTCTACTGCGAATCTACTCCGAAAAAACACGGTCAAAAGCTCACTCACCCGACAATCGGCTTCCGGAAGCCCAGCTTCTCAATCCCATTCTCCAGCATTTGACGCGTTTCGCCGGTCGGCTTGAGCAGGTACTTCAGAAATTGACCGATCCACCACACGATCGGGTCGCCGTGCAGTTTCATCAGCCGGGGGGCCAAATCGGCCGGAATGGCCAGCGGCAGGTAGGGTGGCCGGGGGTTCAGCGAGTCGATAATTGGCACCGTCAGCACCTGTGTGTCCCGTGTGCCCGGCCAGCTTGCGTGGGTCGCTCCGTTCGCATCCAAACAGGTATCGGAAAGGGGCTGGAACACCTCCTCCCAGCCAGCTTTGTGATAACGCCATCCTTTCGATTTCAGAATCAGGGTTCGTTGCGTGGCGTAGGCCATAATGAAACAGTAAACGACGTGATGTAGCTGACAGCCGTAGCCACAGCCTTTGTTCAGCCGACAGACCAGCTTACGGGCGGAGCTGCAGTCCTCCGGATTCTGCAGGAAGGTGAGTCGCTTCTGAACCAAATCACTCAAATCCTTCGATTCCTTGTATCGCCAGAATTCGTACCCATCGCTTGCCCGCATTAGCTCCATATCATTCAACAGCGAACGCTTGTGTTCCTTGGCAAGAGCTAGGAAATTGTCCAACGGAGCTGCAACGTCCGTCGAGCTACGTCGCACAACTTTGGCCGCTTTTTCTACTTCGGAATGTAAATAGTTCCACAGTTCTTCGGTGTTGCTGTAAACTCGCCGTCTCAGCTGCTCGTATTCCAGCGAGGGAACCCCTCGGAACCGTCCTGCACCCGCCCCGTGGATCTGCAACTTATTGCCAAGTTCGTCCACGAACTTTTGCTTCCGATTGTAGGACGTATCGATGAGGTAATCGTCGATCAAATTCCGCAACTCTTGATCGACCTGTTTGGATTTCTCCAGATAATCCAGCGCCTGATTAAGCCGGCGGATGGTGTCTTCCCCTTCCCCGCCGTATCCCGTGTTTAGCTTTGAGTAGAAAATTACCACCAGAACCACCCACACAGTAATAAAGATCGCCAGTCCGCGAAGCCAGTTCCATCCCGCTAGCTGCCGAAGAATCATGGTTTATTTTAAAAATGCATAAAAACTACCGAAATATTTTGACACTGGATACGTTTTCGGCTTATAGGAACTTTACTAATGGAATTACTTTTTAGTTAAACCTAAACCATATCGCTGTAGAAAAGAGTGACGTGTACGTTCGTTTTTTTCAGAGTTTTGTTATCACCACCAACCAGTATAGGCAGATTAGCCCGTCTGGTACCTTTTTTCTTCGCACCCAAACAAATAAGCACTCGGAATCTAGACTGCTTCCTCTCGTTTTAGTTGGTCTGATGGAGTGGGCGGAAAATTTCCCTTCATTTGCGATCTTATAGAGGTGATAATAGCAGCCTACCAGGTTTTGATTTTGACAACACTGATGATGAAGATTCTCTCTGACTGTGATTGTGAAAAGTGTGATTCTTTTTCTTTCCAGTTGAGCTATTTTGGTATATACCTAACACCGACGAGGCATTCGTTCCTATTGTTATTCAAATGCAAAACGATTGAAGCCTATCGTGTGGCTACCCTTTGCCATGTAGACAATTTGCAGTGCGTCGCAGCCGCCGTCGCTGCAGTCAGCCGTATTGAATGGAAACTATTTTATGTGTACGTTGATTTTTTTTCTCTACCACTATTTTTTGTTCGATTGGAAGCAGGTTTAGCGAATCTACTAACACTACTGAACTATTCCATACTGATTTGATTACGGCGTGAACAGAGGTTTTTTCCTTTTTTCTTCGGGTTTTCTGATCATTTCTGTTGATGACAGACACGAACACGACACCCGACACGTTTGACAGATCTAATGTCGCAGTCACACGGTTTTGTTCGTGCTGCGAACTACACCAATCGAACCGTATTTATATCCTTTTGCTTTTAACTGATGTTGCACCTAAAAACTATGAATGTGGATTTCTATTTGAGCGTGTACTCATTGATGAATTTTTTCATTATTAAAACGCCCAAAATATCGCTCAGTGAACGGTACTTTGCGTAGAAATCTTGAAGTCGGATTACGGATTCACTGTTTCTGATGTTTCTGCTAATGATAACTGGTAGTACAGAGTTGCCAACGATTTTTGAAATACTGCAACTGCTCGAAATGCAAGAAATTGCTCGATAATCACATACTCGATATTTACATACATCTTATCGATACAAACTGTAATACAGGGTGTTTGGATTCATGTCTAGAATATTTTTTTTCTACCAGAGATGTATTTATGACACCTCTTTTTGATTCTGGTGCCCCAGAAGTTTGTATTGATCGAAAAACTGCACGTTGGAAGAGTTTATTTGTATAAAAATAATAACAGGCCTTTTGGCCCTACTGATACACTTAACCCTCTAACGAGCAACATCGTCAAATCGTTGCGATCAAGCTAATCGCTATTTTATTTTATCATGAAAGTAGGGGAACAAGGGGTAAGAAGGCCCGGCGGGGTAAGAGGGACCACATCGATTTCGTCAAGAAATCCTTAAATTTTCTACAAATGTCCCAGTATATTTTGTTTATTAGACTATCTAAACACTTTCGAGACAACCTGTGGCACTCGGCCGTATCTAACGTCAAAACCAGAATCAAAACAAACTTTTCGTTCGCAGTGTCTTCATGCGATATAATTTCAGCAGCAACAAATTTAAGGTTTTTCAGCAAAAAGAGCTAAATATTTTGACGTTTCTCTTACCACTGACTTTAATTGGGCAATTCTTGTTCTGCGTGTGGCGGAAAATGTATATAAAATAGTACTGATTGAGAGAAAAAAGTTAAATAATGTAGATTGTTAGCTAGGGGTAAGACGGGCCATTTTTCACGGGGTAAAAGGGCCATACGTCATAGTGCTCATAATTGCCTAAAGTTCTTCTGTTTAGTGTCTTAATAGATTTTCAAAATATTGAATGAAAAAACCCAATCTTTTTCCTGTTAAATTTGACTAACTGTTTTATTATTCTGACAGATACGCATTTCGTTTACGACTTGCAAGCTTCATCAGTGTCTTTTTCGAAATAGAGTACACCTGTAATAAAAATTATCCCTGAATCTGAGATCATCCTGTCTAACACAGAGCCTCCCATGTCAAAAGAAGCCAACAAGTGCCATTCGAATAACACAATCAATGTAAATTTGGATCTAACTCTAACGGAATCAAAATTCGATGATTCCAATTCACTTAACGTTGCCTTCTTTACCTTCACCTAAAGTTAATGGTATTCGAAGAGTAAACGTCCTGCTGACAAATCAACAAAAATAACGCCAAGAAAAGAGCAAATAAAAACCAGTGGAGTAAAATAACGTCTACCCTCATTTTCAAAATTGAACTAGTAGTAAAGTTCCTTCTTTTAGCAGGTGTCTAAATTAAACTATACCTTCTTTTAGCATGTACTTAAAAACCCCTTAAGAACTTGTTCTTACTTAGTTAATAATATTGAAATTGTGTTTACAACTCAAAGAAACCTTCAAATCTGCCACAATCCGCCTTACTCCGCCATGGTCCGTCTTACCCCTTTGGTGGTCCTTCTTATCCCGCCTGGTTGTGAACGAGTAATTTTTAGACGTTTCGAAAATAAATAAACTAATTAATTCTTCATATAATTTTTAATAGTAGATAAATGAATGCTTTTCCATGTCTGGAACAAGAAAATGTGAATTTTCGTACACATTTTATGCTAGCAATTTATTCGTTTAGGGGGGCCGTCTTACCCCGTCTTCCCCTACACTCAAAAGAACTTTAAGTTCTGATTTTTATGCAAAAATAATTATCTGGAGGAGCGCCAGGTAAGAAAAAGTCCAATGTCTAACGCTCTACCTAGATATTTTTTCAATACCGATACATTACAAAATTGAAATGAAGCGTAAAATTTACTCATAGAAAAAATTTGAGGTCAACCATTTTATCAATTTTATTCTAGATGTACTTTTTCTTCTAAAGCAAAAAAAGGGAATATTCGCGCATTAATTATTTTCGGAATTTTTCGGAGTTTTTGTTTTTGAAAGATGATAACTTTTGGACGCATAACCAGAATGTTGTGGTGTATAAATATCAAAATGTCAAGAAATCTATTCTGAACACTTTTTTCATATTGTCAATTTAAGACAAATTTCGTATGCGGCTCTGGAGCCCCAAAAGCGAAGGCCGTCTACAGACGGTCTTACCCGTTAGACGGTTAACCTAGATCTAGAATCTACGTGCTAGTGGCAGGAATCAAGTTTTCAGTATCTCGCGGCTAACGTTAAGTCGAAGCTAAGTATAAAGCGATAGAAATGGCGTTGCAGACCGGTGATTGTGCTAAAGATTTCTTCTTCAGCAGCATAGAGCCGGGGTGGCTCGTGCTGTTTCAAGCACTCGTCGCCAATTTCCTAGTCGTCTCAGAAGTCGCAAATCTTGTTCGACCTGGTCAAGCCATCGTACACGTTGGGTCGGCATCCTTACGACGTGTCCGGCCCACCGTAGCCTGCTAACTTTCGCTAGATGTACGATGGAAGTCTCCCCAAGCAGTGCCTGTAGCTCGTGATTCATACGCCTTCGCCACTCTCCGCTTTCAGTTTGTACTCCGCCAAATATCGTGCGCAGCACTTTCCGCTCGAACATGGCAACGGCGCGTATGTCTTCCGTGAGCAGCGTCACAGCTTCAAGTCCATAAAGAACTACCGGCCTAATAAGAGTTTTGTACATTGTTAGCTTCGTGCGGCGGCGTACGCTTCCTGATCGTAGCATTTTACGAAGGCAAAGTAGGCCAGATTTCCCGCTTGGATGCGCTCATTACCCATTACCCGCATTGGATCTCATTACTAGTGTTGTTGTCCGCGGTCACCAGCGATCCCAAATACACGAACTCCTCTACCACTTCTAGTTCGTCGCCGTCAACGCTTACCGTCCGTGGGCGGCGCGCGTTTGTTTCCTTTGAGCCTCTTCCTGTCATGTATTTGGTCTTCGACGCATTTATTTTTAGCCCAATTCGCCTAGACTCCGCTTTCAGTCTGGCGTAGATTGCCTCCGCCGTCGCAAAGTTCCTGGCAATGATATCGAAGTCTTCTGCAAAGCCTAGAAGTTGGCTACCGTTGGTAAAAATCATGCCTCTCGTTTCGATGCCCGCTCGTCGGATCACCCCCTCAAGAGCGATGTTGAACAGCATGCAGGATAAACCGTCATCTTGTCTCAACCCTCGCCGCGTCTCGAAGGGACTGGAGAGTGCCTCAGAGATGCGTACGAAACCTATCACTCGATCCAAAAAAGCAAAGCCATGGGTTTATACTGTCTTTAGACATTACCCTTCTTTATCGACAGACTTCGCAGCCGGCTGTTAGAGTACAGGAAAATTACGGGGCCAGTGCAACAATCCTACTGACTCTAACTAGCAAGCACCGCCTAGCCGAGATTCGAACATACGACGACTGGCTTGTTAGACCAGCATCGTACCTCGAAGCTAGCTGGGCGGTTATAATCACTCGATCCAATGTAGCTCTGATCAGTTGCGTCAGTTTGTCTGGAAAATCGTGTTTGTGCATTATCTGCCATAGGTTGTGTCGATCGACTGTATCGTATGGTGCTTTGAAATCAATAAAGATGTAATGATGTAAATAAAGATCCATTCCTCCGGTAGCTTTTCCTCTTATCAAATCCTCGAAATAACCCAGTGTAGAGCCTTTGCTATCGTTTCTTCGCCATATTTATAAAGCTCTGCCGGTAGGCGGTCCTTCCCAGCGGCATTATTGGTCCTCAGCAGCCCGATTTCTCGTTTGACTTCTTGGAGATCAGGTGCTAGGACATTACTATCTTCCAGCTCGGAATAGTTGCTCTAATTCTTCACGATCTCTGTCCTCCTTTTGGCGCTTTTTCCTCCTCAGGATCGGTGTCAACTGGTTCCTAGCTCGTCGGTATTTGGCCAGATTCTCTCTAGTGGCAATACTTAGATAATTTTTCCAAGCAGTTTTTTCCCCTCCACCGCTTGTTGGCATTCCCCATCAAACCAATAATTTTGTGTACTTCGAGGCTCAATACCTAGTGCCGCGGTAGCGGCCTCTCCAATGGCCGAGCGTATTCTACCCCAACCGTCTTCGAGGTTTGAAGCACCTAACTCCTCGGAAGAAGGCAGTGCCTCATTCAGTACTCGCGCGTAGTTCTCGGCAGCTTGTGGGTTATCTAGCTGTGGTCGGTGGACAGCTTTGAGCGCACATGTACTGCTACTAGGTAATGGTCAGAATCAATATCCGCACCCCGACGGGAGCGTACGTTCGTGATGTTAGAGAAAAACCGGCCCTCTATGAGAACGTGGTCAATTTGGTTCATTGTACGTTGGTCAGGTGATCTCCAGGTGGCTTTGTGGATATCCTTGCGCGGAAAAAAGGTGCTTCGGATCATCAGGCCTCGGGAAACTGCGAAGTTTATACATCGTTGGCCGTTATCGTTTGTATCGGTGTGCAGGCTATGGGGTCCTACCACCTGGGCGTTCACATCCCCGATGACGATCTTGGTGTCCTGTGGCGAGCAGTTGTCTCCAGCCTCGCGTAGAACGCTTCTTTCTTATCGTCGGGTCTACCTTCGTGCGGGCAGTGCACGTTAATGATGCTATAATTGAATAAACGGCCCTTTATCCTCAATACACACATTCTCTCGTTGATCACCTTTCAACCTATCACGCGATCCTGCATTCCTCACAACACTACGAAGCCCGTTCCCAATTCCCAGTTGGTAACGCCACCGTTCTGGTAAAACAGGGCCTTTCCGCCACGGATCTTCCATACCTTCTCTCCTTTGCGACAGATTTCCTGCAGAGCTAGGATGCCGAGTTTGCGGGGTTCCAGCTGTTCAATCAGCACCCGCTCGCAACCTGCGAAATTTAGCAAGCTGCAGTTCCAAGTACCGAGTCCCCATTCGTCGTCCTTGTTCCGTCGCCTAGGTCGATGCCGAATATTTCGCTCCGAATTTGCTAGAATTTTGTTAGTTGTAATATAATTTAGGTGTGTAGCCGTACTGGGGCAACACTACCGCGTCTCGCGATGGGGCTGCCATCTTATAGTGCCGAGACTGACTATACCTCCTTCCCGGTTAGTATACGACCGTAGTTTCCACCGGGGTTGGTTACCCGGTCTCCGCTAAGGTTGCTCGTATTCCAGCTGGTACCACGAGAAGGTCGGGATCGAAGTTGCTGGATAAGAGGCTAACGACCACTTGCTGTGCTAAAGATGCTGTAGTTGATTCGCCGATGCGGTACACGCAGAAGCTCCATTTCGGTAATAATGATTCCACACTGGAGCACAGTACTCAAGATTGGCTCGAACAGTTTTGATATTGAGCTTAGCGCAGAGATACTTCGATAGTTACACACATTTCTCCTATTTCCCTTTTTGTGAATAGGAAACATGTAAACCGATTTCCATATTGTTGGGAAGACACTTGTACCTGTACTGATTGATAAACTGACAACTGGCTCATCGGAGCAGCCAAGGCGTTGATACACTTTTTCAGCAGAAAAGATGGAATATAATCCGGTCCGGAAGAACACGAGGATTTTAACTCGCTTCGTCGATGGAAAGGTGAGTTAAACAGTTGCTAAGAACGGGAACGCACTAGACAGTTTCGGAAACGTCTTCTCTTGTCAAGCTTTTGTCAATAAATACACTGGAGAATTTCACTCGTTTTTTGTTAGTTTCTTTCCCGTTTTCAGTCTTTTTTCTTGTTTCCCTTTTTCGGTTCCAGTTTTCGTATTTTTCTAACTCATTTTATCTCCGGACCGCGAATGGTCAAAATATATTTATTCGCGTCATGAATTTTTCACTCCGAAAATTCTTAACCAAAGTCAGGCTACGATAGACCAAGGTTATAGCGTCTTATTTCGCTCTCTGAAAATAGATTAATCTGAATAACCAAAAATCATCCGCAGACGCAAACTAACCGAGTGAAGCCCCAAACAGAATGCATACAGATTTTACTACGTTGCGGAATTTCGACAGTTTTTCTATGAGTTTTCTGTCAAATTTCCGCAACGTAGTAAAATTCGTATGCAGTCTGTCTGGGGCTTAAGAGTTTTTCTCTGCAGGAGTAGCATAGAAAATAAACTCCCATTTGACACGGTAACGTCTGCAGAAGTACAGAAACATTCAAATGGAAAGGTAATCGAATAGTACTCTATAATTTTTTATACCTATCGTTTACCGAGTACAATATAAATACTAAATGAGTTCACTTATCTTGCGTAATCCAATGCATATGATAGTTAAGCTGCTCTCCATACAGACAGAGCTTCTAAGCTGGCTTCCAAATGCGTCTTTCTCATACTTGTTGATAGGAATTCATGTAGAAAAATTATGTCTTCAGACAATCAGGTTCATCCCTTGCATCTTGAGCTGCAGTACTTTTCCGGAACGCGATGATTTCCGCAGCACGGCAAACGTCGTAGCAATCCTCCTGCAAACTCCTTCCAGCTACAAACAAAGTTCAGGGTCCGAGCCTCGCGTCCGAAAGGCAAGCCGATCACTCATTCAAAATGCCATAAGTTCATCCTCGAGGGTCCGGAGTATCACTTAAATTTTATTAGCAAAGATACTCCCAACGTTAAATGATAGTTAAATATGAATATGGAACGGATGGTACTGTTGTCCCCGTTTCTTATTACCCTGTAGACAGGGTTGCCACATGCACAGATTATTCTGTGTTTAACAGATATTAAAAAAAATCGCCTGTACAGAATCTGTATGCATAGAATACAGATTTTCGCCAAATTACACAGATTAAACAGATTTTTGAGCTTTTACATGAGAGTGAAAGAGACGGAAATAGTCAGAAAAATGACTCTTTATCTCTTTCACTCACTTTGTTTTGCATTGGACAGATTTTTGCACAGATATTTTTCCTCACCGTACAGATTGTCAGATTTTTCCAACAAAAAACACAGAATTATATGTGGCATCCCTGCCTGTAGATACGAAAATGTATCATTGATCAAATTATGTTTGATCTTGATACATTTTAAGAATCATCTGCGGCAAATGTTGCTCACCAGGATCAAACTGGTTGGGTATATGTATATTACATTGATTGATTGATTGATTTCTAACTCATTTTTATCTCCTTTCGTTCGCTTTTTTCGTCCTCGTTTGTACCATTTTTCTCTTTTTGGTTTCTCGTCTTTTCTGTCTGAACAATCCGTTTTTTGGCTTCCTATTTTACTTTCCGTTTTTCGTCTTTTTTCGTCGTTCCATTTTTTCTTTAGACCATTTTTCCTGTTTTCTTTTCTTTTTCTGTCCTTTGTCCCGCTTTTCTCGTTGCCTGTATCGGTTTTCTTAATTCTGTAGCATTATTCTTTTCCTTTTAGGATTGACTTGTTTACTGTTTTTTGTTTCGTTTTTCCTCTTTTCCTTCTCTTTATTATCTGCCTTTTGGTTCCTCTTTTTCTGTTCCATTTGTCTTTTTTTTTTCTCGTTATCGTTTTTGGCCCTTTTCCTGTGTCTCAAATTTCTTCTATTCCGTTTTTTCTGACTCGTTTCTCCTCTTTTCCTGTTCGTTGTTTGTTATTTTCTTTCACGATTCGACTTTTTTTGTTTTGGTCCCAGTCTTTTTTCGCCTTTTTCTATCTCGTTTTTCGCTCGTTCGTCACTTGTTTTTTTTTTTCGTTCTGCTATTGCGTTTTTTCGCTTATAATGTCCTGCTTTACGTTCTTCTCTGTTACGTTCTGTTGATCTGTCCCATTTTAGCCCTTTTGTCTTCTGTAGTTATCTTTTACTTGTCATTTTATTATCATTCTTCCGCTCCCGTATTTTTTCCTTTTCATTGCCTCCATTTATATTTCGTTTTTTCTTCTTTTTTGTCCCATTTTTTCTGTGCAGTTTTGTTTCATTTTCCCTTTTACACGATTGAATTCCACTATTCATTTTACTCACAACCGATACGTATTTCGCCTACCACTTCCAGGCTTCAAAAGGCACTGATGAAGCCTGAAAGTCGTAGACGAAATACACATCTGTCATGAATAAAGTAATAGTGGAATTCAATCGTGAAAAGTTTTCCTTTAATTTTAATCTTCGTATTCCACTAAGCAGCTCAAAAAACTTTAGTCCTAATTTTTTCTCTTGTTTTCGTCGTTTTCTTTAGGATTCTTTCTCCTTTTCCCTTCCATTCGACATCTTTTGCTGTCCTGATTTTTCGCCTCATTTCCCTCTCCCGTTTTCTACTTTTCCA
Source organism: Sabethes cyaneus (assembly GCF_943734655.1). NCBI lineage: Eukaryota > Metazoa > Arthropoda > Insecta > Diptera > Culicidae > Sabethes > Sabethes cyaneus. The sequence goes on from NC_071355.1 coordinate 21,947,875, forward strand.
GGATTGGCTTTTTTCTCTTTTTATGTCTCGATTTCGCTCCCATTCTGTCACTTTTTTCTTTCGTTTCTCTTTTTTCATGTCGGGTTTCTTCTTTTCTCTCTCGTCTTTTTCCCTCTAACTGTGTATAAGCTAAAAAATATAGGGTTTATTTCTAATTCCCGTCGTAGTAAGTAAAGCCATACCAATTTTCATCATTTGTTGGAAGGATTGAGTGAATACTCCAAAAGTTCTTGTGCTGATTTGACTAAAACACACTTATCTTCCGAACCGTGAACTTTGAAATCACTGAAAAGCGATTATTAAAGCATATTGTTTAAATTACGCGACTGAATTTATATCTTAAATTCGTCGTACCGTTTTAAAATCCGTCCATCAAAATTTTTCATCGTCCGAACTAAAAATCACAACAATGTTTACGAAGCTAACGCGCATGTATTTGTGTCGGAAGGCATGACAAATGTTATTCTTCAAAATTTCTGCAGGTCGGGCAAGTTTTCCTGGCTGTAGAATAACGACAATGCCTTGTTATTTTCATTCATGAATGACGGAAATTAAAACGATTAGTCGACATTTTCTTCTTCATCGCAAGAAAAACCGTAGGAAATTTGGCTGGTAGGACTTCTTTAATGATAAAAAGCATTTAAATAGATCTCAGCTCACTTTGATTGATCGCGTATGATAGACAACAAACTAAAATATTAGGGAATAGCTAATTTTGCATTGTGTGTCATAAAAATGCAGATATTTTTAATAATTTGTGTTGGATAGGACGGGAATAGGCAATTACGACGAAGCAGCAACATACCCTACTTACATTTTCGTAAGAAACTGTTTGGTCTACGTTGTTTGGTTCATGGTTCATTTTTGAATTAGGTAAATCGAGCTTTTCAGCTATAACTCAGGAACAACAAACTAAAATTGTTGAAATGTTTAAGTTGGACTTCAAACCGAAGCTGAAAATTAGACTTGGATATGAAATCAAACTAGAAATTGAACTTAATTGAATTAAATTTGATATAAATTGGAATTGAATCGCACTTTGTTTTGCATTAAATTTTACTGAGAAGTCTCAGAGAAGCCTCAGTGTACCGCAGCCTGCGTAATACAGCATTACAGCAGCAAGGATCAATTTTTTCGGCGATTTTTAAATTTAATATCGTTTTTTTCGGTGATTTTTGTATTGTATTGTAAATCCACGCATCGGCAAATCTTTCTCCAGGCAAACTGATTTCAGCATCCTCTTCGACCTCATCATCAATAATGGGATCTTTCTTAAGCATATATTATACGTATACGAACGTACGTACGGACGGCATACGGCTTGCCTACATCAGTTACTGGACTAGTACAACTTGCAGAGTTATCATCTATTTGGGGACGTTAAGGCAGCGTATGATCCAGTCAAATGAAACGAGCTGTGGCAGGCAATGCTAGAAGAAATTAATTACGCTGATTCGTGCAACGATGGATGGACCAAAATCATGCGTCAAAATAGCGGGTGAGACCTCATCCGCTTTCGTGACTTTGGATGGACTAAAGCAAGGAAATGCACACGCTCTAACCTGCTATTCAACATTGCCTTGCAAGGTGCAATACGAAGGTGCAAACGTGGACTATAATCACGAAATCTCACATTCTTCCTGGTTTTGCAAATGATGTCGATATTATCGAAAGCAACCGTAGAGCAGTGGAAGAGGCATTTAGGCCTTCGGTATACAGTACAGTACAGACCAACAGTACTGGAGGACCATAATTCGTTTGACGCAGGATCAATGACGGACCGTCACCACTAATATAAAGTAAGCAAGGAAAATCTTGTTGGTTGGATTTGGTTGGGTTGGTTCATCTACATCTTTTTTGTTGTTTTCCTACAATTGGATCAAATTCACATGTGGGTTTCTCAAAACAAACGATTCAAATGCTGGAGCAATATTTGGAAGATCTGAAAAGGGGCCATCACAATAGCAACTATCGAGGCTAGATCACTGCTGTCCATTCTAACATGCAAAAAACCCCATACCCTGTCCATCCAATTGAAGACCGTAAGCGGAAGACTTTGTCGGCTAATGGCAAGCTGTTTATCTAGAAGGTCACTTTATGACTAATCAAATATTAACTCTGCAACAGATCCTAGGTAAATTCCGGGGAGAAACAAACTTCGAACACGCTCAATCTCTTTGTGGATTTCAAGTTGACGTACGATTCAGTTAAGCTAAAAACAGAGATATGCTTGGATGTGTTTTACCGATGAAACTGCTCATAGTCTTCTAGCGTTTAATAATAATTAACGGCATATTTCATTTGGCTTGTTTTGGCTCAATTTTATACTAGGTGGATCTGGTCGTTTGAAACACAAGCTATATTGGTGTTGTTTGGAGTTCGAGGAACATAATTGTGCAGCGTTTATTTGCAATGAGATATTCTCTCCGAGCCACTGAGCCACTTAGGTGTACGATTCTTTGCCCTTTTCCCCTGGTCAATAGGCGTAAATAGTTATAGAATCGAAATCTGAACTAAATAAAAGTCCAAGAGTTGACGTTGCAGTAAAAACCCTAAGCTAAGAAATCACTTAATTTGTTCCATGGTGAATATTGGCTTACTAGATGGCATGCACCATATCTATGACCAACAAAGGTGGTTACCATGGTAACTTTTTATAAACTATTCTTGATTAATTATAGCAAATTCAAATTAATTAAAAGCAAATTTGAAACAATATGTTTGAATTATTCCTTACCAAAAATAATAAAAATTTTGAAATATTTTTTTTAATATTCTGGAATTGTTAGAAATCATTCGATAAAATCGATAAAATTTAAAGAGAAATCTGAAAATCCGATCAACTTTTATTGGTAAAATGTTGATTTTTAATTTGTAACAGGCCCATAGAGGGTTAAGAAAAACACACCCAAAGCTAAGGGGCAATGGTGCATCGTATAGGTACTTGCCTGCAGGTGCAAGATAACAACACCAAAACATCGAATAAGCCAAAAATAAAACAAAAGCTTCAATTATCAAATTTTTGTTTATAAAACTGAGATAACTTTATTCACTATCGTCATGACCTTTCGTCTAATGACCTATCAGTACGGCGGATAACTTAATCGCTAATCTTATAACTGCTATTCAGGCGTTCAGTTCTTGCAGAGGGGCATCACTTCTTGCAGCATCCTTCCGGCTGATCGCATCCCTTGTCCGTCTTGCAGGCACATTGACACTGGCACCCGGGTACACAGGGTTTATCCGGCGTTCCGCAGCAGGTTGTGCACTTGCATTCTGCCAAAAAAAAACAACGGGAAAACCATCGTCAGTTACATTACACAACTTTTATGGTTTTTTTATGCTGCACTCACCTTTACCACAGCACTTGCACGGCATTTTCACTTTGAATGGTTGCACTGACCTGACCGGGATAGGTTGCTAATTCAAGTTTAGCAATTGATTGCTGCAGAGCGTTGCTTACACACTTACACTTCGACTTCCGACGAATGATGCTGCCCGTATCGTGCAGGAACACTTTTATAGGTAATTTCGAGTGCAGTCCAATTGATCGCGAAGAGTGCAGAAAGCTCGAGGCTCGGCTGCTATTCCACACCACCACCGATACCGAACCGACCGTCACCGTCGTCAGAGCAGAGCAGAGCAACAAGAGCAACGAGCGGCTAGTGTCGTGTGCAATCGGCACGCATCGCGCATCACCAGGCACAGCAGGCCAGTGTGGAACTGTATCGGTCGTTGGCTTTATGCTCGCTTGGGCTATGCAGTTTTGAAACGAGCGAAAGGCCTATGAATAAGGTTTTACACCTGGATTGAAATATCAATGGCACAAAAGAGTATACCACTATCGTCGGCACTCGTAAGCATCGCGAACAGTACACCAATTTGCGCAGTTCCTCGGCCGGCTCGTCCAATCAATAATGGTGTCTGCAAATTTACTACCGCTTTAGCGCTAGGAAGATGAATGATGAAGTTTTGCATAAGGAAACTTTTGATTTGCCAATGCGGGATAAGTGTCTAATCATCTCAACTAGCTACTATGCAAAGTGAAAAAAGAAATAGAAGGGCCATACGGTTCGATCAATACGTATAGAGCAGATAATTGTGTCGGGTTTAGCCTCATTGGATAACTCAAACTGGAACTCCATATTCTGTTTTGAGTTTTTGAACTCTTAAGGGTCAATTGATATTTCAAAAGCAGTTTTTATGCTCAAAATAATAATTTACCCACAATTATCGTAAAAAGTCAGCCGACCCGGATTTAGACTTTTAAATAAAAACGCTCTTTAAAAATTCTAGATTTAGGAATTTTTTAAAATTATAATACAAGTTTAGGTCGAATGCGCAGTAGTCCAAAAGGGCGAAAAGTGGAACTTTTTTCCTAGTTTCTTTTGTTTTCATTTTATCATTTATGGTCTGCAGAAGATTGCAAATCTCTAGGCTTTTCCTTATAAAGTAATCGCTTTTGGCTCGTGAAGTTAAGGAAAAATAAAGCTTAAATAAGCGATAACTTTGTAAGGAAAGGTCCTAGAGATTTGCAACCTTCTGCAAAAACATGTGTTTTGAGCCTTTCAATAATCTCCTAGAACCATATACTCTTGTAAAATGCAACCAACATACGCTAAATATGAAAAACTTATTTTTAAAGAATTTCCAAAGAAAATGCTTTATAGCTGTGCACTCGATAGAGGTAGGAATGTCATTTCTTTAGCAAAGTTGTTTGCCTTTATATTTTCTACAACTTTGCCGAAGAAATCATGTGTCTATCTACTAACACAAAAGAATGGACGTGTATTGAGCCTTTAGCGAACGCGAAACACACAAAACGTATGCTTGCCGTTCTCTCATTTGGGTGCTTAAGGACAAGCGGAACCCGTTCAATTTTATAGTACTTGACTGAAGATTAAAGCACTGATTTTATAAATCCGCTTGCCCCATTTTACCACATGGGCTCGTCAAGCTATAGAAATTTAAAGCTTGAATATGCGATAACTCAGCAAGTAAAGGTCCAAGGTCTTCTGCAAAAATGTGTATCTTGAGAGCTTCGATAATTGCCTAGAACATTGTATTCTTGGAAAATGTAACTATGAAAAGTTAAGTATGAAAATCCGATTTTTAAAGAAGTTTTAAAGAATATGCCTTATAGTCCAGCACTCGGTAAAGATAGAAATTTTATTTCTTCAGCAAAGTTGCTTGTTTTTTGCAATATTTACAACTTTGCCGAAGGAACTATGTCTATATTTCCCAACACAAAAAAGTTATTTTTGTTATTTTCATTAAGTAAGCGATGACTAACTTTAGACAGTTTTGGATTAAGGGGGATATTCATACGAACAAAAGTGCTGAAGACCATAAATGATAAAATGAAAGCAAAAGGTACTAAAAAAAAAGTTCCGCTTGGACTACTGTGGAATGGTCCCAGCATTCAATGAAATTTTGTTTACTTGCAAAGTTTAGCTTAAAAAACTTCGAAAGTTTTCCATGATCTAGAAAATATTTTTTTTAACTTTCTTAGGAGTTTTCAATCACTGTCGAGAAATTACTGAAAAGCTTTTCCCAAATGATATTTATTTCTGAACTGCCAAAAAAATGAACTAACATTTTACAATACAAAAATCTTTGTATTAACTTCTAAACATTTCCAGGTGACGCCTGCAAAAAAAATTAAAAAAGTTGCTCGACCTTCTCCGATTTGAACGAACGAACATTCCAGAAGAAACTAGTGGATATAATTCAAGATAAAGCAATTCTCGCGTAACTTTTCATAAGGACCTAAGCAACAATGAGATATTCTCTTTGTTCCGCTTTTCTTCCGTTCGTCAGGGCGAGGCAAATGCGATTTAAAACATCACTTTTGCATAAATCGTTGAAGGCATCACTAGTTAGGTGAACGTTAAGAAAATGTTCGTTGAAATGCATTTCTGTCGAGGGACAACAAAACGAGTCACTTAATGTTACTTAAGTCCTTTTGAAAAGCACGCGAGAATTATCCAAAAATAGCGATTTTTTGAAGTAGGACTACGTCTTACCGCAGGTTGTTATTTCATAACGATAATAGCTTTGCCAGCTTTGTGTATTTCATTATAATTTTGTGTATTTCATTATAATTTTAAATAGTGAAAATTGACGAATCGTTTCAAGGTCAAATTTCCCTATACATTTTCTTTGTGATAGCCTTGTTTCACATACAGGGACGACAGTCAAATACTTCATCTGTTTGTTGTGATTTCCTTTTACAAAAAAGTGATAAAACCCCATCGTCTTAACAGGTCTAAGATTCTTTACGACGTTCAAACCAATACCAATTTTATATCTGGGCTAGGAAAGTACACCAGAAAAAGTTACAAACGCTCTTCGTCCCAGCAAATTGAAAACTTTTTACGTAGAACTACGTTCTTTCAGGAAGGTAGCTGGTATCCAGCTATCCGCGAACCACGCGAGTGGTTATGGCGGCTGGTGGCGGTACAACTTTCTGAAGGGTACAGTTCGGTTTTGGCATTCAATGCAGGCGCGGTTACTGCGGTTACTATGGAAGCCACTACCCATTGTTTTCTGATTGAGCGGAAAAATGTAAACATTGATTAGTTTTCGCTGACCAGCTGAAGCGGAATTTAGTTGAACGGAAGCGAATTTTTGTGCTTCTGTGGCTATCATTTCCTGAAATAACTATTGCATTGGGTCAATGTGACAATATTTCAGCAAAGAATAGCCACAATAGCACAAAACTACACTTCCGGTCAACTAAATTCCGCTTCAGGTGGTCAAAGAAAACTGAGGTTCTTTGGAGCGTCTTATAGCGAATTCATAAATTAACCTGGGTTCGTGCTAACTCGAACCCGAAATTTATGAACGATACGGGCAGTTTGACAGATCGACCCGTAACCCGTAATGCTAGACAGTTTTAACCCGCGCTTCAAACTGAATGCTGTCAGTTTAACCGAAATGCAATCTCGGTTAATTTATGAATGCTTTGATAGCACTTCGATTAAAACTGAGTGCTAATCGACCTGAGCCAGGTTAATTTATGAATTCGCTATTAGTAGAATGCGAAACCTGAAATTAAATAAAAAGAAAACTTTGTCCAAAAAAAATTCTACTATTTTCATTTATTCGCAAAAGATACGAACGCCTACGACTTGCAGGCTTCATCAGTGTCTGTTTTCAAACTTCGGTCAGTAGCCTAGTAGCCATCCCGACTCATGCTGTTGCAGTCTTCTCCATGCAGTTCGATCTTGAGCCACTCGTAACCATTTTCCCAGTCGGTTCAGAAGTCGCAAATCACTTTCGACCTGGTCGGGCCACCTTGCACGTTGAGCCCCCCTGTTCCTGGACATCCTTACAACGTGTCCGGCCCACCGTAGCCTATCCAAGTTACAATGTCAGTTTTAGTGCACTCTTATTGCACTTTTCATGACCAATTTCGGTCATAAATGCCGAAAAAGGCTTGTTCGCGACAAAATTTGGACACCCCTAAACACACACAGCTTCGGAAATACATTAACAATGAGTGGAATATTTTGCAGAATGGTAGACGTATGTCTGTTCTTTCTGAAAATATAACACTAGTTTATATTACAAGCGCTCAGCGTAAAATGGCGTCGAAAGAAGAGCATGTGCGGAAAGCAATTGTGTGCGATCGCAATGAAAATCCGGATCTCTCGTTAAGAAAACTTGCCAAAAAGCTTGGATTTCCTCCAAGCACTGTTCAGAGTGTTTTAAAATCGTTCGATACTCGCTTGACAACAGCTAGGAAGAAGGGAAGTGGAACAAAAACGGATCTGAGGAACCCACCACAGGGATGCGAAGGTAAAACAAATATTACGGAGGAGACCGGATCTTTCTGTACGTACCATTGCTCGTAAAATAAAAATGTCGCCAACATTCGTGCACACTTCTAAGCAACGACAGGGCATGAAGTCTTTCAAGATGAGGACTGTGCCAAACCGTAATGTTAAGCAAAATACGACGGCAAAAACACGCGCTCGTAAGCTTTATCGCGAATATTTAACGAAGTTTCCATGCGTTATAATGGACGATGAAACGTATGCCCTAGAAGACCTTAAACAGCTTCGTGGTATGTCTTTTTACAATGCAATGAAACGGAACGGCGCTGCAGAGCATTTTAGGACAAAGTTGAAAGCCAAGTTCCCCAAAAAATATTTAGTATGGCAGGCCATATGCAGCTGTGGTCGAGCAACCAAAAGTTACATCACTACGGGAACGGTTAACAAGGAAATATACTGTGAAGAATGCCTGCAGAAACGATTGTTACTGTTCCTACACAGCCATGATGTACCCTCTCTGTTTTGGCCTGATTTGGCATGCTGTCACTACGCCAAAGATGTTTTGGAATGGTATGATGCTAATGGAGTCCATATTGTACCGAAGGAGGCGAATCCACCTAACTGTCCAGAGTAACGCCCCATCGAGCGGTATTGGGCTTTGGTGAAGAGAGAGCTGTCCCAGCACAAACAACAAGCAACAACTATAGACAAATTTCGAAAATCTTGGACAAACGCAGCTAAATTGGTTGCCAACAAGTCTGCACTGGCCCTCTTGGCAAGGGTAAACTCCAAAGCTCGCCAATTTTTCATGCAGACCAAATAAGTAATGTTAATTTGTTTGATAATTATTAACGATACATCCATAAATGATATAAAATTGTTTCATGAATTAAACTTCTAGCAAATTTGTTTTATTGCAAAATTGAGGTGTCCAGATTTTGTCGCGAACAAGCCTTAACAGCGTAATAAGACCCAGATTGTTTGGGTTTTGACTTTCGCCAGATGAGCGTTTTGCTTCAAACAGGGCCTTTAGCTCGTAATTCATACGTCTACGTCACTCTCCGCTTTCAATTTGTACTACGCCAAACATCGTCCGTAGTACTTTCCGCTCGAACACGGCAATGGCGCTCACTCTATGAAATGTAGCTCTGATCAGTCGTGTTCAGGGATGGAAAATCAGTGATTTTGATCAAATCTGAGCTATCGCCACACGCCCACAGTACGTCGCATTAACCACAACAACTCAGGAGCAAAAAGCAAAGCAAGCCATGCCCCTCCCTAAGAACTTGACGTTTTTTTATCGACAGACTTCCCACGGACCCGGTTATTAGAGTACATGACAATTACGGGGCTAGTGCAACGATCGTACTGATTATATAGCCGCACGCTATGTCTGAAGGCACTTATTATTTAACTTACATGCACCTCAGATTTCTCTTCACAGGATGTTAGTATTAATCAAAACAACTAATTTAGAGCAGGTCTTAAAATATTCTATCTTGGGTTTTTTGAAAAATTCAATTTTTAAGGTTATTTAGGGGTCATTCCCTCTCAAGTGATCATATCCGTTGTAGTTGACCACATCCGATTTCAACCAAATTTGGTATAATTACTTATTCCGACCCCACCTTCGTTTTCCCAAAGTTTTGTACGGATTGAACAATCCCCCTTGCAGTGACGCTTCTCCATTTTTCTCAGATTTTCGAAAATACTCATTTTTCACTGCATGTCACTGCAAGGGGGGTAGTTCAATCCATACAAAATTTTGAGAAATTAAATGTGGGGTCTGAATAGGCAATTATACCAAATTTTGTTGAAATCGGAGGTGGTCGATTACAACGGATATGATCTCTTGAGAGGGGATGACCCCTAAATAACCTTGAAAATTGAATTTTTCAAAAAACCCAAGATAGAATATTTTAAGACCTTCTCTAAATTAATTGTTTTGATTAATACTAACATCCTGTGAAGAAAAATCTGAGGTGCATGTAAGTTGACTAATAAGTATCTTCGGACATAGCGTGAGCCGTACCGCCCAGTAGAAATTGGAACATACGATGACTGCATTGTTAGGCCAGCATCGTACTACGATGCTAACTGGGCAGTATCTGAGGGGTATCTTTAGCCACAGACAAACAGACGAGACACTCGCGATAATTCCATCGTCCAATCAAAAACCACTCATTTTTCAAAAAAGCATGTTTCGCAACATGGCCACACCGTGGCGCGCGAGTGTTGCTTTGAGTTTTCAGTATAAAACCATTCAAATGTACAAAACCCTACAGCAAATCTAAACCCTGCAAATGCAAGCTACTCCGCAACATGCATAATAGAGGGTGCTAGTGTGCAAGCCAAATGTGCAGGACGATGGTTTTTAAAGGATGTTCTTCTAAGTGTCATGTCAGTTCGTCAGTGCTTTAGCTAAAATTTAAGTAGCAAACAAACGCAGGAAGTCCAGCAAAGTACTAAGATAGACTGCATTTGAGCGAACATGTCCCAGTATTGTCAGCACAAATGTGCATCAGTCTACAATACCTGGGAAACCGCGATATTTCTGGTGAATCTTAATAAATATACCCAAGAAATGGAGTCTATCTGAATATGCGAACTGGTACGGCACCATGTTGCTCTGTATCACTCTCAAATACTCTGCAATATATTCTAATCGAATCCAGCAAAAAATTGACGGTACTCTCCGGCGGTGGCAGCAAGCTGGATTTTGTGCTGGCCAAACATGTGTGGTCCATATCACGACGCTGTGTATTACTGCCGCTACTCGTGTAACAGTCCCATTTATTTAGCAAACTCCATGGGAGTCCAAAATAGGACTGTTATGCGAGTAGTGGCAAATTATAATGGAGAAAATCAAATAATTACGGCTGAGCCTCACGGCCAGGTACGCCTAATATAATATTCTAATAATTTGTTTTGTTTTAGCTCATCAAGCACCTCCTACTGTACAGTGATAATTTTGGCCGTGACAAGTTTAAATAATGCACATGGATATCAGAATGAAGAATTAAATTAATTATTGAACTCAAATGAACTCAAATGAAACTCAAATGACGCAATTATAATTCATTCGGCGAATTGCTGGTGAGGTTGTTCTATTTTTGCACATATATGCTCCATTTTATTTTATTTTTACGCTTATATATTCATGTTATATTCATATCGTATATTACTGGGTACATGAACACCTATGAAGATTGCGTGAGTTTTTACGCATCCTTGTAAAGTAGGTGTTCAACTAACATACCCATTTCTACAATCGTAAGGATATGGCCAGGTGTATGGTGTACTTACGGGTAGTGACAAAGTGACAAAGTTTCCTTATCCTTACTAACATAGTAATGGTGTCTAACATGGAAGATTCTTTACGACGGTTAAACCTAGCCCAACTTAATATTTATCTGTGTTGGGGAAGTGCGCTACAGCTGTATTGCTCGGTTGTATATGATTCTAAATGTTGCATACACAGATAATGCGCAAGTTTGCCATTTTGTTGAAACAGTAGTGGAAATAGAATGTATTCGCTATGACGGCGCCGCAGTGGAGACACCTACATTAGTTTCGAGTATGCGTGAAGCAGAATAGCGATTTGTTAAAGAGTGCAAAAGACAGAAACATGTCGGAAATAATTTTCACGCATTCAGCTACGGGCAGTTCTGTAAGTGGAAAAGAGGTCGTGCGGTGCCGTCATTGCGAATCGGGTTTTGCTGCCCATGGATGCATAGTTGACGTAACAACCATAGCCATCGTTGTTGAGAAAATGCGTTTATATTATTTTAAGATAAATAACCGTATCTGTTAACATTTTCAACTAAATAATCTGTCATTTCAATGAAGATTATACATACGAAATGGGCCGACAAGGTTTTATAATTCAATGCAAGTTTATTTTATCTGAAAAACGCCTACGCCAGTTTTTGCGAATAATCAGTCGTTTTGATGAACGTTTATTCGCATAATTTGGCGTAAAAACTAGGCTGCTACGTTCATAGCTCATATCAGCTGTATTCCCTGTAAATGTGTGTTCTGTAAATTTTTCCCTTCCCTTGGTTCCAACCACTATGTTACTTTGTGGCTGGACAATTGTTTGGCTCAAAATAAGAATTGGGATTTGATGGTGTTGCTATCCCTACTTATTAATTCCACGTCGTTCAATGCTCATCAAATTAGTTTGAAGTACTTAGAACCTGGACATAGGGTAAAGAACTAGTTTTAAGCAGTCTAAGCGGGTCACTGATTGTTTTACCTTATTACAAGCGATGGGTTGACTAAGTGGGGGATATCAGCATACCAAACTTCTTGCTATCTTTAGTTCTTCAAGCTGTTACCATTGGAAGACACTATTGTTGAGCTAAACTTTTGATTTTTCGCTTTAAAAGTTGGAGCGGCGGAACTAATTTTGAACAGACCGAACCTATTTTCACCCGCAAGGTGCTTTTTTAAGCAATCCTGAAATCTGAATTTTTTTACGTCCCCTTAAAAAATCCCTCGAACTTTTCCCCCTATTCAGTAAGTTCGCGTTCCTATCCGCGACCTACTAATCGGCATCTGATGCGTAATCGGCATAGCGTATCGGCATAGATGCGTAAAATGCCATCTGTCTAAATTGTTTATCGGGGCATACGCTCACCGCACCGTTCGGCAAACGGTATTCGTCGTCTCTTTTATTCTCTAGTGTTCTTATGGGAAACTGCGAGTTTGACGTCTCACTCGCTGTTCATAAGGATGGTGGGAGAACAAAAGAGGTAAACATAGCAGTACAAACGATCCGACTCAGAACAGTGTTGTCAAAGCAAATAACATTGAAACACATCGTTGATTCATTAAATCACTGAAAAAATCTTCGAAAATTATTGAAAAAGCTGTCTTTTCTGTTGTTTTTAATAAAGAAAAATTAATTATGAACATACATTTCTCTTGAAAGTATTGAACCACGTTTTCACCATTGGAGGTTCAGGTAATTTCAAACCTATAATTCTTATTTCCAGAACCGAAACAGTGTCTTGGCAACACGATAGTTCATCAGTTATGCTGCAGCTGCTGCTACTGGTGAACAGGTTCCGTCAATTCAGAATTTGTTTTCAGTTTTGTTATAGAATAATAAAACTTTCGGCTAGTGACAAAGCCTTAGAAAATAGAAAAAAAGATAGTGAATAATATGGTATGTGACAATTGAGTGCTTGACTTTTAGAGTGGTTGTAATCAGTGCTGAAAAATGTGATGGATTCGTTAGTAGCGAGGTGGCGATTGCCTTCAGCAGCTGAAAAATGTACATTTTTGGACAACAATTTTTAATTCATCATATTTCTTGACGGAAACCCAGTAAATTGTGTTTGTGTGAATCAAATGTATGGTTAAGTGATTTGTGAAAATGATCTTATGAAAACATTTTGAAAATATGAATAAAAAAGTGCATTTTCGGCTCATTTATTTTCAACTGATTAAAATAGGTAACACTGCTTAACTCGTTCCTTACCCTACTTCAAGAAATGGTTTATTGGTTTCACTGTTCCTGGTTTTTGCTGTCAGGTATTGTGACCAGTTAGTAATGTGTGATTATCTACGTCTTTATGAAAATTGCCAACAATTTGAAATGGTTTCGCAATGGTCAATGTTCCTAACTTAATTCTAATGATTATTGAAGCAAATTTTTATTCTCAGTTTTCGTTAATAGTGCTGAGGTGTTCAAATTCGGAATATTTTATTGCAAGGGATCAGCATCGCTTGCTTTCGTGTCTCGTTCGTTGCAAAATCGTTGACAACAACAACAAAAAAAATAATATTCTTTCCTTTTCCCATGTAGTACAGCCTTTTGGCCGTGGCCAGCGTCTTATTGGTCAATTTTCAAAGTATTGAATCAGTAAAAATTGCACGAGTATGTCATGCTACTCTCAAGCACTAATTCAATTGATTCTTTGTGCAATCTTACTGGTTCGGCTAATTACGGAGTGCAACTACGGGCATTCTACTTAAGCTAAGCTAATTATAAAATAAACAATTATCTTGGTAAAATTATTTAAGAAAAAACACTACAAATGTTAAAAAATAGTTGAAAAGTAAAGCAAAAGAAATCCAAAAACATTTAGTTTTTTGCAAAATTCTCTCTCAAATTGAAAATTTACATATTTTAATCGAACAAATCTAGGTAAAGGTTTGGTACGTAGTTGCCAATATAAGCTGAAATGTTCGAGTCTCGATTAGACGGTGCTGCTGGATAGAGTCAGTAGGATTGTTGCTCTAACCCCGAAACAGCCGGCTGCGAAGTCTGCCGATAAAGAAAGGTCAAGTCTTAGAAAGATGTTTAAACCCAAGACTATGCTTTATGGGACCAAAATTGGTCATGAAAATCGCCATAAGAGTACAATAAAACTCACATTATTGCTTGGGCAGTATCTGCAAGCAAACGAATATAACATTGCCTGCTGTTCCCCCCATCGCAGTTGGAAAGATTGTGAATCGCAGAAAAGGTTTATTTTCTGAGCAAAAATCTGCAAAATCACACTTAGCATTCTGACAACTGTTATTTAGAACGTATATTTGATTAATTTACTATTTAGGAATTGTTTTTAATTTTAAAATAATGGTTTTTACATAACAGAAATATTAACTGATATTATTCAAAAATTTAGAATTATTGAATACGTTTTTGCTTGTATTGTCTCATAAATATTCATAAAAAAGTTTCTGCTTTATATAGAAAACTAGCTGACCCGACAAACTTCGTATTGCCACAAATTAACCTGTGTTGTACATAAATCATGAATCTCGGATGATCTTTGTCACAATCTCGAGTTTTGCAAGCCCCCCAACGGGCGGCGCTTCCGACGGCGGGTCACCGGCAACACTCGCGACCGTCTCGTCCTGATTGATCTAGTGTTACTATAGATAGTTTTTGTGGTCTTGTATTGACTAATGTTGTATGGAAGAGTCTCGAATTTCTCGAGTTTGATTAGTTTTTGAGTTTCGCAAAAATTTCTGTTTTATTTGTATGAGAGTCCATATCCCCCTACCACAGGGGTGAGAGGTGTCTAACTATCGTAAAATAAATTCAAGACACCAAAATCTCCCACATGCCAAATTTGGTTCCATTTTCTTGATTAGTTCTCAAGTTATAAGGAAATTTGAATTTCATTTGTATGGGAGCTCCCCTCTTAAAAGGGGAAGGGGTAGTAATTCACCATAGAAAAAATTTCTGCCATCTAAAACTCCCACATGCCAAATTTGGTTCCATTTGATTGATTAGTTCTCGAGATAAGAGGAAATTTGCATTTCATTTGTATGGAAGCCCACCCTCTTAAAGGGGAGATGGGCCATAACTCGCTTTCTAAAGAAGAGAGGGGTCTCAATTCACCATAGAAAAAAAATCTTGCGTCCAAACCCACTTACATGTCAAATTTGGTTCCATTTGCTTGATCAGTTCTCGAGTTATGAGGAAATTTGTTTTTCATTTGTATAGGAGCCCCCCCCCTCTTAAAGTGGGGAAATCCATAGAAAATATACCATAGAAAATATTCTTGCCTACAAAAACACCCACATGATATATTTGGTTCCATTTGCTTGATTAGTTCTAGAGTTATGAGGAAATTTGTATTTCGTTTGTATGAGAGCCCCCCCTCTTAAGAAGGTAAGGGGTCCTAATTCATCATAGAAAAAATGGTTGCCTCCAAAAACACCCACATGCCAAATATGGTTCCATTTGCTTGATTAGTTCTCGAATTATGACGAAATTTGTATTTTATTTGTGTAGAAGCACCCCCTCTTAAAGTTGGGAGGGGTCCTAATTCACCATAGAAAATATTTTTGCCTCCAGAAACCTCCACATGCCAAATTTGGTTCTATGTGCTTGATTAGTTCTCGAGTTATGAGGAAATTTGAATTTCATTTGTATAGGAGCCCTCCCTTTTAAAGT
The DNA here is from genome assembly GCF_943734655.1 of Sabethes cyaneus. NCBI lineage: Eukaryota > Metazoa > Arthropoda > Insecta > Diptera > Culicidae > Sabethes > Sabethes cyaneus. The sequence goes on from NC_071355.1 coordinate 21,963,577, forward strand.
GGGTAGGGGTCCCAATTCATCATAGAAAAAATTTTTGTCTCCAAAAACACCCACGTGCCAAATTTGGTTCCATTTGCTTGATTAGTTCTCGAGTTATGAGGAAATTTGTATTTCGTTTGTCTAGGAGCCCCCCTCTTAAAGTTGGGAGGGGTTCTAATTCACTATAGAAAATATTCTTCCCATCGAAAACTTTCACATGCCAAATTTGGTTTCATTTGCTTGATTAGCTCTCGAGTTATGAGGAAATTTGTATTTCATTTGTATAGGAGCCCCCCCCCCTCCTAAAGTGAGGAGGGTTCCCAGGTCATCATAGAAAAAAATTTTGTCTCCAAAAACACCCACGTGTCAAATTTGGTTCCATTTGCTTGATTAGTTCTCGAGTTATGAGGAAATTTGTATTTCGTTTGTCTAGGAGCCCCCCCTCTTAAAGTTGGGAGGGGTTCTAATTCACTATAGAAAATATTCTTCCTATCGAAAACTTTCACATGCCAAATTTGGTTTCATTTGCTTGATTAGCTCTCGAGTTATGAGGAAATTTGTATTTCATTTGTATAGGAGCCCCCCCCCCCCTCCTAAAGTGAGGAGGGGTCCCAGGTCATCATAGAAAAAAATTTTGTCTACAAAAACACCCACGTGTCAAATTTGGTTCCATTTGCTTGATTAGTTCTCGAGTTATGAGGAAATTTGTATTTCGTTTGTATAGGAGCCCCCCCTCTTAAAGTGAGGAGGGGTCCTTATTCACCATAGAAAATATTCATGCCCTCGAAAACTTTCACGTGCCAAATTTGGTTCCATTTGCTTGATTAGTTCTTCAGTTATGAGGATATTTGTATATCATGTGTATAGGATCCCCCCCTCCTAAAACGGGGAGGGGTCCCAATTCATCACAGAAAAAATTTCTGTCTCCAAAAACACCCACATGCCAAATTTGGTTCCATTTGCTTAATTACTTCTCGAGTTATGAGGCAAATTGTGTTTCTTTGGTACAGGAGCCCCCCCTCTTAAAGTGGGGAGGGGTCCTAATTTACTATAGAAAATATTCTTGCCCTCGAAAACCTTCACATGCCAAATTTGGTTCCATTTGCTTGATTAGTTCTCGAGTTATGAGGAAATTTGTATTTCATTTGTATAGGAGCCCCCCCCCCCCTCCTAAAGTGAGGAGGGTTCCCAGGTCATCATAGAAAAAAATTTTGTCTCCAAAAACACCCACGTGTCAAATTTGGTTCCATTTGCTTGATTAGTTCTCGAGTTATGAGGAAATTTGTATTTCGTTTGTATAGGAGCCCCCCCTCTTAAAGTGGGGAGGGGTCCTTATTCACCATAGAAAATATTCATGCCCTCGAAAACTTTCACGTGCCAAATTTTGTTCCATTTGCTTGATTAGTTCTTCATTTATGAGGATATTTGTATATCATGTGTATAGGATCCCCCCCTCCTAAAACGGGGAGGGGTCCCAATTCATCATAGAAAAAATTTTTGTCTCCAAAAACACCCACATGCCAAATTTGGTTCCATTTCCTTAATTACTTCTCGAGTTATGAGGCAAATTGTGTTTCTTTGGTACAGGAGCCCCCCCCTCTTAAAGTGGGGAGGGGTCCTAATTTACTATAGAAAATATTCTTGCCCTCAAAAACCTTCACATGCCAAATTTGGTTCCATTTGCTTGATTAGTTCTCGAGTTATGAGGAAATTTGTATGGAAGCCCCCCCTTTTAAAGAGGAGAGGAGTTATAATTCCCCTAATAAAGAGGGGAGGGGTCTCAATTTACCATAGAATAAATTCTTGTCACCGAAAACACCCACATGCCAAATTTTGTTCTATTTGCTTGATTAGTTGTCGAGTTATGCAGAAATTTGTGTTTCATTTGTATGGGAACCCCCCCTCTTAGTGGGGAGAGGGGTTTCTAACCATCACTAAAACCTTTCCTGGCCCCAAAATACCTCTACATGCATATTTTCATGCCGATTGGTTCAGTAGTTTTCGATTCTATAAGGAACATACGGACAGACAGACAGACAGACAGACAGACAGACAGACAGACAGAAATCCTTCTTTATAGGTATAGATAAAAAAAAATATAATTGCTGGAAACTGTATGTACTATCGAGGCAAAATGTACGTATTATGGAGGGTACGTATTATCGAGGGTACGTACTATGGAGGTATAGCTGTAGTATTTCGCCTACGTCAGTGTCTGTTTTCGAATTTCGGGCAGTAGCCTAGTGACCATCCCGACTCATGCCGTTGCAGTCTTCTCCATTCAGTTCGATCTTGAGCCACTCGTCACCATTTTCCCAGTCGGTTCAGAAGTGGCAGTGAATCACATTTCTGCAAGATCTGTCGGATTGTAAAAATCTGGTCCGTAGTTGCGCGGGCCCTCACAAAGCCCACCTGGCAAACGAAACTCTGTCCTATCAGTGACAGCCGGCGAATGAAATTTGTTTGGAAGAGGCACCCACACACTAGCATTTAAAAATTGGATCAATGGCAGTCAGGTTTAGAAATTGGTCCAGAAACACGAAGTTGACCGAGTGAGTGAGTGAGTGAGTGAGTGAGTGAGTGAGTGAGTGAGTGAGTGAGTGAGTGAGTGAGTGAGTGAGTGAGTGAGTGAGTGAGTGAGTGAGTGAGTGAGTGAGTGAGTGAGTGAGTGAGTAAGTGAGTGAGTGAGTAAGTGAGTGAGTGAGTGAGTGAGTGAGTGAGTGAGTGAGTGAGTGAGTGAGTGAGTGAGTGAGTGAGTGAGTGAGTGAGTGAGTGAGTGAGTGAGTGAGTGAGTGAGTGAGTGAGTGAGTGAGTGAGTGAGTGAGTGAGTGAGTGAGTGAGTGAGTGAGTGAGTGAGTGAGTGAGTGAGTGAGTGAGTGAGTGAGTGAGTGAGTGAGTGAGTGGGCGTGTGTGGGCGTGTGTGTATGTGTGTGTGTGTGTGTGTGTGTGTGTGTGTGTGTGTGTGTGTGTGTGTGTGTGTGTGTGTGTGTGTGTGTGTGTGTGTGTGTGTGTGTGTGTGTGAAGCTCATTTTCTATCATCTGTTTCTCAGGAATGTCTGTTTCGTGGTCCGATGTTTCGCATCGTAAAAATGTTTCGGATCAGCAATAATGTGAAAACTACGTGACACGATTTTCTCCGGAACCACACAACCGATTTCAATAATCTTAGTACCAAAGTTCTTGCTATCATAAAGATTTTGGGTACATTGGACGTTTAATTTGAAAGTTATGAGAAATCGTGTAGATCACTACGTGCGACGGACACGCTTTGATGGAAAACAACAACAGCAACAACCATATTTTCCATAAATTGAGGGTTCACCTCTCCTGTTGCTAGCATAATCCTGCAAAATTTGAGCCGCTTGGGTTGTGGCCATTCAGTCGGGAAAACCGGGAAAAAGTCGGGAATCACTAACAGTCGGCAAAAAGCCGGAAATTTCTCAAATAAACCGGGAAATACCCGCCTGAGAAGTCTTGTTTTCAATAGCTGCTTTTTTGTCAATCATAATCTTTAGGGCGTCTGTCAGGTTTTTTTTATCCCGCCACTTCAGTTTGACTTTAGCTCAGTTCATTCGTGACCGTGTAAATCTCATGGGAGAGTTTGCTCTAAATCTTTTATTCATACGGCCTAATGGTACGTGTCCCACCACAGTGTGGGATGGAACCCGCACACGCCAGTATTTAACGGTTTACGCCTTCTAACGGGTAACATAGAAAAAACAATGTGATCAAGCTAATGACTATTTTTTCATGAAATTTAACTCAAAGTTTGATTTACATGCAAAAATATTTATCCAGAGCAGTGCCAGAAAAGGAATAGTCTAACTTCTCTTATTCATTTTTCGTCTCTTACGCTCAGCCCAGATATTTTTTCAATTCAGATATATTACAAAATAGAAATAAATCATTTAAATCACTCATAGAAAAAAATTAAGGTCAATCATTTTGCTCTAGATGACATTTTTCTTCAAAAGTAAGAAAGGGAAAATTCGCGGAATATTTTTTTCGCAATTTACCTGAATTCTTGTTTTTCAAAAACATCAATCAGCCTTCCAAATTCGCCGCACAGTGTAGCAGTCATCTTCAGTTTTTTCTCCAAATCAATCTGAGATATTGGGATTAGCCTCAACTTTGCGAATGATCTTTACCCGCAGTTGACGATCAAGGGTTTCACTCCGACGTTTGGTTTGCACTTTGCGGGCAGTCGTGAGAATTTTCTAACATATTTTATTAAAAAGTTTTTGATAACTCACGCTACTATACCTTTGGGATGATCCAGCAGTTTTGCCTGCTCCCGAGTTGACGCCGATGGATTTTAGAGTTGACTGTTTCAATCATTGTTATTTTCTCCTCTTGCATGATAAATATTTCGGAACCACATTAGTTTTAGACTACAAAAAATATAAACCAAGCAGAACTGTTTACAAGCAACATGACGCAGTCAAAAACTTGCATATCCGACTGAGAGCACCGCTATCGCCAAAATGAATTGCCCCATTTCTAAACGAATCTAATCTAAGCTGAATTTATTTAACGGTTTCTCAAACGGTCAAACAAGTTTAAAATAGTCCGACCAGTTGAAAAATTTTTCGGTCGGGAAAATCATACATAAACCGGGAAAAAGTCGGGAAAAAACCATGGGTTTATCCGGAGGAAACAGGTTTTGAATCTGTAGTTTGGAAAGGATGCATTTTTATGCGCTTCAACATGCGCTTCCGTCGCACGCAGTGATCTAGTGTGCTGTGCGCTATGTATGCATTCGTGCGGTTTTCAGATACTAATTTAACACTCAACACGTCGCGTTTAAAATTAAATGGCAACGAAGCTAGGAGAGATAGGAGTTTCACGTCAAAGAGCGAATGGTACAACGGTACCAGGTCTTCAAATTGGTAATTGGTAGACAAAAATAATCAACTTTATCTTAACTTATCTTAACTTAACTTTTTAAGAGAAATTTGATGAAAACGTCTTGAAAAACACTTATTTCAAAGCTCTTTGCTTCTGAAAAGTTTGTAAATTTCATGAAGTAGGAGGATTAAGGGCAATTTACAGTGTAATATTTTCTCAGTTTTCGAATGAAAGCAACTAATTAAACAAAAACAGAACCGAAAACTTAAAATGTTCAATAACTCCGCATCGATTGAACGATGCCTAGAAGGATTTTCGTCGTCAAATGTGGTCCTTTATTACTTCCTGAAATATTTGCACTAAACTACATAACGCCCTGTATATAACAAAGGTAAAAACACTATTTATTAGTTAAACATACAAGCTTTATTTCTCATCATAACAAACATTTTAGGTTCAACTAGACTTGAACTTATTTTGGAATCTTCAGCAGCATCCTTTGGGCTGGTCACAGCCTTTGTCCGTTTTGCAACTACATTTGCACTGGCATCCGGTCACGCAGGGTTTATCCGGAGTTCCACAGCAGGTGGTGCATTTGCAATCTGCAGAACAATTAATTTAAGGTTAACAACAACAAATACCACCCACAATCAATACCACAATACGCACCTTTACCACAGCACTTGCACGGCATTTTGATCCTGTCAGTTTTTTCCTACACTTTCGCACTTCCGAATGATAAAAGATTAAGACACTTGGTGGGTGTTAGGTACCAGTTGAGTGCTAAACTATGCAACTATTGCATATGATGCTGTCGATTCCCCGAGGGAACACTTTTATAGGTAACTTTCGATTGAACGCGCAGCGTGCGGAAAGTTCGGAAGCATTTGTTTACGGTGCGCGCTGCCTCTGTATCGATGGATGGTGTCGTGTCGTGCGCAATTGACAAACAAGACGCTTGAATGCATCGTACGTAGCAGGCCGGGTGGATTCGTCGGTTATGTTCTATTTTGCGCTCTTACTATTTACCTTGCCCGCAGATGATAGAAATGAGTCAAACCGTAATCGTCACCGTCCGTCACGACTAGTTTCCTCAGTTGGAACGAAATTGCTCGAGGGTAATGATTGGAACGGCAGCAAATAATGATAACGCTTGCGAACTGAATTTATTCGTTTGCGGTGTGCATCGAAAAATTGAATAAATTATTAGTAGACATTACTATGAAAAGGACCTAGACTTAGACGCAAAATCCTTTTCTGGGGCATGGAGATTTTTCAAAATCAAATTTCTGGGGAAATTCGTTAATAGCTTTATAAACCAGTTGATTCTGCAATGCTCAGTTAATCAATTGTTAACATTAAAATTTGGTGTCGTCCGGAAAAATAGGAAACATTTAGGTTTTTTTGACAGTTTTGACGAACCCAAATGTTGTTGATCATTAATCACCAATTGATAAAAAATCTTTTTAAATTCCGGAGTCCCACCTGTCCATTTTGTAAGTACATAAACAAAATGAAGGCCACTTGCTTTGTTAAATGAAAATGGTAAACTTTCCACCAACAGGTTCAACCTTTCATCGAACACAGGAAAACACATTCGTCTATGACGTGAAAATTAACCGGTCTAAGAAAGGTGTTCCTAGCCATGTTGGCCATTTTAACCAATGTTTTTATCAAATTATACACTTGAAGGTAATTGAAATAAACACGCATGTAAAGCAAGCGTTAGCCACATGCAAACCAGTCGGCCGAGCACAGGTTCGTTGTGGTTGGCCGGCAAATGCTGTGAGTATTAATCCTGATTTCACGGTGAATAGTGCATTCAATTCAAGGTCAGTTGGAGTAGACTAACGAAACGTACTTTGATTGTCCTGTTCCTGTCGCTATACCGTACTGTGAATGGACAACAATCGGAGGACTTTTTCCGCTTCCTGTCGGTCGGCTTCCATCTCGGTGCACTTACCATTCGTCGGCTTCATCCCTGGTCAACACGTTCCGGTTACCATAAGGAAAGTTAATGGCGGTAACATTATATCAATTAGCATAAAATTGCTGCAGTACAGCCACGAGCGTGCAAGAAAGCTAATCAATAGCATCAAAGCGAGCCCGCTTTCGGTCGTCAGCCAGCGGGAAGAATCTGTCACGTACGAAGTGGACCTGCCGCTGCCGCGAGGTATTCCACCGACTGGTGAAGACCACCGCCGTCAAGTCGGCTATCAGCTGGAAGTTACGCTAAAAATCGGGACCATGAAATACCTGCGACTTGCGTTACCTATTCGGATCGTACCACCCAAACTGGTGAAAGGTAGAATTGTTCCACTGGATAGTGACGTTTTAGTTCCAGTAGTGGCGTTTCTGTAAATAATAGAAAAAAATGATGACAATGCAAATTGTTTTTCCGAGAAAGGAATTGCATCAGCTTGGGAACTGTCAATGTGTCATCACATCATGGCATACTATGCCTCGTCACAGCATGTACGTTGCGCCCGGAACGAAAGGGCGCATGTTGCCTCTCGCGCCTGCATCGAATGGGTTATCATGAGAGAGGTGCTTAAGATTGCACACGACTTTTTTATCGGTAGCATGTTCAGCATGTATAAAAGCAGTTTTGCGGTTTCAATGAGCAACATTCACTTGGTGCAAGTAGTATAGCTAAGCTTCAAGAGTTTCTCTGTGATTTTACTCGGTTCAACTTTACCTAACCTCATCGAGAAAAAAAAACAGTACAATGTCCTGTCGGTGTTGTGGAAATGGTAAGTAATTTGAAATTGCGGTTCAACACAAATTTAGAAAATTCATTTCTGTTTCTAGGAAATTGCAAGTGTACCACTTGCTGCGGAGATAATGTGTCCTGTCGGGGGCCGAACTGTCAATGTAGCTGCTCGTGCAAGACTGGAACGGGTTGCAATCAATCAGGATGTTGTTGTTGAAGACATGTTACGATTTTGCTTTGAAATCTATATGTAAAATGAGAGTTTTGCAGTTGTAGTCAATAAAACAATTAAAGACGACATATGTATTTTAACTGTATAATATATTTTACAATAGTAGAAAAATTCCTCTCCATTGTACTCGCTCCTGGGCTACTCGTCGCCGATTCGTTGCGCGTCTCGACACACGCAAGTTGGCTTCAACCTGGTCGAGCCATCTAGCACATTGGCCCCTCTATTCCTGGTGCCGGTGGGGTTCACGAAGAGAACGGATCACTGCCCAGTCTTTCGGCATCCTTGCGACGTGGTCGGCCCACCGTAATCTCCCAACTTTCGCCAGGTGTACGATGGGAATCTCTCCAAGCAGTGCCTATAGCTCGTGATTCATACGCCTCCGTTACTCTTCGCTTTCCGTTTGTAGTCCGCCAAAAATAGTCCGCAACATCTTTCGTTCAAATACGGCTGGTGCACGTATGTCCTCCGTTAGCAAAGTTACTGTCTCTAGTCCGTAGAGGACTACCGGTCTGATTAGCGTTTTGTACATCGTCAGCTTTGTGCGGCGGCGTATGCTCCCAGATCGAAGTATCTTGTGGAGGGAAAAACAGGCTCGATTTTCAGCTTGAATGCGTCGTTAGCTCTCCTTTCTCGTATTATTGTCGGCGGTGACCAGAGATCTCAATATATACGAACTCATCAACCGCTTCCAGTTCATCGCCGTCAATAGTCACTGTCCATGGGAGGCAAACATTGCTTTCTCTTGAGCCTTTTTCTACCGTATATTTGATTTTCGACGCATTGGTTTGTAACCCTAATCTCCTAGTCTCCGTTTTTAGTCTGGTGTAGATTGTCTCCGCCGTCTCAAAGTTTCTAGTAATGATGTCGAGGTCGTCTGCAAAAGCTAGGAGTTGGCTACTCTTGCTGAAAATCGTACCTCTCGTTTCAATGCCCACTCGCCGGATCACACATTCAATAGCGATATTGAATAACATACAGGACAGTCCATCCCCTGGCCGCAACCCTCTGCGCGATTCGAAAGGGCTGGAGGGTGTCCCCGAAACGTGCACATAGCATATCACTCGCTCCAGTCCAGTCATCCACTTGTGCATTATCTGCCATAGCTGTTCACGTTCAACTGTATCGTATGTTGCTCTGAAATCTACGAAAATATGATGCGTGGGCACGTTGTACTCCCGGCCTTTCTGGTGGACTTGCCGGAGAATAAAATTTGATTCGATTCGATTTGATTCGAGGGTCGTTGGTCAGGTGATCGCAGAATCTTACGCTCAAAAATACCATGTGGTCGTCGGTCGCTCTCTTTCAACGTTTATGCTTCATGACCGTTGAATACCTTCTGCAAAATTAGCGTCTTATAGCGCGTGGGATCCGGAAGGGGTTGCAGCGTCGGGCTATCACGCTGCTGCAATCTCCACCAGCTGCCATATACTCCGTTTTGCTATAGTTTATAGTGAGTCCTACCCTCGTAGCTTCCTCCTTAAGATGCGTGGTCGCCTCTTCCACAGCTCTACGGTTGACACCGATGATATCGATGTTGTCAGCGAGATCAGTTCTCTGCACGCCTGCCCTTCGAATAGCACCTTCCAATTCAAATCATCTAACGTCACAAACGATCCGATATCTCACCGCTTTTGTGACGCAGGATTCTGTACCAGTAAGACTTGCACGTATCAACCTAATTAGTTTTGTTGGAAAACCATATTCAAACATAATCCGCCACGACTCATTTCGTTTAACTGAATCGCACGTCGTCTTGAAGTCTATAAAGAAATGATGAACTTGCAAGTGCAATGGCTGGAAGTTATCGAGGATTTTTAACCGCTCAATTAGCTTCGAGGTACGTTGCCGGTCTAACAAACCGGTCGTCGTATATTCTAATCTCGACGGGGCGGTGCTGCTAGATAGAGTCAATAGGATTATTGCAATAGCCCCGTAACTGTCCTGTACTCGAATAGCCGGCTGCGAAATCTGCCGATAAAGAAGGGTCAAGTGCTTGAAACACGTTTAAACCCAAGGCTTTCCTATTTTTCCATTTTCAATTTTAAGTCCACTTTTAAGTTGTTTAAGTTTAAGTGACAGTGGAAACCCTAAAGAAAATTATATTTTGTCACATGCATTTTTTTCTTCTCCATTTAAAGGGAAATGAGCAGTCATTAACATTTCATCGGAGAAACCAATTTCGGAAGCAGTTTTCGGTCCCAAAACAGAGGCTTTTAGAAATGTATTTACTGCGTTCTTCTTAGGGTAAATGATTTTGAAATGGACCTAGTCGAATTCTGATCTTGAATGGACCTATTTTTAAATAAGAATTTTAGGATATAATTATCAAGTCTTTGTACTGTATTTAGCTTTTATGTTTATCTTTAATCATTTCTGAACGTAAATATACCAAAATTAAATTAAAATTATAGCCAAAACCACTTTATTGCCGCTTATTTAAAAGTAGCTGTTTTTCAGCGTTTTGGCAGTCACCATAGAGTATTTTCAAACTGTTACTACCCGGAACCCTTCTGGTTTGAAATAAAACAATACTCTTAAAATGATGCTAAAATATGTGTAATTTCAATTTAGGTATTTAAAAGTTCAGTAAAACCAGTAATAAACCAGTAATTCAGTAAAATCTTCAAATTCCTTAAAAATGTTAACCCCCTTTTTTGATCTTGAATGGACCTAGTTTTGATTTTAGAATGGACCTAGTTTTGCGCTCCGAGACATCGCTGGCGGTAGCTATCATTGCCTACCACTAACGAACACGCCGTTGTATATTCCATATAACTGCTTGTTGTCACTATAGTATCTCCGTTTATAATTAATCTATAAGCACGGGATATTGAAAGTTGGCTTGATTTATAGCCTAAATAAAAACTTAATTTTATTGATAAAACTAACTATCACTCATCCTTTTTCGTAGTTGCTTCATAGTGTTTGTACATTGTAGCCTCTAGTTTTGAAACTAAAAAGTCTTCCTAATTAGTTAGCTAACATATGTCATTTTATGCTTAAAACAATATAAACTTAATTTATACTCAGTATTGTACAAACATTTTAACCATCATTGATTAAAAGATAAGATGGATCAAAAGATAAGAGGGATACTAACTGCATTCTGTTAAGGGGGCATAGTACCTTTTCAATTTTTTAAAACCTAAATTTTTTATTGATTATTTCGAAAGATTAACATTTTGACCATATGTGTTTGAAGTCGTTTGCATGAATTCCAAATATTGACAAAGTTACAGCTATTTGTACCGCGCATGTCTGGAGCGATTAAACAACGAGTAAAAACTTCAACGTCGTTTTTCTCGAAACCAGGTTTTGAAAGTCGGTACCATAAATATCTCAAGAACGGCTCAAGCAATTCTTATGATTCTTTTTTTGTTTGAAAGCCAACAAAATTATCTAGTGTTTGACCTATCCTTTTCTTGATATTGTAATTTTTGAATTTTTTAGAAATGTTTAAAGTCAATCTTTAAACATTTCTAAAATTTCGCTTAAAAACCATACTTTTATGTTTCAATGTCTGCCATTTTGTTATGTGTTCGAATTCTAAAAAAGGATGGATCAAACACGAGATAATTTAATGTTCTTTCATGTCGTTTTGGAATTTTTCAATTCGGATAAGCCCCCCAGCGCCAATCCATGGTACCGCAATTCATGGTTTTTTTGAACGACTATCTTCAAGGCGCCATAGGGGCAAGGGAAGAGGTTCGCTTATGAAAACAAAATTGCAAATATTAGTATAAAATGCAATGTTTCGAATGCAAAAAAACCGATTCAATTTGCCTTTCGCGTTATCGAGAAAAAATTATTTGAAATTAGGCAAAAAATATGGTGTAAAAGGTACTATGCCCCTTAAAAAAGAGCTATTTTTGCTTCATTTGCATTTAGCACAAAACCAGTTACACTTAAATTTTTCAATTGGATTTTACGTATTTGTTTTAGCACGAAGCAAAAGTGTAATCTATATAATCTATATAAGTAATCTATATAAGTAGAGCAAAATTTTCCCAATTTGTTCGCCTTATGTAAAAAAATTCCCAAATTATGCTAAACGGGACAATTCTTGTATCATTAAAAGTAATGCACAGAAGAATGAAACAAGTTATTTGAGAATACAATTCTGAAGATTTATATATAGCTTTATTGTATAGGAAACTCTAATATTGGAACTTCGAATTGAGTTACAAAGCTAATATTCCAAACTCTATTTAAAGTGGTTATCCCTGCTTAACTATCTACAGGCAACATCGTAAAAATGGTTGGAATCAAAATTTTTTTCATGGACAAATAACGTCCTGTATTTTCCATATAAATACAGCAAAAAGTTTTGCTGTAAGTTTAAGTTTTGACAAAACTCAGATGAGAAATAGTTTAAACACGTTAATCAAGCATATACCAAAGCTTCAAAACACCTTTAGCGCGCTGACCGAAAACCCTAAGGCCAATAAAATTCAACCGGATCCTGTAGTCACAAAATCAGACTCGTCTGAGTAAAAAGAAGCAGCCACTTCTGATGGTTAAGAACGCCAACTTCCTCACCCTCGTGAAACTTTGTGATGCCCAACCGCCCTACAAAATTACCCGGTTTGGCAATAAAATCATCTCTGCGTCAATGGAGGATTTAGAAATTAGGTAAAGGCCTGGATAATGATATGGTGCAAAAAACATAAAATTTGGATCAATATCTGGACCATTTTCGAACTGGATATGCCCAAAAAAATAATATTGTATTTGATAATTTTCTAGTTTAGTTAAAATAATTATGGGGCTCAGAATAAAATAAAATTAGGCCATTACAAATATTTTATAAAGTTTTTGTCCTTCCGGTGTCGGTTCCGGGCCACTAAAGGGGGGGGGGAACAAAGTGAATTTTTTAATCGAGCAAAACACATGGGTTTGAAGCATTTTTATTTAAAGTTTAAGCGTGAAAACCAAATCTGTTCTTGCTTTTAATATATACGTTATTATTTTCCACGCAAAAATGTACGAAAAGAAGACAAAAACGAGAGAATTTTTTTTGGACGATTTTCGGAAACTCCGAATTCGAATTTCCATTTCTGTTTCGTGCTAGAAGTGTTAAGTACACTCATTTTTCGAGTTTTTCAGGCTGTAGAGGCCACGGAAAATTGATTTTATACTCATATCCTCCAAATTTTTTTTAGCCCCCCGAGTTTTCAAGCCAATTTCCAAAGGGGGGGGGGGGTGACAAAAACTTAAAAAATATTTTGCGAAGGCCTTATATTCCGCCGATAAGTAAGCAGGTTGACTTCACATCACCTTTTGGTCGATTGACAGATTAAAAATCAGTTTAGTAAAATATTCAAAATCAAGCAACCGGACTAACGTTGTGCTACGTCATCCGTGGTCGTATCTTATACACAACCCCTCTGATTTTTTTCTTGGGGGATGTAAAGTTTTCTTTAAGCACCTCTCCCCTCTGACTTGTGACAAAATTAATACCTCCTTGTCCACCGAAATTGAGTGACCCTGAGATCTAAAATATTCATTTTTGAAACTTCCTATTTTCTATCTGGTACAGTTCTTCATCGACTATCATTTAAAATTAAAACCTAGTATCTAAGCTTACCTTTAAACCTAGTAGAATTACCAAGTCTAATTTTTTCAAGCACCATTTACAGTATGATTTCGAATTTGACAACAAATGCGTGTCGCCTATGTTGCCAAAAGCGAATCCGTGGCAAAATCTAGACCATATTTCAACTGAAAAAATTGCATATAAATGTATCAAAAATTGAATAATTACCACTAATTAACGAATTTTTCACGATTGCAATATTCAAAATGTTCGACAGGGGCTGTCGCAAACCTTTAGATGCTTTGCAGTAAGACGTAGTCCTACGTCAGTAAAAGTCTGACCTTTCGAAATATGTAGTCACTAAATAAAAACTCGAACCCCGCTGTACTTGATAAACTACGTTTAATACAAGTTATATTACATATTTTTAATGAATGGTTTAAATTTTTGAAACTAATAGGCGACATAATTTTTTTATGACGTGGAAATCGTTTCAACCATATCTGAACAACAGGTAATAATAAATTCCCAATATACAAATGTCACACACAGATACATACACAACGCATATCATGTCACTGAAACATGGTTCAATTGGTGGGCTGACATAAAAACAAGACCCTCGGTGACTGTGACCGATTTCAAATTTTTCAACCGACTTTCATACCTTTCTCTCTATACCGCCTACTTAGCTTCGAGGTACGACGCTGGTCTAACAAGCCAGTCGTCGCATGTTCGAATCTCGGCTAGACGGTGCTTGCTTGATAGAGTCAGTAGGATCGTTACACTGGCCCCGTAATTTTCCTGTACTCTAAACAGCCGGCTGCGAAGTCTGTCGATAAAGAAGGGTAATGTCTAATGACGGTTTTAAGCCCACGACTTTGCTTTCATACCTTTCTAACAGAGTATAAGAAAGGTAAAAGCTGTTCAACCTTGTGTCCTATTAATAAATAACAGTAGTATAGTTGTACTATTAAAAAAAAATTCTTTGTTATTATTTTGTTCATTTACATGGAAGAAACTATGACAATCCTAATTTAGGTCCATTTCAAAATCAAAAATAGGTCCAATTCAAGATCATGTTGGGTCCATTCAAGATCAAAAAAAGGCTTTGTCAAAAAACGATATATTTAATAAAAGTTTCATCAATTATACATTTTTAAAGTACTGATAATGTAGAAAAAACCCGATTTAATCCACCTAGTGGTGAAAGGAACCTTTGTTATACGGTCTTACTTGGTATTTGAGATAGAAATCGACACGTTTTCGGAACATAAATCATCTATTGGTTAACGTTGCGTAATGCCTTGGTTTACATAAAATTTTTGAAAATTGAATAAGTTTACAAATTTTGAACAAAATAGGAACACTTTTAAATTTTGATAGATCCTTTTTTCATGTAATTGCTGAGTAAGGATAAGTAAGTTGTTATTAATTTGAGTAAGTGCAAATAAAAGTAAGTTGTAAGAGGAAATCTTATTCTTTAACATATACATTGCCTAGTAAAGGCCTAGTTTATAGGTTTATGAACTATGCATAATTTCCTGTAATGCCATTCTATTTGATTCACATCAATAGAGTTTTCTTGAATAATTTTAATCAATTTTTATTAACCTTCGGTTACTTACGCTGTTGTATTTTGTACAACACGTGTAGGTTTTTCAACGCCATATTGTTATAAAGTTACAAATCGTTGTTTAACTAACGAATATTCTTCAATAAACTTATTCTGAGCAAAATGTGATAATTATTCAATGCATTAATAATTTAAATTGTTTGAAAAATAGATCAGCATAAACCGCCATCACAGAAACGAAACAATCAGCATGCGAGGTGTACCGCAATTGACCTCAAGTGGAATTTTCTCTCGTTTCTACATAAGGAAAAATGGAAAAAATAGCAAAACTAGCCAATGTAAAATGTTAAAAATGTATCCGTCTGCTGGTAGTTGAGTAATTCGTAGTGAAAATTAAGGTATTTTTTATAATCAAAGTGCTACAGTTCCTAAACAAGCAAACATAGAGGTATACTATATTCAACAAAGTTGTGTATTTTTATCATTTGTACAATTTTGTAATACAAGAAAAAGTCATACAACAATTACAAAAAGAGCAATGATAGAAAAACTGAGTTTACAAATTCATATACAATAAATAAGATTTTTCTATCTTAGCTGTAGAGATGGAAGGTTACTGTCTCTAGCAAAATTTCTTGTAATAATATGCTCTATAACTTTGCAGAGCACATCAATGTGTTATATTGATACTGAAGAAAAATATTTTTTTTTATTTCATTTTTAGGGGGATTAGTCAAAATTTAGATTCCACCAGACGATAGAGCTTTTAATTTCAAGAAACTATTCTAAAGGTTGGATAAACTTAAAACCAAGTTTTCCCAGTCAAACCTCTAGTGCGCACGATTTCTTTGGTTTGGGGTTATAGTGCGCGCGAGTAACTGTGTTGCAAAAGTTGGCGCGAGTGTTCGAGGGTTAATATCTTTTGACCGGTACAACCAATTCTTATGAAATTTTGCATATATATTCGTAGTGTCAAAACCTCTCGTTTGATATTAAAATAATTGAAATTAGGTAAATTATCTTGGTTAAAATCATTATAAATTATTGTTAATTTTGGAGTGGTGTATACGGTTGCTCATAACTTTCAAATTAAACGTCCAATCAAAAAACCATTCAATAGTGATCTATTAGCATATATTATCTTTCAAATGAGACTAATAGCGCATAAATCGGTTTAGCCATCTCTAAGAAACAGGCGATAATTATTACCTTGTCAAAACAGGTTTTTTAAGCATAACTTTTAAACTACTTGTTTGTTTTCAATTAAAAATTTCTGAATAATTTAGCTTTAATAAGGGCTTTCATTTGATACTAAGATCGTTGAAATCGGTCATGTAGTTCTAGAGAAACCCGTGTCACGTATTTTTCACATTTTTGTTTATAACTTTTAAACGAAACGTCGTGTCACGAAGCAACTCAATAGTGATCTACTAGACAATAATACCTTTCAAACAAAAGTAATAGCGAACGATTCGGTTCAGCCATCTCTGAGAAACAGGCGATAGAAAAAATCATTACATACATACACACACACACACACACACACACACACACAGACATTGCTCAAATCGTCGAACCCTATCGATTGGTATATGTGACTTGGCCCTCCGGGCCTCGGATCAATTTCGTGTTTTTCGACCACTTTTTAAACCTTTGTTATAGTATAACAAAGGTAAAAGGTGGTACTTTCCAACAAATAGTAACATCACCACATATCTATACCTATAAAGAATGATTTCTGTCTGTCTGTCTGTCCTGTGTTCCTTATAGAATCAAAAACTACTGAACCAATCGGCGTGAAAATTTGCATGTAGAGGTTTTTGGGGCCAGGAAAGGTTTTAGTGATGGTTAGAGACCCCTCCCCCCACTAAGAGGGGGGGCTCCCATACAAATGAAACACAAATTTCTGCATAACTCGAGAACTAATCAAGCAAATAGAACCAAATTTGGCATGTGGGTGTTTTCGGTGACAAGAATTTATTCTAGAGTAATTTGAGACCCCTCCCCTCTTTATAAGGGGAATTATAACTCCTCTCCCCTTTAAGAGGGGGGGTTTCCATACAAATTTCCTCATAACTCGAGAACTAATCAAGCAAATGGAACCAAAATTGGCATGTGAAGGTTTTCGAGGGCAAGAAAATTTTCCATGTTGAATTAGGACCCCTCCTCACTTTAAGAGGGGGGGCTCCTGTACAAATGAAATACCAATTCCCTCATAACTCGAGAACTAATCAAGCAAACGGAACCAAATTTGGCATGTGTGTGTTTTTGAAGACAAAATTTTTTTCTATGATGAATTGGGACCAATCCCCACTTTAAGAGGGGGGGGGGGCTCCTATACAAACGAAATACAAATTTCCTTATAACTCGAGAGCTAATCCAGCAAATGGAACCAAATTTGGCATGTAGGTGTTTTTGGAGGCATGAATGTTTTCTATGATGAATAAGAACCTCTCCCCACTTTAGGAGGGGGGGCTCCTATACAAATGAAATACAAATTTCCTCATAACTCGAGAACTAATCAAGCAAATAGAACCAAATTTGGCATGTGGGTGTTTTCGGTGACAAGAATTTATTCTATGGTAAATTGAGACCCCTCCCTCTTTATAAGGGGAATTGTAACTCCTCTCCCCTTTAAGAGGGGGGGTTTCCATACAAATTTCCTCATAACTCGAGAACTAATCAAGCAAATGCAACCAAATTTGGCATGTGAAGGTTTTCGAGAGCAAGAAAATTTTCTATGGTGAATTAGGACCCCTCCTCACTTTAAGAGGAGGGGCTCCTGTACAAATGAAATACAAATTTCCTCATAACTCGAGAACTAATCAAGCGAATTGAACCAAATTTGGCATGTGTGTGTTTTTGGAGACAATTTTTTTTTCAATGATGAATTGGGACCCCTCCCCACTTTAGGAGGGGGGGTCCTATACAAACGAAATACAAATTTCCTCATAACTCGAGAACTAATCCAGCAAATGGAACCAAATTTGGCGTGTAGGTGTTTTTGGAGGCAAGAATTTTTTCTGTGATGAATTAGGACCTCTTCCCACATTAGGAGGGGGGGCTCCAATACAAATGAAATACAAATTTCCCCATAACTCGAGAACTAATCAAGCAAATAGAACCAAATTCGGCATGTGGAGGTTTTTGGAGGCAAAAATATTTTCTACGGTGAATTAGGATCCTTCCACACTTCAAGAGGGGGGCTTCTACACAAATGAAATACAAATTTCCTCATATTTCGAGAACTAATCAAGCAAATGCAACCATATTTGGCGTGTGGGTGTTTTTGGAGGCAACCGTTTTTCCCATGATGAATTAGGACTTCTTACCTTTTTAGGAGGGGAGGGGGCTCCCATTCAAACGAAATACAAATTTGCTCATAACTTTAGAACTAATCAAGCAAATGGAACCAAATTTGGCATGTGAGAGTTTTAGATGGCAGAATTTTTTTTCTGTGGTGTATTACGACCCCTTTCCCTTTTAAGAGGGTGGGCTCCCATACAAATGAAATACAAATTTCCTTATATTTGAGTACTAATCAAGCAAATGGAACCAAATTTAGCATGTAGGAGATTTTTGAGTCTTGAATTTATTTTATGATAGTTAGAGACCTCTCACCCCTGTGGTAGGGGGATATGGACTCTCATACAAATAAAACAGAAATTTTTGCGAAACTCAAAAACTAATGCAACTCGAGAAATTCGAGACTCTTCCATAAAACATTAATCAATAACAAGACCACAAAAACTATCTATAGTAACACTAGATCATTCAGGACGAGCCGGTCGCGAGTGTTGCCGGTGACCCGCCGTCGGAAGCGCCGCCCACTGGGGGGCTTGCAAAACTCGAGAAGTGACAAAGATCATCCGAGATTCATGATTTATGTACAACACAGGTTAATTTGTGGCAATACGAAGTTTGTCGGGTCAGCTAGTTATTTATAAATGACGAGTAAATTGAGCAGGAGTGCGAGTGGTGGTGTTAAAAAGCGCTAAATAGGTCCATTCAAGATCAATTACCCTACCAATCTGAATGCATAGAATATATTTTCATAAATAGAATTTTTGATTTAAACGAAAAAACTGCTTTTGAAATTTACAGAATCATCCTTGAATGATGTAATTTTTTGTTGTTCCTGAGTTATAACTGAAAAACTCGGTTTTCCTGAGTTCAAAAATTCATATCTCATGAACCAAACAACGTAAAGGAAACCGTTTCTTATGGAAAGATTAGTAAATTTTCTTGGCATTTTCACAGATGGGGTTCAAATCCAGTTATAATCTTCGATTATAGCTTGGTTCGACCCATGCACCTTCCAGCATTACCATTACGCCCCCCTCCCTCACTTTCCCGCTCTTTCCCCTCCATTCCGAAAATTTCATTACCCCTACCGTCCCTTCATCAATTGTAGAACCACCGTTTCAAAAAAAACTACAAGGTATACAGCCCTAAGGGTTGTATAAATGGGTGACGTAGGACTATATGTTTATAAGAATCTATGAGTGCCATTGTTTAAAAGAAAAGAGCGAAATACTCAGATTCAATTCTTCATTGAATGCAATGGTGGCTTTGAAAATACGTGGACGGGAGTTCATAAGGACAACGCCTGCAGCCATTGAGCCATAGAAGATTTCTTTTAAAAATCACTTGTGTGTACCATAAAAGTTGAAATAGTAATGAATGACCAGCCCACAGATTGTTGTATTAAATATGATTATGCGTAGCTTGACATGTTTCAATAATCTTACTTTTACTCGCTTGTGGCCTTTAAAAGGGCCATTGGTTACAAATAAGATTCACTGTCTTTTGCCTCGAGAAGGTTTTACTAGTTTACTTTCACAGCTTACAGCTTGTTACATAGCATAAAATATGGCACATACGCAAAAATTTCTGTTTTATTTGTATGAGAGTCCTTATCCTCCTACCACAGGGGCGAGGGGTCTCAAACCATCATAAAATAAATGCATACCTCCATAAACCGTTACATGCCAAATTTGTTTCCATTTGCTTGATTAGCTCTGGAGTTATGAGGAAATTCTACCCTCTAAAACCCCATATGCCAAATTTGGTTCCATTTGCTTGATTAGTTCTAGAGTTATGAAGAAATTTGTATTTCATTTGTATGGGAGCCCCCCCTCTTAAAAGGGGAAGAGGTCTCAGTACACCATAGAAAAAATTCTTGCCTTCGGAAACCCCACTTAAAATTAAAAAAGAAGAAAACTTATCCAATTTAGTTCTACTATGTGTATTTTATTCACGACAGATACGTATCTCGCCTACGACTTGCAGGCTTCCTCAGTGTTTGTTTTCGAACTGAGGAAGCCTGCAAGTCGAAGGCGAAATACGTATCTGTCGTGAATGAAATACACATAGTAGAATCAAATTGGATAAGTTTTCTTCTTTCTTAATTTTAGGTTTCGTATTCTACTAAGACGCTCCAAAAACTTTAGTCCCCAAGTAACAATCTAATAGCAAATTGGTCTTATTCATTTCTTATAGTGGGTTTATCAGAGCATCGCAAAGTCTATCTGGTTTTATAATGTTTTTCCCCAAGTAAATTTTATCTTATTTGATTAACATTTCTGAAGAATGACTGAAGGAGAAACACCCATAAAACTGCATTATGAATAAGTGTAATTCACATTATAAGCAGTTTTAAAGGAAACTTGATTTCTGCCCAAAACGACGCTCCTTAAAACTTAACAATAGTTTTGACAACAATTTAAGGCATTCTTCTGTAAGATTGGTTTATCTTAACAATGCTGCCATAAAATTCTCTTAAAACCGTATATTCTTGAAAGAGAAATCATACTCCTAAGAAAGAACATTCTAATGTAAACAACTAATCTGTCAAAATGGGTGTTTGAACCTAGAGTAAATTGGATAAATATGCATCTTTTAAGCGAGAATTCAGCAAAAATTTGTCCAATGTTTTGAAAACTATTTCATATGAACGATCAGCGAAGTCACAAAACAATGAAGTTCCCAAGTAACACACTTGGTTCTAAATAAGAATTGACAACGGATTTAAAACAAATCGAATTGCTAACCTTTCGTTTCCACATACTTAATTACGACCGGATTAACACTGAAACAGCGCAAGAAACGAGCTAAAATATAACATGTTCGTGAAATATTTCAAAGTGACGCCTATGCGTTGCATGGTTTTTGTACTACCAACTAAAAAGCTTAATCGCGCTGTTGACAGGAATTTTTTTCTGATATTTCCCTGAAGTTATATTTACATTTACAAGCAAATAATGACAGACATTTTTCGCAAAATAAAATGGCCAAAGTTATATTTCGGTAATTCATCAATAACTCAAAGCAACATTGTAGCCTTCAAATAACCCAAACTAAAGTGCAATTTTAAATTTATCGTGAACTTTGCCATTCTACTTC
This sequence comes from Sabethes cyaneus, assembly GCF_943734655.1. NCBI lineage: Eukaryota > Metazoa > Arthropoda > Insecta > Diptera > Culicidae > Sabethes > Sabethes cyaneus. Next base: position 21,984,866 of record NC_071355.1, read on the forward strand.
CGAAAAATTGATGCGCTCAAGATTTACTTTTATAAGCCAAAGTTGAGTGGAATCGAAATAAATATCATTTTTTGACAATCTCACAAAACATGCTAATCTCTTTGAAAACCGGTGGGATATTTTGTATTAATTATGTTATATGTCCCTTGTATATATAAAATCATTCTACGACACAAAAATAATGATCTATTACATTATATTTTGGCGCAGTCATCAGCCATGTTTATACAAGATTGCGTTCAAATGAGCACACCGATAACCGAAAAATTCGAAACCAATAAAAAGCTTTACTGTATGCATTTTGCTTCGCGTTAACTTACAACTGATTCACAGTTAATTTTTATTTGTGAAAGAACTTAAATTGCGCTCAAAAAATACCCAGAATACTCATAAATTGGAGCATTTAAGCTCAATAAAGTACTGCAATGTTGCGAAAATGTGTCAAAGTTATGGATCTGTGCTGTATTCATTGTCATCGCTTCGCCGCTGTTCAATGCCGGCAATTCGCCACTACGTAGTTGCTGATATTGGTTTGATTTTTGTGTGAGAAAAAAAGAGAAGGAAGTATTTTTGCTTTTGTTTTCACGTAAGTTTTGACAATTCGGCATGGAGTTTCGTGTGGGTGCGAACAGGTTTAGAAATCTCTTTTACTTTCGTAGTCGCGAATACTCAGTTGTAAATGTTCAATAAAAACTTAGCTTTACAACCGAAATGCAACTTTAACCTGTCATTCTGGCTGAAAACATCGGCGTTAGAAATAAAACATTTTTATAACATCTTGTTTTCCATGAAACTTATTTATAATTTAAATGCAACTGCTTTCTGAATATTTTTCTAAAAAACATGTTGCAAGTGTTACTTGGGTTATCAGGAACAACTGACTATGGTGTGTTAGTTAGGGTAAGTTAGAGAAGGGCGGTGCTGGTGATGATGCATTAGTAAATTTGTATGAACTGGATAAATTTGGTTCGATTGTGTTTTGCCGGCGGCGGTGCGGGTTTCCTCTAGAGTTGGTCGTGTTTTTTTAAACTTTATTAGCCAGCGTTTTTGTTTGGAAAATGCTTGGAGGGGTTGAAGCAGACGAGGCATATTTTCTAAACCCGATAGTAAAGAAGAAGTATATTGAAAATTCTGTAGATTAAGCTTTACGCATGGACGTAGGGATGGTTCCTCCTCAGAAGAAAAAAAGAGAAGAGAAAAATTCAAACTGTGCTCAGTCTTCAACGCGATTTATTCTGCTCCGTTTCATTTTAACTTTTCTCTTTCTTGCTGAACGCAGTTGTATGAGCAACCGCACACTGTGCTACTCATTGAGGAGAATGTTAATACACTTTGAATACGTTGATGCGATGCGCTGACGTATGACAACTACGGGTAGTTTTAACATGGGTAGTGCGTTGCGAAAAAACGACGATTGTCAGTCGGTCATTGCCATTAGAAAAATATTAATCCATTAATGCAGTTGAATTCTTACATTTAGTATATTCAGTTGAGTTTGGCTCGTGAACGCAACTGCATCATATGGTTAGGCATGTCACAACGGCAACAGTGCGAAAAATGTTATTTAGATATGACAACATTAGAATTCCCATGCATTTGCTTCTTGACGCGCACCAACAGGAAAGTCCCATTATAAACAAAGGTAATTCGCCGCTAAGATTCAAAATTTAACGACTTTTGATTGTCTTGACGCCTCTGAGTCTATAGTTGTTGTACGCGCACCGGTTGTTTTGTTTTCACGTTTACTGCTGTAGCTACCGAGAGGACCGGGAGCAAAACCGAAAGTTGCTCATTTAAAGAGCGCATTAAGAAGTTTTTCTGCGCGTCAGTTTTTCTCATTATGTTTAGTCTCTTTCTCATTGTGTGAATTTATTTCTCATTTCTGAAAGCAGTTCTGCTCATTGTATTGAACAAAAAAAGTTGCACTTTTTGCACAATGAGTGAGGAAATAACAAGCCTGCATGGACGCATTGTCGTGCAGTCCTCTTTTAATTTTTAAAATCAATTTATATTGATGGTCAACATGACGACTGCTATACTTTAAAAATATTGAGCTTAATGCAAGTACAAACAACACGTTACATCGACACTTCGTTGACGTTTTCTTTGTTTATACTAGAATGGTAATCTTGCAAAAAACTTGGTGCTCTGAAGTAATTCAAACAATTCTTATTCAAGCGTAACTTGTCTTCTTCAAGAATGCAATAAGTATAGATGAACTTTTCGCCCTCTTGGATAAATTTTCTTTGTCTTGTGTAAGAAATGTTAGTCTAATAAGCGCTTTCTGGTTGATTTAGATAAAACCATTGAAAAAATTGCGAACAGGGCTGTTTTGATTACTTTTGAAATTGAAACCAATTGCATAAAAATGTTTTATTTTACAATTCCGTAGGTGTTAAATAAATGTTTGGACATGTAAAAGGCTTTTTGCCGCAATTTGTTAAAAATTTGGTAGTTATCAACTTCTTCATGAAATGATAGAATGTTTGTATTGATTAAATTTTCAATAATCTAGCAAAAATAACCGGCGCGTTAAAATTTTCTAACTTTCATGTCACATCGACAAACTGAGCGTGGCACGAAAAAAATCTCATTTATGGGCAACCTAGCAGCTGCTTTTATTACCATTTTTATTATTTATATCCATTTTGGAAAAGCAATATCTGTGAATGCTTTTTTCTCTTATAGCTCTTAGTCACTTTAAAAAATTCAAGGCTGTGAAAAGTGTATGTTGTCTTGCAAGTGTTCTTTGAGAAGATAACCATAAAATCATCAACACTTGTGGTGGTTTTCTTTTAGTTTTAAGCGACTCTTGAAAATCACTATAATAAATAGATATCGATAAGAATTACAAGTTTTGAAAGGACCTTGGGAAATATTCTTGAGATCCTTCTTTAGTGTGGGCCTCCTTAGTTTTTTACGGGTTTTATGGCTGTTTTATCGAAGTTTTGTAGAATTACAAGTTTTTTAATCGGTTTTAAGGAGCAAATGCTGGAAACCTCTTCAAGTGCATCTTAAAATTGAATTTATTACTTGGGTCAACCTCCACTTGCCAAATTTGGTTCCATTTGCTTGCTTAGCTGTAGATTTATGAAGAAATTTGCATTTCATTTGTATGGGAGCCCCCCCCTCTCTTAGAAATGAAAGGGGTCTCAGTACACCATAGAAAAAAATCCCACCTTCAAGAAACCCCCAATGCCAAATTTGGTTCCATTTGCTTGATTAGTTCTCGAGTTTTGAAAAAAAAAAATAAAATTGCTGGCCATTTTATCTTTCCAAAGACATACAAATTGTTCAGTTTCGTTGAGTAGTTTAGTAGTTATTAGCATTTGAAATCTTTCATTCCAACGTTACACTTCTATTTTCGTTTTCACAAAGTGCTACCCAGTCCCAGATAGTAAACAAAAACGTAGTCCTACGTCAAAAATATTAATATTGATGCCTGACCGCATTTCAAGGTCAAACACTAAAAAACACGAGTTTGGTCTATAGATACGTGACAGAATAAGAGGGAAAACGGAACATAAAAAAAGTGGAAAAGAGGAAAACGGAAGTGAAAGAAAAAAAACGCGGCAAAAAACAATGAGACATGACAGAAAAAGATGAAGAACGGAGCAAAAACAAAGAAAAATGATAGAAAAGAAGGAAGAAGGAAGCCGAAGAAAACGAGAAAAAAATGAAGATAAACTGAACAAAAAAAGAAAAAAAATAAGACAACAAAGGAGAAAAACGGGATAAAAAAGAAGAAAGGACGAGGAGAAAATATGGGAGCAGCAAAAAGAAGAAACAAGAACAGATAAAGAGACAACGGGACAGGAAAGAACAAAAAATGGGGAGAAAAAAATGAAAATGGGAGACGAAACGGATAAATCGGAAAGGAAAACCAGAACGTGAAAGCAAAAGAGGAAAAGCAAGACAAAATAAGAGGAGGGCGAATGAATAAACAACGAAATAAAAAAACGGACACGAGACTCGGGAAAATGGAGAAAGGGCCTGGACGGGGAAAATCGGAAGCAGAACGACGAAAAATGGAACAGCGGAAATTTAGGAATCATGATTAGGGCAAAACACAGGAAAGGGAGAGAAGAGAAATGGAACAGGGAAAGAGGAAACGCAGAAAAAAGGAACAACGAGAGAGAAAACGAAGGAAAACGAGACAGGAAAAGTGTTGACACCGCAGTCAACTGTTGGGCAGTGCGACGGTGTAATCAGCCAAGGTGCAATCCACAGAACGTGACTCGTGTAAACTGACGGATAAAAGTCAAAACAAATGAAGAGAAGTGAATCTAAGTTTTGGCAAAATTAATTAAACTAAATAGTTATAAAAATTTCCCGCCAGTGCTTTATATATTGAAGAGCTAAAGTGGATAAAACGTTAAGACAGTTTGTGAAAGTTAAACGTGATTCTAAATAAACACTTGAGTGTACAGTGTTTTGAAATAGAAATTGGAGATACAAGTCTGCTCACTAGGTCAAAGGTTTGAACGCGCGAATCTTGCTGTTGTTGTGCTTATTACCTAGCCTGAAAGGAGAGAAAGATTAATATTTAAATCAAAAAGTCAAAAGAGAAAAAAAATCAGAAAGAAACAGGAAAAAAAAACTAAAGGTAAAACGTAAAAAAAACTGGAGTTAAAAAAGGAATACTGGAGATGAAAACGAGGCAAAAACAGAATAAAAAGACAGAAAAGACCTTAAAACAGGGCATCAAAAAAGGAAAACAGCACAGACGAAGACGAAAAATGTGAAAGAAAAAGGCAATAAAAAGAAGTAGAAAAATCCGAAACCTGGAAACGAAAAAAGAGAAGAAGAAAATAGAAAAGATTGAAAATGGGGAAGAATAAGAATAACAATAAGAATAAGAATAAGAAAAAAAAAGGAACACGAAACGAAACAATAGAACAGGAATCACGGGGCAGAAAAAACGGCAAACATGAGAAATGAGAAAGAACGGATGAAAAACGCTACAGGAAAGGAGAAAAAGTGGAAAAATGAGACTGCAACAGGGAAAAGGCAGAACAGAAAAAAGGTAAAATGTGTGATAGAATAAGATGAAAAATGTCAATTTTGATTTTAGGTCAAACTTCGTGTCTATGTACGGTTTGAAGTAAAATTTAAAGCTCGAATTAGTCCTAATTCGAGTCTAATTTAATTCTAATTTTAGGTTTAATTTTAAGTCAAATTTTAACTGTTATTTCAAGTCCAATTTCAAATGTAATTCCAAGTCTAATTTCAAGTCCAATTTAAATCCAATTCATTTCCAGTTTAGAGTACAATTTGAATCCAGTTTCAAATCTAATTTAAACTTTATTTTCAAACCTAATTTCAAGTCTATTTTAATTCTAAATGAAATCAAATAAAATTTTATATTTCAATGTTTAATTTCAAATGAAAAGTTCAAATTCTGTTTTAAGTACGGCTTCATGTCTAAATCCAAGTAAAACTTCCAGACCAAATTACTTCAAATTTAAGTCTAATTTCAAATCCAATTTCCAGTTCAATTTGAAGTAAAGCTTCACACCCAAATCAGTCCAAACACAACTCTAATTAAATACCTAATGTCCAGAGTCCGATTTCAAGTCAAATCTCAACTCTAATTTCTATTCTAGGTTCAAATCTAATTTCTAGTCCAATTTCAACTATGATTTTGGATTTTTGGAATATTTGGAAGGTATTTGAGTTCATTTCAGGGGTTGCAAATCAGTTCCTCTACTGTTTGATTAACTTTTATTTTTTAAGTTTTGGGGATAATAGGGCACAATGAACCCTTTTCCGAAGTATTTTTACCAGTATTTTTACATAAGAATAGGTAACAAATTTTAATATAAGAGCAAGACATGTAATAATTCTGTTATCCTCATTATTTTGGTTGACCAGAAATATAACAAATGCTGTTATTTCTATCTAATTGAAATATATTTTTGTTATCTGTCTGTTATAATCATTTGTTCGGTTGGTGAAATCTATATTTGCAAGAATAAGAACACTTTTTTCCGACTTTTGTTTGAAATTTTCTACCATCCCCGAATATGAATCTATTCAGCCATCAAAAATCCAGGAGAAATTATTGAATCGACCCAGAATCGCATTATCAATGAGCCATTGTCACACTCTGCTGCTGCTTACGCATTTTCGAACAAATCTCTACGGAAACCAGTTGCAGCAACAGCAGCAAAAGTGCGCCCAAAGTGTTGCCAAAATATATGTACCGCATAGAACAGCCGTACGGGACAGACTGGCGCCTGTGAGAAGACAGCATCTTTAGCATCATCACACATCAGCAGCACAGAGCACAGCATATTACGCGGTGAACCACCGACCGCCTGCCCGTATGTACTTAGTTTGCATGGGCTAGGACAGAGAACCGGGTGTTGCTCCCGACTAGGACACGCTCGGTGCAGGACTACAAGCAGAATGCGCATCAAAGTGGAAGTTATCCTTACCAGTGGCTCCGACGGAGTGTTCCACCCTGGCCAGGAAGTGGTTGGCGAGGTGCTTGTTGGATTAACCAAAACGATTAAGGTTACACGTACGAGTGCACTCGCAATTGGCGATTTTATTGTTGATGCCGTAATTGTCTCTCACTTTTGCAGGCGTGAAATTGGTGGTATGTGGCTTGGGACTGACGGAGTGGAATGAGGTCGACGGAAGAAGTGCACGGTTCCTGACGTTGGAGCAGTTCTTTTTTCAGGCGAATGACACCGCTTCCAGTACCACGTACAGTGGCAGAGAGCGCTACATGTACTCGGAGCTGGTCCTCAGTCAGCCCAATGGTATGGATTTGTACCTTTTTTTCGATGGTTTATCAGAAAGTGAAATACTAGCTATTTTTAGACTTTATGACAGCTGGTGGTTACTCGTATGGATTCGCTTGTCCGCTTCCGGTTACACTGCCTGCTTCATTCGAAGGAAACGATGGTTCCATTCGGTATTCTCTTACGGCCATTTTGGAACGGCCCTGGAAACGCTCAAAATCACATTCACTTAACTTTCAAGTCACGCGTCAAGTAAGCCTCAACGATGATCACCTTGTGCCACTGAAGGCCAACTATACCAAAACGCTTGGATGTTGGCCATGTCTCGCCGGTGTCTCGCTTTCCATGTCGGTACAGTTGCCAACCAACGGATTCGTTCCGGGACAGATAATTCCGGCGCTAATCATCGTTACCAGCAGAAGAAACGTCAAAATTCGCAAAGTCATAACAACACTAAGACAGCAAACGACGTACAGTGCACAGTCGCCCAAACGGCGCCAGCGAATCGAAACTACCGTCATCTGTCAGAACGTATCGCCGGGAATTACCCTCCCGGAAGGGGGTGTCCTGGCCGAGGATAACCTGCAAGTGCCTTGCTTGCTGCCGTCGACCAGCAGCAAACATTCGAAGCTCATCAAGGTGGCGTACGAGCTTAGGGTGAGCATGGAAATCGACACGTGTTTCCTGCAGGACCCCTGCGTCACCCTAGCCATTCCGATCGTAATCGGAACACTGACCGAGCAAGACGGTGCGGAACTGTCCGACAACGAATCCGTGCACGTATGGTCGCTGCAGTCGGAAAACTAAAAACACAGCACAAGATATAAGCTTCCCTTTTTATTAAATTTGTCTAAAAACCGTTCAGTATTGTAATAATATTATGTAGTATAGGAAACATTGGAATTACAAGATTTATGGGATATTCGACACGGCAACGTGTGATCCCATAATTTAGATTAAGGCCAGCGTCTCGAAAAAATGAAATATATTTCGAACGCTTATAGCTCTGCCAATTCTGAATTGTCTTTGATGGTTTGCATACCAATCGATTCATAAAAAAATGTAACAATTGCGTGATAATTATATAATTGTTGTTTTTCATTTGCTAGATTGTGAAAATTGGTGAAAAGTTTTAGGAGTAAATTTTCTCACCCACATTTCCGCTGGGATCGGCTTGCTGTCCCCTGACGCAGACGACAACTAGAAACATCTCCTATTTACTGCATTTCCGATTATTTCCGTTCAAAAAAGTTGATCCATTCCGGTATTGTTTCGTTAAATAGTAACGTTCGAACTTTTCTGTAAATATATGAAAAAGCGAACAAACTCACTGAGTCATGAAATTGTTTTTCCAAGAACGTCATGTCATCACATGGCATACTATGGTGCTTTGTCAGCACGTACGTTGCGCCCGGAACGAATGGGCGCATGTTGCCTCTCGCGCTGCTGGTTGGTATCGAAGGGGTTTATCATGAGTGGTATGTTAAAGATTGCACACGACTTTCTTATCAGTATAGTAGCATGTTCGGCGTGTATAAAAGCTGTTTAGGTTTTTCAATACCAGCATTCACTTCGTACAAGTAGCGTAGATAAGCTTCAACAGTTTTTCGGTGATTTTACCCGGTTCCACTTTACCTAACCTCGTTGAGAAAATACAGTACAATGTCCTGTCGGTGTTGTGGAAATAGTAAGTCATTTGAGAGTCCGATTCAGCCAAATTTAGAATTTAGTACTTACCGTAAACCAAATTCATTTCTGTTTCTAGCAAATTGCCAGTGCACCACTTGCTGCGGAGATGGTGCACCCTGCGGGACGAACTGTCAATGCAGCTGCTCGTGCAAGACCGGAACGGGCTGCAATCAACCAGGATGTTGTTGTTAAAGACATGTTACGGTTTAGTGTTAAAATCTATATGTAAAATGAAAGTTTGGAGTTTAAGTAAATAAAACAATTAACGGGAAACTAGCAGTCATCAACTTTTCATCGTTCAGCCCAATTTTGGAAGCAGTTTTTGGGCCCAAAAGCGGGGTTCTGTTTAAAAAAAATGTAAATACTGCATTCTTCCTGCCAATCTGAACACAGCGAATATATTTTCATGAACAGAATTTTTGTTTCAAACAAAAAAACTGCTTATGAAATTGGCAGAATCGATGACGACTAATTTCACCTTAAAGACGACATATGTTTTTGAACTGTATATACAGGGTGCTAGGTAGCTTAGTGCCAATATTTCAGAGGGTGATAGAGGATCATATTTGACGAAAAAATCCTTCTACGCATATGGCCAAATCTCAATCGTTACAGAGTTATTAAACATTTTCAGCTTTCGGTTCTGTTTACCTTAAATTAGCTCTGGTACAAAAGCTATGCTAGCTAGCTCAATTATGTTACTTCCATTCGAAAGCTGAGAAAATTTTGTATTAAAAATTGCGTTTAAACCTCCCACTTTATGAAATTTAGTAACTTTTAAGAAGCAAAAAGCTTTGAAATAAGTGTTTCTCAAGGTATTTTAATCGAATTTCTCCTAAAAATGTGTGATAAAACTGATTGCTGTTATTCACCAATTTAAAGCGTTCTCCAATTAGTTCTTTGCCGTAAAACGTCTATCTCTTTTTGTTTCGTCGCAATTTGATTTTAAACGTATGAGTTTGGGTGTTGAATAAGTAGGTAACCGAAATCTCATACATCACGCATATCACACTAGATTACCACGTGCGTTGAACACATTCTGACACGTATGAAAAACAACAAAAATGTTTTTCATAAATTGAGGGTTCGCCGCCACTTTTGCTTGCATAATCCTGCAAAACTCAAGCCGCTTAGGTTTATTCGCTAGCAGCAGCTCTTGAACCTGCAGTGTCAACAAATACTCCGTGAAGTAAATATTTCGCCCATGCTGACACTATGCTAGGCTGCGACGTTTTAACACCGAAAGAAAAGCTATTCTGAAGAAATATTTAGGATACAGGACTCTACCCCTCCACAGCCGACAGGTAGCGGCACGCGACACAAACTCTGTGCACAAACGCCTGAGTCGTTCTTGCTTTCGAAACTGTCTATGAAATGTCGAGCAGCAAAAATTGAAACGAGACCCTAAATCTCGGGTACTTTTTCATGGCGATGTATCTGACAATGAGAGATTCTCTTCGTTTCTCCTCTCTTCCGCTTTTTACGGCGAAACTAAAGCATTAAAAGGAAAATTTTCAAAACATTTGGCTAGCTAGTGCCTCCGGCAACCGATTCGTGCAAAGCTGACGGTCTACCCTCGGTTATGCTCCTCGATGATAAAACAGATTTTTTACGTTATTTACGCACAGATTTTTTACAGTTATGTACGCTGATCTATCCGCGGCTTTCGCGTACCATTGCCACGCGGCCCAGCAGCCGTTATACCAAGCAGTTACTGAGTCGTTGACGGATCCCTGTCGGAAACGGTAACTGGGTCTCGGATAGGTCCGGGATGGTGGCTATATGGACGACAAGCAGGTTCCCGGTTCAAGAGGTTGTGTCAACTGCAGACGAGAGCTTTGCGGTTGCCAAAGTGGGTGGAGTGTGCTACTGCAGCTGTTATGCTCCGCCGAGTTGGTCGATTGAGCAGTTTACGCGGATGGTAGACCGAGTATCAGTTGTGCTGACTGGTTTAAGGCCGGTGGTTGTGGCGGGCGACTTTAACGCTTGACTGAGGAAGTCGTCGCACGAACCATAGGGGTCGGATTCTGCTTGAGGCTCTGGCAAAGCTCAACGTAGACCTGGCCAACGTCGGCACCACTAGTAGCTTCAGTAGGAATGGTGCAGAGTCTATCATCGACGTGACATTCGGCAGTCCTGGTCTGATAGGAGACTGGAGGGTAGACAATGGCTACACTCACAGTGACCATCAGGCGGTCCGCTATGGTGTTGGTCAGATAACGAGGCGGCAGGCGGCGGGTAGAGCCAACACTCCGACCACCCGTGGATGGAAGACATCATACTTCGATCCCGAAGTATTTGTGGAAGCGATCCGAAGAGAGTGCGGTGATCGCGATATGCCCGATTCGAACGCTGATCATTTGGTAGAGGTGCTGTCGCGAGCGTGTGACGCCACCATGTCTAGGAAAAGCCGACCGTGGTATGGTAGATCACCGGTTTACTGGTGGACAGAAGAAATTGCGGAACTCCGCGGAGCCTGCTTTCGTGCAAGGAGAATTATGCAATTATGCAAAGAGCTTGTTCGGATGAGGGCAGAGCAGAATGTCGAGTAGCACTAGTTTCTGCACGCGCAGCGCTTAAGAGTGGGATAATAGCTAGCAAGCGAGCGTGCTTTGAAAAGTTGTGTGCCAGTGCCAATGCGAACCCGTGGGGTGATGCCTACAGGGTCGTAATGGCCCACAGAGCGATCGCCAGAGAAGCTGGAGCGGATCATCGAGGGCCTCTTTCCGCGCCACGAGCCAAGGCCCTGGCCTCAGGCCGCTGAGTCGTCCCACGGCCGACGTTCCAGTATCTCAGATCATAGCGTAGGACGGTCGGCCTCCGTGCCGAACATCCAAAGTAACATGGGCGACGGCGGATTAGGATTAGGTCGGGGAGGAAGTAACGGTTACGAACGAGGAACTCATTGAGATCGCTAAATCCCTAAAGGTGAGCAACCCAAGGAGCAAAACGGCAGCAGTTAAAAGAGCAGGTGTGGAATAAGAGTTGCGTGGTAGCATCCGGTGCTGAATAAGCGAATTTGCTGAAGTACGTGTTGTTTAAACGTTATATCCCACATTTTTCCTAGCTTCTAATCAACATCTACATGTTGTTATTTAAGTGTGGAACGAGAGTCGAATAGGCATTGTGCAAACATATCAGCAGCACAGCTAAGAACAAGTGTAGAATACCGGTCGTTTAAAAGCTACCATATCAGCTAAGAGCAATTGTGGAGAAAAAGTGGAATAAGAGTGGAATAAGCATTGTGCAAACGTATCAGCAGTATTACAGAAAGCACGTGTGGAATAGTGGTGGAATAAGGATGGAATAAACGTGGCGCAAACGTATTAGCATCATTGCTGACAGCACGTGCAGAATAAAAGTGGAATAAATATTGCGCAAACGAATCAGCAGCATTGCTGAGAGCAACTGTGGAATAGTGATGGAATAAGGGTCGAATGAAAGCTGCGCAAACGTATCTGCTGCATTGTTGAGAGCAAGTGTGAAATATGTGTCGATTAATCGTCGTACAAATGTATCAGTAGCACCACCAGGTGCAGGTGTGGAATAAATAGTGCTTGATGGCAGCCAATAACACCAATAACTTGAATGACACTTTATACTTTACACTTTATAATTTATATAAATAAATTTATATTAGGTACACTTTATTTCTTTTTTTACAGATTAAGAATAGAAAAAATTTGCATTACCACTTATAGCAGAGACAAGTCTTTGCTGGTCGTGGCAATCCTTTTATTTGTTGTTGTCTGGACGGTATGTATCTCCCTTGGCGTGTCGTTATCCCTCGTCTAAGGCAACCAGCTCTCTTGACGCTTTGCGAGTTACTCACAATAGATTTGCTCAGCAAGATGAATTGCGTCGGGCTAAAGCCGCCAGAATTGTTATGGTCGGGTAGCATAGTGGCGATACCACCACTGCTAGCGCCGTACCGTAATCGCGTGACCAGCTCCCGCTGCCGGTGCACAAAACCCCACTTCTGCTCGTGCCATCCACTGCTGCTTTTTGTTTTTTAGATGAAAAAAACTAAATCCGATCCGATGACAAATATACGTAGCGATTAGCTCAGAAAGCAGTACTATCTGCGTAAACTAATGACGGGGTGACAAAAGCACTATTCCTCTGCGGTACTGGCACGAACCACTTCTGCTGTTAACTATTCTCCGCTGTTGCTAACTAATAACATCACTGCTAACTAACTGAACAATCGCACACAATGTTCGCAGCTAGCCGAAAGTTCTGGATTTCCAGTTTCCAGTGAATTTCACTCAGTAGCACCGCTCACCGTCGTCAATATTCAAGAGAAAAAAAACTTTGCGTTGTGAGTGTGTTATGTTGCTGGTATTGCTGGTGGTACAAGCGAAATACTTTAGCACAAATAGTTTATTAAATGTTTAACATGTGCAGAATAAATACTTCTAAAGCAATCTTGTACAGCAGATGTCAAACATGATTTAAGAAACTACTCTTCAGCGCTTAAATGTATTTTAGCCCATTTTTGTTCCACGCTTGACAAACTTAAACTGGTAAATCCACATCGGCTAAAAACTCGGAGCCTGTCATCTGTCAGATTATCTCAGATGTGTTCGTCGATGGCTTCCGATCATCAGGATGTAAGTTCGAACCCGGATGAATGAAAAAAGTATAATGGCAGGCTTGATAAATTTTGAGTCAACCAACGATTTCCTACTAAGTCTCTCATTAAATTATAAAAATACGAATACAAAAGTGAACATGAAAATAACGAAACCCTCAAAATAAAATAACAGTAGGTACTTCCTGCATATTTTATTCTTTTTGCTTGTCTAAATATTGAACTGCTGTGGAATAAACGTAGCTTCAGTGTCATTAGCAGCAGTTTAATAAACATCTCTATGCGTACTGAATAAACGTTTTACTATACGTTGATTAACAGCCATACAAACGCATCTTCCACGTCCATATTCCGCACTGTGCTGTTTAAATTCTCCAAAACCTACTGTATAAGCATTGAACAGAGGTGTTTAGATATACTTTAAAAGCAGCTATACAGCATGTGCTGAATAAAAGCTGTCGGTGAAACGTTTAATAAGCAAAAATTGTTCCTTGGGAAGGCACCGGGACCAGACGGAATCCCGAATATGGCCATCAAAGCGGCTATTCTGGAGGCTCCCGAATTATTCGGGGCAGTAATGAGTAGATGCCTGGAAGCTGGCCACTTCCCGGACAGATGGAAGCGACAGAACCTGGTCCTATTGCCGAAGCCGGGAAACCCTCCGGGTGTCCCCTCGTCATATAGGCCGATCTGTCTGCTCGATAATGCCGGCAAGGTACTGGAAAGGGTTATCCTTAACAGACTCGTACAGTACACTGAGGGTACAAACGGTCTGTCAAGGAACCAATTCGGTTTCCGAAAATGCAAATCTACGGTGGATGCCATCTTGTCTGTCACTAAGACAGCGGAGGTGGCGATCCAGCGCAAGAGGACAGGTATTCGCTATTGCGCAGTTGTTACGCTCGACGTGAGAAATGCGTTTAATAGCGTTAGCTGGGACTCCATAGCCAACTCGCTTCGGAACGTCCAAGTGCCGGTGTCGCTGTACAGAATTCTGGAAAATTATTTCCAGAATCGTGTGCTATGCTACAACACGGAGGAGGGTCAGAAGTGCGATCCAATCACCGCAGGGGTTCTGTAAGGTTCCATACTGGGCCCGGAGTTGTGGAACGTCATGTATGACGAGGTGTTGAAGCTAAAGCTCCCGGTAGAGGTGATGATTGTCGGCTTTGCGGATGACATCACCTTGGAAGTCTATGGTGAATCTATCAGAGAGGTAGAGTTGACGGCTGCCCACTCTATAAGCATTGTTGAAGATTGGATGCGATCCAGGAAACTGGAGCTAACGCATCATAAAACGGAGGTTATCGTGGTGAACAACCGTAAGTCGGTGCAGCAAGCAAATATCAGCGTCGGGGACTGCACCATTTTGTCAACGCGGTCCTTAAACCTCCTGGGAGTGCAAGAAGGCTTCCACAGCTATTTCGGCATTGTCTCGTATGATGTCTAATAGCTCTGCGGTATATGGCAGCAAGCGAAGGCTATTGGCCAACGTGGTCCAGTCCATACTCAGGTATGGCTTACTTGAGCTACAAAACCGCTGGAAAGCCGATCAACGGCGAATGAACAGCCTAACTACCATAGTCCAGTTATTTAAGAGTGTGCGTTAAGCACAATAGCCCCTCCCTGAAGCAATACCGATAAGGTGGTGCCAGGGGGGATTGAGGCTGGAGACTCGAGTAGGCTTTTAGTGGGTCTGGCTGGATCCTCATGCCCCAGTAGGGGGGTCGGGATACCAAACCCCACCCCCTGAGTTGTCTTCTCAGGTGTCTGATAGCAGATTTCCCTATTTGTAAAACGAAAAAAAAAATCCGCGGCTTTCGACAAATTGAACCATCAAATTGCTATTCACCTTTCATTCTGGTAGACTAAAATTTTCGGATCGTCTTAGTAAAATACGAAACCTGGAAAATTAAATAAAAAGAAATTTTTTTTTTTGACAGATACGTATTTCGCTTACAACTTGCAGGCTTTCTCAGTGTCTGTTTTCGAACTAATTTAATTTTCCAACATTCTGGTAGCCCACAAGGCAGCCATCACGGGTAAAAGTAGCTGTTTTTCGTTTGCATTATTCTACCATCTTTAGAATGTTTACCTTCCAACTACTTCCAACTATTTCATGCATTATTTCAATGATATTATATAAATTAAAGTGTTGGAAGCTTGAATCACGTTTTGAGGAGTGATTCAAACTTCGAACAGCTATTCCGGTTTTCCGGGTTTTCCTTCGGGAAAATTAATTGTTTGCATTGTAAAGCTGTAGAAAGCAAACTCGCTTTATATGTAGTACATGGAGTTCGAAAATATTAGCAAATGACTTCAGAAATATGGATTAAAATTAATTATTGTGTGAACAATTTAAACCACACTGTTAGGGGGATTTCAAAAGACAGTGTTTAGACAAATAATGTAATTTCACTCATTTAAGTTGAGTGACACTAAAACTGAGACTGAAATATTCGAGCTTTGAATGTCGACCATGGAAGTGTTCGAAGTTTGAATCAAAACCGAACTGTAACTTTTTGGTGTTTTTCATTATAAAATAACATTTTATCCTCATTTTCAAAATTTTCCCATAAAAATAAATAAATTGTCATGCTATCGAACCATTCATGGGGGTACAATAAAGATGTTTTCGAACATTTCGCTTTGAAGAACGTTCCAGCATGGCTTAAGTGTTCGAAGTTTGAATCAGAACGGTACCCAAATCTTGCAAATTTATCCGACTTGCAACTTTCATGCCTTGCTTGCGGATTTTATGATAAAATGATAAAATTTTTGTCTACAAAGTGAGTAGCAATAACTGTCAGTGTTCTTTGGACGTGTTTGATTAAAAATGGGCTAACCATACATGTGTCTGCATATTTTTCGTTTAGAATGTATTCAAGTGTCAACACTGCTTGCACGTTTGTTATGAATTTTCATCCGTTTATGAGTCGTTGTAATCATGGATGCAAAAAGGGAACTTGTGATAAGTCTGGTTTTGAAACATTTTCGACCATATGATATTTTAAAGAAGTTGAAGCCATTTGGAACAAATGAAAGATTCATCTTTCGAACCATCAACCGATACAAGCAAACCGGTTCTTGGAAAATACTCGCTAAACATGGCCGTAAACGCACTGTAAAGACACCGGAAGCCATCAAACGAGTAAAAAAGCGAATTCGACGGAAACCAGATCAGTCTGAACGGTAAATGACCAAGGAACTGAAAATTTCGCAGTCAGCCATGAAAAATATGTCGAAAGATGATCTTTGATTAATTCCATACAAAAACAAACGGGTGCACGGTTTGACTGAAGCGGAAGGTTGCAAAAGTCGAAAGATGTCGGTAGCTGTTCAAGCGGGTACGGTGATTGTGATTTCTCGGGACAAACTGGCTGTTCAAAGGTTCCAGAATGTTTCCAGGGTGATGGCATGGGGATGTTTCTCCGAAAATTTGAAGGTTCCATTGCTGTTCATTGGACCAGGTGTTACATCGATAATGTTTTGAAAAATCATTCCAATCGGCAAAAAATACCACACGAACGCACACCAACAAGATTCTGCACCGTCTCACCAAGCGAAAGCTACACAGGTTTGCTGTGAGGACAATTTTCCGGATTTCATTTCTTCGAAAGAGTGGCCTGCCTCTTCGTCTGAGTAGAATCCTCTCTACTTTCCTTGCATGGGGTCACATGCTAGGCAAACCAAAGGTTTGTCTGTGGATATTTTCAAGCAATGCCTTAGAACCTGTATCGTGCGTGCAAGCACGCTTCTCAACAACGATGTCATGTCATTACATGAAATACACTCAAAATTGTAATTTATGTAAGCTTATTTTTGTGACTTATTTGTTGCTTTACTGAAAGTTATTACTACTCGCCCTGTAAAACCGTCTGTTTTTAGAACTTTTGATAGCTAATTAAAAGTTATTACGTTGAGCGTCTTAGCAGAATCTCGAATACGAGTCTAGTTAGGAAGCCATCCTAATTTGACTCGTAATTTTTGATAGTTTTTTAACCGCTGTGTTAAGTAGTTTACAATACAAAAACACGTTACAAAAATTAATCATCACCGGTCATTCGTCCTACATTCATCCAAGAGCATACTCCGATTCTCACAATACTCATTCAGTGTGTAGGAAATTGGCTCACCTTCGTGCGTCACTCTCCGTCTTATGCCTATACCCGGACGGTTACAATTCTCATCTCGCCAGTCTGTTCGTCATCCTTTCCCGTTTCGCACCGCTCTGTTCACGAGGCAGCGCCTGCAAGTTAGGCAAAGACAAAAAACACGTTGGCTGGCTGGTGCTTAACGATGGAAATCCAACCGTTTTAGTTGTATCCTTTACGACGCACTCAGTGGACACTAGGACTGGTGAAGCATATAAGCTTAGGTGGTGGTGCCACCACTATCAGTATTTAGTTACAGTTAATGTAAATCAATAGAGACATGCATAATCGCATGCCTTACACGCACGATTGACGCAGCATCGGCGACAGACTGGCGCCGCCGCTTGCTGTGATGCTGTTCACTTTCTCTGCTGGTTCAGGATTCAAACGTCGTCGCTTTCGTCATCCTGTCTGCGGCTGCTAAGATGCCACCGAAGCTCGAGATCATTCTCACCAACAGTACGGATGGGATTTTCTATCCTGGCCAGGAAGTGATCGGTGACGTGATTGTAACTCTCAGAAAAAGCTATAACGTGTCCAGTGAGTACCAAAAGATATTCGATTGGAAAGCAAATTAACCGGTTAATTTTTTGCAGAATTAAAGTTAACAATTTTTGGTGTTGGTAAAACAAAATGGTTCGAACGGCAAGGTCGTGGTTCGATAGCCTACAAGGCGAAAGAACGTTACTTGTACTCAGAGTTGGTCCTGTTCCAAGCTGACGGTAACGATTTTAATTCGTCATCATACAGACAATACAAACTACTCAACTTGAAACAATTGCAGAAAAATACAAGGATGTCCCGACCGGAACGTACAGTCATGGTTTTGCGTGTGTCCTACCGGACACGCTGCCTGCTTCGTTCGAGGGCAAGCGTGGCCACATTCGTTACTGGCTAAAGGCAACCCTCGAACGTCCCTGGAGACAATCGAAGATTCATTCTCTCAACTTCCAACTCGTCCGGCAGCTTGATCTGAACAATGAAATCCTTATGCCGGTTCGTTCCGAACTAACCAAATCTCTCGGCTACTGGCCGTGCGTTCCGAGCGGTGTTCTGTACGCCTCCGTAGAGCTACCTACGTCCGGATTCGTACCGGGACAGTTCATTCCAGCGGTCATCCAGGTGAACAATAAGGGCGGTAACAAAATCACTCGAATCGTCACCATGCTGGTCCAGAAGATTACCTACAACGCCAAACGACCGAAGGTCCATCAGAAGGTGAAACGGCTGGTCGTGTGCAAGAGTGTAACACCGGAAATAACCCTTCCGGAAGGAGGTGTACTTGCGGCGGAAAACCTACAGGTACCGTGGGTGCTTCCGACTAGCAGTTTTTCACGGGTGATAGAAATCGGTTACGAGCTGGTGGTCGAGTTTGAAATCGATACGTGTTTCTTCAATGCCAACCAAAGTGTCCGCGTTCCGGTGGTAATCGGGGTGATTCCGGCGCGTGATGCCGACGCCGTGGAAAACAATGCTATCCGTGTGTGGACGCGGAAAGCTTGAATATCGGAACCGGTACTGGCTGTTATTGTTGCATTATAAGGTCTGAGAAAAATTAAAGTGTCTACGGCTTTTCTCGTTACGAGATTTATCGTTGAATTTTCATATCTTTAGCAAACTTTGCCAAATAAAAGATTCATCTATTGCGCAGTGTTTGATGGTCTGATAGTGTTATTCGAATGTTTAAAGAATCGGTGACATGAGTTAAAAAATTTGAATGATTTCTGCTCTATAGGGTGAAATATCTTCTGGTTTTATACTGTTAAAATCATTTTATTTTTAGTTTTGTTTTCCTATGTCTTTCAGGGAACGGATAATCTTGTCATCATAAATATTTCGATGGCAGATTTTACAAATTTCAGTTTTCTTATTGTAGCATACATCGAACTTCCCACCTGAAGGTAAAACAGACGACGAGAAAGAAGCACGTGCACGGTTGACACTTGATTTGCATGCGTGTTTGTTTTCAATTACTTTCAAGTGTATAATTTGACGAAAATATTGGTTAAAAAACCCACATGGTCAGGTACACCTTAGTCAAACTGGTTAATTTACACGTCATAGAGGAATGTATTCTCTTGCGTTCGATGAAAGGCTATGAAGGCTAAAAGCGTTGGTGGAAAGTTCGCATCTTGCACCTAAGAAATGGCGTTGAATATTTTTATGTACGTGAAAAATGACCGGATGGGGTTCCAAAATTTAAAAATAACGTTTGTCTATTGGTGAGCTATGAACTTAGAAGTAAGTGAGCAGATAGTATAGAACGCGCTTGGATTAGACGGAACCAGATTGGATAGCATCAAAGCGACAAGATTGTTTTTTAGGATAACGAATGATTGAGCAGTGGTGTTTAATTTGAATTTTCTGTGCTAAAAAAATATTGTTCGAGTTCAGCACACAATGACCAAAAAACATCCATGCGTCAATCATGTGGTTGTTTCTGGAATTTTCCTGCACTACCAGTCCCAGTAAGTAGGGCACACAGTCAGACTAATTTTCATCGAAAACTAATCAATTTTTGTTGTTCAGAGAAAACCGCAGCTTCCTGATTGTACTTAAGAGTAACAATCCTATATAATATTGTGTGTTCAATTTCAATCACAAGCGGTGACTATTAAACACTATTAGAATCGCTTTACTTACTATTATTACGCTTTATTACTATATACATGCTATCCCTAATATAGGTAATTGAGGCTTCGGCAAGCGTTATCTTTTACTCGACGTCATCGTTCCAATTATTATTGCCCACGAACTCTTTCGTTCCAACTGAGCAAACTGACGTGACAATCATCGATGGTTGGTAAGTGCGCAAAATGCAACATAACCGACCGACAAAGTCACCCGGCCTGCTGCGAACTATTAGCGCGAGCCTCTTGTCAATTGCGCACGACACGAAAATTGTACATATAAAAGTGTCCCCCGCGGGATCGACGGAATAGTTTGTGGGTTAACCAGAAGCAATCAACCAGTTTACAACCGACGAGTGTCGAACTTCTTTAATTTATTGGAAAGTGCAAAAGTTTGAAAAAGTTACAGGATCAAAATGCCGTGCAAGTGCTGTGGTAAAGGTAATTATTTCTACCTAGCTGTATGGATACGATAGTTTCTGTTTAAACTAAAATTCATTTATTATACAGCTGATTGCAAATGCACAAACTGCTGTGGAACTCCGGACAAACCATGCGTGACGGGATGCCAATGCAATTGTGGTTGCAAGACGAATAAAGGTTGTGACCAGCCCAAAGGATGTTGCTGAAAATTCCAAAACAAGCTGAATCAAGTTGAATCTAAAATGTTTGTTATGTTAAAAAAATAAACAGTGTTCTTTTGGTAGCTAAAAGTTATTGGCGTTAAAATTTTGAAAATATTCAGATCCATTGCATTAGCTTCTAGCAGAAGGAACCGGAAGGTTTGCTGGAACCAATGGTGAACCTGTGGGGAAGGGCTAAAGGGAGCTAAGTTCTTTATCAATTTCAGATCTCGACTCTATATTGGACTTTTTCCTTTGTTTTGTTAGACTTCGTCTTTCTGAAAAGTAGCTCTGGCGTGCCCAGGCTGGGGCATACTTGGGTACGTGCCCCACCATATCTGTAAAATTTATTGTAAAGCAAAATAATTTCTGCAACTCAGAAGTCCACAGTTTTTAATTTATTCCGTCACTGTTTTTGCTATGAGTAAACTGATTGCGTAAAAAAAGTTCCAGTTTTAAGTCTACTTGTTAATTAAATTTCAAGTTTAGTTTCAAGCCAAATTTAAACTCAATTTTAAATTCAAATTCAATTCAACACCGATTTCAAGTCCAATTTTAAGTCTAGTTTCAAGTCCAATTCCAAATGCAGCTTCTAGTGCAATTTAAATCTATTTTATATTCAATTCAATTTCTACTTTAAGTTACCTTTAGAGTCTAATTTTATGTCCAGTGCCAAGTGTAATTTCAACTTCAGTATATCATTTCAAGTTTAGTTTCAAGTCCAATTTAGAATGAATTCATTTCCATTTTCAAGCCCAATTTTAAATTAAGTGATGGTGGAAAACTCCAAAGAAAAGTCGAACAGAAAAGTGTAACAGCATACATTGGGCAAAATCGACCGAAAAAAACGGAACTTTTTGATGCCGTTATTTTTAAAGGGTAAGAAGTGATTTTTCTTATGTAAAAAATCACGAGAAATCGATTGATGGGAAGTATGTAGCCCATTTTGCCCCCTTCACCCAATTTTTTTAATAGTTTTGAAAGAACCACACACCAATTTTCTCTAATTTGAGATTCTATGGTTAGAAAAGAAGAAGAAGAATGTTAGGAAAAAGGTATATGAACAACTTTATTTTAATGCAAGATAATGTAGTAGTCTGTTTTGCCCAATTTTACTCAAGGTTTTTGAATCACAGGCAAAATGCCAATTCGATACTTTTACCAGAAATTTTACAAGAAGGCATGCTTGCTGGGAAGGTTGAAAAAGTCAGAAGATCGAACAATGATCAAACTTTTCACAAAAATGTCATGTAAGGGAATGTTTTGCCTTGCTTTACCCTACAACTTTTACTGAAATCTGAGAATGTTTTGATAGGAAAAGGAGCAAATGTGAAAGTGCTCCGATTTCGTTCAAATTTGGTGTGTTTGTTCCTAGTTGAAAAATTTTAGACTCATATTTTTTTATTGAACGCTTAGTGTGCCTCTTTCTGAGTTGGGGTTGCTTCAAAAAACATAATGTTCTTTCTTTCTTTAAACTTTCGATGTTTTTGTAGTTCGGAATGCTTAGAACTACCGTCGAACATATTTTCTGAAAAGTTGATTGAAATATCTTTTATTTAGAACTAATATCATTAAAATCGGTTCAGTGGTTCAAAAACTATGAAGCTTTGAATGAAATAAAATCGGAAAACATGACGATTTTTGTGTTCACCCTAACTAAGAAAGGGGACCCTAAGCGTAAAATTAAAAAATATGGGTCCATAATTTTTCAGCTAGGAACAAACATACCAAATTTGAACGAAATCGGAGTACTTTCACATTTGCTATCAATACATTCTCAGATTTCTGTAAAAGTTTTACCCTACAACAAGGCAAAACATTTCTTTTTCGTGACATTTTTGTGAAAAACTTGATTGTCGTTCGATCTTCAAACTCTAATCTTCTAACTCTGGTAAAAGTATCGAATTGGCGTTTTACCTGTAGTACAGAAACCTTGAGTAAAATGGGGCAAAACAAACTAGATTATGTTGCATTGAAACCAAATTGTTCATATACCTTATTCACAACATTCTTCTTTTCTAACCACAGAATCTCAAATTAGAGAAAGTTTATAGATAATTTTTTCAAAACTATTGAATAATAGGAGTGAATGGGGCAAAATGGACCACTTCCCGTCATTTCCGCGCGTTGTTAAATGGAAGACAAAAGACAACAAATGGAATGGAGGAAAATCAGGACACAGCAAAAGGACGAAGAAACGGAACAAATAAAAAAGTTGGAATAGAGAAAGAGGAAACAGCGGGACAGTAGAAAAAAGAAAAGACGAGAGAGAAAAAGAGTGAAAGCGAGACAAAAAAGGGAATACGGAACAAAAAAAGAGAAACCAAATGAGAATAGGTAGAGAAAAGGAGAAAGATGAGACAAATGTGGAACAATGGAACGGACGGGAAAAACGGAATTAAAGAATAAAAAGGTCGGAATATGGGAAAGACAGTATTAAAATATGAATGAAAAACATGAGGAAAAAGAGAACTGAAAATAAGAAAAGATGGTATAGGAAACGAAGAAAAACGGGAAATTAAATAGGAAACACGGGAAAAACTGGACTGAAAAAACGGCACAGAAAAGGAACGTGTGAGAGAATAAGACGTAAAATGTCCCTCGCAGTTTCAAGTAAAACTTCGTAACCAAGTTCGTATGCATGTCCGGTTTGAATTCGCTTCTAGTTCAAATTAGTCCAAGTTAAAGTCTAATTTATTTCCAATTTTAGGTTTAATTCCAAGTCAAATTTAAACTCGGATGACCAGTCTAATTTGAATTATAATTTCAAGTCTAATTTTAATCCAATGTAGGGTACGGGTGGGTATTTCCAGCCCATTAATCAGTAGCCTGAACAATATTCAGAAATTACATTGAAACTATATTTATTCGATACAAGATTTTTATACCAGTTGATAGAATATTATTTACTGAATATCGGCGTGTATTTTGGTTTTAATGAAACGTCACTGAATTTGAGTTATAGTCGCGACAAATGATGAAGTCGCTGCGGCTAAATTGAGCCCATTTTCTATAGTGGTGTCTGTGTTTTTTAAATCCGACCGGCCTAAATAGCCTGCACAGGGATTAGATGCTTTGCAAAAACAGATCAAAAGAGGACCGAAATTTTTGTGTTCTTCCGTGATACAAAGAAATAGAATTGGTCTGTGATAGCATATTCACAGCTGTTTAGTTTCTAGAATAAGTAAACGTGATCATAATTGTGTGTTTTCCAAACCATCATCATGAGCGGATACGCGTAAGCGATTGCTGCTGGTTTTTTTCAGCCTGATTACGTGCCAGAGGAAAAACATGTTTATTGAATAAAATTTAGCAAATTACTTACATTTTTATGAAAATAGTTATAACACATTAAAGCCTATGAGTGCAACATTCGTTTCAATATTGTTATATAGCGGCAAAGCTTTTATTTGGGAAAGTGTAGCCAAAAAAGGTAATGTATGCCGAAATTAGTAGCGTGCTGGGTGTTCGGATATGAACCAGTTTTTTGTAGCAACCGATTATTTTTCGGTAATGCTCAAACTAGAATATTATATTTGCGTTAGATTAATTATGGAAAATATACATTCGACTTACAAGAAGTGGTTTTACTGTCTATCCTTTACACCTTCTTCCTATACAACGCCGATCGCAGTATACCTATTAATATTCTAATTTCTTTATTTTATTTCACGTTACAATTTATTACAACTTACGGTTTGGTAAGTACGTTTCTGCCTAAGGTCAACTTAGGGTGTGCTACCCTACTTTATCTTTCGCGGTTGTAGATACTATGAACGGATTGAACCAGGTAAGTATACTTTTTTTACACTTTTGTTTTATTTGTTTTAGACTACTTACAATGGATTTACGGTTGGTTACGTTGATTATTCTTTACAGGTAAGTATCCCAGGCTACTAGTATTTCGATGGTTGCTGTATCTGCAGGTAAGTATAAACAGGTATTGTTTACATTTTGGTATACATTAATTTCACTGCATAACTTCTTCCTTACCACTCAAAACACTAACTTCTACCACTTATCAGGCGCTGTTTCGCGAACCCGGTGCTATTTCGCACGTTGAAAATGGTAAATAGTCGGTATTATTCAGAATTAGCTTTGAAACACTTTCTATTTGTTTTTCAGAACACTTTTGCGATGGCGTTTTTTATTTATCTTCGCTCTTCTTTTACCCTCTAACCAACATAAACGTCATAAGCGATGTTGGCAGTGTTGCCATATATGCGGTATCGTAACACTGGGAATACCCTCCCGTACTCTATGTTAGGTATTTTAAGTCCAATTTTAACTTCCTTTTCGAGCTTAATTTCAATTTAAATTTCAACTGCGGTATCCTATGCTTATGCTGCTTAATTTCAAATCAAATTTGAACTTTATTTTCCAATCCAATTCCAAGTCTAATTCAGTTCCACTTTCAAATAAAAACTTTACATATTTTTTAAGTTCGATTTCATGTCTAATTCCAAGCCAAATTACTCTAAATTTAAGTCCAATTTTCAGTTCAACATGAAGTAAAGCTTCAAGCCCAAATCAGCCTAATTTCGACCTAATTTCTAGTCTAATTTCAAGTTTAATTTTAATTCCAATTGCACCCGACAGTCCAGAGTGTTCAACCCGATCGACCGGTATTTTTGTGGCAATCAGTAATAATTAGGGTTGGGAGTACCGACACTATTTTTGAGAACCGGTATTTCGGTACTGGGAGCATCAGTGCCGGTAGTACCGGTTCCAGTACCGGTACCCATATGTGTTTAAGAATTATAAACTTTATTTATAGCAAGAACCGAAAAAACTCATTTATTTATTTTAACACTGATTTATTTTCGTGCTACTAGATAGAGGCAGTAGGATCGGTGCACTAGCCCCGATCCTGTCCTGTACTCTAACAGCCGGCTATGAAGTCTATCGATAAAGTCTTAGAAAGACGTTTGAGCCCAACACTTTGCTTTTTTCATCTTCGAGATTTGATTTTAGGATGCACAGAATCCATTACAAATTTGAGAGTGTAACTTTGCTTATGATGGAAGATATACGCGCACTTGCGTCATCTGAATGAAAGGTATTCTGGACTATTATAAGCGAAAAACAGAAAGTGGCGTAGGCTCAAGCAAGTGCTGCAGGCATTACTTAGAGAGCTTTCCATTGTACACCTGGAGAATATCAGGAAGCTAAGGAATTCCCTTGGCACCAGGAATAGAGGGGCCCAACGCGTTAGACCCAATGGCCTAATGGCTCGACTAGGTTGAAACCGACTTGAGAATTTGTCGATACGCTCAACGAATTAGCGACCAATAGCTCAGGTACCCAGGACCGAGTGCAATGGAGACAAATTCTTGCTACAGCATGAGCCACCCTGGCTAGATGAGAACCCGCTAGATGAGAAGGAGAAGGATGCACAGGACTTTCAATGCATTGTCTTCCATGCCAAAACAAATCTTAGTATTATAATTGCCAGGCCCTCTTGAAATCTATCGACTCGACGTGCTCATGGCATCGAAAAACATAACCAAAGCTTTGCCTGTCAAGGGCAAATTGAAAGAAACCGATTTATTTCAAAGATTTCTTTGGTATCTTGGCGTAATCGAATTCGTTGAATCTGGAACTGCCTTGAAGTACTGAATTTAATCTATTTATCACTTCGTCATCTTTACTAATGAATTGTTTCTGCTTATGATAATCGATGTTAATAATGATGGACATTATGGAATGAAATTTCCTTGATAAACCAAACTACTGGGCTGATTCTTTTGTAGTGTAGTCGGTCAATAAACTTCGTAGAAGGCAATTTAGGTGTAGTGGTTAGCATTTACGCCAAGGACCTGGGTTCATATCCCAACCCTGTAGAAGTCAAGAGTGACTATTGTCGAAACTAAAAACTTCGTTGTATATTACAAAGTTATCAGGGATGATTGTCAGTTTTATTTCTGCTGCAACGGATATAAATTTCAGCATCAGCGCCTGGAACCGAAAATACCGGTATTCTCGCATGCCAGTACCGGTACTTCGGTACCAGAAAATTGGTCGGTAGTACCGGTATTACCGGTTCCGGTACTCCCGGTATCCCAACCCTAGTAATAATAAATTCACCGTCCTGCGATAACTCCGTTTTGCCTGGTCAAAACATTCACCGGAAAGGTCGGGTGCTCCACCTTTTGTTTATGTCTGGACACGCTAGTGGTAGTGGGGTCATTCCAAAAAATCTAACTCGAAAAGTGGACAGGTTTTGAACGTTCTTAGCGGTTTCCTGATCGATTTTTATTATTTTTGTACCAGTCGATTGGAACATCTTCTACGCGTCGAACCAAATGATGTCGATTTATTGAAAATATGAAGCTTTGTGATGAGTTGGCAAATGGCAAAGACGTCATCAAAGTTTTAACGTGTTTGATGGCTCCGCTTGGGAAGTACTCCAGAAAAAGTGCCATAAACTCATCGACCCGACAGGTCGAAGATTTTTTACGTAGGGTACCGAAGGATGTTTTCAGTTTCAGCTTAGCTTAGCTTAGACTGAATGCACATATTACACATGTACAAGTAATATGACTGCATAAAATGGTTCACGTGACTAATCTAGCATGAACACTTCCTATCTAATTGCACAGGTTCATGCCCGACTGGTTTCGTTGAATTCATAATTTGAGAGGTAACCTAATGAGTGTGAATTACTTTTTCATATCTTTTATTATATTTTCTTTATAATAAATCATAGCTCGAGGTATGATGTTGGCCTAATAAGCCAGTCGTCGTATGCTCGAATCTTGGCTGGGAGAGGCAGAGGCTGTTGGAATCAATTCAGGTTTCCACGAGCGATAATGGCGGCTATTGAGCACAAGTGGCCACAATCTTTTGACATTCATTGCAGGAGCGTCGATTCACCTTAATTGTGATAGGATATCTAACTAGCACCAGATCAAATATGGGCCATACAACAATATTCCTTATTAATGGACGCAGTTGTAATATGGCTCTACAGGAGGGAAAAAAAGAAAAAAAAGGAGCGTCGATTTTGCCCTGACGGAGTTACTATGGAAACATCCATGTTTGGTTGTTGTTCGAGTGTAAACATGTAAACATTGTTTCATTTTGCAGATCAGCTGAAGTGGAACATAACTGAACGGACTCAAACTTTTTTAGTGGTTTGCGGCCATAATTTTCTGAAAGCACCGGCTCAGGATACTTTTTACAATCGTGCGAATTAAACATTCGAGTGCACTTAGAGGCAAACATTAACTTCATATTGGTCGAGCCGTTGCCAAGTTTGCTCTCGAACAGCGTCTCGTTTTGATAAGAACACTAGGCTAGCACCTAGGCTTTACTTCTTTTCTTTGCTACCTTTTGTTGTATTTTCTTTATAACAAATCATAGCTTAAAGCTTACTAAAAATAGTTCATGCTAATTCACTCAATCGACCAGTTAGCTTCGAGGTACGATGCAGGTCTAACAAGCCAGTCGTCGTATGTTCGAATCTTGGCTGGGTCTTTGCTAACTCACAGCTAACTGATCTAATACATGTCCTTAAGCTTAGATTATTAAAACATAGGTACGCCACTCTTCGCAGATTCAATCGTCAGTAAAGTGGCTCCTGACGGCAGCAGGGTGTACTAACCTGCCATAGTATTCGTAGAGCGTTTTTATAAGCACACGTTTGACTGCATCATCTGTCACTAACACTTGAATAAAATGAGAAGGCGATACAAAGACTGTGATAGTCTAGTTCATGCTACCGCCAGTAGTTAGTGCTGATGGCATACTTTTCACTGATGTATGATGAAATCAAAGACTGGCTTATCTAGTCCCCTTAATAATCTAAGCCTTAAGCCATAATTGCAAATGGCTTACCGCTGATAGTTCAGCTTGACGGGGCAAGCCTTTTTAAGTCCATCAGCCAGTAGGTCTTCAGAAGTAACGTAATTTATGTTAACCAATCCTGTTTCCAATGCATCTCGAATATAGTGCTACCTTATTTCGTATCGATAGTCGCTTGTGCTCAGGCTGTCACGCAGGATCTGGATGAAGCCAGTTTCTTGAAACGGCAACATCAGTCCTCTCTACCATAAGGCTTTGTGAACTGCTGTAGATATTCCGCTTCGTATGTGGATAAACCGATCGTAGGCTGTCGCTTACTACACCAAGAAATAGCGACACCCTGTAGCTTGAACATGTTGCCGCTCGTTGATTTTTTATCGTCCAATTCAGCTGCCCATTCCGCATCGCTATAGCCAAGAAATTTGCATAGTTGCCATCCTTTTTGTAAACCAGTTTCGCACAAAAGCAGCTAGTTTCGTCGGAAAAACATGTTCTAGCATTATTAGCCAGAGCTCATTTCGTTTGACTGACTCGTTCGCCGCTTTAAAGTCCACAAATAGATGAGGAATCTGCAAGTTGTACTTCCAGAACTTGTCTACTAACTGACGCAGGGTAAACATTTGATCCGTCATGGAGCGACCCTCACGAAAATCAGCCGATGAAAAACTCCGCTAACGGTCTCAGTCTACAAAACAGGAACCGGGGAGCACATTATAGACAGAATTCCGACTAACCACTCCTCCGCCATTTGTTCTTTTTTCCAGATCCCAACAATGATCTGGTGGATTGCTTCACAGTTTTTATCCTGCTGATCTTCGTGTTTACCGCTCCATTCAACAGCGTCCGACAGTGTATTCCAATGACAGGACGGAAGAAATGCTCCTTCCTGATCTGCGCATTTGTATCTCCGACGATGATTTTCACCGGATAACTCGTTGCTTTTGCTTCCCCAGCACTACGAAACCAACTTCATGTTCTGGCTTTCTACCGTCACTGTAGTAGATGTGGTACGTTCTACGGAATTTGACCATCAAACCTCCCGTTCGACTCTGATTCGATGCAGTTCTCGATCTAGCAAACCAGCTCATGGAGTCGGCTCATAGAGAGGTCGAACATTCCACGTACCGAGTTTCCAATCGTTTCCGATATGTCGTTCAATTTTCCAGAAAAGTTACTACCTAATACAGTAATGACCCGATTTTGTCACCCCCATGATGAATTTAGGGGTGACAAAATCGGGTATTTTTTTCAATTTTTATTTTTTTGCAGATAACTTAGAACGAACTACATATACTTCATTCTGATCACTTTGAGGCCATGTCGCACTTCCTTCTACCTCTCTGTGGACATTTGTCACTTTTTCACAGCACTCCCAAAGGTATGAAAACACGCGTTTTTTAATTGCGCCGAAATGGTTGATTATACTGATTAACTATGTTCAGAGAAATTTCACAGCGTAAGAAGCTCTTTCTTATGGTATGAACGATTCTTTGATTAACCCCCCTAAAAGTAAGATAGAAAATTTATTTTTCAAGCAGTAAGAGATAGAGCAAAAAAAAGTTCTACAAAACTTTTGAGAAGATTATTATAAAGAACTTTGCCAAAGAAAGTAATCTTCTAGCTATTATAGTTCTGGAGATAAGAAACAACTTTTGTGGAAACTCCACGATAATCAACTTGTTGAACACAGTTCTTTTCACAGTGTTTTAACACATTTGACATACTAAGCTTTTGATAAATCAAAAGCGTGACAAAATCGGGTAAAAAACGTGACAAAATCGGGGCAAAAACGTGACAAAATCGGGGGTGACAAAATCGGGGAGTGACAAAATCGGGGAGTGACAAAATCGGGTTACCACTGTAATTGAAAAATGCGAGTTTACATGAGTACCATTCCATTGCAACGAGCTTGTTACACGAGATGATTATTAGGGTGCTTAGGCGTGTAATTTCAAGAATTTGTTATTAAAGTTAGTATCCAAATAAACAAAAAAGTCTATGGAATTGAAATTAAAAATTAAAAAAAAAAGAATTTTATTAAAAGTTCACTTCAACCCAAGAAGAAAACCCCTGCATAAAAAAATCTGAGCAGAACAACAAACCGAAAGAGTTTCCATTTTTTTTAAAGTGTAAAGAAATATTTCTCAATTTTTGCCTGTCGAAGAACAAGCAATCGTTCTTATTGTATAAAGCCCTAAGGGAGAAATAGCGCAACAGCGCCAGTCGTCAATCAAAGACCAGCTTGACTTCAACCTTCGTATTTCGCTTCGCACCGACGGACGACGACGACGGACGGCACAAGCCAAATACAAAGGCCTACAATCACTGCAATCACCCACATCACAAGTAGGACTAACCCAATTGTTGAACAACCTCTTCCGAATTCGCGACAATCCATTCATCAGCGGCGATCCTTCCGTGATTTTTTTTTCGTTCTTCCGTTCCGTTCGTTTGAATATTTACATCCGTGCCCCGAAACAGCATCCAAACCAGTAACGCCCTGCCCCAGAGATGAATGAGTTCAGACGATAGTAATTGAATGAATTACCTACTAAATACGCTACTCAGCAGAAGAGAAGCACCACATACAACGCGCCTCGAAGATAGGCAAGCTACTATAGCACAATGTCGCACATGCGCTGTCTCGTATCACCGTTTCACGGTGAGAAGTGAGACTCGTCTCGGTATGTATAGGTGCCAACCGACGGTTAGGATTAGGCGGACAGAGGAAAAACGGGGTGTTAAAAATTAAATTTTCGCAACCCTACAGGATAAAGCAAATCGTAAAGCTCACCACCACACGGATGCCACTGGTACCGATGAGGCTTGTATGTACCTAGCGTCCACTGTTGCGCCTGAAGGATATACCACCATTCGTGACTCGGTTTTTTCAGTGTTTACTAGGATCGCTTCGCAGTTGGCGACGAACAACGAACCATCGAAGCGAACGTAAAATCGCACGTATCTCTCCTCCACCCAACAGACAGGCTTTTGCTTCCATTATACCTATTGATAGGCTATTTTTTCGCTAGTGCGTCTTATTATAGTGCTCTAAGTCAACCAATATGCCAACCACCTGTAAGTTTCGGCTTAGGAACGACACCAACAAGGTGTACTATTGCGGCGAGAAGCTGGACGGAAGCGTTGAACTAACGTTCTCCGAAATCAAAAAAGTGAACGGTAAACATACGTTTTGTTCGACATGCCTTTGTTCGATTGTTGCGGGTGCTTCTCAGGTGCGAATATTTACTCCTTGATAAAGCGAAAAGAAAAGAAGAAAAAAACGATAGTGGAGTTGGGGTGAGAAAATGGGCGCGACTGTCTGGCAAACGGCATAACTTGCAGGCGCACTAGTAGAACGCAATAGTTGAATGGGCGAAGAAGCGTTCAATGAATTAAAGGGTGTAAAATTCGTCTTTTCGCAGGAATCAAACTGATCATAGCAGGCGTCGCCCATGTTAAATGGATACAGCACAGAGGGCCCAATCGATACAGCACTACGTTCAAGGGTAGTGAAGCTTGTCTTCACTCCGAAATCGATCTGCTGCGAGCGGATGGTAGGATCTAAATGGAAGCTTGATTTTTTTTTAAATTCAACCCATTTATTTGTTAGGCGACTCAATGGACGTTCCGGCGGGAAAGCATACCTACAGTTTCGATTGTTTTCTGCCGGAATCGCTGCCGGCAACGTTCGAAGGAAAGCATGGACGAATTCAGTACATTATTACGGTTATCCTTCAACGTTCCTGGAAGGCGGACAAAATTTTTACAATCGAATTCATAGTGCTACGGAATGTCGATTTGTGTGCAGAACCACCGTCGATTCGTGGTCCAGCTCGGGTCGAAATCAGTAAAGCCTTTCGCTGCTGGCCTTGCCGAACCGGGCCTTTGACAGTTACTCTTCAAACGTCAGCAACTGGCTATGTTCCTGGTCAGCGAATTCCTCTGGTGCTGGAGATTAACAATGGTAGCAACTCCAAGATCCAATCGATTCATCTGAAGCTGGTAATGGTAGTTTCCTATACCAGTGACACGCCCAGAGTTAAACTGAAGGTCGATAGGGAGGATGTGGTACGAGTTGAGCTGGACCAGGCAGACGACAGCGACGAGGTTAAGTACGAAGAGAATCTAATAGTGCCGCAACTACCGGCAACCAGTGGCAGCGACAGTTGCTGCAAGAAAATCAAAATCGAGTACGAGCTGGAAGCCGAACTGGAAGTCGGTGCCGTACATCAGGTGCTCAAACTAAACATTCCCGTAGTAATTGGTACCATTCCGCTCAACAGCGATCGACGGGAATCCACCATCATGGAATTGGAAACTTAGACTCCGACTTAGTGCCACGATACAGCGCGCACGATACAAACGGTTTTGATTTCACATATTTTGGAGTGCTTCACAGTTTACATACATATATAATATATACATGTTGACATTTTACATATTATACTGATATACTTTATAGCGATGTTTTGCAATGTGTCCAGGTTTGCTTGTTAATGTTGAAATGTCACAATGTAATAAAGGGAATAACCATAATACGCTCAACTCAATAGCAATAGCAATCATTATAATTACCATGCCGAACTCTCGCCGAACTACGCGAATTCCTCTACTGCTTCATATCATTCTTTAACTTATATCCAGCTTCACCTCGGCACCAACATCATGGGCAATATTGAACAGCAGGTTAGAGCAGTCCATTAAACGCCGAGGAAGCGACTGAATTATCCCACCCACTATTTTGACGTATGATTGCGTTATACGAATGCGTCGTACGAATCAACTTAGCTAGTTTCGTCGGTAAACCAGATTCTAGCATTATCTGCCGCAGCTAATTTCGTTTGACTTAATTGTACGCCACCTTAAAATTAACAAACACACCATGAATCGGCAAGTTGTACTACCGGAACGTGTCTAGTAACTGACGCAGAGCAAACATTTGATTCGTCGTTAAGCGAACTTCACAAAAAGTTTACTTGGCACTTGCCGACGAAGGACTCCGTTGACGGTCTCAGTCTACAGAACAGGATTACAGGACAGTACGTTTTAAACAGAATTGAGCAATGTTATGCCTCGATAGATTTTACACTCGTATGGATGTCCTTTTTCGAAAATAGTCTTACTCCGACATTATATTCTTTCGCCCAGCACCTAACGATTCGTACAGCCGCTAGCTTTCCGGTTTTAAAAGTTCTGCTAGGATACCGTGTTTCCCAGCAGTTTTGTCATTTCTTGAAATTGGCAGCGAAATTAGACATGAGATAGGGCTTGAACTGGGATTTGTAATAGGACGAAATTTGAAATAAATGCTAGAATTGAAACCTAAAATGGGACCGAAAACCGATAAAAAAAATGGATTCAAATTGAACTTGAGACCTTGAGACTGGACTGATATTGAACTTAAAATTTGATTTAAAATTGGACTTGAAATTGAATTTCAATTTGATTCGAAGTTGAAATTCCGTTTCAGTTCCCGTTTGCTGCACGAGGTGGTACAGTTAGAGCCAAGTCTGTCCAAGGCTGAGAGAAGGAGTTAATGATGATGAGCAAAAGAGCCCGAATAACACAACCCCGAATGTAACACTAGCCCGAATACAACACTAGCACGAATGTAAGAGTAGCCCGAATGTAACACAAGCCCGCATGCAGCACGAGCCCGAATGTAATACCAGCACGAATGTAACATTAGGAGCTCCGTAAACTGCTGTATGAAAACAGAAGGTTAAGTTTTGAATTGGAGTGTAGCACCCAGGCTTTGCTTTCGGATCGGTGTTGCGAAGCCCACACTCGTGTGGTCTAATTTCCTCACAGACGCGTACTCATTCTTTCTAACTCTCGCTCTTGATTATCCGTGCACTGCAACAAGTTTTTGCGAGTGTGTGTTTAGCTAACAGCT
This sequence comes from Sabethes cyaneus, assembly GCF_943734655.1. Classification (NCBI taxonomy): domain Eukaryota; kingdom Metazoa; phylum Arthropoda; class Insecta; order Diptera; family Culicidae; genus Sabethes; species Sabethes cyaneus. Next base: position 22,019,013 of record NC_071355.1, read on the forward strand.
ATGGTCGTCGTTGAAACCCGAGCTGCTGATAGCGATTACTCGCGAGGGTTCGCACTCCCGCGCATGAATAAAATCGAGAGCGAAGATGACGAAGAAAACGAAAAGTAATGCAAAATTTGTACCACATTTCTTCATTAGCTTCACGGGCAGCTGATTGCTCATGAGTTTTTTGACTCGCGAATAAGCTACGCAGGAAGACAATGAGAGGGTGTGCATGCGCGAGTGTGTGGGTAGCAGAATGTCTGCACACAGCAAAGGTGGTTGTTTCTTTTACGACGGTGTGAGCGATGTAACCGTTGAATACTATGCTTCTCATATTCTCTCGCGTGTGAGTAGGCATCGTTGACTCCTCGTTCGATTCGCAACATTATTTAATCCAGGTTTTATTTAATCCCGAGAATAATCAAGAATAAGACGCACAACAATAGTAATTTAACCAGTGGCGACTCGTGGGGGTTTAGCTTACCTGTTCAACCAGCGAAAAATACAAATTAATACGCAGCTTTTTTTATTATTGCATTTCTATATTTTATTCATAAAGCAAACATTAGAGGTATACACGTAACGCTTGCTATGTTGCGTAACCAGTATATTTCGTGTCTGCCATAATTCGCATTGCAGTTCCGGTTTCTATGAAGATGGAACTGTTATGCGAGTAGCGGCAGCACAAATACGCAATATAGCAAGCGCTACGTGAATACCCCCATTATTTAAATAATAACGGAATATGACGGTTTACTTTACCAGCAAACTCGTCTCTGAATTTTAACTACGATCCGAAAACTTTTCGTTCAATTTACCTATTGGACCAAATTCAAGAATAACCACCTTACTGCGATGCGCGCACATGCCCACACCACACGCACCACAAGCAATATGCGTAAGTTGTTCAATGCTAAAGATGAACGAGTTGATAAGAAAATTTTGCGAAAAATGCAGGCCAACCGCGCTTTATTTTCAAATCCACTTCGTACCAACACATTGTTCCTGGTGGTAATTCAGTATCAAGAATCAACACCAGGAATAATGTGTTGGTATGGTTGTGCATTGAGATCTCTAAAGCAACGTTCAAACGTCGTGTTGAACGGTTAGTTCAAAGAAATCACGAACGAGTGATGAAAACAAGTTTGTCGGGCTGAATTTTGTTGTCTGTCCTATGAACAGGTTGAACATGCGAACTAGTCGCCACTGAATTTAACTACTGTTATTAATTGGTATGTAAGCTTTAATTGAAAACTAGCCCCGCTCTAACCTAAACCTATAAATACTGAAACAAAAGACCGCCTCCTATTCAGTTTGAAAGTCGTCAAAAGCGGCTTCGTTAGAATACAGGAAAATTACGGGGCCAGTGCAACGATCCTATTGACTCCATCTAGCAAGCACCGACTAGCCGAGATTCGAACATACGACAACTGGTTAGTTAGACCAGCATCATACCTCGAAGCTAACTGGGCGGCTTTTTTTATAAAGGTAACTTGATCCGAGGACTAGGGAAAAATAACTAGAGGCCATCTGGATCTAGGAAAACGAATAGCCCTAGATAGATGTGATTTCTGCGGGGCTTACAGTGGTCTATTGACCATTTAGCAAATTTTACAGCAGACGCACTTTTCCGAAAAACTCTATAAAAAATTGTATTTTATTCAGGTTCAACATGACAATATATGAAAATCCCAACTTTTGTTGAAATATGCGATTTATTCATACCAATGCAATGTACATAGACCAGTATGTATTAGTATGTAATATATATGAAAATATTTTACCTGAAATCCCCAGAACGTTCCGCAACATAGTAACCTATATCAATGGGATTTGTAGTCAATAAATGATGCAAAGCCCCCATAAAATGGGTATTGGTGAAATCAGATACATTTCGTTTGAATCCAAACGTAGAAAATTCGAAAAAATTACATAATTCAATCTTCGTCCTGAGGTTGCCGGTAACGCAAGTGCACTTATTTGCACGTGTGGTTGACTTCCGCTGATGGAAAGCATACTTATCTTATACTAAATTGATTCGTTTTTCCCCTATTTTTTGTTTTTTGACGTAGGATTACGTCTTTGTTTACTATACCGGGTAGGGTAGCACTTTGTGAAAACGAAAATAGAAGTGTAACGTTTGAATGAAAGATTTCAAATGCTCATAACTTCTATACTACTGAACGAAACATAACTGTTAATATGTCATTGAAAAGATAAAATGTCCAGCAATTTTATAGTAACATACTTATAATAATCTTTCATACGCTTAATAGTGAAAATGTTTGTGAAAACAAGGTCAAATTTCGTTAACATGGAAGGCTAGCGGTAAGTACGAATGATAAGCGGGAGCGGACTACTGTGATAGCGGCTAGTAAAAGCTTTTCGGTCCAGGATACAATGAATCGATGCTGATAACCTGCATGCGTGTTGTCTTCAGAGGTGTGAAATTGTCAAAATTTGGCGGACTAAACATCCACGGATGGCGACAGCTCTGAAGTAGCCTTCATATCGAAAATAGTAGCTACTAACAGATAAATTATAGCTAATAGACTATGTGTAAATGCTTTCTGATTAGTTTCAGTTGTTTCATGATTAATCAATCAGTAAGTAGGTACCAGAACCAAAAGTATTTGCTTTGGCTTTTATGTTATTTGTAACCAATGGCCCTTTTAAGGGCCACCAACAAATTAAATGAAGGGTAAATAAAATTTTTGGTAAGCTACACTTCGCATTTATAATTGCAAATTTACTTTCTTGTAAAAATATTTATTTTATCGTACCTAAAACTCTAAATATATACTACTTTGGAGGCGTTCCTTTCAAACTACTGTGTAAAGCGTCGTTAATAAAAAACAACAACGACAACTTCAAACTACTAAGCTACAACACTGTAAAAGTCCCTAAAACAATTTTTGCAGTTGCTGATACATCAAAGAGATATTTTCAGCTGAAAGAAAATTAAATTTTTTCTCCAATAATTACTTGATGTTGGAGGCCACCAAGGCTGATTGATGGATGATATTCACATTTATCTTGAAGCATTCACTAGGAGCTCGAATGACATGATAATTCTGTGCCTTCCGGTACGGCATTTTGGCTAATTCACTCATAAACAAGAAACGAACGAAGATCTGAACCTCACAAGCGGTTTCCGTAGCGCATCTGCTTACTGTTTTAATGAGTCAAGCTGGAGGCGATAAATATACTTATGAACATACACATGCCAGAAATGCAGTCTGCATTAGTTCTTGCTCTAATGATCTGACGTAAAGGAATACTCCATCAAGTAAAACATGTTATCAATACAATACAATATAATGTTAACATAGGCCTACGTCACCCTTTTGTACAACCCTTGTGGCTGTATACCTTGTAGTTTTTTTTGTTTTGATTATAGTCACTTTAACAGCTTAGGTCATTCGTGACTTCTGCGGGATTTGAACCCGGGTCCTTGGCGTGAGGGGCGTGAATGCTAACCACTACGCCGGAATTAACCCTTTTCCTCTATTTGTTCTCTGCACTTGTTTTGATCTTTTCCAAGTTTGACATCTACCTCGACCTCGAAGATGATATCGCGTGAGTACCCGTGAGGAGTACTCCCTACCTCGTTGTCGTTCAAGAGCTTCATCAGCTGAAATTACACTCTCATTGCCTCCCACAACAATGTATTATCAATTAGTCACTGTGGAAAGCAACGCAATTGAAAAGAGAAAACCAGAAGAAAAATGCGATCTAATCCACCAGGTGGTGAAAGGACCCTTTGTCATACCATCTTACTTGTTATTTGAGAAAGAAATCGACATGTCTTCGGAATTTAATTTAATTGACGCTATGCTAGTTGGTTCATATCACTGCTACTGAGAGATACTAAATAAGAGAATGATAGTACCTTTCATCAAAATCATTAAAATTGGGTTCACTAGCTCAAAAGTTATTATTTAAATAAAGTTTAGCAAAATGACGATTTTTGAACCCACCCTATGTCAAAAAGAGGACTATGTTCCCTGTTTCATTGGTTATTGGTTTTTGGTTATTTTCTATCCCGTTTTCTTTTATATCCCTGTCGACCTCTTTTTTCTGTTTTCTTCGTACGCCTTTTCGTGTCTCGTTTTTCTCTTTCTCTCTCTCGTTTTGCCTTTTTCTGCACGCTGTTTCCTCTTTTACAGTTCCTTCTATCTTATTTTCCCGTCTTGTGTTTCGCCCTTTACCTGCATCTTGTTTTTCATCTGTGTCGTTTTTCGTTCCATCTTGCTCCGCTTTTCCTCGCTTTCATGTCCTGTTTTTCCTTCTTTTCTGTCACGGTTTCCTTTTTATCGTTTCATTTTTTTCCTTCATTTCTTGCTCCCGTATTTTCTCTTTCCGCTCAATTTTTCTCATTCTTCTTTTGTCTTCCGTTCTTCATCTTTTTCTATAGACCATTTTTATGGTTGACTTCAATCAGATGCGAAGACCATCTTTATGGTTGACTTCAATCAGATGCGATTGCATGAACAAAGCCAGTGCTTGAAGGGTTTCCTGTGAGATCTTCTGACAGCACTCACGAATCCGCTTTTTGAGTTAGTTTACGTTGCCTGCCTGCTAGTTTACAAACTGCTTGCCGTTTTCGAAAACACGACGTGCAAGGATGAACAAAGAGGTTCTCGATCGGATTCTGATCCGGAGAACAAATGAAACGGTGAGAATCGAAGTGATTTTTTATTTCGCACTATTTTTTATAATATAGAGGAAGGAGGGGTAAAAGTTCGATAGGGGTAAAAGTGCGATTCAATGATTTATACGTGCACGTGGGTGACTACTTTGACAGCTTGAATTTAACGTAAACTTTGGTTGTTTACGAAGCATAGTTGCTGAGTCATGTGCAAATTTTATTTTACGGCGGATTCGATGTAATTTTTCGTTACACGGCAAATACGATATCAACAGGAGGATATTTCTTGTTGAAAATTTGTAGCAGCGTTTTACGTCACTCACATATATGAAAATACGGCAAAAAAAAATTACAAAATATATTTCGCTTTTCCATAATTGAATCAAACCCTGTCAAACGCCTAGCGGGGTAAAAGTGCGACTCCTGGACGGGGCAAAAATGTATAGCTAATTATATATGCACTATATTGCAGATACTAGAAACGGAAGATCTGCAGAAAACTGTGTGCTCTACAGATGTTGGCCGACGGAAAACAATGTTTTTCCGCTGATGAAACAAAAAACAAACGTTTAGCAAGGTTTCGATCTGACGGAGGCTGCAATACACCAGCGCAAAATAGGAAAGGTGCAAATTGAGAATATTCCTTACCGAAACATACCGCAGATTGAAGATAATATGGTTTTGTTAGCTACTGCTGTTCTAATTTCATGGATTCGAGCTTCGTACTTTTGCCCCGCTAGTGGGGTAAAAGTGAGAATGGGAACTTGATCAGAAGAATGAAGAATTTATTTTGCATAACACTATTATTCCAGATGATTTATAGTTGAATGTGAAGACATTGAGTTACTGTAGCACTATAGAAATAGAACATATTTTGTTGTTGTCCATCTTTATATCTCACGAAAGTTATTGACAACTTCAAACATCGCACTTATGCCCCGCCTTATTCTATTAGGATCAAATGTTTGTACTTCGCAAAATAACAAATATAGGGTAGTTGATCCAATAGTTGTGGTAGTACCAATAGTTGCGCTACTATTCATTATTAATGCATATTTTCGTCACCGTAGCATTTTAGATAAAACAATTACATTCATTATATAAAACAGGCTTTTAGGAGTACTGGTAGTTAGACTACGCCATTTAAAATTAAAGCATTATTTGCTAAAATGCCAATTTTCCAAAATCCAACGCGCAGTTGGAGCGCACAACTATAGGCGCTCATCTATAGTTTTGCTACGATGTTTTTTCACTTAGCAACCTAGCAATGTATATGGAATACCACAATTAAAGGAACATCAAACTTAATTAAGGAAACATTAGCGCAACTGTTGGTACAATATAATTGAATCAGAAAATTCATTTTTTCTTTCTAAAGTTTCTCGTACAATGAAAGCAATTGTCTTGCCTTGTGACAAATACCTTGTATTTGATAAATTTATATCCCACAAGCATTAATTGAAGCATATACCTCAATAAACAAGCAAAATGAAGTTATATTGTGCTTAGTGGCGCAACTAATAGATCATCTACCCTAGTGTTTGGAAAAATTGAACAAACAGGTGATAAACAACAAAAGAAACCATAATGGTAACTTAAGGCCCAAACAAAATGCTGCGTCAACGCATCCGTCAGCGTCAATTTGACCGAAAACCCATGGAAAAACTGTCAGAATAACGCTGACGGACGCGATGACGCAGCATTCTGTTTGGCCCTTTAGGAGATTGTAAAAATAATGCGAAACTCATGATGGCACTATTTTTTGTACCACTCAATGTATTCAGAAAAACCAAGTTTTTCAGTCATAGCTCAGGAACAAAAAAAATGTTGTCATGAAAATATTATAATTAAAAGATTTGAAACGACATACAAGAAAACAACGTTTTAAAAAAAATGCCATGTGGAAGAACATATTTTTTCGACTTTCCTTTGGAGTTTTCCACAATTCCTATACTTTAAAACGGAAAATGAACTTGTTTTAAATTGGACTTGAAACTATACCTACTGAAATTGGATTTGAAATCGGGCTTGAAATTATACTTAAAGTTGGACTTAAAATCAAAGTTGAAAATAGACTTGAAGCTGGAACTATTTTTACGCAATTAATTTACCTATCGCTAAAATAGTGGCCAATTAAATTATAAAATTGCGGACTTCTGGGTTGCAGATATTATTTTATTTTACTTTAAATTCTACAGAGAAGGTGGGACACGTGCCATAGTATGTCCCAGCCTGGGCAAGCCTGACGCCAGTCATTAGAGTCATAGATCATTACACGGGAGCTCCTAACCACACTTTTTTGACAGTACTTGGTGGTTTGTTTACATGGTGTTAAAGTTTGAATTGAGGTTTCTATCTTTGTCCGGCAGATAATAATAAAAAATTATAGTTTTTATTTAAGAGAAAGTACCTTACATGCAGTTTAAAGCACCTGATGCAGTAATCCTTCACGAAATTTCAAATCGAAACCGCTGGATGTGACAAAAAACATGTAAACAAACCACCAAGTGGTGTCATTTGACGGCATAATGACGTCATCGCAAAATGATCTATATCTGGCAGGTTCGTCTGCAGCTCATTTCCTTCTACAAAGTAAAGCAAAGACTAGGTGCTGCGTTCCATTTTCGAAAAACTGCCTTCTGTTTATTTTCGACAGACTGTGCAGCCAGTTGCGTGGCAAGTGCCATGATCCTTTTAACTCTAACAGGTTCTTCCAGCTTAGATTTGAACCTACCCATAACCGGAAAACGAAGAGAGTTTTCGTCGGATAAAGAGTAAATACAATCGGGAAAAAAGTCGGGATATTTTTTCAAGGAGTTGCGTGGCCTCATTGAAAATTTTAAGCTTGCCTTGTATCACACACTGTCTATGCCCTTTTAAAACAAATTAACCGCTACCAAGTGGCTACTACAGTGGACCCCCGTTCGTTTGAACGATTCCTCATGCAAACTAACGGGGTTACTTTTTAATTTGAACAACTGGTAACCCGAAATATGCTGAAACCTGTGTGAAGTGGCCGCCCTGATCTTTGTTATTGTTTTGGTGGTTTGTTTTAGTTGGCAGTTGCAAGTGCGAATATTGCATTTTCCGATCGGATTTCTCTCTAAATCGTTAGGAAAACGAAATGTGAAACCGATTAAGCACGCTAGGTCAGTACAAACGAATCGAACAAATGATGTCATGTTGAGAATGACATTTGAACCATTTTTAATTTGCACGTCGTGCAAACCAACGGGGTTCAAATTAAAAAGTGTTCAGATTAAAAATGGTCAAACGAACGGGGGTCCACGGTAATAACTTAATAATTTTTACTATATTATTTGTTTGATACACAGCCAACGCGTAAATTGATTTCACAAGCGTTATCATTTTTTGCTGTCGGTCCCAATCGTTGCACTCAAGTTTTTCAATTCCATTTGATGAAACTTGTTATGACGTTATTGATTTATGATTCATCCAAAGTCGGTGGCTGGTTAGTGCGCAAAATACAACACAACCGACAAGCCCACCCGGGCCTCGGTCTGCTACGATCGCTACGATGCACTAGGGCCTCTTCTTGACAGCTGCGCACGGCACCTTCGACGCGCGGCTTGGTAAAATAAACAAAATGCACGCTGCCCGGAGGGCATTTAGAATTGCCTACTTATAAAAGAGTTCCCTCATGAAATCGAGAGCCTCATAACAAATTACGTAGTTTGTGGAACAAGATCATTGAACTTTTATCATTCGACAAATAACATATCCGTGGAAAACTGTTGGATAACCAAAATGCCGTGCAAGTGCTGTGGTAAAGGTAAGTTTTACTATGACGGTTGTCGATTAGCTATCTGTTCTGTATTTTGGTTATACGTTTTAAAATAAATTGTTCGACAGATTGTAAATGCACAAGCTGCTGTGGAACTCCGGATAAACCCTGTGTGACCGGGTGTCAATGTCAGTGTGCCTGCAAAACGAATGCAGGCTGCGATCAGCCGAAAGGATGCTGTTAGGGAGTTCAACGATAAACAGTCATGTGGAGTCGGAAATGCCAATCCGTTACAATGGGAACTAAAGTTTGTTTGTTGAAATAATCAACATAGTATCAAACAACGGTGACAAGTTTTGATTAATCCGAAAATCTATAACGTTTTGTCAGTTGTTTGTAGATGTTGCAAGAATATCTAAATAACGAGTTTATCTAAATGAAATTCAATCAAAATTTTTTAGAAAAATGCTTTCACAACATTTAAAGGAATATAAAATTGACGTTCACGTACGTACGTACGTACGTACGATGCATTTACTTCCTTCAAGGGCAAATCACGCTGACGTGTTCTGACAATGTTATACTATGACGTAAAACTTATACCCACAAACATCAGCACAATAAACGCAAGCGGATTATACAGTGTGCAAAGGTGTGCAACATTAAATTCAAGAAATTCATTTGCAATTCCGTCAGCACTTTTTCTGTAGGTTTTGTTTTGATCGTCATTCTTCCCATGTTGCGATTTTCGTAACACACGCAACAGCAGCGTTCCATCGCGAAACAACCTTCCACGCGCGCCACCACGCTCTTTCTTGCTCAGGTGCGGTCTACAAGTTAGCTATACCTACGTGTAAGTAAGTACAATACAGTAAGTGACGTGGTGACTTCGTGTGAGTATACGTTAAACATCAGACGAGAAACCTGGCTAACCAAAAACGTTAAAAACGCAAAACACAAAATTCAATACAAATGTACTAGGTATATCCATTATACACACAGCTCTCTTGGTGGTCAGATTACGTGTAGATATCAGCGATTCCGCAATGCGCGAGCACTGCCGAATTTTAGTAGGTACATTTATCTAGTGGCCAGTAGGCAAGCAATCGAACAAGTTGGTAACATTACGTGTAGTATCTAGTTGAGAAAAGAAATTGAAAAAAGTGCTAATCAGGCAGCAAAACACGCACAATGACGGTTGACTGTGAGATTCGTTACGATGGCAATCCCGAGGGCATCTTTTTTGTCGGACAAACCGTAACCGGAACTGCAGTGCTGCAGCTGAGTGAAACGGAAACGGTGAACGGTAAGGACACATCGATTGCATAGTGCTTAGTATAAATATTATATACCTACAAGAGTGAGTGACCAAGCAGCGCCGGTGACCTTGCATCAGCCAGTAGTGCAAAGCTGCAGAGCATTTTAAGTGTGGTTTCAGCTTTCAGCGCGACACGCATCAGAAATGTAAAGTTTCAAAGTTGCGTGATGATTCATCGCTGTGAACGCCTCCGTGACGCAGCAGACTTGAGATACATTTTCGATACGTGTTTATTTGTTATTTTGATCTAAGTTAATGATGTGCTAAGCTTTTTAGTGTATTGCAAGCAGATTGGTTCGATTGGTGACTGACTGATTACCTATTCAAGATCAACAGTTGCAACAGAACTAAAACACTAAAAATCCTATTTATAAAAACATCGAAAGGTGATTAGGTCTGAATTATTTCATCGTGACGCAGGGGAAATGAACAAAAATGACGCATAGCATAAGCCGACAACTTTCAAAAATTGTGCCTTTTCATACACAGCCTGTGCACTTTAGTTTCATCACTTTTGTACAAGTTTGTAACCACTAGTGTGCCCAAACAAAAACAAAAGGTGGGGCACCCGACATTTCAGAAGAATAATCTTAGGATGGCGAATCTATTATTGCTTATCACAAAAATACTGGCCGATTAGATTGAAAACTCTGAACTTTCGAGTGCAATTGTATTTAAAATAAAAGTTGAAATTGAACTAGAAATGAGATTTGAAATCGTACTTAACATAGGACATTGAATTAGACTTGAATTGGGTTTAATATGGGGAAGAACCTTTGCTTTATACTGAACTGAAAATTGGACTTCAAATTGGAGTTGAAATTGAACTTAAATTTAGAGTAATTCGAAATTAAGGTAATTCGAAATAAGGTTTATTTAGAATCAGGGATGGAAAAATTGTTTCTGGTAATCAAGAACATAGGAGCGATCATACGGGCTACCTTGCAGCATGTTTCTAGCAGACGAAACTTCCAGCAAGCCGAGTGGCGCTTGAATCGTTTGTTTGAGAAACCCCACAAACACCATTTTTACGAAAATTGACTTTTTAACAGTTTTCGAATCTTTGAGGATAACTACACCTTCCTTCAAAATTCCCGACAAAGTTAGTTCCACGAACCCCATTTAATTGGAGTTGCAAATATCCGTTTGTTTGAGAAACCCCAAATATCCATGTTTCCGATAATCACCTAGAGCGGCGCTGCGATAGGTACAAAATTATCATTCAATATTTACGTGCAATGTTGTAAGCAGTATTCGCAACACAATTCAATAGTATAAAAATGTCTTTGGAATCGAAAAATTACGACTTGGACACAGTCAAAAGAAGAACCATAGTGTTTGACGGACTACAAAATACAAGACGAACGTCATTAAAAGTAAAAGAACGGCGGATAAAATCGAAAAGAAAAGGATGTTTTAGCTGAAAAAGTGAGAGCTGATTGCAAATGTAGATAAGCTTGGATTAGTTGGTCGACAAGATTAACGTAAATAAATCATTCTTGTAATCTAGATACCTACAGTAAAAACTGTAGCAATCTCGTTCCGGAAATCGACAGACTAAACTATCCATGCGTTTCTCACATAAGCAGTAACCCACCATTTACTATACAATGTTAATAATAGCACAATATATAAATAAAAGGTTTAATCTTCTATTTATCTTTTTTGTTAACTCGTTGCTTTTCCTAATGTGAGTAATCCGTCGAGCACTCCCGAGTAACTGTAAAATCAATAGTTTATCCACAGACTAACAGACGTAAAACTGAAGCCTCATTCCATCGTCAATAAAAACGTTCATTTCAAATTTTCGCTTAAGCCAAGACTCAAACAACAGTCGCTGTGCGAGAACGTCGCTCGACTGCACTGGCGCTGTTGGCAGATAATATACAAGTAAATTTATAGCATTGCTAAATTTAAAGCAAACTACTTTGCGTAGCGCGAACACTGCACCAGGTGATGCTAGTATTTTTTCCAAGTTTTAGGGGTGTCAATGAAACGATGTTTTGTTGGAAAATTTGTTCGAAGTGTTACGTCTGTTAGTCTGTGGTTTATCCGTTCGAAATATTTGAGGTGTTGTTGACGTATCTCCATTTCTTTTTGGTATAACGTAATTTGAGAACAGACCCTTATTCTCAGATTTTGCTCCATGATCATAGCACGGTTGTTATTCAATATTTAAAATGTTTATTTTCTGGTTATTATATCTTTAATTACTATTAGCAAAGTATCAAGGTATTCTATTCGAAGTGAATTCGTTTTACTCTGGTCCATTTATGCAATTCAAAACCGCCGTTATTCCAATTACCTTTTATTTTTTAATAGGTAAATGCAAACTATGATAAAAATTTTGATTAAAAAAGTACAAAACTTTTTCTGAAACTTGTATTATTCTACTTCAAAATTTTTAATAATAATATTTAGCGCCCCTCTCCTCTTCTTCTTCTTAGCGGTACGTACTAAATTAACATCCCCAGTGATATATGGTAGCAAATTACATACTGTTAACATGGATTGATCACAAGTTTGAATAAAAACGACCTAAAACTTCTCAAGAGAACCGTCAATTTCTCGTTTGTTTGAGACACCCCAAATATCCATCAACTTTAAAACCTTGTAATTTTAGCTATAATCATTATTTTGATAAAAATAAAAGTCTACATAATGTATTTTAGATACTATCATAGAACCTCATACCACAAAATATAAGGATTGGTTCAAAATTTTGAGAAAATCAGTTTTTTGTTGTTTTCCGACAATAGTGTCAAGTGGACTTGTGGGGTTTCTCAAACAAACGATTCACTTGCAACCTCTTTGTTAAACACTTTTCGAGTGTGTTTGCAACTGCTTCAGCTAATCCGACTTAGGTCGAAAATGCTATCCGTGACGTTCCGGACAATGTGCTAAACCTTAGAAGCATCCGCTTCCCAAACGAAGATATCTTTGCTGCACTGAAGAAATTGAAGTCTACAACATCAGCAGGGCCTGATGTGCTCCGTTGAAAATACTTTTTAATCAGTCACTGGCGCAGGCGATATTCCCAACGCGCTGGAAAAAATCGATTATGTTTTCAATTTTTAAAAAAGGCGATAAACAAAACATAGTAAATTATCGAGGAATTACGTCTCTTTGTGTAGGCTCAAAGCTGTTTGAAATTCTAATTCGTGGAGTGCTATTCCGAGAAGCTAAAGCATACATCTCAACAGACCAACATGGATTTTTTCCAGGCAGATCAACGACAAATTTAGCACAGTTTACGCTATGGAAAGCGGTGCTCAAGTAGATGCCGTGTATGCGGATATAAAAGCACCATTTGATCGCGTTAACTACTTCATCCTATTGGCGAAAATCGAGCGCTTTGGAGCCTCTTCCAACATAATTGAATGGCTGAAATCATACCTAATTGGCCGCACCTTATCTGTAAAAATAGGCGGTCACGAATCACAATGCTTCACAAACTTGTCGGGCGTACCACAAGGAAGTAATCTGAGACCATTCCTTTTTTTATTATTTTTTAACGACGTCTGTAAGATAATTCCATCAGGTCGATATTTACTTTATGCTGACGACCTAAAGCTTTACCTTGTTGTACGCTCGACAACTGATTGCATCGAACTTCAGCAACATCTGGACGACTATAGCGACTGGTGTGCTCGAAATTTGCTTACCCTAAGTGTGTCCAAGTGCTCTGTGATCTCTTTCTCACGCAAAAAGACCCCAATTCACTGGAATTATTCCATATCTGGAGAACCAGTCAGTAGATTAACGGTAGTCAAAGATCTAGGTGTTCTTCTGGATGGTCAAATGTCCTTCAGAAATCACTATTCCCATGTCGTTTCAAAGGCGAATAGAAATTTGGGGTTTATTATTAGACTCGCCAAAGGATTCACTGATCCGTACTGTTTACGAGCATTATACTATTCCCTTGTTCGTTCCGTATTAGAAGCCTCAGCTGCCATTTGGAGCTCATACACAGCTGTTTGGTCAAACAGGATCGAAGCTATTCAAGCAAAGTTCCTGCGCTACGCGTTAAGAAATCTACCCTGGAAGAACTCTCTGGAATTACCTCCATACGTTGAGCGCTGCCGCCTACTTGACATGAATACCTTGGCTAAAAGAAGAGATATATGTAGAGCAGTTTTTGTTGCAAAGCTGCATATAGACGAAATTGACTCTCCTCTTATCCTTTTCAAAATCGACATCAACACTCCATCCAGAAACTTTAGGTCATGGAATTTTTTAAGACTGCAATATCAGCGCACTGATTACGGCAAAAACGAGCCTATAGGGGCAATGTGTGACGTGTTCAATAAATACTACGTGCATTTTGACTTTTCTATGTCCATTGATGTGTTTAAAAATAATTTCAAGAGATTACCCTAGTACGTAAGATTTCTATTATTTGTTTGTAGTCGTAAGTTAAATTGTGTATGATCCAAAATGTATTGTAAGCCCAGTAAACATGTACTATGCATTGATAGTTAAAGATGATGGGAGCGGTCAATGTATGATCATCTCAAGGAGGCCTCTCCCCATCCAATCCAATTCATGAAGGCCTGTATGGCCAGATGAATAAATAAATTAAATAAAATAAAAAAAATATTCAGATTCATTGCTATCACCAGGGCCGGCGCTTGCCAATTTGTCACTCCACGCAAATCCGCAGAACAACGCCCCCAGAATTTAGTCGTAAAAATAAAGTTTAGATTGATTCGGATAGATATTGCATTTATAACGACGTCAGAATTCATTTGACGCTTTCTATGCAGTAGTATATGCGCCCTTAGAATTAATTTTTGCGCCCCATGTTTAAGATTCCTGCAGGTATTCTAAAAGTTCTCACGATAAAGTTTATTTTTCATGCTCCCAATATCACACAGAAAGCTGAAAGCACTTGCCGATGCTTCTTAAACTATTCTAATCTAAATTTGAAGCATACAACATGTAGATGTTAATTTCTAGTACAACTAACAATTTAAAAAATGTTTCAAGAAAAATCATGGCAAAATCTAAAACAGAGTTAAAGCCTTCTACTTTAAACTTGAGAGTATAGATTTGATTCGACATCTGCTTTATATGAAAACAGTTTCTTCTTGGGGCAGAAGTGGATTCAATTCTCAGAAATAAACGAAGAGATTCCAAAATCTCCCGAAAAATTCCTAAATAATTTGATAGCGTCAATATAACTTTCCCACCACGTTTATCTGAGTGTTTTAATTATTACATTTTGTTGCAAATAGATTTTCATCAGAATAATCAAGGCCGTAATTTTACAGCACTGCAACTCGAGCTTTTTTTGCGAAGTACAAACGGAAAGCGGAAAATGGTGTAGGTATATGAACCATGAACTGCAGGCACTGGTTGGAGCGATTCCCATAAGGCTTGTTCGCGACAAAATCTGGACATTTCAATTTTGCAATAAAACAAATTTGCTAGAAGTTCAATTCATGAAACAATTTTATATCATTTATGTGTGTATCGTGTGTAATTATCAAACAAATTAACATTACTTATTGGGTCTGCATGAAAAATTGGCGAACTTTGGACTTGCCATGAGGGTCAGTGCAGACTTGTTGGCAACCAATTTAGCTACGTTTGTCCAAGATTTTCGAAATTTATCTATAGTTGTTGCTTGTTGTTTGTGCTGGGACAGCTCTCTCTTCACCAAAGCCCAATACCGCTCGATGGGGCGTAACTCTGGACAGTTATGTGGATTCACCTCCTTCGTCACAATATGGACTTCCTTAGCATCATACCATTCCAAAACATCTTTGGCGTAGTGACAGGATGCCAAATCAGGCCAAAACAGCGAGGGTACATCATGGTAACAATCATTTCTGCAGGTATTCTTCACGGTATATTTCCTTGTTAACCGTTCCCGTAGTGATGTAACTTTTGCTTGCTCGACCACAGTTGCATGTGGCCTGCCATACTAAATATTTTTTGGGGAACTTGGCTTTCTTCTTTGTCCTAAAATGCTCTGCAACGCCATTCCGATTCATGGCAGTGTAAAAAGACATATCAGGAAGCTGTTTAAAGGCTTCTAGGACATTCGTTTCATCGTTCATTATAACGCATGGAAACTTCGTTAAATATTCGCGATAAAGCTTACGAGCGCGTGTTTTGACCATCGTATTTTGCTTATCATTACGGTTTGGCACAGCCCTGGAGCCCTCACCTTGAAAGACTTAATGCCTTTTCGTTGCTTAGAAGTGTGCACGAATGTTGGCGACATTTTTATTTTACAAGCAATGGTACGCACAGAAAGATCTGGTTTTCTCCGTAATATTTGTTTCACCTTCGCATCCTTATGGTGGTTCCTCAGATCCGTTTTTGTTCCACTTCTCTTCTTCCTAGCGAGTATCCAACGATTGATGAAACACTGTGAACAGTGCTTGGAGAAAATCCAAGCATTTTGGCAAGTTTTCTTAACGAGAGATCCGGATTTTCACTGCGACCGCACACAATTGCTTTTCTCACCTGCTCTTCTTTCGACGCCATTTTACGCTGAGTGCTTGTAATATAAACAAGTGTTTTATTTTCAGAAAGAACAGACATACGTCTACCACTCTGCAAAATATTTCACTCATTGTTAATGTATTTCCAAAGCTGTGTGTGTTTAGGGGTGTCCAAATTTTGTCGCGAACGAGTCAAGGGCGAACAAGGGCCGGTCACATAGCAAGAATGCCGGACAACTGTGCAGTGAAACCTGTTCTTTTCGGGACCTCCGTCGGCATTAGGAATAGAGGGACCCAACAATTTGCTTCTGTCGAGACGCTCAAAGATTTGGCGACAAGTAGCCCGCGACCAAATACAGTGGAGAGTAACTCTAGATACAGCACGAGCTATCTCGGCTCTATGCTGCTAAAAGAGAAGGAGGAGAGTTTTACATTAACCACTTATTAATTTAATGCTCCAGTTTTTTTTAATATAGCCGAAGTGGCACCCCCCTCAAGGCGTCGCTCAAAGCAGCTGCTTGTTTTGCTTAAGGGAAGCGACAGTCTTGGCTATCACTGCTCATAAGCCATAAATACTTAGTCATGATCAAGTTAGGTCAGGTCAGATTATGACAAACGTCATATCAGATAAAATAGACACAAAGTTTTCCTTGAATATTTTGTCTCATTTTGTCAAACATTTTACCTTTTTGTTTCGTTTTTTCTATTGTCCTGTTTTTCCCATTTTTGTTCCGTTTTTTTTTCTTTTCTGTACATACCTCACTTTACCTCACAAGCGAATGGTCATGGGTTCGAATCTTAGTAGAATCAGGCCATTCGATGTCAAAGTGACTTTAGCATGGGTTTATTCTCAGGCCCCTCATCGCCCTTCCTTCATGCTGAGTTCTATATTATCCCGATATGGCCTATTGACAGTGCAAAAATGAGACCCTTATAGTAAAAATGCACTGGTTTGCTACGCCAGGGATGACTATAATTGGGGACTGTGCGCTGTCATGTGGAACGAGGTGGATAAAGTAGAGTAAAGCATTGAAAGAAGGGTACCCAATTACACACAAGCACGCATAAAAAAAAAAAAAAAAATTCAATAAGCATATCGCTCACTCAATAGCGACTATAGCCAAAATAACTGCAGTGCGGGTTATACAACAAACACCCGGGCGATATCACAATAGATCTAACCATACTGGTCGCAGTGATGAGTCCATACAGGAAAAAAATACCTCACTTTCTTTCCACTTGTCCTCTCGAGAAAACACGTTTCCCTTTTTCTGTCCCATGTTTTCCGTTACATTGCTCCGTTTCTAGTTCCATTTTTCTTGTATTTAGTCCGGTTTTTCCTCATGTTTTTTGTTATTTTCTCTCTTTTTTTGTTATTTTCTTGCTCGTTTGCCGTCTTTTCTGGTTTTTCCCCTTTTTCGTTTTCGTTTTTCTTTATTTTGGTACCCCCTTTTTAACGTGCTTTCCTGCCACGTTTACTCTATTCTTGCAAACCTGTTAGGTTTTCCTGTTGTACGTCCCATTTTTCGTCTTTTTTCTTCCATTTTACCTCTTAGTTTCACCTTTAGTTCGTTTTTCTGGTTTTTCTTTTCTTCGTTTTCTGTGCTATTTACCATTTTTGTTCCACCTCTCTCCTTTTATATCTCGTTTGACCTATTTTCCTCATATTCTTCTTTTCCTCTGTCGGTTTTCTTTGTCTTCTCTCGTTATTCTTCTTTTTACATGTTCTGCTTTCCATCCTTTTCTATCACGTTCTGTTTTTCTTTACAGTTTTATTCCTTTGGTCTTTCATCTGCATTTTTTCTTCTCCATTTTTTTCTTTTTGGTACCATTTTCCTTTCCTTCTCACAGTTTTCATGTTTTCTCATTTGCTCTTCATCTTTTAATATCCACTTTTCTAGTTTTTGCCTCATTTTCTCTCTTTTTCTTACCCGTTTTCTTCTTCTCCATTTTGTTCTCTATTTAATATCCTGTTTTCGCTCCCATTCTGTCACGTTTTCTCTTTCGGTTTTCTTTTTTTCAAGCTATTATTTTTTCTCTTGATTGTTTCTTCTTTTTCTATTCCATTTGTCCGGCCCAGTTGGCTTCGGGGTACGATGCTGGGGTCTAACAAGCCAGTTGTCGTATGTTTGAAACTCGGCTGTGCTAAGCGGTGCTGCTAGACAGTGTCAGTAAGATTGTTACACTAGCCCCGTAATTGTGGACTTTGCTTTGTTGTCCAGTTTTATCACGTTTTGCTTCGTGATTTTTTTGCTTCTGTCCCATTTTCCCTTCTTTGCTTCTTTTTCTGGAGAGCTGCAGGAGACGGATTATCTCTAGATCCTTCGATAATTCGTCTGTGAATATGCGAGTATGAAATAAGATAATTTACTAACATTTTCATAAGAAACTGTTTGCCCTATGTTGTTTGGTTCAAGAGATATACATTTCTGAATAGAGTAAATATTCAGGAAAACCATAACTCAAGAACAATAAAAATTGTCATTAAGAAAATTTTATCTTTAAAAAACTAGAAATTGACAAATAAGGATAAAAATATTTCAAAATATTTCCATGCGATAGAACAACATTTTTCGCCCTTTGGGGGTTTACACTTCGCACTTCCACACACACTTAACTTAAAATTGGACTGAAGTTTATGGAGCGTCTTAGTAGAATACGAAACCTAAAATTAAAAAAGAAGAAAACTTATAAGTTTTCTTTATTTTAATTTTAGGTTTTTTATTTTAGGTTAAAATTGGACTCAAAAATGGAAATTAATTGGTTTTAAATTGTTCTTGACACTAGAATTTAAATTGCATATGAAATCGGAATTGAAATTATACTTGAAGTTGGACTTAAAATCAGAACTGAAATTATACTTGAAATTAGACTTGACAATGGACATAAAGTTGGATTGACCAAACTCGTGACTTTAGTCATGACCTTGAAATGCGGTCAGGCATATATTAATATTTTTTTTTTGAAACGATGATTCTACAATTGATGAAGGGACGGTAAGGGAAAGTAATGAAAAAGGATTTTTTTTCGGGAATGAAGGGGAAGGGTGGAAAGGAAGGGGGGGGTAATAGGTAGCTATGATTAACAAGTTGTCGTTGTGACTCCTATCTTTTGTCCAATGCTGGAAGGTGCATGGGTCGAACCAAGCTGTAATCCTTCATAAATTGTAGAATCATCGTTTCAAAAAAAAAAACAAAAAAAAAATAAAAAATTCTATTCAAAATATGCATAACATTTATTGGCTTGGTTTTCAATGCTTACTTCGATTAAAAAAATATTACGTCTCAAACATCGAGATACATATCTTTTAACGACAAGGTCATCAGAGTCCATTTATGGCAGTCAGTATGGTACCGAATATCACTCTTCCCTTCTCTTCTTCAGTGTACCAAACTGCTCCCATAGACTCGGGAAACCATCACAAAAAAATAAAATTAGTTCAACTAACCTGCTAGCCGTAATAAGATCTTGCAACTCGAAGCACTAAACATTGCATTCTATAGGTTCTATTGCTTTCTGAGGCATAAATTACACTGAATACTGAGATTTCTGCCCAATTAAAACTCATCACTATAGTTGCACTTTTTCGCCGTCGATTTTTCATTAATTTTTTTCGGCCGTTCCAGTCGTCACTCACACGCGAAACTTAACTTGAGACACAGAAAACTTTAATTTACCACCTGAACAGTTAGTTGGTGAGATATTATAATGATTTTGCCCAAACTGTTCACTTGAATTGATAGGAAAAACTTCACTTCGTTTCGATTGCAATTCCGAATCCGCGACCGACGGTTGTTGATACGTTACCAAGGAAACGGGTGTAAATGGGTGGAGTGATGCCATATTTACGTTGAGCATGAAATTGACCAATAGTTTTCGCTATTAAATTAACGGTCGTAGAGTGTCGAAAATATACTAATAAAATTCACTGATAATAAGATTCGCCGTAAACAGCAATTTATGTGATAGAATTACTGTCGGATCTCGTTCAACAGCAAAAATAGATACGCGATTCTATGTTTCATAATTGTCCATAACAGATTATTACCTACCACTTGCAACTCTGTTCTCGTCGTGAAAGTACTGAAATCAGTAAAAAATGCAACTGAACTCTGACGACCTTCACCTTAAACAGATTAGATATATATCGATATTATTAATATCTTAACCTTTTATTGTAAAATATAGTAAATCGCAGGATATAAAGAATTTTACACTATTTTCGCCTCACACGTTGCCTTCGAAATAGGATTCCGTAAAAAATGGGATTAGCTAACTAAAAATATTTTTGCTTTCCAAATTCAACATTTCCACCCAGGAGTCAGTGTTAAAATCGAGGGCTTCACCGCGGTGAACTGGAGAGGCAAACGACATCCGCACGGGCATAAACATAACCGACTCTTCAGCGGCTCGGAAGAACATTTGAGCGCGCTCACCTACGTCGTTGGCGGTCCTCAGGGCCCGGTACTGGAAATACCGCCCGGTTCGCACACGTTCAAATTTGCCTGCCCTCTAGCGGCAACACTACCGACATCATTCGAGGGACAGTACGGACATGTTCGCTATACGATCACCGTTGTGGTAGAGCGGCCATCTCGACAGAACACTAGCTACCGGGAGGGATTCACCGTACTGCGACAGGTCAACCTAAACGAACATCCTTCGCTGTGGGAAGCTAAGAAGCTTGAACTGAGCAAACAATTCGGCTGGTGGATATTCAAATCGGATCCCTTGGATATTAGCGTGGAAGTTCCTTCCACCGGATACGTTCCAGGGCAGCACATTCCCGTACTAGTGCAATGGGACAACGGCAGCAGTGCTCTCATCAATGGGATCCGTATTAAGCTGTTCAAAAACGAAACATACTCTGCGACTGATCCGTTCGAAAAATCACGAACAGACACAACATGCATCGCAAAAATTGAAAATCGAGATGCACACGCCCAAGGCCGAATCAGATTTGAAAGAAATCTTGCGATTCCGTCCACTCCCCCTAGTACGGTCAGCCCCATGATAACGATCTCCTACGAATTGGTGGTTTACATTCACATTTCTTCAGGGGAGATTCCGGAGTTCACCGTACCGATTACAATCGGTACGATTCCACTGAGCGGACTGCCACCGATCAGAAGACCGGAAAATCCTTCTGATCGTCCATCCGCAGACCAGCCCCCTTCATACGGATTCAAGCTAGACGGCATGCCGTCTGATTATCCACCCTCAAAGTCTGGTGCTCCCTCAACATCTCAAACGACCGCCTCTGGACCTACGCCTGTGGCACCGATGGCGAGCGCAGCGGAAGAACTTCGTAAGTTTGAAGTTGTAATTTGTTAACAGACACATTTGAATAACAGCCTTTTTTAACTTTATTTCACAGCCCCACCCTCTTACGAGGAAGCAATGAATACTACACCTACCAATTCACAGCAGGATGATGATGAATCGGCTACTCAATGGAATGGTTGCAAACCATTCATCCCGAAATATCCAGTGTATAAATTCGATGGTCCCGGTGGATCTGGTCAACAGTGATGCAAATTTTTCTCCACTATTTTTTGTATGATATCAATACCTAACAAACTGTTCAAGAGTAGAATAAACACGGTGCACTGATCTGTTATTAAACAACTCGTTGTTCGTGGTTACCATTGCACACAGCACATCACATTCCCTCGCATCGACGCCTACTAGGTACCGATTTGAGTTGAGTACTGTTATCTTGCGCTCTTATCTTATCTCTGATTGGAAGGCGAATTTTACTTTATATGCCCTTATACTAGCCAAATGGCAATTTCAGTTGATTGCTGATACGCTTGAAAGGTGGTCCTCCACCAGCCAAAAAAATCCAAGGAAACATATTAGACCATGTCAACCTGCTGTGAGATAAAGTTCGACGAAAACCCCTACGGTGTGTACTTTCCCGGTCAAACACTGTCCGGCAGTGTAGAGCTGTGCCTAGCGGATGTTACGAAAGTGAAAGGTGAGTCACGACTGAACAGGTAAACAGAAATGCAGAATTGATTATTTCCGTTTTAAAATCCCTGTAACCTTTCGGCGGTAATTCCTAATTGCTAATCAACACACAAGATAATGTGAAATAATACGTGATAACGAGTGCACTTCCACCCAAAATTAATGGGTATAGTTCGACTTCTACTATTGAGTCACTCTCTTTTGACGCAGGTGTTGCCCTACGAATCAACGGCGTTGCCGAGGTGCGATGGTCCGAGACACATGGAGTCGGTAAAAATCGACGGACCGTCGTCTACCGTGGTCGGCAGGATTACATGCATTCCACCACCTATCTAGCCGGTTCCAAAGAGGGAAACTCCATTGAACTGCTGCCGGGAATCCACACGTATCGTTTTTCCTGCGCTCTACCACCCAATCTAGTGACTTCTCTTGAGGCAGAATACGGTCACGTACGGTACACTGTGAAAGTGATCCTGGAGCGATCGTGGAAATTGGACCAATCCTATAAGGTAGCATTCACGGTTCTACGGCATGTTGACCTAAACCACGAGTACGACATTCGTCTCCCGCTGAAAATGGACAAAGCCAAAACGTTCCTCTGTGGACCATGCAGTTCGGAACCGATGCACATATCGGCACAAGTTCCGATCACTGGATTCGTGCCCGGCCAAACGATTGTGGTGAAAATCGATGTTGACAATCAAAGTAGAAAGGACCTCGACGGGATTGCCACCATGCTGGTGCGAACGGTATCATTTATCAGTCAAACGCCGCATTCGAAAATACGAGAAGTTCCATCGGTCATAGCCAAATGCCGATGCGCTGGAGTAAAACGACGAAGTCAGGGATCGTACGAGCAGCATCTGCTCATACCTGCCATGCCGCCAACCAGTAGAACATGTCAGGTCCTGACCGTCAACTACAGTGTCGTAGTCGAAGGAAAAATATCGGGTCCTGCCATCAACCCAAGGATACAGATTCCCATCACGCTGGGAACGATTCCACTTTCCATGAGTGCCATTCCTAGATTCGGTGATACGGTGAACGTTATTTCGCAACAACCAATGGCTGGCAGTTCCACAGAGGACACAGTGACTAATCCTGCTTTTCCGTCCGAATTACGTAAGTAACTGTCTGCTAGGTAGGGCTTACTGATTCTATTGATCTTTTTTTCCCAAACAGCACCACCCTCGTACGAGGAAGTGATTAATGCTGACCGAACCAACATCCAGGACGAAGATGAAACCAACGAAATAGGTTGGCGTGACTTTAGCCCTCGCTATATGGTCTATAGGTTCAATAGCGATGTGGATGCGACGCATCCACCGGAAACGCCGCCCAATGCAACCGATGATATGAAGAAGCTCGAGGAAAAGTCTCTGCCGGAGAAATGATGTTCATTTAGTTATGTGACATTAATTTTGATCCACTGTTAATTTAAGATTGTAATTGTACATTTGCAAATCGCCTCTATTCTATATACCGGTCGGAACCGGATCCGATCAGAAATTTCGGTTTGATCAGAATGCAACTTGTGCTATAACATACATCAATCGGGATTCGGAATATGGTTTCTGATCGGAACGGGCACGATCGGAATGTAGAATCGAGGCGAATCTTAAGTCACAAATTTAATCGATGCTGTCAGATCAACTTGTTTTTAGGTGTGTTTTGAGTGCCAATTCCGTAAAGATTAATCGCCTCTATTCTACATACCGATCGGAGCCGGATCCGATCAGAAATTGTGCTTCGATCGGAATACAACGTATGCTATAACACACGTCGATCGGGACGTTTCTGATCGGAACGGGCCCGGTCGGGATGTGCGGAATCGAGGCGAATATTTGTGCATTTAATTGTGGTAAAACCAGCTTGAACATAACCACTGATAATTAAAAATTAAATTAAAAATGCACTTTTAAGGTGATCATATTTATTAGTTAGTATACACCACTATTTTTCGAAGAATTTTTTCAAATAAAATACCATATATTTTTATAACTCTGTAAACGGTACATAGCAAAGCCTTCACTATCTGTTTACAGACGACTCGTCGATTTCGACATTTTCCAAAACGCCGTCAACGTCGCTTAGACAAAATGGTAAACAAATCGCTTCAACACATTCGGCTCTATTCTATATACCGATCGGACCCGGATCCGATCAGAAATTTCGAGTTGTTTCTGATCGGAATGAGCCCGATCGGAATGTAGAATCGGGGTGAATCGTCTCGCTATTTCACCTATCGCCAGGAGAGGTCTCCGCCAACAGCCTGGATGTCGTTGGCTACCAGCCAGCGCCATAAGCCTCTGGAGTTTTCTCTACTTCAGTCAAATGTTTTCTTCTCTCCTCAAGAAGTGTCCAAAACACTTCCACCTACGTTACTCGTTACTCATTACTCGTTGGATATCCAATTGTCAGATCACGAGTGATATATCTTGAATAATAAATACCTGGAGTTTTTGCCAAGTCTCCGCTAAGATCCACCACGTTTTGTAATCGTTCAATTATATGGATTTAACATTTGAGTTGAGAATACAAGCATGGTTATCAAGAGTCGAACTTCCAGATCCGCGTGGTTAAACCGGTCTTGATACGACCATCGCACGTAGTTTGGCTACCAAGATATGGAAGGACTTCCACCTGCGCAACCTGTTGTTCCGCTACTGAGAAGTTGGTGGGATTGTTAGTATTCACTACTATAGACCTAGCGTTCTTGTTTTTTTTAACCTGGGTTAGTTCCAACACGACCACTGAATAAATCAACATTTTCGAGATAATAAACAATCGTTTTCTGGTTGTCAGTTTATGGCGGGGTTGAAACTAGAAAAACTCAGAGAAAACCCGTCGTCTAAAAACTTCGACCCATAGCGAATTCTAAGTTCAACTTGAGCGAAAAACCGAACGTTTTGACAGCCGTTAGATTTGAACTAGGGCGAACGTAGATTGGACCTAAGCAAACACAAAAACGGTATTAGTCTTTGCTACATTGACTGGAAGCTCTCAGAGAGGTCATCTAGCTTGTTCGTCAAATTTGGCAAAACTAGCAACTGTATTGTTGGACCGTAGGCTAGGTTAAGGTCTTTTAGCTACCCCATCGTTAAAAGTTTCCAGAGCAATCCTCGTTTTAATATACAGTCAATAAATCCAACCACAGGGTGTGGCAGGAATACATACGAAAATGTTTAAACTTTAATTTTGGGTTAATTTTTCGTAACTAATGACTTATTTCTGTTGACAATGTATTTGTTTACGTTTACTTTCAAGTGCTGTATCAGAATATTGGAATTGTTTTAACGACAAGGTTGTTAGAGTCCATTTATGGTAGTCAGTATGGCACCGAATATCTCCCTTCCCTTCCCTTCTTCAGTGTACCAACATGCTCCCATAGACTCGGGAAACATCACAAAAAAATAAAATTAGTTCAACTAACCTGCTATCCGTAATAAGATCTTGCAACTCGAAGCACTAAATATTGCATTCTATAGGTTCTATTACTTTTAGGGGCATAAATTACGCAATCGCGAACTTAACTTTTCAGACACAGAAAACTTTAATTTACCACCCGAACAGTTATTTGGTAAGATATCGTAATGATTATGCCCAAACTGTTCACTTGAATTGATATGAAAAACTTTACTTCGTTTTGCAATTCTGAATCCGCAACCGTCGTTGTTGTACGTTACCAAGGAAACGGGTGTATATGTGGAGTGAGGCCATATTTACATTGAGCATGAAATTGACCAATAATTTTCGCTATTAAATTAACGCTCGTAGAGTGTCGAAAATATACTTATAAAATTCACTGACAATAAAATTCACTGATAATAAAATTCACCGTAAACAGCATTTTATGTGACAGAATTACTGTCGGATCTCGTTCAACAGCAAGAATAGATACGCGATTCTGCGTTTCATAATAGTTCATAACAGAGATTATTACCTACTACTAGCGACTCTGTTCACGTATGATTGAAAGTACTGAAATCAGTAAAAAAATGCAACTGGACTCTGACGACCTTCACCTTAAGGCAACTTTGTGAAAATGTACGCCAAAGAAGTGATTCCGAGTTTGCTGCTCACCCAGACGACGCCGAAGGTGATAGCCAAGGTAATAGGATGTCATCTGGTCACAGTCCTAAGCAGAGGAAGCCGAGAAGTGGTGGTCCACAATTTGCACAAAGGTGCAAAGAGGTACGTTTCGTAATGAAACTTGCCTGCATAACATCTCACCCTAACGTGAAGACACTGAAGTCTGTCATAAGTCATAACGCGCACTTTGTAGGGCACGAGAATGTTGATATTAAAAGAGAATTTAACGATAAACATAAAATTAGGTTGAAACGACCTTACCGCCATTTCATGTTTGTTCCTTCGTCCGTTCTATCTTTATGCTGATTTGTGAACGCACTGTCATCCAAAGCAGTGACCATGTTCTGCACAAAAATTGCTATGGGCCTTAACAGTTATTCCTCTATGATCTGCAGGAAGCTTACAATAACAGATGGCATGATGACGTGATAACTGGGCCAGAACTCGAGTGACCAGTGGAACCCGAACTGAGAACAACCTCACCATCCTGACGAGGACAATCAGGATCCGTCAACGAGTGGCGCTTTCGGCTAAACTCGACAACAACACATTGAACATCCCTTCGAAATCTTGGCGTCAGGTGTTTCATGGCAAGACGCGTCAAGCTGCAAGAGTCGCCTTCTTGTGCACAACCAACTCCGAGACTGTCAAACAGTATCCGCTGGTGACTCTTTTCATATTAGCTACTGCTGGCCAGTCACAGAGCAACACAACTGTAGATCAATTACTTATAAAGATCAATCGGTACCAATAATCTGATTTATAGAATTTTTTTTCTATTTGTGTCATATTCAGATGTTTTTCATACGTGTCAGATTGTGTTCGTCGCATGCGATAATCTAGTGTGCTATGCGTGATGTACGTTTCACGTCAAAACGAGTTGTAGAAAGATTGGTAAATAAAAGCAATTAGTTTAATTAGATACACCATTTTAGGAGAAATTTAATAAAATCGCCTTGAGAAATACCCATTTCAAAATTTTTTGCTTCTAAAAAGTTACTAAAATTCATGAAGTACTAGCACGGACAAACAAGACACATCACTTATGGTACTTACAAAACATTAAAACATTAAGTAATGTTCAACTGGCTCCTTCTTTGCGTTACTTAATGTTCTTACGTTAAGCAAAAAGGTCAATTTATAAGTTGATATGAAGTAGTAGTTTTAAGAGCAATTTTCAATACCAAATTTTCTCAGCTTTCGAATGAAAGTAACAGAACTGAGCTAGCTAGCATAGTTTTTTTGTACTAAAGCTAATTTAAGTCTAACAGAACCGAAAACTAAAAATGTTTAATAGCTCTGTAACGATTGAGATTTGACCATATGCTTTTTTTTACCATAAGGATTTTTTTTTCGTCAAATATGGTCCTCTATCACTCCCTGAAATATCTGCACTAAGCTACCTAACACCCTGCATAAAAGATAGCAATCAGCATTACGTACAGATATGCATGCTAACAAATCGTATTTGATGCGCAAAACTGACATAAACATTCTATTTTGGAGGCGATAAACGTGGTTAGGAATAACTATAAGCGTTCCGACTATATAAGTATTTATATACGATAATATCCGATTTAGCGTGACTCACTCCGTTATGTTATACAATTCTGTGTTATTGTATTTATGTCAGTTATTATCATTATATACGATTGAAAATCAACTTGGGTCCCCTTTATCAAGCTTTAGTTACGATTCCGAATTTGTTAGGAGATATTTACGATAGTTTTCATACATTGCACAGTGGTCCAGAAACGAAAGTTAAGTGGAAACTTACTTTTGCGGTTAAGCAATTCATAATAGCTCCCCACTATGTTCAGCAAAGTTGTTCAACTCTAAAAGACAATTAATGTGAAATCAGCGACTAAGTTCCAGGTGAAGAATATATGAGTAACTTTACCAAAAGCATAGTAGGCGTATTTTTCATAGTTTTTGTTGACTCACAGGGTATTTTATATAAAGACCTCTTCAAAATAACTTTTTCGCTAATTCAAATATAATGGTTTTAATGCATCATAATGTTTGACAAAGTTGTTTTTCTTATCAACAGACATATTTTTGTAGAACATGGTATGTTGAAAACTCATACGTATAACGAGTTCTAACGCTTTTCCTGTGTTTTTTGAATCTTTTTAAGAACAGAACAGAACAGAACTAAAATATATGTGAAAATATAAAACTCTCTAGTTCGAGTAATTTCAGTTTAATTATTCCATGTTTGACCATTTTCTACTATGCAGTATTTTCTAATATCTTCTTGAAAACGATTAGACCCAGAGGTGGCCACAATTCCGCTAATCCGCTAACAGCTAATTAGCTCAGCTAACATTTTGGTTAGCGGTTAGCGTTTTCGCTAATTTTTATAACCGTTAGCGTTTTTGTTAGCTTCCGCTAAATTTATGTACCGCTAAATAAACCGCTAACTTTTTTTTGGCAGAAGGAAAATTTGTGAGAAATATCACACAGGCTTCAGTTGAAGGGTTCCAAATTCCAAACTTTTGTACGTACTTTACCAGCCAAGAGCCGGGGTGGCTCTTACCGTATCAAGAATTCCTCTCCATTGTACTTCTGGGGTGACATTGCGATTCTCGTTTCGAGTGATTTTGGTTCGTTTCGCCCATTCGTTTAACGTGGTCGAAACGAACCAAAATCACTCGAATCG
This sequence comes from Sabethes cyaneus, assembly GCF_943734655.1. NCBI lineage: Eukaryota > Metazoa > Arthropoda > Insecta > Diptera > Culicidae > Sabethes > Sabethes cyaneus. Next base: position 22,047,891 of record NC_071355.1, read on the forward strand.
CAATGTCACCCCTGGGTCCTGGGCTGCTCGTTTCCAAATCGTTACGCGTCTCGGCACATGCAAGTCGGCTTCAACCTGGTCAAGCCATCTAACTCGTTTGGCCCTCTATTCCTGGTGCCGGTGGGGCTCTTGTAGAGAACAGATTTTACTGCACAATCGTTCGGTATCCTTGCGATGTGGCCGGCCCACAGTAGTCTCCCAACTTTTTCCAAATAGTGACTACAACTCATGGTGCATACGCCTATGTCACTCTCCGCTATCCGTTTGTACTCCGCCAAAAATAGTTCGCAATACCTTTCGTTCAAATACGGCAAGTGCACTTCCGTAAACAAAGTTGCTGTTTCAAGTCCGTAGAGGACTACTTTTGTACGCGGGCTCAAATAAATCGATATTAAAAAAAAATCGAGGCCTCCTACATTCACTGAAAACATCAAGGGAGATTTTTCAATTTTCTCGGACATCACTAGTTTAATAAATTCATAAGTGTTGGGCCAAGTATCAACGCAATAAAGTTTTCACAACAACCAAGGACAATTATTATCAACAAAATATGTTTTTACAAATTTTCTACCTGCTAATTCCCTTTATTCTGATTTCATTGTATTTTTACTAAAAACTTGAAATTTTATTACTACCTTTGAAACAAAAATTATCTTTTATTGCCGAAATCAGCACTTTTCGCTTAAGTAATGTTGATTCTACAATGCTAACAAATTTAGCTGCTAGCGGTTAGCGTTAGCTTCGAAAAAAAAACAAAGTGAATTTTTTAATCGAGCAAAAAAAACATTTTTAACGAACACGACGACGAACACAATCTGACACCTTAAAGAATTTTTATTTAAGGTTTAAACGTGAAAACCGAATCTATTCTTGCTTATAATATATACGTTATTATTTTCTATGCAAAAATATACAAAAAAAGACAAAAACGAAGGAAAATTTTTTTGGACGATTTTCGGAAATTCCATTGTTCGAATTTCCATTTCTGTTTCGTGGTAGAAGCGTTAATTCATCTCGGAGACTCATTTTTCGAGTTTTTCAGACTGTAGAGCCCACAGACAATTGATTTTATAAAAAGAAATTTGACTCATATTCTACAAATTATTTTTTTGCCCCCCGATTTTTCAAGCCAATTTCCAAGGGGGTGGGGGGGTGGTTGACAAAAACTTTAAATATGATTTGCATTGGCCTTATTATTACAACAAAACATTGGGTTTAGTTTTAATGCGTTTTCCTGCGTATTTGTTGTGGTCAATAGTGTTTAATTTGGTGTTAACTTGGTTTCAATTGCTGGTGGTTGGTGGTGAATTGTGTCAAAACTTATTCGAAAATAATTATAAATTATTCCAACCAATCACGCAGCAAGAACTTATACCTCGACGAAGAGTTGAACGGGCTGCTACCGAATGGCCGAATCACGAAAGGCCGAAATTTTTCGGAATGGCTAAATAACTACTCAATAAAAAACCATGAATTGGCAAGTAGTTAACAAATAACTTTAATCAAACAAAAAACAAACTACTACTATTAAACAAACAACACATGCCTTACAAACACCTTTGTTTAGCGCTTAATAAAAGCGCAACTGCGTCAACAAAATTTTTGCTGCTCATTTTGTGAGCATTAACACATTTCGAGTAGATTTTTTCGTCTATTTCTCGGCGCGAATTCGGAACATCCCCCTGAAGAATTCTAAGGATGTTCCCCTCTATCGCCTTTTACTTCACCCGCAGCTCTGTGATGATCCTGGTCATTGACAGGTGATGGGAACCAACAATGGTTGTCCATCGTTGGTGCCATGCTTCCAAGCTGTTTGTGGTCCGCGGTAGCTTGTCAATGACAGGCTTAAAATTTGACCACAGAGTGGGGTGGGGTTCCGGTTCCTCCCACTTATGTAAGTATTCCGAAAATATGTAAGGAAATTCTCCAATTCTTCAGGCATCGTTCCTTCCATCGCGTCGTACGCCTCCTGTATCCGATTTTGCGGCAGAAAAGACAGCCTAGAATTTTTATTACATTATAAAAACATCAAATAAAAATACTTTATCAACAAACCTGCAGCCGTTTTACCGCCATGACTATGTCTGTGTTGGTCGAGTAATGTTGTTTTAGTCCGCGTATATTTAATTGTTTTGTTATATTTTGTGTGAAATGAAAAAAGCATAAGGAGCATTCCGCTTCTGCTTGTTTTTATTGAATAATATCCCATCAATGAAAAGCATCGGTTTTCCTCTCTGCGACAACACAATTTTAACGACAGGTGCACTTTCTTCGTTATTGAAACCAGCAACATCGGATGAATCGCCGGATGCACTCATTTTTCGCAGGACAACTCCCAACTACCGTGCGGAAAGCAAACCGTGTTCAACAACAATGGACACAACTGTTGGCTTTGCTATGTGCGGTCAACAAAGATGGACACGGCGGGATATTGAATAAAATGTTTCGGCCGCTTTAGTAATAGTGTAATAAACTTGTAGTGTACTGCATTTACTTCTTTATGAAAATCCATGACAGTAAGAATAAGATTACAATTATAATATAAACATATATCTACGAAAGATAATTTTTATACTGGTTTTTACCTCATATTTCTTGATTATAAATACATCTTCATTATAAGGTGCGAGACGTATTTACCGTGTTAGTAGCAAATGTTTCCTAGATGATTCAGGGCGAGACGGCCGCAGGTCGCGAGTGTGCGCCGGTGACCCGCCGTCGGAAGCGCCGGCCACTGCGGGGGACAGCCCCTCCGCAGAAACCACTACTATTTAGGTGCATGCATTTTCCTAGGTTTACTGTCTATTAGGGATTATCCCTTAGTTAAGTCCGAACGAGCGGCAGCGAGTAAGGACAGCATGTACCCAACGTTTGCGCAGGTTGAAGGCTATGAATATTTTCGGTCGAATATGACATTCGGCCATTTGTGATTCGGCCTTTTGTGATTCGGCCATTCGTGATTCGGCCATCTGATATATTATGCCATTCGTTATTTCGGCCATTCGTGATTCGGCCATTTGTGTTTCGGCCATTTGTAGGTAATCCGTTTTTTATATTTTCCAATTCGATTTTCCGATCTATTAGTGTAAATAGCTTGGAAATCTATTAGAAATTTACTGAAATATAAGCCAAAGCGTGAAAACGCATTACCACTTTGATGACATCATTTCCAACAACCAATCACGAAGCTGGGATTTCCAGGTGGACAAGGCTTCATTATTTCCAATTTTTCAATAGTGCGCACTTAAAAATCAATAGTTTTCTTTATTCGTGTAAATAACGACTAAAATTTTAAAAAATTCATTATTGTTTTATTTCAGATTTTAATTCTGCAGTCTTTTCCGTTTATTTTGATGCTAATTTTGTAATGATCCGACCACGGGAAGTGGCCGAAAAACGATCATACACATAAGCGTTGAACAACTTCAGCGGAATAAAATGCCGCTCCTGGAAAACCACGATTTTCAAACTTTATGTACCTTTTTCTCGGAAACTACACAACGTATTGGAACAAACTTTTTATTGTTTTGTTGGTAGTAGCTTGGCAAAGGCTTTTATAACTTTTGAATGTCGTAAATAAAATACAGCTTGAGAAAAACGAAAAAGAAGAAGAAAAGATGGCTGAAAAAATAAAATTTTGTCTTCTTTTTCTTTTTTCTCTGGCTGTGTTACGTTTACAAACCTCAAAAGAAGAGTAGGCATCTAAATACAGACCAAAAGCCACAGAAAGTCTTTCATACGATTTGAAACATGTTATTTTTATGTTATTACATGATTTGAATAAAGTTCTTTGAGTGAACTCGCTGCAAAAAGTGCAGTTTTATTTTGATTTATACTATGATGAAAATTGTTTCATAATTGTGACTGCCTCCAAAAGTGATCCATAATTGTGTATTTGATCAGTCATAACATAAGCTTAATTTCCGTGGAAAACTTGCACTAAATGGGTTTAATAACTGAATCAACTGAAAGATTACATATTTCTGTAACTAAAAACATTTATAAACTGCTTTTGAACAATAGTATGCGCTACAATTGATTGTTTTAAAATCACACTTCTGCTTAAATGGTCCATAATTGTGGGGGAACTGTACATAACGTATTGGAACAAACTTTTTTTTGTTTTGTTGGTAGGAGCTTGGCAAAGACTTTTATAACTTTTGAGTTTTGTAAACGAAATACAACTTGAGAAAAACAAAGAAGAAAAGATAGCTAAAAAATAAAATTTTGTCTTCTTCTCCTTTATTCTCAAGCTTCTTATTCGTAGACCTTTGCAACGATGTACTTAGATTTCTAAAATTCCTTTTGAAACGAAAGTTATGAGCAAATTCCAAAACGTGGTCCAACTACAGCGACAGTCCCCTATCGAAATAAACGGATAAGACCGCCGAATCAAAATCTGAAATAAAAAAAATAATGGAATTTTCAAAAGTTTTAGTGGTTTATGTCCCCTTAGAATCGATCGGGAAACCGCTAAGCTATTAGTGCTCAAAATCTTTAATTTTTCGTGATGGTCGCATTTTTCGATTTTTTGGAATGACACCCTATCTTAAAACTTGCCGTAAGAGGTAGTCCTACGTCAAAAAACTACATTGATTTGAAAAATGTTGTAAAAAACCGCGTTAATTCGAAAAATGTCGTCAAAAACCGCCGTAATTAAAAGCCGAAAAAGCCATTTAAAATTCGAAAATTGTCCAAAAATTCTGCTCAAATTTAAAAATCCCTGAAAAAACTGTGTTAATTCGAAAAACGGGTTTAAAAAAACAAAGGTTAATTCAAAAATCGTCAAAAAAATAGCGTAGATTCGAAAATCATAAAAAAACGTGTAAAAAAAGACTTGAGTGTAGCAGGAAGAATTAGAAGATTGTTGTTTTTTTTTGTGACATTTCGGTTTATTTTGCTAAGTTAGTAAACAATTTACAAGCTATTTCACCATTCACCAGATCTAATTAATTTTGCTTTTTTTCGTTAATGTCGTGGGTTATCACAGATTTTTTTTTGCACCAACGAAAGCGTTTAAATATTTTCATTAGATTTTTGCGTAACACCAAAGTGATAGAAAACGTATCGAGGGGTGTAGTTACCCGAAGTCGTTTCATCGGTTTCTTCTTCATCAAGAATGTTGTTTCGAATGGCACCGGTAGCTTCTTCATAGGAAGGAGGAGCTGTTGAAGATAAAATTAGGTAAATAAAAGATAAATAAATTCTTCGATTCGAAGATACTCACGCAACGTATAATAGTCATTCAGTGATGGAATCACAGTGGCATTAGGTTGATGCACTACGGCGATTGCTGGTTCGTCAAAGGCTGGAACAGCACTGGCCGACAGGGGTACTGTCCCGATGGTAATCGGTATTCTTATCCTAGGATTACTGTTTGGACCACCAATTTTGCCTTCAACCTCAACGAAATAGTTGACGGTTAAAACAGGACAGGATGTGCTAGTGGGAGGAACAATCGGTACTAGTAGATACTGCTCCTTGCTTAGATTACCGTGAGCTTCTACTCCAGCGCAGCGGACTTCGGCTATGGTTGTACAGTTTTCGCTTATTTCGCAGTAAGGAGTTTTACTGATGAAAGAAATCACTTGCAGCAGCTTGGCGGAGACTTCATTTACACGCTTTTTGGTTTGATTTTCCACGGTAATTTTAACCGTAATGGTTTGGCCTGGAACGTAACCGGAAATAGGTAGCTGGGCAGAAACGTACAGCGGTTTCGATCGGCACGGGCCACAACAGTAGGTTTTCGTTTTTTCCGTCCTAGCCGGAAGACGAACATCCCGGAGCTCGTGGTTTAGATTCACGTGTCGAAGCACGGTAAATCCTATTTTAAAGGATTGATCCGGTTTTAGGTGGCGTTCGAGAACCAATTTAGCCGTGTAGCGAACATAACCCTGTTCGGATTCCAAGGAAGTTGCAAGATTTGATGGCAGAACGCAGGAAAAGTTGTAAAAGTGATATCCTGCTGGAAGTTCAAATGTGTTTGCATTTATAACTGCAACTAAATTGATTCTTTGGTGCATGTATTCATGGCGACCGTGGTAGGGGATAATCACGGGATTTCCATCTATTAGGATGGTTTCGCACCATCTAACTTCTGCTATTCCTTTGATATGTAGCGTAACGCCTGGAATGATATTTCATAACGATGACTCACGTTCGTAGATTACGTACACTTTGGTTGATATCTTATTCTAGAATATTGCCCTTTTCGGTACCTTTGAGAACGGTTGCTTCTGTCAAATGTAGTTCTACTTTTCCAGTCACGGTTTGACCCGGTATATAGACACCGTTTGAGTTCGCGTTAAACTTAATGTTACAAACCGTGGCCATTAACGAATATGAGGAATGCTCTCTGCTGATGACTACGTAAACGATAAATGCTCTGCTACTCTGCGTGGCCTGTTATCAGAGGTTTCCGTAATGCGACTGTTTGATATTCAGCGTTTGGTCCCGACCATCCGTACAGCAGAGGTTATTACAATAAACGCGATAACATTTCCCAACCGATAAGAAGAGTCAAAAAGATCTGATTAAACTCATTGTATAGGTATATTTCTGTATAATTTCTGTATCAAGTGACGTCTTCGATACTTGTCGCTACGCAGACTGCTTTCGGCTCACTTCTGATTCTGCTGGTGGCGCACAGGGGACCGGAGGAAAACGATAAATCAGATAGCGAGGAGAAAAATCTTCACAGCCAATTTCATTCTTTTCGTCTTCGTCCTGAATGTTGACGCGATGGGCATTCATGACTTCTTCATAGGTGGGCGGGGCTGTGAGAAGGCATAATGTCATTAGACTGTTCAAAAATAGCGTGAAAAAAACCTACGTAATTCAATGGGATAGTTCGTGTTGCATTCAGGATCCTCCCCGGAAGCGCCAGGCTTGCATTGTTGGTCAGCAGGAAGTGTTACTTCCTCAAACCTGGGGATTGCACTACTTACTAGAGGAATCGTACCCAAAGTAATGGGGATCTTAACAGTTGGGCTCCAACCGAAGCTGTTAGTGGTCTTAATTTCAACTCGGTACGTTATTTGCAACACTTCACAGCTTATGTTAGTCGGTGTTAAAGGCGGTATGAACAGGTGATGTTCATAGCATGACTTTTCAGTTTCATTACTTGCTGCACTTTCTGCTTGTACTATTTCTGACGACTCCTTTATCGTTTCTTGGTGTGGTGTTTTGCTAACGTATGTTGTATGTTGCACTAATCTCGTTACAATTTTACCAAGAATCCGCTCACTCCGATTATCAACGGTAACCATTACGACAATGGTTTGTCCCGGTACATACCCGGATATTGGTAATTGTGCTGACATATGCAATGGACCCGTCCTGCACGGCCAGCAACAAAATGTTTTGGTTACATCCATTTTGATGGGAAGTCGTACGTTACTTAGGACATTCAAATCTAACAGTTGCAGGACTGTGAATCCCATTTTGTAGGACTTATCCAACATCCATGCACGGTTAAGCGTTACCTTTATGGTGTAGCGAATGTAGCCACGTTTGGCTTCTACTGATGTTGCCAAGTTGGCAGGAAGGGCACAGGAAAAATTATAGATATGCGTTCCGGCTGGTAAATGGAAACTTTCTCCGTCGCTAGAACCGGTAATATATGTGGTGTGGTTCATATAGTCTGTCCGACCGTGAAAGTGAATCACCCGACGATTCTTACCGGCACCTCGCCGCTCAGTCCATTTCACTTCTGCAACACCTTTGAACTGGAGGGATACGCCTGCGAAAGTATTGAACAATGAAATAATGTTTATTTTCATAAAAATTGATTAATAAATAACAAATGTTGAATAAAGTCTCACTAACAGAAAATCAGGATGCCGACTCGTGCGTCACCACCGCACCGGCACGCCACTTGTAGTAGGAATTGGAACCATTTGACATATCTTAAAAATATAAATCATAAAAATCTTGCACAAATATCTGGAAAAGCCAGAGTGATCTGGACTAAACTGGAGTTAACTAAAGTGCTAAATTACCAAAATTGTCAGTGCAGTGTTATAAGAAGAATCTATGTGTGAAAAGGTGGCGTAAAACTTTCAGGAAAACCGGAACTAGAGCCCGAGGATTGCGGAGGAAGATATTGAGGTGCGTTAACTCCAACCCTGACCTCTAGAACGTACGATGCCAACTATCGAACCATGTGGAATTTTATCGCTCGAGAAGGCTATCCAGCTTTCCACGAGCGATAATGGCGGCTGATGGGTACAACTTTCTGAAGGGCACAATTCGGTTTTAACATTCAATGCAGGAGCGGTTACTGCGGTTACTATGGAAGCCACTACGGTTGTCTGCGAAAACTAAACAATGTTTACATCCACTCAACCAGCAAACCAATGTTAGTCAAGAGAGGTTTTCTGATTGTGCAAGTTTGTTTTTCACCCCCGCTGGGTTACACTTGACGATCACCGAAATTTTCAAAGCGGAAACTGTTGAATGTATAAACAACGTCGATGGTTGCTAACCAATCGTTCCGCGCACTTCTGTTCTACAAACTGTGAAAACTAGATCACCTATTTTAACTCACCTTGCAGCAAACAACCGTACCCAAGTAACAACGGTAGCTGAATTGCAAGAGCAATGACTGTTTACAGGTTGGTTTAAGGCGATCAAAGCTGCATAAAGTAAGCACTTAAATGGTGTTTAAATAAGCGATGTTTAAGCTACTTTAAGTTTTTCAAACCAGTTCTCTCCCAAAATAACACTAAATAACACGGTGTTACACGGAAAAAATACTTCTCAAATGACCTAGTGTACGTTGTTAGTCACACCTAGTACATCATAAAAACACATTTGAAATCTTCCTACCACCCCCAAAATTTCAAGTTATTACAAAAAAACGTTTTTTGGCTAGGTGTACAAATACTATCATGAATAACTCAATATTTTTTCAAGTAATTTTAAATGTTTTATACATTTTTGAAAAGCTTAGAGGACAAGCTTTCAGAATATATACATATTCACTATGGTTCTACAAAGTTAGACGAGATTTTTTCAATTAAATATGAAATTTAACTACAAAAATGAAATTTTTCTCACTTTAGGGGTCCTTAAAGTGACCCTAAAAATGACCCACAATCCTGAGCTCAACATCACTTGTTTTATATTCAATCCTAAGACTTTGGTCAAAATTTCAGCCAAATCGGTCAACATTTGCAAATTTGAGACCATTTTTAAGAGTTGTAGATTTGTTGCTTCTCATATATCACCCGCCTAAACTTGCAACTGAGCATCTCGTACACGATGTAAGATTAGGCGAGTGATATATGAGAACCAACAAATTCATTTCGGATTTCATTAGGCTCACAGCTTTCAAACTACTTTAAGGCTGCTTAAAGGTGTTAAAGTGGCTTTACAAACCACTATCAATTTTTTCATTCGGCTCACAGCACACATACTGTCAGATCATAGAATTTCGCTATTCGGCTGACAGCAAAAGTTTGTTAGTTATCGACATTATCGACTGCTTTCAGGTGTAAAGATATTCCCACTGTTTGTTCTATAGATGCAGATGGGGCAGATCATACGGTGAGTGCTTATGGACCAGAAGATGGCAGGTTCAATTCCCGAAACACATGCATTTTTAATTAGCTAGCTTACTTATACGAATTAAAGTTATCCGAAATTAAAAATATCGCGTTCGATAGATGGGGTTCACAGCAAAATAAAAATGACGCGTTCCATTTTTTTAAATTTCAAAATAGATTTGTTTTTTTGCATAAAGGTTGATGAGACGTTGATTAAGCGACTGGAAGAGTATATTGCAAAACTATTTCTCCTTCTAAAAATAGAATTGACAGCAAATTGGCTATTTAAAAGTGCGCAAAAGCCTCTATTAAGCTTCATCGCAGCTTCGAAAGCAGCTATCAACAAGCCTGAATCTTGATAAAATCACCAGATTTAGATGTTTAAGAGCTGAAAACAGGTTTTTATTTCTAAACCCAAACCATAGTTCAGCCACAGGTTGAATAACATCAGCTTTAAAAGCGTTTGATCAGCCTCAATATGTTACTTGGGTAGTGGCTTCCAAAAAACCGCTCTTGCATTGAGTGTCAAAACTGAACTGTACCCTTCAGAAAGTTGTATCCATCAGCCGCCATTACCGCTCGTGGAAAGCTGGGTGTGGATAGGTCTTACAGTTCCATCAAACATCCGAATCGGCACTTGAAGCGGAACTTGGTAGTCAAGAAGCGCGCTAGGGGTTCGTACGAGCAACTTTTGACAAAATTCAATGGATGTAGGAAATTGTCTCTGGTTGTGAAACACCCACTATATTAAACTAGCACAAAAAAATTATTAACACCGTCTTGTCTCATTGTATTCTATTGAGAAAACAACAATCAAAATACAGCTTGTAGAACGTTTTGTACGAAATATGGTCGAAAAAATAACCGAAAAAGTTTTCTGGAATGTTTTTTTGTGTATCAAATAATAAAAGGTAATAAAACGCATATAACCTAAGTTTTAGACCTTAGTTCATTACACAGACAAATTTTAAGTGAAATAATTGACTCAAAAAATATTACACAATTTTTTACAAATGTACGGCAGCGCATGCTTCTTAATCGTAGCAAGATAGGCTGGATTTCCCGGTGGAATGCGCCGCTGGATCCCTTTTTTGTTTATAGGAGACTAGACCAATGATCTTAAACATTTTAAACACACTTTTCCGACACATAAGAGCGAAATCGGCATATTTGCGATGGGATTATCTTTATCAGCTACAAACAATAATTTTGTATTAGAATTTTCATCAGTACAAACCGATTCCTTGTTTTTCACCTTCAACACGTCCTTTTCTCGTTTGGCAACTGCCTTTTTGGTATTCATAAATTTGTTACGTAACTATTCTCATGAATCCCTTTCCCCCCTTATGTAACAACAAGTAACGCCAACTCGACCCCCCTTCCTCCCCTCTAGGCGTTACGTAATTTGTGTACAAAGCCAAAGTGGTACTAGTGTGGCATGCACCCTCCAAATTGAACGATATTTTTGACCCATTGAATTTTTTTTGAACAATTGACAAACAACGACTTCGACGAACAGGGTCAACAGACAACAGTTCTAAAGGAATGCGGTGGAAGTTACATCTTCAACTCTGTGCAGGGTAAGATGAGTTCTATTACGAAAAAAGTTTGAGATTTTATCAGAACGAGAGAAATGAAATGATGTAATACTGTAAAACTTAAAGTGAAAGTCGCCAGAGTTCAGTTGCTTTTTAATGATTTCAATACTTGTTGCCACTATCGTTTTGTTGAGAATAGAGTTGCTAGTAGTAGGTAATAATCTGTTATGAACAATTATGAAACGTAAAATCGCGTATCTATTTTTGCTGTTGAACTAGATCTGACCGTAATTCTGTCACATAAAATGTTGTTTGCGGTGAATTAAAAAGTATATTATCGACACTACGAGCTACGACCTATGGATGCTACGACCTATAATTTAATAGCGAAAATAATTGGTCAATTTCATGCTCAAATGTTTACGTTGGCATCACTCTATATAAACGCCCGTTCCCTTGGAAACGTACAACAACGACAGTCGCGAATTCGGAATTGCAATCGAAACGAAGTGAAATTTTTCCTATCAATTCAAGTGAACAATTTGGACAAAATGATTATAATATCTATCTAAATAACTGTTCTGGTGGTAAATTAAAGTTTTTTGAGCCTCAAGTTAAGTTTCGCGAGTGATTTGACGACTGAAATGGCTGAAAAAAATTATTGAAAAACTGACGACGGAAAAGTGAAAATATAGTGATGAATTGGTCACTAATCTCAGTATTTAGTGTAATTAATGACCGAAAAAGTAATAGTACTTATAGAATGCATTGTTTAGTGCTTCGAGTTGCAAGATCTTATTACGGCTAGCAGGTTAGTTGAACCAATTTTATAGTTTTGTGATGGTTTCCCGAGTCTGTGGAAGCCCACAGGAGTCTGTGTGGAAGGGTGATATTCGGTGCCATGCTGACTGCCGTAAATGGACTCGGACGACCTTGTCGTTAAAGCTGCATAAAAATACTGCAATCCAATCATTTATGAGTTTGTTTTTTTTTTGCGACATATTAGTCCCGAATTATGGGTTGTTCCACGGGTTGTTCCATGCGTCCGGATTAATTTTCAGCCAGGCGTTCAGGCGGTAACAGAAGCAATATTGAGCAACAAATACCAACATGTCGCATACCACATGTTGCATTCCACATGTCGCCAAAAAATTGCCCAGTTTAAAGGCACCTTTAGAACTGAATAAATTATATCCCTCTAAAAGGAGCAAATAGACACATTTTCATCCGGTTCCAATGCAGATTGAATAATTAAATTCGCTACAAGTTCGAAAAAGAACGTCTTTTTAATTTTTTAGATTTATAGGTATGAAAGAATCCAGCATGATCCAGGTTAAATCTTTATTTGTATTTTCGGAGGAGGATTTTTAATAGTTCAGATTAAAAAGGAAACTGCGAATTTGACTATAAAATCCTGGGGCGACGATCGGAAAATTGAACTCTCAGGACATCACTTTACACGGTCGTCCAAACCTGGGGTGACATTGCGCATCTCGTTTCGAGTAACTCGTTTCGAAAGAAATGCAACTCGATTCGAATTGGCATTATTTTAAAGTTTTAAATGAAATGAAAAAAAGTTTTCTCACCGATGCTGTAAGTTTCGCATAATCTTTGGTCGATTTTTGCTTCAATTGGGAACAGCAAGACACATTGGCGTAGCTAGAGGGGGTGCCTGGGGTACCAGGCCCCCTCCAGAATTCTGCAGGCCCCCTCCAGAAATTTTCCTCATTGGAATTGGAAACCGGGAAAAAACTCAGTGTATATGTTCCCGCTGTGTAGATATCTTCTTGTTCAGTAGGCATCGCAAAAGCGTAGTTGTCGTCGTCGTCAGTAGCCACCCCGGTTCATGCTGTTTCAAGCGTTCGTCTCCATTCAACTACATCTTGAGCTCGTCGCAAATTTCCCACTCACAGAAGTCGCAAATCACTTTCGACCTGGTCGAGCCATCACGTTAAGCCTTCTTGCTCCTGATGCTGGTGCAGTTGTTAAAGAGAACTATTTTCTTTGCACTGTAGCCTATTGACTTTTGCCGATGACGATGGCAATCTCTCCAAACAGTGCTTGGAGCTCATGATTCATACGTCTCCGTTACTCTCCGCTTTCAGTTTGTACTCTGCCAAATATCGTCCGCAGTAACTTCCGCTCGAAAATCGCGTATGGCTTGCGTTTTGCGGAGGAGTAAGGAAGCCTAATCCTGCTTGAATGCGCAACAAGATCTTCTTACTAGTGTTGTTGTCCGTTTGCACCAGCAATACCAAATACACGAACCCTTCTGCCACTTCTACTTCGTCGCCATCAAAAGTTACCGTCCGCGAGAGGCACGCGTTTGTTTCCTTTGAGTATTTGGTCTTGGCCGCATTTACGTTCAGAACACTTGTCCTAGATTCCGATTTCGTCGGATCACCCCTTCAAGTGCAATGTTGAATAGCATGCAAAATAAGCCGTCACCTTGTCCCAACTTTCGCCGCGTCTCAAAGTAACTCGAAAGTATCGCCGAGATGCACACGAAACACAACACTCTCTCCAATGTGCTCTGCTCGCTTGCGTCAGTTTATTCAGAAAACCGTTTTCGTGCATTATCTGCCATAGCTGGTCTCAACCGACTGTATCGTATGTTGCTTTGAAATCAATAAAGATGTGATGCGCGGATAGGTTGTACTCACGACATATCTGGTAATTGCGCGGATCCTCATCAAGCCCGCCTGGTATTTCCCTACAAAACCTTGTGCTATCGGTGACAGCCAGAGTAACAAGATCATAATCAATTTTTTATAATTCAAATTTTTGGAAGGCACCCTCTAGGCCCCCTCCAGGGAAAGTTCCTAGCTACGCCAATGGCAAGACAATTGTTTTAAACATTTAATTTTTTAAATAGATATTTTAAACATGATTTTTAGAACATTGTTCTTTCGAAACTCCCAAAAATTTTCACAGCCAGACATATTTTGTAATGAACATGAGACATGAATTTTTGAAGATGGCAAATGATCGGGGTTTCCGCTTATAACTCTTAAATAACAAAGTTACTAAGTCAAAATCACTAAACATTGAGAATTAACAATTTATTAAATTTATTTACATTTTAGATTTATTATGTTTTAGTTTTTGGAAACAGAATAACAAATTACAATACTGGATGAACTGTATAATTTAGAAATAGGGGAGGGACGTCTACAGTGAGACACTTTTTTCCAAAAAAAATTAAATTTTTTTGGTGATAGCTATCAACGAACTCTTCAGTCCATTTGAAAGGTATATCCTTCTAGTTGTCTGAAAAAAAGTTTCAGTCGTTTTGATTATAAGCTAAATTAGGGTAGACGCACCATTAGTGGTGGTAGTACCAGTAGTGGTGGAAACTCGAATTATTCCATTATTTTTGCAGATTTTGGTACAAGTTTGATATATTTCAAATAATGCTGTTACTGGTAGTTCGATACTTATCAAACTTGTACCGAAATCTGCAAAAATAAAGGAATAATTCAAGTTTCCACCACTACTGGTACTACCACCACTAATGGTGCGTCTACCCTAGTTATATCCACAAATGTGAAGGTATATTTTTGGCTCACTGTTCCACAGTAGGTGGGAAGAGCGAGACAGCGGGTATTGCCTACTGAGACACCTATTTGAATTAAACGTAAACCATATTTTTGGGTAATAAATAATAGTTTAGAGGGCGTGCTGTTTATTGTGTCTATAAAGCATACATTATTGTTGGATATGATAAACCTAATCATCCGATGATTGTACTTCTATAAACCAAGATGTTAGATTGCACTCAGATCTAAAAAAATGTTATCTCTATGTCAGATACCTACGTAATTTTGAACAAAAAAAACAGCACGTGTGGTCGTCTATCAGATAAAAAACTTTACTTTTTATCGTTAATCACCTCATGTTAATATGTGACATCAGTCATATCAACAGACGTAGACGGGAACGGAACAAAGCAAAGTGAGGGCAAAATGAGACAACAAAACTTGGGATTAAGTTTCAAACAAACAGTCATCATTCGGTATTCGCGCTTACCTCTGATTTTTTTCGGCGCATCCAAGACTAACGTCACCACTCCATTCATGGTTTCACCAGCATAGTACGTGTGCGAGGATTTATCCAGTTCGATTTGAAAATGTTTTATCGCCATCCTGATGAGATGAGCAATCCGACCGTGATTAGATCCGGTCCCAACTTGCTGTTGTAATACTATCCGATCGAAAATAGACTCATTGAACACTCTGCTGTGCGTGCTACATATAATTGTTGGGCTCCCGTTACGCTACCTCCTCGATTCGCGTTTAACTTTCACTGCTCGACTGAATGCGTTACTATTTGGAAAAATGCCCTGAAATAGAATTCCAGTTTAGTTGACCGGTATTGTGTTAGTATTACTTAGAGATAGGCATACATATAAGAAAAGATAGGCAAATAGTTAGGGTGTGTGAGTCTTTTTTAATTTTTGTGCTGGTGCTTAATGGATATGCCGACGGCATCCAGCAAGCAGGTATTCGAGTTGATTTGTAGTATTTGACTAGCTTATGCTAGATTCAAGTTAGTTAGGTCTATTAAGCACTATTTTTACGCAGATTTTTTTTAGAGATTATGTCAAGTTTTCACATCCCATAACACTGAAAACAACAGAATATGTATTGTATACAATATTGAACACATTAAAACAATACACAACTATAAAAATGATAGGAGACGATCTGAAAAAAGATGCAAATATGGAGATTTTACATGCACCACTCGACTTGGGTGACTTCGAAATAATTGATCGGACAAAACTAGTGGAAGCTCTGAACGTTTTGGTGTCTGCGGAACTGTGAAATCACTTTTCAAAGCTATTTGGAAAATCGTGCACAAGCAACGAGATACAAGGGATGTTTGCCACTAGAAGCTCCAGTAAACCTTGGTGTTTCACAAGGCAGTGTGTTTGGACCGTTGTTGCTTATTTTGATGAATGATGTGAAACGAATTTTGGAGAGCGGAGAACATAACCTTAACCTCTGTGCGGATGATACAAAACTGGTCGTAGCCGCGAACAACTACGATAAAGTTTTCAATGTGAACGAATTGAATAACTTCTGACAATAGTAGGGTATTGTCGTTATCGTCGGGCCACTGTTATGGACGGGCCATCACGATTTTACAGTTTTAGTAACTCATGATATCTATGATACAACCATTGTAAAACTTCTTATTGTGATAGCTAACTTTACACAATATTGTGAGTTTCAATCGTGTATTCAAAACACCCGTACTGAATCCATTGATTAAATCTTACCAAAAAAGTTTTCCAGGCTCAATGCACTTTTCTTCAAGAAATGATTCATGAAAGCCAATTATCGAGATAAATTTTGAAAATGTATGAAGTGTGTTGTGCTGCACACGAATACTATAGAAAAATCCCCTCCAGTAAGGTGTTTGGGAAGGCTAAGGTGAAATACTAGAAAAGCGCTATTTGTAACGGTCGGGCCACTTGAGTAGTCATGGTTGGGCCAGCATAATTTTAAGCGCAGAAGCGCAATAATCGCTAGAGAATCTTAGTCACGTAAAATGTGATGAAATAAAAAAAAATTAATACGATAAAAACCTAGATTTTTGTTGTTTTTTTCATTGTAGTTGTACCCTTCGGAAAAGGCGATTGTAGCAATATTGATTTTACAAGATCGCCAAAATTTCGCAAAAATGCTATTAAAAATAGGGTATTTGTACCTATATGAGCCGTTGTTCACGGAATTTATTCTTTTCATGACTCTATATGGAATTTCAATACGTATGGCTTAGATTTTCGGTTACCCAACCTGTACAACATGGCCCGACTATGACAACATTTTTTGTCTTCACGTAAATGCCTATAACTTTTTTATTTTTCAAGCAATCAGTTCAAATTGCAAATAGTTATTTTTAACAGGCGGAGATGTATGAATCACGAGCTACAGGCACTGCTTCTCATCGTACATCTACCGAAAGTCGGTAGGCTACGGTGGGCCGGACCCGTCGTAAGGAGCCAGACGACAATGTGACGAAAACAGTTATCTTCAGTAATCAGCACCAGGACAGGAATAGGGAGCCTTTTTTTGCTATGCTTTGGCTCAAAATCGAGTTGAATTGCATCTCAACGGAGATATAACACAAGGAAATAAAGCGGAAATGAACCTAGGAGTGCCTACAAACGATAACAGCGCGCCGGTTCCCGAGCTAAAAGAGATCCGACGAAAAATCGGTCCGGCAGAACGCTACAAAAATGGCCAAGAAGAAAAAGACCGCTAGCGACGGCATTTTAATTTCAAGGATTTGAAGGGGAGGGGAAACTTCAGGTAGAGTGTATGGATGGTGTGGTTTGTTCAAGACAGGGTCCATAGACAGGGTAACGTGCAACACTCCTATTTTCGGTCCATTCTACAAATTTATTTAGTTGTTTTTGACGTAGGGCTACGTCTTACGGCAAGTTTTGAGATGTCATTTGA
This sequence comes from Sabethes cyaneus, assembly GCF_943734655.1. NCBI lineage: Eukaryota > Metazoa > Arthropoda > Insecta > Diptera > Culicidae > Sabethes > Sabethes cyaneus. The sequence continues at coordinate 22,065,447 of NC_071355.1, forward strand.
GGGTGTCATTCCAAAAAATTGAAAAATGCGAGCGTCACGAAAAATGATAGGTTTTAAGCGCTAATAGCTCAGCAGTTTTCCAATCAATTTTGAATATTTTTGCACCAATCGATTGGAAAATCTTCTAAGAATTGACCCAAATGAAGAAAAGTCTGGATTCTTGATGTTAAACTATTGAATAATTGAAAATAATGAAGCTATATTTTACCAGAATTCTCGCTTCGTGATTGGTTGTTGGAAATGACGTCATCAAAGTAGAAACGCGTTTTCACACTTCGGCTTATAATTCAGTCAATTTTCAATAGATTTCCAAGATATTTAAACCAATTGATCGGAAAATTGATTTGGAAAATATTGAAAATACAGAAAACTATTGATTTTCAAAGCGCGTCACTGAAAAATTGTAAATAACTCTAACTCGGTCGTACTAAAAATTGTCGCTTTGTGATTGGTTGGAATAATTTCCAATTATTATCGAATAAGCCTTGGTACAATTCAGGAATCAACGAGAAAGTTGATGAAAAGTTCCATTTAATTCTACTATAACAAAGTTACAAGAGAATTAAATGGAATCCTACCCTTTCTCGTTGATTGCTAATTGGCTTGAAAATTCTTGCAGTTCCCGGTCGGTCGTATTCATCAGCTGCTGAGGAAAGGAAAGTATGCTGATCGTGGGTTGGAGCTGGAGCACTCGTCTCGCTGCCGTGATGGAATATCTGGCTGCTGAAGTACTGGAATTGGCAGAAAATATGCTGCTCGCGACAACAAAACAACCAGAATTATCGTCTCTTGCAGCTGGCCATCCACAAAAACGCGCTTCTGTTCGCTTGTTGCTGCTGGTTGAGTTAGCCGTCTCGGAAGGTACCAAAACAGCCAACAAATATACCAGCTTCAAGTAAATGTGTTCGGTCAAGCGTCAAAATGCATAAAATCATGGGTTTAATAAAATGAATTAGTTTTAGTAACATCTTTTGCATCTTCATATAAGAATTTGTTCATTCTTAAAAGAACGGTTTTCGGTAATTGATGAAACCTAGGAAACTTGGAACTTACGGCTTTTCACTCGGTTTTCTTTAGCAACACAAATTTATCCATCACCAATGCTACAGTAATAATACGTAGCGTAATTTTTCTTTGGCAGCAAAAGGCGAACGGCTCACTGGTAACTTTGCTCTTTTGAAATGCTCCATTTTATTCAACGTAGATGATAGAATGATGGACCACGAAAAACAGGCGGGACCGATTCTTGTCGCTTGCTCTGGTACATAACACGAGGTAAGCCGGCGAACAGCATTATTCAAACGCTAGCTGAGCTACTGCTACTGGACTGGACGCCACAAAGGACAAAGCATCAAGGGCAAGCGAAAGTCACGCTCGAGTCGTGCAGGTCTGCAGTTCCCGGTCAGTCGTATTCATCGGCTGGTGAGGAAAGAAAACTATTGAAGCTGGAGCTGGCTGCCGTCATGGAATAGTTAACTGCGAAAGTGCTGCTCACGACAACAATAAGACCAGAATTATCCCACGTCGCTTTCAGCTGGCCACCTGGACTGGCATTTTATCGTGACTCATGACTATACACGAACGGCTTCGTCGATCGCATAGCTGCTGTGGCTTTCCAGTTGGTTCGTTGCAACAAGCCGTTTACCGAAAAGAAAATTACGTTAAGTGCGTTAGTGCAAGTTTATTGCAAGCTGGAGTTATGATAATCAAACAATCGGTTCTTTTAAGGACCGCACAACAATTGAAGAGTTCCAGTTAATACGATAATAACACAGGCAACGAGGGAAAAGTTGAATTTTTCGCCGTTGCGGACGACCAACAAATGGCGGGAATAAGTTTTCTGGTCACGGACGACATTTTCTACCACTTCCAAAACGTCTGCAGCTTGTAAATCAGTGTTCTTCTTTTGTAAGCCACAGAAAAGTTTTGCGTAATATTTTCAGTTTTTTGAAAACTAGCGCGAACCGTGTACTGATTACCAGAAGAAAAGCACTATTCAACGCAGAAACAGATCATGAAAATTGATTTGATTGTTTGGTTTAGTGTGACTGATTCGTTTTAATAAAATAAATTTGATCAATTCATAGAAATAACTCCTAAATCTGTTGAGGATTGAACGTATACGATGTTCCTACTTTCATAAACGCTATGTACAACGCATGTAGCATGTATAATGAAGAATTGTATTGTTACATACATGGATACATCCTACTATCGCTACAAATAGACTTACGTAGTCCTACGTCACCTATACGGTCGTGTCTTGTGCACAACCCCTCTGATTTATAGTTACTATATATATAGTTCGGCGGATAGAAAACCAGGCGAATCGGAATTCCTGATTTTTGAAATTATGGAGAAATGAGTAGGGTTTCACAGAAAATAATCGCTAGCGGGTGCTAAAAATGACTAGTTCCATGAAAATAAAGTGTGTTTATTAACATTACTCCTGAGGAACGTGCTGCTCGAGCCAAAGAAAAAAAAAAAAAAAAAAAAAACATTACTCCTACGATTCGAATTTTGTAAAACGTATGGCTCCGCTTTTGACGTTTGATTGGCTCCCGATTTTTATATCCGCCGAACTATATATTTAGTAACTATACTCTGATTTTTCTCATAAATCATACTTCAAAAATATTGCCACTATTCAAGTTTTGGCTACTTACACTTGAACCTAAACTGTAGGTACACTTCGAAAATCATACCAAGCCCAAGTTCAAACATGTTGCAAGATTGCGGTATCATATTTTGCGACTTTTTCTAATGATCAAGTTCAATGAGCTGTTCCAGGAAAGGGAGAGCGTCTTTCGTATAGAAACACTCTTTATATTTTACTCCCGGTATGGTGATTAACATTCGTCACATGCCTCTCACACTGAGGATTCAGGTTTAAATCCAAACCCCGCAGAAGTCACGAATGACGAATGAATGACTTAACTGACTGTAATGAAATGAGCGAAGTAAAGCCATGGGTACAAACATCCTTAAGAACTTGATCCTTCTTTATCGACACACTTCGCAGCCGTAGTACAGGAAAACTACGGGGCTAGTGTACAGATCCTATTGACTCAATAGCGGCACCGCTTAGTCGAGATTCAAACCTACGACGACTGGCTTTGTTAGACCAGCATCGTACCCCGGAGCTAACTGGGCGGGTAATGAAATGACTATAATCAAAACAAACGGAAAGTATACAAGGCAAAAAATTTCGTCATGATTCACAGCTATTATAGACAACAGAGAACATTTAAAAATAATTTTTTTAACAAAGAATGACCATTTTTTATTTGCGAACTTTTCTAGAACCGAAAAAATTGAGCAAAATGACATAAAAATTAGCTAAAACTTTTTTAATGCTGAAAATTATGCATGCTAAATGAAATAAAAATAATTAATTTAACGATAAATACGAAAATATTTGAAAAATTTACATTTATGGAAATACTATTAAGCTGTACTTTTCGTAGTTAGTTCGTAATTATTTTTTCAAACTGATTTTTAGGTTCCTCATCATGCTTGCATTAGCGTACTCCATTCGGTGGTGTACAACTTCGACAACAAACCACCACTTACAAACACAAACACAAACAGAATGAAGCCGCTCCGAACTGTATCCCTGCTGCTCGAGTGAGGTATAACTGTATAACTCGTATAACAGAAAAACTTGCATTATCTTCCTCTTCAACGGGAAAGGTTACAAAATTGGCCAAAATGTGAGTTTTATGAGTTTATCGAAATTATTTATTTATGCCTTTATGACGTTTTAACCAATTATAATAATTAGATAGGTTAGGAAGAAAGACGTATTTGTTGATTATGCTGGTAAATAAAACAAAACGAAACAAGCTACATGTACCCATGGCAACATCAGCACGTGATCATTAAGGTGAAATTATTCGTCATCGATTCTTCGAAAGCAAATTCGAAAGCAGTTCTTTTTTTTGTTTGAACAAAAATTTTGTTCATGAAAATATATTCGCGGTGTTCAGATTGACAAGAAAAATGCAGTGAATATATTTTTACAAAGAGAACCCCGCTGTTGGGACCAAAAACTGCTTGCGAAATTTGGCTCTCCGACGAAACGTTAAAGGCTGCCAATTTCCCTTTAACACACCAAATTTTAAAAACTCAGTTAAATTGTATATTCAATTAACTTATTGACTGAATGAGTTTCATAATCCAAAATAGGTATTCTCCAACATAAAATGTTCAATAAAAATTAGTTGCTTACTTTTGGGGGGATTGAAATATTTTCCTGTGCGGTGTGGCTTTTCCTTTTCTGACACATGAGCATGACATACCAACTGACAGTGACTGTCTGTGTCTTCTGGTACAGGCAGCCGCAGCAGAGCAGAGCTGAACGCGAACCGATTTACTGTCAGTCAGTAGTGTGTAGGCGACAGCAAAGCAAAATAGTGATACTTCGACAATTTATTCATCATTTTATTGGCAAAAAATAACCATCATAAAAAAAATAAGCAGCTCATTTTCATTCATCGTCATAAAGTCAGCGGCTGTTTTTGTAGTGTGATAAATACCTCTATTGGTGCATAATAATAGGTGTAGTACGGAGTGGTGCAACCTCCTCTCCTCGCTGGTGGTCCCCCGAAAAACGAAGTGCACTCGTGTGTGAGAAGTGTGTCAGCCTCGGCAGTCAGCAGTAAGGCAGTAAGGAGGAAACAAACGGGGTACCTACCGGGATGGGCCTTAAAGACTGTCTGATAGAACTAGACAATCCTTGGAATACGTATTATGCCGGTCAAACCGTTAATGGAAAAGTTACATTCACCTTCGATTCGCCGAAAAAAATTCGAGGTAATCATCGCATGTCGACGCAAGCAAACTGATCTGAAGTGAAGTTAGGAGTTAAGACAGACGATTTAGAATATATGCCTTAAATAGCATTTAGATGACATCATCGGGGCGAATGGGTTCTTCGCTCTAACAAACGGAAAGTCTGCACACTGCGGAAACCATAATCAGTTGTTAATAAATTTAGAGGCCACGGCCTTTAGTTTTTCTTGCTTCGATTATAGTCAGTGTCGAGTTTGAAAAACATTTTTTTAACTTCCTTGGCAGCCTTAAAACTGTCAAGTGATGATTCATGACGGAATTTCTACTTGAAACTGCACTAAACCATAACGGAAGCTTATCACGAGCAAATTTTTGGATTCCGGGCAACGCCTTTGGTTGTTCGATAATAATCAATCGTATATCTTCCAATTTTGGCAGATTGATTGATGGCAAGGCATAGATAAAAGAATCAAATAAAACCACGGCCCGGCCCACACTTGCGTGTGTGATCAAACACTTTCGTACGTAGCAACATTTTGTATGCATATTACACAGCAAACTCGCTTGGTCTTCGAGTGAGTGATAAAATATATTGTTGAGAATATAAATAAACTTCTTCTCACACCGAAAAACGCGCTCAAGTGTGTGTCCATTTTGGCAGCCAGCAAACCGCCGAATCTCTAATTGTCGGCTGGCGCTACATCTACTACATACTAGCACTGGCGGGCGTGTCCAGGGTGGGGCACGTGCCCCAGCTTCTCTTTAACATACTTTAACATAAAACGAAATAATTCCCGAAACCCAGTTTTTAATTTAATCTGCTACTAGGTATTTTTGCAATACATAAATTAATTGCCTAAAAATAGTTTAAGATTCGAAAATTACGTATGAAGAAGGATGGCTTGTTTGGTTGCCAATCTCATGCAAACTCCACTGCAATCGTCGAGTAAATTTTTTTGAATTGAAGTCAAAAAGACATTATTGAGGGCACCATAATTTGTTGCTTTATTAAAATTTGCAACTTGGAAAGTTACTGTTACAGGGGTTTTTTAAGTACAAAAACTGTAATAGTGACTTAAGAAAATATTTTCTGCACTGTCGTGACTAAGCAATTTCTCGATTTATTTGACGATTTTTGTGTTAATTCATTAAAAATTTGCCTACAAATATGCCCTCTCAAATGAACTTCGCCACGACATGCCAGGCAGCAACTCGCCGCTTCCGGTACCATCACCTTCAACGCCTTTGCCGATTGTCTTCGTTAGGGAAGGTGGCGAAAGTTTATTGCTATTCTGCTACTGAACGGACGGCGAGGCCCGTTCACGACGTTCTTTGCTAAAGGAGAAACCTAAACTAATGTCCGGCATAGCTCGGGAAGCCAAGAAAAGGAAAACTCCGGCATCATCGCTAAGTAATTCTCTCAAATCCCAATCAGTCCTGATAAGGCTACCAACGAAGATAAAAAAGTTTTCTCCGCTTGCATATTATAAAAGTTATTGTTACATTTTGCCCACTATCGCCACAATAGTCCTTTTTTATAATAGTAGTTTTTTTGCAATCAACGGAAAGGACGGTAGAAGCAAGTTATGAAACAAAGAGGTTGATAGGATCCAAACAGAATGAAACCAGACCAGAAGATGGTTCCTTTAGTCCCCGAAATGTTATTCTCATGCAAACTCCGCGGCCATCGTCAAGTATTTTATTTTAAAGTCAAGAAATCATCACTAGTTTTATTGAAATCTCTAAATCAACAAGTAACAGTGAAATCTTAGAAATTCTTACAAAGATCCCTGCTTTTAGCATTAAATAAGAGACGAATTGTTCTACATTCATAGTCCTACGTCAAGCCTGCGCCCGTACCACTAGGTACAGACCCTTCTACTTTTTCGTTTCCACTTTTCGTAGTCTTCAACTCTTTTCATTCTCGTTTTTCGTCTTCGTCTGTACCGTTTTCCGTTTTTTCTGTCTGAAGTCCAGTTTTTCCATCTTTGCTCCCTTTTTATTGCCTCCTCTTTTCCTTTCCTTTCCGGTTATTCTTTTTTATCTCCCGTTTCCCATCTTTTTCTCTTCTGTTTTACCCTTTCCTTTAGTCCGTTTTGCCTGTTTTCCTTTTTCTGTTTCATTGTCCCGTTGTTTTTTGTCCTATTCTATTGGGTTTCTTTTGTCTTTCTCGTTATTCTTTTTTTCCATTTTGGTTTCTCTTGTTTTCTGGTCCATTTCTTATGTCGTTTACCCTTTCACTTTTCCTTTTTCTGCACACTGTCTCCTCTTTTTCTATTTTTTTCTCTTTTGTGTCTTCCGTTTTTAATTTTTTTCTGAGTCCTTAATTCTTTCTGTTTTGTTTTTCCCCATTTTCAGATCCGTTTCTCCTCTTTTCCAGTTTCGTTCTTTGTCATTTACTACCCGTTTCGACTTTTTTCTTTTTATTATTCTTTTTCCGTTGTCCGTTCGTTCGTTTTTTTTCTTTCGTCTGTTCCGTTCTTCGTATTATGCTTTTTCTCCTTTCCTGTCACGGACTGTTTTTCTTTTCAGTTTATCCTTTTTGTCTCCTGTTTTCATTTTTCTCCAGTTTTTTCACTTTTACTGCTCTGTTCTTGTTTCTCCATTCTTCGGCTTTAGTGAGTGTTTTCTATTTTCCTTTTGCACCTTCCATCTCGTTTCTCTCCACTTTTGTCAAGTTTGCTCTCTATTTCTGTTCAGTTTATCCTCATTTTCTTTCTTGTTTTCTTCGTTTTTTTTTGGTTTCTTCCTTCTTCTTTTCACTTTTTCTTCTTTTGTCTTCCGTTCTTCATCTTTTTTCGTCCAGTCTCCATGTTTTCCTTCTTTTTCTCTTTCGTTTTCTTCTTTTCCACTTTGTTTTATCTTTATGTCTCGTTTTTCCTCTTTTTAAATGCCAGTTTTTGTTCTTTTCTCTCTCGCGTTCTTCCTCTTTTTGTAACCAGTTTCTACAGCTTTTGGCACGAAATTGACAAAAATTTCATGTGACAACGTAGTTTTTCTACTTTTCTTCAGACTTTTCCACTTTAATTTAAAATTGAACTTAGAAAAGGGAAAATTTATTTATTTGACCAGTAAATTAGAAACTGCGGACTTCTAGGTTACAGAAATTATTTTGTTTTGCAACAACTTTTACAGAGACGGTAGAGCACGTGCCTCAGCATGGACATGCCATTGCTTGCCAGATCTAATATCAAGTCCAATTCGAACTTTGATTTTACGACCAACTTCAAGCATAAATTCAAGTCCGGTTTGCTATTTTAAGTAAAGTGATATAAAACTTCAAAGAAAAATCGGGAAATTATGTTTTCTGTCAAATGAAATTTTTTTGAAATATCCACGAACCAAAGTACCAAACAGCATCGTAAAGCAAACAGTTTCTCAAGAAAATGTAAGTAAATTTGCTTAGAAATTATTGACAGATGGAATACAGTAGGATTTAGAATTTGGCATGCCTCGATTTTGGCAACAAAAATATCCGTTTTTGGCAACACAAAATATTTCCCTTACAAAAATATGCTTAAATGTCAGTCAGTTTCCGCATACATGCTTTAAATGACGGAAAAATTATGCCCGCAGTGTGTTCATGAAAAAAAGTTTGCTATTATAGAATATTTCGAGCAATAATATTTTTATTGCCGTAGGACTACGTCTTACCGCAGGTCGCCAAAAACTTACTTGCACCGCACGAATAGCTCTTGGCGGACTTTTCAAGCATAAAATGATTGCAATCGTTGCTTAATAATATTTACTCAATTTCTAACGCATTTACATTCAATTTTTTCATATCAAAATCTCGATCTCGATTTTGGCACGGTTTCGATTTTGGCAACATAGGAGACAGGCATTTGTTGCCAAATTTTAAATCCAACTGTACCATTGGATCCGTCTCCTGCTGCTCCTGGAAGAAAAAAAACGGAAAAGGTCGGGGAGGGGGTAATCGTGATAAATCTGGATAAACGCAATCATAATAATCATAATCAACGTAATCGTGATAAATCTGGATAAAAGCAAAAGAAAAACTGAAACAGGCGAGAGAGAAAAATAAGAGAAATTGACGTGACAAAACAGAAGAAAAAAAAACTTTCAAAAAATCGTGACAGAATGGAACGGAAGATGAAACGTAAAAAGATATGAATATGAAAACCAAGATAACGGAAAAAGAAAAGAAACGAGACAAAAAAGACTAAACAGACAAAGGGGAATAACGAATGAAAAAACAGTAAAAATTTAGGAAAAAGATAAAGCAGAAGCAAAAACGGAACAAAAAGACGAAATAACGAGATAAAAAAAGAGAAAAAGAAAAGATGAAAAAAAGTCGAAAGGGAATAGAAAAGAGAACAGGTCTACAAACGGGGGAAAACGAAAAACGCAACACAGGAAAAGGGTGGAAAACGGGACAGGAAGAGAAGAAAAACGAACACATACAGAGAAAACAGCAGACAGACAAAAGCAAAAACAAAAGAGAAATTGGAGGAAAACGAGACAAGAAAGGGAATACGGAACAGAAAACAAGAGAAACCAGAAGGGAAAACAAGAATAATAAGAGAGAAAATGACCGTATTGGACCAAGAACGGGAAAATGGTACAGAAAAAGCAGAAAAAATAAACAGGAAAATCCGATTATAGTAAAAGCACTGACGAACTGACATGACACATAGAAGAAAATCCTTTAAAAACCATCGTCCTACACATTTTGCTTGCACACTAGCACCCTCTGTTATGCATGTTGCGGAGTAGCTTGCATTTGCAGGGTTTTATGCTGTAGGGTTTTTACATTTGTATGGTTTTATACTGAAATCTTTAAGCAACACCCGCGCGCCCCGTGTTGTGGCCATGTTGCGAAACATCATTTTTTGAAAAATGTGTGGTTTTCGATTGAACGATGTAATTAGCGAGAGTGTCTCGTCTGTTTGTCTGTGGTAAAAGGCAAAACAGAAAAGCAAAAGACGAATGGGAGATAAACAATGAAACACCGGAAAGAGAAGAGAAATAAGGGAGCCAAAAATAGAAATTAAACTAGAAAAGACGAAAAACGAGGCATTAAAAGGAGGACAATGGTACAGACGAAAACATACGAAAAATAAGAAAACTTGAAACGAAAAAAAGGGAAGAATAATAACAAAAAACGAGTGAAAAGCATGAGGAAACAGGACTGAAAATAAGAAAAAACGGAACAGTAAACAAAGAAAAACGGGACAATGAAACCGTAACGACATGGGACAGACAAAAAAAGTAGATTTTCTTAGCAATTTTACAGATGTATTACCGTTGGATCCGTCTCCTGTTGCTCCGGGAGAAAAAAACACAGAAAAAAGCAGCGGGGAAAAGCGTGACAAAAGCTGAAAAGTACTAGAAAAGTAAGTAGATAATCACGAAAGAGAAAAATAAGAAAACCAAGAAAACGGTAGAAACAAAAGGAAAAAGAGGACAAAAAACATAAGACTTGAACGAAAAAGAAAAATAAGTAAAACGATAAAGAAAACTAGGACAAAGAGAAAGAAACTAAGGACAAACTGGACCGAAGAGAAAAAAATACGGAACAAAAAATGCGAAAACCAAGATTGAAAAGGAGGAAAAGAAAAAGAAAAAATACGGGAGCAGGAAATTTGAGAAACGAGAACAGAAAAACTGAAACTGAAACTATCTAATAGAAGGTGCGGCTGTAACTTAATTGCCAAAACACTCGGGTACAACCGAAAGAGTGTGCGTTGGAGTCCTACCTGTCATTGAACGACCTTATATATGTTTGACCTCATTAAGAACCCCACAATTCGCCCCCACCTCAGAATTCGCCTACCCATTGGTATTTCCGTGAATTAAACCAAGCATAGTCAGATTATAGGTTGTTAGTTTAATTTACGTTGAATTTAACTTTATTTTCAGTTATTTGAACAAAATTGGTTGTGTTATTTTATGTATTTCTATGATTTCATGTGGTTTAAAAAATTGGTATTATATTTAGGGCGCGATTTTTCCATTTCCAAGAATATGCACATAAAATAACTTGGAGGAAACGTAATGGAATAATATATCTCCTTGCACTTTTTTCGCATTATTTTGGTTACATCTGGTTTAAATTTCATATTCGTGCTTTTATTTTGATATTTTATCTTAATTCTGTTGAAAAAAAAAACATTTATACACTGGGCGAAAACTGGGTACCGTAAATCATATTTACAGCGTGAACGATTTTTTGCCCTATCAAAAGCAGACAACAAGGGAATAAACTTTGATGATTAGATAAAATACTTCGATTATATCATGAAATCTCTAATATCGTAGCATTATAAACCCGGTCTAATAAAAAATGCATGTTAAGAATTCCAAGGTATGCCAAAAAGTATCCTGGTTCAGTAGGTAAGATGGGCATGGTTTCCAGTTGCTGCAAACCGCATACCCGGAAGTAAACCCGCATACCCTTTTACTGATTTACTGAACAATTTTTTTTCTTTACCTTTTTATTGACTCTACAGCAGTTTGACTTACTTATTTCTTAAGGAAAAGGTTAGGTTGTGGGCTCGAGTCTCACCTTCAGTAATTCAATAATGATAGCCAAATATTAAGATTTTCCAGTTCATCTAATTTTTTAATTTTTTACAAGAAACGCTTACTCTTTCCCAAAAAATTACTGAATGATGATATACGTAATCATTACACAAGGTTATTTGATCTATTAACAAAATCATTGTACCATTCCGTATGCTCTGAATTGTATTCATTCGCCCACATATCAATAGTGAAAATGAATCAAAAAATAACCAGAAGAACCAACAGGACCATTCATTTTTAATATCATTGACAAGTGTTAAAAGTCTTATTTTACTGCATTGAAAATAAGCTTTTTCTAAAAACCTAACTTCTTTATATTTTTATTTCTTACCGCATCAGGTATCAGGAGACAATTAGTTTATTTCAATTTAGATTTACATTCTACGAATTCCTGATTCAAATTGATTTTCATTTTAAGCACTTGATACACATAATCTTAACGTTAAATACTAGTAACAACAATCCTAGCAAAAAATTGAAGTTATAGGGGAATTTGCAACGAATAATAAGTGGGCGAATTTCGGGTCGCTGTGGGCGAAATGTGGTGCTAGAGGTTCCTGCTCAAACCTGAGTATTTTGCTATCAAATTTGAATTTTCTTTATTCCGAATAGCCGAAATAGATAAAATATTAATATATAGTCATACTTCACTAAGTTCGGGTCTGATTTTAGAAGAATATGGCGATTTATTGATTTTACAACATAAAAACCTGATAAAACAGGCGAATTCTGGGGTTGTTACCCTATCAATATTTTCCAATATCAACCAGTTTACCATTCTTCTCACCAAGCGCTCCTCCACTTTATGAAAAAAGTGGAAAATGGAAAGAAAAACAACGTAAACGACGGAGGACAAACGGGATAAAATGGAAAAGAAAAAAAAACAGAACGTGATAAAAAAGAAAGAAAGGAACATTTAATAAGGGGAAGGACGGAACAGATGAAAAAACGAAGAGCCAAAGAAGAAGATAATGTGACAGAAGAAAAACGAAACAGAAAAAGATGAAAAACGGAAGAAAAAAACTGAGAAAACTAGTCAAGAAACGAAAAACGGAAGAGAATATAACAAAACCAAAAGGCAAATAAAGAATAAAGAGAAAAAGAAAAACTGATAAGGGAAACGAGATAAATGGAAAAAAAAAGTCGTACGGGATACTAAAGGAGAAAGAATAGCAAGACAAAATGCGAATGGGAATGGGACAGAAAGGGTCAAAAGAAAATGGTAGAACAGGAGAGAAAAAAACTAAAAACGGGAGTTCAAAACGGAAAACCGAAAAGCAACGGAAAAAAGGAAGGCAAAAAGAGAATAAATGTGACAGAAAAGAAGAAGAAAGAAGGCATCTAAAAGGAGAAAAACGGAACGGACGAAAACGTAAAACAAGTTTGGGAAAGACGAAAACTGGAAACGAAAAACGAAAAAAGAGAAGAGAAAAGACGAAACACGGGAAAGAAAATTACAAAAAGATTAGAGCAAAAACTAAGAAAACTGTACAAACATGAGAAAAAACTGAACAAAACATGGGAAAACGGAATTGGAAGAGAAATAAAAAGAAATAGAAACGAGGTAAGACGTGGGAGAGAGTAAATCGAAAAATGTCAATCCTAATTACAAACAAAACTTTGTGTCCATTTCAAATTCAACTTTAATTAAATGTCCAATGTCGAGTTAAATTTCGAGTCCAGTTTAAAAAAATTTAAACTTTTCTTTTAAGACCGATTTCTAATGTCTAATTCCAAGTAAAACGTCTAGTCCAAATTACTTCAAATTTCAGTAAATATGTCCAGTTCAATTTCATGGGATCATCATCTCATCAATTCAACAAAATTTCAAGCCCAAATTTAATTCTAATTTAAGACCCTATGTCAAATCCGATTGCAAGTCCAAGCCTAATTTCTAGTTTAATTTCAACTTTGATTCTAAGTCCAATTGCACCCGAAAGTCTGACGTATTCAACCCAATCGGCCGGTATTACAAATAAGTTATAAACATTCAAATTCAAACTCAAACCATTTGTTACCGTTGCCGGTTCACTTTTTTTTGTTTACGGGGCTTTAACCGCTGAACGGTCATTCGCCCAAGAGGCCGGTTCACTGTTTCAACGTCTAAGTGATCTGATTTGGTTTACCAATCCGTTGTATGCGTTGGAGAAGCTCGCCGCATCTCGCTGTAGATTAACCGCGAGATGCCACAATCTGAGTTTGAATTTGAATGTTTATTACTTGTTTGTAAGTGAATTTTGTAATTTAAATTTCATACCAAGATTGTTAATTGTACTTTCTTTTTAAATAAATTAGTTCTGAGGATGGCCGAAACGTTAACGATTAGTTATAATTTAATGGTTTCACCAAGAAAAATCAATTTAAATCCGAAAAGAATAACCTACGGTGATTAAAGAAGACCACAAAACCAGGTCTTTGACAGGACGTCATAAGATGCTTATCGGTAATTAAAAACAGAACCCTGACAACATGTCATGTTTTCGTAGCAATGAAGTCTATTCTCAGTCACCTCACTGGACGACTGCTGGACTGCTCGATTGCTCAACTGGTTGACTAGACTATTCGACTAGACTGCTCGACTTGACAGCTCGGTTCAACTACTCGACTGGACAGCTTGATTTCAATGCTCGACTCAACTGTTCGACTTAAGCACTCAACCTGATTGCTCGACTCAACTGCACGATTAAACTGTTCCACTGGACTACTCGACTGAGCTGCTTGCTTTCACTGCTCGACTTAAACACTCGACCTGACTGCTTGACTTAAATGTTCGATTCGATTGCACGACTCAATTGCTCAACTATTCAACTGCTTGACTGGACTACGCGACTGAGCTACTCGATTCCACTGCTCGACCAAACTGCTTCATTCTGCTGGTCGACTGGACTGCTTGACTGAACAGTTTGATTCAACTGCTCGACTCAACTGTTCGACTCACCTGCTCAACTCGATTGCTTGTCGCGATATCATATGGTCGGTGTTAAATCAGACCGGACCAAGTCGCAAAATTTAAAAAAATGAGTTAATGACAGCAAACGATCAAGAATTTTCTGAGTAATATTTTACTCTAATCAAACTACATAAATATTGCAAACACCCAGTTATAAGATGGTTTTGAACGATTGATAGCTATAAACCATACAAAGTAGCAAACTTTGAATGCGTTTTTCTCGAAGTCAGAATTTTGTCACTTGGTTGTTGGTTCTGCCTGCCTGGGTTCGTGACAGAAAACGGACGGTTCCAAGCACCCCGCACAAAAGAGCCATTTTGCCCAACCATAGAATCAGCACAGAGGAGATAATTAGGGTTGCCAAGTGGCCGGTTTTTCACCAGCAAAGCCGGTGGCCGGTCAATCCTGCAAAAAGGCCGGTTTTCCGACATAGGAAGCCGGATTGGTAGTTTTTTCCTGATTTGTTAAATTTTCTGATAAATTTATCAGCAATCCTGAGCAGTGGATCATTGAAGATAGTCAGTTTTGCAGTCACAACACTTTGCTTCTGGCGGTAATATACATTAAATTGTCCATCAGCACCAGAAGCAACTAGTTGTCTTCTAGTATCTTCAATAATCCATGCAATGTTCGTTGAGGTTTCGATTCCACGACTACCTAAATAATAATAATTACCGCACATTACACATACCAGGCAAATCCTCTAGTAACATGCTACCACAACCCCCCACCCCCCGCAATTTGAAGGCAGGACCGACCGGCCGGTTTTTGAAATTCGACTTGGCAACCCTAGAGATAATGTTTTTATTCAGTTAAATAAAATCCAGTGCGAGCATAAAAACTATTTGTTTCAGTGATCGACGAGCTCAACAATAAATAATGTTTGAATTCATTAAACAAATGTCAACTATTCATCTACAGGTATCATCATAAAATTCAGCGGCGAAGCGGAAACCAAGTGGAGTCAGACGGAAACCAAAACCGACCAGGAGGGAAAGCAGTATGAATCGACGACCAACTTGACCGGTCAGGAGGAGTACTTCCAGATTCAGTATTACTTGTTGGGCGGAAAGAACAGCAATGAGATCGAACTGGGTGCGGGCACGCACGAGTATCCGTTTACGTGTGCTCTGCCGCCAACACTACCGTCCTCCTTCGAGGGAGAATGGGGCTTCGTCCGGTACACGATCAAGGTGACGCTGGACCGACCCTGGAAGTTCGACCAAGACATAAAGATGGCGTTTACCGTGATTTCGCCCGTCGATCTGAACCAGAATCCACGCGTGAAGGACCCATTCAAGCTGGAACAGGAGAAGACCTTCTGCTGCTTCTGTTGTGCTTCCGGACCGTTGAGCGTTATCGTGCACATTCCGGTGACCGGCTTTGTCTCCGGACAGACGATCCCATTGACCATCGAGTGCGACAATGCGAGTAACGTTGGCGTTGAGTCCATCAAACTTACGCTGCGCAAATTGTTGGCTTTCCACGTGCACACGCCGCGTCGTGAGACGAAGAAAAAGAAGGAAGTGATATCGGAGATTGCTGTGGGACCAGTTGAAGGCGGTAACAGTCAGACGTGGAATCAGCACATACAGATTCCGCCACTGCCACCGTCGAATCTGGTCAATTGTGGCATTATCGATGTGGACTACGACATCAAAATGGAAGCGGTGGTTTCCGGACCACACGCCAACCTGGACGGAAATATACCGATCGTTTTGGGTACCGTTCCGCTGACATCCTTCCAGCCGCCACCGCCGTACACCGACAATCCTCCGGAGACGGATCCTTCGATGCTACCAACGCAACCGGTTAGTCCAGCTAGCCCTCCGAACGGAGCTGGCGGTGCACTCGGCTGGAACATTGCCGACGGTGGGGATAGTCTGTATCCCAATATACGTAAGATTTCGGTCCATTACCAAGTGAGCCTTTCGAATAATCGTGATTATTTTTTTGGGTTTTCAGCACCTCCGACATTTGCGGAAGCCGCTTTCAAGGCACCGAATATCTCGAATAAAAATGATAGCGAGTTTACGCGTTTTGTGGGAGCTTCCGAGTATGCACCGCGCTATCCGACGTATGCTTTCACTCCTTCTGCACCACCGGCCAATCTCTAAATGGATCGTCCGGTGTCCCCGGCAATGGTGCAACCTTTGTGAACCTCAACAGATATTTGATTGGTTTCTCATTTGCTTCCTTCCCGGTAGCGTTATTTAGTTAACATCACTTTTTTTGTTACCCATAAAATATTTTTGTTATTTTCTTTATATTTGAACTAATTAAGAAAAAAAAAGCTAGTGTTTTAAACGATGCAAGTAAAAACGCACATTGCTCCAGCAGGAATTAATATTATGCGTTACTCTGATAAGGAATACATCGTATATATTTTAAGACTAACTCCAATCAACACTACCGTAATAAAATCACAACCATAATTAACCAACCATTAGCAACTACTTAGAAACTACTGAACATTATACGAATTATCTTACGCGTACAGCATTGAATTGAAGCAAAGCTTAAACAAAACTCGTATGACCACGTCCAGTCGTAGCATGTAATCTCTCGCCGGGAAAAACAACAAAACAACGCTGGACGCTTTTTCCCCTTAACCGGTTTCCATCCGACGAACTCAAACCGTGCAACCGTTTCAAGGAAAGATGCCAAACTTAAATTTACGAACGAAAGAAGAGAAACTAGAATACCATTCGAATGAAGAGTGCCTATTATCGTAGAGTTGTAAATCGAACAAAAAAACAAAACCTAGAATTTTACCAATCGCTTCCCATTGAGAATAAACAACCGCGTCAATTGTCGATTGTTGGTAAAGTTTGACCTGGCCTGGCCTGGTCTGGTCCGGAGGAGGTGAATAAAGATGATCGGAACAACATGGCAGCGCGAAAGTTACGCAAAATATTTTTATACATTTGATGGCAATGCTCGATTCCTAAAAAAATTAAAACAATATATTGAGCGAAAAAAAATAATCCACTATATACTAGCGATACATAAATAGTTGTTGCTTTTGCTTTCTTTTTTGTTTTGCTTCACTATAGTATATATTATATATGTGTATCAACTAAAAACATTTATAATTTGAATATTATATAACAAAATATAGCATTTTCGAAATGTTTTTCTTGGTAAGATGTTCATACTAAAATCGCCCTGAATTAAGTACCCCCCCCCCCCCCCCCCCCCCCGACGATTTCGCCGTATTAGACCCATTAGATTGTCTTTTAAAACCGGCATTGGATAGCAAAAAAAATTAAGATTCTACTTAGACGATCAGCGAGGAACTTTAGAGAGAAATAGCATTTGGTGGGAATAACACAGGTACAGTCAAAGCCGGGATTGCCTGAAAGTCATTATTGCTAATCAGAAATATGGAAAGAAAATGATGCTCTAGTATTCAAAGAAGGTTCCCGACTCAGCGACTTGCATGAATATATTTCTGAATCAACAAGGTAAGAATAAACGGGGAAATCTCGTACCAACCGCTTGTGTATTATTGATCATATGTAATTTTCGTTTAGAGTATTTTACTGGTAAAAGTAGGTATGGTTTGGAACCTCGGGGATGTATAGCGCCTTCTTTCGCTCTAATATAGATAGATGAAATCCATCAACTATCAAATTTTTTAGTATAGATCTTAAAAATGAACCTTGAGAAATAATTGAATAAATGTAGAGAAAGCAGATACTTAAAATTGTCCATGCGGTCAGCCGCACTAGTTTCCTATGTTCGAATCCCGCCTTACACCTGGTGTAAAAGATGCTCATCCTTTTAGTATTTTTATTTCGCAGGAACATTTAATCGTAGTTTCAAAATTCTTTCACACTACGCTGTCACAAGCCACCGTTTCTTCTTCCAAACATTTGAAGACAACAATCTGATGCGATATCTGGCTATAGGTATTTTGGAAGCGCAAGTACCTTTGAGTATTAGAAAAACTAACTTTTGGCATTCTTTTCTTTCCGGACGGCTCGGCTCTTTATCAATTGCGATCCATGTACTGTCTTCAGCAGCGACAAACATTACATTTCCTTTACCATACACAAGCACTTTCGCAATTTAACGCAACGACTTTTTAAGGCGATACCTAACTATTTTTTCCCGAAAACTAAATTAGAAAAAGTCGGTCGCAAAAAGTTTAGACGTCCATTCACAGCCACGGGTTGCTTCGATCCAACAAAAAAATACCGGCTGGTTATGTTGAAAACTACGGACTTTCGGATGAATGATCAAAGTGGAAATTGGATTAGAACTCAGACTTTGATACTAAACTAAAATTTAGAGTGGAAATTGAACCTAAAATCGGACTTGACACAGAACATCAAATTAGACATTATTTTATTTAGGACTGATTTAGGTTTGGAGATTCACTTTAAATTGAACTGAAAAATGAACTCAAAATTGGATATGAAATTGAAGCCGGACTCAAATTTAGAGTACCTAATTTAATAGGAAGTTTTATTTGAAATGAGACATGAAATCGGGTTTAAAACAGCATTTGCTGTTCTTATATGAAATTGAACTGAGAATTGGGATTGAATTAGATTTGGAATTGGACTTAACTATGGTGACCACAACGCCCTCATTTACCAGGACATGCCCTGTTTTCGCATGCGTTGTCCTGGTGTCCTGATTTACAGTGAAAACCCCTGATTTTCAAAATGAAATCCTGCTTTACTAAAGAAATTGAAACACAAATGATTTTTTAAGTCCTGTTTTCGCATGATATTATCAGTCCCTCACGAAAACTTGATTATCTTGCCCTCATAGATATCTCGGTGCTCGATTTTACGTTTTACGTTTCGTAATTTTAGCATACTTTCGACTGTCTGACGGAGGTAGACCCGATGAAGAGAAGGAAGCTTTTTACGTGCAGCTGGAGGTGACGTACAAGTTGTTCGCTACAGGACATCAGGATTATCATCGGAGATATAAACGTCCAGGTCGGTAGGGAACATTAGCGTAACTAGAGAGGGTGCCTAGGGAATCAGGCCCGCTCCAGAATTTTCACCATTGGAATTTCAAAACCGGAAAAAATCACTATATATGTTCCCAGAAATAATCCCCTATTAATTTTTCTCGCTCAAAACCCAAACGAATATCAACAGCTTTGTAATTACGAAAACTGGCATGTGATAGGGACGAGGGAGGAAATCTAATCACAAACGAGCGCGAGATGGTCTTCAAGTGGGAGCAGTTCTTCGGTTAACACCTCAAAGGCGAAGTTGCAAAAGGATTCGGAACGGAAGTCAACCTGGGCGTGCCCATGAAAGATAACAATATCCCAGTTCCTGATCTCTAAGAAGTCAAACAAGAAATCGAATTGCTAAAGACCACTAAATTCTCTGGCAAGGACCGTCTACCGGCAGAGCTTTATAAATATGTCCGAGAAACGCTGGCAACGGCTCTACACTGGGTAATTTCTGAGATTTGTGAGAAGGAGAAGCAACCGATGGAAATGGATGGAAGAAGAGGCATGGCGTTGGTACAGCCGCCTACAAGGTATTCTCCCAGATCTTGTTACACCGGCTGTCACCGATAGTACATGGTTTCGTAGGGAATTACCAGGCAGGCTTAAACAGGGCTCGGGCAACTACAGACAATATTTTTACCTTCCGACAGATCTTGCAGAAATATCGGGAGTTCAACGTGCCCACGAATCTCATCTTTATTGTTTTTAAAGCAGCATACGATACAGTCGTTCGAGACCACCTACATGGGAGATAATGCAAGAACACGGTTTTCCACATAAACTGGCTGAATTGATCCGCGTTACATTGGATCGAGTGTATGTTTCGTACGCATCTCGGAGACACTCTGGAATCCCTTCAAGGCGCAGCGAGGGTTGAGACAAGGTGACGGCTTATCCTGAATGCTGTTCAACATCGCTCTTGCTGGGGTGATCCGACAATCGGGTATCGAAAGACACGACGAGAGACATAATTTTTACCAGGGGCCCTAGCAAGTAACTTTGCGTTGCAAAACGCTACGATCAAGACTACAATCGTCGCCGTATGAAGCTGATAATGTACAAAACCATTATGAGATCGGTAGGGTAGTTCTTTACGGAGTTGAAGCCGGGTCGCTGCTCACGGAGGACATACGCGCCCTTGTTGTGTTCGAGCGGAAAGTACTACAGACGATATTTGTACACACTGAAAGCGGAGAGTGGTGGAGGCGTATGAATCATGAGCTACAGGCGCTGCTTGCACATCTAGTAAAACGTTCTGTTCCCTTTCTCGTTTCGTTTTCCCTCTTTTTCTTTCTCGTTTTCCCACCTTTTCGATCACATTTTTTTTCTGTCCAGTCTTCCGTCAATTTGACTCTTTTTCTCCGGACATCACCCCGTTGATGGGAAACATATTTCCCGAAACTGGTCGGTTTAAAAGGTAAACTATCCGTTTTTAAGAATATGCTACTGTGGTCCAGATGCATCGCAAGGATGCCAGACGACAATGAGACGAAAATAATTGTCTTCAACAACCCCAACGGCACCAGGAACAAGGGGGCTCCACGTGCAGGATGGCTCGACTAGGTCGAAAGCGATTTGCGACTTCTGAGACGACTGCGAAATTGGCGACGAGTGACAAGATCGAGTTGAATGGAGACGACTGCTTGAAACAGCACGAGCCACTCTGCTGACGACAATGACGACGATAGCGCTTACATAAATTTTCGAACAAAGTGAAATTTTTTTAAGACACCCCCCAGGCCTCTCCCAGCGAAATTTCCTAGCTACGCCAAAGGTAGGGAAGCGATGTATCGAGGCCGATTATCGGGTTCATGGCCTGCACACCATACAACCGATTATTTTAGACCTTCCGACTTTTTTTCTTCCACAAGGACCTGCGGATCACCTGACCAACGAATATTGAACCAAATCTATCAAATAATTATCGCCGGTGCTTCTAAAATATCAAAATACGTTTCTCACGGGGTGCGGACCTAGCTCCAGTGCGCTCAAAACTATCGACGGTCCTCCTTGAATAAACAATTAAACAACCCGCAAGATGCACGCGCCTGTTAAACGAGACAGTACCTTTCTCTTTGGAGCTAGGTAAATCAACACTCGATGTATGGGTATGGACTAGGGTTGGGATACCGGGAGTACCGGAACCGGGAATACCGGTACTACCGGCTGATTTTCCAGTACCGGAAATACTGGCCCAAGAGAAAACCGGTACTTTCGGTACTGATCAATTATGCATGTTTTCTAACATTCGGCCGTAAAATCGAAGATAAAAATTTTAAAATAATTTCTAAACCTACGCGCTATAGTTTGATAAAGCAAGCGGATGAGTTACTACAACGATTTAACACCAGTAACGAGATTGAGGAAATTGTTGAGCGTTAGTTTTTGGAATGAATATGGCTAGCTGATCATGAAGGAAAAATTAGAACGGACTTCAGTCGCCTATAGCTGTTCAAGCTTTAAGAAGTTCGATTATACCTGTACACCAAAACACTCTGCGGAATGAATTCGCTTCGATGTAACTCAAGGATTGAAGAGCAAATATGCTTTTCGGTACCCTGAGTACAGCCTGTCCTTCAGCGATACATGTTGAGAAAGTATTTTCAGCGTCTGGCAGGTTCGTTTTCGCATGGTGAACAGTGCATTGAATATTCTGTGCATCTCAAAGTTGAATTTTGCAAGCTTCTCCTCTAGCAGCATACAACCGGAGGGTCGTGTTGTATCAAAAACTTATCTCCACTGTACTTGGTCCTAGGCTACTTGTCACCAATTCATTGAGCTTCTCGAAGTCGGCTTCAACCTGGTCGTTGGGCCCCTCTATTTATGGTACCGCCGGGTTTTTTGAAAAGAACAGATTTCGGTGCACAGTTATCCGTCATCCTTGCGACATTGCCGACTCATCGCAGCCTCCCGACTTTCGCCAGATGTCGTTTGGAATCACTCCAATTTTTGCAATCGCTAGCTTTGTTCATTTTTACAAGGGCCCTATTCTCATAGATCTTGGATGAGAATACAATTAGCGATTTTGAAAGTACCTGAGTCACTCCTGTTACCTAAGTGACAGTACAAATGAAATGGTAACTGCAAGGTGAGGTGAAGTGACTTAAGAATTGGACCTCAAATGAAAGTATTAGCAGATTTTTCAAAGAACAAGGATTTTCTTTTTAAAACTTTGGGTACCGGTACCAGTACCGGTATTACCGGTACTGATCCTTCCAGTACCGAAATACCGATTCTCAAAAATCCTGGCGGTACTCCCAACCCTAGTATGGACGGAATACGATTAACCGTCGATGAAGCCTCAACCGCGGTGCTGGAAGAAAAAAACCGCAAGTGCACGGAATGGTTGGTTCAACGAGAAACGCCAGCATTCGTTGGAGAGGAAAAAATATCTTAGCTTAACTTAGCTAGGATCAGGATTCACCTTGATAAGTGATGTGATCGTACAAGCTATGAAGAGGAAAGAGCTTAGAAAACTTGGGAAAATTTGGCAAAGTATCAACGAGCTCGGAGTGAGTTGATCATGATCCTTAGGAAAAAAACGTCAGGAGCAGGACAGAGATCGTAAATAACGGGCCCTATTCTCACAGTCACCTCACCTAAATTTTTTAGGTGAGGTGACAATTTGCGATCCTCACAGTCATCTGGGTGACTGTACAAATCAAATGGGGTTTTAGAGACCCTACGTACTGGATAGCTCAACTAGGTCAAAGCTGACTTGCGAGTGTTGAGATGCTCGACAGATTAGCGACGAGTAGCCTAGGTCGAGTACAATGGAGACGAGTTCGTGATACCTGCTTCTGTCATCTAAACATAGAGAGATAAAAAGGTTAGGTTGGCAATTTGTCGAAAATAAATCTTCTTCCGCATGTTTGGGCGAAAAATGTCCTGATTTTTAATTGGACCGATACTGTCCCCCTAGACTTAACATTAGATTTGATTAGAAGATACTTGAAATTTAACTTAAAATACGAATTAAAATTGGACGAGGATATTCCATCACTTTTTTTCTAAAAACGCATTAAAACTTATGTAACGTCTTCTCTCACCAATCACGCAGCGGTGGTTTCCAGTTAAACAATGCTTCATTATTTTCAGTTTTTCAATAGTGCAACCTCAACAACCAATATTGTTTTTTTCATTTGGGTTGACGCGCCGAAGATTTTCTAGTCGATAGGTGCAAAAATATTGAAAATCGACCAGGAAACCGTTAAGGTATTAGCGTTCAAAGCCTGACCACTTTTTGAGAAAGATTTTTTTGGAATGACACCCTATCTGGCGAAACCTTGCCGTAAGACGTAGTTCAACGTCAAAAAACTGGTCCAACTTTCATAGTAATAGACGAGATGCGGAGACGGGTGATTGAGTGGTGGCCGCCAATCAAATTTCGAATGTGCAGGTTGAAAATCAAAGACCGGCTCTTCAATATAAGCATCACTATCGCCTATCACAATCACTGAACTCGGAAGTACCGATGATGACATCAATGACATCAAGGAATTTTCCGCACAATTGGAACATGAACCGCATACGCTGTTCTAACAAGCCAAGCCAGACTTTGTATGTTCGAATCTTGGTTAGGCAGTGCTGCTCAGTAGGATTGTTGCACTAGGCCCGTAGCTGTCCTGTACTCTAACAGCCGGCCGCGAAATCTGTCGATAACGAAGGATCAAGTTTTCGGAAGACGTTTAAGCCCAAGGCTTAGCTTTTTTTGAAGCATGAATACGACCGCTGCCCAAAACACGATATAAAGATCAATTTCAATGCTCAGGTCGGCAAGCAGGAGGACTACAAACCGATGATTAGAGCGTTCAGCGCGAAGTGCGAAGTTTAGGAGATCATCATGCAGCTAAAGAACAATAAATCGGTTAAGAATGATCGGTTATTAAAATGGGACCAGAAAAGCGGGCCACTTGTCTGCGCCGTTAGAATTGTTAGAACTTGGGATACATAAATGCTACCGGAGGAGTGAAACAATGTAGTTATCTAACCGATCTACACACTCAAAAAAATCAGCACGTCAAGTTTACGTGAAAACATATGTAATTCTCATCCATCACAGTTTTCATGTAACATTCACGTGAATTGTTGGTAACTCGCCCTCATACTAACCAGTTTACGTACGATCCCGGTAAATTTTATCAATTTTCCCGTTAACTAGTACATGAAGTTCACGTAAGTTGCTGTACAGAAGTTTACATGATTTTTCACGTGGATGCGACATGTCGATTTTTTTGAGTGCAAGAAGGGTTACAAGTTGGACTGTGAGAACTAACAAGCGACCACCGTTCTCAATGCTGCTTACAAAGTGCCGTCCCAAATCATTTTCAAATGGATTCTTGAAAATTTGTCAAGCCGGCTTCGTTCTAGGATTTAACAACGGATCACACATTTACACTGCGGCAGATTCTCCAAGAAGGCTGTGAATACGGAATTCCCACGCACCATTTGTTGACTCCAAAGCTGCATACGATACCATCGACCGCTATTTCATGGACTAAAATTCGAATCACACAGAGGGCTTCGTCAATGTTTTGATCTCTCATGCCTTCGATTCAACGCAGCGCTACAAGGTGTTATGAACCGAGTGAATAGCAACACGCGGGGCACGATCTTCAACAAACCTAGTCAATTCGTCTGCTTTGCCGATGACAAGGATATTATCGGCAGAACATCTGTGACTGTGACTGTGACAGTGGCTGAACAGTATACCAAACTAAATCGCGAAGCAGAAAGATTTGGGTTGCTTGTTTACTTGCTGACGAGTGATTTTTCTCTTGTAACCCTTCTCTATTAGTTATCTTGCATAAGGGTTGTTGGTGTCATACCTTGTTGGGATGCATGGAAAGCTCCGAGGTAGCAAAGATATATATTTTTGGATAGAACTAAGTGTAAACTCAATTATCTGAACAATTTTAGGTGAAATCAAAGCAAAATTGTAATTGTGTGATACATACATATTGTGCCGGGATGTTGAATCTAAGCATACTGTCGATAATTGTAAGCAGTAGGCACCATACAATTATCCTAGCGCTATCGAAACATCAGTATCCAGTCTAGATTTGAACCCTTTTGAACATTTTTTTAGATAATTTCATTTCTATAATGAGAAATCATTTGATTTCTTATCAAAGTGTCTTAAACCGAGCTCTTGCAAAAAATGGTCAGAGGGCACTGAGAGGGGAGTTCATTAGGCACTGAAATAAAGTTAATGTTCCAATCCAATGCAGTTTTTCGAGTGTCGTTACAAATTACTACTCTTTGATCTAATCACGGTTTGACTTAAAACAATATTCGACGAATTTGAACATGTGTTTCGGAGTATTAGGCTTCCAATAGTCATTGGCGGAACTAGGTGGGGGGGGGGGCTAGGGGGGGCTAAGCCCTCCCTAGAAAAGATTTAGCCCCCCCTAGAAAAATTGACTAAGTTTTTTAATTTTTGAAAAACCAATAGTTAGACAACTATAGATACGAAAAACTTCAGAGTAAAGTTTATTTGCATGACTGTTATAAGATTCCAGGCATTAATGTGCATTAAATTTTAATATGCCGACGAAATAAAACGGTTGAAAAAAATTCCGGGGGCTATAGCCCCCCCTAGAAATGAGCGCTAGTTCCGCCAATGCCAATAGTCTAAGTTAGACAATCGTTCGTCGTCTAAGAATTGTAATTCTTGGTCATTATTCCAAATTTTTTCCAAAGGGCACTAATCTGCATTACTCAGGTTGTAAATAAGCAATAAAAGAATTTGTTCTTCAACAACGGCTTGACTTGACACTGAAAAGACGTGACGACGTGAAAGCATTATTTTCAACTTCCCAAATGTGAATGTGTCAATTTTTTTCTCTTCTTAACTTGAACTAAGATCTTACTGCAAATTGCAGTTGGTTTAACGATGTCGGTTAGGACTTAGCAGAACTGGCAACTATCATTGAATACGTTCCTTTCGAATGATCCATAACGCGCGCCTAGGCACACGCCTAGCCTGTCTGACCTTTCTTGGCAATCATCTTTGACAATTCTAGCAGATGATCGGTGAAGTTGCTCTCATCACAATTAATGATATTTTCAGCCGCAATGTTGCTGATGGTCTTCACAAGGCTAACAAAATATGATTAGATATACTAATTTCTGCTGGACTTACCTTGGCGCGATTTCTCTGCATTTTTTGTAACATCCATGATGAAAGCTTTGTCTACACTCGTTTCATAAACTCGAAAATCCAATCATCACCAGGAAAACTGTTGCCCAACCCTGTATTAATATTTGCTTCTTTCAAGTAGTTCTTGATCAGCTGTTAGATATTCGACGCCTTCAACGGGAGTATCCATACACCAGCAAGTCGAACGAATAATTTCACGTAATTCGTTGTCTTCTGTCTGAGTATGGTCTGGCCTCCGTTCTTCCAAGAGGTAAAACCAATAAGGCTTTTTCACATTTAAGACCACTAGTTCTGCTCCCTAAGGAGGCCTTCTCATTATTTTCTTCTCGACAGCAGACTCGGTCGCGTATTGTTTCAGTTTATTTACAAATAAGTGTCTCCTTATAAGGGGTAAGCAAAGACTGTTGCTCCGCAGTGAAACTTTCCAGCTTCGAAAAAAAAAACGGTCGATACTCACTGTTTAAATACGATCTCTCGATTTCACTACTACGACGTGCGCTTTTCGGGGGTTTTGCGTGGTTCAAAAAGAGAGGCGCACTCTATCACTATCATTATTTATAGAGATATCACTAAGGTGTTGCATGTAAACGCGAAAAAAATGTCTTCCAATTTGTGTATGCAGTTTTATCTGTGTGTGTGTGTGTTCTCTGTGTGTGGTGTGACACCGATTGCAGCGCAAATGCCGCTTAAACGTTGCGAAACGCTGCTGCTGTGGGTTTGGGTAGTTATCCTGTGTAAAAACTATGGGACTTCTTCGCTATCGCCTAGGCGGTTAAACTAAATGTAAACTATCACTACGTTACAATTGTTACTTCTCTCTCTACAATAGCACTATTACACGTAACCTGCGTCTGGTTGACCCCGTCACTAGTGACCGGTTAATCTTCACAATCAATCACAAGAACAAACGACATTCAGCGTATAAAGAAATAGCGTAAGAAAAACGATAGGCAATAGAAGAAGATATCGACAGAACGGAAGTGATCGGACATTTATGGAAAATCTATCAACGTGGCAGCCACTACATCATATTAAGCCACTGTCCTACCAATATTCCACTGACGTTAATTATTATGTCTAAAAACTCAGCTAAAAATTTCGCGACCTATAATAGATAATACATTATTCCAGAAGCAGTACACCGTACAATGCTAGGTCAGCCGTTTTCTCACGAAAAAAATGGAAATCTTTTACAATTAAACAAAAGTCCTACTGAACTCCTAACTGCTATAAACTATTTTTTACAACATAATTGTTCACCCTAAGCAGAACTTAAAATGTAGTCTTTGGTTTCAGTTTGTGTGTGTGTGGATTCTTAGATTCTAACCGAAATATGTGTGACACGCACTGGCTCTCCTGGCTCTCGTTCATGCAAATGTTAAGTTCCCGTTGTTAGTGCGCCCTTATACAGTGTAAACTTGTATGCTTTGTTTTTCCTAATCGTATTTGTAATTGCAGTGAATAAGTGTTGACAATCTTTTTTGAATGAAATGCAACAAGCGGTTTTCACTCAATTTCCACTAGAAATAAATAGACATGGCCAGATTAAGAAGCGTAGTGTGCCTTTTTTGTTTCCCTTGTTTTTACTGCGACGGTTTCCGCTTGTCCACCAGCTTGATACCGTGCAGCTGCAGGTCATTTTTCGAAGTAGATGCAAACTTGATAACTGCCTGTGTCGTAACCTGGGGCACGTGGCTCAGATCCAGCCGGGTAAGTGCGTCACACTTTGCCAAATGATCGAGCGACAGCTCGGTGATGAGCTTGCAGCAGCTAAGGTCCAGCTCGATCAGCGTTTTTATCGCCGCCGGGGACGTTCCAATCTGGGCAATGGCAGCATCCGTGATTCGCTGGCACGAAGACAGATCCAGATGGGTGAGACTCGGCAGTCCCTGGGTGATGTAGCGCAGCGCCACATCGGAAATGTCCGTACCGGCCAGCTTTAATACCTTTAGATTGCGCAGTCTGGATTTGGAATCGGCTAGACCCGGCCGGGAATCCTTCGGAGGCGCTAGGATTTCGCGAATTGCAGAATCGTTTAAACCGGCCACAAAACTGAGATCCAAAATTTGCAAAGGCGGACACAGACAGGTGTACAGCCCGAGAACCGCTTGAATTGGCGTCCCCTGAAGGGATAAATGCTTCAAGCCCGGTATCCTTGAAATCAGCCAGGTAACCTGTCGCTTTCCCAAACCGATCCAGTTGAGGATTAAATGCTCCGGCTGACGGCGTACGATCGCCGTCAGTAGACTAGCGGTTAGTTTGTATTCGGCACAATCCATGCGCTTCCAGAGTGAAGAGTCCACTGAAATGTTGGACCAGGTTTTGCACACCAACGAACAGGTCACCAGAGTTTCCGGAGGCAGGTACCGAAACACTGCCAGCAAGCAGGTCGGATCCAGCGCATAATTTCCGGGCTGCGACAGCAGCGGTTGATGCACATGTGCCGGTCGAACCGGGTACAGTGGTTTCTTCATCGCTTTCGTCGATGAACTGTGTATCTGGTGGGCCAGTTGGGTTCGCAACGAGCTCTTTTTTCTCGGTAAACTGTGATTGTGCTCACCAATCTCCACCGAATCCTGCATGCTACTGCACATGCTATTTCCATCGTCACTTTTTCTTCGCTTCGGCACCATGATTCCACTCATCGCCGGGTGACCGCTGGCATTTCCCTCCCCCGACTTCAAAGCCGTCAGTCCCCCGCTACTGTGACCAGCTTCCATAGGTTCTTCCTTTATTTCCATATTCAGCGGAATATTTCCCATGCCCGTAGAGGGCATCATCATCCCCATTTTTTGATGGTTCTGATCTTGCTCGGAACCACTCGATAAATCCTCATCCTTTATCTTCGGTTTTCTCTCCAGCAAAATATTGCCTCCATTGCCGCCCACAATAATGGCATTACCCGTGGAAGTAAAATCGTACAGCATATCATTCTGGAAGCGAGGTGCCACCGGTGTACTGACAGCCATCTCTCCGGTACCGTGAACGCCACCCGTCACGGTACTACTGCTAACCGCCTGTTGAATTACCGTTCCCCCTATCCGACCAATGTCAGCATTGTGCGCCGACGAAGCATCACTACTGACCGACATCCGTCGTATCTCGGAGGATTTCTGTCGGGCACGAAAGTGACGGGGCTAAAAACAAGAAAAAACCCAAAATCAGAACTATTCAACTGGTTAATCAATAGCAATCGCACTCACCCTATAGTCGGTATTTTTGCCCGACTTGCAGCAGATAGGACACTCCCAACTGTTCGGCAGGTCCTCGTTTACGATTCCCCCGATCTCCGGAGCCAACCGTTGGGCACAGTCGGGGTGGGAAATTTCGTAACAGACCGAACACTCCATCAGCGACGAGGGTCCTTCCTGCATTTGTGCTTGAAGTTTCGCTTGTGCTGGCGCCGCAATCGGTGCCTGTCTCCATCCGTCCAGATGGCAGTGAATGCACTGCGCCGTAACGGGAAGCATCGGCTGCAGGCACTGGCGCATCATACAGGTTTGTTTGGCCCGCCCGGGGCCGCCAAACTTCACCATGTCCAGACAGAAACTGCACTCACCACAATCGGACCGCTGGCAAGCCTCGCAATTTTTGCACCTTGTCCGCCGCCGCCGGGGTCCATTTCCGTCTCGTTTCTCCGCACCGGATCGACCACCTCCACCGCTGGTATTGCCACTGCTTTTCTTGTAGGGACCACGTATGCCTCCGGCACCACCGGGCCGTGTCGGTTGCGGCGACACAAAGTTTCGATCGTCATCGTGTGGCAAACTGGAAGGTGCTGCCATTACTGCCGTCCCATTGCTGGTTGGATGTTGCTCGGCTGGATGTGCCGTCGCGGAGGTACTTTCCCGTGGAGACACAAAATGCTCCCCTGATTGTTGCTGCGTGTCCTCCGCGGCCATATCGTGTACGTTCTCCTGCTGACTCTGATGCATCGGTTCGCCATCATCTTCGTTAGCATGATCAGGAGACGTTTTCGCTCCTCCTTCTCCGGTGTAATATTCGTACCGCTCTTGAAGGTACGTATTATTGCTCTTGTTGAGATCTGGGTGGAGTACCGGCACTCCTGTGATTGCCTGTTCCGGATTGTCCTTACAATGACGCTCCACCAGCGTCCGAACATCCTTGATCAGTGCTACGGGATCCTTAATTAAATCTGGTACATTTTTCTTCTGCGGTGGCAGATCGTACAGGTACATTACGATCTCTTTCAATCCAAACAACTCGTAGTGAGTTAAATGCACGTGCGGTTTTCCGATCTGTTCAGCTTCCCGTCCGGGTTCACCCTCCAGATGAGAATGACCCAGCAAAGTGTAGACGTACTTGGCCAACACGTACCACAGCATTTCGGTGAAGAACGGATAACGAAATTTCTGCGGCACCTTTGTATTATCCTCGACTTGTGCGATCTTAAGCTGCTTCACGATCCCAAAGGAATGCAGGAAGTTTCCACCAAACACCAGCGAATCCGTGGGCGTATACACCGCGTGAATCCACCCGGTCGGAATGAAAAACGTGTTGCCCGCGGTCAGATACACTCTAGCACACTTTTCCACTGCATCACCGAAAAAAACGTCCGACTGCTTACCGGACAGCACCCACTTCTCATACAACTGCAAATTTTTCTCAGTCGGCGGGATCAACCAAAACACTTTACTCCCCTTCAGAATATGATACCACACTGACGTCCCACCGAAGTCCACATGGAAATCCGTATAGCAATTCTTCACCGACATCAGACAATACTTTTGCACTTTCGGGTACATCATCTCGTTCAGCACGTTGGTCGACTCGACCTGCGATTCCTTCAGCTGCTTTGGCCACACTACGTCGACCCAGTCGACCTGCCGCACGATGTTCGGACTCTGTACGTAGTTCTCCAGCTTCGTGTGCGAAAACTCCAGCGAGATCACGTTCAGCAGCTTCTTCTTGTTGGGATCCTCGTAGTATCGTTCCCACTCCTTCATGGTCATCTCGACGTTCTTCTGTGTGTTGACGTCCATCACGTCCAGAACGCGCCGCGAACCGACGCACATCCGCACATCGTTGATGGTGAAGTTGGCCGATGGCACCTGCAGCCCGAGGCCGGTCTTCTCCTTGAACAGCAGCGGTATGTTGAAGCCGTACTGCTGGAGAAAGCTGCGGGAGGGGAAAACAGAAACAAAGTAGGCATTAGCGTAAAGGTTTTTCTTTCGAGTGAATAAAACAAAAAAAAATAGAAAATGATACTGGGTGACAGAAGGATTCAAACCCATTACAATTAAAGAAATTGAAGGATTTTCTTGGGGTTCGTTCATTGATTGCTCTTTCCGATCCGGATATGACCGGGTATATATTTTGCTATTTAGACGTTAAGGACGCCATTTGTTAAAAATATAATTTCATACTGAAGTTTTTGGAGCGTCTTAGTAGAACACATAGTAGAATTAAATTGGATAAGTTTTCTTATTTTTTATTTTTTTTATTTTTAGATAATTTCATAATTTGGTCAGACCATAGTTACAAGACACGGCCTGTGATGTCGTGGAATGACAAATTAGTTCAGCAATCTACCGTATCATTGTTAGGATCTGGGAAGAATGCCGGTTGGATGGCCTCGAGTGATAGTTTCGCAACTATCAAGACATTACATTGCTCAATTCTGCCTATCTACCGTATCCTGTTCTGTACACTGGGGCTTTTAGCGTAGTCTTTCGACGGCGAGTACCAAGCTGGTATTCGTGACGGACGCGCTCCACGACATCAGTTAATATACCCTGCGTCAGTTATTAGACAATATTCGGGAGTACAACTTGCAGACCTATCATTTGTTTGTGGACTTTAAGGCGGCGTAGGATCCAGTTAAGCGAAATGAGCTGTGGCAGATAATGCTAAACCATGGTTCGCCGACGAAACCAGTTACGCTGATTCGTGCGACGACGGATGGATTAGAACAGCGGGTGAGACCTCAACCGCTTTCATGACGTTGAAGGGACTGAAACAAAGGGATGCACTCTCCAACCTGCTACTCAACATTGCTTTAGACGTTGCTCTTGGTTTCGTGGATGACATCGATATCATCGGAATCAACCTTAGAGTAGTGGAAGCAATGAGATTGGGACTTGCCATTAACATCGCCAAAACGAAGTACATGATTGCTGACATGAATCGTGGGAGTCCAAACGGTGATGGTGTCGAGGTGCAACTGAATGGGGATCAATATGAAGTAGTAAAGTAATTTAGATACCTTGGCACGCTCGAAGTAAGCCGGCAGAGTCGTATGAGCTACAGACACTACTTGGAGAGATTCCGATCGTACATCTCACGTAAGTCGGTGGGCCGGACACGTCGTTAGGATTTTATTGTTGGAGTTAATCACCGTGCACTTTTATATTTTCTGTTTGTCGATTTTTTCAGTTAAATAAAAAGAAAAATGTTGTGTTGCCGCGGACGTTTCGACCTACTACTACTCTTCCATTCTTGCGTTAATTCCATTCAAGATTTTTATTCATGTAGACTTTCTTATGTTTTTTTTTTTGTCGGAAGATTTGACCACTGTGACTTTCTTATGTTAGTTGAATTACAAATAATAAATAAATAAATAAATAAATAAATAAATAAATAAATAAATAAAGGTCCAATACAATGTCCCATTTTAAGTCCAATTCCGTGTCTAATTTAGTTCCTATTTCATCTCCGATTAAGGTCCAAGTTCAAGTTCAATGTAATGTCCGATTTTAAGACCAAATTCAATTCTAATTTCAACTGCAATTGAAATTCAATTGAATTCTAGTTTCAAAGCCCCATTTTAAAGCCAATTTCTAGCCTATTTCAATTTCTTTTTTTGCCACCGATTCCAAGTCCAATTTCAAGTGCATTTTCAAATCCCATTGAGGTTCAATTTCATGTCCAGTTGCAAGTCTAATTTAAAATTTCTAATTTCAAATCAAATTTCAAGTTCAATTTCAAAATCTTCTTTAAGGATGATTTCATGTCCAATAATTTTAATTATAATTTATTTCAAATCCAATTCCGAGCCGAATTTAATTCCAGTTTCACGTCCGATTTCAAGTTCAATTTAAGTCTAATTTTAGGTCCAATATAATGTCCGATTTTAAGTTCAATTTCATGACTAATTAAAATCCAATATCAATTCCGATTTGAAGTCCAAAGCCAAATCAAATTCGAAATACAATTTCAAGCCCAATTTTTTACAATTTGGAGTTCAATTGTGGTGCAATTTCAAGTCCGTTTAAGATCCGATTTAAAGTCTAATTTTAAATTCAATTTTATATTCGATGTCTAATCCAATTTAGCATAGCATAGTTTGATCGTCCGTGAGTTGCCCGCGATTGATCAAGATCAACTGAAATTGCACAAAGAACAGGAAGAATGATGCTTGGGAGTAGCAGATCATTCTCAGTGCGCATTTTCTGGTGATCCAATTCTTTGAGATGATCAATAGCAAAGCTGGCCACGTCCAATGCAGGGAAAGGAGTGTTAGCCCGACACTTGCTGCTACTAGAGACCGAGGAATCATCCACAAATGTCACAGGAAGGAGTTGTTATTAGTGGGAAGGAATTGATCGGGATCCATCGAGGTAAGTGCGATCACGAGTCATTCGAGCTCGCGTGCGGTTTGAGGATCTGTTTGTTTACGTACCCATTGCGAAACAGGAAATCCGAAATACCGATATAAGAAAAAAAACCATGAGAATTCTGTTTACCGCACCGAAGATTATGTGCTATCGATCTATTCGATCCACTCGAAATCGTTCGCGGGTAGTTATTAGATACCGATAGACATTTGTTGCTATGCGCTATGCGAAAGCCCTCCTGAGACAAACGTGTCTAGTTGACAATTACAACGAAATCCATGGGTGCGTGAATACTTTTTGGTATCCTTCGTTTATATAACATACTTAAACCCCTTACTTGACTATATTATCAACGAGCTGTACAAAAGTTATCAAGTTTTGGATGTTCAATAAACATATGATAGAAATTACGCGCGCGATGTTACCCAGATAACCGATTTCACAGCTCGAATTCACGTTTAGTAGGCTTCAACGAGCGAGACACGAAAGCAAATGGCGCTAAATTACCGTGAACGTACCATATTCTGCGCAGTTAAGACATTTTTATGATTCTTCCGCTATTATAAGTATTCTAGACTGAAATTAATAACGTTGATAGCAGCAACGTGTAGTGCTACGGTCTATAGTATCTGGTAAAAAACATGGGAATTAAAAGTCGACCAACAATTGAGTATATTTTTCGTTTTGTAAACTTATCCACGGTGCCTAATTCTGCGCGCTTTCTTGCCCATGTTCCTAATTCTGCGCATGTTTGTTCCTAATTCTGCGCACCCAAAAAGTAACAATAAACACTCATACCATGTTGTTTATGTCATTATACGCTAAAAGCACGTCAAAAATCCGGCATTAGACATTACCATAAATAAATCCATGATTTGGGGTTCTTGTGATGTCCAGGTGGCACAGGAATATTGTTATCATTTTGATTGGCTTATTTTAAATATTTTATTGTCGATAACGTAAAGGGCGAGTTGATTCGAGGTTTCTGCATACTGAATATTACACTTTAGACATACCGTGAACGCCCCTAACTCTGCGCAGTTCCTAATTCTGCGCATTTTTCTTTATATAAGTATTTTTTAACATTGTGCATAACTATGATCATTGCGTTATTTTTTTATAAATGTCTGTTGAATATTACGCCATTATTCACAAATGGGCCATAATATTTGAGAGCGAAATAATTTAACGTGAAACAGAAAGTATTTTATATGGCAGAAAATATCGTCGTTAGCACCAACGCTAAGATTATCCTGCTAGAAAATTAACAAATTTATGATCGAAATTCTTTGCACGGATCAAATTACCCAGCATAATTAGCAAGAATAATTAGTTTTAGTAATGTTTTAGACAAAAAGAGTGATTGCATGAATTGCTTTTCTTAGAAAAATGCGATGCAATAATGCGCAGATTTAGGCACAGATTTTTTTATTCATGTTCCAAATTCAGTAATGTATCCTACGAAGAAAGCGCGAAAGAATACGCAACCTCACCCAAATGGCTGAGGTATGGAGGCATGAAACTTCAAGTAGAATCTTTAACTTGCATTGATTGGAATCGTGTGCTGTGTCTCGAGGTCCGAACCCACGAGCGCCAGTTCATGAAACCATGTCTTCTATTTTTTTAATGTCTAACCTCAAGGGGCTGTCAGAGAGTGGGGCAGTGATTTCTATATGAAAACACAATTTTTGGTATTAGTCTAAAGTGTAATGTTCAGTATGCAGAAAACTCGAATCAATTCGCCCTTCACGTTATCGAGAATAAAATATTTAAAATTACCAGATATTATAGACCGTAGCACTACACGTTGCTGCTATCCACGTTGTTAATTTAAATCTAGAATACTTAGAATAGCGGAAGAATCATACAAATTTCTTAACTGCGCAGAATATGGTACGTTCACGGTATATTAAAAATATTGTTTTCATGTGGAAACCCCTTCGCCACTGCCTGAAGTTGGACATTCAAAAAAAATTCAGAAAACATGGTTCCATAAATTGGCGCTCGTAGGTTCGGACCCCGAGTCGCAACACAGGATTCCAATTAATGCACGTCAAACGTTCTACTTGAATTTTCATACCTCTATACCTCAGCCATTTGGGTGAGGTTGCGTATTCTTTCGTGATTTCTTCGAAGGATACATTACTGCGCAGAATTTGGAACATCAATAAAAAATCTGTGCCTAAATCTGCGCACTACTGCGGTGCATTTTTCCAACGAAAGCAAGACATGCAATCATTCTTTTTGTCTAAAACATGACTAAAACTAATTATTCTTTCTAACTATGGTGGGTAATTTGATCATTGCAAGGAATTTCGACCATAAATTTGTTAATTTTCTAGAATGACAGTTTTAGCGTTGGCGCTAACGACGTTGTTTTCTGACAGATAAAATACTTTCAGTTTCACTTTAATTTATTTCGCTGTCAAATATTATGCCTCTTTGGTGAATAATGGCGTAATATTCAACAGGTATTTATAAAAAAATAACACAATGGTCATAGTTATGCACAATGTTGAAAAATACATATATAAAGAAAAATGCGCAGAATTAGGAGCGGTCACGGTACCACACGAAACGACACTCAGTATGTAAGACTTAACTGGATATTCGAAGGTTTTCTTGTAAAGCCAGTAAATACGAAAATTTAGATCAAAAATACACTGGTTTTGTAATTTATGTATTTTTTTATTTTTATTTAATTCAATATAATGGTAATGGTAATACTATGCGAATGCGAGATTCACGGTGGCTTGAAAACCACGTGACAAACTTGAATGTACCGTGACTGCTGGTAATTCCGCGCTCTTAAGGCGCAGACAATGTTATGATCTGTGTAAAAAAATCAAATGGTCAGTTAGAAGAACCATAACATCACCATCGGATAGGATTTTTAGTCCTTTTTATGAGAAAAATATGACAGTTGGTGTAAAGTTCCAATAAACAAGAAAACATGCTTCAGCCGGTTACGTGTCAGTGCACATAATTCCGCGCACTAATTTATGCCTTGATTTTAATTCCGCTCAGACGCGTACATAATTCCGCGCACTATATTTTTATCGTAATAATCACAGACACAAAATCTGAAACATGCCCATAGGCAAAATTAGTCTAAAATTGAAACGAGTACATTTTAGGTCCGGACGTCTGGTAGGAACTGGAACCATAGACAAACAGACTTATCAACACAGACAAGTATGTACATAACATCTTGGAGCATAATAAGAAAGAGTACTAATAACAACACATGGCAACAACTAAATAAGAAATGGACTGCATAAAAGCCGGAAAATGGCTCAAACTAAAATGTTTGGAAAAATTTACTTGGATAGCTTCTAGGCAGTAGATACATTACACGATCGCTACATTCTAAAATTAGCTTAGTGACAATAATTAGATTGATCACTAAAATTTGCATCTTTATTTTTCTGTCACACACAGTGGCGATTCGCCCGCATGTTCAACCTGTTCATAGGACAGGCAACAAAATTCAGCCCGACAAAATTATTTGCATCACTCGTTCATGATTTCGTTTGCACCGACGCATATGCAATACGAATTTAGTTTAGTTATGATGCTGATGAGCAAAACGTTCAACACGACGTTTGAGCGTTGCTTTAGAGATCTCAATGAACAAGACCAACACATTATTCCTGGCGCTGATTGTTGCTACACCAGGAACAATGTGTTGATAGGAAGGGAATTTGAAAATACTGAAAAATCATTAACTCGTTCAACTTACACAAATTGCTTGTGGTGTTCTGCAAAGTTATAAGCCTATTTGCCACCGTGTGCGTGCACCGCAGCATGGTAGTTGTTCTTGAATTTGGTTCAAAAGGTAAATTGAACGAAAAGTTTTCGGTTCGTAGTTAAAATGCATAGACGAGTGTGCTGGTAAAGTAAACCGTTGTTATTTAAATAATATTTGTTTGATGCTTAAAATATAGTATTGATTTGTATTTTTCGCTGGTTGAACAGGTAAGCTACACCCCCACGAGTCGCCACTGGTCACACATATTTACAATTGTTGAAAAGGTATTAAATGCGTTCAGCGTAACTCGATAGTTTAGAGTTTTATTCTCGTTTATGATCCTGAAATTACGCCATTTCACATTGGTCCAAAACTAAAAAAACGCGCACTTGAATTTTGAGTAGGAAAAATGTTTGTGAAACCTTTGCAAATGTTGCTTAAAATTGAAAGCTCTATCCTTTGGTGGAATTCAACTTTTGATTAATCCCCCTAAAAGTAAAACAAAAAAATTATTTTTTGTCGTTTTCCAGATAACACATTGATGTGTTCTGCAAAGTTTTAGAGCATATTATTATAAGAAATTTTGCTGAAGACAGTAACCTTCTATCTCTTCAGCGAAGATAGAATAATCCGAAGATTGAAAAAATTCGTAAACACAGTTACTCTGTATTGGCTCTTTTTGAAGTTGTTGTTTGACTTTTTCATGTTCTACAAAGTTGTACAAATAGTAAAAATACACAACTATGCCAAACATAGTATACCTCTATCTTTGCTTGTTTAAGAGCTGTAGAACTTTCAATATAAAAAAAACAATTTCGACCCCGATTCACTCAACTAGTATGTAACGGCAGACGGTTACTAATGAAACCTTCTGGATTTTGTAGCATTTTTCATATAGTGTTTGGTTCATGTGATTACTTAGCTGCCGGCTGCGATAGATCTTTTAATCTCAAGAAACTCTTGCAAAGGTTTCACAAACCTAAAACCAAGATTTAAAGGTACATCTATGTACCTGTGTAGCACAAATTCATCATAAAAAATACTTTTTGGAGCGAAAAATACCTTCCGATAATTTAGACCGCCGCTTAGAACAATTGTTGAGAAAACATTCGGAAATCACGTTTTGGTCAGCGTGCAATTAAATAGCCTTTGGTTTGACTAGACTAACGAAGCAAAAGTTGTCAGTCAGTTGTCAGGAATAATGTGCTGCGCGGAATTACCCGCAGGCACGGAATTATACCTGAAAATAAAAATCAGGCACGATGAAACGAGCCAATAGGCCGTATGAATAAAAGAGTTACAGCAAATACTCCCATACTCCCATTTAAACGGGAAAAGCAAAGTAAACTGTTTTATTCATACGGCCTAATATAGTCCCTAAATTGATAAGTATTTCCTCTTATCAACATTAATATGTGGAGATATAGCACCCTACAGTCTATCCGATGCTCAATCCAATTTAAAGCTAAATTCAATTCTGATTTCAAGTTCAATTTCAAACCCAATTTGAGCTCAATATCTAGTCTAATTTAATTCCAATTTATGTTCGACGCAATGTCCAATTGTCCAATTCAGGTCCAGTTTGAAGTCCAATTTTTAGTTTAATTTTGAACCAATTTTAATTTCCAATCCAATTTAAATTTCACGGGTGGGCCCAGACTGGAACAAACATCTCGTCTCCTCTATAAAATTTAATGTAAAAAAGTTTTAATAGTGGAACGCCGCACTTTGGAGTTGTTAACCTAATCAACCTAAATTTTTGCGACAAATAATTTAATTACGTAAAAAAGATTGCCTATCCTACGATTGCTTTGTAATTTTCTGTCCAAAACTTGCTTTTCAA
The DNA here is from genome assembly GCF_943734655.1 of Sabethes cyaneus. Taxonomy (NCBI): domain Eukaryota; kingdom Metazoa; phylum Arthropoda; class Insecta; order Diptera; family Culicidae; genus Sabethes; species Sabethes cyaneus. The sequence goes on from NC_071355.1 coordinate 22,105,060, forward strand.
AGGTCGGTGCCCCACCCTCTGTTTAGGGCTGGGCACGCCAGTGATAATGCCCGTTCAGCTGGTGTTCTACGGGATTGGAAAACGTCAGCCCAGAACCTATAGAGCCGGAGGACCATAATCCCCACTGCTGCCAAACTGCTGCCCTTCCCGACCACTGCCCAAAACATGATATCGAAATCGTCATTGGGGATTTCAATGCTTGGGTCGGCCAGGAGGAGGAACACAAACCGGTGATCGAAGTGTTCAACGGCCGGCCCCTTAAAGACTTGATCGTGCATAGAGTACCTTCTTTCAACATAGACTCCTACACAAATACACCTGGAGGTCACCAAATCGGGCAAAACCACAGAACAACCACGTTTCGGTCGACTGTCGGCTCTTCTTAGACATCATTGACGTCTGATCCTATCGAAGCGCTAGCGTTGAATCAGACTACTACGCAGTGATGGTTAAGATGCGCCCAAAATTCTTCGTTGTAAATAACATTCGGTACCGACGCCTGTCTCGGTTAAATCTCGTGCTGCTGAAGCAGCCAGACACCGGCACAAACTACGTGCACTCACTCGAAGCTGCGCTATCGGAAGAGGTCGAGCTGGACGAAGCCCCTCTCGAGCACTGTTGGAACACCATCAAAACAGCCATCAGCAGTGTAGCAGAGAACTCCGTCAAGCATCAACGAAACGATTAGATTGATGTTAAATGTAGGATAGTGATGGATGAAGAGAACGCTGCACAGGCGGCCAAGGTGCGCAGTGTCACATGTCAGAACGTGGAAAGACACAAACAGAAGAAGATGCAGCAAAACCAAATCTTTCGGGAGAAAAAGCGCTACCTGGAAGAGCAGGAGTATGCAGAGTTGCAATGGCTGCATCGTTCTCAGGAAACGCAAAAGTTCTATCAGAAACTGAACGGATCCCGCAACGGCTTTGTCCCGCAATGTGTCGGAATAAGAATGTCAGTATTTTGACGGGCAATCGTGAGGTGACCAAAAGGTGGAAGCAGCACTTCGATAAACAGCTTAATGGCGGAGTCTCATGGCCACGGAGAAAACAATTTCGACGATACGACAAACAGAGAAGAGGTGCCAGTTCCAACGATAGGTGAAGTTAAGGAGGCCATCAAGCAGCTAGAGAACGATAAATCGGCCGGAATAGATGGCATCGGAGCGGAGCTTATTGACATGGGACCAAAAAAGCTGACCACTTGTCTACACTAGCTAGTTGTTAGAATTTGGGAAAGGCCGAAAGATGGGGTTATCTGCCCGATCTACAAGAAGAACGACAAATTGGACTGTGAACGAGTAATCACCATTCTCAATGCACTCTACAAAGTGCTGCCCAAATCATTTCCCGCCGTCTATCGATGATTGCGAACAGATTTGTGGGAATTTATCAAGCCAGTTACGTTGAAGTACGGTCAATAACAGATCAAATATTTACACTGCGATAGATCCTCCAAAAAAGCCTTGGGCTTAAACGTCTTTATGAGACTTGACCCTTCTTTATCGACAGACTTCACAGCCGGCTGTTAGAGTACAGGACAGTTAAGGGACTAGTGCAAAAATCCTACAGACTCTATCTAGCAGCACCATCTAGCCGAGATGTGAACATACGACGACTGGCTTTTTAGACCAGCATCGTACCTCGAAGCTAACTGGGCGGTTGACAGATCCTCCAAAAGGGCCGTGAATACAGAGTTTCCACGCACAATTTGTTCGTTGACTTCTTTTGTCGCAGCCGGAAATATTTTATTAGCTGCAAATCTGCAGATTTTGATATAGGTATTAGTTCTAGATTACACTTAGCATTTAAGTCCCTTACTTTAAAGTATCCTTTGTCTCTCGAAGGCTGCTCAAGCACTATTCTATGCACTGCACGTGGTGCTCTGTTCTAAGTTAAACTAAATTAAACTAAACTCGGCCAAAAAAACGGCCACAGACTTATACAGGCAAAGATATGGTAGGTACCTTCTTTTTTCACTAAACAAAATAATTAAATTACTTCTTGCTGTTTTCGGCTTGAAGTTCAAGCATAAAGCATTTAAGTTAGGAATTCATATCGCCAAACTAAACTAGCTCTAGTGACCTTGCAATCATGTGAAACCACTGTTCTCGTATCATCAGTTAAACTATGACTCACTCTAGGTGAACATGATGAAAGAATTCTATTTGAGCATTTACTAACTCCTTTGCTTGTGTTGCTGGAAATCTGGTACTAAATTTATCCTCTATTAATTTTATTAAAAATGCGTTTTATTTTTGCAAAATGCATTTTCGCACCAATTTGGTCACAGGGAATAATCCTGCAAACTTTAATCATTTGTGATAGAACATCTCAGATAAGGCTATTACACGCCTATCTCATCTTCAACTTAACATCGTCACAATGACGAAATTGAATTTTGATCGGAGGGCTGTAAAACAAAAGCTTCAAAATCACCCACCGGTTTTGCGAAACAGCTGACGAGCAGGTGAACGGAGACGTATCAATAATAGACCATCCCCAATAATTGCTATCGTGTAAATAAACACCGCAATCGATTTGATAACAATTTCGATTATAATGCAAACTTTATTTAGCACGTATCTGCGATACACCTGGTGGTTGTTGGTGGGGTGCAAAGCTTCCCTCCTTCCTTCGGTACCGGCGAGCAGCAGAATAGTGTAAGGAAGCGAATGATCTCAGAAGAGCGGTATGTACATTGCTGGCTGCAAAAAGTTCGCTGCAAACAAAATTGGGGGAAAAACCAACACTTCGAGTGAGCAGCACCTTCTATTACCGTAAGCGCAATCATGAAGTGGTAAAACAGTACTGAATTTATCATAAAAATGGATTGCTCGGAGATGCTAATAAAAAGTTATTAAACAGTGAATGGAATAAAACACGAACCATCTCATACCACAGCCCAATAATCGGTTCTGTGGCGAAGCTGGTGGCAGCTTCGGCCCCGACCAATCCGAACTGCCACAGCATCATACTGTGAAATGAACCATGCATGAATCTGGCACCTAATGAATAATGCCCGGAGCGTCCCCGCAGAAAGCTCCCATTCCGGGCTGCAGTCTGCAGAGCAGAAGGGTGCTAATCAAAATTTATGATATATTACAACAACAACAACTACAACAACAGTAGGTATAAGAGCAAAGAGGAGCACACTTACCCGACGGTGAGATCGCTGCCTTTCATCTCGCGCACCATGCCGGACTGCGCAAAACGAGCCGATTCTAGCTTCTCGGCGACGCTGAAACCACGCGCTCCCTCGTAGTCATCGTCGCCGAGGGTCCACTCCTCCGAGTACAGCTTGCGTTGTTTCCGTTCGCGCTGCGGTGGTTGCAAATCGTACAATCCGGATGGAAGGATGGATGGATGGACGGGTCGGTCGAATCGTCGTGCCAAAAGAGACAATGAAAAACAAAACATAGGCAAAAATCAAGTTAGTGTCATCATGGGTGAGTTTTGAAAGTGAAAATATAGGTACGTGCACTTGGCAGGCCAAGTGTTCGTAATGTTTGTTTAGTCACAGGTCAGAGGAAGCGTGAAAAAGACCCCATACCCAGTAATGAAAACAAATCATAAATGTAGCTTTCCCAGGTCCCAGCAATTTTCACATGACAAGTCATAAATGACTGCAGACGTACTTGGGAATTTTGCAAAGAGAAAATAAAAATGTTGAAAACCCAATAAAAACATAATTACAATACAATGTTACAGCATCGAAGTATAAGCTTCGAGAACGAATTTAAGAGCTTTTAGAATTCCTCGTCTTTCTGTCGGTTGAATCATCTCTGAGTAGTTACACAGATCGTAATTTTTTGACGTAGGACTACGTCTTTGTTTACTATTCTGGGTAGGGTAGCACTTTGTGGAAACGAAAATAGAAGTGTAACGTTTGAATGAAAGATTTCAAATGCTTATAGTTTCTATACTACTAAACGAAACATAACTGTTAATATGTCGTTGGAAAGATAAAATGTCCAGCAATTTTATAGTAATATACCCATAATAATCTTTCATACGCTTAATAGTGAAAATGTATGTAGAAACAAGGTCAAATTTCGTTAACATGGAAGGCTAGCGGTAAGTACGAATGACAAGCGGGAGCAGACGGCAGTGATAGCTACTAGTAAAAGCTTTCGGTGCAGGATACAATCAATCGATGCCGATAACCTACGTGCCTGTTGCCATCAGGGGTGTGAAATTGTCAAAATTTGGCGGACTAAACATCCATGGATAGCGACATCTCTGAAGTAGCCTTCATATCGAAAATAACTGGTAATAGTTAAATTATAGCTAATAGGCTGTGTTCAAAATCTTTCTGATTAGTTTCAGTTGTTTTAAGATGAATCAATCAGTAAGTAGGTACCATAACCAAAAGTACCAAATCCAATGAGTGAGACATGGACAATGTATGTAGTTGGACACCCACACCACCCCAATTCATGCCAAAAGGGAACGACATCCGACTGACACTTCATATTTGCGCTGAACTTGCTATGGCATTGATGTTATTTGTAACCAATGGCCCTTTTAAGGGCAACCAACAAATTAAATGAAGGTTAAATAAAATTTTTCGTAATTTGCACTTCGCATTTATAATTGCAAATTGACTTTCTTGAAAAAAGGTTTAGTTTATCGTACCTAAAACGCTAAATATATGCTACTTTTGTGGCGTTCCCTTCAAACTACTAAGCTAGAACACTTTAAAATTCCCCAACACAATTTTTGGTGTTGCTAATCCATCGAAGAGATATTGTTTAGCTAAAAGAAAATACAATTTTATCTTCAATTATTACTTGATGTTGAAGGATACCAAGGCTGTTTGATGGATGATATTCACATTTATCTTGAAACATTTACTAGGAACTCGAATGTCATGATAATTAGGTATGTGCCTTCCGGGACGGCAGTCTGGCTAATTCACTCACCAACAAGAAACGAACAAAGATCTGAACCTCACGAGCGGTTTCCGTAGCGCATCTGTTCACTGTTTTAATTAGCCAAGCTAGAGGCGATAGATACTTATGAACACATGCAAGAAATGCAGTCTGCTTTAGTCCTTTCTCTAATAATCTAACATCCATGTTCATGAGCAATCCATGTTATCAATACAATACAATATAATGTTAACAAAGGCCTACGTCACCCTTTCGTACAACCCTTAGGGCTGTATACCTTGTAGTTTTCTGGTTGAAGTTTTAGTTTCTATACCTACATTTAAAATACCATGAATCTAAACCGACAAAACACAACGAGCTTTACTTGTGGCCGAAGTGCTGAATGGCAAAATAGATTCTCTGAAGCTTTTGTTCGTATTGAACATCCAAGCATTGCAGCATGTGCTGAGCTGAAACCGCCTTCCATGGTTGTGCCCCAGTTTTCCCGTACGAACACGAGTTCTGCGAGCCTTGTCACGCATTCAAGAGTAGATTAGCCAGATCTAGTTCTTTGTGACTGCTCTTTTAACCTTTCGTTACTCTTGCCAACTTCAATTTATAGGCATGCTAAAACCTAACAGAATTCACTCGAATAATAATGCCCCTTGGTGAAAAACTTATGAAACTTTTTCCACGGTTTGAAAGATCTTGGTCTACAGATCATCTTTGCTGAAAACAATAATTTTCTTAATTGCTGGAGTCCACAGAAATACCGAGATAAAGTTAAAGGTTCACAGGCAGGGCCGGAGTAGCCCACCGGGCAACCGGCCATATGCCCAGTGGGCCTCCAGTAAAAATTTCGTCGTTGCACAAAATGAGATTTTCCAAAATTTTTATTTCAGTTAAACTCTTTCTACGACTCACGAATGTTCAATTGCTGGGGCCCCATGATTCAAGAAATCAACCGATTTGTTGATTGAAAATTCAGCTTCAAATGCGACTGTTAGGGGCCCGAGCTTTAAGCCAAAATTTCTATTTAAAGTTAACTTTTTCTACGACTCACGAATGTTCAATTGTTGGGACCCCATGATCCATGAAATCATACGATTTGATGATTAAAAATTCAAATGTAATTTCTCATATATAAATTCAATTCCCTTTGCAGCTTTAATTTGGACTTCTGATCCCAAACTCCGAAAAATACTTGTAAGAGTCTGCAAATTTAAAACCAAACTTTCTAAATTAATGATAAACTAATGTCATATAGCTTGAATGCCTACAAACAGAATTGCCCAAATTGCCTAAATGCCACGAATAGAATATCTCAATCTGCAATCAGGTATTACAAAAAAACTATATTAACTTTTTGGCCCCAAGCTTTATAGAATATTATATGAGCAGGTTGAATACTTGCAAATTTAGGTAAAATTACTAGTTCAGTCGAACTCTTTCTACTGCTTATAAATATTGAATCCCGTGATTCAAGAAATCATTAAAGTTGAACAGTTGATTCTCTGCTTAAAATAATTTTGGCTACTCTTTAGTCGGGCATTCTAGCCACGTGACCAGCCCACCGCAGACTGTGGCAGTCTGTACTACTGTACTACCTTTATTACAACCGCATATTTGCCTACTTGGTACAGCTCGTGGTTCATGTGTCTGCGCTACACACTACACTCCATTTTCAATTTTGCAAAATTTTACGCTAAAAACCTTAAGCACTCGTCGATTAGCTTCCTTTAACGTTCATGATTCATGTCCGTAAAGGGCCACCGAGAGGATTAGTGTTGTCTATAGCGCCAGTTTTATGCATGTGAGATCTCATCCGCTATTCTGACACATAATTTTTACTCATCCAGCGTCACACGAATCACACCTCCCAGCTGGCCTCGAGGTAAGACGCTGGTCTAATAAGCCAGTCGTCGCATGTTCGAATCTCGTCCTGTATTCTAACTGTCCTGTATTCTAACAGCTGGTTGCGCAGTCTGTCGTATAAAAACAGAAGGTCAAATTTCGATAACGGAATTAGCACCCAGGCTTTGCTTTGCTTTGTCACACGAATCAACGTAACTAGTGCTGTAGGAAAACCATGTGCTAGCGTTAACTGCCATAGCTCGTTTCGTTTGACTGAACCGTATGACGCTTTAAAATCCACAAAAAGATGATGAGTTGCATGAGATGCTAGTTGTACTCCCAAAACTCGTCAGTTACTAGACGCAGGGTAAACATCTGATCCATCGTGAAAACCAGCTTTGTACTCGCCGACGAAGAACTCCGCTAACGGTCTCAGCCTACAACACAGGATAGGGAGAGTACCAACCATATAGGCAAAATTGAGCAACGTAATGCCTCGATGGGTTTTACTCTCGAGTCGATGTCCGTTTTAAAATTATGGGAAGTGAGGCCAATCAACCACTCTTCCGATATTTATTTTCCACCCATATCCTGACAATGATGCGGCGAATTGTTTCGTACAGCTGCTCGCTCCCCGCTTTTAGAAGTTCAGCCAGGATACCATCCTTTCCAGCAACCTTACCATTTTTCAGCTAACTGATTGCGTTCATAACCTCCTCCTGTGTTGGTGGCTCCCCAGCTTGGCCGTCACTCACAGTTCTTATCCTGTACCTGCTGATCTTCGTGTCTACTTCTCTATTCAACTGCGTCTGGAAATACTCTTCCACCTGGCTGTTACCGTCATTTTGTCAGTAAGCAGGTTGCCAGCACAGCACTATCATTGCACATCACAGGCATGGCAAAATTCTTGCACCTGACCGGTTTGTAGAAACTCCGTGTGTCGTTGTTGGCGAACCTCTCCTCTGGACCTCTGGACCGGCGAGCACGTGCTCTTCGTACTGACGTTTTTTAGACGGTGGGTTCTTTTTTCCGCAGCTCTACCAGGACGAACCAAAAATATTCGCACAGAGTCTCTGGGATTCCTCGCATTGGAATCGTGTGAAAGAATTCTGCAGAGGATTCGCACAGAATACCTTGCTTATAGAAGCAGGATTCTTATAGGAGAATCCAAGAGCTGAATCCCAGGGATGGCTACAACTCGGTACGGGAATCGGCTGCACTATGAAAAAAGAATCCTCTGGATTCTAAAAGCAGGAATCCTAGTCTCTCGATTCTTTTCTCTGTTCTGACGTGTAGGCACAGTAAGCTACTCATATATATTGAACTGTTGAGATCCTATCATTTATATCAGCTTATTTGATACTTACAATTTTATTTGTAATTAACCCTATAACTTAACTGCAGAAATAACTATCTGCAAAAATATAAATGGGTGGTAGATGAGGAAACCGCTGCATTGGCGACAAAGATGCACAGTGGCACTCATCAGAATGTGGAAAGCAATCTTCCGGGTTCGCTGAAGGACGGTCAGTAAAGAATCAAATATTCACGCTGCGACAGATCCTTCAAAAAGTCCATGAATATAGAATTCAACGCACAATTATTTCATTGATTTCAAAGTTGCATATGATACCATCGACCGTAAAATCATGGCCATTCTAACCTCGCAGGGTACTTTATCAACGTGATGGTCGCTCTATGTGGGCTGTTCAACATGCCGCTACAGGATGTTATGAACGGAGCAACACACGGGCATAATCTTCAGCAAATCTAGTTAGTTCGTCTGCATTGCCGATGAAATGGATAATGTCGATAGAACAACTTCTGTGGTGGTGACTGAACAAACTAAAACACTAAGTAGTGAAGATTGAAGGAAAATTAGTCCAAACTAAAGTACCGTGAACCGCCAATATGACGCACACGCTAAAAGATGGTGACTCGGTCCTAATGACGAGTGAGTTTGTTTTGTTTCGATCGTCCATCGAGCCGCTATGCTGCCCGTTCTCCCCGTACTCGACACTCGACAATGACTGAGACCTAATCTCAAAGGCCCGGTAGGCCCTTTGGCTTCCAGCCCGCCCCTGTTCACAGGCGTTGCACAAAATACAACAGCGCGAGTAATGGAGGGTTAAGATTTATTCAAATATTTTTAAGATGACATTTGAAAGTAAATAAACAAATACAAAAACTTAACAATAACGAACCATATAGATTCAAGCATGGTTCGATCAATTCATCTTAATTTTGACTCATTAGTACCGTCCTTCGCAGTGGTCTATTCTCCTATAAACAAAAAAAATAACCGTCCTAGCAGAGCAAAATGCTATAAAATTATGTATGGAACATTTACAGAACTAGTTATTATGTACAGTTTTGCTGAATAAAGCTAGGCTGTATCTTTTGTATTTATAATGGGACACTGTTGCTAACTCGTTGGTAAACAAATGAACGTTAATTTGGCTATCAACGGGATTACAGTGCGTTGTAGCACTGTAAGGGGAGATAGAGATGGAAAGAAAAAGAGATGAAGGGAAAGAGAGATGTAGAGAAGCAGGGAAATGGCGAGAAAGAGAAATTGAAAAAAGAGAGAATATGCGAGACAGAGAGAGGGACAGAAAGAGAGATAGCGATGGGTTTTTGGGTTTTGACAACGGATTCCCATTATAAATACTGCGCGCTAGCTGTTTAGTCTCGAGGGTTGGGAGGCGGGAGCGACTCTATGGTTTATAGCTTCTGTCGGCTACTGCGAATGACCACATCTTGCGGCACTCAATTTACTTTGTGGATGTATCTTGGAACAGTACATAAATGCTAGGGGGATGGAAGATGAAATTTGTTCCATGGGTTGACCCCTGATAAATTGACAGTCTCAGATTTGTCTTCCTATTGACCATGGGCGTAGGGACGGGGGGGGGGGGTGGAAGGGGAGGGGGGGATTACACTTTTAAGCTTGAAATTTCACAACCAGCTGTTGAGGACAGGAAAATGTACGATGTTGGTCGTACAATGCTCGTCGGCGTCGTCAGCAGCTTAGAACAGCTTAGAATCGTGCTATTTCAAGCTCCATTCAACTCGATCTTGGATTATTCGTCGCCCATTTCCCAGCGTCTATAAAGTCGCAGTTTTTTCCTAAAAAACATGTCGCTTTAGGCCTTTAAGCCATTTCGCACGTTAAGTCCCTCTGTGCCGATGTCGGTAGGGTTGTTGTGTAGAACCGTTTGCCTTACGACGTGTCCGGTTCACTGTAGTTTACCAACATTTGACAAATGTAATTGTCGGTTGGTAATCTCCCCAAGCAGCGCCTGTACGATTAATTCATGCAGCTCCGCTGCTCTTCGCTTTCAGCTTGTACTCCGCTAAATGTCGTCCGCAAAGGCGCGTAAGTCCTCCGTGAGCACGGTCTGTCGATCTAATTGGGGGTTTGTACATTGTCAGGTTCGCATGTTAATCGCAGCGTTTTGCGAAGGATAAAGTACTCGGACAAACCAAAAGGATTCGCACAGATTCTTTAGGATTTCTAGCACTGCAATCGTGTGAAGGAATTGTGTAGAGGATTCGCACTGAATGCCTCGCTTATAGAACCAGGATTCATATATGAGAATCCAAGAGTTGAATCCACGAGATGCCTATAACTCGGTAAAGGAATCGCCTGCACTATGAAATAAGAATCCTCTATATTCTAAAAGCAGGATTCCTGGAGTGTTAGCAAGGGTAGGCTCGATGCACTGCTTGAACATGCCGCAGGATCTCCTGATTTGTGTTCATGTCCGCGGCTGCCAGCGATCCCACATGCACGAACGTTCGCGAACTCAACTACTACTTCTTGTTTGTCGCCGTCAAAGATTACCGTCCGCGAAAAAGGCACGTTCGTCTCATTAGAACCTCTATCATTCATGTATTTGGTCTTCAACACGTTTATTTCAATCCCAATCCTTCAAGCCTCCGCTTTCAATCTAGCGCAGCTGGCCTCCACCGTGGCAAATTTTCTGTCTTTAATATCTATGTCACCTGCGTAGCCAAGGAAGTTGCTACCTTTCCTGAAAATCAGGCCTCTCGTTTCGATGTCTGTTCGTCGTTTCACCTTAAGAGCGATGTTAAAAATCGTGCAGGATAAGCTGTCTGTAGCACCCTCGTCGCGTCTCGAGAAGACTCTGGACTCTAACAACCTCTTCCAGCCGAGATTCGAACATGCAACGTACCTCAATGCCAACTGGGAGGCCAAACCTGTAACATTTATCTTCTATTATTTCAAGCTAATTTTTTGTCAGATGAAGAACACTCCATTTCAACCAAAACAATTTTTAACTGAAAATCCCCATTTCCTGAATAAACTTCTTCCTAACTAAATGGTTAGCCTATGTGAGATTTCTAAAACATTCTAAAACGTAAACATTAAGTTTTATCTATACGCGGGTGCATTGATTGTTAAAAGCCATTCAACTCAGTCAAGACATACAGGGTAAGTCAGTCAAGACATAAAGGGTAAGTCTCTCGATGAATGATGATGAGATCGAGATATATTTTTGTAAATAAAGGCAGAATTTCGAATCTTACTTTTAGAAGTTGTTTACCCATATATACAGTATACAACAAACAATCATTACTCTATTGAATCGCCTTTTGCCTGGATAACACGCTTCAAACGCTTTTTAAAGTCGTTACATGCGGTACGCACTACTTCCACCGGAATATTATCCCATATCTTGTTGATAACTAACTTAAATTCAACCAAATTATGATATTTGTAATCCTTGAGCTTCTGTTGCGTGTACCGTCATATACAAAAATCCAGTGGGTTCAAATCGGGATAACTTGGAGGCCTTTCCTTTTTCGATACGAAATCCGTTGGATTAGCTTTTGCACCACATCTTCACAAGATTTGCAGTGTGGGCTGGAGTTCAATCCTGTTGAAAGCCATAATCTTTTTCACCATACATTCCCCAAACGGAAGTTATCAAATTTTGTTCTAAGACCATTTCCGTATAGTATTTTGCATTAACTTTCACACCCTTGTCAATAACTAATAGAACATGCTTTGGAACGTCCATGATCGAAACCGATCATTTTGAGCATGATGCGGCGTTTGAAGAACACACAACTTCTCATCAGAATAGATCACTTCTGAAACACCGTGCTGACAGAGCAGAAGTTTGCATCTTTCCTGCCGTTTTTGTTTTGTTGCTTCCGTTAATCCATGGATTTAACGTTTTTTTAATGGTTTCATATGCAGATCCATTTTCAAAATTTGACGAAGAGTTTTCCTTTCAATATTCAGCTGAACTGCCATTTTCCGGACGGACCGTTCGCAAACGCGATGAATTCGTTCTCATACAAACTTTTTGACCTTTGCAGTTCTAACACTTCGTTTTCTTCCGGTTATTTTTACGGTTTTCAACAGATCCCGTCTCGACAAATCTTTTTAGTGTATAGTATACAAATCCTCTTTTTATGCCGTGATGTTTGAGGTCACGAAAAATAGTGCCGCATATAGCACCGTTCAACATTTTATTTATTATCAACGACCGTAACTCAAACTCTGGTACGTGCACACCGAACCAGACACAATACGAAAATGAAACTGCGTCAAGTAAGACTTCCCAAGTAACACACAAAACAAGTTAGAAAATAATCTTCATGGAAAGTAATCGTTTAAGAGTACTATAAACGTACTTTGAAAACATGTGTCGTTATTATCAAGGTTTTGAGATGTTTTGTGATAACATGAATTTATTTGACAGCTCATATCAAACGAATAATGTTTGTTTTTGTCAACATGTCAACACGAAGTTTTTATTATGTCTCCATTACTAAATTTAAACTACTGGAAGAACAAGTTATAGCTTGTGCTATAATAACGTTTTAAAATGGTATGAAATAACCTGATACATACTTCTTTCAATTGTTGTTTCATTAGACTTCAATTTTTTGCGCTTTTCTGGAAATAGAGAAGTATTGATGTATGTAATGTTATACTATTCTATAACCAGCTGTGTTGCTTGGGTTAAGTCATGATGCCACATACACATGGTCTTAGTTTGATTGTATTAATTGTATATACCGCTGCAAATATAAAATGATTTTTGATCGAATATATATGTGTCACACTGTAGAGAATATAATAAAAGCTTATCAAGTTACTACTGAAATAAGCATAAATATCAGACACTGTCAGAATGAACGAAGCAACCAATCACATGTAAGCACGCTTTTGCTTCCCAGACCGGGTATAACAATCGTATATGCCTGCGATTTCGTTTATTTGATTCTAGGAAAAAATGATACAATCTCTCCGTCCCAAAAGGAATCAGAAGTTATTAATTTCGATAAAACATTGACCAAGTTGATGCCTTGAAAGTATATAATTTTATACAAGTGCGAAACAATCCCTTCACTTCGATATTTTACCATTTGAACATTGAACCTAGATGAACTTGATGTTCTGACAGTAAACTGTTAAAGAAAACAACGCAGCCTTTACCGATTATAAAGATATACTTTAAAAATTTAAGAACTATGTGTGATTCTAACCTGGTGGTTTAACTCTTTGTGCAACTACAAGTTTTAAGAAGCTTATTCAAATGATACACAGAGTTGATCATTCGAAAACTGTCCAGCATTATTGAATTTTATTTATACAGTGGAATTTTGAATTTGGCATGCCTCGATTTTGGTAACAAAAAATATTTCACTTCCAAAAATATGCTTAAATATCAGTCAGTTTCTGTACACATGCTTTAAATGACGAAAAAATGATGCCCTCAGTGTGTTCATGGAAAAATGTTTCGAACAAAAGTATTTTTATTGCACCGGACGTATAGCTCTTGATGGGGGTTTGAAACACAAATTGGTTACAATCATTGATTAATAACATTTAGTCAATTTCTAACGCATTTACAATCAATTTTTTGCTATCAAAAGAGGGTCTCGATTTTGGCAACATAGGCGACATGCATTTGTTGCCAAATTCGAAATCCTACTGTATTTGCAGTTCTAAGCCAACCCAGTGTTCGTGTCCCCAGGCACATATCACACATATGAACCTCGGAAACACGCGTCTTCTCTAACCCTGGAATTGTACTGCAACTGTTATCAACATACCTATAGAAGCCTGTCTGAACAGACAAAAAGTGCAAAGTCCCAAAATGGAATATTCTGCCAAAATTTTACTCCCATTCAAATGCGCTAATTCAGTTGTTATATAAATTATATTTTGTTAAAAAAATCTGCCAAGCATGAACTTGTCAGTCAACCACCATCTACGTTCGATGATACAAACAATTAAAGTCGAAAATTGGTCAATAACCATCGCTCTAAATTGACCAAGTTTAGAGTTCTTTTTTTCGTTTTCAGCATTAATAGTACAAATTCAGAACTACGCTATCTTTTCTTATTTGCTTATTCAAAATTCTATAAGGGAAAGGCACTAATATGAACCAAGTATGTATGTACTGGAACAGAAAGCACAACAGCAAAATTTGTACAAATCACCTAGAATTAAGTCATGTGCTTATCAAAAAGCACACGTACGTATGTTGGAGCAAAAAAAAACGAACAACACACTGATGAATTATTTAAAACAATCTCCAAAAAATGTCCTCTAATCGTGATTTGCAATTCGCCGTATTTACAAGTGACTACATATTACACTTTCTTCAATTCAAATTCGACTCACGGTATGTTAATTTGTCCTAAACGCACCACAAATACCTCAACCAACACATCCCTAAACGCTCGGATAAAAAATCGATCTGCGACAATGTCAGTGTTTAGCGACCACGCGAGAAGCGGAGTGCACGTGATGGAGAACTTTTCCTGATGTACCTATACTTTTGCCTGCTCCATGCTGAACGAACCAACTTAAATATCGTCTTTCGGGGCGGTTTCGTGCAACCTTTGACCGAACCACTCTCATAAAAGCCCGTACTAAATATTGCAAAATTAGCGGCGATAGCATAAACGACGGTAGTTCCAAGCGACCGAGTAACGAATTATTACATAGATCCATATAATGGGACTCATCATCATCCAGTCAGGCAGTATACCGGTTAAACCACATCTTCTTCCCTCGCGCGTTCGTCTCTCCGACCGGCACCGGTGCCCAAGCTCAAGCCCAAGCCCAGCACAGCACAGCACGCATATTGTTGGTCGGCGCGAACACGTAATCGCTGTTTACATTTCACTTTCCTCAAAGTCGAGTCCAACTCTTGGTTTAAAAATGATTGGTTCCCCGGTATAATATGTACAAGCACGATCAAAACATTGCTTTAACGAATCGGAGCTCGCGGGCATTGTTCTCGTGATACGTACGTCTTTCTTTCGCTGGCAGTGCACCCGCATATCGCCTATTCCCGTCTCATGAGACCGCTCTCGGAAACATTTCTCTTTATCTCCATCAAGATGCATTCAAGTGTCATAAAATTACACAAAAAATAACTCGGCATTCTTTGCTCACGTCTCATATTTATTTTTGGTTCTCCCAGTTTTGGCAGTCGGTTTTACTGAGATATACATATTTGGTTGCCTGCCTTCCTCCAGCCAGCAGGCAAACCGAGCATAAAACTACTCGCATTACCTGAAAACCAGTCTCACCGCTGAGGCTTCCGAACCACTTCTGACTTCTGTGTATACAACAAGACTTTAAGTACCCCACAGACGACGACAGGACCAACCGAAATTGTTTCCACTCTGTATTCTGTTTGTTAGTGTATTACATTTTTGGGGCAGTATCCTAACTAATACACCCTTCCTCATTCCGCTTCCGCAACAGAAAAATCGCTGCTGCTGACCACAGCATGGAATGACGAAACCGAAAAATTATTTTTATTTATCGCGTCTTTCTGCGTCTTGCTTTTCAGTTCAGCTCAGTTCAGTTCAGCGGTTCCACCGCTGTGGAATCGTTCTCGTATACAATTCGCCGAAAAACGACCATCTGAGTGGCACTGTGCACTGCCACTGGCAAGAGCAGCAAGGTAGATGGACCCTCGCTCGACCGACCAGCGCAGATTACTGCGCGCTTCAACGCTGTTTCGTGCGAAATCTCGGGAACATCGAAAAACACGTCCACCGCATTCGGCGCGTACTCCAGCGGGAGTGGTGTGGTGAATCAGTTCGGCATTCGCAATTCGCAATCGCTCGCTCGCAACAACCAAGCGTGGCCGGCGCCGCACCGCAGCTCCGCTGCCAGCGCAGCGAAAAACGAAGAAGGTGGCAGTGATGCCAAACCGAGAAGGATAATTGGACGAAAGTGTCCGTGCGGACGATTTGATGATGATGATGATGATGATGAGAGAAAAATGATAGATCGAATTTGTAAATCTGTTTGCCCAGGGTAGGGCCCGAACCATGGAACAAATTTTATTTTCCATCCCTCTGACATTTATGCACTGTCACAAAATATGTCTAAAATATGTCAAAATATTATCCCTAAATATGTCTATGCGACGTTCTCGTTCGCGGCCGTCGACAGAAGCTGTAAACCATAGAGTCGCGTCTGCAACCACCCAACTCCCGAGACCAAACAGCTAGTGCGCACTATTTATACTGAAAATCCGTCGGCAACCCCCGAAAACCGACCGCTACCAAACGTAGATCAGAAAACCTGGTTCCTAAAGAGCAGCCAGGTGAGTAAGTTGACTAGGAATAATCGGATACTGAAGCAACGGCTAGCAACTAGGTCTATACTAGGTTATTTCCAAGATTTGGGAGGAGAAGAAGCTACCGGAGGGATGGATGGAAGGAGTGGTTCATCCCATCTGCAAAAAGAGTGATCGGTCCGACGGTTGTAACTATCGCGGCATAACGCTGATAAACGCCGCCTACAAGGTACTCTCCCGGATCCTGTTGCGCCGGCTGTCACCGATAGCACAAGGTTTCGATGGGAACTATCAGGTGAGCTTCATGTGGGCTTGTGCCACTACGGACCAAATTTTCACCATTCGACAGATCTCGCAGAAATGTCGGGAGTACAACGTGCCCACGTATCACATTTTTGTTGATTTCAAAGCAGCATACGATACGGTCGATCGGAACCAGCTTTGTCAGCTACGCATTGATCGAATGATGTGTTTCGTGCGCATCTCGGAGACATTTTCGAGTCCCTTCGAGACGCGGCGAGGGTTGAAACATATCCTGCATGTTGTTCAACATCACTCTTAAGGAGGGGATCCAACGAGCGGGCGTCGAAACGAAAGGCACGATTTTCGCCAAGAGTAACCAACCCTTAGGCTTTGTAGAAGACTTTGATATCATCGCCAGAAGCTTTGCGACGGTGGAGGTAATCTACGCCAGACTGAAAGCGAAGTCTAGGAGGATTGAGCTAACAATAAATACGCCGGCGACCAAATACATGGAAGGAAGAGGCTTAAAGAAAGCAAATGCGTGCCTCCCACAGACGGTAACCGTTGACGGCGACGAACAAGACTAGTAAGGAGATTCTGCGGCACATTTAAGCAGGAAATCCGGCCTACTTTGTCCTTCACAAAACGTTACGATCAAGCATACACCGCCGAACAAAACCCCCAACAGACGAGAAGTTCTTTATGGCCTTGAAATCCCACGGAGGACATACGCGCCCTTGCCGTATACAAACGGAAGGTACTGCGGACACGTGAATCGTGTGCCGGACACATCGTAAGGATGCCAGACGACAGTGCAACAAAAACAGTTCTCTTCAACAACCCAACCGGCCGGCACCACGAACAGGGGGGCTCAACGTGCAAGTGATTTGTGTCTTTCGAGACGACTGCGAAATTGGCGACGAGTGGCCCAAGATCGAGTTGAATTCAGACGACTGCTTGAAACAGGACGAGCTTTAGGCTGCTTACGACAATGAGCATGGCTAAAATACTACGTAGCCCAGTTGAAATCTGGCCGTAAAGCTTTGGGAAAAATTCGTTGAGTCTGTAGCAATCATGTAGAAAAATTTTGCCTTTCGCTTTGTATTCGATTCCAAGTTTTAGCTAGTTAGGCACAATGCACCTTATTTTTTAGCTCTTATTTATTTATATCATCAACAAACTTACATGGCCCCAATGATGGTTTAACTTCTTAAGACTAGTGATCAAGTGTTACTATTTGAGTAATAAATTCACATAAAGATAAATAAAAACGAGTAAACAAATTAATTGGACCGACTGAAGAAGCAGTGGAATCGCTCACGTAGAGCTTGGCGTGGTAGATGGAAATCGAATATCGATGCTACTTCGTCAAACGTTCTCTGGAGACTGCTGCGGGCCCGGTATTTGCTGTAGTTCGTACGGTAGTGTGACATACTCAGCATAGCAGTATTTCGAAAGGATCCAGAATGCACATTATGGTCGATACGCTTAAGAATTCGAGGGCAGTCTATTTTTCCTCGCAGAGTATCGGCGACTAGCTGGGCTTTAGAAGTATCCCTCCGTGTGAAGAGATTATCCACGTGGATCGGCAGACATCGACTTTAATAGCTCGGTAAGTGATACGGATTTCGTCAGGGCTACCGACGAAGAGCAAAACGTAGAAAGCGGCACTGGACGGATTCGCTTCGTTCAGAACTGTTGTAGTAGTTCGGTTTCCAAACCGCAGAACATCATCAGCATATGATAACCTTGGTCCTTCAAGGTCCACGTCGTTGAAATAGAACACGAATATGAGCGGTCCGAGATGACTGCCCTGACACAATCACGAATGGCAACCATCAGCTGACGATCTGTTAGATAAGAACGGAACCATCGCAGGAACGATGGGCGTAGTAAGGCACAGCATTAGTAGTAATGGATCGACCAGGGAGGAAGCCATGCTGATCCGCGCTTAAATATTGCTTGCAATGTGAAAAAAGTGGCTCAAAACCGATTAGCTCGAGCAATTTCGAAATGGCACTCAACGATGTAATTCCTCGGTAATTGCCCACATCTCGCTAGTTGCCTTTTTTGTGCACAGGAAACATATGAGCAGATATCCGGCAAGACGGAAATACACTGGAATACGAGCAGTAGTGGTCTAACCAAACAAGAGATATGCTTCTTCATGGAAGCGGACGGAATTCCATCTGGACCGGGATTGAAGGAGTCACTTTAATTGCGTAGCAGCAGTGAAGATCATTTCGGTGTTTATACCCAGATCACTCAGAGCTTGACTGTACGATGGGACGTTGCTTACGGTGCAGTCGACTTCGTCGCTGGTTAAATTTTCATAACTAAACACGCTAGCAAGCTTTTCAGCGAATAGGTTGCATATGTCTGTAGAATTTGAGGCAACTTCATCGCGATAGATCATAGAGGACGGCAGCCCGCATTGCTTGCGTTGCTCGTTCACAAACTTCCAGAAAGCTTCGGGGTGCGACCTCAGTTTCCGCTGAAACCTACGTAGAGCGGCTTTCGTAGAGCGGCTCTTTTTAGTGATTTCGTAGAGTGGCTCTTTTTAGTGATTACGTCAAACTAGTCGAGTTTTCCGAATTTACTTTCTTAGAGCCGCTTATTCGCTATTCCCAAACCTCACGAAGCACGAAGCGTGTTCTTTAGATTAGATAGATTTATTAAGTATTTTTTTGTTAGGCAAATAGCCGCTATATGGAACAATCGGCACGTACAGAAATAAAATACATGGATTTATTTTTGCCACATGTAGTTTAGAGGTTTCTCATGTTCGTTTAGTTTGATGTGTTATTGAGTACTTCAAGTTGGATTACTTAGGAATTCAGTCCCCGGACTGGAACTTTCGAAGCTGGTCAGCGATCTGGTCGCTAAGAGTTTGGTCCAGTGATAAGAAAACACGCATCGGGTTTTTGTTTCTGCGATTTCAGAGGATTTCTAAGGACTTTGGAGACGCTTGTGTTCGTAGAGTGAGTACTTTTGGTAGATTGCGTCTACCGTTTTGTTTCCCCCCTTTAGAGTCACGAGTCACAAGATGGTGCCTAAGTCACTTGCTTCGAAGATTCGTGAAAGTATATAGCAGGTTGAGCAGGTGGTCGTATTTCGGCAGGCTACAAGTCTCCGTTATATAGTAAATCAAAACTATCACATCAAAAATGCGTTTTTCACCAAAATTGTAGAAAATTAGGATATCATATTAAGAAGAACAGTCAGATATAACCTATGATTGGTTCAGATTTTGGTCAACCGGGAGTATCTGAGTAATCTTGCTGAAGGCTAGAAGCTTGCCTATTCGGTCAACTTTTTCAAAAAGTATGGAGGTCTGTGTCTAGTGGCACATAAGCTGGGTTGACGTGAAGCTACGAATGTGGATGTAATTCGATGTTGCTGGACATTTTTGATTTTTGAGTCTGTTATCCAAATAATAGATGAGGGCGAAATTAAATTTTCCAAATACCTGTGTATCATTTTTACCAATTTCCTGCAATTTGTAATTCCATAAAGAGTTAAACGACCAAATCACAATCACATATGCTTTAGTTAATGGCGGTGATAATATTTTGACGATTTTTGCATGACTTTTAGCACCAGATAACTCCAGATAACTGACTGGAATGGAAACTAAATAACAGTAGCCAAAAGATATACGCTTATTGGCCTAAATAACTTGTTCAAAACCATTAAATTTTTGTCATTAAAGTCACAGCTTTCGATTAAACAGCAAATAATCAATCGATCTGGTTATCATTTACAACACTGATTCGTTCTCGTCAATTTCGAAAATATGTAGTTGAAAGCACCATTTTATTATGACAGAATAATTTGAATTACGATTCATTCCGTCGCTAGTCTTTGAGTGGCAGTTCTTGGCAGACTCGGTATCAGCGGCAGTATGTTGCGCTGGTTCAGTTCGTACCTCGTAGGTCGCCAACTGATTGCGACAGTTGCAGGTTTTCAATCAAATGCGTTTCCGGCCTCATCTGAAATCCCACAAGGTTGTCATTTGAGACCGTTAATCTTCCTGTTGTACTTCAATGATGTCAACTATGTACTCAGAGGTCCTCGTCTCTCCTTCGCCGACGATTTCAAGATGTACTTGAAGATACGTTCCAAGGACGATGCAATTTGTCGTCAACAAGAGCTTGAGACTTTTACGAATTGGTACAATCTGAACTGCCTGCTCGTCAATCCTGAAAAGATTTCCATTATTTCTTTTGCCCGGAGAACCCGTCATTTTTAACAAGTCACGCGGTACGGAAATCCAACGTGTCGACCAGGTAAAGGATCTCGGCGTTATTTTAGATAGCCAGTTATCGTTTAAACGGCATATTTCTTACATTATGGACAAGGCATCCAGAACATTAGGATTCGTCTTCCGCATCGCTAAGAGCTTCACTGACGTATATTGGCTCAAAGCATTATACTGTCCACTCGTCCGTTCGACTCTGGAGTACGGTTCCGTTGTCTGGCATCCATATTACCAAAACGGGATGCAAAGGATTGAATCAGTTCAACGCCGCTTCTTACGCTTTGCTCTCCGTCGTCTACCATGGCGAAATCCGTTCCAGTTGCCGAGTTATGAAAGTCGATGCCGATTAATACACTTAGAGACACTACAGACACGAAGGAACATCGCAAAAGCTATGTTTGCTGTCGCCACGTTGCAGGGAAGAATTGATTGTCCGGCTATTCTTGGAGCGATTGATCTAAACGTGCGTCCCAGGGCACTGCGTAACAACTCAATGCTGAGGGTACCTGCTCAACGCACCAACTACGGACGAAACAGTTGACTGGTATACAGCGAGTTTTCAATCGGGTTGCATTCGCTTTTGATTTTAATTTGTCACGTGAAACGGTCCGTCGTAACTTTTCGATGTTTTTTCCACAAATGACGACTAAGAAAATTGTTAGTGTTTGTAATTGTAATTTCTTGACTGTGATTGTTATTAGATTAAGCTACTTATCCATCATTGGGACTATAGTCTGTTGATGTCGACTTAATAAATAAATAAATAACAGCCTCTCCCAGCCGAGATTGCAACATACAATGTAGGCTAACTGGGCTCCAAGCTAACTGGGAGGCAAAATTTAAACATTTTTCTTCTATTATTTAAATTTGCTTTTATGTTAACCCTAAGTATCAATTCATGGCAAATCTTCCGAGCAACCGCATGATGCCTGCTTTCCCATTTGAAATCTCCGGAGTGGATTACACTGGTCTCATTACCATCAAGCTAGGACGCTATAACCTGAAGCACATAGAATGATACATCGCCTTATTCCCCCAGGAAACATTTCTGGCTACGCCCGTGTAAAGACACGGTTGCGCTGTTTTCTTTAAATTTAAGACAACAATTTCGACTAAGTTTAATGTTCAAATGATAAAATCGATCAAAGGGGAGATATTTTGACAGTGCTTGTTATTTATGCTTATTTGAATAGCACCTCAATTAATTTTTATTATATCCTCTATATCAATCACTTATAGAAAAATTTCTGATCAATTGATGCAAATATCGCTAAAATCCATTGAAACTTGACTTGAGTTGACTTGACTTGAGTTATAAGCGTGCAAAGCGTATCCACTTCTCGTTACATGCTTATTTCATGAATTTCTAGTGCACTTCAACCTAGTATAGTATAAAAACGTAGTTCTTCGTTAATATTATTATGATTCACGAGCGATTTAAATTTCATTCATGTTTTTATAATTTAATCCGTTAAATTACTTTGACTGCACGCTTTTATGAACACGTTTTACTTTCAGAACATTAAATTGGTTTAGGTTCAAACAAGGGAAATAATTTCTGACCTGTTGGGATGGGGAGGCTTGGTTGATTCATCAATTATGATAATACTTGACATTTAATATTGACATTTTAATAGCGAACTTCCAAAAAAATATCCTCCCGTAAGACGTTTTTCTATCTCAAGAGGATTGTTACCACCACTGAACTAATTAATCCCGAAAAGCTAAATATTTTATGGCAACCCTGAATGTGTATTAACACGCTGCTGCTCTGCTCGTCCAAAAATTGTTCTGTTCAATTTCAGTTTGCTTGCGGCCATGGTAAGCGTTAGATGTGTGTTTCGTCTGTGGTTTATGCTCTCACTGGCACTGCCGTTCGTTCCGTTCCGTACGAACTGGGCTTGGTGTTTTCCCTTTAGTGCCCCACTCCCCCGTACCCAGCGTTACTGCTCATGTCCCCTGTTCTATCTATTTCTTCTCTCTTCCCTTGAAAACAGCTTCTCACTGCCTCGTTCGTCATGTGCTAGTGCTGGCTGGCTGGTTGGTTGGTTGGCTGGCTGGCTGGCTAGGCTCACCTCACACATTCGTCGACGTCGAAGCATGATGAAAAATGAATGAAACCATTCTCTCGAAAATGCCGCAATGCATGTGATGGCGGATCGAAGTTTTTTTTCTGCTGACCATAGATGTTGATTTTCTTAGCTGACTGTGGTGTCAATACTAAAAAAATAATAAATTGCCGAACGAAAATATAACTGGCATTATTTGAGCGTTGCAAAATAATAAACCATTTTATATCAAATAACTTTTCCATTATGGCGTCAGTAGGGAAGAGCAACACAAAAAGGTTTTTAACTGCCCACCATAAAATCATGCACTTGCTAATCGTTTATTTTATATCGCGACTACACCTCTAGTATGACCTGATACGCAACACCACCCGACAATTCGACAGGAACTGGAATCGGTCTTTTTCACTCTGATCGGCAACGTGGGGGAGACAACAGGAAAGGAAGAGAAAAAAAAGAACATGCATCACTTACTAATTGCCTGCGACTTTTGGATGGCGATATGGACACTTTATCAGACATTTCTGCTCGATACCCCGGCACTGATCCAATATGCTGCACTCTTGTTCCCGTTTCGTTACTGGTGCGGTCGGCGTCCACACGGCTGCTTTACAGTCCGGAGTTTGATCGCGGGTCCAATCGAACGTAAAAATTTAGCCCCAATTTTTTTTTCTTCAGGCACCAAACCCTTACCGAAACGAATTCCGGTTGACGAACAAGTTCTGACCACTAGAAGCAACCTGCAAACACTTCGAAACAGGCCCAGAACTTTAAACTATCAATTTTCCACTCCTTTGCTCGTATTTTTTCACTCGTTTTTTTTTTCTCTTTCGAATTATTTCTTCCACTAGCCGCAACAGCAGCAGCAGCTAAAGCACACACAACCTATCACTTTGGGCTCCGTTCTCTCACTCTTGATGTCACACATCGAACACTGCCTGCTAGCTCTGGTTGCTTCGATTCGACGATTCACTCTCCGCCGACTACAACCCACCACCATACCAGCCTCCTTCCGAAACCATTCGTTGGTAGCCTATGCTACTGCCTGCTCACTCACTTCACATCGACGTCTGTACAAAACCGCTTGCTTACCGCACACTCCGACTTGCCAATTCCGTCAAATACACCAACACATCCTGGGGTTGCTCCTCCCTTCACAACACCTCAGCTCTAAAAGCTATCTAAAATCCCACTCGACCGACGTGTGTTGTTTTGTCGTTCGATCTTTTTCGAGTGTACAACGCGCGAGCTTATAGGCCTAGGTAGGTACCCACTATACATATCTTTCTCGCTTAGCGTGATGTGATATTTTGCGCTGCCTCTTGGTTTGCTCCTCTCAGCAGCAGCAGCAGTGCAGTTCAATGCGTACACTACACGGCACGGGCACGGTACCAGTTACCATCAGACCACCGCCTGCCTGGGGGACAACTCACAACAAAAGCACTCGCCGTACATCCGCGATGACAGAAGAAGACGCACCACCAGCATCACCACAAACAGAGCACAAATTCAGCAGCAAAACACGTCCGCTCGTACGAAGCATTCGCGACGTAATGTCGTCGTCGTCGTCGTCCGTCTCCGTCGGTCGAGGAGTGAGCAGCATAGAGCTTATGCTGCTTTTACGTTGTGGAACGGTAATCGGTGTGTGATGTGGTACATGCGTGTTGGTGTATTGTGAATGAAAACGTAGTTCATGAATGAATGAATGTCGACTGCGGTCGGCTGACACCGGTGTTGCCATCGTGCTTATGAAGTGAACGATTTCGTTATCGCAGTTATATTTATCGCGCTTATGGGTTATTCGTCCATTAGTTTCGATTTATAAAATTATGCACCTGTTCATGCAAGATACACTCAGAGTTAAGTTCAACCTGTGTGAAAAAACTAACTAACTAGGACTAACTTAGATTAGACCTAATCAAAAACAAAAACGCTATTTCTTACAAGGTACGTTAAACATGCTTGCACGATTATAGCGCAGCATTGCAAGAGTATCACTGTTTCAAGAAAATGCAATTTTGCTCTTGGCTATTTAAGAAAAATCGGGGGCTACTTGCTTCAATTAAATCGCTGTATCTCTGGATCGGCAAAGAATACCTCGTGGTGTTGAGTGATTCTGGCCTAGCAAAGTGTGAATATGTGCAAATCTACCCCCTTTGTTGACTAAGCTCCTGTCTCTGGCTCCACGTGGTGCTGGCTGTGGTACGCAAACAAGGAAGGGGAAACAGGGAATCCCGCCCACTCTAAAATGGCAGTTCCGTCAAGCGGGATAAGGTCCTCAGGCTAACAATCTACTGTATCCAAAAACTATTTACAAACGTTATAAAAATGAAAGAAGAAATCGAGCCGAATTGACAACGAACAAAACCTGAAACTAAAGAATCGAAAACAGACACTGATGAAGCCTGCAAAGTCGTAGGTGAAATACGTATCCGTCGCGAATAAATATTAATAAGTGGTTTCTTTCTTTAATTTCACTAGAAAAACTGTTTTTGCAGCCAGCTGAACATCGTGGTTCAGTAGATCCCAAAGGAGGATATTGCAACTTGCAAGAAAAATTCTCTTATTGCGGTTATTTGACAGCTGAATCAAACCATCAAAAGATAGCCATATGATTTATTCTAGTAATTTAGTATTTGAAAATTTACGAAATCAATTATTTTCCACCCAAAATACGCTACAGAACTGATATTTGGACGAGCCACAAACCAGAAAGCCTGAATTTGAGTTTTGCGATTGTATCACGGTTATCTCCTTAGCGCGTTACCACCGCAGCAGCAGAAGGATTTATTATAAGCGCCGCAATATTCAAATCCACTTGGGAGACCTCAAAGCGGAGATTGGCTCAAACAACGCGGAGCTTGAAGTTTATAGAATTTTTGTGGTAATTACAAAATGGTCATTGGTGAATCGGAATCACGTAGATTTCTTGTGACGGCCAGACATGTAGGGAAACATAGTCCTGAAAAAAGAAAAATAAATTTATACTTTATTAGATACTTACCTTATTGATTAAAGAGGTGTTAGATACTATTAGATTATTAAATATTATTAGATACTTACCTTATTAATCAATAAGGTAAGTATCTAATAAAGGATAAATTTATTTTTGATGAACGACGCAGCTTCCGGCAGGCACTTCGTGAAATAAATTTCCCCGTTCACGGCCAGTCCGGAGCGAAAGAAGAGCGGCGTTGACGTCCACTTCTCGCTGATTGTCAGCATCTTCTTGGGGAACTTGGTGTGTGAAATGAACTTCACGAAGACGCGGCATTCTTGCCGGATCTGGCGTCGGCCCACTACTCGAAGCAATCGTTGGAGGAGATGGAGCGGCTGAATATCGAGGTCGGCGAACCCGCCCAACGTCCCCCAGCTGCGTCCCATCAAGAATTTCTGGGCAAACCTGAAGCGTAAGATCTACTCCAACAATTTTGTCGCGAAACCTGAGGAGAAATTGATAAATAAAACGAAGAAAGAACTCGCGTGTAGAAGGCATGTTTTCGTCCGCCATGGTGAATGTTCCGGTTAACTGCCGGAAGGCCACTCGCAAGGGGATAGATTTCTTTTGCAAGTAAGCTAACATAATTACGTTCCATGGAAAATTTATCAAATTCTTTCAGATAAAGAAATAAGCAAATCTAATGAGAAGGACATATATTAAAAAGTGTAGATTTAGTTGAATGCTGTAGCTGTCAATGCGCACTACCATTTTTAACTTTGATGACAGACAGAAATTTTGACCATTATATGCGCTAATGATGGCATGATGTTCTTCACTTTTATACTTTCGCTTTCTGATCGTAGTATATTTACATTTTTAGCACCTAATATCAATATTTTCCTGGTTGGTGTACGACAAAATATAAAATATCTATTTAATAATATAAGGTTGCTTAATAAACAAGTAGGAATTCTTGTTGCGGCCGCAAACATCCGGGTGTCGCAAAGATGCCGGACAACTGTGCAGTGAAATCCGTTCTCTTCCAGAATCCCACCGGCACCAAGAATAGAGGGATCCAACGTGCCAGACGGCTTCGTCCGGTTGAAGTCGACTTGCGTGTGTCGAGACGCGCAACGAATTAGCGACGACTAGCCCAGGACCGAGTACAATGGAGCAGAATTTTTGATACGGCAAGAGCCACCCCGACTCTCGGATGGTAACCATTAGCTCTTTTCTATATGATTTATACGCAATAATTAAAAACGCTCAGACATTTAAGTCTTCAAGAAGCGACGAAAAGATGACCAAAATCCTTGAAAAGTCAACAAAAAGACGGCGACAAGACTGTAGAAGAATGACAAAAATGTGATGAAAAGTTGATAGAACTGTGAAAAAACATTTAAAAATACGATATAAAGTTGGCGAAACATCAAGGCAAATAACGTGAAAATTAGATAACATGACGACAAAAGGCGACAATATTGCGACAAACAACGGGAATGCAACCTTCAAAAAGCGAGAAACAAAGTATAATACACGCAAAAAGGCGACGAAAAGCTGGCGAATAAGCATCAGACAACAACCAATAGCCAACAACCATGACAAAAGATGATGAAAAGGGAGCAAAATGACGACGAATACCAAAACAGCAACAAAAACGGCAAGAAGCCGCTGTAAACAAGCGACAAGAAACGCTAAAACAGACGTTAAAATGCCAAAAAAGATGCAAAAGACCATGAATGGCAATGAGACGTCGAATACGAAGAAAAGGCAAAAAAGATGACAAAACACGACGAAAAGCAACGATAATACGATGAATATACAACGATAAGATGACGAAAAGACGAAGAGATAGAAAATAAACCTCAAAAAGACTATGAACAGGCAGTAAAAAGCTGGCGAAAAGATATGACAAAGAAGTGAAGACAACTAGACGAAAATACAATGAAGAAAAGACGAGAGACGACAAAAATACAGTTGAAAGCCGCCAACAAGCGACAAAATCTGCCAAATGAAAGACAGCAAAAAGCGACAAGAAATGTGAAAACGACACAAATGACGACGCAATGAAACCTAAAACATCACGAAAGACGATAAAAAAATAACGAAAAAAGCCACATGTTAAAAATAACGAAAAACGACTCACAAACACTTAAAAAACAACAAAAAAGGAGGGATCAACACGGTGTAGTAGTTAACAATTTCGCAAAACACTCAAGTTCAAACCCTAGCCCCGAAGTAATCACGAATGACCCAACCTGTTAAAGTTTCCACAGACTGAAGTTTTTGGAGCGTCTTAGTAGAACACAAAACCTGAAATTAAATAAAAAGAAAATGTTTCCAGTACGAAAACAGACACTGATGAAGCCTGCAAGTCGTAGGTGAAATACGTATCTGTCGGGAATAAATCGAATAAATATAAAATAGTAGAATTTAATAATTGGAAAAGTTTTCTTTTTATTTAATTTCAGGCAGAAGTTTCTATAATCAAATTAAAAAAAAAGTAGACGGAACGATGCAGGGTTTATTCATGTAAAAAAAAACTCTAGAATATACCAGAAAACAATACTTTATACTTTTCAGCAAAACTGAAAGCATTAATGTTGGTCAAACTTTCATTCAAATCAAAAATTTGATTTAAAATTTACTTTAATTTTATCGACTAACCCTTTCCTCTGTGATTAAAACGTAGATGGTAAAACTACGAATGTTTCTTCGATACGTCGAACTGGAGATTGCTGTTAAACGAGCCTTTGGGCGAAAAAGACTAACTTTCTAATCGAAGAAGGAGAGATCGCCGAAATTGGTAGCCCTGCCAATGTTTGTTAATGTCAAAACGATCATACGGTCAATCTGAGCGCAGGCGAATTTGACAGGTTTCACATGATCAGCACCTCGGCAGCACAGTAAGGCACAGACTGAACAAAATTTCCATGAAAGAGGTGAACGGAATGTTCTCAGCGACTTAAGGCCCGCGCAGAATTGGTACTTTACGGTTCCGTTTGCGCAAATCTGACAGTTCTCCCATACAATTTGACAGATTATCTGTCAAATCTACGCAAACGCAACTATAAAGTACCAATTCTGTGCGGGCCTTTACCCTTGGAGCTCAACCAAAAAAATCAGAGAGGTTGTGTACAAGACAAGACCGCATATATAGGTGACGCAGGACTTCGTAAGTCTCTTTGTAGTGATAGTAGCATGTATTCATGCTTATAATCATTCGATTCTTCATGTATGTATACATGCTATATGCAACATATATACATGCTACATGCGTTGTATGTAACATTTATCAAAGTAGTAACATTGCATACGTTCAATTCTCAAAAGATTGTGCATTTGAAAACAATTTAACAAAATCAAGAACACAAACTACCCAGTAAACCATTTGGTTTGTATATCTCGATTGCAACTGAGGTATACGAAATCATATCTGAACGAAAAAGTTATATTTCACGCCATATAAGAACATATATGTACCAAAGTGGAGGCGATATACATGCGAAAATTTTGACAACTATTTGTAATTTTATTTTGCGCAGTTTTTATAACACGCAACTAAATACTCCTGAATATATGATTAAGATATAATCAAATATTGCAATTGTCTATCCTGCTTTATAATTCACAGTCATGAATTGTATATGAAGACACGCACGACTGCAAAACAACTTATTTTTCACTTCGATTTGACATACTCTAATCATTATACGATTCCAATGTGAAATTGACATAAAAACGATTTAATGTGAACTTTCTATTACGATTTTGTGTTATCTGGGTATTGCTTTCCTGCTACCTTACTGAAATTAAAGATTGTTTTTATTACCCATGGTTCCCCACGTTGAAGGGATTTTACCAATTCAATCCTATTTTATCAACAGCACATCTTTTCAATACACTTCTAATGAAACGGTAAGCATGCGTATTCACGGGAAACTAGCAGTCATTGACTTTTCGTCGGAAAGCCCAATTTCGGAAGCAGCTTTTCGGCCCAAAAGCGGGATTGTGTTTATAAAAATGTATATACTGCATTCTTCTAACCAATCTGAGCACAGCGAATATATTTTCATAAACCGAATTTTTGTTTCAAACAAAAAAACTGCTTTTGAAATTGGCAGAATCGATGATGACTAATTTCACCTTCATACAGAGTCGTATTATAATCGGTATTATAGTCGGTTTAATCGTATCGCAGTAAAGAACTTGCGATCTGTTTGGTATAACTAACTTGTGTCATTTTTTCTGGCACACTTCCCTACCACAGACATCAAATTGGACTAGGTTTAATCGCGTTCGTAAGAAATCTGTTGGCACGAGACGAGGGGGCTTTGTCACTCTTTCTAGTGTACTTCCCAAGCAAGGACCTCAAAATGGTTTAGGTTTACCCGCGGTGTTAAGAAATCTTGTTGAAATGAGGAAACTTTTGGCTTACTTCCCAAGCACAGATATCAAATTGGTATAGGTTTAGATCATCGCAAAGAATCTTCCAACCAATCACGAAGCGAGAATTCTGGTAAAACATATGTTCATTATTTTCAATTTTTCAATAGTTCAACATCAAGAATCCATACTTTTCTTCATTTGGGTCAATTCTTAGAAGATTTTTCGATCGATTGGTGTAAGAATATTTAAAATCGATAGGAAAACCGCTGAGCTATTAGCGCTCAAAACCTTTCCGTAGTCCTACGTCAAAAATAATGTGCTCTAAACTAAGTGGGATAAGCCCTATTCGATTCTGCGGACTTTTTTACGCAAAATTATTAGGTTTTTAACTTTTGTTTTCTCAAAGCCTTGCTTGGAACAGTCTAATAAAAGTGAACAATATTAAAAATAGGGGAAAATGAGCAAAATGGGGCACTTCCCGATGATAAACAGAAAAGGGGTCGGCACCACGCGATTCTCCGGAAAATTTTACATAAGATCACCTATATTTTAGAAGCCTGTAGGCCGTATCTCAATTGCGTCCGTTTTTTCCCTCGTTTTTGCCCATAGTGCATCGCTTTGGAGAGTGTGATACAAGCCCCTGGCAGATAACCATGTTTTCGCCGCCAACATCTCGTGTGTGCGAAAATGAGATAGCATGTCAGCACTGCGTTTCACTCATCTGCGAGCAGTCTGATTTGGGCCCGCTGTCAAATTTTGAGCCCCGGACATGCTGTCGCTGACGTTTACTGCAGATCGATATAGAGATGTCGATGGGGTGGTGTGATAAGAAGAGCGGGGATGGACACGAGCAAAGTAAATTGATATATACCAGGTATATGACAATGCGAGCTGTCATATACACTTTGCACTAACACATTTACACTAGTTCTGAGATTTCGAGCATTTTGTATGGAAAATTAGTTAATTTTTTAAAAAAAATCGTTGGATACGCAAGATTTGTCTTTTTTTTCTTACAGCTTTTATGTTTATGCTTAGAACATTATTTCTAGTATGTATTTTCATGAATACAATGAAGTACAACATTCCAAATTGCAAGCAGAAATTTTTTCGTCAAAGCGGTATCAAGATATCTCAAAGAAATGTCCTTATATCGCTTTCCTACAAGTAGTAAAACAAAAAATAAATTCTTTAAAATGCTCGGACATGATTGTTCAATAAGCAGCATGAGCAACATTGTTATCCGCCCGCGATATTTTTCGTCTGATTTCTGGTAAGCTTTTAAAGTGTTAATTATCTTCTAAGACCGTTTTGTAGCAATCTAAGATTACTTTTTATGGTTTTCTACTTAGTGTTGCGACGGGTAAATTTATGATAAAAAGGTATCATCTTGGAACAGTGACTTCAACTTAAGGATTTTCAAGCAGTAGCACAAGCATCTATTCGAATAAAACTATTTTTTTAAAGAAGACATCAAAGGCAGATATTCAAGAGCATCATGCAAGCAAAATGTTGGATGGAACGTGTTTTAATTTAAGCAACCGTATACCGTATTGATCGTGAAGTATTAGAAACATTAATTCATTTTTCAATTGCACATCGAAATAGTTAGTCACCCATGTTCTCAAATTTTTTACGCATAATAAAGAAGGCTACAAGTGCAAATGACTTTAAAATATATTCCTTACATTTCATTGTAAATGTTCAAATATTCCTCTGGAATAATATAGCTGCATTCATTAATTACAATTAATTTAGTTTTAATTTTCATGCAAATTCCACCATATTTCAGAACTATTTCTTCTTCTTTCTACACACACTAATGCAACCCTCGATGGTCACATACCTGGTATATATCAATTTACTTTGGGACACGAGTGGCACAATATTCAAGAAGTCCGTCTAGCTTCTTGTCTTCGCTGACGACGTTGGCATCATTACACGTACCTTTGAGAGGATGGCGGAAACGTACATCGGACTGAAAGCTGAAGCCAAACGGATTGGACTTGACACTAATGTATCGAAAATAAAATACACGAAAGGAAGAGGTTCTAGAGAAGTGAATGCTGACCTCCCTCCCCGGATTCATTTAGACGGTGATGAAATCGAGGTGGTAAAAGAGTTCGTGTATCTGGGCTCACTGGTTACCGCAGACAACGACATCAGCAGAGAAATACAAAGACGCATTATGGCAGGAGATCGTGCCTACTTTGGACTCCGTAGGACGCTGCGATCGAACAAAATTCGCCACCGCACGAAGTCAACAATCTACAAGACGCTGATTAGACCGGTAGTCCTTTACGGCCATGAGGCATGGACTATGCTCGTGGAGGACCAACGCGCCCTTAGTGTTTTCGAACGGAAGGTGTTGCGCACCATCTACGGCGGAGTGCAGATGGAAGACAGAACGTGGAGGAGGCGAACGAACCATGAACTGCATCAGCTGCTTAGGGAACCACCCATCGCTCACACCGCAAAAATCGGTCACCTGCAATGGGCTGGGCACGTCGTGACGATGTCGGACGACAGCCCGGTTAAAAAAGTTCTCAATAACGACCCGACTGGAATGAGACGGCGGGGCTCGCAGCGAGCAAGATGGATCGATCAAGTGGAAGACGACCTGCGGACCCTACGCAGACTACGTTGCTCGAATTGCGGCCATGGACCCAGTGGAATGGAGACGACTTCTTCGTACAGCAGAGGAAACCACGACCTGGAGCTAATTAAAGAAGAAGAGAGCTCCCAGGCAGCAGGCCTCACAGTCAATGTAGCAAAAACTAAGTCTATGGTAGCACAGTTGAGCAGGTGAATGCCCCTCAACATCTTGGTAGCCAGATAACATCCAGCAGCTTTTGCAGATTACAACAATCTTCAATTGACCTGCCCGGTGCAGTCTAGATGCAATTTCAAATCATCTGCGTACTCTAACTTATCAACCGCCACCGAGAAGCAAAGCTGTGTCATTGAAACACAGCGAGAAAAACAGTGGACCCATATTGTTGCCTTGTGGTACGCCCGATTTATTTGAACATAGGCTGGATAAACAGGTATTAAGCTGTACACGTAGCTTTCGATCACATAAGTAGGCACTTAACGATTCAGTAAAGATTTGTGATGCGCCAAGTCGAGAAAGTTTTCGTACCCGATGTATCCGATGGTCAATACAACTAAACACCGCCGGTTGCATCGGTTACATACTGCATCGATTAGGATTAGGACCTTCTGCTGCATGTGCGAAATGCAAGTCGATGTAAAATCCATAAGTTTAGTGCAAAAGGACCGTCCGTAGGGGAATGTGGGGCAAGATGGCCACCTTAAGCGGTAGGGTGTGTGGGACAACCAAATTCATCAGAATATCGTTAATTTATCCGTAAGTCTATTATATCAAGTCTTTTCTATGAAGTTATAACGAAGAACCCTTGAGAATTAAACATTAAATAGTAAAAAAGTGTATTTTAAAAATGATAGTTATGTTGGGTAGTGCTTTCATATGTGGGGCAAGATGGACACCCCTTCGGGGCAAGATGGCCCTGGGTAAACATAATAGAAATGCATTAAAACAATTCATTTTTTCTAGAAATTTTGAATGTTTTTATTTAACTTAAACAATATTAATGCTATAACAAAACAAAAACCCATTCTTTGGATTCAAATTTTTAGTTCCGAAATGTTAAAACAGAATCAATTATTGCATGGTGGACATCGTTTCCCGGAGCACTGATGAAACCAAGAATTGCACCGGAGGCATTTCGACCAGCCTTCCCCACGTTCAGAGGAACTGAAGCGGAGACCACATACATCGCATAGTGAATCTTCTATATTTTCTTTATCTTGTCGCTTCGAGTATTTCGTTTTGGGAAGCTTGGAAGGCATTTTATGAGCTCGTTTAAGACCTCGGTTTACCCGCAGGATGTCCTTGCTTGCTTTGCCGATTTCAGTGCCCGGTGATATGTTTCACCAGTCAACTCCGTAGCCTTTTCCCTCCGACGTTGCGACATGAGTCTACCTTTTATCTTTGGTAGAGGTTGGATCATGGCGGGTGTAACTTTGAAGCTTTCCGTGGTTTTTGCCTTTCTGAGCAAGCCGGATCTTCCCGTGTCGAATTATCGACCGAAACACAAACTGTCTCCATCTTCGAAACATCTGACCCAGCGCCTTGAAAGTGGGTTTTCGCAATCGAGGTCATGTCTTGCACAATTTCTTCTCCGATATCGTTGAAGCCAAAACAAGGAGGTTCAAGGTCAAGGTCATCATCTAGCATAGTGCCGCCAAGGAGAGAAGTCTGAATATCACAATTATTCATGAACGGGTTGCTACCGTACACATCGGTCACATCTGATGGAGTAAATTCATATTCCTTAAAAATGAATCTGTTGAAAGGATAGATACCTGTTTTTATAAACCCGTTAATGGCATTGGACGGTGTGGCAGTTTTAATGAATGCCTCTCCCAGAAGGCTGCTAATGTCATTGAGGGTTACAACTTTGCCAGGGGTTTTCTTGAGAAACCTTTCGGTCGCTTGGGAGAGGTTTGTTTTTAGCGGCCCCATGAAGGAGACATCCAACGGCTGTAGCTTGTGACTGCAGTGCGGTGGGAGACTCACAACTGTAACACTATTCTGCTTAGCTTTTTCTAAAAACGCTAAGTTTTTAGTATGTGATGTATGTCCATCTAGGATGATCAATGCTGGGAACTCTGGAGACGGCCGAACATGCTTCAGAAAATGATCCAACCACAAGTTAAATGAATCAACTGTCATCCATCCAGATGAGTTACAGAAAAATAGAGTATCTGGCGGAGCACCAATCTTCAACCTATCCGTGAGTCTTTCACGAGTAAATATCAACATCGGTGGCAAAAATTGTCCTGCTGCAGACACACAAATACATGCCGTAGAAAGAGTACCTCGCTTGGCGGACGTTATGCATCCAACTTGTCGCCTTCCTTTTAGAGCCAATACTTTTGATCGTTTTGTTTAAACCTATAAGGAAAGACAAATTAATAATACCCAATCCTAACCTTGAAGCTTTTATACCGTCATAACGCAAGTCTCATCGACGTTGTAAATTTGGGTCGGCAGGAATTTGGTACCCTCCAGCACATGCTGCATTGTATCAAAAAAATCACGTACATTTACTCGATTAAAACCTTGGGCCCGCGCTGCTGATGTAGCTTCTGGAGATCGCAAGGAAAGCTCTGGATGGCGTTTCCTGAAACCATAGAGCCAGTCGTGTCCAGCTAGCTCGGATTTTTTGTCGAATGGATGCTTTATTCCATTAGCTGTAGCTAGTTGGAATGCCATACTTCGAATCTCTTTCGGTGTAACTCCGTAGAACAGTTTTTCCATTTCGAGAATTTAATTTACCAGTTCACGCTCTTGCTGCTGCGTAAAAATGTTTCTGTAACGGCCCAAACTGTGCTCCTGCTGCTCCGTTTGCCTTTTGTGTAAATTGAAATGCCGCTTCAAAGTGTTTCGAGGTATTCCGTGCTCAATAGCGGCTCGTTTTACACATGTTCCAGTGTTAACTGCTTCGATAGCTGCGACCAAGTTAGTTTTTGTCCAGCTTTTCCGGCCAGAAACTCGTTTATAACTGCGAACCATCTCCGAAAGAACTAGGCACACACTTTGTTTACGTTTTTGATACAACTTACAAATGAATTTTGAGGTTAGATTTTTCCTATGCTACGTGGCGATCTTACCCCTATCACAGGTGGCTGTCATGCCCCGATTAAAAGAATTTTTTCAATTTATTTTGCTTTTAAAAATTAGCTGCAAAGTCAGCAAGTATATCGATGCACTTCATCAATAAATATGTATAGACTTAGTAGAACATAAAATATTGGAGTAAAACAAATTATTTACATCACCAAATCTTAAATTCGGTCACGCTGATATTATAAGAAAAATCAGCAATGTAGCAAACTTAGTTCCAACATATATTTTCATGGTATTTTCATATTTTTCCGAGATTTATTTTTTGTCGCTTAGCTTCATGCATTATTGTTATTCATTCCCTGTAACTAAAATGTGATTATGACCCAAATAAACGCCCAAAAACTGGGGTGGCCATCTTGCCCCATATGGCCATCTTGCCCCACATTCCCCTACCTAATAGCAGGAACAGAAATTAGAGGATTGAAACTGGTGATAAGCATCCTAAAACAGGTTAACAAACGAATTCGCTATTAATGTTTCGGCTCAATTTCCCGTTTTTTTATTCAAGTATTCATCCGAAAAAATGCATAAGCACTAAGAATAATTTTTTCTTACAACTATTTTTACAAAAAAAAAAAACTTACGCCGTGATATTAATCTTAATTATATAGTAGAACATGCTTAACTGTTTCGATCACTCCAACATCCAACTATATGGCTTGAGCGGCACACCGTTATCCGCAGTAGAAAGCGCTATTAGTTGGAACCGCCAAGATCGTCATACCTCACTGGACACGTTCATCAACGTACAAAAACACGCATCATCCGTTTACTCCCGGTGGTCCAGCGATGGTCACTACATTTCAACGTCCATAACATTGTTGAGATCACCCATCGACGCTACGTTATTGTTGTTCTCCTCAAAATCAAGATCGGCATCGTAATCCGGGAGATCTGGCAGTGGCTCATCGTCGCCCATCATCATCATCGCAGCCTCGTTCGGCCTTCGATCGGTTGGTTCCGTTTCCGATTCGGTTTTAGCTTTACTCTGCTGTTCTCGTTCCCGCAAGGCGTCGCTTACCTTGGTGATCAGCTTCTCAAGAGTTTGTGGTGGCTGCCACAATACCAAAGCCGAACAGGGTTTTTCGATCCGCTGCAGCAGCGCCTGCGGTAGAATATCCGTTGCCTGTTTGTCTAATTTTCGTACCTCCTCGCAGAGAGAAATGCGTTGGGCCTTTCGAAGTCGCTCCTCTAATTCTTGGGGGGACATGTAAACGTGATGGCTGCCCGACGCTTGGGTTAGCGGCGACTCCCCTAGCGACATTTCATCATCGAGTGATGAACAAGGAGAGTACCCTCCAGCATTACTCTCCGTTGCCGTTATGTCTTCTGCCGCTGCCGTCTCAATGTTGTGCGTTGTATACTCCGAGGATAAATGTAGATTGTTTAGATGCGATGCCATTGCATCTTCCGTCAAAAATTGCTTCGTGGGACTAAAATAAACAACTAAATAACAAGAAATTCTTCAGCAGCCTCAACACTCGCACTTACATTGGCACATCCAGTTCCGTTTTGCGTTTACGAATCTCCGTATACATTGGGACTGGCTGGAATTGCCCAATCGGCATGGCCATCTGCACCGGGCTCGGACGAATGACCGCATTGAACTCCATGAGCTGACCGGGCTTGCCAGCATAGCACCAGGGCATGTCGGACATGTTGAATGGGATTCCGCTCGGCGATGGCATAATTTGCGATGGATGAATGCTCGGATTGCTGCCGTACGAAACAAACCATCAAACCATTAATCGCACACACCGGTATTGCAAAGTAAGGAAACTTACCGAATCTTTAACGGTGTGGTCTTCTTCGCACCGGGATAGAAGCTGAAATGATGGAATGGCGAAGAAGACATTTTCGCCTGGCTGGAATACAGCAGCGTTCCGGAAATTTCTCGACCTTTCGTTAGATGTTGTGTACGGTGTAATCTTTTTCCAGTTGTACTGCTGTAGATATTAGGGAACAAAATTGTTGTTTTTTGTTAATAAAAGATTGCAGAAGCTTATTTTTTCTGGAAAATGATTATTTGTAAATATTTTGGTATTTTGCAAGAGACTTTTCAATTTAGCTATTAATGTGTCAAAAAAGTTATGTTTTGCTTTTAGAGCATGTCTAGCGGTCTAGCGTTCGACGAGTTTTAAATATTTTGTAGCAGCAAAAATTTTGATTTTTATAGCACGACATATGAGCGACATATCCGGCGTGAAATAGGTCTGCCGTCAGCTGAAGAATAATTCGCGACTACGAAAGTACAGAGATTTTTAATCCTGTTTGCATTTTCACGAAAATCCGTGCTGGATCGTCTATTCTCACACAAAAACCAAATAAATATCAGCAACTTCGTAGTCACGAATAGAGCCGCCGGAAAAGACCGACTTCCGGCAGGACTCTACGAAAATGGCCATGAACCGCTGGCAACAGCATTTCACTGGATAATTTCAAGGATTTGGGAGGAGGAGAAACTGCCGGAGGAGCTGATAGAAGGCGTAATCTGTCCCATCTACTTTTAGGGCGATCCGCTAGAATACTGTATAATTACAGCGGCTTTACGCAGGTCAACGCCGCCTAGAAGGTGCTCTTCCAAATTTTGTTGCGTCGTCTATCTCCAATAGAAAGAGAAATCGTAGGGCAGTATCAGGCGGGCTTTATGGGTGCTACTATACGGATCAAATTTTTACTCTCCGACAAATCCTTCAGAAATGTCGGAAGTACAACGTGCTCACGCATCATATTTTCGTGGATTTCAGAGGACCATACAATCCACCTTTTCGCGTGCTTGATGGCGGCGTGGGTACACTTGTCCAAAATGTTTATCCACCTTTTCACGTGCGTAATGGCGGCTAGTGGGTACAACTTTCGGAAAATATTAGCATACCTTCCCAAGGAACAAAACGGCAGCACTTAAAAGAGCAGGTGTGGAATAAGAGTTGTGTGGTAGCATCCGGTGCTGAATAAGCGAATTTGCTGAAGTACGTGTTGTTTAAACGTCATATCCCACATTTTTCCTAGCTTCTAATCAACATCTACATGTTGTTATGTAAGTGTGGAATGAGAGTCGAACAGGCATTGTGCAAACGTATTAGCAGCACAGCTAAGAGCAGGTGTGGAATACCGGTCGCTTAAAAGCTACCGTATCAGCTAAGAGCAATTGTGGAGTAAAAGTGGAATAAGAGTGGAATAAGCATTGCGCAAACGTATCAGCAGTATTACAGAAAGCACGTGTGGAATAGTAGTGGAATAAGGATGGAATAAACGTGGCGCAAACGTATCAGCAGCATTGCTGAGAGCAAGTGCAGAATAAAAGTGGAATAAATGTTGCGCAAACGAATCAGCAGCATTGCTGAGAGCAAGTGTGGAATAGTGATGGAATAAGGGTCGAATGAAAGTTGCCCAAACGCATCAGCTGCATTACTAAGAGAAATTGTGAAATATGTGTCGATTAATCGTCGTACAAACGTATAAGTAGCACCACCAAGAGCAGGTGTGGAATAAAAAGTGCTTGATGGCAGCCAATAACACCAACAACTTGAATGACACTTTATAATTTATATAAATAAATTTATATTAGGTACACTTTATTTCTTTTTTTTTACAGATTAAGAAAAAATTTGCACACATGAATTTTTGCTGGTCGTGGCAATCCTTTTATTTGTTGTTGTCTGGACGGTATGTATCTTCTCCCTCGGCGTGTCGTTATCCCTCGTCCAAGTAAACCAGCTCAGCTTGACGCTTTGCGAGTTACTCACAATAGATTTGCTCAGCGAGATGAATTGTGTCGGGCTAAAGCTGCCAGAATTGTTATGGTCGGGTGGCATAGTGGCGATACCACCAGTGCTGGTAGCGCCGTAATCGCTTGACCAGCTCCCGCTGCCGGTGTGCGAAAACCCCACTTCTTCTCGTGTCATCCACTGCTGCTTTGTTTTTTGGATGAAAAAAACTAAATCCGACCCGATGACAAATATACGTACACAGACAGCGAGCAGCGACTTAAAGTAGCGATAAACTCAGGAAGCAGTACTATCTGCGTAAACTAATGACGGGGTGACAAAAGTACTATTCCTCTGCGGTACTAGCACGAACCACTTCTGCTGTTAACTAATCACTGCTGCTGCTAACTAATCACATCACTACTAACTAACTGAACAATCGCACACAATGTTCGCAGCTAGCCGAAAGTTCTTAATTTCCAGTTTCCAGTGAATTTCACTCAGTAGCACCGCTCACCGTCGTCAATATTCAAGAGAAAAAAAAACCTTTGCGTTGGGAGTGTGTTATGTTGCTGGTGGTACAAGCGAAATACCTTAGCACAAATAGTTGATTAAATGTTTAACATGTGCAGAATAAATACTTCTAAAGCAATCTTGTACAGCAGATGCCAAACACGATTTAAGAAACTACTCTTCAGCGCTTAAATGTATTTTAACCCATTTTTGTTCCACGCTTGACAAACTTAAACTGGTAAATCCACATCGGCCAAAAACTCGGCGCCTGTCATATGTCAGATTACCTCAGATGTGTTCGTCGATGGCTTCCGACCGTCAGGATGTAAGTTCGAATCCGGATGAATGAAA
This sequence comes from Sabethes cyaneus, assembly GCF_943734655.1. Lineage (NCBI taxonomy): Eukaryota > Metazoa > Arthropoda > Insecta > Diptera > Culicidae > Sabethes > Sabethes cyaneus. Next base: position 22,145,570 of record NC_071355.1, read on the forward strand.
AAAGTATAATGGCAGGCTTGATAAATTTTGAGTCAACCAACGATTTCCTTACTAATAAGTTTCTCATTAAATTATAAAAATACGAATACAAAAGTGAACATGAAAATAACGAAACCCACAAAATAAAATAAAAGTACTTCCTGCCTATTTTATTCTTTTTGCTTGTCTAAACATTGAACTGCTGTGGAATAAACGTAGCTTCAGTACCATTAGCAGCAGTTTAATAAATATATCTATACGTACTGAATAAACGTTTTACTATACGTTGCATAACAGTCATACAAACGCATCTTCCACGCCCATATTCAGCACTGTGCTGTTTAAATTCTCCAAAACTAACTGTATAAGCATTGAACAGAGGTGTTTAGATATACTTTAAAAGCAGCTATACAGCATGTGCTGAATAAAAGCTGTCGGTGAAACGTTTAATAAGCAAAAATTGTTCCTTGGGTTTGGCAACTTTATTCAGGTCAAATTGATATTTCCACCCTTCATTGTAATTGTAAAAATATCAAGCGTACGTCAGCGGAGTTGACAAAAGCAAATAAACATTTTCAATAAGTGTACCCACTAGCCGCCATTAAGCGCGCGAAAAGGTGGATTAGCTTTTTTCAACTCCGCTCGCGTGCGCTTGATAGTTCTACAACAATAATCAAGGGTGAAAATGATAACTTTACGAGAAAGTTGCCAAAGGTACGCTAATATTTTTTGAAGTTTGTACCCACCAGCCGCCATTACGCACACGAAAAGGTGGATATACAGTTGAACGCAAACAGCTACGGCAGATAATGAACGAGTACGGGTTTCCGGACAAACCGACGAGGCCACGCTGCTGATCAAAGCTACCCTGGAGCGAGTGATTTGAGACGTGCATGTTTCGGGGGCACTCTTGAGTTCTTTCGAATCACGCTGAGGGTTGCGGCAAGGGGTTTTTTCGTGTTGGGTATTTCTATCACTGCGACCATTTGTTTGATCTATTGTGATATATCCCCCGTTTTATTATAGTTATGTTGTCAAGATGACGTACCACTATCAGAAGTGATCGTCATTGTTTGACTAATAGCATTTGTCCAGCCCGGTGATGCACTTCGGATGAAGTGCACTACTGAGCTGGGAGTTGTTCTCCAAATATCAGAAGGTTCTAACAGTCCACTTTCGAAGAACCTTAATCTTTTATTGAGAATTGCCGGACATCGGCATAACAGGTGTTCCGAGTCTTCCTTTTCTATGCCACAGAAGCGACATATATCATCTTGAAGTTTTCCAATTAGCTTCGGATGATATCGGCTCGGACAATGTCCTGTTATAAGACCAGTATAAATGCTAAGATCTTTCTTCGAAAGCTCCAGAATTTTGCGAGTCATTGCAACGTTTGGAGTGATAAACCGTTTCGACTGCCTAGCATTGAAAATGTTTTTCCAATTTGATTCCACTTTCGTACATTCCCATGATTTTAGCTCCATTTTTAAAGCATAAGCAGATAAACCACAGAAGGGCTCAGGTCCTATAAATTGATGAGATGATCCGAGTCTTGCAAGCGCATCAGCTCTTTCATTTCCATCGATTCCACAGTGACCTGGGACCCAGTACAGGTTGACTTGGTTACGACAAGACAATTTTTGGAGTGATTGAATACATTCCCAGACAAGTTTTGATGTGCATGTTGCCGGCTTCAGAGCGTTTAGAGCTGCTTGGCTGTCGGACATGATGCATATATTTGAATGTCTATCCAGCTTTTTACGAGCCATAATGGCGGACGTGTTCGTAATATTTGAACAGCATTTTTGACATTTCCTTAATACATCGCACGTTTTCTTTCCGTGCGTTCGCTGTTAAACCAAAGGAATGTACCGAAAGAAAACGTGCGATGTATTGGGGAAATGTCAAAAATGCAGTTCAAATATTACGAACACATGCGCCATTATGCCTCGTAAAAAGCTGGATAGTTCCTGCGCAAGCACACAGTCGTACATTCTATAATTGGTTGTATTTCAGCTTGGAATACAGTTTGCCATCTGCCCATAGAAATTGACATGTCTATTCCTGGGCCAATCACTCCTGCTCCCACTTGATTGTCCATTTTTGAACCGTTTGTATAGAAAACTGTCAAGCCTGGACCACAGAGAACAGACATTCATCTTGATCTCCCAGGGTGTGTAAAGATCAGCTGCCATTTTGAAAGTATATGGTAATGCTCCAGTTGTGTGGCGCTCACATCACTGAAAGGCATTGCTGATCAAAGCATTCGTCACATTTTCTATAAAGCATTCATCGTTTATCGTTTACTCAATCTATCAAACTTGAAATAAAAGTAAACAACATTCATCACATTGTTGATTGCTGAATGATTAAATGATTCCTTTTTAACCCTTTCGACAAACTGTTTTTATGAATAAACAGTTTTCTGCATTTTCAGAAAATGAAGGTAGATGGAGGATGCGAAATTGCTTGCACATGATTCTCGCCAATGAATCGAATTTAATACTGGTTCTTAGACCGAAAAAACAGCGTTAAATCATAAATTCCATACCCGTTCGCCCTCGCCAAGGGTGATTGCGGTTACGAATTTTGCGTCAAGAGTCATTGCTGTACACTGAACAAACTGACAAAATGCCGTAAATAAAGCGATTGCCAGCTCCGAGATATCAATGAATAAATCCAAAGGCTGCAGCACCGGGCATCGACGAAGCAATACGGGAAGTTTTCTGGAAGGTGGTCAGAGAAAGATACTGCAAGTGCTGCTTCGGGGGCGTTAGACGGTGTTAACAAAAGAATGGAACGATGCAATGCGGAATTATCACGTTCACGTTATCGGAATAAAAAAACTTGAAACGCTATTCGGCTTCTTTTAACAATCTTTAGCCGAGTTCAACAAATGTCGACCAACATTTGAAAGGGGCGGATAAGCCAACTGTCAAACAGACCGAGCGAGAGTTATTTTTTGCTGGAGCAGCATAGGAAAATGAACTCTCACTCGTTCTGTTTGACAGTTGGCTTATCCGCCCTTTTCAAATGTTAGTCGACAAATAATAACATAAACAAAGTCGAGCAACGCAACAACCGTTACTACGGTAACTGACGTTAGAGTTGCCAGTATTTCGAATATGTAATATATAACAAGAAAATATATAAAATTTGGCAACGCGGATGCTGCACGACTGGTGCACCGTAAGAGAGATGTCGCTAGTGTCTTATTCAAAAGTTTACACACCATTTGAGCAAAATTTTATATGAGGATAAATGTCTGTTCTCTGTGCCTGGACGAAGATCGGGACCACCATATTCCCAAGAATCACGTCTAGGCTCAAATACACGAAATATTCGATTAAAGTTGTATTTTTTCTCCATCCAATCTTCATTATTAGTTTAACAATAGGATTAATACTAATAGTTTTTAGAATACTGAGATGACCTGTTAGATCACCTTCAAAGAGTTTCATTGATCTTTTGATCCTTAGAGCACTCTTTTCAGCTTCTAATTCTATAAACTGATGCAATGGAAGTATATAGAGTAAAGCATCCAATGCCTTCGATGGTGTACTTCTCATTGCACCTGTTATTGAGAAGGTTTCTAGTAATGGTGTCAAGGTCGTCAACGAAGGCTAGGAGTTGGCATTCCTCTCGTTTTGGAGCCCACTTACTGGATCACACCCTCATTAGCGATGTTGTATAACATACAGGACAGTCCATCCCCTTGCCGTAATGGGGACTGAAACCGAAGATGATCCATTGGATCTATTCGGCTATTGTCAGACTCAGGATTACCTATGCCTCGTTGGTCTGGTGGCCAAAAACGAAAGAGAAAGCTACCCAAAAAAAGCTGGAAAGACTTCAAAGGCTACTGTGTTACCTGACTCACTGCGAATATGCGTTGTATTCGCGGGATCGTGTTGGTTCGAAAGGTTTCGAAAAATATCGCCCTTGTATCGAAAATATCGTTAATTTTGATCACTAAAAATAACGTACTTAAACGTTATATTTCATGTGCCAGTAGTACGCAATAATTGTATTGTGAAACTGAATTGTTATTTATGCAACTTTTTACAAATTAAATGCAATAACAAAAGCACAACTTATAGAAAATCGTTTGTTATCGATATTAACTGCATATGCGTTATAAACGAATAAAACGTGTGGCTACGTTTTATTTCAATAATACGCGTATTCGCAGTGAGTCAGTTAAAACAGTAGCCTTCGTAGCCGACCTCGATACTTCTAGTAATGCTAGAAATCTTGGGAGGATAGTGCTACAAATTAATGCATCGAAAACCAAATATATGTTAGGAATTGGCTCCAGAAAAAACAACGTTTGCCTCCCATGGTCAATGACTATATTGACGGCATTGTACTGGAAGTGGTTGATGAATTCGTATATTTAGGAGCTCTGGTGACCGCCGAATTGAGCCTTACTTTTCCCTTCGCAAGACGCTTAGATCAAGGAGCATATGCTGCCGCACAAAGCTTACAATGTACAATAATATTAATAACCGATAATCCTCTACGGACTTGAGACAAGAACTTTACTTACGGAAGACATGCGTGAACTTGCCGAACTGGAGAGGGCTGTTAAACGTGCTTGTAGGCGGGACAAGAGAGCCTGAACTAACTCCCTAGCCGAACAAGGAGAAACCGCCGCCGCCAATTGTAATATCCGTTTGTTGTACTATATTCATATTTCTCGCCGCCTTAGTGGTGTCAGGATGAATACAAAGATGCCGCTAAAGGACAGAGCTGGTCAGCTACTTACTGACCGTACAGAACAGCTTAAGCGATGGACTGAACATTTTGAACAATTCTTCCGAGTTTCAAATGTCAGAGACCAATAAAACCAGCAGCGTATGACGCCTACAGTTCGTCGAAGCGCCGTCGCTGGATGAAATTGTAGCTGCCATCAAGAGTATGAAATCCAATAGAGCGCCAGGGATAGATCGTATTTCAGCCGAAATGCTCCAAGCTGACCCATCTTTGTCAGCCCAGAAGATGCATCAGCTTTGTTTCAGCACTATATGGGAAACCGCAACTTTTCCGGTGGACTGGATGCAGGGCATATTGGTCAAAGTCCCTAAGAAAGGAGACCTAACTGAATGTAGTAACTGGCGTGGCATCATGTTGCTCTGTATTACTCTCAAAGTACTCTGTAAGGTAATCCTCAACCGTATCCAGGAGAAGATCGACGCTACTCTCCGGCGGCAGCAAGCTGAATTCCGTGCTGGCCGATCATGTGTAGACCATATCACAACGCTCCGCATTATATTGGAGCAGATCAACGAATTCCAGGACTCTCTTCTGCTGGTGTTCGTTGACTTCGAAAAGGAGTTCGACAGACTCAACCACGAAAGCATCTGGGGCGCACTTAGGCGTAGAGGAGTTCCAGATAAGCTAGTTCATCTCATCGAGGCTCAGTACGAGGCGTTCTCGTGCAAGGTTTTGCACGACGGCGTCTTGTCCGACCCCATATGGGTTACTGCTGGCGTAAGGCAGGGCTGCATTTTATCACCGCTTCTGTTTCTCATCGTTATGGATGAGATATTAGTTGGAGGAATTGACAGTAGACCAAAACGAGGATTGCCTTGGAATCCTCTATCGATGGACTCGACCTACTGTTTTACCTGACTCACTGCGAATATGCGTATTATTGAAATAAAACGTAACCATACACTTTATTCGTTTATAACGCATATGCAGTTAATATCGATCACAAACGATTTTTGGTAAGTTGTGCTTTTGTTATTGCTTTTAATTTGTAAAAAGTTGCATAAATAACAATTCAGATTCACAATACAATTATTGCGTACTACTGGCACATGAAATATAACGTTTAAGTACGTTATTTTTAGTGATCAAAATAGACGATATTTTCGATACAAGGGCGATATTTTTCGAAACCTCGTAACATATTATGGTAACATATGATGTCACTGTATCGTCACATGAAGACTTTTTCAAATTTGACGAGTGAATGTAATAAAAATAGCATTTTTTTAATTTAAATTTTTTTTTTGGGATAAGACGATAGCTGAAAAGTAACCCACTTTTCTTCTCAGCTCACCTCAGACAACACAGTGAATAAATAAACTATGGTCATCGGACGATACCGACGATACAGGTTTCATACGGGAGCTGTCAAAAGCTCGGTCAAAATGAAAAGCTCTATCAGAAAGATAGAAGGGAGGGAGAGAACTTCTGACATCATTTCAATCAATCAGCTTGGTTGATATCTGTCAAACAGCAAATCATTCTATTTTTGATTTTTATTAATTTTTTCATTAAATATTGACCTAGTTGAAATAAAAAAAGAACTGTTAGATGCAGAAAACGACGAGCTATCAAATAAGGTGAAAAAATCCACTTTTTTGGGGAAATTAAAATACCCAATTATGCGAAAATAAATGAGCCAAATTTAATTAAAAACAATGTGTGATTTTACATACATGCACCATTATTGACCTTATGAATATCATTGTCCCTATCATTCAATGCTAATCGTTTGATTCAACCATCGTGTCCAGTTGTATAAGGGAATACGAGCACAATACATTGACAATCCGAAAACGTTTGTTAATCTCTTGTTAATATAAAGTGACCAGATTTTTTTTGGATGAATGCGGGACATGTTGAATGGCTTATTTGCTAAATCTGTTGAGTAGTAAAGATGAGATAATTTAGAAATTGGGCACTTCATTTTGGCTACAGCGGCGTTCCTAGCGGCCGTGGATGCTTACCTTTGGTAGCGTTGTGTTATTTGTAAATAGTTCTGCTCGGTATATTTTTTTTCGCAGTTTAAAGGGAACGTGGTTTCGAGATATTCATCATGCAGGAGGAGAAATGGTAGTAACCTGCAGAATCCATCAGCGTCGGCTCGGGAGCTGGCGGCACTGACGGATTGTTCTAAAAGAGCTGTGGTGTGAGTAATTGAGGGTTGCAAGGAAACTCTCAAGGCTGTCCACAAGGCGCGGGTCAGACATTGGAGTTGAACTCTTGATCGTCAACTGCGGTTGAGGGTCATTTGGAAAGTCAAGGCTGATCTCAGCATCACGGATTGTGCTTTGGCGACAAAAACTGAATACTGACCGCTATACGGCGAATCCGTCTCGGAATGGCTACAAGTGTTACCGAGGAAGTGGGGGAGCCCAACAGAAGCCTCAAACAATGAACGGTCTCGTGGGATGCGGCCGGGTGGTGACGAAACGCGATGCTTGTGTTCATGCTCAGGTTCGCGGTAGGGTTTGTGGTAGATTCGAGATTGGTTTTGCGGATGGGTTCATGATAAAAGATCATGACTTGGCAAGGGATCTGTTTCACTGGCATTCGTGTGAAAACCAGTATTTTGTGACGGACAAGAATTCGAAGATACACAGGGTTAGGGTGCCCCACCAGGCGGATTTTGCCATTCATTAAGTCCCATGACAGCCTACCGCAGTTTTAGCTTGCATGCTACAATGGACCATGGACTTCTGTTCATCTCAAAAAATTTGGTGCTGAGGGCACCAAATTATCCCCGGGTTCTTCCAGTATTCAAATACTGGGGGATAAAGAAGCGAAAGCTGGAGATAAAGAGAACAGTCACCAGCGACATTGGTCAGATGAGGAGTTTCCGGCTGCCGGCTGGCGTGGCCGTGACTGGGAAGGGTGTGCACCAGCTAACAACCGGTGTCAGCAGTAGGTTTGTTCATGCAATGTAACATATAGTGATGTCCGATTACTTCTCGATTAATCGAACTAATCGATTTTCCGCTAAAATAATCGATTAATTTTTAATCGATTGCTTTATGTTCCGATTATTAGATAATCGATTAACTGGCCGATCGATTATGCCGGATTATTTAAAATTTTATTCTTTGACAATTTCTAACAAATTTAATTATTACAGTGGCAGGCGCTTACCTTCTAAATTAACCACACGCAATCAGCCAGTTCGTTGGTTTCGAGATACTATGCTGATCTAAGAAACCAGTAGTCGTATGTTCAAATCTCAGCCAGGCAGTGCTCCTAGATAGAGTCAGTAGGATTGTTGCAATAGCCCCGTAACTGTCTTGTACTCTAATATCTGGCTGTGAAGTCTGTTGATAAAGATGGGTCAAATCTTAGAAAGGATGTTTAACCCCAAGGCTTTGCTTTTAATCATCCAGTTTGCACGCAGTAGGCCGGTTTAAATACCAGGCTGAAGCCTAAAAACCAAACTAAACTTTATCTAGATACTAACTGTGCCACCGTCAAAAGATAATTCGAAAATTTGTCAGTCTGTCAGACACGGAATTTTGTAAGGAATTTTTAGAAAACTGGGTAATACCCTTCGTCTTTTTCTATACAAAAACCAAAAAATGCGATCTCCTCGATTTCTATGTAACTAGTCTAAGTCTGACTGCACATTCCAAAACACTCGTGGACAGTACTACGGGACGCAAAACTATTTTTTGGTGTCGGGGATTGTAACGAGGTTACAAAATAAATAAGGTAACAAACCCTATTGTCCAATCCCACACACAACCGTCACTAAAAGCCTGTTCGCGTTACCTGCCGTTATCCCCGAAAAAGGTTAGTGTACCGCGACAGTAAACAAACCCTGCTAATGCCCACCGGATGGAACCTGTTGAAACTAGCCGAAGCTGAATCGTCGGTCCCGTCGTAAAGTCCTGTGCTTGACAAGACAGGCAAATCAGTCTGGGGAATGAGCGATTTTAAAGATAACCACCTAAGAGACGACCCGCAAGATTGGAAAGGGCTAGAAGTTAGAAGGCGCAAGACGAATGAGAAGACGAAAAGCGAAGTAAACGAGTATTCGGAAAAGATACAATAAGTAGAAGTAAAGTGGAAAAAACACGGGTTGAAAATATTGTAACCTTCGTTTACATATTTTTTATAAAATTAACTCTGCCAATTTAACATGCTTTTTTCAATCTGCTCATAATTCCCAATCCAAATTTCCTAAGTCCATCTCTGAGCAAGCTGTCGACTGTGTGATTGATAGCGCTCCAAACCTTCGGGTGGAGCGGTCACTCACGCGGGTAAGCTTGTTCGGGCATATCTAAAACAACCTGAGTAAGCTGTCTACTGAGTGGGTGATAACCCTCCAAGTCTCTCGCTTTGCGAGGGGCGGACGGGTCACTCACTTAGGAAAGCTCTCTCAGGCATAGTTCAACAGGTTTGAGTTAGCAGTCAACGAGGCGAGTGATATCCCTCCAAGTCTGTCGCAGTGCGACCGGGACGGACGGATCACTCACTTCGGATAGCTCTCTCAATTATCTGCCAGAGAAACGGTGATGCGATCGACTGGGTGAGTTATATCCCTCCACGTCTGGCGTCTCTCGTCTGGGACGGAGCGGTAACTCTCTCGGGAAGGCCTTTTCAAATACAACCAGAAGATTCCTCTGTAAGTGGGATAACCCTCCACGTCCCCGATAGACGGAGGGGTCCCCCCCCACAGGGTTGCCCACAGATACCATGAGAAACACAACCAAGGTATTCAGAGCCATAGGGTATTATACAGTAAATAATGGTTGCCAGGACAAAAGATTGTTAAAAATTGAAAAACTTTTAAAGATTCAATTTTTAACTGACCGAACTTATAAAAGGGCTCAGGCTCGATAAACAGATCATTTGATGTTTGGAAAAGTAAACGATAATAGTGCGCGAGAATCGTTTTGTCCGTTACTATTTTAAAAATATATTTATATCGATTTGATTATTGTCGGTGAGATGAAAAGGAAGATTTTGTCGTGTGTTGTGTAAAGTTAAAAGGACTAAACTAGGTAATTGTCAAGTGGTAAAAAAAAAGTGTATTGTGGAAAGTAAAAAGTCTATTGTAAAATCTATTGTTTATTCTAGTGTTAAGCTATAAAAACACAGAAAGAGCTAAAAGCGAACAATTTACAAACACGTAACGAAGAAACAAACGTGGATAAAAAGAATTATAAAAGTAATAGTGCCGATATACAAGGAAGAAAAAAGGTAAAAATAGTTTTAAGCAAATTATAAAATGTGCAAAAGTAAACTAAGGCTGGTGTAGGAAAAACTAAGGCTGGTGTGTGAAAAAGGCTAATATCCCTCGAAAAGGTCCTCGAGGGACCTTTTATTCTTGGACTATTTCACAGGCGCAGAACGTCAGCGCTAGCAACTGTACCCAGTGAGCCTGCGTGCCCGTCAGCATTCGGCGCAGAGCGAGTGAATCGGTGTTCTTGGCCGTTGGATTGTTTGGTACAGGCCGAGTCGCAATACCATCCGGTGTCTACTGCTGACCGTACCCACCGCAAAAGCCTCCCTGCGGCTAATTCAACATATCTGCAATTCAAACACCCTTGCTTTTGGTAACGTAGCTGTTGATACACTCATTGCGGGACGAGAACAATACCCCGTACCATCAAGCTACGGTGGCCGAGGCCACTTTGACCACATTAACATCTAAATTGCCGTGTGTGGAAAAACCGTCGTCGGTGTTGAGAGGAGAAGGTCGTTTCACCAGCCTTAGATAAGCAAGTAACCTAGATTTAAGCCAAAATTGTCGGGAGAGGGCAAATAAACCTGTAAATTGTATACATAATCTAGAGTTTTACCAACAGCGTCACCGTCCTCTAATTTTATCTTCACCTTGATTGTAAATTTCGTTTGCGAGCTCGAAAGGAGTTTCAGTCCTGGTCGTTTATTTTTCTCCTGAGGTGTGACCCGAATATAAACTCGATCATTGTGTTTCTGGTAGCATTATTCATCGTGATATTATCCTAATTGTTGGTTGATTTCCATCGGTTTCTGTTTGCGACGGAAACACTTATTGTATTGAGGAATAGCCGTGACGCACAACCGTTTCTATCCGTTTTAGCACCATTACCCTTCCCTTCCCTTCCCGCTGAGCAGTTTGAAGGGTTACAATATAGACGCTAAAGCGAGGTTAGATTACCCAGTCGAACGAAGCAAAAGACCACCAGCACCCTCCTTCAAACGGAGGTCTTCCCTTAGATCTTGAGAGCGCGACCGTCGTTAGTCGGCCTCAACACGTGTCGACCACTAGTGCGTGATCCGATTCTCCGAGCAACACGCCGAGCGAGCAGGCAGTTGCTACCATCCGTGGCCCTATACACCATCGATCGTAGGAACCGATCGCCGAAAAGCCAACCGTATGCTATACCCACCACATAACCAATTGTTACTGTCAGTGGACTCATCACCGTTCGTACCGGCTACCGGATGTCGGACCCGGTCGAACTAAAACATTCGATTCACCATTTGCCACCCACCACGTATTTGGTACGGGATATCTGTAAGCGGTCTACGAAACCGCTAGTCTAGCACAGTCACCTGTTCATCGGAACATCAGAGACCCTTCGTCGACTAACCAGTGGTTAGAAAACTAACCACTAGATTAAACGAAACGTGTAAATGAAGATCTGTTAACCCTCGAAATGGTGTTTACTACGATATGTGTCCTCGGAAAGTGTGAGTCCCCGAATGTGCCCCCCCCCCCAGATCGGTTCGCGAGTTAGCCTCCGGTAGGTTGGTGTAGGATGCCTAGGGGACACTGCACTAGCCGATGGTTGCTCTTGTCCCCCTGTTGAGTCGGCCGAACGGATTCAACCGATGTTAGGTTAGTCGGCATTTCGTTCGTAAGTTTATAGTTGAGCGTTTGATGGACCTGCCCTGAGGTATTCTAGCCGGACCGGGATTGTATCGCTAAACACGGTCCTTCACGGCAAGTTAATCCTTGCCTGGCGCTTAAGTGAAGGTTGTCACTGCTCCCTGCCCCAACACCCATCCCGCCCCGTTACAGGACGTAAAGGTTATAACCAATCGATTATTTCGATTAATCGATTATGTAGCGCCGATTAATCGATGTCGATTATTGGCCGCCTAAAAAGTAACCGATTGTTAACTAATCGATTAGCTGAAAAAATCGGACATCACTAGTAACATAATTTCCTATGTTGCATTCTTGGAAACTGTTTCGATTAAAAAATTAATCAATGCGGGACATTTTGCGGGACGCTTAGTAATCCGGGACAAGTCATCCAATTCCGGGACTGTCCCGCATAATCCGGGACGTCTGGAATATTTATTCTCTCGAATCGAAAATGTGTTTTCTTCATTTAATCCTTTTTTCGCTGATCTATACTTCTGTACGACTCTACCTACAAAATTAGAAGTTTCTTGCTATAATTTTGCAAGCTTGCCGCTTGCTCTTCTTGATTTGCCGCCGCGGCAACCGTTCGGCTTGTCAAACGCATATTGATAAACAACGGTTTTTAGTATTTTTGGTGTTGTGCAGTTTTATTTTGATTTGCGTACAGTATTTTGTTACAGAAAAGTGCTTCTTTTAGTATTTCGATGGTTATTTGACGATGTCCGATTCACCACGCAGCATACTAGCCCGTTTGGAGCAACTGAAACAATGGCAGGAAGAGCAGCAGCGGGCTTTGCTGCAAAAACAGATCGCCCAGCGGGAACTACTCAGCCAGGAACAGCAAAAGATGTACGCTATTTTGGGCCTAGGTGGAAAGCAAAGTCATCCGGTGGAAAGCGACGGAGAGCGTGAGTATGAGTTGACCAACATGCAGCAGCAGTTGGTGGCCGAGCAGGAAGAACACGCTTACGGCTCACAGTCCGAAGAAGACAGTGAAGACGAGCCCAAGCCCAAGCCCAATAACGATGAGAGCAAACCTAAGGTACCGCCGAAGCCATTCCTCAAACGGGGCGAAGGACTGAAAGCTAGGTTTAAAGTTGATCCTAATGTTTTTAAATTAGATAACCTTCCAAAGTACAAATATGCTAATCTTGCTAAGTCTAGAGCTCGAAAAAGTAAGCAGCAAACGCGACCGGAGTTGGAAAAGGATAAAGTTTTCAATAGGAGTAGGACCGAAAGGCCTCAAACGACGGGGAATGAACCTCTGACACTGGATATTAATCGTGTGCAGGAAAAAAAGTTGTTAAAGCCACCATCCGTTTCTGATTCGAAAGTTGTTACTGACCCGGCAAACTTGGTTCGCTCGGAGAGCGAGGAAAGTTTGTTGCCCAGTATAGAATCTCTTAAAAAAAGGCTCAGCGTGGGGTCGGTGGAAGAAGGTAAATGCTCTTGTTCTTGCTCATAATGTGACCAATTCACTAGTGGATTTTGATTTTTTTTAGTTGTACCAACTTTGGAGACGCCGGTTCAACCGGATCTGCCGTGGAAACAGCAGCTAAAAGAGGATGCTGCTGTTCTGCGACAGCTGAAGGAGTTGAAAGATCTCGATTTGTTTGAGCTGCTAGAGCACCAGCTAGCTTCGGGGAATGGCAGTATTGCTTCCAATGCCAGCACGCTGCTTCGTATGCTGATGGAAAACAGCATCGATGTTACGGATTTGCTGGGAGGATTAACGGCGGATTCGACGTTGATTCCGGACAATCATGAGCCGTTGATTGAACCGGTAGAGGACGCGTCTTGCCTTGAAATACATCCCGTTCCGGATCCCAAAAGGCATGTTCTGAAGGAGACAGTCACAAGTGACTTTGATAGCAGTTCTACTGATTCAGATGACGAGGAAACTGGGCAGCATGTGCGTTTCGCTGAGCAAGAGGAGCCTGAGATTGAAACGGACGTGGAATCCCAGCTGGAGGCGGTTAATTATAGTCGGATGTCTACGCCAAAGGACGATAGAGGTGGTAGGAAATCCGTCGAACAAATGGATGATTCCACAAAGTCGAAAACTGTGGAAGATACCGAGCAAGTTCGTATTCGGGAGGATATTTTAGCTAAAAGCGAACTGCTCAAGCAACGATTGGCCGAACTGGATGGAGAGATCGAAAGCTTTCGGAAAGAGAATGCCCAGCTAATGCAAATGAAGCAAGAGCACGAACTTGAGAAAAACAAGCTGGAACTGGATCGGGAAGAGATGATGGAGAAGCTAAATGACGAACGAATTAAGATGGAAGTTTATTTCCACGATGAGCGTGTTAAAATTGAGGATGAACGTCAGAAAGCTTTGAAGGAAGCGATGAGACCGACGAAAAAAGAAAAGGAAGAGATTTTAAGACTGAAGGAACAGGTCGCTGATCTGCAGAAGGAAGCTAAAGCTAAGGAAGCCAAACACGCTTCTTCGCTGGCTCGTTTTCGTTCGCAAATCAAGAACTTGGAAAAGGACCTAAAGGAAACCCAGCTGGAACTGGACGTTATGAAGAAGGACAACAAAAAGCTGGAAACTGAAAATGCGCGCCTAAAGCGGCAGAACAACAATCGAATGCTGTTGGAAATTAACAAGAATATCGCTAAGCTAGCCGCTCCACAGTCCTCTGTGGTCGACAGTGGGACGGCTGAATCGCGCAGAAACTCATCGCCGGACAAGCACCGAAAGCAGATCCTCTCGGCCCGGATGAAGCCCATTGAGGTAATTGATAAAAAAGTAGCTGGCAAAGTTGCCAAAGCCAAGGTCATCAGCCATGCACGGAATAGCACTGAAAGTCGCCGATCAATACCTGCTGTGGATACTTCTAGTAGCAGCAGCAGTAGTGAGGAAGAGGTTGAGGTGGAGACCGCCGAACAGAAAGAATCATCGACAACGACTGACGACCAGGACGACTCCGATTCGAAACCGGCCGACGGTTCAAAGTCTTCCTACTTTCACAGTAAAGCAAAAAAGAATCTTTTTCAAGGTGGTTCTGCTGCTGTAAAGGGAGATAGCTCGAAAGTCACCCCGACAGCTGCGGCAGCAGCCGATTCCAACCCGGAAACGATAGAACTGATGAAAAGTCTAAAACGAGAAATCGTTAACGATGACGGCAGTCGGGACATTTGGTATCCGAATGGAAATCTGAAGAAAATATCGCCCGATGGGCTGGTCATCCGAATGATGTACTTTAACAAGGACATCAAGGAGACCAACATGAACGAGGGCACGACCAAGTACTACTATCACGAAACAAACACCTGGCACACGACCTACCTGGACGGACTGGAAATACTGGAGTTTCCCGAGTGAGTAGTGTTTGTTTACAAATCGAAACCTAATAACCCTAATCCTTTTTCTTTACAGCGGCCAAACCGAACACCGTTTCAAGGACGGCTCGACGGAAGTCCATTTCCCGAACGGGTCGATCCGCACCACCAACCCGAACAGTGTCGACATTGCGGAAGAGTGGAAATACGCTGACGGTTCGACGGTGATCATCAAGCGAAACGACGACAAAGTGATTACCCTACCGAACGGTCAGGTGGAGATTCACACTAAAGCGCACAAACGACGTATCTATCCGGATGGGACGACTAAGTTTCTCTACCCGGACGGAAGCCAGGAGAGCCGCTATTCGAATGGACGCGTGCGACTAAAGGATAAAGATGGAAATCTCATTTCCGACACCGGTGGGACCTGAGCTAAGCATGTAAGTATTGGCATTCTGGCGAATTGCAATAAATGACCCAATTGTACAGGAAATTTCAAACCGAACACAAAAAAACTTGCACATTTCTTTTCACTAGTTTACTGTTAAAATTCCGTTACGCTACAACTTTTCGGCTTTGTTTTGCCTTAAATTTTTACTAACGTCACCCAACTCCAAGCCGAAATCGATCGGCTTCATATCCAGTGTAGTACCAAACAACTGCCGGAGGCAGTCCCAGGCCGCCTCCTGTACGGCCGTATGTACATCCTCACCGAATCCCGATCCCATAAACTGCTTGTTGCAGTAGATGCCCACATTGTGTGCCGCCAGCAGGGTATTTTTCCCGACCAAACCAATGGAACGTGGCTCCGGTTCACCCAGTTTTTTCTCCTGACAATATTGCCTCAGCAACTCCAGTGGATCGTCAATCTTCCAATATTCGTTAACGTCTTGCTGATTCAGCTGAGTGCAGATAAAGTCCCGCACGAAGAGGAACGCACGTTCCTCACCGGATGATCGGTGCAAAGCACCGACCACAGCCTTGAGCGTTTCCGAAAGCAGTTGTTCATTGATGGGGAACTCCGCCGCTAAAATTATATCTTTCATCCCAAGATGTTTCGAAACGTGCGCCAGCCTGTCGTCGGCGGTAAGATGTGTGGCAATCGAACGAACCCCCTCCCGGGGCAACCTTGGCAGGGCAGTCAGCAGAAACGCTTGAACAAAATCATCGATAAGCTTCCTGCCATGCTCGATCAGCTCGCGATTATCCTTCAAACCCAGCTCGGGCTTTTCGATTCCCAGCTCGGTCTGCCTTTGCTCTTCTCGTGCAATAAACGAACGATGGGTGAGGGCTTGCTGCAGCAGTTTGCTGTCAAACTGTTCGGACAAACGTTTGCCGAATGCAAACAACTCCGCATTGTAGTTCCAGTCGCTGTGATTGGAACGGGGCTGCTCAGCTTCTGGACCCATTTTCTCTCGGCGGCATTTCAGTTCACGCAATGTTGGTCCAACCCAGCGATGAACGTGACGATGTGGAGTGGCTGCAAACACAAATCGTAACATTGTAGAGCATGCAACTATTTTACTACTCATAAAACCTACCATAAACTAAAGATCGCGATAAAGTTCGCAGCAGAACCGATGAAGTGTTTAGGAAAGACATTGTTAAGCTGAGCAATTAGTGATTATTTCTTATTTATTTAGCATTCCGGGTTTAAAATTGAAATCAACCAAATTCACGCACTTTTGTTTTGCAATGGAACGACGACGACTACGGCGCCGCAAAACCGAGAATGACTTTAATTTGACAATCAGAATAAGTAAGAAGGTATGCCATTTGCGTATACACTGAAATAAATAATTGCACGAAAATCAAACTATAAAAGCAAGTATAAAAGTGCAAAGATTTTGTTCAAATTTTATGTAGGTGTAGTGTCTGCATCGGTTGCCTCCGACCGAGCCCTCCGGAACACGGAACAACAACGTCCGTAAACGTCTACGTTCGTCCAAAAACTGACTCTCTGGTTTTAGAGCAAGCTTTATCATGCCATGTGCCAGTATACGTGAGTCTCATATTGACCGATTCAAGATTGCTCTCCTTGTCTCTTACCGTTCGTATGACAAATTCTTGCAACACATGCAAAGCAATTTCCGTTACACTGAAACAAATGATTTAGTTTCATTAGATTTATTTTTACGTTAATTCTTCTAACTTCGTACGTTCCCTACAGTAGGTACTAGGCTAGCTGACCCGACACAATTCGTATTGCCAGAAATTAAACTGTGTTGTACATTAATCCTGAATCTCGGATGCCCTTTATCACAATCTCGAGGTTTGTTTCTAAGGAGTTCATGGGTGTTTTAATATACAAATTTTCCTCACAGTAAAATAGAAAACAACTCTCCCATTGCTTAGGCTGATAAAATAAAGCGGATAGCATTTAAATATTCGCCATCATTACAAACCATTTCGCCGACTGCCATTCGGCCCAAATACCAAATACCTGCGGAACTCCAATTCTCGGTTAATCATATAGAGTTTCGCAGAATACCATTTCGCGAAAAAACTTACGCGGGATGTACCATTTCACGGAAAATCTTTTCATAGAAAATACCATTTCGCAGGGGTGACTCAACTGAAGGAAAGTAATAGAGGTCAATAGATCTAGGGAAATACTTAAACCTAGATAAAGGTGATCTCTACGGGGGGCTGTCCCCCGCAGTGGCCGGCGCTTCCGACGGCAGGTCGCCGGCAACACTCGCGGCCTGTGTTCGTCTCACCCTGAATCATCTAATGTTACTATTGATAGTTTCTGGTGGTCTTGTTATTGACTAATGTTTTATCCCTTTAAGCCCGAGCCCTCACAATTGTGTAGGTGAGACATGACTACTTTTAAAAAAATTTCCTTTCCTTTCTAAACGTCGTACTTTTACATATATGGCGCCAATCTCTTGTGTAAACATCGTAACACGTAAAAAAAATAGAAAATAGCTGAAAAGAAGTTTTCTTTTGTGTTTGGATTAATTATTGTCTAGTCTTCAAAATCTTGTGAAAACAGCAAAAAGTTTTATCTGTCGTATTTTCTTATTGGATCCGTCTTTCGAAATTGCTTGGATAAAAAATTATTGGTAATAAGTATTTCTAATTGATGTAATTAAAAATTTACGCGAAATAACTTTTACAACTTACTTATGCACATTGTTTTTCATACCTACACAATTGTGTAGGTTCGGCCTTATTGCATACCTACTTTAACCTTTACGTTCCCGCCGGGACTTCAAAAATTAGTGTACTTGCCGTTCCACTGTTTTTCTATCTTTACCATTTTTTGATCGATTTTTATACAACTTGTCTTCAAAGAACCACCTTAGATTGACCTTTAATAAAAAAATATATTAGCAAATTTTGGATCCATTTTCCCATAGATATTCCAGATCGCAGTGGGATTATTTTTTCACGTCATAAGTAATAGATGAAATAAAACGAAATTTGCTGCTGCCATCTTATTTTGAGTCAGTAAGAATGAATACATTATACTGTAGAGCATTCGTTCATGCTCCACACTACTGAACCTCCGTTTAGAGTACTACCAGAACCTAAAACTGGTCATTTATAAATTGTAAAGTAATAAAGTGGTGTGGCAAATGTATTCAACTACGGTATTTTCTAAGACAAATTCTTGGATCAACATTTGAATGTTTTAAGCCAATCTGGACGTTTCGGTATATCTGTTGTATTAAGATTAGTAAAAACTTAACTTGCAAAAAGTTGCGCGTATTTCCATAGCTACGTAGCGACCGTTCCGCTGCTTCAGAAGCTGAAGTTTATGAGCCTCGAAGCGATGATCTCGCTCTAAACTAAACGGGGGCAACCCTATTCAATTCTGTGAACTTCTTTACACAAAATAATTAGGTTTTTCATGTTTTGTTGTTTCAAAACCTGGCTTGGTATAGTCCAAAAAGGGTAAAAAATGTTAAAAATAGGGGAAAATGAGCAAAATGGGGCACTTCCAGATGACAAACAGGAAAGCGGTGGGCACCATGCGATTCTCCGGAAAATTTTACATAGGATTTTATGTAAATCCTACATTTTATCAGCCTACAAGCCATATCTTAATTGCATCCGTTTTTTCGGCTCGTTTTTGCCCATAGTGCAATGGTATAAGATAAGGCCGAACCCACACAATTGTGTAGGTTGCTAAATTTAGCAAACATTTATTGCAATGTGTAGAATACACTGGTTTTGGTATCTCGAGCGATAAAAAAAATTTATATTGATCCAAAAACCAAAAATATCGTAACTAAAACCCTCCGTGCTTAAAGGGTTATGAAAGAGTCTAAGATTTCTCGAGTTCGATTAGTTTTTGAGTTACGCAAAAATTTCTGTTTTGTTTGTATGAGAGTCCTTATCCCCCAACCACAAGGGTTAAGGAAATGTTATGAGGAAATTTGTATTTCATTTGTATGGAAGCCCCCCCCCCCTCTTAAAGGGGAGAGGAATCGTAATTCCCCTTCTAAAGATGGGAGGGGTCTCAATTCACCATAAAAAATTCTTGTCTCCAAAAACACCCACATGCCAAATTTTGTTTCATTTGCTTGATTAGTTCTCGAGTTATGCAGAAATTTGTGTTTTATGTTTTATTTGTATGGAAGCCCCCTCTTAGTGGGGGGAGGGGTCTCTAACCATCATAAGAACCTTCCCTGGCCCCAAAAACCTCTACATGCAAATTTTCACGCCGATTGGTTCAGTAGTTTTGATTGATTAGTTTTCTAGTTTTGAGGAAATTTGTATATATTTCGTTTGTATGGGAGCGTCCCCTTTTATAGGGGGATGGGTCATAATTTACCTCCTGAAGAGGGGAGAGGTCTCAATGCACCATCGAAAAAGAATTTGCCTCCCAAAACACCCATATGTCAAGTTTAGTTTTATTTGCTTGATTAGTTCTAAAGTTATGAGGAAATTTGTATTTCATTTGTACAGGAGCCCCCCCCCCCCATCCTCCTAAAGTGGAGAGGGGTCCTAATTCATCATAGAAAAAATTCTTGCCTCCAAAACCCCCCAGATGCCAAATTTGGTTCCATTTGTTTGATTAGTTCTCGAGTTATGAAAAAATTTGTATTTCATTTGTACGGAAGCCCCCCCTCCTAAGGGGGAAAGGGGTCATAATTCTCCTCCTAAAGAGGGAAGGGGTCTCAATTCACCATAGAAAAAAATCTTGTCACCAAAAACACCCACATGCTAAATTTGGTTCCATTTGCTTGATTAGTTCTGGAGTTATGAGGAAATTAGTATTTAATTTGTATGGGAGCTCCCCCCCCCCTCTTGAAGTGGGGAGGGGTTTCAATTCATCATGGAAAAAATTCTTGTCTTTAAAACCACCCACATGTAAAATTTTGTTCCATTTGTTTGATTAGTTCTCGAGTTATGCAAAAATTTGTGTTTCATTTGTATGGGAGCCCCCCCCCCCACCATCTCTTAGTGGGGGGAGGGGTTTCTAACCATCATAAGAACCTTTCTTGGTCCCAAAAACCCCTATATGCAAATTTTCACGCCGATCGGTTAAGTAGTTTTCGATTCTATAAGGAACATTCGGGCAGACAGACAGAAATCCATTTTTATAGGTATAGATTTGTACGGGAGCCTCCCCTCTTAGTGGGGGAGGGATCGCTAACCATCATAAGAACCTTCTCTGGCACCAAAAACCCTTACATGCAAATTTTCACGCCGATCGATTTAGTAGTTTTCGATTCTATAATAAGGAACATACGGACAGACAAACAGACAGACAGAAATCCATTTTTATAGGTATAGATTTTGGAAAGTAAAATTTTTTTTTGAGATACGGCACCAACTTTTCAAAAGGGCCAATCTGCAAAATGTTAACAAACCAAGTGAGGGTTTCTTTCCCTAATGCTAGTCCAGCAAAAAACATCCCTCACTCGGTTTGTTTACATTTTGCAGATTGACCATTTGGAAAAGTTAGTGCCGATATGTCAAAAGTCTAAAATTGACCAGGTTTTCCATATTATGCTTAGCTTAGTTTAGGTAGACTGCCCGTAGTTCCACTCTTTGATTGCTCGAACCAGTAAGATTGCACAAAGAACCAATTTAATGGTGTATGGGATTGGAAGTAGTATAACATTCTCATTATGCAACTTTTGGTGATTCAATACTTCGAAAATTGACCATCAATAACGACGCCAGCCACAACTAGGAGGCTGCACTATATGGGAAAAGGAAGGAATATTAGTCCGGTACTTGTTGTTGCTAGAGAGTCCGCGAGTATTACTGCATCTCCACAAGTGTCACGGGTTAGGAATTGTGTTAGAAGGGGAAGGTACAGTTTAGGCTTCATCTCGGTAAATGATCCAACGAAACAATCAGCGATTACATTTCATCCGCTACAGCAACTTTCCGCCATTATCGCCATTATTGTTATCTAGAAAGCGAATAAAACGTATTTGGACCTGATTTCGATTCAATGAATATTAAGTTTTGGTCATTTATTTCTGTAAGTGAAACATAAAATAGTCGCGCGCGATTCCACTCTATGTACATTAAAAACTTCACTGTTCTGCGAATTTACCGTTTCATAACAAAAGTCAAGTAACGTGTCTGGGCGCCCGGCCACCACGAGCCGGCACTCATATATTCGGCCCTTGACCCAAGTCACCACAGCATCATTAATAAAAGTGAGAAAAATAATTTGCTTCATAAATGATTACAACAAAATTAAATTAAGAACATGGACCACTGCGAAACAAATTCAAGATGTTGGAGATTTTTATAAAGACGTAGATAATCACATATTTTTATTTGGCTCACAATACCTGGCAACAAAAGCTAGTGAAACAGTGAAAGCATTGAAGCACTTTTTGAAGCATATAGTCTCTAATGTCGAATTTGTTTATTTAATCCGGGTTGAAACTGGATGAATTTTATCTGTCAGATAGGAGCAAATGAACACAAAAAGTTCATCCAGTTCCAATCCGGATTGAATAAACAAATTCGACATAAGTTGATAAACATTTCCGCTTACCAACGCAAATGTGTAAAGATATAGCGCCACGCTACACGCTTTTGATAAGCTTTTCCATATCAGCGGCAATCAAATAATTGGTTCCACCATTGACTTCTGCTGCTTCTGCTATCTGAAGAATTGGAATTACACTGATCATCCGTTGAACGGATCAATTGTTACGACCATCTATCAAGCATTTACGAGAAAATGCTGCACTCTTTCGATGCGCAAGTTCCACGACAGTTGCTGTGAACACCATACTAAGCTGCGGTTCTCAAACAGCGGCCGAACAAGGGTCAATATAGCGATTTAAGGCAGTGTGGATCCTTGAAGTCCCATCCGATTTTTGAAATAAATCCGAGTTGACGCTTTGCTTTAGAAATAATTGACTCGCGATTAGCGTTAAACGTTAGCTTAGTATCAAGTAAAATCCGTAATATGTTCGACTCTGCGCAAAGAATCGGATTTTTAGGCGGTAAAAGCTCATCACCTCGCATTTTGCAACACTTATAGTGAACCAGTTTTGTTTACACCAAACAGTGAAAACATCCATTAAAGCTTGTAGGCGGCGACAATCATCAATTTTTTTAGCTGCCAGAAACAATTTCAGGTCCTCAGCATATACAAGTCTGTAACCAACCCCCAATAGGAAAGTGATATCGTTGAAAAACAGCGAAAAAGGCTGCGGTCCCATGTTGTTACCTTGCGGAACTCCAGAGATGTTCGTGAATTGCGAAGAAATACAGAAACCAAGTTTCACACGCAGTACTCTACCGTGCAAGTATGAGCTTAACCATTGTATCATCTGTTGAGATGCACCGAGCCGGGAAAGCCCAAGAACGACCAGGCATGAAACCGTGCTGAGCCGTGGATATAGTATTCTTTGTGTGGGACAACATCACTCCACTTACGACTATCTCAGACAATTTTGACGCAGCCGAAAGGCTGGTAATTCCAGGATAGTTTCTTACGTTTTGACGGTCGCCAGTCGGGAATGAATGACTTATTAAAAATTATGTACAAAGGAATGGCCAACGGCTCGGCACAACTAAGCTAACAATGAAAATATTCGTTAAATTAAGTCTGCACAAACAAGACACACACATTTGAAATAAACTAACTTTTATTTTCTCAAATAAATAAATTGTTTTTCGTTAATGTTTTGAGGTGCCTGGAACGTAGCGATTAGAAAGCATGATAAAGAGAGCCACTTACTAGCTAGCTGTGTCATCTGTGGTGATTTTTCGAGTGTGTTCATCCCGATGATGGGAGATTTATTGGGCATTTTATTCCGCAATCACACTACTTTGCAGATATTTCTGGAAGGAGCGATCCGATTCCAGCACCGGGTCCGATTCGGTAATGATCTGCGTCAGTTTCGGATTTTCCAGCATCGTGATGTGGTTACCCTCGAGGAACTTCAAGCTGACGTTACCTTTCGTGTACTCCGAGAGACCGTAATCTTCCTCGATGTCTACGACGGACACTTCGGTGGGACGAACAAGCGTGATCGGTGACTCGAGCGGTTCGATTTTGCTGATGTCGGTCAGTAGGGTGATCTTGATGCGGTTGAACAGAGCCTTCGTCATCATCCGCAGGTAGTTCTCGGAGTAGACGTTTTGATCCTTGGCCAGTTCGAGCAATTTATCGATACGCGATTCGAACGATGTGCACTCCGTGATGATTGGCAGTACGTCGGTGGTTTCTTCCGGGAAAATGGTGTTCAGGATGCCAGCTATCAATACGATTTGAATGGACTCTTCGGTCCAGTTTTCGGACATCTGATCTATGGCCAGTTTGTGCAGGAACTTGGGGGCACCGTCAATCAACAGGATTTGACCACGTTTACCAGTTTCCTCGAGAATACGAGCAAGTTCGAGTGTGATGAAGGCTCCAAACGAGTAGCCGACCAGGAAGAAATGTTCGGTTCCTTTGAACACAACATCGACTACTTCCGATGCTAGGAATTGGCAAATCTCTGCGACACTGGTCATGTTGATGGTGTTGGTCAGTTGCGTTATGAAGGTTGGTAGGGTCAACTGACCCGCAATGCTATGCCAGGCATTGCCGGCAACTCCTTCGATACCGGGGGTCAACAGGACGCATGCATTGTACTTCTTCGAATCGTTCTCCGACTGCAGTCGAAGAATTGTTTGTTCACTGTTGAATTCGTCGCCTAGGTTACGCAGCAGCATAGCCACTCCGGTGGGAGTTTTTTCGTTGGCCAGTTTCAGTTTGACGTTTTCGTCGGCATGAGCCTTTGCTTCTGTCAGTTCCTGAAGTTTCATGAACGTTAAGGACCGGAGGTCCTGTGGTGTAAGGAAGAGTTCATATTCTCGTTCCAGTGTTTGTTTGATTTCAACCGCCATTAAAGAGTCCATTCCCAGCTCCGAGAGCGTCGTGTCCATCGAAACCGATTTGATGTCACGAATGCTCATAATATTCATGACGGATTCGATGATGTTGTCTTTTCCGCTGCTTCGAACACGCTTCTCAGCCACGACCATGCTGGCAACAATCGGATCCGGAGTGGTCAGTAGAGGGTCCAATTCTTGCAGACAAGACGATATACGTTGCTGTAAAGTTCCTCCGATCTCCATGTCCAGCTTATCCTCTTGCATATCAGCCACGAGACCAACTTCTCCGACCGCTCCCCATTGGATGGCCTTGGCCGGGAGCCCACATGCGTACCGGTGCTCGATGATACGCTCCATTACCGAATTAGCCATACCGTAGTTGCTTTGACCGGCATTGCCCCGACCGCAGGAAACGCTGGAGAAAACGATAAAGTACTCCAACCGAGGGCACAGTTTGCGGCTCAGTTCGTCCAGATGCTTGGTCGCTAACGCCTTTGGTCCCATGGATTCCGCGAACTTTTCCACCGTTTGATTCTCGAAGATGCCATCCCGCAACAGAACCGCCAGGTTGTAGATTCCTCCCACCGGCCCGAGCTTATTGGCAGCCACCAGAAGGGCTTCGCAACCCTTTCGGGTTGCGATGTTCTCGGTGTTGATGATTATTTTTACGCCGTACTGTTCCCAGATTCTGCGAAAAAAAATCATAATGTGTTTGTTGATTAGTTTAAAACTTTAGCAGGAAAAACTCACTTGATTCTGTAGGCCTGATATGCTTTGGAAATACCACGGCTTGAGCTCATGACCAGCTTGCGACATCCACGAAGTACCAACCAATCGGCCAGCTCCAAACCGAATCCTCCCAGCCCACCAGCAATCACGTACGAATGATCCGGATTACAGTACATTCGTGGCAGATAGGCAATCGGAACGGACTCCTCGTCGTTCGGGTTTTCACGCACTTTGAGCAGCACTTTACCGACGTGTTTTCCACTGGCTAGATAGCGGAATGCTTGTTCGATCTCGCTAGCCGGGAAGACGTTGCTCTTCAGTGGAACAATAATACCGGCCTGTATGTCCTTCTCGATCATATGCTTCAAGGCCAGTTTTTCCTCGAGCGGTGAGGTGAATAGGAAATCAACCAACACAGCAGTAAACGAGAGCGCTCGCAGGAAGCGATTCAGACCCAGCTTGGTATCGTTAGCCATATCGTACTTGCCGATCTCCAAAAACTTTCCATACTTTCCGAGACAACGTAGCGAAGCGTGCAGCTTATCGTCGGCCAGCGAATTCAGCACGTAATCAACTCCCTTTCCAT
The DNA here is from genome assembly GCF_943734655.1 of Sabethes cyaneus. NCBI lineage: Eukaryota > Metazoa > Arthropoda > Insecta > Diptera > Culicidae > Sabethes > Sabethes cyaneus. The sequence continues at coordinate 22,171,102 of NC_071355.1, forward strand.
CGGTGCGATACATGACCATCTTCTCGAAGGATGTATCACGTGAATTTCCGATATTGTCGGCCTTCAGTTTCGGGAACGTTTGCAGTAGGAAATCACGCTTCGCTTGGCTGCCAACCGTGGTGTAAACTTCCAACCCATAGGCCAGACAGACATTGATAGCTGCCAAACCAACACCTCCGCTGCCGGCGTGAATCAGAATTGACTGACCTTTCTGGATGTGTGCATTGACGAAGAGCGAGCAGTAGACCGTGGTGTAGACCACCGGAATGGTAGCTGCCTCCTCGAGCGTCCACCTATCCGGAATGGTCCAGTTGAGCGTGTCTTCACATTCCACGTGCGTTGCCATTGCCCCGGTGGTTACCATACCCATGATGCGACGGCCAGTTTCCCCTATTCCGGAGTATTCGAAGCCAAGTTCGCACTGTTGCTCGATGCGGGTCAGATTGGCAAAGTCGGCCGACAGTTTACCGGACGCAAACATCACATCGCGGAAGTTCAACGAACTGTAGCTGACGCGAACCAGTTCGCCCTTCGGGCGGCGTTGATTGAACGGTCCACTCAGCCAGGTTAGCGAAGAGAGATCTCCCTTGGTTAGGGCGTTGGCATAGCAGTGATCGCGTCGTGGCTTGGTTATGGCCGGTTGAAGCAGTTGCAGGTGGCGGTACGTTCCCCAACGTCCATTGCGGTAGACGTTGATTGCGAGACCCAGTTTTAGGTGTACCTTATAGATCGGGTTGTCCAGCTCGAATGGTGGTGCCTTCGGATCATCTACGAACACACAGCTGACCATTCCACCGTCCGGTTCCTTGCGAATGCAGTTTACTAAGCCGATGATTCCGGAGGTGCTATCTCCCTGGGATACGACGATCACCGAACCTTGCTTGATTGCGTCCCGCAATTTGGTAATCCATTGGTACTGATCGTCGTTAGCCGGAAGGTGGACGATTGTTGGGCTTCCCAGGTATTTGCGTTTTATGCGTTGTAACATCACGTAGGTTTCGTTTTCGACCGGTATGACCGCTATCAGTTGATAGCCGGCTGGTGGTACGATGCTGTCCAGGGCCAGATTGGGTGCCTCTCGAGAGAGGATGAAACCGCTGTCATGCAAACAGCTCGCCGCTTCCTCGATCAGTTCCGGCCGACTGAGACAGTTAACGGAGATCAGGAAGAGGCAATTCGATTGCGTAGATAGTTTACCGTCCTCGACGTGTACGGCACTTAGCGTAATTTGCTGCTGCGACAAGAACATTAGATCGGCCGTTACAAGCGGAAGGTCACCCAGGGCTTCAGCAAACATCGGAGTAATGGGAGTGTCGTTGTGGAAATCGACTTCCACGGCTTTCACCTTTGGAGCGACAATGTTCTCCAGGGCCAACTGGACACAAACTCGGACTGCGTCCGATTTGGACATCTTCGGAGCCGGCAGGTGGGGAATGAATTGGAAGGATTCCAGCACCGGATAGCCCGGAGGCTTTCTGCGTCCAACCGTGCTTGCCTGTAGACCGATGATTTCAATTCCACCACAACGGATCGTGTTCAGCACATCGGAGTACTTGAAGTCGAACACCTGCTGGCCTTCGTCCATTGTGTTGGCAATAGCCAGATGCATCTTCGGATCGATCCTCATACGCTCCAGACCGGTCGGAATCATCAGCGAGCGAGTGTCTTTGCCGACGATCAAACACTGCAGCAAACAGTCGAGGAACGACACCCAATTCAGCTCCCAGTTGACCTTTCCACAGCGAGCGTCCGCTCGAGCTTCCTTGATCGAACGGAACGCACCGTTGTAGTGATATCCTCGCAGACGCAGCTCTTTGTAGAAGTCACGTTCGTACAGCATCGGGTAATCCGACTCCGGCGGGTCGGGAATTTCCGACAGCTGAATGTTCTCGACGTGCTTGATGTAACCGGTCACAACCGCTGCCGAACCTTCGCTGATCTAGTGGGGAGTTCAAATCAAATTGAGTTAAACCTTAATTTTAGGATGAATTAAAACGGGGCAAACTTACTTCGAACCGACCGGTACCCGGTTGCAGCATGATGTGGAACTCAATCTCCTGATCTTTGGCGATCGACGTCGCTCGCAGGAATTTCACGTCTTCATACTCCACTTCCAGATCGAAGTACATCGGTCCCTTAACCATGGCGAGAGTTTCCCAGGCCAGATGCAGATAGGCGGTTGCCGGGAACAGAACCCGTCCGTCGATCACGTGACCGGCAATGTAGCTGTAGTCCTGATCGCTCAGCTTGATCTTCACGCGTCGTTCGCCGCTCTTGGACGATTTCTGCATTTCGAACTTCGTCACGAACCAGTCCTCGTTGTGATCCCAGCGGACCAGATGCGACAGCATCGGTGTACCGCGCGAAACCGGGAACTGTACCGCCGGATAGAGGCGCGAAACCGGAATGTCCAATCCGTTGACGTACAGTCTGAAATGATGGTTTGAATTTTAAAGCAGGTTTTAAACACCCATGTGAATGGGAACTTACTTTCCAAGTGCATTGAACAGATATTGAACGTTGTCCTTGTTGCCACGCTTGGTGAGACCAATGTGCACTGCATTTGGCATGGATTTTTTCAGAATGGCCTGCAGCAATCCGTGCGGTGCAATTTCGATGGTCATTGCATTGTTGGGAAGCAGTGCCGAGGTTTCCTCAAACAGAACCGAACTTAGGAGGTTATTCGTGTGGTAGTGAGCCGACGAGTACTGACTTTCCGTTTGATCCCAGCGAATCTTCGGCACGGAAGAGCTCAACCATTTGGCAGAACGTTTCTTCGGTTCCGGGATTACCTCATTCAGTCGCGCCAGTAGACGTGGTCCCATTTCGGCGATGTACTTGCTGTGGTACGGAATGTTCGAGCATGGGACTTCCTTAGCGAAAATACCCTTTCCGGTAAGTTCTTTCACGAAGGCTTCCACGTTTTCTTTCGGGCCGGAAATGGTGCACGAGTCGGGACCGTTATGGCATGCCACCTCAATGCCGGACGGCAGCATTGTTCGAATCTTGCGATATCCGAGCCCAACGGCAGCCATGGATCCAAAGACGGTCTTCGTTTCCAAACTGGCCATACCACGAGAATAGGCGGACAAAATCATCTGTTCCGCCGTGAAGCAACCATCCGCATAGGCACAACCCAGCTCACCGACCGAGTGCCCAATCACGTAATCCGGTTCGATATCCAACGATCGCAGCACATCCACGATTCCAATTTGAACCGCAGCAATACCAACGAACGAATGCAGAATATTCTCGTATTTGCACTCCTTCGAGGTTAGAATTTCCATCAAATTAAGCCCCCGTTTCTCCAGTACCTTGTGACTTCTTTCTATCGAACTACGGAATATCGGAATGTCTATCAGTGAGCTGCCCATTTCGGTCCACTGCGAACCCATCCCGCTGAACACCCAAACCAGCGGACGCTTGAGTCCGGTATAGTGCTGACAATCTCGACCCAAACACAGCGCATTCTCCGTCCCATTCTTAGCGTAAACACCATAACCACGAAACACATTGCCGGGAATCGATTCGCTCTGAACGTTGTGCACCAAAGCCACATATTCCGCATCCAAATGGCGGTTGCTCATATCGGTCAAAACAACGTCGATCGCTTCCTCCGTTCTGCCCGACCAGGTGATCAGCCGGGGCAGATTATCCTCCGGAATTCCGTGGTTAACCTTATCCTTTGCATTTCCCTTAAGCAGTGCATGAGCATTCGCACCACCAAAACCGAACGAATTGATAGCGATCAACGGTCCGTCCAGTGGCATCACCTCCGAAACCACATGCAGCCGACCTTCCACGAGCGAAGGAATATCGCGCCGGATTTCGGTGAAGTTTATGTTCGGTGGAATCAGCTTGTTCTCAAATGCCAGCACACTCTTGGTAACCGAGCAAATACCGGACGTAGACTCCGAATGGCCGATGTTGGACTTGACGGATCCCACCGGAAGGGGTTTCTTGCGACCGGTGCAGAAAATTTTGTCCAATCCAGCACACTCTTCCGGATCACCGACCACCGTACCGGTGCTGTGCGCTTCAACGTAGTTCACCGTCGAAGGATCAATTTTAATTTCCTGGTAGAACTCGGCAAGCAGTCTACGTTGCATCAAACCCGAAGGATAGGTGATTCCTTCCTCCTTGAAACCATCACAGTTCGTTTTGGAGTAGACAAAGTTAGCGTAAACTCGTTTGGCGTCCTTCGCTTTCTGCAGGTACACCACGGCAATAGCTTCGGAACGGGTGTAACCGGAAGCATCCTTGTCAAACGGTCGGCAATAGCCATCGGAAGCCAGAACGCCAAGACGAGCAAATTGTAGCGTTACATAGGGATGCAGCAGTAGATTGGAACCACCAACGATCGCTGCATCGCACTCTCCATTACGGATAGAATTGAACGCACAATCCAAAGCGTACATAGAACTACTACAAGCCGTATCCAGGAGGAATGACGGACCGTTCAATCCCATGGTATAGGAAATTCGGTTAGCCATCATAGCACGCGAACAACCCGTGATACCGAATCCACCGGAGGAAATCTTTTCGTAGAACCAAGTTTTCTCCGATTCAGCAAAGCACGCTCCAACGAACACCCCAGTCCTTGAGCCACGAAGTGTTTTCGGATTGACTCCGGCGTCAATAACGGCTTCGTAGGCGTGTTCTACCAGGATACGACACTGTGGGTCCATAGTGTGGGCCTAAACACCAACGAAAAAATTTGTAATCCACACCCTAATTACAAACCATTGAAAACCAAACCTACCTGTTTAAAGTGCACCCCGAAAAAGGTAGCGTCGAACTTCTCCAGATTGTTGATCTTTCCCATACGGCGGGGAATTTCGACGTTACTGTGACGCCACCGCGTCTCCTGGTCATCGACCATGTCGATCTTGTTGTACAGGTGGTAGCCAAACTCCTTCACGCTGTCCGAGTTCGGGAATCGGCCAGCGAGACCGGAAATGACGATTTCCTCACCGGGAGGCGGTGGCCTCGCCCGGTGCTCGATAGCAGGATTATCAATTGTGGCACTCATTGTTTTTTTTTTTCGTTCAAAAGTTGCTTTCACCAATTTACACACTAATCACTTTCCAATCACCTCCCAGGTTTCCGAACCCTTCACACCAGTTCAACTTTAACCAGTTTGATTGTCTGAAGTTCACACAAATGGTCCCAACTTAGTTTTTTAAGTAGTCAGTGAGTCCTGCACTGCGATCAAGCTTCCTCAAGCTGGCCAGAGACGTTGACACTGAACTGGATCCACGGCCACGGCAGGCCAGCCACTGCACTAATAGTACACTCCCTCACACGGATACCACGAAGTTATCGACCGCTTGAACACCACTGGACACGGAAACTTCGATTACAACACGATTGCAAGACAGCAGTAGAAGAAAAAGAAAACGGACCCGTCAGTAGAACTCTACACGGCACAGCGACTAGTAAGCTAGTGAACGCCGTACGGCCAACCGAGGGCGTTTTATAGCGTTGACCCTTCGGCACCGCAAACGGAGAGGTTCCTGTGCGAAGCCCCCGATTCGATTAGCGATTCCACGCATCTGATTAATACTTTACTTTCATTAAGCTTTGAACCATCGGTTTGGTGGCGTATGTCCACGGTCATTTTCGATCATACTCGATGTGCCCCGATGTGATACTAAACGCACCGCTCGTGCGGTATTTGCATAACCAGATTTGTTTTCTTTTTTTTTTTCGGTATTTTTGTTAGAAAAGTTATTCACATTTTTACCAAAACTTGACGTGCGACACCTCTATGACGACTTTCATTCTTTATTATGTTCTAAAAACACTGATTGGTTGTCGTCATAGGTGTGTAACGGAACACGGTTAACCTTTCCGTGAACTCTGCCGCGAATCCCATCAGCGAGCTAATACAGTATGCACTGGTTCCGTCGTACCTACGTTTATGCATTTCTGGTTCACTGACAGGCCATGTTAGATAATCGAAGGAAAAGTCACTCAGTAATAATTTTGCTAATAGGTAATTTAGCAGATGCATTCTAAACGTTACATTGAATTCCACAACTGATGAGAATGTAGAATGAAAGCGTTTGTTGAACTCATTAGAAAAAAAAAACTATTTAATGTTATGAAACCTTTACTGTCCCGTATTTCCTGTTTCATTGTTTTAAATCCAAATTCAGGTCTAGTTATAAATTAAATTTCAAGTTTAGTTTCAAGCCTGATTTTATTCTAGTTTAAAGAAACATTCCAATTACAATTTCAAGTGCATCTAATCCCATTGATATCAGTTTTTATTTCAAGTCTAATTTTATTTATTGAAGCGTTTCAGGTCTAATTTTATGTCCAATGTCAAGTTGAATTTCACTTCAATTTAACTTCATGTCCAATTTTAAAACTTTCCCGATTCAACTTCAAGTCCGATTTCAAATCTCGTTTTAAAATCAATTTAGATTTCCATTTTTAGTCCAATTTTATGTTAAGTGTTGGTAAAACTTCAAAAACAACTCGAAAAGTTATGTTGGGCTTGTTCGTTCACTTTGACTCAATGTTGATTCATTTGCCAATACCGTCTCAGTCGAGCAAAATTTGACAAAGTTATGTATGGGACATTTGTAGAACCAGTTATTATCTACAATTTTGCTGAATAAAGTTTTACTGTATCTTTTGTATTTACGGTGCTACAATGCTAGTACCTTATTAGTGACTAAATGAATGCTCATTTAGTTACAAATGACGTACTAGCATTGTATCATCGTAATAACAAAAGATACAGCAAAACACTCTTCAGCAAAATTGAAAATGATAACTAGTTCTACAAATGTTCCATACACAACTTTGTCAAATTTTGCTCCGCTGAGACGGTACTGTCAAATGAATCAACTTTGAGTCAAAGTGAACGAACAAGCCCTGTTCTGTCACATGGAAATTTTTGAAACATTTTTTTTTCTTGTTTTTTAATTTGTGAACATTTGTAGTAGTATTCTAAAACTCAAGAAACAAACAGCACAGAGCAAACCGATTGTAATGGAAATGTTTTCTCAGCATTTTCACCATAGAGGACAGAAGAAGGAGAAATTGCGGGAGGCATAGAGGCAGCCCAGCTAGCACCAACTCGTATATCAATGTACGAAAACTATCGTAAATATCTCCTAACAAACTCGAAATCGTAACTAAAGCTGGATAAAGTGGGATCAAGTTGATTTTCTGTCGTATATAATGATAATGACTGACATACATACGATTTTCAGCACAAAATCGTAGAGTAGTACGGAGCGACTCGCGCTTAATCGGATATTATCGTATATAAATAGTTATATAGTCGTAACGCTCAACATTATTCGTAATCACGTATATCGCCTCCAAAATAGTACGGATATGCCAATTTTGCGCATGGAATACGATTTATTTAGCATGTATATCTGTACGTAATGCTGATTTTTACCTTTCTACTATATAAATATATAGTATAAAGGTACCGTGGACCCCCGTTCGTTTGACCATTTTTAATCTGAACCCCGCTGGTTTGCACGACGTGCAAATTAAAAATGGTACAAATGTCATTCTCAACATGACATCATATGTTTATGCAGACAATGCACATAAACACGATTTGTTTGTACTGACCTAGCGTGTTTAATCGGTTTCACATTTCGTTTTCCTAACGATTAAGATAGAAATTCGATTCGCACTTGCAACTGCCGACTAAGACAAACCACCAAAACAATAACAAAGAGCAGGGCGGCCAGTTCACAGCGGTTTCAGCATATTTCGGGTTACCAGTTGTTCAAATCAAAAAGTAACCCCGTTAGTTTGCATGAGGAATCGTTCAAACGAACGGGGGTCCACTGTATACAAATCACTTGGAAAACCGGAAATGGAAAAAAGGTCCTGCGGGCCGAATGTCATATGCCATTCGACTCAGTTTCGAAAACTGAGCATTTTCTCTCTCTGTGTGTGTGTGTGTGTGTGTGTGTGTGTGTGTGTGTGTGTGTGTGTGTGTGTGTGTGTGAGTGTGTCTGTGTGTGTGTGTCTGTGTGTGTGTGTGTGTGTGTGTGTGTGTGTGTGTGTGTGTGTGTGTGTGTGTGTGTGTGTGTGTGTGTGTAACGCTTTTAATCTCACTCACTTCTCGGAGATGGCTGGACCGATTTCAATGTTCTTAGTGTCAAATGAAAGGTCTAGGTGTCCCATAGGTCGCTATTGAATTTCATACTGATCGAACTTTTAGTTCAAAAGTTATGTATAAAAATACAAAAAATATGGGACTTCATTATCTCATAGATCCCTTAACCGATTTGAACAAAATTGATTGCATATGAAAGCGGTGTCTTGCAAACCCTTAACTTCCAAATTTCATTACGATTGAACTTGTAGTTTGAAAGTTACATAAAGAAATGTAAAAAAATAGTATTTAAAACATATTTTTGTAACATATAAGCATCAATTCAATAAAAAACATCACACATTTTATTTTAATTTGAAAATTACTGCTGAAATCTATCAAACGAAACCGAGTTATTGAAAAACGGACGGTTCATTCAAAAGTTATTCAAACTTTAACACTTAAGCACCGTATATTAAACCGTTAAAACGTGTGAAATCAAAACATATCAATCAAATGTTGATTGTATTCAATGTGTGTGATGTATGTGTGCGTGTATGTATGTATGTATGTATGTGTATGTGATGTCAATTTGCAATTTTTAAATTTGCATTGAAATTCAAGAAAAGTGAGAAACATGTCAATTGTCTGAAGTTTTCAAAGCCTTTTAGTGGAATACGAACACTGAAATTAAAGAAAAGAAAAAATTTTTACCGACTAAATTCCACTATTTAATATTTATTCGCAACAGATACGTATACGCTTTGAAATAAGACACTGATGAAGCCTGCACGTCGTAGGCGAACTACGTATCTGTTGCAAATAAATATTAAATAGTGTGATTCAATCGAAAAGTTTTTTCTTTTCTTTGATTTCACATTTCAATTGTCATTTTCTTCACTTGCTGTTACTCACAATTATACAAGAAAAGCAAAAAGCGAAGAAAATCAGTTAACTTAAGCATGTAGGTGTACTGGTGTAGAGGATTAAAATACTAGTGAGTTGATTTTTCCAAATAAATTTATACAAATTTCATACAAATTCTTCGCATTAATAGATGCTCTTTTCAATCTATAGATACTAGAGCTTAGAAATGTTATATGAAAAATAGGAAGTAAACGTTGCACGGTAGTAACTTTGTACGATTTGTTTTCGTTAAAGGACAGATGTCTTATGTCATGTATCATAAATAAATCAAAAATGACAAGCACTGGAAATCATATCGATCATATTTCCCATTCTCAAGAATGTTTATGGCGCAGCTTTTGCACTATTTTTCGAACTCATCTTGTTTTCCTAACCCTCTAACATTGTAAAAACGATGCGATCAAGCTAATCAAGTCTATCTTTTCATGAAAGTACATACAAAAGAAGTTTAAGTTTTGATTTTCATGCAAAAATTATTACCTGAAAGAGCGCCAGCTGAGAAAAAGTTCAATTTCTCTTTTGCATATCTAATGCTCTATTCAGTTATTTTTTCTAATTCAGATATATTGCAAAATTGAATCCAAGCAAACTAATAGTAAAATTTTGAGATTAATTATTTTGTTGTCGATATCCTTTTTCTTCAAAAGCGAAGCACAATAATAATTTTTCTGAACTCTTGTTTTTCAAAGATGCTAACTTTTGAACGCATGGTATTAATATCAAAATATAAAAAAATCTGCTATGAACACATATTTCATATTGTCAATTCAAAACAAGTTTCGTATGTGGCTCTGAAGCCCGAAAGTTAAGGCTGACCGATTATAAAACTAAATAAGGTGTTCATCAAGTAACATAAATGACGCTTACAAGTATTTACGCACCCAAGGAAAGAAAATATAATTGTTCTACGCAATACGTTGTGAATTTCACTGGCAAATAAGGATTTTGAGGAATACGGAACGGATATTTAAAAAAGTAGTCAAGTTAATTATAGATGTTCCTGAGAAATTAAATAATGATTATTGTGGCAGTAGAAAGGCTAGGTCACGCCACTAGGTGGATTAATTCGGGTTTTTATACATATGAAAATGCTAGCTGGGAGTCCATTGCCGGAAGCAAGAATGGAAAAATGAGACAGGTAGAGAAAAACGGAAAAGAGCGCGAAGGAAAACGTGTCAAAAACGGGACACAAAAAGAGAAAAAAGTGAGAAAAAGTAACTGAGAGAAAAAAGAGTGAAGAAGAAGAAGCAAAAAGAGAAGACTGGACAGAAAAAAAGGAGAAAAAAGCAAAGCCATGGGTATAAACGTCCTGTTGAGAACTTGACCCATCTTTATCGACAGACTTCGCAGCCGGTTATTAGAGTACAGGACAATTACAGGGCTAGTGCAACGATCGCACCGACTCTATAGAAGCAGCCCCCAGCCGAGATTCGAACATACGACGACTGGCTTGTTAGGCCAGCATCGTACCCCGTGTATTCGTGTATTCTACTCATTTTCTTACAAAAGACGGACGGTGTTATAATGTCCGAGCTTATCAACCTCTTTCGAGCCAGTTTCACTTTGGGGTATATCCCGAAGAATTGGCGAAAAGTCAGGGCTGGCAAAAAAAGACAAAACCATGCCTAAGGCTTTCAGATCGATAAGTCTGACTTCAACGCTTCTTAAGCTGATGCGGAAAATCACAGATTACTATATCCGCAACGAGTTTTTAAAAAACTCCGTTACATGTAAATCAACATGCATACCAACACGCTAAATCTACGGAAATCGCACTGCACTGCTTAATGACGTTAATTGAGAAATCGTTCCAATATCAAGAAACAGCACTTTGTGCTTTTCTTGATATTGAAGCCGCTTTCGATAACACGTCCTTCTTTGAGCTGGATTCAAGCAATGCTCTCGAGCAGAGAAATTACAGCATCATTGGGAGATACGTCGGTCCCGATTTCGGTGATCAAAGGATGTCCACAGGGAGGAGTTCTCTCCCCCCTGCCTTGGTCACAGGGGGCCGACGCACTCCTTTACAAGCTATCACAGCTTGGTTACGAGACCATTGCTTACGCCGACGACGTTGTACTTGTCGAGAAAGTTTGACGCAGTATGGATAGTTATGGTGTTTCTAGCACAACTGATCCGGAGCAGGCAGTGCTGCCGGCAGATGAACAACAAGATCCACTACATCGAAGCACACCCCTATTGAACTGCTATTGAACAGCTACCACGCGTTTTTTTTTTCTTCCTCAACTGAGGATTTAATCCCCAGGTAACCAATAAGCATTAGTATAAGCAGTACATCTGCTTATACTTTTATACTGCAGGTTGCTGTTTATTTGCCTTTTGGTTGCTTAGCTATTGTAACTTGGCATTTCGAACTCGAAAACAGACACTGAGGAAGCATGCAAGTCGTAGGCGAAATACGTATCTGTCGTGAATAAAATATACATAGTAGAATTAAATTGGATAATTTACCATAAGACAACCAAATTCTAGGAAGGATAAGAGAACCATATTCTGGGAATAGCTCCTCAGAATTCTGCGCAGGTAGTCGAGGAACTGGCACTATTAAAGGCGTTATTGACATCTATCATTATCACGGCGTACTAACGATCTGTCCGCCGCTTCTGCATCGACAGTTTCTCGGCCCTCTTAATTACCGTCCGAATGGCGTACACTGTGGACTTTCCTTTCCGAAAACTGAATTGCTTATTCGACAATCCGTGATAGCTTTCGATATTTTTTGTCAATGTGTCTTGAGGATGTGTGAGGATGACTCTTTCTAGGAGTTCCCAAGTGTGTCCAGCAAACATATAGGCCTAAACCGAATCTCCCGGTGGTTTTCCATCTGTCTGGGAACAGCCAGGACTGCCGCTTTTAAAGCTACGTTGGGGAGTTCTGCAGAAAGAGTACCCCGATGATCGCCTTCAATTTGTAGGACATATTTCAACGGGTATCAATGAACCTTTAAAGTTTCTCATCACGGTATGTGTCGCCTCAGGGATTAGCATCAGGACTTCGACACAGCTCCTTGAAGCCAGTTCAGAAAGACGCCTAGCTGCTCATTCCAGGAGTACGTTCGTCATTTGTTCTTGGGTTGCAGTTTTCGAGGTTTGGTTGTGATCACAATATCTCCTTAACTCTTTGGCATTCCGGACTGAAGATTCGCTCTCTGCGCGAAGTGCTTCAACAAAAAGATCGCGATCAAAATGTTTCATTTTTCATTTACGCTCGTGGATTCGAGACCCCAATATTTCGCTGGCTAGCGCTGTACCGGATCGCCTGATGGCCACTATGACTGTACTCCTCGCGCACTCTCCAGTTTGTGTTTGCCACCAGCGACGGACTGCAAAAGATGGCATCCAGGGCCCGCGCTTCTCTTAAGCAAAACAAGTAGTTGCTTGGAGCGCCACATAAAATAACGTCAATAAATAACGATCAACATAATTTTAGATTTTTTTTTGGTACATGTTTCTTCTCCTCCTCTAGCAACATAAAGCCGGGCTCGCTTACTTACTTACTTAGTTGGCTTGTCGTCCTAAGATAATGCCTGATAAACAAAATTTCTCCAATTTACTCGGTTGTGGGTTACTGTTCTCCAATTCCTTAGGCACCGCATACTTCTCGCCAAATCTCGCTTTACCTGGTCAGGGTAGTTGTCCGGCATTCTTGCAACATGCCCTTCCCATCGTATCCATCCAGTTTTAGTCACCTTTTGAATGCTGGGTTCACCATGGAGCTGTGCTAATTCATGGTTCATCCTCCGCCTCCATATTTCGTTCTCCTGTATACGCCGGCGAAGATCGTTCTTAGCACTCGTTTCTCGAGAACTCCGAGTACTCGCAGGTCTTCCTGAAGCATTAGCCACGACGTTTCACACCCGTAGAGAACAACCGGTCTAATAAGCGTCATGTATCAGGATGCACTTTGTACGGGGCTTAGCCTGTTCGTCCGTTATTGATTGTGAAACCCTCAGTAAGCACAACTTCCGCTGATAATACGCCGTCGAATCTAACGGCTGGTGTCATTGTCTGCCGTTACCAGTAAGCCAAGGTAGACAAATTCATCGACTACTTCTGGCTTATCATCGTCGATCGTTACATTACTGCCCAAGCGGCGTCGGTCGGCCTCGATTCTGCCGGCCAACATTCTGCTTCGTGCTTTTGTCTGGTGTATTGTTCAGCCACCACCACAAATGTTCTGCCGATAATATCCATCTCATCAGCAAAGCAGGTGAATTGACTGGATTTCTTGAAGATCGTTCAAAAAAGATATCCGCTTGATTCATAACACCTTGATAACGCTATGTTGAACGACAGCTGTGAGAGACCATAACCTTGATGTAGCCCTCTGTGTGATTCGAATGCACTCGACAAACTACCTGAGATCCGAACACTGTACATTGTACCGTCCATCGTAGATTGATTCAGTTTGATGAGCTTTTTGCGGAAGCTACATTCGCCGATGACTTTCCATAGCTCTTTTCGGTCGATGGTAACATATGCGGCTTTGAAGTCGACGAACTAATGATGCGTGAGAACTCTGTATTCGCGGCCCTTTTTGGAGGAAGTGCCAAGGTCGCTCGTGCCGTATCAAGAAGTTCTTTCCACTGTACTCGTTCCTAGGCTATTCATCGTCAATTCGTATAAATCTTACTTACTTTTTACGACTAAATTTTGGAGCAGCCATTTTAAGGGTTTGCGGGGAGCGACAAATGGGCTAGCGCCGGCCCTGATGGCATTGATAATGGATTCCCGTCCATCTTTGCGGAAGGTGCTTCCGTTTATTACGTTGACATATATTTTCGCAATAGCTTGAAACAGACTGAAGCCCCTTGTGTTGGTATATGAAAGCAAAACCTTGGGCTTAAACGTCTTGCTAAGACTTGACCCTTCTTTATCGGCAGACTTCACAGTCGGCTGTTAGAGTACAGGATGTTGGTATATCTGTTTCTCCAATCCACTTCCCCCGCCTATCACGACTGGTCTCCAATCGGTGTGTTGTTCGGAAAGTTTATCCAGCATTGTCCATCGTGGGGGCACATGGCAACTGCAACTGCAATAAATATACCGTCGATCTTGGCGATAACAAACCCGTTGTTTGAGCGTGCGACCACTTTTTGAATAGGATATCTACGCATAGCATGGATTGCTGTAGTGTGTGTGCGTGCGCTTGCGCGCGCGTATGTGTGCGTGTGTATATATCAAGGCGTTAGAGTGGTCCGCACTTGTCCATTATTATTAACGCCTCTCAGCCTTGGCTCTAACAGCCCTATCGTGTGCTGCAAATAGAAACGGAAATAAAGGAATATTTCGGAGACAGTTAACCAAAGCACCAAATATATGGTGTTACAAAACAAAAGATTAACCTTTTATTGATTTGGGTGTCATTTTCTAAAGCACATTTAAAATGTGTTATACATTCTTTGGGATTTGGTTTCCTTGGATTTTTCAATGTTTCACTACGCCTCAATAATATCGTTAATATCTTTCATCCCAGCGAGTGGATCGTGACACTAAAAATTTGCTAGATTATTTGTTAGATTGCTTTGTATGTTTTGTTTTTGTAGAAAACCAAATGCGCTGAACCTTAGTCTTAGGTATTTGCCCAGAAAAAAATTAGTCGAATAGCTCAATACTCGTCGCGATTTAGTTCTTCTTGACGAAGTCCTCGCCTTTCTGGATGTTCTTCTTCAGCTCTGGGATGGCTTTTTTCAGCAGATCCTGTTCGAAAGCGTTCAACTTTGGCAGTCCGAGGTTCTTCTCGAGTCCATTCTTACCCAGCACGAGCGGTGTGGAGAAATATTTCGCCTCGGTGATGTCCGAGCGCACGTAGGCACACTCAATCACGTTCTTTTCGCCGTTGATGGCGCGAGCCAGCGCCAGAGCGAAACGAGCCCCTGCGTACGCCATCGAGAGTGTGGCCGAACCGGCACCGGCCTTTGCCTTGACAACTTCCGTACCGGCTTCCTGGATGCGTTCGGTCAGCGCGGCTACCTTATCCTGGGGAAAGCTGACCGAAGGGGTGGCTTGCGACAGAACCGGAATGATGGTTACACCCGAGTGGCCACCAATGACGGGAACGTTGACCTTCTGTGGGTCAACACCGGAAGCTTCCCCGATGAACGTGTTGGCACGAACGATGTCCAACGTCGATACGCCAAAGACTCGCTTGGGGTCCAGGACACCTGCCTGAAGTGGTTAATAAGTTGTATAAGTTTGCTTGACAAAAGAGCGTCGGATGTTGTTATCATCATTGCTCATAAACACGATGAATCTATTCTGAAGCTTAGCAAAACATTACAAAGTAGTTGTCACTCGATTAGCTGAGATGACAATACAAGCGTAAAGCATCGATCTTCCGTACTTATTTTTAAATATAACATCCCATACCTACGTCAATCGAAAGGAGAGTGGTGTTCTTGAACGCGTCATAAAAATCGAACGAGCTACCGACTCGATCGCATCGATTTCGTTAGAAAGTACAATCCTTTGGATTGTATTATATTAATTGTGTTAATCTGATAGTTTACGAACTCACGCTTGTATTACCATCTCAGCTAATCGTGATAACTTGTTTGTCATGTTTTGCCAAAATTAAGATTAGATTGCTCTTCCAAACAGAAGCACTCTCATCCAAGCTTTAGTCCTCGCTGAAAATGTTCGATGTTCATGCTGATAATCAAATGCGATAACACACACATTGAAATTTATTGCTCCTAATTTATCTGCGTTTTAATTTTCGTTCAACTCGAATTTCTTTTTTGTTTCATTTGAATTTGATACTATTTTTAAACAAAAACTGAATCAAACTATTCGGTCGAAGGCCGAATACGGCCGTAAACAAGCAATAAGTGTGTGCGTTATCGTTGAACTGAACTACTTCATCGTAAAACAACTAACACCTACCTTGGCCAGCGTATCGCAGGCGATCGGGACCGTCGAGTTGACTGGATTGGAAATGATTCCGATCAGTGCCTTCGGGCAAGCCTTGGCACATCCGGCAGCCAGATCGCGAACGATCGAAGCGTTCGTGTTGAACAGATCGTCCCGGGTCATACCCGGCTTGCGCGGCACACCGGCCGGGATTATCACAATCTGCGCTCCGGCGAGGGCTTTCTCCAGGTTTTCCGGACCATTGTAACCGGTGACCTTGGAGTGCGTTTCAATGTGAGACAAATCCGCAGCGACACCGGGCGTGTGAACGATATCGTACAGCGACAATTCGGTCACCAGCGGGCTCTGCTTCAGCAGTAACGAAAGCGGTTGACCGATTCCACCGGAGGCACCGCATACCGCTACTTTTACGTTGTTCTGAAAAACAAAAGGGGATAAATTGATTTTATCGAGAAAGCCTCTCCAATAGGTTACGTAAATCAGAGGAAAAAAAATCGGCCACGGCCTCGAACGATAAATGTTTGTTTCGCAGGCGAAATAGTCGACTTACCTGGCCGCTGGTGGAGAAATTCTTTGCTCCTTGAACCGCTGCAGCCTTTAGCGTACGAGAAAACATTGTTGGAAAGTTAGAAGAGTTTTCCTTTTCTGGGAGAATAGAAGAAAATTTCAAACAGCCGCACACGCAACCTGAAGACGAATTTCTTTGCCTGCTGACTGACACTGCTCAAGCACAATCTGTAAAAAGTGAAATATTTCAAGTTTGCTGTCTCACTGTGCGGTGATTGATAAACGTTCAATTTACACTGATAAAGAAAGCGCAGCACTTGTCGCAACACAGTCAACTGGAAAACTTGGCAAAACATGTAGATATCATTAACAACGAATTCATGAATTAACCTTGCTCAGATCGAATAATCAATTGGCTTTCCGAGGTCGATCAATATCTTCAGTATCCATTGAAGTTCTTGGCATGCTTTCTTTCATCGTTGCACTTGAAGATCCTGGATTTCGTCTCTTTGCCATTTCATCTAGCAGCTTTACTACAAACTATACAGACACCACGCGTAGAACAAAAAGCACAAAATTTCAGGGACCATAGATTCATTTGAAGTGAGTGAATCTCGTCCCTTGCACATCTCATGAATTCATGCGGATATGAGTACGCATCAATCTCAGCAGCCTTGTGTTTTCCTGACAGTTCAGTTGTGTAAAGTTTTGCGGCTATATTTGAAACAACAAAGCCTAAGTATAAATAATATAAAATTGACTATAAACCATAAAGTAATAAACACTTTATCTTAAGATCGACTCAATACTTCAAACCAAGACTAAAAATTAATGGAAGGAACCACAAGGAAATGCAGCTAAGTACGTGCTAGATATTTCTCCCAAAAAGGGCTCTGATGGATTGGGCTAACATAGAGAAACATTATGCCATAATTGATAGACGGCTTCCGATTTGTACTCTGGCGTTTCCACCTTCGAAACAAATCAAAAGGCCCCGAGACAACCGAATTTTGGCTACGATAACGTGCTAACGACTGTCCGTCAGACATCGCGCAGACCAGCTCGATGTATAACGAGAATTTAATTCCTACTGATAAATTTGAGCTGCGAAACTCGTAGGTTCTGAAATACCACGGTCGTCAAGTCAGATGAACTTCATATATGGAACGGTGTAAAAAAAGTTGTGAATGATCTTATAAACAGACATGAAAAATTAAAATGGATTAAAGCTAAATATTTTCTATTTATTTCAACATATCTGATAGATCAAGTGGATATAATAATAACAATAAACGTTGCATTTTTAAGTCTTTTGCTGCATACATTCTATCGTATATCTAAGCTAAGCATTAGGCAAATTGAAATTGTCTCTGCAGTTGAATTTGCTATTTTCCTTTGACATCACATTTAAAGAACCGTTGGGACTAAAATAAATAATTTTATTTTTCATTCTGTGTTAAAACAACAAATGAGGTTAATTTACAATTAGCACATTTATTGGACTGGCTCCACTATTCTGTTATCATCGTTTTTTCCGCCGTTATTTAGATAATAAATATGATTAAAAGTTGGTGCGAAACCTTCTTTTTCTACTGTTGAACTGGGTACACCCAAGGTTAACTCACCCACCTTGGGTACACCGTAGTTATACAGCTGCCTGGCTTTTAATTTAAAAAGGAAGTAAGAATGTTTCGCTCTGATATTTGATTACAAAATTTGTAACTAATTTTCTATTTTGCATAGTTACAACAAACATTTGTTTTGTGTTGCTATAGCTATTTGATAAACCAACATCTCCAACGAAGAGTGAACAAAATGAATGTTAGTGAAGGGACGGTGAGTGAACTTCTCACGTCCCTTCTGGTACCTGGAAAAATCGTTCGCGTGCTGTCTGTATAGTTTGTGGCTTTACTCTTTAGAACGAGGACAACCACCAACCAATCCAACACCCGACAGCTCTTTCAGCTCGAAAAGATGATTCTGCATATCGTCCCTATCGTTAAACGATTTGTAACAAATCCTTTTCAATAGCGCCATAGATGTTGGAGCAAAGAGATGTTTTTTCATGATGACTCTTGAGATTTTTCCAGGCTTCTTTGGCGTTCTTCGTGTTCCAAATCAGCAAATGCTGCTAGTCTACCACAAGCCGCGCAATCGTCGCACGTGCCTGTCGGTCTCCGGTTTTCCAAGTTTCAGTAATCTGGAGTCTCGTTTTCGATGTACTGTCACATGTCGGCCCTGGTCAACAACATCTCTGCCTTAAACTTCCAAACCGTATGTTGTAATGAATCGCCGATGGTTTTATACAACAAACAAATTAAAACTTTATTAACCGTAGTAAAATTACAGAGATTGAATGCGGTGTGCTTTTCACTAATTGCGAGTCGTGTATGTTCTGGTATGCAATTCTAATGTTGCTATCGGCTGACAGCGGTAGACGTCAATCCCTCTGACAGGGTGTGTCAGACGATGAGTCGACCAACATCCAGGTGGTGTGCAGTTGGTTCGTAGGGTGGTCCTCCCAACACCTCCCTGTCCCTCTTAGAAGAGATGGTACGGCTTATACCTCACGGGTGGTCTTCTTGCTCTCGAAGACTGGTGAAGCTGGCTCTGTTGCTGCTGAGTAGTAGCTCTTGGAATTTGCATAGGTACTTGGTGAGGAACCGTTGATTATGGTTCATTATGCAAATCTAACTGCGACGGTTCGGCTGACTCTGGTTCTGCTGGTTCGGTTGTTGTAGATTCACGTAGACCGCAGGATTCCAGAAGTACGCCCAGGTAACCAATAAGCATTTCCAATGCAATTTAAATGCAAGTCGATAAGCATTTAAGTCGCCGTAAATGCTACTTCAATGCTACTTTGACAAAATATGCGGCTACTTTGCTGCTAGCCCTCTTATAATGCAGCCAATGCTTATTTGCGGCTAGTTACCGGCAAGAAGAATTTAAATAGAATTGTGGATACCAATTTACAACAGCTATGCAGTCAAAAGGCTGATAAGCAGCAACTTGCAGTATAAAACGCTAGGGATGCTAACTAATGATTGATTTACTGCTTATACTAATGCTTATTGGTTACCTGGGTATCATCTTGTACGAAACTGGGAATCCGAAGATGATATTTACTCAGACAATATCCTGTCGCAAAACCGGTAAGCTTGCTGAGATCTTATCTTATTGAGACTCAGCAACTTTTGAGTAATCTAGTGGTGGATACTCGACGTTATACATTTATTTAGATTGTTTGAGCGATTGTACAGCCATCCTACTGGCCATAACTGCTCGGCTCTCCTTTTGTTTCAGCCCACCCTCCAGCATACAGTCAGAGATCAGGCAGAGTGAATCTCGACCCGTGAGTAAAAAGTTTTGGAGCCACATCTTCGTTTGTCGACTCACAACGAGTCGGCGTGTTGAGGATAGACGAGGATCAGGACTGAACCCTTGCTAGCGATACTTGAACGATGCAAGTCCTGCTCCTCCCCTACTCTCCTCTCCACCTCATTCGTTTCTTTGTTTTTCAGCAGAGAGAGCTTGCACGGTAATAAATCGTCCACTGCATCAGTGACCGGCTTGATGCAGCAAGGGCAAATTGCTGTGGAGGCCGCTTTGGTACTCCACAGGCTCCGTTGCGGCGAAAGAATTTCTAGAACCCCCTCCACCATTCATCCCTCGGCACGGCTCGCGTCACAGCTTGGATTAGGGGTTTATCCATTCAAGTTTTTACATAACAGCCATGGATAACAGCTATTACAACCATCACCTTTAGGGGCTTTGAACCCTCTGCTTCGGTTCCTGGGAGTCAAGAGAACCGTCCTGCAGGTGGAGAGTTTACACTTCAGCCTTCGCATGAGTTCCCTCTTCTTTGTCCGCATGCGACCCTAGTTTCCACCGGTTGTCCGATTTCCACTAAGGAACGTATCACCATAATAAACTCATACAGAAAACGAAGAAAATTAGAAGAAATGAAAAAAAACAAGACAAAAAAAGAGAAAAAAAAAATAAAAACGGAAGCGAATAACGGAAAAGAAAAACAGAACGTGACAAAAAAGGGGTAAAGCAGGACAATAAGAGCAAAAACGAGAAAGACGACACCGAAGCATGCGATAGAAAAAAAGGCGAGAATCGAGACCGAATGAAATAAAAAAGTGATAACGGGACAGAAAATGACAGAAAAGGAGTCAGGAAAACAGGGATAACGGGCCCAAAAATTAGGAAAAATCTTTGAAAAAAGACGAAAAATGGAAAAGAGAAACCAGGACTCAAGAAAAAAGGCTGAAACACGTGACAGGAAAAGAAAAAAGGAATAAAGGAGGAAACATCGGAATGAAAAAGGAAAAAAAGCGAAAACGAGGCAAGAAAGAGAATGCGGAAAAGACTTGTTTTCCGAAAGGGAAAAGGAGAATAACGAAAGAGAACAAAATAACCGATATAGGAAACGAGGAAAAAAGATCAAACCTTGGTTCAAACGGGATATAAAAGGAGAAAGATGGGATAAAAAACAGAAGAATTAGACAAAAAATAAAACAAAAACAGGAACAACGGACTGAAAAAAAATTAAATGGAAAGAAAAAAAAGAAAAAAAAGGAAATAAAAAAAGAAACCCGGTGAGGAAAGAGAAAAAAGGAACCCAAAAACAGAATCCACGTGGCTGAAAAGACGAAAAAAACGAGGCATCAAAAAGAGGAAAAATGGAACAGATGAAGACGAAAAACGAAAAGAAAAGGAGACGAAAAGAGTTAAAAAAGGTGAACATATAAGACGAAAAACAGGAAAGAAAATAGCAAAAAAAATGAACTTGATGAAAAACAGGACTGAAAATAAGAGAAAAATGGGCAGGAAACGAAGAAAAACTGAACGGTCCAAGAAACACGGGACAGAAAAAAGGAAAACGAGACCAAAAGCGAAAAAACGAAGGAAACGTGGAAGTGAAAACCAAGAAAACAGTACAGAAAAGGAGAAAAAGTGTAGGCGAAAGATGTCATCCCTAACTATGGTCTGATTTTTGAATAGGTTCTAACTGAAAATGAGAGATACTCTTCAAGACTCCTCTCTTGCGTTTATCACAACCACAGACACAATGATGCAAATACAAGTGAACGCATTTTTTCGCATGAAACGGTAGCTGACGTCATAAGCTAGCTAACCGCTTAGAAAAATTGGATTGAAATGCTTTTATGCATCCGTGATAAGCGTAAGAGAGGAGACATAAAGAGAATCTTTCATTTGCAGTTAGGACCACTAAGGTATGACATCTTTCGCCTGTGGAATTATTTTCTTTCACGTTTTATCTCTTTCTGTTCAGTTTTTTTCTTTTCAAGTGCTGTTTCTCCACTTTTTGTTTCGTTGTTTATTCCTTTTCTGTACCGTTTTCTTGGCTTTCACTCCCACGTTTCCTTCTTTCCATTAAATTACTGAATGTGCAATGTCAAGCTCAATTTTTTAAACCAAAGTGTAACTTGATAACAATTACTTGATGCCAGTCAAATTCAAACTGATTTTAAGTCGAATATCACGTACAATTTAAATTCCAATTCCAAGTCTAATTTCTAATCAAATTTAGATCCAAGATTTAGATTTAGATCCATCCAGTAAATCTTCAAATCCAAGTTAGTATAAATTCAAGCACGATTCAAGCCTTATTTAACGTCCTACGTTAAGTCCGCTCCTCTCTCTCAGGTTCTAATCGTCGCCAAAGTGGTAATTGAAGAAACTGTTTGATGGTTGACAACACAGTTATGTTTTATTCAGCACCTTCCACTTCTCTGGAGGATATTTAATATTGGATTGCATTGATTCACAGATTGATTCTATTTCTACCTTTGGAAATAACTATACTGATCTGTCAAATTTCAATTAAAAAGGTAAAAATTTTGAGAAATGTGCGGTTGATAGTTTAAATTTAAAACCCGTTTTGTTTTAGTGCTGCCGATTTTGCGCAGCACCTTATCGTTTTTCGCCCCATCAGTCGCTTTTGAACTTTTGAAGACCCTGCGCAAACTTGACGCGTAACGTTTATGTGTGGGTGAGCACGTATACGTCAATATCGCTTGAAAGACGTTAAAGGCAACAAAAAATCGCTTACACCTGTTTATCTTGGCTTGTGCAATTTTATTATTCTTTATTGTACATATTAATGGAGTTTTTTAAACGATAGTAGCAAATGACAGTAATTTTAATCGACGATCAATGAACAATCCAAATTATGGCAATAATTGTCTGTATTTAGTTGTGAATGCAATAAGTACATCCACCTTTCGCTGGATTGGATCGGTTGATACATTGCGCAACATGTACCAGACAGGCACTCACTATGCGACAGTTTTGTACGCAGAATAAAAGAGCCATTCCTCTTTCCGTAGGGGAGCTAGAGCCAAACATTTTCTCAGTTTTGCGAATCAAAATAAAACCGTTTTGCGTCATCGATTGATCGTCAGGACATTAATTTTTTGCTAACCAAACGCGTGTGCTTTCACCGTAGTGTAATTAACAAGTAAAACAAGTGCGTTATAGAAAACGGTAGCGGAAAAATGCCTCCCAAAGAACGAAGTATTGCCATGATGGGCTACCGATCTGTTGGTATGTATTAATGAGTCTCGCCTCTCGCTCAAAACGGAATAGATTAGAATGAAGGAAGGGACGAAGCGAACATCGAATTGGCTGGGATACAATGTGGGACAAATTTATATTGCGAAGTTGTTTCTACGCAGCTGATTTATTCGTTTGAGTTGAATATTCTATGGCCTTGACCATGGAGTACCTTTGAGTTTGACAGTCCCTCCTAGTTCAGCTGTGAATGTCCGGACTCGGTTATCAGAAGTAACCATTGTATGGCACAGCACAGCTATCACACACAGAGCTGGTGGCGATAAGACAACATAATTCCGCGAAATGCGTATGACTTCAGAATTGGCACACTTGTCCTGAAATTTCTTTCATCTTGTTTCGCGAGTTAAACTCGATAATCGAACAGCAAGCTGTGTCTGCTTGTAGGGACGGTACAGCTACTCGCTAAGTGACTGTTCAAACAGGTTCGATTTGGTTTGATTGCGTCTGGTTACTTTTGTCGCATTTTTTCGCAGCTATAAGGAAATTGAATATTTAAATGATACTACTAGGTAGGTACTAATCGTGGTTCTTTGTCTGGTTTGATTTGCAGGCAAATCTTCGCTAAGTATTCAATTCGTCGAAGGACAATTTGTGGATTCGTACGACCCGACCATTGAAAACAGTAAGTATGATAGCCAAGCCCCAATGATGGTTTACAGAAAGAAAGTAATTTTCACTATCTATGCGCGATTGCTATATCGCAGTACGGACGAGACGAGCTATTTCCAGTATGATTCAGGGTAATTGGTACATTGAAGTGGCACGTGAACTGCATGGACAGTGGGCTGTAACTTAACGGTTTCGTCGTCAAATAATCTTTGTATGACGTAACAAAACTCATACATTGGCACAAATTCACTTACATTTTCCAGCAAAAAAGTGTCATACGCAATAAACCTCAATTTAATATAACCCTGCGAATCATAGTTGCCTTTGATTTGAATAGGAATTTGAATTTTCTTATGACCCTTTCATTTATAACTGGATAAAAAAAAATTAAAAACTCAATTTTACAGGGTCAACCAATTATTAATTTCAATAATTTAGCAAAAGTTAGCAGCAGATCGAAATTCTTTGTTGAACTAGTAGATACGTTTCTTTGATAGTACATGATCACATGGTAGGTATTAGTATTCGAACAAAAACTGCTTTTAAAATCCCAAAAATCAATCTGAACCTTAGAGAAGCATCTAAGAAACATGGTGGCAGTATTTCAACGAGCCGGCATATGGTTAACGAGGTCGGAAAGATAACATATTTAACAGCACGTGCTGAATAGAATGGAATTCATGGAAATCTTTAAGCAGTTGGAAAAGTTTAAAAAGAAGGTTGCTAGTAATGATCCTTGGGAAATATTGGCTGCCTGCAAGCTACACTTCCAAGCACTATACCGTGATCTATTTTATTAGAGTTTTTTCGATTCTAATTTTGAATATCTAAAGCGATTTATCTGGTCTTCAACAACCTCAAGATGCCAATAGCCGAGCCAACCAAGCTAGAAGCAGACAAAGCTGCGATGAAGGTTCTGCGAATAAAAAGCAAAACGTCGGCATGAGCACCCTTACGAACTCTGGCCGTTTTTTGTGCATGCACTGCGGCGAGTGTTTGCGAGTGTGTACCTAGCTAACAGCCACGGTCGTCGTTCTTTCGCTTGTCAATGCAGCCCAAGCCCCAAGCTACTGATACCGATCACTTGCGATGGTTCGCACTCCCGCCCGTGAGTAGAATCGAGGGAGAAGATGAAGAAGAAAATAAAAATGCAATATCTGTATCCCAGTGCACCACTAGCCCTCACGGGCAGCTGGTTGCTCACGACTTGTGTTGCCTCGCGAGTGGGCTATGTAGAATCATGCTACGAGACTGTGCGTTCACGAGTGTATAGGTAGCAGAATGTGTGCACCCAGCAACAACGGTTGTTTGTTCTACAATTGCGTGAGAGTGGGCATCGTTGGCTTCTCGCTCGATTTGTAACATTGCTTGCAATTATAGTTCCTATCCCTACCTCCTTGTGGTACCAGCCGGAAAACGAACCACCTTAGCGGAGATCGGGTAACCAACCTCGGTGGAAACTGAGGTCGTATAGCGAGGGGGAAGGAGGCACTCATGTGAACGATGCGTGACAGCAACGAGAAACAGCCTTAAATGTGTATTCTTATGTTAGGGGCGGCTCTGGATGACTTGACGATTCCTTAAACAAGGCAGTGGTTATATTTCAGGCATACGATAAGAGTGGCTTACGGCTGTGACTGATCCGGAATAGCGGCCGGCTGAAAGCTAAGCATTAAAGCTAAGATGGCAGTCTCATCACGAAACTCGCTAGCGTGACCCTAATAAGGCAACATGTTTAAACGCACCTTGCTATGATTATTCAAGCAAATACCGATTTAGGTGACGAATCGAGAATCGGTTCTTTTGGAACTGCAATTCACTGAATTTCGCAGGTGGCGACTGGGTGCTGCTCGAACAGCTTAAACCCCGCCAACTTGACATTGTTGCATTGCAGGAAATCTGTCGTAAAGGAGAGATGGTTTGGAAGATCCGCGGTGGAAAGGTCCAGTTTTACCAGAGTGGTGACACGTCAGTATGGAAGAAATGTTTAGGCCGATGATAGGATTCCATATCCTGCACACCGGCATGAACGATAAGGGTCAACTTCGCAGCTTTCCAAGGCCTGGAGATCCGAAGCACCTTTTTCCCACGCAAATATCCACCAAACCACCTGGAAGTCATGTGGCTAACGTACAATGAACCACAATGATTGACCAGAAAGTTCTCATAGGCAGCCGGTTCTTCTTTAACATCAGGGAATCGTACGGGATGCGGTTATTGACTCTGAATATGATCTAGTAGCTGTATATAAGCTCAACGTGTACAGCTCAGAAGTACCGATGACGACAAGGATGATTTCTACGCGCAGTTGGAGTGTGAATACGACCGCTGGCTGCTCAAAATATGATATCAAGATCGGCATCAGGCTTCATTTTCGGTTTTTTGCCCAGTAGATGCTCATTTGACTACAACGCTTCAATGAAACAGAATTTGAAAAAGTAATGTAAGGGGCAATTGTAGAGTTAATTATTATATACAATAGTGTTGAAGAAAATACTGTTTTATTTTTTGTATTTACGGCGCTACAGGGCTGCTACCTCATTGGTAGCAAAAAGAGCGCTCATTTAGCTACCAGCGGGGTAGCAGTCTCATTGCGCCGTAAATACAAAAGATAACTGATCGCTGCGCTGAATACTATTGCAACGGCAAGTGACCAGCCAAAAACCTCCAGTGAGCCCATCTGCATCTTCTACCAGAACGTCCCTGGATTGAAGTCCATGATCTCCGAAGTGTTCCTGAGTACCTCAGAGTTCTCGTACGACACGTACGTTTTTAATGAGACGTGGCTTGACGATCGCATCGCCTCTCGCCGATTGTTCAACAATGATTATAATGTCTTCCGGGTTGATCGTGGTGCGCATAATAGTTTACGGCATAGAGGTGGAGGAGTTTTAGTAGCAGTTGCAAAAAACATAAATGCGGCCCCTGTTCATCATTCCTGCGGCCAAGCCGTTGAAAATTTATGGATCAAAATCGCTTTTCATGACAAGGTCATTTTCCTTGGTGTTGTTTATATTCCGCCGAACAATAGAAAGAATTGCGACCACATTCAATTGCATTTGGACACTGTTGTTGAAATCGTGAACCGTTCTGACTGTAATGAGATAATCCTCTTTGGTGACTTCAAGCAACCTCGCGTGGAATGGAGTGCAACTACAGGTGGTTACCTATTCGCTGATCCACTTTTATCGTACTTTACACCAGCTTGTCGCACATTACTCGATGGTTTGTCGTTTTGCCGTTTGAGACAACGTAATACAGTTCGCAACTCCAGGGACCGAATTCTTGACTTGATTTACACTTCTGACTCTATCACTAGTAGTAGTACTGCCGAAGAAGCTCCCGAACCTGTTGTGCGACTGGATCCTGATCATCCTGCTCTTTCGTTAACCATCAAGGGTCTGCCCGCTGTTGCTCGTACCAATGACGTTGATGCATCCGAATACAACTTCCGTAAAACTAATTTTGACGCCCTCAATGGATTGCTCTGCAAAATGGATTGGTCTGATGTATACGCCATCCTGAATGTTGATGACGCAGTCACTGCTTTCAATAATAAATTGTGTCGCTGTTTCTCTGAGGTGGTACCCCATTTAGACCTCCGAAAAATCCACCATGGTCTAATGCGCGCTTAAGGTATCTGAAACGACAACGTTCTAAAATGCTAAAGAAATATTGTCTGCATAAAAACCAGTTCTCCAAACGCCAATTTGAGGAAGCGAGTCGAGAATACCGCTGAAACGATTCTTGACGTTTGTGAACTCTAAGCGGAAGAATTATGGTCGACCTACGTGTATGAAGTTAGGTGAAGGGGAACCGCTTCCACTGTCGATGGAAAGTGCGAACTTTTTGCTTCACATTTCGGGAATGTATTCAACTCTACCGCAGCCCTCCATATAAGCAACGCTGTTCGCTATGCTCCCCCAGACGTTGTTGACGTGGATGTTTTCAGTATTCATTCCGAGATGGTAGTTGCGGCTCACGCGAAGTTGAAGTCATCATATATTGCCGGGCCGGACGGCATCCCATCGTGTGTGCTGAAAAAGTGTTCCGGTGCTCTAGTAGAACCTCTGCAAGCGTTTTTCAATCTCTCACTACAACGTCGAACATTTCCTACAATCTGGAAAAGCTCGTGTATGACGCCGGTATGCAAAAAAAGAGACAAAACGGATATTGCCAACTATCGTGGGATAACTTCGCTGTCTAGCGGGTCGAAATGCTTAGAGACCATACTGAACAAAGTGATTTTTGAAGCATGCAAAAACTACATTACATCATCTCAGCACGGATTCTTTCGCAAGCGATCTGTGGAGTCGAACCTCTGTGAGTTTACTTCCTTCTGTATCAGCAAGATGGATGCTGGTGTACAAATTGATGCAATATACACGGATATCAAGGCTGCTTTCGACACAGCGAACCACGAAATACTTTACGCCAAACTTCGACGTTTCGGCTTTTCAGATAGACTCTGTGATTGGCTGAAATCTTACTTAGCAAACCGACAGCTATATGTAAAGATAGGATCGGCTGAATCAACAATATTCAGTCTGCAGTGCGGGGTTCCTCAAGGAAGTAACTTAGGACCACTTCTATTCGCTCTTTTCTTCAATGATGTCTCTTCGATTATACCGAACAGTTGTGTGTTGATCTACGCGGATGATTTGAAAATTTATCTCGTCGTCCGCAAGCTAGATGATTGTTTCCGTCTACAGGATATGCTTGACAGCTTTACCAGGTGGTGCCGGCTGAATCATCTCGTGATTAGTATAGCAAAATGCTGTGTGATTTCCTATCGGCGTCTGAAGAATCCCATTCTGTTCAACTACTCCATCGACGGAACTGTTTTGAATCGTGTCGATCACATTAAGGATTTAGGCGTTCTGTTAGATTACCAACTGTCCTTCAAAGCGCACTACGCTGCTACTGTGGACAAGGCTAATCGCCAACTTGGTTTTGTTTCGAAAGTTGCTACTGATTTCACTGATCCACTGTGTCTACGCGCATTGTACTGTTCTTTAGTTAGATCTATAGTCGAATTCGGGTCAATTGTATGGTCGCCATATGAAGAGATATGGATTTCCCGAATCGAATCTGTGCAGCGTAGGTTTGTTCGATACGCGCTACGTAACCTTCCATGGACGAATTCGCAAGACCTGCCTCCTTATAAAGACCGGTGTGCATTGATTGGCATCGAAACACTGGAAGATCGACGAAATGCCAATGCTGTTTTTGGTGCAAAAATTTTACAAGGTGAAATTGATAGTCCCGCCCTGCTTGGTCAACTTCACATCTACGCACCACAGCGCATTCTAAGGCCCAGACAGTGGCTACGACACTCTCCTAGAAATACTGTATGTGGCAATAATGACCCAATGTTGAGTGTGAGCGGACGATTCCAAGAGGCTTATCATTTATTCGATTTTAACGTGTCTACAAAGACCTTCCGTCAGCGAATTTACAAAAGCATGTGATATATTACGTTACTTTAGATCATTAAGACCATATGCTGTCAGATGATTTTTTATAGAATAAACAAATAACACTATACTTCCTTCATCAATATTTTAGATATTAATTAACTCTATAATTTCCCCTTACATTACTTTTTCGAAATCTGTTTCGTTAAGACGCTGAAGTCAATTGAGCATCTACTGAGCAAAAAACCGAAAATGAAGCCTGATCGGCATCGGAGATTTCAATGTTCCGGTCGAGGAGGAGGAACACAAAGCGGTTATTGGAGGGTCATCAACTGACCAATGAAATGGGCCTAAAACATATCGACTTTGCCGCCTGCAAGAACATAGCCTACACAGTTGTAGGGCTCCTAAGTACACCTGGAGGTCACTAAATCAGATCACAGATCGACCACGTTCGTTGGTGTTCGCGCCAACGTTGACTCGGACCACTAACTAGTGGTATGGTTGGTATAGTTAAGATGCGCCCAAGTCCTATCCCAAATCATTTTCCACCGACTTTCACCAATTGCGAACAGATTTGTGAAAACTTGTCAAGTCGGCTTCGTCGAAGATCGGTCTACAACGGATCAAATATTTACACTGCGGCAGATCCTCCAAAAGCGCCGTGAATACAGAGTTCCCGCGCACCATTTGTTCGTTGAATTCAAAGCCGCATATGATACCATCGAGCGGAAAGAGCTATGGAAAATCATGCACGAAAACAGCTTCCCCAGGAAGCTCATCAAACTGATTCAATCTACAATGGATGGTTCACAATGCTATGTTCGGATTTCGGGTGGATTGTCAAGTTCATTTGAATCACACAGAGCGCTTCGTCAAGTCAATGGTCTTTCGTACCTGCTTCGATCTTCAATAAATCTAGTCAACTCGTCTGCTTTGCCGATGACATGGATCTTATCGGCAGAACATGTGTGGCGGTGGCTGCACAGTACACCAGACTAAAGCGCGAAGCAGAAAAGATTGGGTTAAAGGTAAATACGTCTAAAATAACTGCCGCTTGAGCAGCAGTATAAGGATTGACGGTGATGAGTTTGAGGTGGTTAACGAATTTGTCTACCTTAACTCACTGGTACCTGCTTAAGCGGCTTGCCGTTCTAAGACAAAGCCTGTTGAACAAGGTTTCTCCAATTACCTGGGATGTGGGCCGCAATGCCGCTCTCTAATTCCTCGGACACCGAGTACTCTCCGCCAGATCTCGCTCCACCTGGTCTAACCATCTTGATCGCTGCGCTCCTGGTCGTCGCGTTCCTACCGCATTTGAGGTCGTAAACATCATCTTTGCAGGGTAGTTGTCCGGCATTCTTGCAACATGCCCTGCCATCGTATTCGCCCAGCTTTAGCCACCTCTTGGATACTGCGCCTCCATACTCCGTTCCGAGTATTGGCACTAGGGAGGACTTGGCCAAATATCGACGAACAAGGAACCAGTTAACCATGATTCTGAGGAGAAAAATCCGCCAGGAGCAGGACAAAGAACGTCAAGAATTAGAACTAATCCAAGGCAGTGAAACGCGCAAGTTTTACGAGAAGCTGATCCAAACTGCTATGGGCTACACACCGACACCTGACATGTGTAGGAACGAGGGAAGGAATCTGATTAAAAAACGAACACGAGGAGGTTTTCGATGGATGTGTCCATGTAGATGTGGATGTGGATGTGTCGAATGGCGAAGTAGCAAAAGGAGGCGCATCAGAATTTAACCTAGGGGTGCCCATGGAAGGGTAGTAATTTCCCAGCACCTGAAGAAGTCAAACGAGAAATCGTGTTGCTTAAAATCAACAAAGCCACCAAAAACGCTAGCAACCGCTCTACACTATCCAGATTGGAAAGCAGAGAAGCTGCCGGAGGAACTGATGGAAGGAGTAGTTTGTTCCATCTACGAAAAGGGTGATCGGCTCAACTGCTGCCACCAAAGCTCGCATAACTCTAGTAAACGCCGCCTACAAGGGTACACTTCCTGATCCTGTTATGCCGCCTGTCACCAACTGCTCAAGGTTTCGTAGCGAATTATCAGGCGCGTCACATATTTATTGTCTTCAAAGCAGCATACGATACAGTCGATCGAGACCAGCTATGGCCGATTATGCACGAACACGGTTTTCCCAACATTCGATCGAGTGATGTGTTTCGTGCGCATCTCTTGGGGACACTTTCAAGTCTCTTCGAGACGCCGCAAGGGTTGAGTTGAGACAAGGTGACGGCTTTTCTATCTATGCTATTGAACATCTCTCTTGAGGACGTGATCATCCGACGGGTGGGTATCGAAACAAAAAGTAGCCAACCCTCTGGCTTCACAAATGGCTTTAAAGGTTCATAGCCAGCGACGAACAAGAAGTGGTAGATGAGGTCGTGTATTTTGGGATGCGCTGGTGCATCCAAGCGGGAAATCGGATCTGTTTTACCCTTAACGTTATGATCAAACTCCTATGCTAGACCAGTAGTTCTTTATGAACTTGAAGCTGTGACACCCGCGTCCTTATAGTGTTCGAGCAGAAGGTGCTGCGTACGATATCTAGTGGAGTACAAACTGAAAGCGTAGTGTGGCTTATGAATCTCGAGCTGTGGGCACCCCGGAGTCTGAAGAGTCGAAAGTCTGTTAACTACTTGGTTTCGCCGGTGACGCAAATGTTATAACACTAATCTCACAGAAGAGAACGGAAAGATTATCGGATGTGTCATCGTCAATCAATAAAGAGTGGGAGTTGGCGTATTATGCTGGCCCCTCAAATGTTTTCACTGATAGAAATGATAGAATGCTTGCAGGCAGAACATGGATGATGACTCATCGCACATACGTTTTCTCTTTTCACAGCTTGGAACAAAGTTACGCGCGTCAATTCCACCGAGTACGAAGTGAAACTGGTCGACACGGCCGGCCAGGATGAGTACAGCATATTTCCCGCTCAGTACAGCATGGACTTCCACGGGTACGTTCTGGTCTACTCGATTACGAGCCAAAAGTCCTTCGAGGTGATCCAGATCATCTACGAGAAGCTGCTCGATGTCATGGGAAAAGCCTAGTGAGTGGTTCGGTATTCATTAAATTAAAAGCAAATTGTAACCATCACTCTTTCTGCTCTTTCGTTGCAGTGTTCCAGTAGTGTTAGTCGGAAATAAAACGGATTTACATCAAGAACGAGCCGTCTCAACGGAAGATGGTCGAAAGCTAGCCGAATCCTGGAAGGCACAGTTCCTCGAAACTTCCGCAAAGCAAAATGAGGTAAGCGTGCGCATCACATGAATTTAGAAAGGCTTTCAACAAGCATCCTTTTTACCCTCCAGTCAGTGGCCGATATATTTCACTTGTTGCTACAACAAATAGAACGGGACAACGGAAATACCAGTGAAAAGAGCAGCTGCATCATATCCTGAATTGTCGGCGGCAGAGCTGCTTCCTTCCACAGCATCACCATCAGTATCGTCATCATCGCCTCCGCGCTCATTATTGCAGACTTCCGTGGTCAATGTTGGACTTAGTTACAACCTACGAATAGGACACGGTAACACACGGTGGGTGTCACTGTTACTTGCTGCTACTGATCACATTACTATACTACTATTCCACCACTTAGTTTCATTGCAATCGAAGAAAAAGACAAAAGCAATGTTTTTATTTACAAAGTTCTGGGTGTATCGGAGGGTGTTTAGGCCTCCTCGAAGCTGTGAGATTGAAAGTAAAATATCGACAGGAATATCGTAGGATTCATTCAAATTTAAAAAAAAAATTTAATGGTCAGGAAGTTGTTGAAGAAATAAAAACGAAAACGTGCGTGTGTGTGAATGTTCTCTATATGATTAATACAAATATTTTATCATTTCGAAACAGGCAAAAAGCGTCGTGAATGTATGATGAACTAGAATGGGGAAAACGTGAAAGAATATTTTAAAATGTACCTTAAAACTTTTCATTGAGAAAAATCGTTAGTATATTAGAACAACCAATGAAAATGAATTACAAACACCGAACGGAAATGAACTGAACCTGAAGCACAGGGCGGGAAGGCGCTTTACTCGTAGTAGCTAGGGAGATTGCAATGTACGAACAAACCGGAAAAGGATACGAAAGAAGCTTCTTTATTTTTCGATCCATTTTATTTGTGTTCACTCCAACTGGCCGTAAAGGAGATGTAAGGGGAAAATATTGCATCGACGGAACACTTCTAGCAGTTAATAACAAAATATACATTTTAGTGGTAAATCAATTGTACCCCCAACTGTGTATAGTCAAATCTAGAAAAAAAACGAACTCAAAAGCACACCGACGTAGGTCACACCCCTCTCCGAGATTAGTGAAGTCTAAGCAAATTACAATTGTAATGCACCACAAAACTAAACCAACGTCTATTGTCTTTCGACAAAAATTCGTATCAATTTATCGTTAGGTTCTAATTTTGTAGTTCGATTTGCCAACTGATTTGCCGGTGATAGCTTTCTATACCTGTTAAAGAATTAGTTTTTTCAGGACTACCAGTTCGATTAAGTTGGTATATCATTTTAGGAGCACGAAATGCGACAAACTGTTTTGTATGCAAAGTAGCATTAGTTGGGTCCCACACATAGCCATTAAAGAAAAAGGAAAACAACAAGGATAAAAACAAACGCATGCTTGTAATGTTTGATTTACTCAAGCAGGTCACACACAAAAAAAGCACAGCGGAAAAAATTACAAAACTGTATTTGTTTAACCTCTAAAAATGTAGCAATTAATCCTTAGCTTTAGTGCTTTTAGCGAGATTCCTTTTGAACATCAACAACCATCGTTCAGGCACAGGTGATTTAGAAATAAAACAAACTGTGGAATTTCCTACTACTACCCGGAATCATTTATTCGTACGTTTTTATCCTCTTTTCTGTTTCATTCAGTTTTCTGAAAATAATGTTGTCCAGTTGGAAGTGGACAAAGCATTTAGATTTGAACCCTATCTCCAGCAATCTCAGCAAGCTGATCTAAAATTTTACAATTTTTGTTTGACAGAAAAGAAAACAGAGAACACTCCTTATTGGATTCCAGTCGATTATCTTTCGGAAGATTTCATTTACTTCTCTCCTCAAGGTATGTGTGGTCAGGCCATCAAGCCCGAATGATGTATCCCAGGTAAGCTTTAATAAAGATCTGCAGTTTTAGGTCCGCCAAACCCCACTGCGTCTGATTGGTGTGCAATTGCCGCATCAATCTGTTCAAACCTGTTATCCCGGACGATGTCTTGTGTTCGTCAGAATCCGGTCAACGGACTTCGCTCAGCCCTAGGATTTCCAGCGTCTGGCTGTATGCTTTTCTTGCAAGTTGAGCCAGCTTAGGCTGCTTGGTAAGGATCAGTATGTATATTCCATGCTCCGATTTGTGTCCGTGTTTCATACTTAAGGTCGTTGTCAATAACCCAAAAGATCAAAGTAAGCGATACCGGAGTTGAATGTCGAATGTTAATTTTTTTTTCGCTCGCGTAATTTTTGGATACTCACTTATTCTGGTATGATGTCCTTTAGGAATACACCTGCATAACAATGTTTTGCCACCAAACTCGGCCCATGGCTGCGGGTCTCTAATGTTCCACACTTTCTAAGTTTTGAACTTGGTCGTCTAACCATCGGGCACGCCCCCCTACGTCTGCCACCAACCGAATTCGAGGCGAACAACACTTTTGCGGAGTAGTTTTTCGGCATACTCACAACATGTCCCACCTGCTGTATTCTACCAGCTGTAGACTACAACTTTCTGGATACTGGGTTCGCCGATGAGATGCACTAGCCAGTGGTTCGTAGGGTCTTGTAGAGTAAACTTCCGGTAAGAATATGTCTGCGTGTTTTTTTTCTACTGTAGATGTTATCCGGCGTCATCAACATCGCGCTCGGTTCCTCCTGCTAACAGGCACCTGGTTTTAGTCGTATTCACCACTAATCCAATTTCACTGCTTCACGTTTTAGTTTGGCATACTGCTCAGTACCTCCTGGAACGTCCTTCCAACAGGGTCCACGTCCCCTACTAGCACTGTTTTTACAAAGTAGTTGTGGTAACCGAATTATGACTAATTTCAGTCGTAATCCAGTTTCTTCAACTAAATGGACCTAAAGTGTGAGATATGTTATTTCTTTCAGTGTTTTATAGCTGTCATCGACAGCAATCTCTGTTTGCCAGATCAGTCAGGTACAGAAAATACAAGTGACAACATTTTGTTATACCGTTGATACGAATAAATAAACCGTAATTCGAAACCGTAATGATTTATATCGTGAAGTAACGCGACATTACATAAAGTGTGCTACTTGGGTCGTCAGCGAAACAGATAAATTGGCTAGATTTATTGAAGATCGTGTCCCGCATGTTAAAATTCGCACGTTTCATAACACTTTCTAGCGCGATGTTGAACAGGAGACAGGAAATACCATCGCCTTGTCGAAGTCTGCTGCGTGTTTCAAACGGGTTTGAAAACGCGCTCGATATCCGCACATAGCACTGTACACCATTCGTTGTGGCCTTAATCAGTCTTGTCAGCTTCCCGGGAATGGTCGATTACATCGCAGGCGACCTTGAAATCTATGAATGGATGGTGAGTAGGAGCTGGATATTCGGAACACTTTTGGAGGATCTGTCGCAGTACAAAGATTTGGTCCGTTGTCGATCGCTCGTCCACAAAACCGCTTGATAACTTCCCACGACTCTACTTGCTAGCGGCGATAGACGACGAAAGAAGATCGGAGAAATCACTTTATAGGCAACGATGAGAATGGTGATCGCTCGATTGTTTTCACATTCCAACTAGTCGTCCTTCTTGTGTATTGGGCATATGTCTCCCTTCTTCAACTGCTTCGGTAACTGTTCTGTTTTCCAGATCCTGACTATCAGTCGATGCAAGCATCTATGCCAGCTGCCTTGTTATTCTTGAGCTGTTATATTCCTTTGATTGATTTAAAACTTGTCAGCAATTATGGGCCCAATTTTGTGAGCCTTGTCTGGCAACTCGAGCCGAATCGGTCAATGTCGAGCCCAAAGGCCTCTTCTACTGCTCTACGATTGATTCCGCTGATATCGACGTCAACGGCAAAACCAAGAAACATGAGATTTCGTGATGATATTCCAGTTCGCAGTTCCTTTTCACGTTTACAAACATGTTTATTTGTATATCAAAAGTCATTATCCCTTGTGGACTTAGATTAAAAATTGTGTGCTATTATTAAAATAAAAAAAAAACGATTTTCAGCACGTTACGGCTGACGTCCGTCAAAACAGGCACGAAAACGGTTAAACTGGCGTTGTAGACCGGTGATCGTGCTGAAGCTGCTGCAGTTTACATCACTCCATTCACATCACATTCACGAATATGAAGAGGGTCTAGGTCGATAATTCCTCCAGCGGGCAGTCCGATAGATTTTCAACTTTTGAGTACAATTTGAGGTCGTCTGCAAACAAGACTCGCGGACCTTTAAGCAGGTAGTTGACGCCATTGTAGCAGATAAGGAATATTAAAGGACCCAGATGGCTGCCTTGTGGGATTCCAGAATGAGCAGTGAACGATCCTGACAGACTGCCCTCAATGTTCATCTTTAAGCAGTTTTGCCACCCAGGTACATAACCGAGGGTAGACCGTCTTCTTGTCGTTGCTCGTTGACATATTTCCGAAAAGATTTAGGGTTTAGGGTAGCCTCGAAAGTCCTCGTCTCACGCCGGCCAGCAGTGTCACGACGCAGCCTGGTGTGCCTATCGTAAGGTCGCCTGCATCCGATCGCGTGCCTTCTGTGTACTACCAGAACTATCAGAGGATTACGGACTAAAATTGCTCGGCTGCGATTAATGTTATCAAGTTGTGAGTAATTGTCTTCACGGAGACGTGGCTGCGGGCTGATATCGGTAGCCATGAAATTTCGCCTGTCTATGCTATATTCCGTTGCGACCGTGATGAACTGACCAGCAATCACTCACGAGGTGGTAGAGTGCTGATTGCAGTTAATAACTCTCTGGATTGTGAATCCATAACTCTTCCTAACTGTGACGAACTCGAACAAATTGCCTTCCGTATTAAGCTGCAGCATCGTTTACTTACCAACACAGTGTGTTTTGGATTGTCTTTCAGAATCGGACATAATCTTGTCAATAGGCGATTTCAATTTACCGGACTTGAGGTGGAAGGCCGACGATGATATTAATGGGTATAATCCTTCGAGTGCCTCAGCTGAAATTGAGTTACACTTTACAGACGCAATGTTTCTAATGGCTTAAGACAAATTAATCATATTGCCAACACAAATGGTAAGCTCTTGGACCTGGTATTTACCAATACCCCATACTCTGCATGTGACTATGATCTGTGGAACTCTATTTTTGCGGACATGGAGTGGGACAATCGATTTTCTAGCACTGACTCAGTTGTCCAGATGCTACTTGCTGTCAATGATTCACTTTTAGGTGTTATCACTAGACATGAGACCCCTCAGCTTCGAAACCTTCGTAATAACCTCCGTAAAATGCGCAACCAATATTTCTTTACTAAAAGCGAATCTGATAGAGCTAAACTTCGGGAGCGTGAGGAGGATGAGTACAAAGCTGGTTTTACCGCAACATATGAAACTATTTGCAAAGGATTCAGTCTGCCGTTGAACAGGACCCCTCCTGTTTCTGGAGTTTTATTAAGAAACGTAAAAATGGCAACAATATTCCTCCATCGGTCAACTTCGAAGGAACAACTTCTCACTCGAGCTCAGAATCAGCTAATCTTTTCGCTACGTTTTTCGAGGGCGTATTTGGTAAAGCATCGCTCGTTCAGCGACACAATTGCTTTGAGCATATACCGTTCCGTGACATTAATCTACCTTGATCTCGATCTTGAAGATCTCGATTCAACGAAAGGATCCGGAACAGATAGTCTACCGCCAGTATTTTTAAAAAACTGCTCCGTTTCGCTTGCATCGCCGATTGCCGCTGTTTTTAACCGCTCAATCAGTAGTGGATCGTTCCCAATTGCATGGAAAATGGCGTCCATCGTGCCGATCCATAAGTCCGCAAGTTTCAAATCGGTCACCAATTACCGTGGCATATCCATACTTTGCAGCCTCAGCAAGGTATTCGAAAAACTACTCCATACAACTATATACAGGTCAGTTGCACCGATCATCTCTAACAGCCAGCATGGATTTATGAAGCATCGTTCGACAACATCAAATCTTATGTGCTACGCCACAGCGATATCACGTGAGCTAGAAGCTAAGCGGCAAGTGGATACTATCTATTTTGATCTCATTATCTCATTATTGAAAAACTGAACTACATCGGATTTCCCTCATGGTTTACCGAATGGCTTTACTCATACTTATCCGATCGCAAAGCATTCGTTACAGTAAACTCCGTGCGCTCCAGAACATTTGACATATCGTCTGGTGTCCCTCAAGGCAGTGTGCTTGGTCCGCTCATCTTTATAATTTATATTAATGACCTGTATGGTATATATAATGCCAGTCCCACTACAGTTAGCATACACGCCTCTCACGCCGAGGACCCGGGTTCAAATCCCAACCCCGCAGAAGTCACGAATGACCCAAAACTGGTTAAAGTGACTATAATCTAAACAAAAAAGGCAGTATGCTTGGCCCGCTCATCTTTATAATTTATATTGATGAGCTGGTCGAGCTGCTGTCATCATCGAAACTATCGTTTGCCTGACGATCTAAAAAATTTCGGGTGATTGTTGCGCCTGCCGATTGTGTCGCATTACAGGAGGATATTAATCGTTTACTAGTCTGGTGCATTGACAACGGCATGCGTGTTAGCAGCAATAAGTGTAAAGTAATATCATACAGTCGCCGTAACACCGTTTTTCTTCATCAATACAGCATGGGACCGGATTGTCTGCAACGTGTTAACTCTATTCTCGACCTAGGCGTTACTATAGACTCTAAATTGAGGTTCGACGAGCATATAAGTAGAGTCACTCCTAAAGCATACACCGCGCTTGGGTTTGCGTCTGGATTCACTGACATTTATTGCCTCTAGACGCTATATTGCTCTTTCGTACGCATCATTTTGGAGTATGCTTCTCCACTTTAGGCTCCCGCACACGTAACCCAGATCCTTGCGATTGAGCGAATTCAGAAAAAAAAAATTTGCGATTCGCCTTGCGTCAGCTACCGTGGAATGATCCAGTCAATCTTCCCAGTTACATAGACCGTTGTCAACTGATTAGCCTGGATACACTCGCAGTCCGGCGCGTCAAACAGCAGCGTGTATTTATATTTGACCTTATAACAGGCAATGTGGATTGCCCGGAACTCCTGTACCTGATACCGTGGAATGTACCTCCTCGTCGGCTTTGGAATCCACCGTTATTGGCCTTCTAATTCCACAGAACAAATTATGGTGTGAATAATTGTTTTAATGTCTGCTTGCGTTCCTTCAACGACGTTTGTAATGTGTTCGATTTTACTCTGTCTAGCAATAGAATTCGAGGCTTGAGTTAGTTATTAGGTAAACAATCTGTACGACGTAGTCGAAGATGTTGAAATAAAATTAAATTAGAAAGCAAGAACGACTCAGGCGTTTATAACTCGTGTTGATCGACAGGTAGTGGTTGCGGAGGGGCAGAGTCCTGTATCTCGAAATTTTTTTTAGAGCAGCTTGCCTTTCGGATTTGAGACGACGTAGCATAGTGTTTGGTCAGGGTATCTGGTTCTGAGCAGAAGCACTTCTTGTGGGAACGTGGCAGTCGATAACGTAGTTTGAAACATTAGAAAAGGTCGTAGCGGCAGTGTTTATAGTCTTTATATCGTCATTATCTAAAACTATGCTCCAATTAATGCTATTTAAAACATTTAGACGAAATCGGTATGGGCGAAATCGTAGAAGACGAAAAGATGCGCAATATTTGCTTCACGAAGTATTTGTTGACTAGTAGTAACCAACAGAGCTGGACGATCTGCTTAACAAACGGGGAAGGTACCACTTCCGGGGCCTGGTTACGAACACTAACAAAGCATAAATCATGGAGGAGCCCATTCTCGTTGGGTATATCGTCTACTTGAACGGTTGCAGTACTATAGCAATCGAGTAATTCAATATTAATTGGCGATAAAGTTGACGAACCGATGTCAGCGTACAGGTACCCTTACCACCCAGAATAATATGTCAACCGACGCATATGCTATCGTTGCTACTCCGTTAACTGAATTAATATGTGCATTCAGAACAATAGGGTCTCGGATGCGATCAGGAGGTAAATAGATAGATTTACTTTACTTTGCTCGACTGGTGGTAACCACTCGATGTTTTCGATGACGAAGATCTGCAACTCCGCTTCCCGTAGCTTCGCGGCTGTTGTGCACACTTCGATCACAGTGAAAAACCTCGTAGTTCGGCCGAAATATCTGCCGAGAGTATGTACGTTTGTCAAGTCAGGTTTCGGGCAGCACAATTATCTCGTACGGACTGTCGGCGCATGCTAGCAGGTAGTCAGGAACACTTGGTTCATACCACCAACGTCCTGGTAATAGACGTGGATGGGACGAAATTCTGAGAAGTTCGATGGCGATAAACTAAAAGCGGAGAACGGATCAACAGTGGAGTTGGGATCAACGATTTCAAACTTGCCTGACAGGAGAATTTAGAAGCCCCGTTCCCTGCACCCGCCAGTAGGACCGGTACGGCTGCTGGTCGCTGGCTGGAAAGGCTCAACTACGGCGGGGAGGTCGGGGACATCCATAATTCCATCTACAGTGCGTCCCAGAATGACGTTGAGCGATGAAACATGCGGTGCGGTTGTCTGAAGTCACGGTCATTCAAATTCGGCTGGTAGGAACTCGGCCAAGTATCAGGATTCAAGGCTGCATTTTTGTACGCCATGAGAATATCAACTCTAAAGGAAATGAGGTCACGGGGTGGAAATGCGAGGAATACACCCAGAATAACTTGAGTGGGGAGCTGACCACAAGCTTTTCGGGGTTCTTATCGAGTTTGGTGCCAGAAGTCGGTTTATTCGGGGTTTTCAAGCCCAGGTAGTGCTCGCATTGCGGTTGCTGCATTGATCTTATCGGAGACCTCGGCAACCTCGTTGTTGTTTCGCACAATTTCGTCTCTTGGCTCCGAGACTCCGTTCATTTGCCATTATTCTAGCATTATCTGTCACAACTCGTTTCTTTTAACGGAATCTTACGCTGCCTTAAAGTCTACGAACAGATGATAAGTCTACAGGATACAACTGTACACGCAGGATAAACATTTGATCCGTCTTGGAGTGACCCTCACTTGGTCACTCTCTATGGCATTCGGCATCAAACCGGCCGAAACGCTGTCTCCCACGCATCGTGCCCGCCACCTCTCCGGCAGTTGTTTCAATGGCACCATGAGTGTTCCTCCAGCCAGCCTCCAAAGCTTCCTACTTTTCTACGATTTGTTTATCGACCGTATTGATCGATCTGAGAGCTAGCGAGTCTACATTTGGATGCCTCCAGGTGTGTTTCAGAATATTCAGGCGTGGATATTCTACTTTCTAACGCCACGGTTGTAGATGTGGTACTTGAAAGAAGTATCTGGTAAAACTTCCTAGCCCTAGGAGTCCGAGATTGGCTGAAAAACAGTAGAAAACAGGTAGGAAAAAATAGCGAGAAAATTTCCGACACTACTTTTAAAATAAAACAACCAACAACTTTATTCGAAACTGCTTAAAAATCAACTGCATCCAAAAACGCCAACTCCTCATCCGGATCACGCTGTTCGCCAAGCGTGACCAAAAAGTCCGGCTCCGGTAGCACAACAGCTACCCTCGGCGGCTCGGCCTTCGACGCGTTCGATGCACTGTCGTCTTTCGTCGTCGCATCTTCCTCTCGGGGCACAAATTCAAATCCACGAATTATGCTCAGCGTACCTTCGGAAAGTGGTCGTTGTTCGGTGCGTGCTTCGGTGGTGGTTGGTTCTTCGGTCTGGTGCTGCTCATTCGCGTTCGCCTTTTCCCGTCGGGTGAAAATGTTATCCTCGTCGCCGAGGTCCAGATCGAATTCGTCATCAAGCGATGACAGTTGACTTACTAGCATGGGATTTTGGGATGGTGGTTTAATGGGGCGATTTCTCGTCTGCGACGAGAGGGTAAATCGATAGCGGGATGTTGACTGTTCCGCGGGGTCGGTTTCACCGATGGGACCAACTGTTGTGTTGCGGCCCTGGGATGAGATAGGATCTCGACTAGGTTGCTTGAGAACAAATTTGTTAACCACTCTCAGCTCTTGTATGGGCTTTGACAGTAGAGCATGATTGCTGCTAAATCTCTCGTCGCCACCCTGCTGGGTTGGCTTAGTTTTGAACAGATCAGAATCGTCAAACATACTGGCGTTGGATTTTGTCGTTTGTAAAGTGGGTGCCACACATTTACCGACTGAATCCGGTTCTTCATCATTATCGTCCATAAGATTACTGATATCAAGCATTGCATTGAACGATTCCTCTCGTGAAGTTTTTGGCTTTCCACTTGCTGGTGGAAAATTGAGATCCAGCTGACTCGCTCGTGGCGCGGCCGCTGATTCTGGATGATCGCTAGATTTAGCTGGTTGGGTGGCTTTCGAAAGCTCATGCATGAAATTTTGCCTCAAATTACTTAAAATCGAGTCCAATTCATTGGCAGCTACATTATCACTTAGGTTAGGATTCGGTTCTACCAACTCCTTCGACTTTTGCTTGGTAGAATTCTTAGAAGGAACAGAAACTTTTAATTTTTTGACCGTATTTCTCTTCATTTGAGTGAATGAATATTTGGAATACAAGTCGCCTTCTTCAATAGTCTTACGTTTTTGCTGGCCAGCAGTTTCTTGTTTTCTTGCGCAGTTTTTATCTGGTTGATTGTTGTCCAATTCTTTGAGGACCTGCTCTTCAAATTGGCTTCCTGACTGAGTGCTATCTAACCGGTGAGCCGGAGCCGCCTCCATTTGGGCCTTTTTGGCAGCTTGCGCATCAAGATACTGGTCGATCTTGGCTCTGTCCACTTGCTTCGGCAGTGAAACTTTCTGCACCGACTCAGTCAAACCTAGTTGGTGCAAAATTTTATCGATTTCTTCGTGACTAGGTCCCAGTGGGAGCGGGGATCGAATCAGATCTAATGGGCCTATAACCAATCCAAAGCCCCAGCTGGATTCCATCAGTCGAATAACGGTCATAGCATCCAGCAGATTGACTTCATCGCGAAACATCAACCGGGCATGGGATTGCGAAAGGCGCACTAAACTGTCCATTAAACGCACCGTGACTCGTGCTTGATCGCGTTGCAAACTAGCTCGGCATTGCTTATAGTATGCACCTGGAACAACCGGTAAAAAAAATCTATTTATTTAATATTAAATGGAAATCTATCTATTCGCTTACTTAGAACCGCATTGGCGTCGTCCGAAATCTTCGGATGAATGTCCTTAATAGCTAGGAAATGCGTCTGCAGCCTTTCCAGATTCCAATGCCCACCCGAGGGAGTTTGATCAAACTTCTCCTTTGCACCGTCAACTACCGACGAGGAAAGGATGTGATTGTTCTTCAGCAGATCCCATTCCGAGTCCCTGCCATCGCACAGGGTCAAAACCAAATCGAACCGACTAAGCAGTGGACCCCCAATACCCAAGCTCGAACTCTCCACCATATCGGCCATCGAAAAGAGATTCCTCGGATTGGTTGCCGCCATCACCACGCATCGGGTGCTCAACTTGCATAGCAGTCCCGCTTTGGCGATACTAACCGTCTGCTGTTCCATCGCCTCGTGGATCGAACCCTTGTCCGTCTCGCGCATCCAGCTAAACTCATCGATACAGCAAACTCCCCCGTCCGCCAGGACGAGTGCTCCAGCCTCCAGGTGCCACTCACCATTCTCCTGCACTGCAGTTGCCGTCAAACCAGCTGACGAGCATCCTATGCCGGTCGTAAAAACCGACCGTATTGCAATTTCCGAGGCACACTCCAGCAACCGTGACTTCGCTAGGCCGGGATCACCCGCCAACAGCAAGTGCGAGTGACCTCGAACCGTTCTTCCACTACCGAGAAACCGCTCGGTACAACTCGCCAACGACAGAGCCACCGCAAGCTTCACCGGGTACATGCCGTGAATCTCCGGACATATCGACTGTATCAGAAAATCTCTCGCCGCAAGTTCGCCGATTTCCTTCACCATACTGTCCCACTCGACACGCGTAAAAACCAGATGCTCGGGAAGTTCCTTCCCGAAAGTCATTTTGTTCTCCTCCTTCGATACGCTGTTCGCCCTCATGGCGATCGTGACCAGCGTGCGTTTATCAGCAAGACATGGACCCCAGCGTCGCTCCATGGTTCCCACAACGGTCACACAATCTCCTGGCTGACAGCTGTCCGCCAAGTCATTTTCTAGCGTTATCAAAAGCGTAGCCGGAACATTGAGATCACTCATAATCTCCTGAATACGCACCTCCTGATAGTCCTGACAATAGTCAGGCTGCGGTTGAGCGCTCTTCTGCTGCAGATAACCCTTGCATCCGCTTTCGTTCGCCAGCGGACAACCACTGGGTGGATTAAACACATAACTTTCCTCGTACAGTGCTTCAAGAACAATTTCATTTTTACATCGGCTACACACATACTGTCGTTTGTACTCCAGCGGCCGGGCCTGGGTCATACGGCTGACGGTACCTTTCACCTGCAGGAACTGCCCGACCTGATCGTTACCCGGGTACGTACCGGCTTTCCGTACGGCTTGCGCAACGGTCAGCGGCATGCCGA
This sequence comes from Sabethes cyaneus, assembly GCF_943734655.1. Classification (NCBI taxonomy): domain Eukaryota; kingdom Metazoa; phylum Arthropoda; class Insecta; order Diptera; family Culicidae; genus Sabethes; species Sabethes cyaneus. The sequence goes on from NC_071355.1 coordinate 22,215,899, forward strand.
CGAACCGAACGTGACAGTTTTGCTTGATCTGGAAGCCCGGCTCGAGAAACATATTGCCCTCGATGAGTGACTTTTGTGCCTCTACGAGACTCGAGTCCCATTTTGGAAGCTCTTGGCGAGAGTTCTGCAGCAGTGCCTGATACAGGGCAGGTTGTTTCCGATGTAAATGTGCTAAGCTGTGCCGAAAAAAAACATGTAGTAACTTGTTTGCAACATTTTAGACTGCCACTCTTCCTTACCTCACATTCAGGGAAACGTGAATCAAATCGTCTGGATTGTTGAGGAGATTGGTGATTTCCTCGTCATAGTTTCGCATTAAATATTGCTGCATTTTTTTTATTTCTTACCGTTCAAAACATATTGTTGTACTTGCTGCTTGTGACTAGAAAAGGTCTCACTTAAGTTTTTACACTAGCGCAGTTAGTTTTTGGAAACTATTAATCAAACACCACTGAAAATAACAAAATGATTTATTTAATAAAGTTCGTTAACAATCAACTACCGGAACCACCGGAATAACAGCAGCAAGCACTAACTGCAATCTGCAACAAGTGGAATGTGTGGGAAGTTTCGTTGAGTGCTGTTTACGGCGCGCTTTTGAAGGCTGGTACCGAATGGCCGAAACACAAATGGCCGAATCACGAATTGCCGAAGATGAATTTCAACAACAGTCACAGAAGGCCGAAATTTCATTTGGCCGAATTTTCTCAGCATGAGGCATTATGTCGACTAACATTTGAAAGGGGCGGATAAGCCAACTGTCAAACAGAACGACCCAATAGAAAATTTTGACAGATGCTGTTTTACGCATCTATCGACGAAATAGGATGCCGAAGAAATCAACCTATTAATCAACGGACTTTGTCGGATCGCGTTGGGTGGTTGTCTCCGTCACCCGACGCATTGGTATATTTAATCTGTTACCGTCGGGTAACGATTAAATCAGATGATGATCGGTTTACTCTGTACAGAATGATGTTTTGACAGCTAAGTCTGATTGATTTTTGAACAAGGCCAGTTTACTTTTAATTTACTTGTTCTTTATTTGAATAGCTAGGTAAGTATCCTTTACATAAAAAGACAGCTGCATTGAATTTGTAACTTATTATCGCAATTTCAGTTGGAATTTCGCACTGAAAATTATCGTGCGACTATTTTTTCCTATCGGATTGTGGAGCCACACAACCGAGATAGAGGTTAGGTCCAGTAACAAGCTGCTCTTGACTCGGTTTATATCTTCCTTAAAGGAACTCCGTCCGGATTTGCGTCGCCGTCAATGCGGCATGGAATCATAAAGGTCCTGCGACAAGTTCATCTCCTTTGTCACGGTGGGAACAGATTGGTTCTGCGGAGGAAATTGATCGATTGGCTTCATGAAGAATGAGCAGGTTAGTGAAATTAAACTATAGGAGTCAATATAAGTGTTCGTGTATGTTCCACAGAAGAGAGAAATTTCTTCAATGAACAGCTTTTTTCGATTCCAATTAATTACCTTCTGATCGTTACAGATTGTCATCGCGCCGACGTCGCTCGTGCTATTTCAAGCAGTCTTCTTCGTTCAACTCGGTCTTGGGCCGCTGGTCGCCAATTCTCAGAAGTCGAAAGTTGCTTTTAAACTAGTCGAGCGATCACGCACGGTGGGCATCTCTGTTCCTGAGGCAGGAGGAGTTGTTGAAGAGGGCCAGTTTCAGGGCATTATTAGGAGCATTTTTATTAGAATTAGGTTTGGTTCTATAGACTTCAATATAATGCTCAAATTGATCCACCTATTTTGTCTGTATTGATAAATTTTATGTCCCGAATAATCGACCTATTTCGTATGGTTCCGTAGGTTACAAAATTTTCTCCATCGATTAATCCACCTATTTCGTATGATTTACGTATTTCGGCATCTGATTCCTCCACCGATTTGATCGGCTTTGGTAGGCAAGTTAACTACATACACCAATTAATCCACCTATTTCGTCGGTATATTGACAAATTTTATCTCCCGATTAATCAACCTATCTCGTTTGGTTTCATCAGACACCTTTATTTCATCATCCGACTAAACAGCCAATTTAGTCGGTTTTAGTCGATCGATTAAACATACCGACGAATCGGTAGATCGCCCTGTTAAACTCCCATAAGCGTCGTTGCAACAATCGGTCGATTCGTCGGGTCCAAAATCGGGCGATTCAGCCGACGCGAACCTACTAAATCGGGGGAAAAGTAGGGGGGATTTTTTATCGGGTAGTCACTCTAATTTTCCTATATGCTGCTCCAGCAAAAAGTAACTCTCACTCGTTCTGTTTGACAGTTGGCTTATCCGCCCCTTTCAAATGTTGGTCGACATATATAATTACCATGTACCCCCGCTGGAATGACGTTCTTTAATCTGAACTCCGGTGATATGAAAGCATTCACATTAAAAACTGACCTGGCGTAATATGATCCAGTTGACAGTTAAGACCGGGCAAATGAAAAAAAACGGTCAGTCCCGGCGTATAGTGGTTAGCATTCACGCCTCTCATGCCGATCCCGCAACCCAACCCCGCAGAAGTCACGAATGACCTACCCAAGTAATAACGGTAGCTGAATTTCAAGAGCAATGGCTGTTTACGGGTTGGTTTAAGGCGATCAAAACTGCATATAGTAAGCACTAAATGGCGTTTAAATAAGCGATGTTTAAGCTTAAGTTCTACTAAAAAATCTGCTTCTAAACAGCCATAAACATCAAACCGGTTTACGGCTGCTTAAAGTGGCTTTACAAACTTCTACCAAGTTTTCTTTCGGTTCACAGCACACATACTGCCGTTAGCGCATAGAATTTCGCAATTCGGCTGACAGCAAAAGTTTGTCAGTTATCGACATTATCGACTGCTTCACGCTAGGCGGGTCAGGTGTAAAGATATTCTTATGTCGAATTTGTTTATTCAATCCGGTTTGAAATTGGATGAATTTTATCTGTCAGATAGGAGCAAATGAACACAAAAAGTTCATCCAGTTCCAATCCGGATTGAATAAACAAATTCGACATTACTGTCTGTTCTGCAGATGCAAATGGGGCGGATCACACGGTGAGTGCTACAGAGACTGTAGATTACAGAGGCGCCGAGGCTCAAAACCCGCTAAATTTTTAACGAAAGCGGAGAATTACCTTTATTTATGATGGTACTTGTAGGGAACGAGCCGAGTTAGATGAATCAGCGTAAAACAAATCTAATGAAACTGAATTATTTACTTGAGTGTAGCTGACACCCCTTGCATAGGCAGAATACAGTCAAACGAACGATAAGAGACAAGGAGAGAAATGAATCGTTCAATATGAGACTTACGCATACCGTGGCATGATATAGCATTCTCTAAACAAGAGTCAGTTTTTGGACGAACGTAGACTTTGATGGACGTTGTTCCGTATTCCGGAGGACTCGGTTGAAAATAACCGACGGACACGACAGTACTCTCCGTTTTGTCTCTGTAATCTACAGTCTCTGTAGTGAGTGCTTATGGATCTAAAGATGGCGGGTTTAATTCCCGGAAAAAAAGACATGCATTTTTAAGTAGCTAGCTTTAATTATACGAATTCAAGTCATTCCAAATTGAAAATATCGCGTTCGAAACATTTCACAGCAAAATAAAAAAAGGCTGCGCTCCATTTTTGAAATTTTAAAATAGATTTTTTTTGGCTGCATAAAGGTTGATGAAGCGTTGATTAAGCGACTGGACAAGCAGATTGCAAAACTATTGCTCGTTCTAAAAATAGAATTGACAGCATTGCGCAAATTGGCTTTTTAAGAGCGCAAAAAAGTTTCTCTTAAGCTTTATTGCAGCTTTGAAAGCGACTATTAATTAGCCTGAAGCTTGATAAAATCACCAGATTTAGATGTTTAATGTTGGAGACGTGGACATCCCTACATCGTTACTGTCGGAGACGTCGACATTCGTAACATCGTTACGGCCAAGCTCTCTGGTCACAGTGACAGCTGTCATCAGTTGATGCTCGCCAGTGCTGACAACAGGACGTTCACGTTCCTGTTCCGTTTTGCCGCGAAAATGAGACTCGCACAATTGTACCTCGTTATTGTTTAATAAAGTTAAGTTTTAAATTTGTTTAATGTACGGGTCGTGTTTTATATTCATCATTTCGGTCACCTCCGAACGCGAACCGTAACAGTGGCGACGCGAACGTAACATTTAAGAGCTGAAAAAAGGGTTTTATTTCTAAACCTAAACCATAGATCAGCCACAAGTTGAATAAAATTAGCTATAAAAGCGTTTGATCAGCCTGAAATTGTTACTTGGGTAACTATTCGATGAAAAAACATGAATTAAGCTGGAATCACACTGACCATCAGCGAACATCATCGGCAACGTATCGTAACGGAATGTCAGTGACGGTCACATGCATCTTCAATGAGCGCATTCACACGAGTGCCTTGACGTTCCGTGATGTAACGTTCCGAACGCACGGCGAACGTCACGAAAAATTATAGGTTTTAAGCGCTAATGGTAAATGATTGAATAATGCGCTCCAGAACTATAGTGATATATCACGAAGTTTCACTACCTCTTTGTCAGCAACTCCTCTCTCTACCTCCTCATGGTATCATCCGGGGTACGTCCCTTAGTGGAAATCGGACAATCGGTGGAAACTAGGGTCGTATGCGGACAGAGAAAGGGCGCTCGTGCCAAGGCTTAGTATAAACTCTCCGCTTGCAAGACCAAACCAAAGCTCCTAAAGGAGGATGGCTTAGCTGTTATCCATGGCTATTATGTAAAAACTTGAATGGATAAACCCCTAATCCAAGGTGTGAAGCAACCCGTGCGGGGGGATGAATGATGGAGGGGGTTCTATAAATTCTCTCACCGCAACGGAGCCAGTGGAGTACCAAGGCGCCATGCACAGCAATTTGTCATTGCTGCATCAAGCCGGTCACTGATGCAGTGGACGATTTCTTACCGGGCATGCTCTCTCTCCCCAAGCAGCACTTGCAACATCTTCCATGTTGCTATTTAGTCTTGTTTAAATTGCAAAAAACTTCACTGGTTACAGTATTGAAACACGCAACAAATAAGCAACTTCATGTTATTAATACGTTAGATTCAGGTTATCCAACACTTATACTGGCTGTCACAAATATATTAGTCTATCCAGCTTTCCACGAGCGATAACGGCGGATATTGAGCACAAGTGGGCACAATCTTTTGACATTCATTGAAGGAGCGTCGAGTTCGCCCTGACGGAGTTACTATGGATACATTCATGATTGTTTGTTGTTCGAATGTAAAAATGTAAACATTGTTCAATTTTGCAGATCAGCTAAAGAGGAACATAATTGAACGGACAAGTTTTATGGATTGTGACTTTGCAGTTTTCGCAAATTTCAGGGAGAATGTCCAAATACACAACGGAAAGTTTCTTATCAAGTCGAGACGCTGTTCGAGAGCAAACTTGACAACGGCTCGACCAACATGAAGTTGATGTTTGCGTTAATGTGTAATGTTTCGAATGTTTAATTCGCACGATTGTGAAAAAATATTCTGAGCCAGTGCCTTCAGCAAATTATGGCCGCAAACCACTATAAAAGTTTGAATCCCTTCAGTTATGTTCCACTTCAGCTGAATTAAAATTAAACAATGATTACATTTTTACACTCGAACAACAAACAATCATGAATGTATCCATATTAATTCCGTCAGGGCGAACTCGACGCTTCTCCAATGAATGTCAAAAGATTGTGCCCACTTGTGCTCAATATCCGCCATTATCGCTCGTGGAAAGCTGGATATCTCTTGGGATATCTAGTAACATGAAACTTCATCGCAACATCGTGTTATTATAATGTCATTGCTAAACAATAATGTCACATGATGTTGCATCATGTTGATTACGGCATATTTTTAAATAAAATGTAACCAAACAAATACAATCAATGTAACATCATATTCCGCCATATTTTTATGAAAAAACATTTTTCAGCGAAGAAATGTTTTTATTTTAGCAATAATTACACGAACATTCATCAGGAATCCATGACATTTACTAAAATATTATTTGATTTCAGTATCTAGTTCGATTTTACACCGCTTTTTTCTATCGTAAACGGATTCTTAATCTGACTGGTTTAATTCTTTAAACTGGAAAATTAACAAATTAATAACTTTCACGAGGCGCATCAAATAATACAAAGCAAAATGTTTTGCATGATAAATTTTGAATGGCATGAAGATTAGCTCATAATAGGCCCAAAAAACTAAAGTTTTGTTTTGCATTAAGGATATTAATGTAAATAATTTTCGTCTTGGAGATCAGAGAGGAAATTTGCTTCCTGATAAACATAATTCGCGATTACAAAGTTGCTCATAATTGTTTGGTTTTAGTCCGAGGAAAAAAGAGAAGAAAGTATTTTTGTTTTTGTTTTCACGCAAGTTTTGACAACGCGGCATATAGGATTTCGCGGGAGTGCGAACAGGCTTAAAATCTCTTTTAATATCGTAGTCGCGAATGGATAGATAATGCGCATTGATGTTTCATAAAACATATGTGTAACAATTGGTTGCATATAGACTCCACACCTCTTGCGCTTTTTCAATCACATAACAGTTCGATAAAGGTAACTGATGCGAACTTTTACCACAGAGAACAGACATTCATCTTAATCTCGCGGAATGTGTAAAAATCAAAAACCGCCATTTTGAAATTAAGTGGTAATGCTCCCGCAACGTGGCGCTCACATCACTTAGAGGTTTTGCTTGCCATCAAAGCACTCGTCGCATTTTCGCTAAAACATTTCCTAGTTGCCACAGTAACCTGCATATTATTTGTTTATTCTGCTTCTACCAAACTAAAAACAAAACCTCTCTATAGGAAACGACAGATAACAGGTTTTTCAGAAGACGCTCAAGCTAATAAAGTTAATTCTAGTGGCGCATTGGTGAAATCAACCGCTGTTTAAATAATAAAAGGACCAAAATTGGATTAAAAAACGATAGCCATAGAAAAAAGAAAAGCCTTGCCATTGCTGTTGAGAAGTTCAATGAAGTTGTGGAATTTGGCTGTCCTTGGTAACGTAGAAGCAGCAATCCGCCCTATGTACTTTCCGTATGTTTGTTAATATAGTAGCTGGAAGTACCACTTGATAGATTTTTCAGGTTTTATTTTAAAATGTAGCTCAGTACATACCTCAACCGAATAATTCGATGTATACTCCTTGCCAAGAATTATTTGAGATGGGCAGTCGAATGTTTTTAATCATCGTTGCTTGTTATTGAAATTCAATAAACAACTTAATCGAGCCACAGTCGTTGTTACGGTAACTGGATAATAGTTGCCAGTAAATCAAATATGCGAAACATCGTATAGAAAAATATATTGATTATGGCAACATTGATGCAGTTTATTTAGCGCACCTTAAAAGAGATGTCGCTAGTGTGTTATTTAAAACCTTACACACCATTTGAAAGATATTTTGTATGAACATAAATGTCTGTTCTCTGTGCTTTTACCATACTTGAATGTTTCAATTATAGTTGCGTAATCCTTCTTACAACAAATGGTGCTGCTTGGGATGTGGACGACATGCTGGTGAGCGTTGAATCCAGTGGATGTCACATTGACCCCACGCAAAGATTATCTCACAAAATGATAACTAAGAAAGCACAAAAACTCGCTTCCCTTCAATTAAATTACTCTTCGGCTGGTCTGCGAAAACTAAACAATGTTTAAATTTTTCCACTCAACCGGCAAACAACCGTATTGGCGTATCAGCCGCCATTATCGCTCGTGGAAATCGGATTGAAGGATTACTCGAAGATTACATAAAAACCTTTTACACACTTTTTGTCAATTACCTGGTAGTCTGTTCTCTGTGATAATAATACTACCAAAAACTATACTTATTCAGCTTTTTAGGAGCCATAATGGAGCATAATTCGTCCTCGTAATATTCGGACAGTATTTTTTGACATTTTTGTGAACATCGCACATTTCCTTGCACTTCGTTCTCATGTGTTCTCACGGTAGAAGAACCAGGGAAAAGTGCGAAAAAAAATAAGCGAAAAACAGTTGAAAAACATGTTAAAATATTGCGATTATTATCTAAAATTTTTCTTTCGTAGGTTTAGTTGTGCGCCTAACAGTTGCGCGCAGCTCTGTTCTGGTTGCTCGCAGTCAAAGTATCTCTTTTACACTCACACGAAATTTCGTAAGAAACTGTCAACGCAAGTGATGAGAAAAGCAACAATATTTCTCTCTCGCTCATCAGCTGAATGCTAGGGTAGCTTGCTTCGTGTTTGCCCGTTCAAACATGCACAAATTTTTTGCAAACGCAATCAGCATTTAAATTTTATCATTCTCGGTTAACGTAAAACATTGTGACTGTGTTGTTTGTAAGTCTGTATGTAATAGAACAAAACGAATGTTATCTAAGCAAAGAATAAGAGCATAAACATAGAAAACTTACACGAGCTTACACTGTCAATAATACATGATTTACCTTTGCGCACAACTATATAAAGCTGAAAAACGAAAGATTTTCTCGGGAAGCACAATAATACAAACCGGATTATGCCTTCCACCATTATGGGCCATAAAAAGCTGGATATTGTAAAATCGGTGGTTGCACATTTTTCGTCACACTGGCGATTTTTATCTCCATTTTCGCTAAGAAAAAAAATTAAATTAGAGACCTCCTTCAGCAAGAATTTTCGACTTTCAATGCCGAATCCGTTCGTTCGTCTAATCATGTTTTGTTTACGTTCATATTTTGTGCATAGAACGGGAACGGGAGAACGGCACGGCTAATGTGGATTTTCTTTTGCTTGTTTTGTTCTGTTATCGGTTATCACCCTGATATTTAGTGCCGCCTAAAAAATGGCTTCAATTCCTAACACAAGCGGGGGCGATTCGCCGGAAATCGTGTGCTCCGAGCGTATCAAGTTCCGTCGCTTGCGATCGCAAAACATCGTCCATCGGTTGCGCTACCGGGAGATGGGCCTGGGCGTAAAGTCACCCCAGCATTCGGTGCGAGAGTTCTACCAGAATGTCTATCCCAATCTGACGGTGGTGAACGTGGAAAAACCGCCCTGCTATCTGCGCAAGTTCAGTCCGGATGGGCGCTTTTTGATTGCCTTCTCATCGGACCAGGCGTCGCTGGAAATCTACCAGTACATGGGCTGCTCGGCAGCTGCTAGCCTGTTTCAGGAAAGCGACGATACGGAACTGATCATGAACAACGGTACCGGGGGGCAAAGTTACGAAATCAGAAGTCAAATATTTGATAAACTATTTAAGGTAGGTTATTTTTTGAAATAAAATTAAATTCTCTCAACTGTTATCTGCACTTCGGTTTCAGCTAAGACATGTAGTTAATATGGAGAACAATGAAAAGCAGCTGAACCGAGAATGCAGTTTGTTCACCAACGACGGGCGATATGTGATTATCGGAGCGGCCGTCTTCATTCCAGAAGAAAATAGACCACACTTTTATGAACTATACACGAACAATGAGGCAATCAAGCCTACGGCTAGCTGTCCTTTGGAGGATTTTACCTTATATATTATAGACCTTCATAATGGTCGAATTTCGGACTCGACCGATTTTAAGGTGGACAAAATTATTCTATCACACAATCAAGGTGTTTATTTATACAATGACACGCTGGCAATACTATCAATTCAGCACCAAACCGTGTATATTTACTCGATTGCGGACGGGATATTTATAATGGAACGCACGATTGGAAGGTTCTGCTGTCCTGACGAGAGCTATCTGTATTGCATTGGAACGACGGGTGGTCGATCCGGGAGTAACACCAATCTTCGCGCATTTCGAGAACCAACAATCAACAGTTTAAAACATCGAATGCTGGTCTTCCTGTTTCACCAGGCAAAAATCAAGGTAGATACGGCGGAGGATAAACTGGCACTGCGAAAATTTTACAGACGATTTGACGAATACAGAAATCTTCGCATGTGGAAGATGCAATTGCTAGACGATGATCATTTGCTTATAAAGTACGCTAGTGAAGACGTGGTCACACTGAAAACCATCGAGCCTAACAATCATAGTTCTATGTTTGTGATATATCATATTTGGAAAAATCAAATAATCGGAATATACGGCAATCAGTCGCAGGATCTGCTGTATTTATACGAGAATTTTTGCGACAGCTTTCGCAATGCCAACCTTGCCCACCAGACGCAGTTCACTTGTTCGCCGAGCAATAACATCTACAGCAATCTGATTCATCAGCGCTTCAAGCAAACCATGATTGGAGCCCGTGGAGGGGGCGTACAGGAAGCTACTAAACGTATCCTGGCCCAGCTGCCAATCAGTGCCCAGAGCTACAGCAGCTCGCCTTACCTGGACCTGAGCTTGTTCAGCTACGACGACAAGTGGGTTTCGGCTATGGAACGACCGAAGGCGTGTGCCGAGTTTCCGATTCGATTTTTCGCTCGCGACTCGGGCCTGCTAAAGTTTCGGATCTACGCCGGTGTGCAGAACCAGCAGGCCAGCTCTAGCTCGCGCCGGTTAGTCGCGTTCACCTTTCACCCGACGGAACCGTTTGCGATCAGTGTGCAACGGATAAACACCGACTACATTGCCAACTTCCACATACGACACGCTGGGGCAACCTGCACGTACGATATGCTGCAGAGGTGATGGTTCTTACGGTTGAGTGTGATAGCAGTAGGTATAGGCGGTATTGGACGCAGTACCTCCAAAAATCGGATGTTTTATATTGAAATGAACGGATGAACCAATACAAATATAGAAGACAATTACAATAACAGAAAATTTGACATTGTTTCTTTTTACTGTTAAAATCCAAATCAATCCAATCCACTCGCCATATTTTTTGAAGCGGGAGCAAAACTTGCGATTCTAAAGGTGCGTTTAGCCCAAAAATTGCCCAATTCAAACGCACCTCAAGAGTCACCTCAATAATCCTATAATAAAATAGGTAGGCAGTCAATAAGTCTTTCTTGGATGGTAGTAGCTTAAGTAAATATGAAAAAATAATTTAAAAAAAGGGGCTTTCAAGATTACCCAACTTTTGCTAAACAACCGTAGCATGCCACGTGTTGTTCCAGTTGCCATCTTAACATTTGCGTCATGTTGCCATGGTTACCTGGAAACATCGGATAACATTTGGGAACAAATTTATTGATTATTAATTAGGTAAAAGTCAACATAGGTATTTCTCTATCCTACTTAAAAACTAATAGCTAGAGTTCTAAATCGGGTTTTCAGCACGTTGCAGCTGGCGTCAAAGTCCAAATAGGACACAAAACGGTTGAAATTGCATTGAATGAAGTGAAGACGGTTGGCCGTCAAACCAACCCCAATGTCAAGAAATTCTTCGTCAGACGAGATAGACTTCAAGTTGTTGACGACTGTGTTATGTTCGGCGAACGTATTGTGAACACCCTACACTCTTAAATGATTCTACCTGTAAATAGGTCGGATTTAGTTAAAGCCAGGTTGAAACTACTCAAAATGCCCTTAAAGTGTACAAACTCAAACTTTGGGTAAAAATTTCAACCAATTTTGGCTACTTGCTACCGATAATTGAATTATTCTCTATGACAAATAACGCAATTTTAAGTTCCTACTACCAATTTTTTGGTTGAAAAACTACTCAAAATCTGAGTTTGTACACTTTAAGGGCATTTTGAGTAGTTTCAACCTAACTTTAACTAAATCCGACCAATTTACAGGTAGAATTATTTAAGAGTGTAGATGCCTTCTTGGCCACCCCGTCTCTAGGCTGCTATAGGAGTAAATATCGTAGACACCCTGGGATGGACCGTATGAAATCTATTGTGCGCAGTTACATCTACTGGCATAGTATCGATCTCCTGATCCCAATCGCAGCTGGAATGCCACAGGTGTAGGATGATTTGCCGTTGATGGTGAATGGTGACAACAAACCGAGCGGATTGAAAAACCCCATCACGCAGCTTGCTACAATCCGTTTTGTCGGCCTCTTTCCTTCGAACAGGTACGGAAGTAGCCCTTCGCGGTGCGTCGTGGAGAATGCGAATTCATCTGTGTTCGGATCCCAGATCACTCGTAGAGCTCGCTCTTTCGACGTTTGTTTGCCCTGGTTAAAGTGTACTGGTGCGACTGGTTACGTCTCTCCCAGACTCTGAAGTACTTCTGGCGAGTTAGACATCCAGTTCCGTATTTCGAAGCCTCTCTTTCGGTGTACCGGACGCCTCTCTCGCGCCAGCTTTACTGCTTCTTCGGCGGATTCAACGCTGTCGAAGTAATGCCGTTTAATAATGGCCGCGGCTGCTTCCGGGAATCGACCAGCGAACTCGTCTGCGTTTTTGTTTTTTACAAATTGGACGAACATGTAGAACATGGCGACCCAAAGGTTGCCACGTATATGACATAGATACTCGGGGGAACGTTTGGATCCTTCCTGTAAAGAAACCGCTGCTTTTGTCTATCCTCGACGCGAATCTTCATCTGGTGCAACATTTCCTTCACATCTCCGCCGAAAGCGATTCGCCATTCTCGGAAACCACAGAGAACCTTTACCAACGGTACAAGCATGTCTGGCCCTTTCAGCTGCAGCTAGTTCAGCGAAACTCCTAACACAGTGGCTGCGGCGTCCCACACCAAGCGTACCTTATCAGGTTTTTTCGGGTTTTGTACAACATTCACCCTTATTCTGCGGGTCACGTGGCTCAATACGACAATTGTCACTCGCCGTGACTCGCCACGGCCAGTCGAATCACCTAGGTGACAACCATGTCACCTAGGTGACAATTGTCACTTGATTCGCGGCGACTCTAACATAGTTACGTCACTCGCCTCGCAGAATAAGGGTGATTGAGTGGCAGATACCAGACCTCGTCGGGTGAAAATCCGGTCAGCTCTTCTACTGATAGCCGAATGAGCGTACCCCTTCTTCTGATACTCGTCGATTTGCTTATTCACGTTCTCCTGCAGCTTCGGGTTCTTCTGTAGTCGCTTTTCTAGTTGCTTCATTCTTTTGACAGCCATGGGATAACTGTGCGGGAATCGGGGTTCATCTAATTTGAACAATGGGCCGGTTTCGAAACGGTCACCTACTCGTTTGTGGTATCTCTACAACCGACTGTTCCAGAGCGTAGTGACTTTTGAGGAGCTCATGTAGGTCCTCGTTCGTTATTGCTTGGTGGTGACCGATGAAATTGCCAGTTCCAACCGTAACAGAGTGCCTTGGGCCGTATGCGGTCCACCCAAGTTTGCAGCGAACCGCAATAGGCTCAACACGTGCCCCTACCTTCGCTTCTATCGGAGCAAACGAGTGGATATTATTCAATCCGATTAACAATTCCGGCCGACCGTCGTATGACTCGATTGGCAGGTCCCGCATATGAGGATATTGCGCGGCAAGGTTCTGAACATCCAGTCTTTGATGTGGAAGCATTAACTTTCCAACCGTCCGGACACTGTGCAGTAACAGCTTACCGTTTGCACCGCCGCTAATTCCCGACGCCCAAACATTCATTCGCCGAGATTCCCATTCCTTGCGTGTGACCGTCCACCTTATCGTCAGTCGCTCTTGTACGCCAATGACACCTAGTCGGTCTGCTAGCTTCCGCGCTAACAGCGTTACAGAGGCACCGTCGTCAAGGAATGCCAGTACTGTGATCGAGGTTCCACCGCAGTGAAGCTGTACCGGTACCATCCGAAACATAGCAGTACAATTGGATCGGATGTGTGCACTCAAGCCGACTGTGTTTCCGACGGGATGCATTAGAGTTGTGGTGCTCCTTACAATCTCCGACACTACAACGAATTTTGAACCTACAGGTACCGCTGTGCTCGTTGTGGCAAACGTATCACGGGTCACTATCTTCAACCGATCCACGTACGACGGCTTCTTGATCTTTCGCTGGATTCTTCTCTGCATGGCAGTACAGCGCACCCTTTTCTTTCGGTTTCTTCTTTCCGAATGACGACGATCCGGCTTTGGACTGGTACGCTGGCATGAGATCTACGTCGACATCTGCCTCACAGGCGTCTTCGACAATCTCCATAAGGAAATCCGTCAGAGTGCGAAGCGTCGGCTCCCCTTTGCTCTTCCGGTAATGCACTCACTCTCGTTTTTTCCCGATCAGGAAGCTTGGCGACCAAAGACTTGATGAGCAACGGGTTGACGAGATATTGCCGAAGATCCGCGGATTCTAAGTGTCCGCAAAGTTGTTCCACGGCATTCCCGAAAGGATCGAAACTACGCAGATTATCCGGCTAAGGTGGCTCCAGGTGGTTAACTTTGTCCAGAAGATTCTGTTGTAGTTGTTGCGAACGACCGTAATGGCGACGCAGCTTCTCTATAACTCGCGGAATCGACTCAGGGAGCAATAGTTGATCGGATACCAATTCGAAAGCTTCGTCTTCGAGGGATTCTTGCAATCTCATTAGGTTCTCGTGGTTCATATAGCCACAGGTCTCGTTTGACGTTTTGTAGACCGCATAGAACAGAGGCAATTGCGAAGGTTTGCCCGAGAACTTCGGAAGTTTAAAAGTCAACCCCTTTCTCGCTGCTAGCTGATCCTTTGCCGGTTCTACCCACTTTTGGCTCGCTTCTTTCCCACTTTTCTTCTTTCCCGGTTTGCTCTTCACCGACGGACTGAACACTTCAGACTCTTCGTCCTGCACTTGATCGTCTTCTTCGCTATCAGCATCTTCCTCGTCCTCGGTTTCACTCTGCTCCCCGTGCTCTTTACTGTCCGCCTGCACCACCGTTCTCGAATTCTTCGGCAAGCTTCTTTACGTTTGCTTTGATCAGCTTCAACGACTTGTTTCCTGCACCGGACGATCGTGCTTTACCTTCATCGGCCTTCTTCGGCGTGAATTTCGGCACCTTGATTGTCGACAACTTCACCAACTCTTTATCCAGATCCGCCATCTTCCGTTCGAACGCCTTTTTGTTTGCCTTCATTCGATCGATCTGCTCTTGCCTTTTCCGAAGCATCTCCTCCTGGAACACCATCTACTGTTCTTCTTCTTCGGCGCGCATTTTCAACTCCATTTCCATTTCTCGCGGTCCGGTATCTTTGCCACAAGTTGCCTAATTAGCAACGGGTTAACGAGGTGGTGCCGAAGTCTCGCAGCTTCCAAATCCTCACAGAGCTGCTCCATTTGGGCAGCAGCTTTTTTACCGCTGGAACGACTTCTTTTGGCTTTGGGGCTTTCGGTGCCTTTGCTACGGTCTTTATTGGCTTAGTAGATTCTTGTTCGGGGGCAGCAGCATATTTACTCCAGAGTAGTCTTTCTGATAGCTAGGAAGCTAATTTCAAAACCTTTTTCCCGAATTTGGCCAACCTTGAAACGTCACAATTGTGGCTGGCGGCGATTTACTTCTAAATGACTCGCAGCAAAAATCCGTTGATTATACAAGGTAGTGATAGCAGCAAAAACCATACCGTTCGCTGGCGGACGAGCCGATGGCTTCTTCGGTTTGTTGGCGTCTCACTTGGTGAGCTAGGACGTCTTCGATGCCTTACTCCGGAGAAGCAGCAACAGCTGAAGCTCAACAATTTTCGATTCTATAGGGCGTAAATTAATTTATGCACTACTACGGATTTCCGGATAAACTAACGCGATTGGTCAAGGCGACGATGGATCGAGTAATGTGTGTTGTTCGAGTATCAGGGGCAGTCTCGAGTCCCTTTGGATCTCGAAGAGGGTTACGGCAAGGTGATGGGCTTTCATGTTTGCTGTTTAACATCGCTTTGGAGGGTGTGATAAGAAGAGCGGGTATAGACACGAGTGGCACGATATTCACGAAGTCCGTCCAGCTTCTTGGTTTCGCTGACGACGTTGACATCATTACACGTACCTTTGAGAGGATGGCGGAAACGTACATCGGACTGAAAGCTGAAGCCAAACGGATAGGACTTGTCATTAATGTATCGAAAACAAAATACATGAAAGGAAGAGGTTCTAAAGAAGTGAATGCTGACCTCCCTCCCCGAATTCATTTAGACGGTGATGAAATCGAGGTGGTAGAAGAGTTCGTGTATCTGGGCTCACTGGTTACCGCAGACAACGACACCAGCAGAGAAATACAAAGACGCATTATGGCAGGAAATCGTGCCTACTTTGGACTCCGTAGGACGCTGCGATCGAACAAAATTCGCCACCGCACGAAGTTAACAATCTACAAGACGCTGATTAGACCGGTAGTCCTTTACGGCCATGAGACATGGACTATGCTCGTGGAGGACTAACGCGCCCTTAGTGTTTTCGAACGGAAGGTGTTGCGCACCATCTACGGCGGAGTGCAGATGGAAGACGGAACGTGGAGGAGGCGAATGAACCATGAATTGCATCAGCTGCTTAGGGAACCACCCATCGCTGCCACTGCAAAAATCGGTCGCCTGCGATGGGCTGGGCATGTCGTGAGGATGTCGGACGACTGCCCGGTTAAAAAAGTTCTCAATAACGATCCGACTGGAACGAGACGGCGGGGCGCGCAGCGAGCAAGATGGATCGATCAAGTGGAAGGCGACCTGCGGACCCTACGTAGACTACGTGGCTGGCGAATTGCGGCCATGGACCGAGTAGAATGGAGACGACTTCTTCGTACAGCAGAGGAAACCACGGCCTGGAGCTGATTAAGTAAGTAAGGGCGTAAATTAAATACAATCAAACGGAGCTTAACCCATAGCTCATCTCGTATATATTCTTGTCATCCGTGCTATAGAGAAGCATTGACGTGGGAAGGCAAAAAATGAAAATAATGAATATTCGTCTAATATTACACTCAAATCTCGTTTTACGTCCACTATTGGTCCGGTCGTAAAAAAGTGGACGTTAATTCAAATTTCGGACGTAAAACGAGAGGACGTTCATTCAAGTTTTGGACGTAAAAAAAGTGGACGAATTGACATAATTGGTTCCAACATGAAATAACTCGTGATCTTGACCGTGTAGAACGTTGGTGTTTTCGACAAAGTTGTTTAGCGGATCAAGGGCTTTTCGTCGGATTGTATGGATTATAGAATTGTCTCACTACGTGGCGCTAGTATATATGTAGTAGTCTTATGCAGGCTATATTTTGCGCTGCTGACTATCTAGGAAGTTGCGGTCTTCGGGAAGGTTACTTAAATGACTGCCGCCTTCAAGATCGGTCAAATTTGAATATAGGTCCAACTTTCCCCGGTTAATGAGGCAAATGGGACCTATCGCCATGGTTACGAAAATTCTCCTTAGATTCATTTCATGTAAATCGATAGGCCCTTTTTGTAATTAAATCTACGGAGTGATGGCACTGAAGAGTCTCTGTTCTACAAGAATTTTAAAATAATCATAGGTGTGTATTACACAGTCGAATAAATCCTAACTAAACATATTTGCCCCGGGGTACCTTATATGTTTCAATTACATATAATAAATATAATTGGGTCTACACGGAAAGAAATCTGTTTCTGTTTTCATGAATAAAAAATCATGAAAAGAAAATCCTTGAAACGTTTAGTGATTTTTAGTTTCGCTGACGTGCGCTGTGTGTTAAAAGCGATGAATGCATGAATGAATATAGTGATGAATAGTTCAATGGAAAAATCTGCTACCATGGAAGGAAGAATCCCTTACGATAAAAGTGAAGGAGGCTATGATATCCAATATTCTGGATATGCAAATTACACCATCGGTCTATTTTAATTAAGGCAGTTACGGTGAGGTAACAATGACGACCGTTTTACCCGACGCAAGTGTTGTGGTGAAAGAAGAACCTATGTTTCAGACATCCTCGACACAGTCGAGAAAGCAGAAACGGAAACGCCTTCCGGCTCCGAACATTTCTCAAGCAATTCCTAATATCCACTGATCGATCGATCGATCTAGGTAACTCTGGCAATATGCCATAATTTGTGGCATTCGAGGTATCTCACTTGTTGCTTTTGTCGCCACAGCAGAAGCAATAAGTCGGATGTCATATGTAGCATGCTAAATATTGCCAAAAACTTGTCCAATCTAAGCCCAATCCTCAACCCAATTGTCCAATGTTTTTTAAACTTTGTATCTTGGATAAATTCAACGGTTTCTTCCGCTGGTGGGGGGGGGACTAGTGGAGTACTGTTTATCGCAGTCGGATCAATACAAAATTACTATCAATATAAGTGGCAAAATCTATAGAATCAAAACCTTAAATAAAAAACAGCGACCATGTCTGTTTTAGCAATTGATATTTGTTAAACTTGGTGGCTTGCCGTCCTAAGACAAAGCCTGTTGAACAAAGTTTATCCATGTAACTCGGTTGAGGGCTACCGCTCTCCAATTCCTCGGACATCGAGTACTCTCCGCCAGATCTCGCTCCACCTGGTCTAGCCATCTTGCTCGCTGCGCTCCTGGTCGTCTTGTTCCTACCGGATTTGAGGCGAACACCATCTTTGGGTCCGGCATTCTTTCAACATGTCCTGCCCATCGTATCCGTCCAGCTTTAGCCACCTTCTGGATACTGGGTTCGCCATAGAGCTGTGCGGGTTCATGGTTCATCCTCCGCCTCCATACTCCGTTCTCCTGTACGCCGCCGTAGATCGTTCTTAGCACTCGTCGTTCGAAAACTCCGAGCACTCGCAGGTCCTCCTCGAGCATTTGTTAAGCATTTGTTGTTAAAGTTCATGTAAATAAACCAGCCAGATTTGTCATTTGACAGCTAAATGACGTCATCGTGATTTCAAGATTTCATTCCAAAAGCGCATGATATCATGAGTAAAATTCCACTCACCAGGACTTTTATTGATGGTTCTAAGTTGAAAGATTCATGATTCCACTATTTTACGCGAAAGATAAGACGGCCTGGCGAGGGTGAACATGTACATTCCAGAACCTTCGTTCACCAACTCCTATCCCTACCTCCACGTGGTGCTGGCTGAGGTACGAAACCTCGGTTATCGTACGCTAGCAGGGAAGGGGGCACAGTGGCTCCCGCCCACCTTAAGATGGCAGCCCCGTCAACGGGATAAGGACCTTAGGTTAACAGCCTTTTGTACCGGACAACAAAAAATTAATGAAAATGGAAGAAGACATCTATCTGGATTATTGGCAACGACCTTTGAAAACAGGTTGGCAAAGGGTGAACATGTGCATTCCATAACCTCTGTTCATTAACTCCTATTCCTACCTCCACGAGGTGCCGGCTGGGGTACGCAACTTCGGTTGTCGTATGCTAACAGGAAAGGGGGCACAGTGGCTCCCGCCCACATTAAGATGGCCCCATCAGCGGGATAAGGACCTTAGGTTAACAGCCTACTGTACCAGAACACACAAAAAGTTACCGAAAATGAAAGAAGAAATCTCTCCGGATTATTGGCAACGACCTTTAGCATGAAAAAACGGACACGAATCGGAACATGGAATATACTGACCCTTGCCCAGCAGGGCAAGCTGGCTCAACTTGCAAGGGAAGCTAGCCGCCTGAAGCTTGAAATCCTGGGGCTGAGCGAGGTCCGCTGGCCGGGTACTGGCGAACACAGGACATCATCCGGGCAAGTCTTGCTCTACTCTGGCATACGAGGTGAAAATGCTACTCGAGAAAGAGGAGTTGGATTCCTACTGAGCCCAGGGGCACATGCGGCCCTAATGAAGTGGGAACCAATAAATGAGCGAATAATCGTTGCCAGATTTAGAACACGGGTTAGGAACCTTACGGCAATCCAGTGCTATGCGCCAACAGATGCTGCCGACCTGCAGGAGAAAGAGAGCTTTTACAGCCAGCTGAACAGCGTGGTTGAGAAAATCCCGAAGGGGGACATCCAAATTCACATGGGCGACTTCAACGCGAAGATTGGCTCAAACAACGCGGACCTTGAACGCGTCATGGGGCGCCATGGCCTAGGAGATATGAGCGAAAACGGGGAGCAGAACAGAATTCTGTGGTAATAACGACATGGTCATTGGTGGATCGCTCTTCCCCCATAGACCAGTACATAAAGTCACGTGGGTTTCCCGCGACGGCCGAACAGAAAACCAAATCGACCACATCTGCATCATCCGGAAATGGAGAAGGTGCCTTCTTGATGTACGCAACAAACGCAGCGCTGACATTGCATCCGACCATCATCTTGTTATCGCTGAGATACGTCTGCGCGTCGCACGTGTCCAACGACGGGAGGAGAAAGTTGGGTGCCGCTAGGACGTCCGCCGATTGGAGAATCCTGAGGTGAAAAGGGCCTTTGTTGAACAACTTGAATCTCGAGCCTCGGAGTTGCCACCTGGTGGAACCGTCGAAGAGCAATGGACCGACATCAAGAACGCCTTCATCACGACCAGTGATGAAACCCTCGGCAAAGCGCGCAGCAGGCGGAGGGAGTGGATTTCGGATGAAACTTGGAGGAAGATCGACGAGCGGAGAGAGGCGAAAGCCGGTATTGAGCGAGCGCGGACCAGATCGGCTAAGACAGCTGCCCGTCAACGATACGCCGAACTGGAGAGGGCTGTTAAACGTGCTTGTAGGTGGGACAAGAGAGCCTGGACTAACTCCCTAGCCGAACAAGGAGAAACCGCCGCCGCCAATGGTGATATCCGTTTGTTGTACGATATTTCTCGCCGCCTTAGTGGTGTCAGGATGAATACAAAGATGCCGCTAAAGGACAGAGCTGGTCAGCTATTGACTGACCGAACAGAACAGCTTAAGCGATGGAGTGAACATTTTGAACAACTCTTCCGAGTTTCAAATGTCAGAGACCAACAAAACCAGCAGCGTACGACGCCTACAGTTCGTCGAATAAATCGCGTGAACTCGGAGGCGCCATCGCTGGATGAAATTGTAGCAGCCATCAAGAGTATGAAATCCAATAGAGCGCCAGGGATAGATCGTATTTCAGCCGAAATGCTCAAAGCAAGCATTTCTTTGTCAGCCCAGATGATGCATCAGCTTTTCAGCAATATTTGGGAAACCGCAACTTTTCCGGTGGACTGGATGCAGGGCATATTGGTCAAAGTCCCTAAGAAAGGAGACCTAACGGAATGCGGTAACTGGCGTGGCATCACGTTGCTCCGTATTACTCTCAAAGTACTCTGTAAGGTAATCCTCAACCGGATCCAGGAGAAGATCGACGCTACTCTCCGGCGGCAGCAAGCTGGATTCCGTGCTGGCCGATCATGTGTAGACCATATCACAACGCTCCGCATTATATTGGAGCAGATCAACGAATTCCAGGACTCTCTTCTGCTGGTGTTCGTTGACTTCGAAAAGGCGTTCGACCGACTCAATCACGAAAACATCTGGGGCGCACTTAGGCGTAGAGGAGTTCCAGATAAGCTAGTCCATCTCATCGAGGCTCAGTACGAGGCGTTCTCGTGCAAGGTTTTGCACGACGGCGTCTTGTCTGACCCCATAAGGGTTACTGCTGGCGTGAGACAGGGCTGCATTTTATCACCGCTTCTGTTTCTCATCGTTATGGATGAGATATTAGTTGGAGCAATTGACAGTAGACCAAATCGAGGATTGCCTTGGAATCCTCTAACGATGGAGCAGCTAAATGACCTCGACCTAGCCGACGACATTGTCTTGCTCGCACAACGCCGAAACGATATGCAGAGCAAGTTAGACGACCTCTCCGAGAGCTCCCAGGCAGCAGGTCTCACAGTCAATGTAGCGAAAACTAAGTCTATGGTAGTGTTAGTGAACACTGACAATTCCACCAACTTCACAGTAGCGGGACAACAAGTTGAGCAGGTAGACGCCTTTCAATATCTTGGTAGCCAAACAACGCCCGATGGTGGTACCAAGACTGATATAGCCACACGGATCAGGAAGGCCAGGGGTGCTTTTGCAGGTCTGCGAAACATTTGGCGCTCAAACCAGATCACTCTACGTACGAAAACCCGAATCTTTAATTCAAACGTTAAATCCATACTGCTGTATGCCTGCGAAACGTGGTGCGTCTCAGCGGAGACAACGCAAAAACTGCAGGTATTCATTAACCGGTGCCTGCGATATATTATTCGTGCCTGGTGGCCTGATAATTGGATATCCAATGAGGAACTCCATCGTCGGTGTCATCAACGGCCGATAGCCACAGAAATTCGTGAGCGTAGGTGGAAGTGGATCGGACACACCTTGAGGAAAAGAGCGAACGAGGTTTGCAGAGCAGCACTCGACTGGAATCCACAAGGACAGCGTAGAAGAGGCAGACTCAGAGGCTCATGGCGACGGAGCTTAGCCAACGACATCCGGGCTGTAGACGAGAACCTGTCCTGGCGACAGGTAAAAGCCATGGCGGGTAACCGTCAGCAGTGGAGATCTCTGATTTCATCCCTTTGTTCTGCCGGACCGGCGGACATGGACACATAAGTAAGTAAGTAAACCTTTGAAAACACGGACACGAATCGTAACATGAAATATACTGACCCTTTCCCAGCATGGCATGCTGGCTCAACTTGCAAGGGAAAATGGCTGCCTGAAGCTTGAAATCCTGGGGCTGGGCGTAATCCGCTTGTCGGGTATTGGCGAACACAAGACATCATCCAGACAAGTCGTGCTCTACTCTAGCATACGATGTGAAATACTTCTCAAGGAAGAAGAGTTGGATTCCTACTGAGCCCAGGGGTACATGCAACCCTGATGAAATGGCAACCAATAAACGATAGAATAATCGTTGCCAGATTCAGAACACGAATTAGAAACCTTACAGCAATCCATTTGCAAAACAGTCATCGCCTGCCACACCCAATTAGAAGAACTAAGCATTCTAAATGCCGTTCATCTGGTTTGGGTTCCTGGCCATTCTGGTATAACCGGAAATGAATGGGCTGATGAACTAGCAAGATCTGGAGCAGAAAAGTCGGTTTTCGGACCGGAACCTGCTTTACCAATTGCGGCATGTTGGATAAAACAAAAGATTCGATCTTGGTTTTCATCTGAACATGTACGTTATTGGGAAAATCTTGAAACTTGTCGTCAAACGAAAAGTTTCATTGTTAAGCCTTGTGAGAAGGTTGCGAAATTTCTTTTGCAACACTCAAAGGTAAATTGCAGTATTCTTGTCAGATCACTGACTGGTCACTGCAGACTAAATTATCATATGGCTACGATTCAGCGAGCTGAATCGTTTCATTGTATTTTATGTGAATCCGACTACGGTACACCATATCACGTAATTTGCAACTGTCCTGCAGTAGCACAATTGCGTCATAGGATCTTTGGATCCTACGTCTTAAATGAATCGGATTTTAGGAAACTAAAATTACGAGACATTTTGATGTTCCTTACCGAAAGCGGTATTGAGCTATAAGCTCTTATTTATCATGAGTATACCCCCCAGGGGGTGTACTTTTGATAAGTTAACTACCAAGGATTGCAGTATCCCCTCGGGGGTACAATATCGGTATATATATGTTTGTGTTTGTCCAAATTCCTCATCCACCCCTTCCTATTCCTCCTGTTTTCCTTCCCGTCCTCATCAGATAAATGATGACACGGGCAAGATGGGCAAGGCACAAATCTTCCACATGATTGTGAGGAACGTGCTGCTCGAGCCAACGATGCTGATACCTGATACCTGATACAGCAATCCAGTGCTATGGGCCAACAAATTCTGCTGGCCTGCGAGACAAAGAGAGTTTGTACAGCCAGCTGAATAGCATGGTTGAGAAAAAAATCCACATCGTCGACTTCAAAGCAAAGATTGGCTCAAACGCCAGAATTAAATATAAAAATTATTTTTATATTTTTGGTCTACATAGCATAAAACAAAAAAAATATTTGAACTTTAACACCATATTTTCCCGAAAAGCTTATTGGAATAGCTTTCATTTGGTATCAAAATAATAAAAATCAATTCAATGGTTCAAAGGTGACAAGTTATTAAAGAAGGAAAGCTTGGCAAAAGTTGGAATTTTTGGGACCACTCTTTCTCAAAACGGGGCTCCCTAAGTGTCAAATGGAAAAATACGGGTGCAAATTTTATAGAATTTTTATGGACGGTTGCCCAAGCGGGAAAGAAAGGGATAAAAAATAGACAATCATCTTAAGAACCTTCCCGGTCCCAAAAACCCTTGCACGTTAATTCAAATTTTGGACGTAAATCGATACAACGTTAATTCAAATTTCGCACATTAAATGAAATCACGCAAAATGAAAGGACGGTTCGGTAACTTAAACTACCTTTCCGGAGAAAGGAACTTCTTGTACAACCAAGATCATGAGTTATGGCAAATACAAAAAAAAACATACACTAGTGCCGCCGGTTTCAACCATCTTGAATTTTCCATACCATCTTGAAGGTGGCAGCCATTTGAGTAACCTTCCCGAAGACCGCAACTTTCTAGATAGTCAGCAGAGCAAGATACAGCTTGTGTAAGAATGCTATTTTCCATACCATCTTGAAGGCGGCAGTCATTTGAGTAACTTCCCCGTAAAACGAAATCACGTAAAATGAACGGACGTAAAATGAGATACCAGTGTATCTCAATTTTTAGCATCTGTTAGGGAAACATGTAATCTAGTGTGTTGTAATGGATTTTTTGAAAAATTTCCAATCGATTGATACCAATGTCCCTAGAATCTATTGACGGAGGACTGAGTTATAAGCGTGCAAACTATAACCACTTTTCGTTACATGCTTACATGTTCCCTTTTCATGATAGAATAGTCCTACGTCAAAAATTATTGGTTACATGGGGAATGCCAACAAGCGGTGGGGAAGAAAAAGCGCTTGGAAAAATTATCTGAGCATTGCCACAGAAGGAGATGCAACGAAAATTAATCTAGGAGTACCTACAAACGATAACAGCGCGCCGGCTCCCAATCTCGAAGCGATCTGTCGAGAAATCGGCCAGCTGAAGAAAAATAGAGCCACCGGAAAAGACAGACTACCGGCAGAACTCTACAAAAATGGCCAAGAACCGCTAGCAACGGCAGTTCACTGGATAATTTCAAGGATTTGGGAGGAGGTAGGAGGAGAAACTGCCGGAGTAGATCTTCGGACCAAATTTTTACCATCCGACAGATCGCACAAAAATGTCGGGAGTACAACGTGCCCACGCATCACATTTTGATTTCAAAGTGGCATACGATACAGTCGATCGAAACCTCAGCCATTGCAGATAATGCATGAACGTGGTTTTCCGGAAAACTGACGCGACTGATCAGAGCTACACTCCCGTGAATCGTTTAACAGTCCCATTTTCTATGGAGTTTCCTGCCTGGAGAGATTTTCATCGTGGGCCGAACGACAGTGCGACGAAAACGGTTCTCAACAACCCCACCGGCACCGGAAACAAAGCCGGTTTTGGTTCACATTCGTCAAACATGGTACAGCAAAGTTATTACAGAACAGCGTAAAGTTACATTTCTTCTCTAACTTTATTTGTCTAGACCAAATACTTAAGAGAAACGAACGAATTCAACGTATATTATTAACGCTTCATATTACATACACTTCTAATGAAGTGCAATATAATACAGTTGAAAGAACATTTTACAAAATGTTGCGATATATATAATAGCAAGAATTTATCAACAATATATCAATTGTACATCTCTCTGTGTGACGACGTTCATTTTTTTTCTTGAAATGCGATAACAAAATAATATTTTGTACTGCTTTTGTACGTGCTAATCAACGTTGTAGTTATTCGATCACATCGTTTTCTCTCAATATAATAAAATTATTCGAAGGCATTACAAAGAATGCAATATAGTTCTAGTACATACAATGTACCTTGTACTTCGACCGGTATTTGATGCCCGTACGCACTGCAATCGCCCGATAAAATCCAATTCAATTTGTATCTAATTTGTAAGATTATATAAACAACAAAAATAAGGCAAATTTTCAATAGTTACGTCCCTTTTCAATTTTGTAGTGCAGATTGGAGGGTGCAAAAATTGCCGTTCCATGGTTGCCGGATTGACTGCGCACCCGTTTCCAGTAGTCGTTGCGAACGATTTCGTGAACGGCATCATCTGAAAGCAGCAAAACACGAAAAAAGAAAACCTATCACAAACCGATTTCACCGAAGGTTGGTTGGTTGGTCACTTACTGGGATACTGCACGTACAGCTCGTCGTACGTGATCCGATAGTAGCTGTCCCGGTACACGTTGCCGGCGGAACTGGCCAGCGATTCCAGCCGCTTCTTCAGCCGTGATTGATGAACCTGGCCCTCCATGTGGTAGTTCAGATAGGCGACGTTCAGTCCTTGGTAATCGCAAATTTTACAACCGACTCGCGACGGCAGCCGACTGTCGTCGACCCGGATTGCGTAGATGACGGAGCCGTTGTATAGGTGCCGATCGGCGAACAGCGATACGGCAGCGTCCGTACGAATCTTCATGAAGGCGTAATACTCGGGCGTGTTATCGCGATTATCCAGCGTGAACAGTTCGAGGTTTGTAACGACACCAAAATCGCTAAAATAGTTAGTTGTTTCGTGAATCACCGGTGGATTGGAGCGGAAACCAACCAGTAAAATATTTAGCGTACGATAATTATCTTCGAAGACAACGGTTGGCTCTAGCTGCCGGCGGACTGGGCGCGCGTGCGAATTCAATCTGCGACGCTTCTCGTTTCTGTCCCCTTTAGAATCTTCATCCGACTCGTAGCGCCGTTTTCTGGTGTCGTGCGTAACACTCTCCTTGCCAGCCCATTTGCGCTTAGTCAGAAGAGCAGTTGTACGGCCTTTCTCATCCTCGATCTTTAATATCTTGGAATCACGTTGTATGCAACGTCCCTGTCGTTTCAAAGTGATTTTTAACGGTGTTTTATCGTTTACATTCGCTGTCTTTTGCGAACGGGTAGCCTGATAGCGGTTTAGCATGTTCTTATCTTTCGGAGCCGTTTCCACTTTAATCGTGATCGGTTTTTTCTCCCTCCCATGAGTGTTGAAATTACTTTCGACCTTTGGCTCTTGTTTGATTCTGTTGCTAAGTTTAATGGTTTTCTTTTGGTACTCTAGGTCGGAAGTCGAAGAAACGCTAGGGCCAAGTTTTGCCTTTATGCCGGCTATCGCAGGCTTTGCTACAATTGGAGTAGCGGGAAGCTGTGGTGGACCTGGAGGAGGCGGTGGAAGGTTTTGCACAGTATCGTTTAATTGCGAGTCGTGAACTGAAATAACTTCAATCGTTTTTTCGTTTAAAATAACGTCCGATGTAGATGACACGTTCTCTACAACAGGCATGAATTTTACCGGTTTAGGAGTACTTTGAGCTCCCCGTTGCATCACGTTCGCCTCATCGAACGATTGATGCAGAAACGACAAATCGTTTCGCTCCGATTGAGCCGTCTGCTCTTTTTTAAGTTCTATGGAAGGAACCGTTCCTGGACTACAGTTGTTGTCTCCGGTCAGCGCCATGAAAGCATTTATATCACCCACATCGTTGTAGTAATAAGCGACAAACCTCGTATTATTCATATCCAGTCCGGGTGCGAATTGAAAATAACCATTCCGGTACGGTACATACTTACTTTCAACCTGATTATTGCTACCAACCTGATTGTATTTGATACCAAAGCATGTCGAATAATAACCTCTAAGATTTTCCAAACTTAACGTTTTATCCGGCTCCAGCACAATCCAATGGCCCACTTTGGAGTGCTCGGATTCGCCCACGTAGGCATAAAAATACTCTACTTCTCGGTGCTGCAGCAGCAACTGTTGCTGTGCCAGAATATTGCTGGCCTGTTGCGACGGTAGCTGACCGTAGATTCCCGCTAATGGTGGGTTTGTAGGACGAGGCATCATTTTTGGCAGCGAGAAACCAACTTTCTCAATACTTGCTACGGTATAAGGAGCACACCGGAGTCTGGTATTAAATAAATCGAAAAATATAGAAGGCTGCAAAACTCGAGTTAATATGGTTCTAACCTTACTCTTTTTTGTGAACAATCGTCTTATGGGACAAAGTCAGACGAAACCAAACTTACAACAAAGCAAAAGGAACTTTTGATCCTCCGGTCGTCGGTTGGTCGTTCGTGTGTCGTGTCCTCTCCTCTCCTCCAGAAACAGAGATGCCAGCGTTTTTAACAAAATTTCATTCAAGGGGTTCTCTGCTAGGTGAAATAGCTAGTGCGTAGAAATCAGGAATTACCGCGACCGTTCTAAGCGTTCAAGGGGTTTCCAGAAAAGTGTATAAGTGCGTAGTAATCAGAGATTACTTTTGTAATAATTTCTCGGGAAATTTTTCCAAGTTTTGAAAGAGTATAATCCAGGGGCTTGCGATGGGTGCCATGTTTTTGTTGCCAACATCTCAGCACATCTCGACAAGGTTGGCAGCAAATCTACCTGCCAGACGGGCGCTATTTCTTGATGCATTTCTTGAAATAGCGCCCTTCGTTAAGTCGACTGTCAAACACCGTTCGTTAAGATAGGGATAGCCACCCCATCGGCAGGCAACCATGTTTTCGCTGCCAACATCTCGTGTGTGCGAAAATGAGATAGCATGTCAGCACTGCGTTTCACTCAACTGCCAGCAGTCTGATTTGGGCCCGCTCTCAAATTTTGAGCCCCGGACATGCTGTCGCTGACGTTTACTGCAGCTCGATATAGAGATGTCAATGGGGTGGGGATAGCACCCCGCTGGTATAATCAATATATATAGAATGCCAGTGTCGCTGCACTGAGAAAACTTTTCGTATAGTTTCTATGTGTCCCACACATAGGTTTTTGCAATGTGCCTAGTCAATGAACTTTATATGCCACACAGTTATAATGTATGGGTACGCAAAACTTTTGCACATACTATTCATTTGCGTATATTTTTTATGTGTATAATTGCACATACTATTCATATCCGTATAATTTCTATGTGTATTTGTTGGCGGATTGTGTTTATATGCGGCACATGAAATTCTAGATGATCTTATCATCTAGAATTTCATATGGAAATTTACCATTAGTTATGTGCAGAATATTTTGAGTGTGGTGTTTCATGGATATTTTGGTGGTAAACATGTTGCTGGTTCGTGTCTTGGATACGGGAACTATACATTGCCAAATTGCCCAATAGAAAATTTTCCTCCCGACGAAATACCCCAAAACAACCAAATCGGGTGATTTATCCACCCCGTCGGCAGGCAACCATGTTTTCGCAGCCAACATCTCGTGTGTGCGAAAATGAGATAGCATGTCAGCACTGCGTTTCACTCAACTGCCAACAGT
Organism: Sabethes cyaneus; assembly: GCF_943734655.1. Lineage (NCBI taxonomy): Eukaryota > Metazoa > Arthropoda > Insecta > Diptera > Culicidae > Sabethes > Sabethes cyaneus. The sequence goes on from NC_071355.1 coordinate 22,244,996, forward strand.
CTGATTTGGGCCCGCTGTCAAATTTTGAGCCCCGGACATGCTGTCGCTGACGTTTACTGCAGCTCGATATAGAGATGTCGATGGGGTGGATTTATCCTACGTGATTTACGGAAAAGCATAAGGATTTTTTATTGGGTGGCCTTTTTAGTTTGACAATCAGATTCCCGTTTCGAATCGATCACTCACACATATGCGCATACAGTGTAAATACGTAATTTTCAAATGTGTGATGTTTACCACGAGCACTGCAGCGACACTGGCATTCAATATATATTGATTCAACTTTTCAAAGGGACTTAAGCCGCAAAATGTCAACAAATGGTTTTTATGCTATGTTACTACAGCCTGAATTCGTTAATTGGGCCACGACTGCACTCCAGCTGATTCGCTAATTGGGCCGACTGACAGTTGTTAGAAAATTCTAAACTCGAAAATTCCATACAATTTTGACATTCAAGTTGTCACATAGCCCAATTAGCGAACGCCCAATTAACGAACCGCCCAATTAACGAACCACCAATTAAAGAAACTTTGCTGTATATAACATGTTATGAAAGCACTTATCCCGCATTTTGCACCTTACTGGACACCGCAGTCTAAAAGTGCGGCTGGCACAAAAAGTGCGACAATGCGAATGCTGGCTGTGAGTGAGAAAGAGAAAGAGTGACAACTGCAATGTTGCTGTTTTCTTTTGTCATATACATTGGCATTAGAGAAAATAATCTGGATAAATCCAGGTACAGCTGCAAAGCACAATATTAGATTAGATTAACGAAAATCGACTCTTCAATAGGCGAATTCGAGCAAAACTAAGAGCAACCGTTCGCTACCTGGTTGTGATTATTGGAACTACAAAAAAAGTGCATTTCCCAAAATACTTGCTGGCGCCTATATGGAACTCGACTTTAAATGTAATATTTTTTTGAATTACCAACAGTGGGAATGATGAAAATGGATAATAAAGGTAAGAAAAAGCATTACCCAGGTAACCAATAAGCATTTTCAATGCAATTTAAAAGCAAGCCAATAAGCATTTAAGTTGCCTTAAATGCTACTTAAATACTATTTTGGCAAAATATGCGACTACTTTACTGCTAGCCCTCTTATAGTGCTGACAATGCTTATTTGCAGCTAGTTATCAACAAGAAGAATTTAAATAGAATTGTGGATGCCAATTTACTACAGTTATGCAGTCAAAAAGCTGATAAACCTCAACCTGCAGTATAAAACGCCAGGGATGCTAATAAACGACTGATTTACTGCTTATTTTAATGCTTATTGGTTACCTGGATACCTTTCATTTGATATATGTTGTTTCTGTTTCGGGAGATTATTATAGAGCTTCGCAAGTGTATTTATGTTTACGAACTGATAGGTTATATGTTTGGTTCTTGGCGCAGATTATGCTAATCACGAAAATAAATCCATTAGCATTTGAAAACACATTGGAAAACACTGAAGACTGAAAATAATTGGTGATTCTCTATCCAGGATATATAAACATTACAGCTGACTCTATGTACTTTTGTTTCATGCGGTACAAAATCAAATATTAACATTTTTCTGCCATAAAGTTAATTAATTCGAATATTTTCACTTACCTTAAAGTAGATAAACAAGTTTCTTCCAATATTTCGCTATCTAAAATCCTGACAATTGAAATGGTATGCATTTTATTTCAGCTTTTTTTCAAAAATGTATGGAGCTTGACAGCGATTTTAATTTTCATCTTTTTTTTTATGCAGCGCCTCCAAGCGGGCGATAGCTTGTCAAAAACGCCTATTCATATGCATATAATTTTCATGTGTACTTCTTGGTGGATTGTGTTTATATGTGGCACATGATAATCATAAGGATTTTCATATGAAAATTTTCCATTAGTTATGTGCGGATTATTTTGAGTGTAGGGAAATGTCATAAATGCTGTTCAAATTTTACGAACACGTCCGCCATTATGGCTCGTAACAAGCTGGATAATACATCGCATGTTTTCTTTCCGCACGTTCACGGTAAAACTAAAGAAACGTGCGATGTATTTGGGAAATGTGCAAAATGCTGCTCAAATATTACGAACACGTCCGCCATTATGGCTCGTAAAAAGCTGGATAACGAAGCCAGATTTGCAGCCGCAGTTGTTCCCTTGGTTGTGCCACAAAGAACAGGTAAATGACGAGATGTGTAAAAGGTTGTTATGAAATCAACGAGTAATCTTTCGACGTTTTTGGGTTGTCAGTGTATCCAGCTTTTTATGAGCCATAATGGCGGACAGCATAATCCGTGGTCGTAATATTTGAACAGAATTTTTGACATTTCGGCATACATCGCTCATTTCATTTCTCCATGTTCACGTGGCAAAACAATCCAGCTTTTTACGAGCCATAATGGCGGACGTGTTCGTAATATTTTATCTGCATTTTTGACAATTCCCTAATCCAGCTTTTTACGAGCCATAATGGCGGACGTGTTCGTAATATTTGAACAGCATTTTTGACATTTCCCCAATACATCGCACGTTTTCTTTCCGCGTGTTCACGGTAAAACTAAAGGAACGTACGGAAAGAAAATGTGCGATGTATTAGGGAAATGTCAAAAATGCTGTTAAAATATTACGAACACGTCCGCCATTATGGCTCGTAAAAAGCTGGATACATCGCACGTTTTCTTTCCGCGCGTTCACGGTAAAACTAAAGGAATGTACGAAAAGAAAATGTGCGATGTATTAGGGAAATGTCAAAAATGCTGTTAAAATATTACGAACACGTCCGCCATTATGGCTCGTAAAAAGCTGGATAAAGAAACGCACGAAAAAAAATAGATAAAAGGGGCAATAAACAAATTCGCTAATCATTAATTGTGTTCCGTGTTTTTCAAACAATCCCGCAATACCAAAAAGAGGTGAATTAAAATTTGACATAACCGCAAAATGTCATCTCTTCAATTCATCGTTTTTCACCATTCAAGCCAAGTGAGCGAGAGCGTTCGGATGCGTGTTTTCGAGTGAAAAATTTACCAGTTCCGCATAGAATTTTCGTCCAGTGAAGCTATAGTGAGGTTGTGACTTTTCGTGGATTTGATCATCTCACCGCACAGTTGCAGAGAGTGTATGGTAGTCGATGTGTTGAAAAAGTATGGCTACTAACAATTATTTCGGATTTCCGCACGGTGCAACGCAGTACGGGTAAGTGAATCTATCGTTAAAGTGCCCGCGAAGTACCCGGGATCCCCGAGGCGGTGAAGTTTCCTGCTGTAGTGTGTTTTCCTCTGGGGAAAAGGCGAATCTAAATCTGGTCAGTGGAAAATTTTGCTCTTCTGGCTAGCATTCGGTAGCGGCTGCCCTGCAGCAGGCTGCGTCGTGATGACATTGAAGTGAGCTTGAGATAGTGAGATAAAGTGGGAAAATGTTTTACTAGAATGAATATGAATGTGAGAACAACGGTGGTTGTTTAGGAGTAATAAGCTTGATAAAATATTTAGATTGCGCGATTTGTCATTATAAAATAATCTGGAGAACTCGGTGCTAATGTAATCTAAAACCTGATTTTTTTTTGTATTTGTATTTTCGATGGTTTCCAATTACACCACAAGTTTAATAAGAAGCAAGAACCTCTTAATCCTTATTGCCCCTGTGGAAACTTATATGGAGTTTAAAATTCAAATTTTCTCAAAATTCTAAATTATCGTAAAAATAAATAAACCTTTTTGAGAGACATTCGAAAATGTTGATTCGTTGGAATAAAGTTTTCTATCAAACCGGGACTCAGTTTGGTGTTCTGTTTAAATAAATAATATTACTGGTATTGTGATAAGACGAACAGGGTGGTTAAGAGGGAAATGTGGTTTACCAGTTAAGTATTAAGTTTCCTAAATGTTTTGGTGGACATCCAAACCTTATGATATTTTATAATGTCCAAACCTGCCCATCATATAAAACTCTTGAATTTTGATAACATGCTAAAGGAAAAGGGTTAAAGTCAGCCTGCGGATGTAAATTTTGTCACTGAAATTAAGTTTATTGGACGGTTTAGTCCTAAAATTTTTCCCATAACATCAAGTATTTCAATTTAATAGTCTTTTAACCGTTAATTTCACTTATTAGTCATTTCTCATCCTTATAAACGGAAACTAAATCGGCAGACGAGGACTTCCATCCCATGGAAAACCCCAGTTTACCCCCTATTTAGTAATTTAGTAAGTACGCGTGTAAGACGAATTGCCTTATTTTGCTACCTACTTGTCGGCCTATTCTTGCAACAACCCTTACGGGAGTTTTACAGTCAGTTTTTAAACCATTGATAGGGAGATATACCGTGGACCCTCGTTCGCTTGACCGTTTTCAATCTGAACACTAATGTACTTGAAAGATTCACCTGTAGATCACTATTTAGCTACTAACTTGTTTGCAAGGTAATTTAGCTTAGTTTTTTTCTTAGCATTGCGGTTGGTAATTATGAGTGTTTGCAAATATATAGCGAATTTGTTTATTCAATCCGGGATGGAACTGGATGAATTTTATCTGTCAGAAGCGAACAGGTTGAAACCGACTTGCGCGTGTCCAGACGCTCAACGAATTGGCAACGAGAAAGTGAACGTTAGAAGTGAGCGAGTTGGACGTGAAAATTTCGGTTATTTGACATAGAACTACGTCTTACCGCAGGGTGTCGATCCAACATTTGGATTCAAGTTAGCGTCACGAAAGCATGAAAGATTTTGAACGCTAATAGCTCTTCCAATTTAGGACGGATATTGATGGTTCGCATACCATTCGATTCATAAAGGATGCAGCAATTGTGTGGCTTAATGAAAAGATTATTTTCTAATCGCTACTCAGTGAAAATTAACGGAAACTTTCAAGTTAAAATTTTCCTATACATTTTCCATATGATAGCCTTGCTTCCTGCTGCTGCTCCTGACTTGTAGGTTTCATCAGTGGTTGTTTTGGAAGTTAGGTTCCAAGCATGGCGGATTTGAAAAGAATGTCTAGTAAAACGTTTATAATTTCACCTAATTAAGCTGTTCACTTGATATTGCTGTTGCAGTTGAAAACCGTAATAATCGACTCGCGACATTCGCTTTTATTCTTGTTCTGTGTGTCGCAACTACGTCGCACGTGGTGCGCTGTGATCGCACATTGATGCGCTGTACAGCGCACCACGTGCGACGTAGTTGCGACACACAGAACAAGAATGAAACCGAATGTCGCGAGTCGATTATTACAGTTTTCAACTGCAACAGCAATAGCGTATAAAACTATGCCGGACCCTTTTGTGTGATCATCAGCACTGCTCATTCTGGACACTGCTCATTCTGGAATACCACAAGGCAGCCATCTTGGTCCTTTAATATTCCTTATCTACTTCAATGACGTCAACTACCTGCTTAAAGGTCCGCGACTCTTGTTTGCTGACGACCTCAAGTTATGCTTAAAAGTCGAAAATCTATCCGACGCCGCTGTACTTCAGGAGGAACTATCGACCTTTGACAAATGATGTGTCGACAACCGAATGCTGCTTAACCCCAACAAGTGTGAAGTCATCACATTTTCCAGAAAGTTGAGCCCATTCGCTTTTGACTACAAGCTGTCAAATACGCCATTACGTCGTGAAAACTGCGTGGGGATACTGCTCGACTCAAAACTTACATTCAAACAGCACATCGCGTACATCGTGGACAAAGCCTGCAGAAACCTTGGCTTCATTATGCGCATCGGCAAGAACTTCAACGATGTTTACTGCTTTAAAGCTCTTTATTGTGCATTAGTCCGCTCCAACCTTGAATACTGTGCTCCAGTTTGGATCCCATACTATCAAAATGGAGTTAGCCGAATCGAGTCAGTGCAGCGGAGATTCATCCGTTTTGCTCTTCGGAGACTTCCGTGGAATAACCCTTTCCAGCTGCCAAGCTACGAACAACGCTGTAGGCTCATCGACCTCCTTCATGTTCGTCGCGATGTAAATAGAGCAACAATTGTCTCCGATTTATTGACCTCACGGGTGGATTGCCCGTAAATATTGCAAAACCTCGATATTCACGTCCGGAGTCCATACATTGCGCAATAGCCACTTTTCACACGTGCCGAATCGACGGACTAACTACAGCAGCTTCAGCACGATTACCGGTCTCCAACGCCACTTTAACCGCTTTTACTCCAGCTTCGAATTTGACGTCAGCCGTAACGTGCAGAAAAATCGCTTTTTTTCAATAGCGCGTAGTTTTTAAGTTAAATTATCATTTGGGCTACAAGGCCTGTTGATGTACAAATAAATAAAAAAATAAACAGAGTATCAGGGAAACCTCAGGCACCAGTTCTACCTGACGACATAGGCAATGTCGCCCACTAAAACACAGGAAGAGCCCCAAGCATAGCCGATAGACCTATGCGTTCCGATCCTGCGCGGGCTCTACGTAATGACCCTGATAACTCTCTGTCAAAGGCCAGGACGTTATACTTTAAATGTGATGGCGATAAGAGGAAAAATTATAGATCGAATTTGTGAACGTGCTTTCCCTGGACATTTTCTACTACTTGAATTTTAAAATGTATAGTGAAGAAGTGGAGATCTCGTCAGCCCCGTCTGACATTGGTTGTCCTCAACCGCGCGCCCGCCATCAATTATCCAGACAACCAAATCTCGGATCATCAGTGATTATCAGAGCTCGACCCATGGAACAAATTTCATCTTATATTTCCCGGGCATTTATGCACTGTCCCAAGATAGGTCTACAAAGTAAATTGAGCGCAGCACGACCTGGGCGTTCGCGGTAGTCGACAGAAGCTTTAAACAATAGAGTCGCACATGCCTCCCAACCCTCGAGATCGAACAGCTAGTGCGTAATATGTATAACGTTTAAGCTCTTGCCTTGGAAAGGCGCAGCCACCCAGAAGGGGAAGCTGCCAAATCTCGCACACTGGGACTCTGGGAGTCGTGGAGTGGGCACAGAAGGCCTCTTTTGTTTCCGAGTCCCAGGGCGTTGTGACGTAATACAGATATTTATGCATTTTATATATTTATATGCGATTGTTTTGATTGATATTTATTCGATTGTAAGCTATCTGCATATAATTGGGCCCTACAGTTCCACACTTTAATCAAAGTTACCGACGAATAGTAGTAGTAGTAGTAGTAGTAGTAGTAGTAGTAGTAGTAGTAGTAGTAGTAGTAGAGGAAAGCCACCATCATTTCAAGGACTTGCCAATGTATGTGGGTAGAATCTCACCAGTCCTTCGTATGGAATAGAGTAGCGTCCTTTGAGGTTCCATAAGTGCTTCTAATACTTAGTTTAATTTTTCATTCTGGTATCCATGTACAGTATTAAAACTCGTTTTGGCCAAAGTTTTTACTAGTAGCAGGAGATGCTTCATAAGCTAAAACAACAAAAAAATAAATAACTTATTAAGCTTACCTATTAGCTAGGCCGTGTGGCTCCGCCGTCTGCTCAAAACCACGGTTTTGAGACCAGGCAGCCGGGAACCACCCAGCATCGCACCTCCTATCTTGGCTACTCAATAGAGCATTTCCAGGTATGGCCACGTGGAGGCGCTAGCTAGGGGCTTGGGATGGCTAGAGCTATATTGGTCGCTCCTCATTTGCCTTCCCCATTTCATATCCGCAATCAAAGTTACCGACGAATGGTAACAAACGGGAATTCGTTTCCAAACACCTTAAACCAACCACTACCAAGTCCCCGCAGCCTGTAGATATATGTTTGCAACTGCGTAATACGGTCAAATGACTGTAATACTTTTCTGAATTTATAAAATCAACTAAAATTTTTAATATTTTGCTTCTACCTTCCTTCAGTCGTCCGCTTTACCTTTTCTTATCCTCTTCATGATTAGCTTTACCTAAATTTCCTTGCTTATCGAGATGACAATACAATCTAGATTACTTCGATCAACATTACCAGAAATATTACTTGACCTAAATGGGAACCTTGTTGGAATGAATTATGTAAAATACACAGTGTTGGGCACCGCTAATTCGCTAACCGATATAATTTACTCGATAATCGTACAAATTTCGCTAATCACTAATCTGCGTCAATTACCTGGAAATGTCAGCGAAATTCGTTTCAACCTAGAAAAGTCCGGGAATGTCAGGGAATTTCATTTGAAGTCAGGGATTTCAAGTTTATTTCAAGTAGCTGGCACATTTTTTCTCAATGCCATCACGTGTGCACAAATGAAGTTTTTGACTCACGTGCAACCAATCTGCTGCGTACAAATTTCACAGAGTTTCGAAATTTAGAATTTCATGAATGTGCGACTGATCCGCTGTTTACCAGACCACGTTTCTCAACAACGGTTGGAACGATTTGCTCGACTTTCGGAAGGGCTCACCGCCTAATTGATCATTATCAATATTTATTGGATTCTTCGATATTGATCGGATATTTAGCATAAAAGTTTTATGCATAACCTGTGCATTTGTTTATTTTGCATGGAAAGTGACATAAAAAGTTCGTGCTAGGCTAGTGGATGTTGAAACGCACAGCGCATATTTTTAGTCTGTGCATCACTATTGTTGAAACAATACATTTTCTGCTTTCTCTGCGGCCAATGTAGCAAGATTCTTAAAACACTATTCTACGCTTCGAGCACAACTATTCATTGGGTCATGGGAGTTGACATTTAGAAAAAGTCCAACTATTAAAACAAAGAAATTTTGCATGTCGATAATTCCAGACTTCCGGACCGGAATCAGACTGTAACCGAAACAAGAACGAATCAAACTGAACCAAAATCAGCTTTTGAAAATTAGCTACAACTTTTAACCCATTTGTACCGGAACCCGGACTTTAATTTTTATTCTGATGTCGATCACTAGTGAAAACCTACGATTAATTCGTTTTCGGAGGATAGACCAATTCAGCCTCAAAACCTTGATTTAGTCAAACAAATCAGTCATATGTTTGAAACTCGACTGGGAGCACAGAGTCGATAGAATCGCAAACCCGAAGTTATCCTGAATATTATAAACTAGCGGCAAGTAGATTGAATAAAAACAAGATCTGGATTCAAATAATACAACGAAGATAAATGGATTCATCAAGAATAAGTAATTAAAGAGTTAACAACCAATTTAGTCTAATAAACACTTTGAAAAGAGAAATTAGCGAGATATTTTGCAACTGGATTTTTTCGAAATACACCTGGAAAAATCGGGAAAAGTCAGGGAATTTTATTTCCACCGGATAATCGACACCCTGGAGGAGTTATAATTCCCCTTATAAAGAGGGGAGGGGTCTCAATTTATCATAGAATAAATTCTTGTCACCGAAAACACCCACATGCCAAATTTTGTTCTATTTGCTTGATTAGTCCTCGAGTTATGCAGAAATTTGTGTTTCATTTGTATGGGAACCCCCCCTTCTTAGTGGGGGGAGGGTTCTCTAACCATCACTAAAACCTTTCCTGGCCCCAAAAACTTCTACATGCAAATTTTCACGCCGATTGGTTCAGTAGTTTTCGATTCTATAAGGAACATACGGGCAGACAGAAATCCATTTTTATAGGTATAGATAAAGGCACTTTCTGAACAACGCAACAATCGCATTTGGTAATTTTTCTCCCAAATTCCATTTAAATTCGTTTTGCTCTGAATAAAAATGAATTAGTAAATACACTGTCTATACGCTCACAAAAATTTTAAGAATATTAAAAGGTTTAGACATTTTTGTAAAAAATCCGGCATATTAATCGCCGCTCAAAGAGTGAGTTGGTGAGAAGCGGAAGAGAGCGCTTGGTTGGAGACCGGCAATTTTTTTTCGCTCACGGTTCATTCATAATGGCTGCCTGAGACACGGCGTTTTTCACACATTATCTCGAAGACGGTCTCTGCTCCAGAAGGTGAAAAATCGATCGATCTCTTTTTACGGCTCCGCAACCTGCCTGGTTGGATGCGCTTACGTTCGATCCTGCCTCGGCGGAACCGGAGAAGCTTCAGTTGTGTGAAACTAGTGTCCCGAACCGGTGCGTATCGCCGTCGTCTTATTAATGTTTGTTGTATTCTGTTCCTCTCCGGCATCGACGACGACGACGATTGTGTCCTGCAGTACTACGGCCACCGGAACAGCCTATCCGACAACGCAAACGGGTTATGCAGTAGCGACTGCGGCCGCACCGTCAGCAGCAGCCACCTACGGAACAGCAGCGGCCGCAACAGCGCGACCAGCCGGATACGACCAGGCCTACCAGACGGCGGCTACTCCCGGAACGTACGCGAGTAAGTAATCTGTGCTTTGCTTTCTAGGTACATACATAGTTGCATAGCGGTGCAATCGGTTCCTTCACCTCTGCCTAACAACGTGCCGTTGTTTCGAGGTCAATGCACTTTTTTAAAGATAGGTACCTATCGTAATGGTAGTTTAGGTTGGAGGATCTCTCCAACTTTAGTTCGCTTCGGAAAGTTCAAACCATGGTGCTAGCTGCGTGAAATGGATGTAAAATAGGACTTTTAGAAGCGTAAAAACATAATTAAACAGATTTAGAAGTATTCGATAGTGACCTATCAACTACAATTCTAATTTTTCCAATTCATTGTGTTTAGGTTTTTACAAAACAATTGATGCAAAAGCTTCCATAAGTATTAATAAATCTTGCGTAACCTCCGCGGCATTAAAAGTCTTGAGTTTTATAACCTTCAGCAAGTGATTTTTTGCGCAGTCTTTAAAGCTAAATTTAATTTTCTTTTTAATGCACTTACCAGCCACGGCAACAGCGGCAACCTACGACTACGGTTACGGTCGTACCACACAAACCTACGACACCAGTAAAACCTACTACCAGCAGGCAGGAGCGGCAGCTGGCTATACGGCGGCCCCGACCGGGTACGACACTTCTGGAGCTGGTACGACTAAGGTAATCAATTTTCAGCCGGCTACCCAGGCCACGTATACGGCTCAACCGACGAGAGCCACTATCCAGACGGCCAAGGCGGCCACCCAGTACGGTGGACAACCGCAGGCCTACGTGCCGCAAACTACCGGCTACTCGCAAACCGTGACCACAGTGAACACAGCTCCCAAGTCGGCCGCAACGGCCCAGCCCGTCGCCCAGAACACTAACACTTATTCCGGATACGAATCGGCGTTGTACAGCGCTGCCACCATGTATGTCGCTCAGCAGCAGAACAACAAAGCCAACAATGCTCTTGGTGGTCAACAGGGACAAGGCGGGGGTTGGCAAGGGTATGTACCTTCGAATAAAGCACTGTTGAAGTGTAGAACAATTTCCGTTATTTCATTTTTTTCAGTTACAAAAAGGTTCCTATGGGAATGCACCCATTCAACAGACCTCGTACGAAGGCTCCCCCTAAGCCGCAACCAATTCACTATTGCGACGTGTGCAAGATCAGCTGTGCTGGGCCGCAAACCTATCGCGAACATCTCGAAGGTCAGAAACACAAGAAGCGTGAGCTTCTGCTGAAACAGGCTACGGAGCCGGGAACTGCGACCCCGGTCCGGCCGCCAAACAGCTTGCACTGTGAACTTTGCGATGTAACGTGCACCGGAAATGACGCCTATGCCGCTCATGTCCGTGGCGCCAAGCACCAGAAGGTGGTTAAACTACACACCAAGCTGGGAAAACCGATTCCGGCATGTGACCCGGCGCCGAACAGCGACGAAAAGAAGGAGGGTGAATCGGACGAGCACGACGAATCGGTTAAACCCGTAGGCAGCGAATATATCGAAGAGATCATGGACGATGAGGGCAAGTTGGTCAGCTTCAACTGCAAGCTTTGCGAGTGCAAGTTCAACGACCCGAATGCGAAGGAAATGCACATGAAAGGTCGCCGTCACCGTCTTCAGTATAAGAAAAAGGTTCAGCCAGATCTGTTCGTTGATGTTAAGCCAACTTTGAAGCAGAAGAAAATGGCCGAAGCTCGAGCCCACCGTCAAGCGATGCAGGAAGAGTACTGGAATCGCCGTCGCATGGCTGAAGCCGAGCTGGACGATGGAGAGCACGGAATGCGTCAGTTTGGACGACATCCGTTCTTTGGTATGCTTCCAGGGCGCCGTCCGGAATCGTCCGACGATCGGCATGTCGTTGCCCGTCATGCTGAGATCTATCCGAAGGAGGAAGAGCTGCAAACGATTCAACGTATCGTTTCGCACACCGAGCGTGCACTGAAGCTTGTCTCTGATGCTATGACCGGTGGCAAGGAGGAAAAGAAGGAACCCGAGGGAGAAAAGAAGGACGGCAAGGAGGAACAGAACAAACCGGACGCAAACCAGATGATATCCTTCCACAAGGAAACGGAAGGTGGCAGTATCCGTTTGCTGAAGGGCGTTATGCGCGTTGGATTGCTTGCAAAAGGTTTGCATTTCTTTTGAAAGTGAGGTTTTGAACGAATTTAACAATTTTTCATATCGTTTCTGAACAGGACTGCTCTTGCACGGTGACAATACTGTTCACTTGGTGGTACTGTGTGCTGAAAAACCGACCACTTCTCTGTTGAAGCGCGTCGTTACCGAGTTACCGATTCAGCTGAAGAAAGTTACCGAGGAACACAAGTACACGGTCACAATGGCTCCGGTTGAGGGTGCCGTTATGGTGTCGGACGGTACGATTACGGTAAAAATCTCGCTCACTTCGCCGCTGCTGCGTGAAGGTAAGTACTGGCGGTTCCTTTCCGTCCGCAAGAAAGCTAGATGTTCTACTTTCTGCCAAACTGCTCTCTCTCTCTATACCTGTAATCTGTAATCGTTAACCTGTACCATCGGCCAGAAGACAAATCACGATTTCGAGCTACCAGTTTCAATGATACCTTCCCGCTCTGCGCAGTCCAAAGTTCAAAGTCATGCGATCTTCGGTTTTTCTTTTGCTTTGCTTTCATTCGTGTTTGAATTTTTTAGTCCAGAAGGGTTGACAAACGAGGATTCAATAATCATTGATGGTCCGCGGAACGTTGTGAAATTGGTGTTTCGAAATCGGACAAATTACGATTTGCTGAGAATGAAAGAAATATGAGAATACGTCACGGGTTCTTGATATTTTTTTCGAAGTGCTGCGTGTATGTTTTAAGTGCTTATACCAAACGGGTTTCGCGAATGGAGTCTATTATGTTTAGAGTTGGGTAAACCGGGCACAATTAAGCCCATATATTTTATAAATTTGAATCGTTCTGTTTTCTTTTATTGGCAGTCTTCATTAAAAAGATAAAACATTAACTACCTTATTTAGAATATCACAATAGAGCATTCGATTCAGCATTTTATACATTCCTAAAACCGTCAGGTTATTTTCAATTGAAGAAATTAGTATGATAATAATCTTAAAGAAATTTCTTATTTGTTATAGTAATGTAAAACTTAGTCATGTAATAGTTAGTAATGTAATGAAATGCTTAGAGTAGGACAATTATGGCGTGCAATAGAATATCCAGGGTCATATAACGCATACAGAATTAGGATTACGGATGGGAACAGTCGGCAGTCCTGTAGAAATCCTCGGATCGACAGAGGGTCGATCTTTGCAGATCAAAACTGAGCAATGATAACTAGCAGCTTGTCGAAACGTTTATCGACGAGAGAACGAAATTGGTATTAATCCCGTCAGGGGCACCCAGTGTGGGTGGTACCTGGGAGCAGTTAGAACGATCGGTAAAAAGAGGCATTGCGTCTTACAGCAATGGATACGACATGAACATCCATTGATGAGGCCCGCACGAGTCTGCTGAAAGAGATGAAAAATGTGGTAAATTTACGAGATCCGACGACCGGGTACGCGTATCTTTCTCTATTCTGGAATAACTGATATCACATATCAGAACATGACCAGATTTAGAACATGGGTTTGAAAGCTTACCGCAATCCAGTGCTATGCGCCAACAGGAACAGATGCTGCTGACCTGCAGGGTAAAGAAAGTCCATAGGTAGTCAGCAGAACAGCGTCGCCGAGAAAATCCCGAAGAGTGATATTCCCAAGTGGACTGGCTAGTTCAATGCGAAGATTGGGTCAAACAACATGATGTACGCAACAAACGCTGCGCCGATATTGCATCCGAGCATCACCTTTTTACCACTGAGATACGCTTGCGCTTCGCACCTGTCCGATGACGAGAGGAGAAAGTTGATTGTCGTTACGATAGGTATAGAGACTACAGACTACAGATGCTACAAAGCACTCAAAAACCGCACAAATTTTGAATCAAAGCGGAGTTACCTTAATTGATAATGGTACTCTCCGTTTTGATTCAAAATTTAGCGGTTTTTGAACGCCTTGTCGGCTCTCCCTACTAGCACAGTTGTTATAAACTAGTTGTGGTAACCGATTAACGACTAATTTCAGTCATACATAAGTTGCAGCAACCAGAAATGACAAAAGTGTGCTGCTTGAGCTGTAATCTATAGTCGCTGTAACGTTAGGTGCGCCCATTGGAAAATCCCGAGGTAAAAAGGGCCTTTGTCAAACAACTTGAATCCCGAGCATCGGAGTTGCCAGCTGGAGGAACTGATGTCAAAGTGCAATGAACCGGCATCAAGTACGTCTTTGATTTCAGATGAAATTCGGCGAACGATCGACCAGCAAAGCCTAGACTAACTTCCTAGTCGAAGAAGGAGAAACCGCCGATGTCAATGGTGTTGTACGATATTTCTCGCCACCTTAGTGGTTCCAGGATAAAAACAAAATTGTCACTAAACGACAGCACCGGTCAGCTACTGACTAAATGAATAAAACATTCGCATCAACTCAGAGGTGCCATCATGGGATGAAATTGAAGACAGCAGACTACTAGAGACAGAGTACATTTCAGCCGAGATGCTCCAAGCTGACTCAACTTTGTCAGCCCAAATGACGCAGCAAATATGGAAAAAACGCAACTTTTCCGGTGAACTAAATGCGGTGACTAAGCGTAGCATCACGTCGTTCTGTATCACTCTGTAAAAGTACTCTGTAAGGTAATCCTCAACCGGATCCAGAAAAAGATAGGCTACTCTCTGGCGGTAGCAAACTGGATTCCGTGATAATCGATCATGTGTAGACCACATCGAGGCTCAGTACGAGGTGTTCTCATGCAAGATGTTGCACAATGGCACCTTGTCCGACCCTATTACTGCTGGTTACTGGCTGGCTACCCCGGTTACTGCTGGTGTGAGATTGCTTACGTATACCAGCAGAGAGCCAGGGTGGCTTTTGCCGTACGAAGAATTCCTCTCTACTGTAGTCGATCCTGGGTTAACTTGTCGCCAAATTCTTGAGCGTCTCGACACACGCAAGTCAGCTTCATCCTTGTCAAGCCATCTATCACGTTGGCGTCCCTCTATTCTTGGTGTCGGTGGCGTTCCTGAAGAGGACGGATTTCACTGCACTACCGTTCGCCATCCTTGCGACGTGTCCGGTCCACCAACTTCCGCCAGGTGTACAATGGGGATCTCTCCAAATAGTGCTTGCAGCTCGTGATTCATACGCCTAGGTCACTCTCCGCTGTCCATTCGTACTACGCCAAGAATAGTCCGCAACAACTTTCGTTTAAATACGGCAAGTGCACGGATGTTTTCCGTAAGCAAAGTTACTGTCTCAAGTCCGTAGAAGAAAACAGGTCGGAATTTCGATGACTTACTCCAACATAACAGCCTCCCAGTTGACTCCGAGGTATGACGCTGGCCTAATAAGCCAGTCGTCGTATGCTCGAATCCCGACTGGGAGAGGCTGTTAGGGTCAATACGATCGTACCAGCTGGCCCTGCAATTGTCCTGCATTCTAACAGCTGGCTGCGAAGTTTGTCGTATAAAAACAGAAGGTCAAGTTTCGATAACGGAATGTGGCACCTAGGCTTTGCTCTTTGCTTTGCTTTGCTTTGCTTTACTTTTCTTTGCTTTGCTCCAACATAATACATACATGAGAGTCATGTTATGATCCACACATCGATTGGCAAGGAATCTAGTTTACTACTGCCGGAGAGCAGCGTCTATTTTCTCCCGGCTCCAGTTGAGGATTACCTTACGGGGTACTTTGAGAGTAATGCAAAGCAACGTGATGCCACGCCAGTTACCGCATTCAATTAGGTCTCCTTTTTTAAGAACTTTGACCAATATGCCCTGCATCCAGTCCATCGGAAAAGTTGCGGTTTCCTCATTGCTAATATATTGCTAGCTGATGCATCATCTGGGCTGACAAAGATGGGTTTGCCACTAGCGGAAGGCTGCAAAAAATAACGTCGTCATTCATCAGCTAGATAGTTGACCCTGGCTCTCTAGTCCTGCTTACAAGACTTCTTAACAGCCCTCCCCAGCTTGGCGTATCGTTGACGGGCTGCTGTCTGAGCTGATCCTTGTTTCGCTAGGCTGTCAGCAAGCTCATTACTCCCGTTTCCGCAGTGTCTAGGCACCCTGAATAATGAAACTTTGTTTTGGCGGGAAAGTTTCCTTAGTTGTGCTGCACTCTTAAACTAATTTGGATGCACACTTGGTGGACTTGAGAGCCAGTCGTGCCCAGGCTGTCTATAAAGATACCTGCTTTTCGGCTACTACATTATTTGAACTTCCACTTCTGTTTCGTGGCAGAATCGACAAGTGCACTCCGTAGACTCATAGTAGAGTTATAGATAGTTTTGATCCTTGAGCTTTGCTCTGCAATATACACAGCATATGTTACCTTTTTTTATAACGGAACAATAAAGGAAGTTTCTGTCGGGAAAGAAGTTCAAGAAGTTTTGTGGCCACCCTGCAGAAGAGAAAACCTATTGTAAAAGCTGCATCGGCTATATCCGGAGCGCGGCGCTCCCTGGTAGTATTATTTTATCTGTCGGTCCATGGACATGACTACTGAACTGCTGGCAATGTTTGTCTTTCTACCTTTCAAAACAATTTATTCATAAATTACAGTACTGAATGATCAAATCTTAAACATGTTTATTATTAATTAATGCAGAAAAGGAAAACCAGTCTTCAGCGAAAATATTTCTGAGATTGAGCTATCTGTTGAAATAAACATGTTACAAGAAGAAATGTGATTTGCGGGGTCGAAAGTTCTATGGCTGAAAATGGGTAAAAGGTAGAAGTTTGATATCTTCAGAAAAATTACGGTTTCAAATCCCCAGCACTGTTTTGGACTTGGTCAGCAGCTTCCCCTATCAGCATACGATCAGCAGTTCCATCGGGGTTGGCTATTCGCATCCCTGTTCGCATTACCAGACACTGGGGGTTCGGTAGCTGCGAGCCTTAGGTTCGCAAAATGCGAAAATTTCGTCGACACTGCACTATGGGCCAGAAATTAAAATTTCGGGAAAAAAATATTTCCGGTTAAACGGCATGTCTTAGTCTTAGCTCAATGTGGCCTTCAGCAACTTTTTGAATAAAAAATTGATGCATATTTTGAAGGGGTCGTCCAATATTTGAGCGTTACTTAAACAACAATTTATGTAATAACTTTTTGAGTAAACTTTTTTTCACCTTTTTGGTTTCGAAATATTAAAGATAAACCAATTTCAAGTAATTTTTCTGAAGATTTCACACTTCTACCTTTTACCCATTTTCAGCAATAGACCTTTGGTTATAAACGACCCCTCAAATCACATTTCTTCTTGTAACATGTTTAGTTCAACAGACAGCTCAATGTGATGTTCTAGAAAATATTTTGCACATAAAAGAGGAATATTTTTGCTGAAGACTGTTTTGCTTTATTTGCATTAATTAATAAGATATAACTGATTTTAGGTTAAAAACATCTGCAAGTATCTGCAATTAGTTTGCATACCAATTTGTAGGGAATTGTTAAAGTTGTCTGCCCAAATGAGTATTTCAGAGAATACCTGGAAATAGTGCGGATTTCTTTTTCTAACATTTTATAACTTAACAAATATGCATCCTAGCGTCAAACAGTCTTCACAAAAAATATGTATTTCAACATACTGAATAACTTCAAAGCAATAAAATAATCGTGTGCAAAGTTATTGAGTGTAATTGAATTTTAAGTGTTCTTTTTTAACACATCATTATATTTCGCAACCGGTTAGAGATAGATAGTAACTTTATTCAGCAAAGTTGCTTATTTTTGTGTGTTCTGCAACTTTTGAAGAAAAAGAACTTTTTAAATTATTTAAGAAAACAAAAGTTTGTATCACCCTAATAGGTGAATTCATGGTCACCCTAATAGTGCAATAAGATGCGCTATATTTTATTATTTTACCTCTCCGAAGACACCACCCTTGAAAAAATACACATTTTTAATCAGACGGTTTTTAACCTAAAATCAGTTAAACTTATTAATTAAGGCAGAAAAGGAAAACCAGTCTTCAGCGAAAATATTTCTGAGATTGAGCTATCTGTTGAAATAAACATGTTACAAGAAGAAATGTGATTTGCGGGGTCGAAAGTTCTATGGCTGAAAATGGGTAAAAGGTAGAAGTTTGATATCTTCAGAAAAATTACTTGAAAATGGTTTACATTTAACATTTTGAAACCAAAAAGGTGAAAAAAAAATTACTCAAAAAGTTATTACAGAAATTGTTGTTAAAGTAACACCTAAATATCGGATGACCCCTTCAAAATATGCATCATTTTTTCATTCAAAAAGTTGCCGAAGACCACATTGAGCTGCGACATGCGGTTTAACTGCAAATATATTTGTCTCGTAATTTTAATTTCTGGCCCATAGTGCTCTGGGTGTAGGGTGGAAGGACTTGACTTAAGTGATCCCTTTTAAAATAACAAATTTTAAATAGTTTAATAAACCGATAAAGCCGTAAAATGTAGACATAAAATCTGCGAATCAAAAAGCATCGGTTCTAGATTGCACCCTTGTGGTACATACCAACTTAAAAACGAATGTTTTTCCTTAACAGATTAGCGGTTAATGCTTTTCTCAATGAAAAGATAACTATTAGATCAACAAGCATTGCATGATGTGTTAAATATATGTTTCAATAAAAATAGGTGAATGCTACGAAAACGAGCAAAAATAAGGGGGGTCAAATGATCGCTTCACGGTCGTTTCAGTGTTAAAAAAGAAAGAAAAATGATTGTCATTCTAAGAAACGTGTTTTCCAACTTGAACAAAATAGACTCCATTCGCGCGCTGTTCAGAATGATCGAATACCATCGAACGGTATTCGTAATAGTGAACAAGTATCAGTTTAATCGTGAGCGGTTATTAGGACGGGCGATGTGTGCACGAAAGAAATGAACACCTAAGCTGCGGCCAAAACAGTTTAATCGATATCTTGCCAGGCATAACACCGATACTGTTGGTTCCTAGTCGCATAGAACTGTATGATAGATAAATTTCGAGTATGACGTTTGTGTTCAAGTTCAAAGCAGTTCATCGGCGGCGTGGCAGGATTCGCACGTTGGTTAAACTATTTTTCGCCATGTTTTGTTGAATCGATGGAGAACAAAATATCTGACGGAATCAACTGGATTCGCTATTTTATGGTGAAAGCAAGATAAAAAACGTATCGGAGCCCAGCAAACCAGCATTTCCGATGACTTTATCTTGCTTCTTATCCGCCCTACGAGCATCATTCCTAGCATTCATCGAAGGATACTTTGTTCTACTCAGTCCATTACCAAAAAAAAGGAAACTATTATAGATAAGCCGTAATTGCAACCGAAGGCATATTACGAAGTGCAACCACGACCATACACCGAAATAACAGTGCACAGAGGAAAAACAAGCAATCTGGATGTCATCGTCTGCTCCGAGTAATTCACACACAACTCACACGATGTTCGAGGATTCTTCACACTGTTCTATATTCTCTCTGCTGAAAGAAGCATTCAATACTCAGATGACATCCACGTTGGTGTTTGGAAAATGATGCATTGAAGATGGGCTTAATAGATTTGATATCTCTAACAATGTCAAATAGAAACCGAGAGAAAGTGCTGTGCTTAATGGATTAGCTAGGTGTACATAAATCTAGCCCCCTGCAGAACTGATAAAAGTAACCACAAATATGATTGCAGAACAACCCTCAACTACCGAAAAAAAACCACACCCCTATGATAGAGCAAAACAAAAACAGGATTTTTGACCATCCAAAACGTGTGTTGTAATCTTTTTCCCCTCCACATCCAATGAGATTAATGGTAGTTGTCGCCGCTTGGTTGCGAGAAACTACAAAATTTAGTTTACTTTTCATTGCCCCCGCCACAGCAGATGACTATCATTGATCCTGAAGCACAATGAAATCAATCAAGAAAAAAAAAACTAACTCGAGTGATTTGTCTTTTGTGCCTCCCAGCAGCAAAAGAACAATAATAATGGTCAAACACCCTGTAAACTGTAAACTGATTTACTTTTTTCTTTATTTGTTATCTTTTCTGGAACAAAAACAAAAAACGAAAAAAAAAAAATCTCGAACACTCTTCGGAACAACCCTTTCAAAACTATCCAACAAAACTGAACAAAACCTACTACCTACTACTACTACTACTACAATCGAACGAACCGCAACCGAACGCGAACGAAATGTAGATGCTAACAGTACCGCTACGACCGACCAGGTCGCTCCGAGCACGGAAGATTTACTGCCACGGGAGCCTTGTCTCCAGGCGCTCGCCGCGCTGAGACACGCGAAGTGGTTCCAGGTTTGTGTGTTTCTACTAAAGTACTTCATTTTAATATACCTTACCTCTACTACCTACTATTATGTTATGATGCCTTCTTTTAGTTTTAATCGTCGTAATACCGTACAGTTTTCTTTTTTTTTTTTTTACTTCTACTGGTTTCATTCGTTGTACGATCTTTTTTTTCTCTAGAGTATTTGAGTAGGTATCTCAAGGTTGGAGGACGGGATTAGTTCTAGATTTTACGATTGAATTAGGTTTTCAAAAGAGACGAATGCAAAAAGAAGGGGGTGGGAAAAGTCCAACGACATTTGCTTTTCCGCGGGGGAAGTTAAAATGAAATTTTTCAGGAAATCAAATTTGTGTACGCGCACGTATTTGAGAAGTGTGTTGGGCTGTCTCAGTCCGTAAATTTTTATCCTTCCACACAGTTTTTGGTTCTCGCAATTTTTATTTCTAAATGTATACTCACTAGTTTAATAATCAGTCTTCTTCGGTAGGTAGTTTTAGAAAACCATTCAACACTCATACAAAACCTGTGTGTGACAGACAGTAAAGGCGTTTTTGTTTTCTTGATAAACCTTTTATAGTTGCGTAAATTTATATCTCCTAGCTAAGACCTAAGCACCGACGTGTAATAAACACAACGTGAAACGAAAAACTAAATAACCCAATCGTGTGTATGTGAGTGAAGCATAAAAAAAAGTTTCTTTAAACAAAGCCATTTGTTTTGGTTTAAAATTTGGTAACGAATGAGGACAATACCAAAGTGTAGATTTAATAAGAGTAGTAATTGTCTAGATTTGGTTAAGCTAAGAGTTGATTCCGAGTTTAGTTAACTAACTGTTTTCCTGCCGTTTCGTTTCTGTACCATAAAGGCTAGAGCAACTGGACTGCAATCTTGTGTGATGATCATGAGAATCATGCGTGACCTTTGCCAGAGAATTCCGATCTGGGGACATATTTCTCAATGGGTAAGATCCGCTTAGATGTCCTCCGAAAAACCATCACCAGCACTAATTGAGTAACTGTCGTTTGTACACGCAGGCTATGGAGCTGCTGATCGAAAAGGTTATTTCATCGGCCGGCTGTCCGCTGACTCCCGGCGAATGCATACGTCGCGTAATGGAAGCCATCTCCTCGTCCCTGCTGATCAACGGTCCCGGCGTGTTG
Source organism: Sabethes cyaneus (assembly GCF_943734655.1). Classification (NCBI taxonomy): domain Eukaryota; kingdom Metazoa; phylum Arthropoda; class Insecta; order Diptera; family Culicidae; genus Sabethes; species Sabethes cyaneus. The sequence continues at coordinate 22,266,680 of NC_071355.1, forward strand.
GACCCGTGCGAAAAGGAACACGAGGATGCCCTCGCCGGGTTGAGCAAACAACAGCGCGAGGACATTACCGTGTCGGCCCAAATGTTCCTTCGATTCATCGCCTTCCGGCAGATTCACAAAGTGCTCGGAATGGAGCCACTTCCACCGCCAAAGTTTGTCGGCAATCGCAACTGGCGCTTCACCCGCAAGCGCAGGCGCTCCGGAACCGAGGGAGCCGACAATGAAGGTAAGCGTGCGTGTATTACTGTTTTTGAATTGTCCCAGATTTGCAGCTAATAGCCGTTGTTTTAGCCGACGGAAAAATGGTCAAAAAGGAAGAGAACAAGGGCGAAGGCGGCACCAATAATGCGGTGGTAGACATGGACACCGAAGGTGGCAAGTAGATATGTAGATGATTTGTCGTTAATAAGGTAGGTACTCTGCTCTGCTGAAATTTTAACACATACAACACGTATTATAAAGAGAGAAAATCCTTTAAGAAACTAATAGATATTGGATTCAAAGTAATTATCATTGATTACCTGTCACAAAAGCATGTGTGAGAGATTACACGAAAGAATTAGATTTGAAACATTATAAACAACACGGTGTCTTTAAGCGATATTAAAGCATAGGTTGACTCCTTAATTGAAATGCAATATTCAAAACATAACCAGATGCAGCAAAACTTATATCTTTGCCTCTCTATCCACAACAAACACCAGCGACTATATCAAGTAGGAAGGAAAGCAGGCAATCTATTAAAATTAAACGTCAATTTTCAATTTTCTGGCATTTTTTCCAACGAAATTGCAGAATGTGTTTTAGCCCGGAATCTTTGGAAATGAAAATCAATACTAACTTTAGACTACTGAGAACTTTTGAGAAACAAAAACCTGACACAAAACGAACACATGTTGTATGGACGTATTTTATTCTTACTCAAAAAAAAAATCAACTAACCAAAATTAATAATTAAAATTTTGAATCAATCAAGGAAATCCTCTTAAAAAAATATATAAAACAAACCACTAGACACGTACTAAAGTGATTACTGTCGAGCGCATGAAAGGAGAAAACGTGTATCGAACATTATATCCTAAACTAGGTACGGAAAGAATAACAAACAAAAAAAGTCTAATGCAGAATTGCAAGCGAGCGTGTCTACCAACCAAGCAAGTAGAGTTTTCCAAACTGAAACAAATGTATTAGCAGAACGTAACCAATACAGATAGAATTATCCAATCCAAACACGGAGAAGACACACATACACATACACACACATGTGTACCACACATTTTACAAACTAGGTTTGAGCTGACGCGGGGCGCACGCCCCGTTCCTCGATATAATAATGACAAGTGTAGGTATTTCAACAACAGAGAAAGAGGGAGAGAGAGCATACACATTTTACAACCAACCATCAAAAGTTTGTTGATAGGCAGGCAGGCAGGCAGGTAGCGGGCGCATCCCATGCGCGCGCACTCTAGCGAGCAGCGAGTATGTAATAAACCAATTTGAAGTATTTTCTTCTTGAAGGAAGTTAGGACCGAATGGTGTTGGTTATTCCGGATCATCCGAAACCGGGCACGAACAGTCCGAAATCACGTCCCAAATTCCTAACAACTTTTGAAGATGACAACTCCTGTTAACCAGTGTGTTTAGTTGCGGGTTGAAAACTTGAGCAACGAAAGACCTAATAAGTAACTCGTATCTGAACAATCGACAAAGACTCAAGCGATGAAAAACGGACTTTGTATTGGAAACTCGGAACATAGAACAACGCTCTGGGCCTGATTCGCAGCAGAACTCCAATCCGCTGCTGATTTACTACCAGAACGTGCGTGGACTTCGGACCAAAATCGATAACTTTTTTATTGCTGTAACAGAGTCCAACTTCGATGTAATTGTTTTAACGGAAATCTCGCTTGACGCATCCTCTCGTCAACTGCTTTTCGGGATTGCATTTTCCGTCTTTAAAGGGATCGCCATCAGTAGAACATCGGAAAATCTGATCTTTATTTCGTTCGACTTGTTTCACCCATTTGATTTTGCTGGCGGAATAAAGAATACCATCCACTTTCGTTCGAAAAACCAATCCGTTCGAAATACAGAATAGGGATGTTTCACAGAACGTACTAACGCCTACGGTGTGTTAGATACAAAAATAAACCGTGTAAAAAAAAATCCGTGTTATTTCGAGAAACCGTGCAAAAAAGTCGTGCAAAAAAAATCCGTGTAAAAAAAATCCGTGCAAAAAACGAATTGGGTGTACTACTACGTGTCTTCCCAACAATATGGAATTGGCCTACATGTTTCCTGTTCATAAAAACGGGAATAGGAGAAATGTGAATGACTATCGCGGCATCTCTGCACTAAACTCAATATCAAAACTGTTCGAGCTTGTTGTGTATGCACCTGTATTCGCATTCTTTAAGCAATATGTCGTAGAACGGAGACGATCAACACGGCTTTATGCCCAAGCGGTCCATGACAACCTATCTTCTAACTTTTACGTCCGACGTGATAAAAAGTTTTGACGACCGGTCGTAGACGGACATTATTTACATAGGGGCCATCCATATACCACGTGGACAGTTTAGGAGATGGTGGGGGTATAAAAATGTTCACGCTTGTCCACGGAAGGGGGGGGGGGAGGGGTAACAAAAAATGTCCACGTGGACAAGTTTTTTTTTTTCATACCAAAAACAGAAATATTGCACTAATTATACATATTACCATTAACCATTGTTCAGTGATTGTTTATAACTTAAAGTTTTATCCTCTGATGAGGCATATGTTGACGTAAACCTAGATGTAAACACATGAACCGAGCATTACGGAAGGATTCGCCTTTAGAAAACTTTACGAACCACATCGCGTCGGAAAGGTCATGTTGAAGTAGACGGGCAAACTGAGGTGCTCTGGTTAGACAGGGATACTCTCTATAAAAATTGGTATTTTTCTGTCCACGTGGTATCTGAATGGCCCCTCCCACGGACCATTCCGCTGCTTTCGATAAATTAAACCATCGAACCACACTAGACCAGTGTTGAAAAGTTCATAGCAGCAAAAAACTCAATGAGATTTCAAGCACATGAAATTTCAACCTTTATCACAAGCGAGAAACGCACATATGAATTTCTCTCGTTATTATACGCGATGTTTCTGTTGTTATGCGATGTGAACCAAATTCAGCTGTGATCATTTTGTTTAATTCTTCCACAGCTGGCATTGCATGCAACGAACCAGAGAGCAAAAGAGAATCTACCGTCAGAAACGAGAAATGCAGCTCACATTCATGAATTAAGATGGCAAACATATTGGCGGAATTTATGTTTTACCTTCGCGGGAATCGACATTTTCTTAACTAGAAAGTAACAAGCCTGATAAGAATTAGATAAACATGTAATTTAAATGTGCGTTTTAGTTTAAGTTTGCGATTTATTTAGAGATTCATTTTCTCATGCTCTCACTCAGAGCTACGTATCGCACGAGAATGCTTATGCTGTTCAACAAGGAATTTGTATATGTGCATAGCTCCAAGTAACAGTTGAAGCAAAGCAGAATATGATCAAGCGGGAAGAAATATGTGTGAGTTTTGTACTTTTGCTATGAAAACAGAAAAACTCACGCGTGAGTTTTTTCTGCATAGGATCAAGTTGATTTGGATTTTTGATAAGTCTTGAGATTTCGAGTTTTGAACATCACTGGGAGGAATACTACTACCCTCCTGCTACTGTAGACACCCTTCCAAAATCAGCCTGTATTCGCCTATACTATCAAAATGTTAGAGGACTCCGCATCAAAGTCGACGACTTCTTCATCTCAGTTAGTGATACAAAAGTCGATGTGATGGTTCTCACTGAGACCTGGCTTAATGACCGGTTCCATTCACCGCAGCTGTTTAGAACGGAATATAATGTTTACCGCAATGACCGCGACCCCATTGGCACGGGCAAATCAAGAGTTTGATTGAAGAGTTTGCAGTTTCTAAGCGATACAAAAACCAAGGCATTGGGTTTATACCGTCTTTAGACATTACCCTTCATTATCAAGAGACTTCGCAGCCGGCTGTTAGTATTAGAGTACAGGAAAATTACTACTGACTCTAAGCGATACAGTTCTTCTGCATGCGAATTGTCGATGATCGTGAGATTGAAACTAGCGTCACTAGACTTTCACCTACTATTTGGTAATTACAACCAATCCGGCCTTCGTTGGAATTGCCCAGCTTCTGGAAAAGTTCAAATCGATCATACATACACTGCTGTAAATGGTGCACTTGTGGATACTTTGGCATTACTCGACATGCAGCAGATAAATCCATTCACGAATAACCGTGACCGGGCCTTGGACTTGGTATTTGCTAATGTCAATCAGTGAAGTTGTTAACAAAGTTGTTCCGTTACATCCTCCGGTACTTGTCTCTCTTAGCTGTCCGCCCCTCGTTCGATACAAAGAGGGAGGGTTTATTTCTAATTCCCGTCGTAGTAAGTAAAGCCATTCTAATTTTCATCATTTGTTGGGTAAATTTAATGAATACTACAAAAGTTCTTGTACTAATTTGACTAAAACACACTTACCTTCCGATTCGTGAACTCTGAAATCACTAAAACGCGATTACTAAAGCATATTATTGAAATTACCCAACTGACTTTATTTCTTAAACTCGTCGTACCGCTTTAAAATCCGTCCATAAAAATTTTTCATCGCCCGAACTAAAAATCACTACAATGTTTACAAAGCTAACGCATATGTATTTGTGTAGGACGACATGACAAATGTTATTCTGCAAAATTTCTGCAGGTCAGGCAAGTCTTCCTGGCTGTTGAACAACGAAAATGCCTTACATGAGTTATTTTCATTTATGAATGACGGAAATTGAAACGATTAGTCGACATTTTCTTCGTCGCACGAAAAAACGTACGAAATTTGGCTGGCAGGACTTCTTTAATGATAAAAAGCATTTAAATAGATCTCAGCTCACTTTGATTGATCGCGTATGATAGACAACAAACTAAAATATTAGGGAATAACTAGTTCTGCATAGTGTGTCATAAAAATGGTGCTATTTTTAATAATTTGTGTTGGATAGGACGGGAATAGGCAATTACGACGAAGCAGCAACACACTCTACTTGACGAATGAGAGTTTGATTTCTATCGTACAGATTTTTCTGGTCTGAATGAAGCTTTGCATTCAATGTTCCTGGATGGGGTTGATGTGAATATGGCCGTTTCCCTTTTTAACCAGCTGCTCTTATCATTCTTTCGCGACTTTGTCCCACGACTTAGGCCTAAGCGGTAACCACCCTTGTTAAATTCATTGCTCCGTCGTTTAAAACGTAAGATATCCAGTGCGGCGCTGAAGTATTTCCGTTTACAAGACGCGATCGCAAAACAAGAGTTGGTTAGAGCTAGTCGTCAATACAGAACCCCCCAACTGCCATCTTTACTCGAGATATGTTTCGCAAAAGCAAGGGGTCTTAAACAAAATCGTAAATGCTCTGGGCATTCGTTAACGAGAAGCGCTTCTTGGACTTTGAAACTTCCTGCTCAAATGTCACTTGGTGATCTATCTGCCAGGAATGCTATAAACATCTGTAATCTTTTTGCTCAGCTTTTTTTGTTTTTTTTTTTGTATTCGCTCTAGCCCTTGATGTGCAGGAAGCTCTGAAGTTCGTTCCTGCAAACGTGTGCGATATAAACATAACTAGTTTAACGCAAAATGAAGCTGAAGTTGCCTTGAAGCAATTGAAATCATCGGCGTCTCCCGGGCCGGATGAAATACCTTTGATTATACTGAAAAATTGCGCATCTGCTCTTTCGAAACCTCTACAGTTTATTATTAACCAATCGCTTCTTCAGGAAACATTTCCAGTATGCTATATATATGTACTCAAAAAGGGAAACAAAAATTGCCAATTACCGTGGGCAAGGTTGCTTTGCGCTGGCTCGAAATTATTTGAGATCCTTATCGGTGCCTCGTTGCACAGAAGTTTTCCACAATACATCTAAACTGATCAGAATGGCTGTTTTCCTGGTCGCTCAATTAGCATTAGCACAAATCTGGTGGAGTTCAGCTTATATTGTCTACAACGTGGAGCACAACTCGACACGGTGTATATTAACATCAAAGCTGCGTTCGATCGGGTTGACCACGCCATACTGCTAGCCAAAATAAAGCATCTTGGTGCTTGTGTCGCTTTTGTCCGATGGTTGAAATCGTTCCTTGAAAACCGCTGTCTTGCTGTGAAACTGTGGAACTTTGAGTCTTGCGACTTCCGGAGTACCTCAGGGCAGCACCATCGGACCCTTGCTATTTTCGCCGAATTACAACGATGTCTGCATGATACTTCCTCCAGGATGCAGAGTCGGGTATGCTGATAAACTCAAAATCTACTTTGCAGTTCGCTCAGTCGCTGATTGTATCGAATTACAAAAGCTAATATGTTTTATGGTCATGTTTATGTCTGCCGGTAGCCGTTCCATATCAACCGTCTTTGTGGTTTAATGCGCCTAACTGTTCGGAAAAGGGGCAGTGCCTAATCCAGTATTCACGCGTAATTCTCAGCAGATTGTGGGTTTTCCAGTCAGCCGCGAAAAGAAGCTTTGACTTGTCTGTTTCACGGATGATCGTTTTGTGCGCAAATACAGTCACCCCAGTATTATGGGCCACCCAGTATTATGGGCCAGTCTATACTTTAAGTTAGTTTTATACATAACTATTGAGTATGAGTTCAATAGATAACAGTAACATTCTGCTGCATGGTTGACAGCAATACACGCAATTCCAATGCGTTAATTTTCTTAATTTTCCAAAAGGCGTCAGTAGGCTCCAATCGACTTTCAAATTGTTGTTATTTTTGCGGTTGTTATAAAAAGTCGGTTGTGAATTACAAGCTGAATAGCGGCGTAAATTTGTGTGTCTGAGCGTAAAATGGATGAAAATTGAGGGAATAGGTATGTATTCATAGAATAACGGTGAAACCACCTAGAAAAATGCATTTTCCGTTTTAATATACGAAATTAAACAATGGCCCATAATACTGGGAGCAAAATTGACTTTTCCCAGTATTATGGGTCAAGCATATACATCAACAGTATTCGCTGTTTTTGATTATAATTTTAATTTTTTTCCACAGTAAAACGAAAAAACGTGCAAGGAAAATCAATATACAGAAATCGAAGCTCTATGATTCTGATATATTGCATTACGCTCTTGATCTAGCAAGACAAACCGAGAAAATTCGGGAAGTTGCAAGGGATCACAATCTACCGTACAGTACAGTTCCGCGTTATTTTTGGAAACCACCCAAAACTAATAAGCCAGGACCAAATACTTTTCTTCTTCTTGAACTTACTTACTTTATTTAGTTGGCTTGCCGTTCCAAGACAAAGCCTGATGAACAAAGTTTCTCCAATGCACTCGGTTGTGGGTCAACGCTCTCCAATTTCTCAGACTCGCTCCACCTAGTCTAACCATCTTGCTCGCTGCAACCATCTTGCAAGACGACCAGGGGGTCTTATTCCTACCGGATGTGAGGCAAATACTTTGCAGGGTAGTTATTCGGCATTCTTGCAACTTGTCCTGCCTATCGTATCCGGATAGCATTAGTCGCCTTCTGTATACTTGGTTTGCCATGTGCTATTCTGGAGACCATCACCTTGATGAAGCCCTCTTCATGATTCGAATGAACTTGACAATCTACTCGAAATCCGAACACAGCAATGAGTACCATCCATCATAGATTGAATCAGTTTGATGAGCTTCCTGAAGAAGAAGCTAAAATTGATTCTAATCTCAACTCACTCAGACAGTTGCTGAGCACAGTACAAGATACAGCAAGATCACTAAATCGAGAGAACTACACCCACAACCAACCAACCACCCACACACCCACACATACACACACACGCGCGCTCGCTTTTCTCTAAATAAAACCAGTTTTGTTTTACTGACCCATAATACTGGGAGCATTGACCCATAATTCTGACCAGGTTTAAAAGTGGCCCATAATACTGGGAATGGAACATGCTTACATTTTGTTGTTCTGCAAAAAAGTGTGTGATTTTGGAATAAGTTTGCCTACAGAACATCAAATTATGATATATTCATAACCATTTAAGTTATAAATAAACTGTAAATTATTTAAATCTGTGTTTCTACCAATAATTTTGTAGCATCATCATGCTTAACTGGCCCATAATACTGGGATGACTGTATACTGCTACTAAGTGATGGTCAAAGTCAATATCCGCACCTTGTAAGCAAAGCAAAGCCTGGATGGGTGCTAATTCCGTTATCGAAATTTGACCTGTTTTTATACGACAGACTTCGCAACCAGTTATTAGAATACAAGACAGTGCGGGGTCAGTGCTACGATCCTATTGACTCTAACAGCCTCTCCTAGCCGAGACTCGAACATACGACGACTGGCTTATTAGACCAGCGTCTTACCTCGAGGCCAACTGGGAGGCCGCACCTTGTACGGAACGTATGTTCATAATGTTAGAGAAGAACCAGCCATCTATGAGAACGTGGCTCATCTGGTTCATTGTACGTTGGTCAGGTGATCTCCAGGTGGCTTTTTGGACCAAGCCTCGCAAAGCTGCGGTGTTTATACATCGATGCCGGTTTTCGTTCGTGTCGGTAGGCTATGGGGTCCTATCACCGATCTACATACATTTCTTTCGGTCATACATTTCTTTCCTATCGACCTGGGCGTTCATACCCCCGATGACGGATTGAATGTGTCAAATTCAATCAGTGTCGCGATAATTGGTTCCCAAACAAAGTTATGTTAAGCATAACAATGCGCCTCAACTACCGCAAAAACAGTATAATTATAAAGTACACTACAGTAAAAGTTGCAAGGCCAATTAGAGCAAGACACCGCAGAAAGAAAACAGTCGCAAACTCGCACCAATAGAAGCATTTTGAATCACCCTAGTGTTATCCTTTCTTTGTGCGGCGAGACACACAACTATAGGACAGACAGCACCAGCTATCGCGCTCGGAAGCAAATTTCTCCGAGCGACAGCTGATGCGATGAGCAGCATGTGCTGCGGCTGCGGCCGCGGTGCGCGTGTGTTGAAGAGAGAAAGGTGTAACAAAACACGACACTACGACAGCACCAAACGGCGGAGAGTGCAACAGCTGTGCAGCTGAATGGGAGAGCAGTCCAAATTCAGTCAATTAGATATCGTTTCGCGTGGTGGATGTTTTACGTTGATTGCGCCGTTCAGTGAAGGCTGTTTTGGAATTCCAGTTGAGTGTGTCTACGGCAATTGAACTGACCACTGCATAGATAGGTATACATTTAAAAGTGCTCTAGCTTTTTTTTGTGGATCAAGTGGGAGGTGGAACAGTTCGGTTGCGAGTTGGATTGGTTGTAACCGTGGTTATGCCCATTTTCGCATGTTTTGGCAGCTTCGATTAAAAGATGTGCAAAAACAAGCCTCCAAAAAATAACAACTACTAGTTGCTGTAGGTAGCTGCTGCAGCAGCTGCTCCAACCAATTGAGCTGCCTCTCAGGCCTGCGGATTGCAACGGTTGATTAATTGAAATTAGATGAATTGGAATGAATGTTAGCTTGTAGGGGTTCGGGTGCGAAAATAATGCAGTTTGTTTTTTTTTGTGTGATGAGTGAGTGAATCGCGTAGACACGTCGCCGTCATCGCATGCGAACCTAGCAACCGTGGCGGTGTTTATCGGTGCTTGTTAGCTTTAGTACTCGGGCGACGGGAAAAATGATTTATTTACGATTGTCGTAATAGTGTAGAGAAGTGTAAAAGTGAAGAAAAAAAGCTATAATATACAATGAAGACATTACGACCAGTGAGAAACCACTACTGAAGAATTATTGATTAAATAAAGAATGAAGAATGACTAACACCTTCTTATCAAGCGATTGTAAAATGACTAACGTGAAGTTTAGGAATGCATCGTCTTCGTAGCAGGCGTGTTTATCATCATGTTATCGCTGACAAAGCAGTGTAATCTGATGATAAAACCCACTTTTACATGACTAAATTGAAGTTTTTAAAGTAAAAATTCGTTTTAAGTGCGTGTCAAATTAAAAGTGAACCTCTAGTGCTTTTTTACGGGCAACTGTCTACCATTTATTAGATACGTTACATATTTCGATAGCATAAATTCCTGATGGACCCCTGAGGGCGGGTGTCAACAAGCTGTAAAAGAAAGAAAAATAGTTGAAGAGTGAAGGACACCACTGACTGCAGTACATAACACAGCACGCGACGAGCCTCCCCGAAGGATATTAACTGGTGACTGGTGAGTGAGCATTATTCTCTTTTTAGTCTAGAACGGCTCTTTCTCCGAACGTTCGCTTCGATAGATAGACAAGTTGGTTGGTTAAAAACCAACGACAGACGACACGGGGGGAAGTGGAAACTGAACCATGTGTTCGGTAAAGCGTGGATGTAACGACTCGCGCCGGAAAGGTTCTTAACAATATTTAAAGTTTAAAGAAACCTGCCAGTCCCTCCAGCATAAGACGTACGTATCTACTTTTTCCAACAGATTTCTATATAAAAACCGTCGGAATAGCAGCTGCCAGCCACCATTCGTCCTTCATCAGAGTGGCATTCTTTTCGCTATACATCCGCTCTCGAATTTCTAGCAGGAAGCGGTTCAAACACATGGGGTTGTCACGACACGAGGGAAAAATAGTCTCGCGTTTAGGGGAAGAAAGAAACGAGCAAAAATGCTGCTACGATGTCGGTTTAGGCACAGAAATAAGCGCCCCGCTTTTTGGCGTATCTGAAACACGTTGACGAGCTAACAATGAAACGAAACATTCAAACAGTCACGGAGTGGCCATAGATAGTGATTAGTAACAGTTGAGTATTATGGAACCGTTTGGTGTTATATATTTCAGATTGAAAGCATTGCAAAATAAGATTGCCCGTTAGCAGTATTGCTCTCTGGTCGACATCTCGAGTTGAACAAAAACTTACAAATTCACAATCAATGGCTAAATGTCATTTCAAGCTGGCAGTCAACGTTTTTAAATTCATGCGAGCTTCACGAAATAATGAAAGATTTTGAAAGCTTTTGTTTACCAATCGATTCATATACCTAAGATATAGTAATCGTATGGTATGGTATTAGTATAACATTGTTTTTCAATTGATAAATAGTGAAAAGCAGCGGAAAGTTTTAAAGTCAAATTTTCCTAACCATTTTTAGTGTGATCGCTTTACCTGTCAGGCACAGACAACTATCTGATCAAATCTAAATCATTACAGAGCTATAAAACATCTTTATTTATCAATTTAAAGCCCTGGTACCGTCCTAACACGTTTGGCAAACAATAACGAAACAGACTTCTCGGGTCTCTCGTTTCTGACGTTCCTAAAAACGATTGCATTCTCCGGAAGAACTCGCGGACATTCGCCTTTGCTATGGTATCGCTAATCGTTAAGCAAGGACAGCCTCGCAGGGGTATGGTTGTAGATTTTCCGACCATCGACTACCTCATGATTTTAATTCAGAAACTTTTATGACAATGCACCATCGCTTCCGAGACCGAACGTATTTTTAAAGAGATTTCGTGTAGAACATGACTTTTTCCACGAAAAAACTAGCCTTAACAGCCTTAAAGGTTGTACGAATGGGTGACGTATGACTATATCAGGTCATTAGATCAAAGACTAATGCACTGCATTTCTGGCAAATGTATGTTTATAAGAATTTCTGAGTGCCGTTGTTCAAGTGAATGTTTAAAAGAGAAGAGCGAAATATTTAGATTCAATTCTTCGTTGAATGCAATGGTGGCTTTGACAATACGTGGACGAGGGTTCATAAGTACAACGCCTACAACCATTAAGACATAGATTTCTTTTAAAAATCACTTGTGTGCATCATAAAGGTTGAAATAGTAATGAATGACCAGCCCACAGATTATTGCATTAAATATGATTATGTGTAGCTTGACATGTTTCAATAATCTTACTTTTACTCGCTTGTGACTTTAAAAGGCCATTGGTTACAAATAACATTAAAGCCAAAGCACGTTCATCGTAAATATGACGTGTCATTTGAATGTCCTTCTCTTTTGACATGAATGGCAACAGGCACGTAAGTTAACGGCGTCGATTCACTGTCTTTTGCTCCGAGAAGATTTTACTAGTTTACTTTCACAGCTTACCGCTTATTACATAGCAGAAAATATGGCACATACGCAAAAATTTCTGTTTTATTTGTATGAGAGTCCTTATCCTCCTACCACAGGGGTGAGGGGTCTCAAACCATCATAAAATAAATTCATGCCTCCAAAAACCCCCACATGCCAAATTTGGTTCCATTTGTTTTATTAGTTCTCGAGTTATGAGGAAATTTGTATTTCATTTGTATGGGATCCCCCCTTCTAAAAGAAAGCAAAGGTCCTAATTCACCATAGAAAAAAATCCTGCCTCCAAAAACCCCCACATGCCAAATTTGGATCCTTTTGCTCAATTAGTTCTCGAGTTATGAGAAAATTTATGTTTCATTTGTATGGGAGCCCCCCCCCCCCTCTTTGAAGGGAAAGAGGTCTCAGTTAGAGGTGTGCACAGTCGCGCCGCGCCGCTGCCACCGACACTTTTGAACGTGCCGCCACCGCCAATGATTTAGAACCGGCGCGCCGCCTAGGTCCTTTTTCCCACGCCGACGAAGCAATTCACCCACGCCGACGATATAGCCCAACATTGACAAAAATGCGGGTCAAAATGTTGACAGCACATAGTGAACCCGTTTTGTGAATTCATTCTTAGAATGTACCTGTAATTTAGATTCAATTAAACTATCCTAAGTACCCTGAGTGTTATCTTGCGTCCAACTGAGAGCGAATTGAAATGACCTAACGTAAACGAACTTTAGCATGACGTTTTCTGTCACATTTCTGTCTTGCCTCCCGGTGTTCATTTCTTTTTAAGGAGACATAAGCGATCAAAATGTTTGAAAAAGTCAAATTGTTTATTTCAGATTTTGATTCTGCAGTCTTTTTCGTTTATTTTGATACTAATTTTGTAATGATCCGACCACGGGAAGTAACCAAAAAACGACCGAACACATAAGCATTCCACTGCGGCGTGGAACAACCTCACTGGGATAAAACGCCGCTCTTGCAAAAACTCTATTTTCAAGCTTTATGTACTGGTGCCAAAATTAGGTGCCGGTCTTACCCCTTATACTGAATTCCAGTGTTGCAAGCCCGCACTTGTGTGGTCTAATTTTCTCACACGCGCGTTTTAGTCCTAACGAACACGCCGGCATGAGTATCTACTACGGACTCTCGCTTTTATTTTTTCATGCACTGCGACAAGTTTTTGCGAGTATGTATTTATCTATGAGCCACAGTCGCCGCTCGTCATTGCAATCCAAGCAGCTGACACTCGCGAGGGCTCGCAGTCTTATCCGCGTGTGTAAGTGAGGGCGTAAGGTGAACAAAACAGAAAAAAATGCAGAATAAGTATCCATATATCCTAGTATGCCGCTAGCCCGCACGCGCTGTTGGCTTCTCACAAGTGGTTGGCTTTGTAAGCGGGCTGTGCAGAAAGACACTTCGAGGCTGTGCGCTCGCTAGTAAGTAGGTAGCAGGATGTATGCACGCAGCATCGGTGGTTGCTTATCGTACGCTTGCATCAGTTGCGTATGCGCTGGATGCTGCTTATACTCGCTCGCATGAGACTGGGCATACTTTGCTTCTTGCTCGATTTGCAACATTGCCGATTTCACACGCCAAGTTTCAGGCGCCATCTATTATATGCAATGCATGTAATATCCCTTAATTTAAAAAAACACATTGGCAGAAAACTGAAATTTAAATTCGATCTATAGCAATCGGATGTTCATATGTTTGGTATAAAATCGAAAGATGGGATGGGTCTACCATATCGCATATTCGCAAACATACAAATAAAAAATAATTCAAAGATTTAAGGGTCATTAGAAATCATTCACAAAATAAGCATTATTAGGATTTGTTTTACTTTTCAACTTTAGTTTGATTTTTAAAAAGATTTTGCTTGAACTTATTATCGCAATTCGTGATAATTTAACGGTGTAAAATACTCGCACACCGCCGCCGATAATAACGAACGGCGTGACGCCGTTGATAAAAATGATTCCTGCGCCGCCGCCGCCGATAATCTGACCGGCGCACACCTCTAGTCTCAGTACACCATAGAAAAAATTAGTTGATTAGTTCTCGAATTATCAGGAAATTTGTATATTATTTTATGGGAGCCCCCCCCCCCCCCTCCTAAAGGGAGGAGGGGTCTCAATTGACCATTGAAAAAATTCTTGCCTTCTGAAATGCCAAACATGCCAAATTTGGTTCCATTTGCTAGATTAGTTCTAGATTTATGAAGAAATTTGTATTTCATTTGTATGGGAGCCCCCCCCCCCGTTTAGAAGGTGAAGGGGTCTCAGTACACCATCGAAAAAAATCCTACCTTCTATAACCCCCATACGCCAAATTTGGTTCCATTTACTTGATTAGTTCTCGAGTTCTGAGGAAATTTATGTATGAGCCCCCCTCTTACGCCGTCCATAAAATTGCTTTCTCGCCCACTCCATAAAATTGTTGGCCATTTTATCTTTCCAACGACATATAAATTGTTCAGTTTCGTTCAGTAGTTTAGTAGTTATTAGCATTTGAAATCTTTCATTCCAACGTTACACTTCTATTTTCGTTTTCACAAAGTGCTACCCAGTCCCAGATAGTAAACAAAGACGTAGTCCCACGTCAAAATTCACACTTTACTCAGTCGCGAATTATTGTGCTCCGGTTTGTTTTAACTTTTCTCTTTTTTACTGACTGCGATTCCTCAGCAACCTGCACATTAATGTTCTACCTTCTACTCATTGACGGAGTGATCTGAGCAACAAAATGTTAATACACTTTTTGGCTGCCCATGATATGGGACACATTTTGCACAATGAGTGAGGAAATGGCAAGCCAGAGCGACGGTTAGCTTCATAAAGTTTACCCATGCGTTGCAGGTGATTCTTACAACGACAATGTCTTGTTATCAAACCGGTGTATGTGCTCCAATCGGATTTTAAGAGGTTTAAAAACTTTTGTGCTTGAATTGTTGGTAACTCGCAGTCATACTAACCAGTTTACATGCGGTCCCGGTAAATTTTATCAACTTTCCCATTAACTAGTACATGAAATTCATGTAAGTTACTGTACAGAAGTTTACATGATTTTTCACGTGGATGTGACGTGTCGATTTTTTTGAGTGTGAGAACAATGCAGGCGCTCCACATACTCCGGCTTTTCCTCCCAGAAGATTTGGGTCCGCTGCATCTTCTCTTATTTTATACGAGCTTTCTATGGGCTTGAGGTCCCTGCTGACTGACTTTGGATGAATTACTTATTTTAAGTACCTAAGTTTTTTTTCGAGCTTGGACCGCAATAGTTCTATTTTAGGTTGCAAAAAAATGCGCTTCAACTTTTTGAATTGATTAGATAATTTCGTAAATCACGGGGCTTTAACAATTCAATATTTATAAGCAGTACAATGAGCTCGACTTGAATAGAAAATTTTACTTAAATTTGTGGGCATTCAAGCTGTTCAGATAAGTGTTCTATAAATCTTAGGACAAGTAATATTTCATGATTGGGGCCCAACCAGTTCAAGCTTGAATCGAATAATGTTGTTGATTTATATACACATGTAAAACACCATAAAACCGTGCAACTTATCTTATGACTCGAAAAAATCCAGTTTTAGACACATTCATGTTTAGAAGGTTATTTTTGTTCGTCTATTTGTAGAACTTTGGCATTCTAGTTGCATTCAGAATCACTAAACAAAAGCACATTTTACAATTCAATTTGTATGCATTCAATATATATGACATGTGATTTATACTATCTTAGAGGCCCAACTGATAAACGAGTTGCTTAGGATTTAAAAATCTCGTTGTTTTACCTTTGTTATACTATATAACAAAGGTTTAGAAATTGGTCGAAAAACACGAAATTGATCCGAGGCCCGGAGGGCCGAATCACATATACCAATCGATAGAGCTCGACGAACTGAGCAATGTCTGTGTGTGTGTGTGTATGTGTGTATGTGTGTATGTGCAGCTCATTTTCTATCGCCTGTTTCTCGAAGGTGGCTGAACCGATTTGACCGCTGTTACTTTTGTTTGAAAGGTATTATTGCCTAGTATATCACTATTGAATTGCTTTGCGGTCCGACGTTTCGTTTAAAAGTTATAAGTAATAATGTGAAAACTACGTGACACGCGTTTCTCCGGAACTACGCAACCAATTTTAACGATCTTACTACCAAACGAAAGCTCTTGCTATTACTAAACTTTTTACCAAATTTTATTGGAAACGGACAAGCAGTTTAAAAGTTAGCCTTAAAAAACCACTTTTAATAAGGTTCAAATGATCGCCTGTTTCTCAGAGATGGCCAAACCGATTAATGCGCTATTAGCTTTATTTGGCAGGTAATATAGCCGGATAGATCACTATTGAATGGTTTTTTGATTGGTCGTTTAATTTGAAAGTTATGAGCAATCGTATACACCACACCAAAATTAACAATAATTTATAATGATTTTAACCAAGATAATTTACCTGATTTCAATTATTTTAATATCAAACGAGAGATTTTGACACTACGAATATATATGCAAAATTTCATAATAATTGGTTTTACCGGTAAAAAGATATTAATCCTCGAACGCTTGCGCCAACTTTTGCAACACAGTTACTCGCGCGCAATTAACCAAAACCAAAGAAAACGTGCGCACTAGAGTTTTGACTAGGAAAACTTGGTTTTAAGTTTATCAAACCTTTGAAAGAGTATCTTGAAATTGAATGCTCTGTCATTTGGTAGAATTTAAATTTTGATTAATCCCCCTAAAAGTGAAATAAAAAAATTATTTTTCTTCAGTTTCAATATAACACATTGATGTGTTCTGCAAAGTTTTAGAGCATATTATTACAAGAAATTTTGCTGAAGACTGTAACCTTCTATCTCTTCAGCGAAGACAGAGAAATCTTATTTATTGTTTCTGAATTTGTAAAATCAGTTTTTCTAGTTTAGCTCTTTTTGTAATTGTTGTATGACTTTTTCATGTATTACAAAGTTATACAAATAGTAAAAATACACAACTTTGCTGAAAATAGTATACCTCTATGTTTGCTTGTTTAGGAACTGTAGAACTTTGATTATAAAAATACCCTGATTTTAACCCCGAATTACTCGACTATTAACTGACGGATACATTTTAAACATTTTACATTTGCTGATAGTTTTGCTTCATACAGACGGCATTTTGCCATATGAAGTAACGTGAAAAAATTCCAGTTGGGGCCAATAGCGATACACCTCACATGCTGCTTGCTTCGTTTCTGTGCTCTCGGTTTATGCTGATCTATTTTCCCAACAATTTAAAGTATAATGCATTGAATAATTATGACATTTTGCTCATAACAAGTTTATTGAAGAATATACGTTAGTTACACAACGATTTGTAACTTTATAACAATATGGCGTTCAAAAACCTACACGTGTTATACAAAATACAGCAGCGTGAGTAACCGAAGGTTAATAAAAATTGATGAAATTTATTCTAGAAAACTTTATTGGTGTGAATCAAATAGGCATTACAGGAAATTATGTATAGTTCAAAAATCTATAAACTAGACCTTTACTACGCAATGTATATGTTAAAGAATAATATTTGCTCTTACAACCTACTTTTACTTGCACTTACTCAAATTATTAACAACTTACTTATCCTTATTCAGCAATTTCATGAAAAAGGATCTATCAAAATTTATAAGTGGTCATATTTTGTTCAAATTTTGTAAACGTATTCAATTTTCAAAAATTTTATGTAAACCAACGCACTACGCAACGTTAACCAATAGATGGATTATACTCCGCAGACGTGTCGGTTTCTATCTCAAATAGCAAGTAAGACCGTATAACAAAGGTTCCTTTCACCACTAGGTGGATTAAATCGGGTTTTTTATTGTGAAGCCGAAATTTTTTTCGATGGCAAATCTCGGAACTGCGATTAATTTAAAAGTACTAGGCTATAATGAGGCAAGCACTTCGGAACGGACCAGTGTTGCGAAACCCACACTCGTCTGGTTTAATTTTCTAACACGCGCGTATTTAATCTAACGAACATGCTGGCATAAGCATTCCTTTCGGACTCTCGCTTTTATCCATCGTCGTCTCACTCGTTCGTCATTGCAGTCCGAGCTGCTGTTACCGATTACTCGCGAGGGCTCGCACTCCCGTCCATGAGAAGAATCAATGGCGACGATAAAGAAGAAAAGAAAAAGTAATGTAAAATCTGAATGAGTATGTGCCATCGCGAGTGTGTAGGTAGCAGAATATCTACATACAACAATGGCGGCTGTTTGTCTTACGGTTGCGTAAGTTTTTATAAGCGTTTAATGCTAAGCTTCTCATACTCTCTTCTTTTGCTGTAACGGCGTTATTTCCTCGCCCAATTACGTTTTAATTATTTAGGAAAGTGTCACTATTTAATGAATTTACAATTATTATCCGATGTTGCCGTGAATCATTTATAAGCGTACGTTTGCTCTGGTATTTTGAAGGTGGATTGAAACCATTCTGGCGATATACCAAGTCTAAGTGCTGCTCAATTGTACGAGGACCCAAGAAGATTGCTGTTTCGAGAAACAGCGCAGTGAATCTATTTTTAATTTCACGTCAGGTCTAACATCCAGCAGTGCCGTCCGGCGCAAAACCCACTTAGCCTTTTCTAATTAAAACGGTCTGATGCACATTCTGGACCATGTACTTTATCTGCTTCTTGCTCAGAAATGTTCCGGCGATTGATGCCCTAAAACGAAACTTAATAACGAGAATTGTAAACAGCTGGCCATTGAATGTTTATTAACGCTGGGGGAAAATTCATTCCACCTCAGCGCAACAATCTGACAGATGGACTAACAAGCTGACGACTGCCGCCGGTCCGCCGGTACCGCGGTGCCGGCACCGGTGGTAGTGGTGGCTAGTGTCAGATCGAAGAGCCAATCGCTGGTTTATTGTCTTTCGCTGGCACACCGAAAAATGCACTCCGGCCAACGGAGGTGTAGCCAGAGGTGGATACGATAAACGATTTATACGAGTCCGTCTCGTTCGATCAACGGCAACGGCGGGCGATTGAAAATGCAAACAATTCCCCCTGGTGAAACAAGCCAGAACAAGGCCTGATGGTGGTGTTTATATTTATTTTTCGGAAAATCGCACCGATTCAAAATATTTGCATTCAAAGTAATGATATTCGAGGGTATTTTGCGAATAATCAATTGGCCTACATTGTGGAAGCTGGAAGGTTTTTGTTCGGTCTAGCTATCTGAGAGGCTTCTCGTATCACATTCCTATGTGTAACAGCCCCCAAGGGTATAACATTCGATGGTGGGGCAAACTGATACGTATTGATTCCCCAATTTTTTCATAAACCTTCATCCGGAAACTTTTGAAGCAGTATAGTAGTAGCTATACTATACAGCACAAACATAAAAATTTAAATGGGCAGCGAAATGGCATTGCCTAATGTTTCATGTTTTGTTTTTTTTTATCAAGGAAACACTTTCACTGAAGGCTAAAACCACGCGTGTTCCACGCAGTTGAAGCATTAACCGAAAACAATGTCGGTCCTTCTGCTGCGCAGATTTCGCCTGAAACATGTACCTATTCATTCTGCTTGTACGATGCTTGTTTTTGTGAGGTTCGCGATTTCTGAATTCAGTTATAGATATGCACAGCTTTTGGAACAACTTTTTTTTTGTGTTATTTTGCCACAAGAATGAGGCACGGCACACATTGGGAATCCCGATGAAATGGAAGGCGCTGATGAATAAATTAATTGCTGATGATATTTATGTATATAGGAGAGTATCGCTGCTGAATCTTCCGTGTCTTTGCTTCACCACAAACGACCACGGTTTAAAGTAAAAGACATCAGTGATTCGATAGAATGATTTATTTTGTTGGCAGAATTACGGAGCAATGACCCAGTATCCCCTAGAGAGAACCGACGGAACGCCTCGTTCCAGCTTTGGGGAGACAGCGATGAATGTGCCCTCCGAGAGATGCGTGCTTAGCGCCCATTGGCAGCGCTCGGAATCGGCGACCTAATTTCGCTCGGTTATGCTCGAATAACAGGAACTTGTGTTTGAATGCGGATTTGTCTCTGCAGCAGCGAGACGTTGACTTTTATTTATTTATTTAACTTCAACGATCTGCTTCTTTTCATGTCCTAGTCATCTCTCTTTTAATTGTTTTCTTAATGCTTCCAAAAACTTCCAAAGAGACAGTAAAAAGCTAAGATGAGAAACAAAGATTCTGTTTTGAAACAATTTATTGGCGGGGTAACAGCCTGCAGTGAATCGATAATTACAGACAATAAGGCTCATCTTTTGGCACTTACTTTTGAGGTACAATCGTGTTCGTTTCAGCGTTTGAAAATGCCAACTATAACTAGCGCGCATTGATTCTACCCAACTTACCGTGAACTTCAGCACCACTCGAGAATAATCAATATATGGTTGCTATGGAAGGTACGATACACAAACAATTTCGCTAAACAACTACCTGCCTTGGCTAATAATACCTTGCTGTATCGAATTCCGGACACTTGGGCATTGAGGTGATGGGTTTTAATTGGTTGGTTATTTTTAGAAATTATGCTGTGTGTTATTGCAAAGTTGCATCGAAATTTAACTGAAATTTTTGTCACTAAAATTTATGAATTGACGAATAATAAAAAAATATTCTGCCATTTTTCAACAAATAGAACACGACGGCGGGTCGCCTTCGCTTCCACGTCACTGTTTGTAGTTTTTACAATCTCTTTGGGTGAATATAAAAGTATAGCAAACGTACATTATGGCAATCGTCTTTATGACATCCGTGCGTATGACAAACGCATGGCTAATAGGGAGGCATCCTATTAGGAGATAAGTAAAAATTCAAGATTTTTTTTCAAAAAAATACACGTTTATTGCATTATTATGAAAAATTCAATTTTATTCGAAACATTTTTCATCGAAACATTCATTTTCCCCACTCTCTAGCAATTTGTGGACGCAACGCCAAAAGAATTGTACTTTAGAAGGATAATTTGGAACGGTAGTTTTTTTACAATTGACGAATGGACGATAGAAGAAAGTAATGACATTTTTAAAGTGAAGGAGAAAGGCGATAGAGGGGGGGGGGGGTTAGTGTTCCCTTGTAAGAGACCATCTTCCTCTTTTGTCAACCCTTTGCCCATTCCCGCTACATTTCAACAAATACATTTGTTTGACGTCGTTTTAATAAAGAACAGTCCAGAAGTTCCGGAGTTATGGCGGAACATACATTCATACACACGTTCCTCGTCCCCCTATATGTCGGTTCTTTCTCAGTCAGCTCCCTCTTCTGTCACGTAACTAATTATGCATCGGTTTGGTCAACGAAAATGGCTATAATGGAAATGAAACAAAGGTTTATTTACCATATATTCCTCTTCGGTGGAACCACCCTCTTTTCTCAAAGGCAGTTGCATATCTGCAGTCGGCTTAAATGCAAGAGAAACGCAACCCTATTTACTTATTTAGATTTCTGATTTGTGGGTGTTTTTGGAGACAAGAACTTTTTCTATGGTGAATTGAGACCCCTTCCCTCTTTAGGAGGGGAATTATGACCTGGGAGAGCTCCCATATAAATGAAATAGAAATTTCCTCATAACTCGAGAACTAATCAATGAAATGGAACCAAGTTTGGCATATGAGGGTTTTTGGAGGCAAGAATATTTTCTATGATGAATTAGGACACCTCCCCTTTTTAGGAGGGGGGGGGGGGGGGCTGCCATACAAATGGAATACAAATTTCGTCATAACTATAAAACCAATCAATCAAACGTTCGCTCTTCGTAACCTGGGTTGGCGTGATGGTTTAGCAACATACGTATAGATCTGTGCATAATAATAAATCTAAATTCGCTGAATTGCAGACGCAAAATGAACGATGTACTGTTCCTGAAGGACCTCCTAACAGACCGGTTCTATTCGCCATATCTTAATAAGTCAAGTAACGTTTAACGAAGGTAATAGAAATTTGAGAAGAGTTCGCCAGTTCCAGTTACCTACGAGAAACACGAACTACAGCTTGGACGAACCAGTTCGTCGCATGATGTCTATTGCAAACGACGTACAGAATGTAGCATCGATATTAGACTCTAGACAAACAATTAAAGATAAGTTGAAAGCACATTTTATATAATTTATGTTATACGTTTTTTTGTGTCTGTGATTTTTTTAATGTCCTGTGGATGAAGGGCAAGACCCATATATCCGGATTCCAATAAATAAATAAATAAATAAATAAATAAATGGAACCAAATTTGGCACGTGGGGGTTTTTGAAGGGAAGTATTTTTTCTATGATGAATTAGGACCCCTCTCCTTTATAGGAGGGGGGGCTCCCATACAACCCAAGCAACAATGTGAGTTTTGTTTTACTCTTATGGCGGTTTTCATGACCAACTTTGGTCTTAGATGCTATCAAAAAAGTGTAATGAAACCCAAATTGTTACTTGAGAAATGAAATACAAATTTCCTCATAACTAGAGAACTAATCAAGCAAATGGAACCAAATTTGGCATGTGGGGGGTTTTGGGGGCAGGAATTTTTTTATGATGGTTTGAGACCCCTACCCCTGTGATAGTGGTCCCTTATTTTTAGCATTTTTTTGCACTTCTTGGACTATACCAAGCAAGGCTTCGTGAAAACAAAGCTTAAAAACCTAATAACCTTGTGTAAAGAAGTCCACAGAATCGAATTGGGTTTATCCCATTTAGTTTAGAGCACATAAATTTTATTGGTTGAGTTCCTGACGATACCAAACGGGAAGTCAACCAATAAAATTAATGTGCTCTAAACTCGTTTTTGTCCGTAGGGGAGAGTTGTTCTGAGGAAAATTTGTATATGAAACCACCAATGAACTCCTCAGAAACTTACAAAACTCGAGATTGTGACAAAGATCATCCGAGATTCACGATAAATCGTACAACACAGTTTAATTTGTGGCAATACGAAGTTTGTCGGGTCAGCTAGTAGATTACAAAATTTGGTGCTCAGCACACTTCAAAGACTATTTCTCCTATTTTTATAAAATAAGCTCCTTGCACAATGCGTTTGCCAAAAGATTCATTATTTTTTCTTCTCACACGGGCGAAAGCTAAACTTTGTTTACATTTTGTATAGAAACGTCGTTTGTAGCCGGTGAGTGCTGGAATCGATTGCGAACACTAAGGTTCAGCTGCTTTTTCATTGGACCTTACCGTTTTCATCGTCTTTTTTTATTTTGATCGTTTTGTTGTCTTTTTGCCATCTCTCTATTGTATTTTTGTTCTTGCTTTGCACCGTTTTTGGCGACTTTTTTGTCGCTATTATGGTGTCCTTTCGTCGTTTTTGGTCGTTTCACTGTGTTTTCGTTGTCTCTTCATCACTTTTTTGTCAATTTTTCGTCATTCTGTTGGCTATTACTTTTTTAATATTTTTTGAAACGGTGGTTTTACAATTGATGGATGAACGGTAGGGGAAAGCAATGCAAATTTTTTTTGGAGTGGAGGGGAAAGAGCTGGAAGGTGAGGGGAGAGTGTTATTGGTAGCTACGCTGAAGGTGAAGGTCGTCAGAGTCCAGTTGCTTTTTTACTGATTTCAGTACTTGTTGCCACTATCGTTTTGTTGATAATTGAGTTCCTAGTAGTTGCACTGACGAACTGACATGACACATAGAAGAAAATCCTTTAAAAACCATCGTCCTACCCTCTGTTATGCATGTTGCGGAGTAGCTTGCATTTGCAGGATTTTATGCTGCAGAGTTTTTACATTTGTATGGTTTTATACTGAAACTCGAAGCAACACTCGCGCGCCGCGGTGTGGCCATGTTGCGAAACATGCTTTTTTGAAAAATGAGTGGTTTTTGATTGGACGATGAAATAATTGTAATAATTGGTCAATTTCATGCTCAAATGTTTACGTTGGCATCACTCCATATAAACGTCCGTTCCCTTGGCAACGTGCATCAACGACGGTCGCGGATTCGGAATTGCAATCGAAACGAAGTGAAGTTTTTTCTATCAATTCAAGTGAACAATTTGGGCAAAATGATTATAATATCTCTCTAAATAACTGTTCGGGTGGAAAATAAAATTTTTTGTGCCTCAAGCAGGTTTGGCATACACTTTTCGCTTCGATTTTGCTCTTTTGATTACTGCATCTCAGCCAAGCAAAATTTGAAAAAGTGATGTATGGGGCGTTTGTAGAATTTGTTATTATCTACAATATTGCTGAAGAACGCATTACTGTGCGTTTTGTATTTATGGCGCTATGAGGCTGCTAGTCTCTTGGTAGCAAAAAGAGCGCTCTTTTTGCTACCAATCGCATTGCTGCCCTACAGCGCCGTAAATACAAAAGATAACACTTCACTTTCTTCAGCATTAGTATAGATAATTACTAGCTCTACAAATGCCCCATACATCACTTTCTGAAATTTTACTTGGTTGAGGAGCAGTAACCAAAAGAGCAAAATCAAAGCGAAAAGTGTATGCCAAGCCTAGCCTCAAGTTAAGTTTCGCGAGTGATTTGACGACGGAGCTGAAAAAATTTATGAAAAACCGACGGCGAAAATATGGTGATGAATATTAATTAGTCACTAATCTCAGTATTTAGTGTAATTAATGACCGAAATAGTAATAGAACTTATAGAATGCAATGTTTAGTGCTTCGAGTTGCAAGATCTTATTACGGCTAGCAGATTAATTGAATTTTATATTTTTGTGATGGTTTCCCGAGTCTATGGGAGCATGTTGGTACACTGAAGAAGGGAAGGGAAGGAGAGATTTTCGGAGTCATCTGACTGCCATAAATGGACTCAGACGACCTTGTCGTTAACAAGTAGTCGTTATGACTCCTACCTTTTGTCCAATGCTGGAAGGTACATGGGTCGCACCAAGTTATAATCTAAGATTATAACCGGATTTGAACCCAGAGCACCAGGGCATGTGGCTCGCTGCCCGTGTACCTTTGAACCGCAGAGACGCTGGCGTAGCCACCAATAACCCCCCCCCCTCACCTTCCCGCTCTTTCCCGTCCACTCCAAAAAAACTTTCATTGCTTTCCCCTACAGTCCCTCCATCAATTGTAGAGCCACCGTTTCAAAAAAATATTAATATTAATGCCTGGCCGCATTTCAAGGTCAAAGACTAAAAACACGAGTTTCGTCTATTACTTTTTTATCTTTTAATTCTTCTTTCGTTGTCGTTTAAGCATGTTTCACCGCATTCAGCGCAATTTCGTGGTCTTTACGGCGTCTCTTCGTTGGTCTTTCTTCGTATTTTAAATTTCTTTTCGTCGCCTTACTGCAGCGTTTTCTCAAGGCTTAAATGTTCTCAAGGCTTAACAGTTTGTCAAATGCAAAACTGATTCGATTGGCTGTATCGTAAGCTTCTAAATAGGTGATGCGCGGGCACGTAGTACTCCCAACATTTCTGCAAGATCTATCTGATGGTGGAAATTGGGCGGGGAGTACCTTGTAGGCGGCGTTTAACATCGTTATGCCGCGATAGTTGCAGCAGTCGAGCTGATTCCCCTTTTTGTAGATGGGACAAACCACTCCTTCCATCCGTTCCCCAGGTAGCTTCTACTCCTCTCACATCCAGGGTAGAGCCGTTGCCAGCGTTTCTCATGTTTGCAAAGCTCTTCAGGTAGGCGGTCGTTTTCAACGGCTTTGTTGGTTTGCAACTTCGCCATTGACGTGTTCATCGAAGAACTGCTTCCACCTGTCGACCACCTCGCGCTCGTTTATGATTAGATTTCCTCCCTCGTCCCTACACATGTCAAGTTTTGGTGTGTAGTCCTTACGAGATTGGTTCACCTTCTCGCAAAACTTGCGCCTGTTCTAATTCTAATCAAGAACTAACAAGAACGAGAACTAATCAAGCAAATGGAACCAAATTTGACATATGGGATTTTTGGAGGCAGGAATAGTCGTAAAAAAGTATTGAATATCTAGCGAATGCCGCCAAAAGGCGGCAGTGAACACCAAAGGGTTAACCAATGTTAATAATTGATATCAAGGGAAAAAGTATAAGTGCCCGGAATTTCGGGTGGGACGGTACCGAAGCGGGTCAATTATTCATACAGGAACTTTTTTGTGTGTTGATAGTGAATATGAAACGACCGAAGGCTAACTAAGTAATTGAGATTACAATAGGTTCAATTACATACTTTTTGTCGAAAAACTTCGGCTCACTAATGGTAGGGCGTATAAGTTTGGTTACATCTAATTATATACCTTATCACGTCGACCAAAAATTTGCTGTGTAAGAAACATTCATAAACATCATTAAAATTATTAGATTAAAATATTGGTTTTCTACGTATGTCTAAATTGAGAACAACTTTTGCTTAATTCAATTTCCTGTTTGAACACAAAAAATATTTTAGCTTTTAATAATCAGTAGCATAATAACCATTATTCGTTGTGCTTACGATGAATAGAACCTATTTGCTACTTAAAAATCAAGTGAAATTTAGTAGGTTTGATAATGTCGGTTTTACATAATGCCGAATGGTAATTCTCATCTATTGAAAATCTTGATATCGGTTATAATAAAACTAACAGGCTGGTTTATTATGACAATAATTTCTCGATTATGGCGCAAACATTACACCATCGATGATGGCCATTGTTCTACCGTGTTTCGAAGTGATAAATCAAACTGTGTTTTCATAAGAAATGCCACAAAACAAGTTTCGACGGTAGAAAGCGATCATAATCGAGCTGCTGTGCATCCTAGTGCTGGCCAGTCATGCAGGACGTAGGCCTACAACTCACTCGTAGACGCACCGCTGCGCCGTCGGAATCGGAATGCTGTCGTTCCACATGATAGGGCAACAAAAGTGCGGTACTTTTGCGGTTACTCCCGTGGGCCAATGCGTACCTACCTATGCACATCGCTGACACTGATTGTAGGTACGCGTTGTATCTGCCGTTATCTGCCGATGCAGTTGTATCAACCTATAATATTAGCTAATTAGAGGCACAGAGGCCAACTGAGCACCGTTCGATATGCAACTGTTAGGCATATTTGAGTTTTGAATGGAAATTAATTTTATAAATATTTTGATTGATACCTGAAATTTATTATGAAACGGTACATACTGTTTGGAGATTTCTGAGACAGCTGGGAAATTGGCGACGAGTGGCCCAAATCGAATTGAATGGAGACGACTGTTTGAAACGACGACGACGAGGTCGTTGCTGTAAATTAAACGTTAACCGCTATAGCTAGCGAGCTAGCTAAAGTGACGAAAGAATTCCGTCGGTGTTAATTTATCGGCGGGTCATATGCGTTTCCGTTACGCTTGTGTGACGGTGTCAATTGAAATCTGCGGATCCCTCGGAGCCGGTATCGAAGGAAATTTGCGGTAAGGCTGTGTGTGGCTTACGCTGAAAGAAATAAGATCGGCTCTGGTCGTGGATACATGGTTTAATTCCTGATAAGTCGATCTTCCAAACAAGGGTGTGAAACTTCTCGGATTTCAATTTCAATTGAAACAATGTTTCTACCTTTCGGAAAAATATCTATTAAGTGACGGTACATTGCATTTGATCGATATCAAATCACCAAAGCAATCAAATTCGAGTGGTAGAATATACCAAGTATCATGAAGTTGTTTCCCTAGCAACAGGTTCTATAACATAACAAAAGTTCAATTTTTACACCTCATCCGATTCATTTTGAGTAACTTTCCCAAACAGTTGTCCGGTCGTTTTAGTAATTCAACCTTTCACAAATGCCAATAAAATCAACCAGTTTTTGTTCAACTTGTTCGATTTTCTATATCATCGAGAGTGAAGTAGGTACCTATAGGTAGGTATAAGTGAAAAACAGGCAGCGTAAAATGTGCAAATCGTCGTTTGCAGTCTGCATCGTCTGAACTGAGTACACGATTACACGCGGAGTGGAAATGGATTTCCACTCCAGCTGCCAACTCTGTCTGTGCAGGTTTTCCACCGAAAGCCGACAAGTGTGGCAGTGCATAGTAGGTAGTTTATCCCAGTTGGTCACGTGCCAGAAGCGATGCTGCAAAGACGTAACCTTGCTTTGCGAGCAACTATGCACTGGGTGCAACAGGTTTGCCCGATTGACCTGTCAGGTTTGATACCATTTGGAGATATATTAAGAAAAATAGGAGAGAACTTCTAGACTAGTTATTAGGATGTATACGAAACTATCGGAGCATAGTAAAAATGGTTGTGCCTTAATCCGCAGAACATTTTTTGGGTCATCGAAAAGCTATACCGCAGAAAATATTTTTTTGACGTAGGACTACGGCATACCGGAAGGTATCATTCCATAATTTAGATTCTAGGGCTTGTCTCTGTTTGGCTGTCGTTGAATCGTCTCTTCGTCGCCTTTTCTGCATCTATTTTTAGTCTTTCCGTCCTTTTTGACATTTTTTGTCACTTCTCTGGCGACTGAAGGTTCTTGAGCGTTTTTAGTGGAATACAAAGATTGAAATTAAAGAAAACTTTGAAAAACTTTGATTTTGAAAAGGAAAGGAAATGTCTAATGCGAAGAATGATTAATTGGATGAATTGGAAAATTTCGATATAAACCAAAAAGATATCGTGGCAATGGCAGGTAGTGTTCGCATCCACGTTCTTTCGGTCGATACCCGAAAGTTTTACTAACTAAAGTGCCGTCGCCAGTTATATAAGGTATTCTAATAACTAAATTAGGATACGAGATACGAAAGTGAAAACCTAAATTAAAAGTGGAATTCATCGTGAAGTCGTATTTTTGTCGTCTTTCGATTTTAATTTTCATCAGCCTTTTCGCCTATTTGTGATAACTTTTCCGCCATTTTTTCATTGTCTTTTCGCCGCCTCTTCACCATATGTTTGTCGTCTATTTGCTATCTTTTTGCCATTCTTATGTTGTCTTTACATTATTTTTTGTTGTTTTTTTCGACGTGGTTCGACTTTCGGCGTCTTTTGTCTTCCCTCTGTCTGTCTGTTTTATCGCTGTTTCATGATCGTTTTGCCATCTTCACGATCACATTTCCGTCGTGTGTTCGTCATTTGGTGGCCCCGTTTTTACATTTTTCGTCAACTTTTCGAACGCCTTCTTAACGTTGCGTTGTCGTCTTTTTAGTTGCTGTTTTGGCACCTTCATTTTGGCATCGTCATTCAGACGATTTTTTTTTCGTTTGTTATCATCTTTCCATAATTTTTTGTCGCCTTTTCATTACCTTTTTGGCACTTTTTCTCGCTGTCTGCGTTTGTTTTGAAGACAATCAAAACTGCCACAAAAGACGATCATTAAGGCTGTCACAGTGGCCTTTCAACCCTATTGGCATTCTTATAAAAAAAACACCCAAAATGTTGTTTTCTTTACCGTCATTTCATCGTTTTCTTTTGTTGTCTATATTCTTCATCCTTTTTGCATATTTGACCGGCATTTTGGCGCTTTTTAAATCATTTTTTGTCGCTGTTTCCCGTTTTTGTTGGTTTTTTGGCGGCTTTTTGCCATTTTAGTCGCTGTTTTGACTTCTTTTCGTCATCATGCTTTCTGCCGTATATTCGCCATTTTTTGCTTGCTTTTTTGACGCTCTATAAACGTCTTTTTATCGTTTTTTTTTTGTTTTTTTTATCGCTGTTTTGCTGTCGTTTCGTCGTCTTCACTCATCATCATTTTCAGGTTATTTCCGTTCATCCGTTATTTTTTCGAGCTTCGTTTTGACATTTTCGTTGATTTTTTCGGTGTCGATTTTTTGTTGCTGTTTTGGCATCTTTTTATCGTCTGTTCTTTGTTTTTTTATTGTCATCTTTTCGTGGTCTTTTGTCATCGTTTCGTAGTTTATTTTGTTGTCTTTTCGTCTATTTCTCGTCAATTTTATCGACACCTTGTTTGTTGTCAAGACAAAAACAAGCTGTCTTTTTACTGTCTTTTCGTCGTCTTTCTGCCGTATATTCGCTATCTTTTCGTCATCTTTTTCGCGTATTTTGTCACCTTTTTAAAGCTTTTTAAATTGTTTTTTTTCATGTTGCTTTTTGTTCCTGTTTTACCATCTTTTTAGCGTCTCTTCATCGACTTTTCTGCATTCATTTATAGTCATTTCGTCATCTTTTTGCTGTCTTTTCGATACCTTTCCACATTCTTTTTGTCGTCTCTTCTATTCGTAACTTTTTGGCATTTCTCTGCCATATTTCTGTCGTCTTTCAATGGTCTTTTGCCACCATTTCAACGTATTTTCGTCGTTTTTTTTAGTCTGATTTTTCGAGCTTCGTTTTTGGCACTTCGATGATTTTTTCAGTGGCATTTTGACATTTTTGTCGGTATTTTTGTTGCTGTTTTGGCATCTTTTTGTCTTCTTTTCTTCGTTTTTATTGGCATCCTTTCGTTGACTTTTGTTATCGTTTCGCCATTCATTTTGTTAATTTTTCGTCTACTTCTGCAATTTTATCGTCATCCTGTTTGCTGTCAGGACAACAAATAGCTGTCTATTCGTCGTCTTTTAGTCGTATATTCGCCATCTTTTCGCCGTTTTTTTTGCGTATTTTGTCGTCTTTTTGAAGCTTTTTAATTGATAACAAAAAACATGTTCGCTTTTTGTTCCTGTTTTACCATCTTTTTATTGTCTCTTCATCGACTTTTCTTCATCTATTTATAGTCATTTCGTCATCTTATTTTCTTTTCGATACCTTTTCACATTCCTTTTGTCATCTCATTAATTTCTTCTATTCGTAACTTTTTAGCATTTCTCTGCCATTTTTCCTGTCGTCTTTTAATGGTCTTTTGCCACCATTTCAACGTATTTTCGTCGTTTTTTTAAGTCTGATTTTTCGAGCCTCGTTTTTGGCACTTTTCGATGATTTTTTTAGTGGCTTTTTGGCAGGTTTGTCGGTATTTTTGTTGCTGTTTTGGCATCTTTTTGTCTTCTTTTCTTCGTTTTTATTGTCATCTTTTCGTTGACTTTTGTCATCGTTTCGCTGTTCTTTTTGTTATTTTTTCGTCTATTTCTTCAATTTTATCGTCATCCTGTTTGCTGTCAACGCAACAAAAAGCTGTCTTTTTACCGTCTTTTCGTCGTTCTTTTGTCGTCTTTCTGCCGTATATTCGCCATCTTTTCGTCGTCTTTTTCGCGTGTTTTGTTACCTTTTTTAAGCTTTTTATTTGTTTTTTTATCATGTCATTTTGTGTTCCTGTTTTACCGTCTTTTTGTTGTATTTTCGATACTTTTTCGCATTTTTTTGTCAACGTATTTTCGTCGATTTTTGACTTTTTTGTCGTTTTTCACTGGATTGTACGTTTCCATCATCTTTTTAATTTTGACACCTCTCCGACACTTTTAAACGCCTTTGCTCGCGTTTTTGTTTGCCTTGTCCTATTTCGTTTTGGCCTCTTTTCGTCATCGTATTGTTTTTTCGATGCCTTTTCGTCATCGACACGGAGATCTTTTTGTTGTTTTTTTGTCATCTCTCTGTCATATTTTTGTTCTTGCTTTGCACCGCTTATTGTCGACTGTTTTGTTGCTATTTTGGCGTCTTTTTGTCATCTTTAGTCGTTTTATCTTCAATTTTGACATCTTTTCATCATCTTTTGTCCTCGTTTTGCCGTTTTTGTAGTCTCTTGATCACTTTTGTCAAATTTTTCCCTTTTCATTGTCGCGTTTAGCATGTTTCGGCGACCTTTGAGACGCTTTTAAAACCTCTTTTGACGTAGAATTACGTCTTACCGCAGGGTGTCAATCCAAAATTTGGATTCAAGCCAGCGTCACGAAAGAATGAATGATTTTGAGCACTAATAGCTCTTCCAATTTAGAACGGATTTTGATGGTTCGCGGTGGCTCGCGTACCATTTGATTCACAAAAATTACAGCAATTGTATGGCTTTCTTGAAAAGAGTGTTTTCTAATCGCTAAATTTAGTGAAAATCAGCAGAAACTCGACGGACGACGATTAGATTCACCAATTAGATTGATAATTGTCAGTGCGGAAGAACGTACGCTAAATATAGTATTATTTGATTTTTGTTGAAATCAGAACAAGAAATGTCTCTTATTAATGGCAGTAACATATGAAAATTTAATTCTTTTTCCTAGAATTTTGTTAATAGTTGGGTATATAAGGGAGATTTCTATTCTAAAAAACAGCAATAATTCTAATTGAGGGCTCGCTAATTGGACGGTTCTTTAATTGGGTGTTCGTTAGTTGGGTCATTCCATGAATGTCAAAATTCTATTGAACTTTTGAATCTAGAAATTTCTAACAACTGTCAGCAGTGCAGTCAGGAGTCCAGTCGTGACCCAAATAACGAATTCAGGCTGTATTCCGATTTTGGCACTGATAAAAATATTTGTTTTTCGCATCACAAAGTACCCAAAATACATTACAAAAATACGAAACAATTATTTAGCACTATTATTTACTTAGCGGTATTTTACGCCACAAATAAGTCAATATAGTCTGAAAACTTTCCTTCAACATTCAAGGTGTCTTCGCAAAAACCCGCCTAACGTAGTTCTACGCCAGCAACGCGTTTGTGTCTGGAATACAACCATTCTGATTTTTATCATGTTTTTGTTCTTTTTATCACTGTTTTGGCGTCTTTGCACTGCATTTTCAGGTTGTTTCCTTCGTATTTTTCTTGTTTTTCGTTGTCTTTTTGTCGACTTTTCATCGTACTCGTATTTCGTCATCTTCTCATCACCTTTCAATTTTTTAAATCTCTCGAACGAAAATTCGCATTTTGCCATACACCAACGGGGTATGTTTTGTCGTTCTTTCGTCGTCTTTAGTCGTTTTATGTTTGATTTTGTCATCTTTTCACCATCTTGTGTCGTCGTTTCGCCGTTCATCGCTTTTTTGTCAATTTTTCGTCATTCTGTTGATTGTCAAGGCAACAAAAATGTTACCTTTTTACTATTTTTTCATCGTTTTTTCATTGTCGCTATAACTTTTGACGCTTTTTAAAGCGGCTTTTGTCATATTTTTGCTCTTTTTGTGGCTGTTTTGGCGTTTTTACACCGTATTTTCATGTTGTTTCCATCATATTTTTGTCGTTTTTCACTGTCTGTCAACTTTTCGTCGTATTTTTTCTATCTTTTCATCATTTTTTAATTTTTATCGCATTTTCGTTCGCATGCTTGTCATATTGCAACCAATATTGAAAATTAAGTCTTCTCTTTCTGCAATGCAACGCAATGATAAATTTATTAATTTTCTTATTTTTTGTTTCCATGCAAATAATTTGATAAGCAAGCTCCTAACTCTTTAAACCCCAACTTTGCGTGGTCCTACGTTAACACGGTGGTAGTGTCTCGGATACAACCTTCAACTTTTTTGTCACACGAATCGGACAAAATCCTAAAATCAATAAAACAACACTATGAGAAAATTATATCGCGTCATACTACCTATCATATACTTCTGTCACGATGGCAATTAGTGCATAAAACATTAGAGGTGCTAAAATCCTACCGGTCCGGTCCTCGTACCGTGATCGTGATCGGACCATGGCCGGTTGGTGTGCGGCACACCTAATAATTTCCTTGTCACGCCAGTCGGTGTTCCGTTCGAGCTGATTAGCCAACTTGCCAGCCAAACCACCAAACCAACCAACGGTTCCAATAGCTATCTATTTGCATATTTGAAAACACTGAAATAGATACGGACGGCAATGGAAAATCGAACTCGATACGTTTGACTTTCTATGACTTTCATTGCACTTACGTTGGAAGGCACGAAGTTGATTCCGCGTTCTCGTATAGTAGACCGTCGTCGTCGTCGTCGTCACGTTGCTCGATACCTTCAATTTTCCGATTCGAAGGGTACCTACGTTTGTCGATGGTAAACTTTTTCCACGTAGTTTGGTCGTCTAAAAGTAAATGAGAATTTCAAAAACAGACAAATACTAATTAGCGTTATTAGCTTCTGAAGAGAAGAAATATAAATATTCCAAAAAACTGGTACGACTGGTACTAAAAACTGGTATTCAAACGAACGAAAAGGTATTCTAATATTGCAATATTGGACCAAACGTTGTTTTTACTCTATTACTTACTGCAACACCGCAGCGTGCAGTGTGGGACAAACTGCAATGGAGCCAACTAACGTATTGATTTTCTGTTTCGTTGAAAAATTGAAGGGGATATCGGATGGAATTCGAACGGACGTACGTACATGTAAGCTATCGTCGTTGGCAAACATATAGGGTTATATGAAGCGAAAGGATTGAGTAAAATAATATTTTACAGTGTGAAACTTCTATGAAAAGCCAATTCAATTCAGTATAATGTTTCCCTTTCTCTTCCTTGATCTTCCCTTCCGCAGGGTATCCGCAGCGCTGGTGGGATGTCGTGAACCAGTTGAAGAAAGTTGCATTTCCATAAAGTGGCCTGAAACTTACTCGTAAAAGTGTAACTAAACAACCAAACAAAGGAACGAACTGTCTAGGAAGAGCTATGAGCGCTGCCAGCATACTAGAACTGCAGACGTGGATTGTGTACCAGAGAATTGCAGCCGAATGTGCCCACTGTTTGTGTAAGTATTATTCCCTTGCTTTTGATTATTCCCCAGTGGCAAATTTTTCCTCTGATACATGTGATGGGAGGTCTAGGAATGATAGCAAAACTTCCACTTAGCAGCTGTGTGCATTTGGTTTATACAATACACGAAAGGCTCTGAAAGTCAGGGCTTGATTTTATCATAAAAAATTGATGCTACTTATTGTTTCATAATTTTTCTGCCTACGTTATCATCTTTTTTCGTTTCCTTTTTTGTCGACTTATACTGGCCAGGTATTTTTACTTTACTTAAGGGAAGTGAATTCATTCGATTTCCGTTCTTCACAAAAACACATTTTAGCGCCAAGTGTTTTTCACTTTCTTTTAACTTTTTTCCCCAAAGACTCATTCACTACAAAGTTTTAAAGGCAACTCACATGAAATACTGCACCAGAAGGAATACAAATGGAAAATGCTCAGCTCAGCAATATTAGCGAGGCGAAATCCTGTAGTTCGATTTATCAACTTTTATTTCGTTTTTACGAAAATATTTTCATCAAAATTTGTAGCGTTTGAAGGCCTGGCTTCGAATCATGAAGATGCAATGATGACTGCCGTGGTCACATTATACTCAAAAAAATAAACAAATGATTTTTTCTGGTTGGTTTTGCATTCCATGGCATGAATAGAAGCGGTATCATTTGAATACTCACGGGAGCATGCCGAACCATTTTTGCGTTCGTGCCCAGCGCGAAGGGTTAACGAATATATTCTTGTAAAGTTTTTTTTGTGCACAGTTCGTGATCGGCTCGAATGGATTAGCTGGATAGTAGGGCAATGCATTTAAGGGCACATAGACGACTATAAATTTCGGAAAAATCACTTTTTTCTAATTTCATATTTCGAATCTTAATATTGACTTTGCCGCTTATTTTGATACTAATTTTCTAATGATGCGACCGCGGGAAGTGGATGAAAAACGATTATTTTACGCACAAGTATTCCAGTGCCGTGCTTAACAAACTCAACGAAAGAAAATGTCGAAACTCCTGTAAAATGAACCGTGGGCAAGTTCGATCATAGAGGAAATGACTCCGAAGAAATCGTCTTATTGCTCTCCAAAAAATACATTTTAAAACTCAAAAAATTTCAAGTAAATCTTCGATTAAATTCAAATAACTTTATCAAGCTGACCGTTTCAGGGCTGTCCAGCCCTGTTCCGTTCCGTCCGAACGTAATCTGTGCTGTCTGCTTCCTTATTTGCGAGCTGCAACCGCGACCGCGACCGTGACCGCCGCCGGGGCACCGTATCAAAAGAAGAATATCTTTTAAAACTAGCGATAAATGCGATACAAGAACTTGCGAAGAAGATTTGCGACAGAGTGGACGACAGAAGAAAGTAATGAAATAAATGTGTTTATAGTATCCAAACAGATTGGTACAAAACGTGAACGCTAAATTACGAAAGTGTTCCGTTCCCACGCATCACATCTTTACAACGTGCCCACGCATCACATTTTCATTGATTTCAAAGCAGCATACGATACAGTCGATCGAACCCAGCTATGGCAGATAATGCACGAATACGGCTTTCGGATAAACTGACGCGACTGATCAGAGCTGTCATTGGATCGAGTGATGTGTTTCGTGCGCATCTCGGGGATACCCTCGAGTCCCTTTGAGACGCGGCGAAGGTTGGGACAAGGTGATGGCTTATCCTACATGCTGTTCTGTTCAACATCGCTCCATTGGGGGTGATCGGACGAGACACGATTTTTACGAAGGGTAGACAACTTGCAGGGGCTCTGCAGATGACCTTGCTGTCATAGCCAGAAGCTTTGCAACGGCGGATGCAATCTACGTCAGACTGAAAGTGGAGTCTAGGAGAATTGGGCTCAAAATAAATACGTCGAAGACCAAATTTGTGAAAGGAAGGGACTCAGAAAGAACAACCGCGCAT
Organism: Sabethes cyaneus; assembly: GCF_943734655.1. NCBI lineage: Eukaryota > Metazoa > Arthropoda > Insecta > Diptera > Culicidae > Sabethes > Sabethes cyaneus. Next base: position 22,303,207 of record NC_071355.1, read on the forward strand.
CTCCCGCGGACGGTAACCGTTGACGGTGATGAACTAGAAGTGTTAGATAAATTCGGATTTTTGGGATCGCTGGTGACTGCGGACAACAATACTAGTAAGAAGATCCAGCGGTGCATTCAAGCGGCTAAATCGGGCCTACTTTGCCCTTCGCAAAACGCTACGGTCAAGAAGCATACGCCGTCAAAACCCTTAACAGACCGTTAGTTCGTTATGAAGTTGGAGCTGTGACATTGCTCACGGAGGTCGTACGCGCCATTGTCGTGTTTGAGCCGAAAGTGCTACGGACGATATTTGGCGGAGTACAAACTGAAAACAGAGAGTGACAGAGACATGTAAACACAAGCTACAAGCATTGGTAGCTACGCTTAACAAGTATATATATGCTTGACCGCATTTCAAGGTCAAGACTAAAAACACGAAGTTGGTCTAACTTTTTCGAGCCAATATTTTTTTGATTTCCTCCAAGAATCGGTTAAGGGTTTTTTTTATGTATTTGATAAGTTTTGAAGGACTTGGCTGTGCTGTTGAGAAATCTATAATTTTTGTCAGTGGAAAATTGTTTTTCAACGTTTTATCCATTTTATCCATCATTGTAAAGTACTATATAAGTAAGTTAAAGGCTTTTGAAATATGCGTTGTGCATTTTTATGCTTTATATTGGGCTGACGGTCAAATAAACATTGGCGTCCCTACCGGTCGCTATTGTCTTGTCTTGGCCATCATTTTCGACAGAAATTGGTCTAAATTTAATGCTTGATGTTGGAAAAATACCATATGTACAAAAATATGGATTTTATTTTTATTATTGTAAAAACGAAAAATGTCTCAACCTGCAGCAACAATTTTTTTCGCGAATTTTAAGGACTTCCACGGAAACGACCTGAAATTATTTTTCTAAAATCAAATTATTGCAATTTATTCTGTATAGACAATAGAAATACCTTTCCATTTGAAATAACTCATGATATGATACTGTCAGCTGGAAAAAACACTGAAGCGATCGTATTTCCCTGGACCTGACGGTATCCCAGCGGTGGTAGTCTTCGCTCGTTGAGCAATGACGTTAGTGGAGCCTTTGTGCCTTATACTCAACAAATCGTTCGAGGATGAAAAATTGACAATGATCGATAAGCAGTCACTCATGTTTCCTGTTTTCAAAAGCCGGAATGTTCGCAATTATCGGGGTCTTTCTACTGCATCGAAATTAATTGAAATAGTAGTGAGTAGTTTTACTGACCACCAAGGATTTGTGCCTGGTTGATCTGTAAGCATGAACCTTATGGATTTTAGGTCTACCTGTTTCTCCCACATGGAACAAAAAGCGCAAATCGCGTAATCTATACTGATCTGAAAGCAGCGTTTGATCGTATTGACCATAAAAGACTACTACAGAAAATTTCGCGACTTGGCGCACCCTGGAATTTCACGGAATGGCTCAGATTTTATTTATACGACAGAGTTCTGCTTGTGCAGCTTGACTGGTGTTATTCTTTCCGGTTTACTAATTTGTCGGGTGAGCCTCAAGGCAGCAATATGGGACTTCTCCTGTTTGTGCTGTTTTTCAACGATATCACCTTGATGCTTGGAGTTGAATGCAAGCTAATGTACGCTGATGACTTGAAATTGTATTCACCGGTTCGCTCTATAGATGATTGCATGCGGTTTCAGAAGCTTTCGGATATGTTCGCAAACTGGTGCAGCAAAAAACTGGCTGGTCATCAGCTAAGTAATGATTTTCCATCGCATCGCTAGTCCGATCTTCTTCAACTATCAAATAAATGTACATGTAATTTTAAGTGTCGACCAAGTCAATGACCTCGGAGTACTGCTTGATGTCAAACGGACGTTCAATTTATATCGAACCACGGTAATATCAAAAGCTATCAGGTCAGCTTGGCTTCATCACTAAGATTACCCGTGATTTCAGCGATCCTTACGGCTTATGCTACGAGACTTGCCTTGATTCAGCAAATCTTCCACCGCACCCTGATAGTTGTCGTCTTCTGGATCTTCAAACACTCGAGCGGCGTAGAAAAGATCTTAAATAGTGAGATCGATCCGAGCGTCGCAACGCTCCCGCTGATCAAGCGGACTTCTGCAGCCTAGTTTCCATCGAACCACTTTTAGATGCTACGAACCAATAACTGCCTGTATTTAAACTTTCTCTACAGTTGAAATCCTCTTTGAGTTCCGCGAACCATCACATAAGTTCGCACATAAATTTAAATTAGCTAATATTAGTTTTTTATAAGCATAACTAATCTATACCTATAAAAAAGGACTTCTGTCTGTCTGTCTGTCCGTATGTTCCTTATAGAATCGAAAACTACTGAACCAATCGGCGTGAAAATTTGCATGTAGAGGTTTTTGGGGCCAGGAAAGGTTTTAGTGATGGTTAGAGACCCCTCCCCCCACTAAGAGGGGGAGCTCCCATACAAATGAAACACAAATTTCTGCATAACTCGAGAACTAATCAAGCAAATGGCATGTGGGTGTTTTCGGTGACAAGAATTTATTCTATGGTAAATTGAGACCCCTCCCTTCTTTATAAGGGGAATTATAACTCCTCTCCCCTTTCCGCTGCCATACAAATTTCCTCATAACTCGAGAACTAATCAAGCAAATGGAACCAAATTTGGCATGTGAAGGTTTTCGAGGGAAAGAAAATTTTCTATGGTGAATTAGGACCCCTCCCCACTTTAAGAGGGGGGGGCTCCTGTACAAATGAAATACAAATTTCCTCATAACTCGAGAACTTATCAAGAAAATGGAATCAAATTTGGCATGTGTGTTTTTGGAGACAAATTTTTTTTCTATGATGAATTGGGACCCCTCCCCACTTTAGGAGGGGGGGCTCCTATACAAACGAAATACAAATTTCCTCATAACTCGAGAACTAATCAAGCAAATGGAACCAAATTTGGCATGTAGGTGTTTTTGGAGGCAAGAATTTTTTCTATGATGAATTAGGACCTCTGCCCACTTTAGGAGGGGGGGGCTCCTATACAAATGAAAAACAAATTTTCTCATAACTCGAGAACTAAACAAGCAAATGGAACCAAATTTAACATGTAAGTGGTTTTGCAGGCAAGTTTTTTTCTATGGTGAATTGAGACCCCTCTCCTCTTTAGAAAGCGAGTTATGACCCATCTCCCCTTTAAGAGGGTGGGCTTCCATACGAATGAAATGCAAATTTCCTCTTATCTCGAGAACTAATCAAGCAAATGGAACCAAATTTGGCATGAGGGAGTTTTAGATGGCGGAAATTTTTTCTATGGTGAATTACGACCCCTTCCCCTTTTAAGCGGGGGGGGGGGGGCTCCCATACAAATGAAATTCAAATTTCTTTATAATTTGAGTACTAATCAAGCCATGGAACCAAATTTGGCATGTGGGAGTTTTAGATTGCAGAATTTTTTAATGTGGTGTATTACGACCCCTTCCCCTTTTAAGAGGGGATCAGCGTATCTGCGTATCCATCATTTTATACTGCACGTTATTGTATGTTAGCTTTTTGACTGCATAGGTGTTGTAAATTGGCATCCAAAATTGTATTCAAATTCTTCGTGTCGGTAATTAGCTGTAAATTAGCATTGTCAGCACTATAAGAAGGTTATCAGTAAAATAGCTGTATATTTTGCCAAAATAGCATTTAAGGCGACTTAAATGCTTATTGGCCTATATTTGAATAGCATTGGTGATGCTTATTGGTTACCTGGGATGCTTTCATAGTTACGTAACTGCCAAAATGAATCATCTAAGGTTGAATTCCTCAGAAACTTGCAAAACTCGAGATTGTGACAAAGATCATCCGAGATTCATGATTTATGTACAACATAGGTTAATTTGTGGCAATACGAAGTTTGTCGGATCAGCTAGTATTCAATAGAACAATTATGCCAGTTGAATTTAACATTAACAAAGAAACAAATCATTCAATTTTAAAATGCTGATAGAATAGCGGCGATAAAAAAATTAAGGGTGCCTGTGCTTTAACCCAATCCCTCCTAGGTATAAACGTTAGTTCCGCCAATGGAAAAATGGGTTTTTTTAAATTTGAATTCTGAACCGTTCACCAAGGTTTTATCTACCGCCCGGACCATGTTCACTGCAGATCTTGTCTATTGAACAGATTTTTTCGTGAGTAAAAATGATTTAAACGAAGAGAATTGATAAATTTTTTACCAAAAAAGTAGATTAAAAAAGTGAAGATTTCGTGATACGTTACCAATATGAAAAAATCCGATTTTTTCGATCTATTTTCACTACAACCCCTCCTTGTAAAGTGTCCCCGCCCCCTTTCGCCAAGCCTCTATTTATAATTTTCTCATTCAGCTCAGTAAATTGCCTTTCTAAAACATCTAAAAATTTGAAAGTCCATCTAGTTTTCCATCTAGCTAAAATATAGCAGTTTAAATGTTTGGGGTCAAACCGAACCTAATGTACAGCCAACGTAAGTATTTTGACGTAGGATTATGTCTTTGTTTACTATACTGGGACTGTGTAGCACTTTGTGAAAACGAAAATGGATGTGTAACGTTTGAATGAAAGATTTCAAATGGTAATAACTACTTAACTACTGAACGAAACTGAACAATTTATGTGTCGTTGGATAGATAAAATGTCCAGCAATTTTATGGACGGGGTAAGAGAAGAGGGTGTAAGAGGGGGGGGGGGCTCCTATACAAGTCAAACACAAATTTCCTCAAAACTCGAGAACTAATCAAGCAAATGGAACCAAATTTGGCATGTGGGGGTTTTAGAAGGTAAATTTTGTTTCTATGATGTACGGAGACCCCTCCCCTCTTTAGGAGGGGGAGTTTCCACGCAAATGAAATACAAATTTCCTCATAAATCTCGAACTAATCAAGCAAATTGAATTAATTTGACCAAACCTCGTGATTTTAGTCATGACCTTGAAATGCGGCCATGTATATATTAATATATTATTATATAATATTAATATATTAATATATTAATATGTATATATTAATACACGATGGTTCTACGTTCTACAATTGATGAAGGGACGGTAAGGGAAAGTAATGAAGAGAGATTTTTTGGGAATGCACAGGGGAAAGAGTGGAAAGGAAAGGGGGAAGGGGGGTAATAGGTAGCTACGCTTAACAAGTTGTCGTTGTGACTCCTACCTTTTGTCCAATGCTGGAAGGTGCATGGGTCGAACCAAGCTATAATCTGAGATTATAACCGGATTCGAACCCACAATACCCGCCAGGGCCGTTTTTTTCTGCTGGACTAGCATAGGGAAAGAAACCCTCACTCGAGTTGTTTACATTTTGCAGATTTGCCCTTTTGGTGCCGATATGCCAGAAATGCAGTTTACATTAGTCTTTGATCTAATGATCTGATATTGTCCTACGTCATCCTTTCGTACAACCCTTGGGCTGTATACCTTGTAGTTTTTTGCATAGACAGACAGAAGGTTAAATTTGGTTGAAATCTTTCGCTTGCGTAGATTTTCTCTGATAGCAAAGACAATGCTCGAATGTAGAAGAAGGACCTATGGACTGTAGATCCGTAGATCACTGGTTCAGAACCGGTTCGAAGGACTAAAATGTAGTTTTTCCCTGATAGCAAACGACACAAAAAATGCTTACCAACGTAAGAAGGACGATTCTTCCGTTATTATTTGCTAGGAAACTTCAAGGCCACTGTTTCAGACCAACAGAGCACGATCTTTTACCGAAATAATAACGCAATCTATAGCTATTACTTAAACTATATAGTCGGTGTTAAATCAGATCAGACCAAGTCGCAAAATTAAAAAAAATTAGAATCAAGAATTTGCTAACAGCCAGAACCATGAGATGCTTCGATCTGGGAGCATACGCCGCCGCACAAAACTGACGATGTACAAAACGCTAATCAGACCGGTAGTCGTCAATGGACTTGAGACAGTAACTTCGCTTACGGAGGACATACATGCCGTATTTGAATGAAAGGCGTTGCGGACTATTTTTGGCGGAGTACAAACGGAAAGCGGAGAGAGGCGGAGGTGTATGAATCAAGAGCTACAGACACTCTTTGGAGAGATTCCCATCGTACACCTGGCGAAAGTTGAGAGATTACGGTGAGCCGGCTACGTCACAAGGATGCCAGACGACTGTGCAGTGAAATCCGTACTCTTCAAGAATCCCACCGGCACCAGGAACAAAGGGGCCCAACGTGCTAGATGGCTCGACCAGGTTGAAGCCGATTCGCGTGTGTCGAGGCGTGCAACGAATTGGCGACGAGTAGCCCAGGACCGAGTACAATGCAGAGGAATTCTTGATACGGCAAGAGCCAGCGTACAAACCATACAGAGCAACAAACTTTGAACGCGTTTTTCTCGAAATCAGAATTTTGTCACTTGGTTCGGTCTAACTTAACGCCGACCAGATTTAACTATCTATATTTGGATAAAATGTTTATTAGAATTCACGAGCTTGAGAAAAATGCTTTTTGTTCAGACTTCAGGTTGTTCGAGAATATGAAAATTTTCATTTCGTCTATTTAGACCACCAAACAAACTTCCGTTGCCAAGGAAACCTGTTGTATCAGCGCCGGCATGGGGACATTTACATTTTACGAACTCTAGTATGGACAACAGCTTCTCAATCCCTTTCTCCCACTACGAATACTGCCGATTTATTACATCCTCTTGTTGGTTACTCCAGGTTATTTTAAGTTAAGATTTTGGATTTTAAAATGGCTTCGGAAAACGACATTCGATTTTTGCTTGTTAACTGCTTTCATTGAATACCTAAATTATGAGAATTTTATGTAAATCTCTGTCAAGTCCCACACACATAGACCACTCTGGTTGCGCTCAGACCAAAAATGGAAAAGTGAAAAAAGCAGAGTAAAAAGCCGATTTTTCGAAATTTTAATTTATTTGCAGAGTAGATCTACGCAGCTAGATACGGTTTATGCAAAAATCACATTTTCGATCAAAATGGTCAATAGGCAGACCACTCCTGGTTCCGTTCGTGACGGTTCATGTGTCTTTTGTTGTATGCATCTAATCATGTCTTGAGTTCAAAGTGTATTATGCTGATTGCAAGAGAAACTTTCGCATCAAAAGTGCGCAATCGCTCGTAAACGGGTTTTAGTTTTAGATTGAATCGTGTCGGTATCTTCGGCGCACTTTTTCGCCGTACTCCAAAGACACTTATATACGATTCAATCTAAAATAGCATTATTTTAATGAGCGACTGTGCACCTTTGAATGTAAAATTGTTCTTGCAATCAGCAATACTAAATCGTTGATATATTACCTTTTGGTTTTGCACTTTTCTATCTAGTTACAATATATCTATTACGTTTATTACGTTCCATTATCTTACATTTGTTTATTTTTGTTTTTTTTTCTGTTTCTTTTTTATTGCAGGATATTATTTTCAACGAAACAACAATAGCTTATCGCACAACACATCTTAAGTTCGTTTGTGTTATTAGTAACGTTCGACTATCGCCAGCCAGCCGACCACTTGAAAGCTTTTACATGTTGCAATACCTTGCTAGTGGTGGACTCTCGAACAGCACAAGAAAAACACCGCTCGAGTTGATAAACAACAACTTTTTTGCCTATTCGTTATCGTCGTTATCAATCTTCAGCAATTGAAAGTGACTGCTGACAGCAGATGATTCGGATTGATTGAAAAAGTAGATCGCTGCTGCGTAAACGTGTTTTGTGTGTTGTGTATCGGCAAAGGTACGAGCGGAACCGGACGAGCCGAGGGGATTTTTTTTTCAACCTAAAGGACGGAATATGTTACCGGTTTGCTGAAGGTCGCTCGTGACGGCACTGCCGAAAAAAAAAACAAAAATAAAGAAATTGTTTGCTGCTACACCGGCGGCGGCCGGTTTGACCTTAATTGAAGTGAAAACATAGCTGTCGATTTATGTGTACAAGTAGTGAGTGACGCGCAGTAGAAACAAAGCAAAACACATTAATTTCCAAACATTAGGAACGAACTCATCTGGCGACAACAGCAAACAGTATTCGACCGGAGAACCCTGACGGATACATTTCCTTTTCCACAGTAACTAATTTGTTGGAATTAACGGTTTCCAAAACGGCTGAACTTCGTCTTTTCTGCTTGTAGGAGGAAAATGATCGATACCGGTAAGTTTTTAATTTGAAAAAATCAAGATAAAAAAACGGACTTCCAGCGCACAATTCTATTCCGTCCCGCTGGTTGGTTCGAACATTGCGTTTAGTTAGTTAGAAGCTGTGTTGATCACATCGTACTTATGTACGTATATGGAAGCAGGCGCACTCAGTGAGCTGTCGAATTCTTCACGCTCGTTTGCACTTTGCGTGCGTTGGCCTCGGCGTACTGTTAAAGGGTTCTAAGCGACGCTCGTTTGTAATGTGAATAATAATAGTAGCGAACAGCACAGCAAGCTGTCTTTCGGAACAGTTTCAGTCAAAGGTTTTGCTTCAATTCGCTAATTAGCTAGTCGGGCATCACCGCCCACGACGAGGAGACACGTCAAGCGCTTCTAGTGAGATCAAAGGATGATTCATTTTAGGGCGAAACATGCGAAAAGGGTCCAAATCCAAAATGTGAATAATCCAAGTGGGAGTTTTTTTCCTATGCTTATCCAGCGAAAAGAAACTCTCACTTTGAGTTTGATTAAACATAGAATTAAACTCTTCCTAGTTCTGTCCAGCGTCGCAAGAATCAGCGTAATTAGTGTCCTCGGAAAACCATGTTCTAGTATTATCTGACACAGCTCATTTCGTTTGACTGAATCGTACACCGCCTTAAAGTCCACAAACAGAACAGAGGAATTTGTCTACCGACCCTCGTAAGAGACTGGCTTCAATCAGTCAGGCTTCAATTTGGTCAAAATTGACCATTTTCGATATCTCAATTATGCCATATTCTGGACTTAAATCAATCAGATTTAAACAATTTAATATCTACTAGTACTGACTGGAGAGCGAAACCAGGTAACGAAACAACGCGAGGAAAAGCATTTATGTTCGGTCGTTCTTTTTCTCTTTTGTTTGAATGGTTCAATAAAACCTGTGCATTGTGGTGTGGCGCTGCTGGAATCTGTTAACCTGTGCTTGTTTTTTTATTCTTCATTAAATTGATTGCACACATTCTCGTTGAAGAGAGCTATTTTATGTGGGAATGAATGCATCTTGCTTAATGGAGCTGTAATCAAACTGAGATCTGTCGTTTATTGTTCGTTCGCGTGATAAAACAGGTGAAGGATCTGCAAGCAGCGGCATAAATACCTACATAGTTGCTATCACTATTATGTGGAGCAAATTGTTGACAGCTTTTATTTGCTTCTTTTCATTACCATTTTCACAATCAATTGAATGTTTGTTTTCTGCATTCCATTCCATTGTAGCTTATGGACTTGGAATTCATATCGTAGAGTAACGTTTTTCTGACAAGAAACATAATGTAGTTTTTCTCTACAAGCTATAGAAACCTCGAATTCGTAGTGATTATAAAACACCAAAATGCACTTTAGCCAAGCTGTAGGACATACAAGAACTTCGAGCTTGATTTTCACTTTGTTTTCAATTTGAGTTAAAATGCATTTATGCCACCGTGATAAGCATAAGAGAGGAATCTCACAGTCTTGATCACAGGAGGTTCAACCAATTCTTAAGCTACCGTTTCATTGTTTTATCGCCCAATGCTTCTCTCTTAGCCGAAGCTGGCGACAATTTGGTGGATGCTATTAATTCTTTTGGAATGATCAGAACTTCATTGTCGTTTCACCATTGGGGCACATTCATGCTGTAACTGGACCATCATGAGACTTAATGAAGGGTAAAGCCCGTTTGTTGAGGCACTCCCATTTGTATACTTCCAAATTCATGGTATTATCACATAACAAAAAAACGCAGGTTTTCTTGTCACTGAAACAGAACTTACCCACTAAAACAAACCGCCTCTGCTAGGAACTTTGCCGCGAGCGGAAGCATTGTAGAATTTGACCCCCGGAAATTGACAGCAATCGGCTTTCTGACCACTCTTTGTTGTTGGAGTTGTTTGTGTTGTCTAAGTGGTCGGTAACACTTGTAGATTTTCCGGAGATGGATTTACCGCCCGGATGGATTTACTGCGGTCAGCATTCGGTTTTTAAACCAAATCATCATCGAGATATTGGGAATTGGGATCAGCCTCACTGAAAATATATAAAATACACCAGCAACCCAACAGTAGATAATTAGGTATTTTATATAATACTTACTACTTACTTAGGTGGCTTGCCGTCCTAAGACAAAGCCTGTTGAAGAAAATTTCTCCATGTAACTCGGTTGAGGGCTACCGCTCTCCAATTCCTCGGACACCGAGTACTCTCCGCCAGATCTCGCTCCACCTGGTCTAACCATCTTGCTCACTGCGCTCCTGGTCGTCTTGTTCCTACCGGATTTGAGGCGAGCACCATCTTTGCAGGATAGTTGTCCGGCATTCTTGCAACATGCCCTGCCCATCGTATCCGTCCAGCTTTAGCCACCTTCTGGATACTGGGTTCGCCATAGAACTGTGCGAGTTCATGGTTCATCCTCCGCCTCCATACTCCGTTCTCCTGTACGCCGTCGAAGTTCGTTCTTAGCACTCGTCGTTCGAAAGCTCCGAGCACTCGCAGGTCCTCCTCGAGCATTGTCCATGTTTCATGCCCGTAGAGAACAATCGGTCTAATAAGCGTCTTGTACAGGGTGCACTTTGTACGGGTACTTGGTCTGCTCGACCGCAATTTCTTGTGGAGCCCATAGTAAGCACAACTTCCGCTGATAATACGCCTCCGAATCTCACGGCTGGTATCATTGTCCGCCGTTACCAGTGAGTCAAGCTAGAAAAATTCATCGACTACCTCAAACTCATCGCCGTCGATCAGTATACTACTGCCCAAGCGGTGTCGTTCGGCATCGGTTCCGCTGGCCAGCATGTACTTTGTTTTAGACGTATTTACCTTTAACCCAATCTTTTCTGCTTCGCGCTTTAGTCTGGTGTACTGTTCAGCCACCGCCACAGATGTTCTGCCGATAATATCCATGTCTACGGCAGAGCAGACGAATTGACTACATTTGTTGTATATCGTGCCCCGCGTGTTGATATCCGCTCGGTTCATAACACCTTGTAGTGCTATGTTGAACAGCAAGCATGAAAGACCATCACCTTGACGAAGCCCTCTGTGTGATTCGAATGAACTTGACAATCCACCCGAAATCCGAACACAGCACTGTGTACCATCCATCGTAGATTTAATCAGTTTGATGAGCTTCCTGGGGAAGCTGTTCTCGTCCATGATTTTCCATACCTCTTTCCGGTCGATGGTATCATATGCGGCTTTGAAGTCAACGAATAAATGATGCGTGGGAACTCTGTATTCACGGCCCTTTTGGAGGATTTGCCGCAGTGTAAATATTTGATCCGCTGTAGACCGACCTTCGACGAAGCCGGCTTGATAAGTTCCCACAAATCAATTCGCAATTGGTGATAGACGGCGGAAAATGATTTGGGACAGCACTTTATAAGTGGCAATGAGAACGGTGATCACTCGATAGTTCTCACAGACCAACTTGTCGCCCTTTTTATAGATCGGGCAGATAACCCCATCTTTCCACTCCTCCGGTAGCTGTTCCGTATCCCAAATTCTAACAATTAGTCGGTGCAGACAAACGGCCAGCTTTTCTGGTCCCATTTTAATAAGCTCCGCTCCGATGCCATCTTTTCCAGCTGACTTGTTCTTTAGCTGCATGATGGCCTCCTTAACTTCGCCTATCGTTGCGGCTGGCACCTCTTCCCCGTCTTCCCCGCCTGGGCGCCATTTAGGTGTTCATCGAAGTGCTGCTTCCACCTATCGGTCACCTCGCGATCGTCCGTCAGAATACTGCCAGTCTTATCCCGACACATTTCGGCTCGCGGCACATTGCGCCATTGCGGGATCCGTTCAGTTTCTGGTAGAACTTCCGCGTTTCCTGAGAACGATGCAGCCGCTCCAACTCTGCATATTCCTGCTCTTCCAGGTTGCGCCTTTTCTCCCGAAAGATTTGGTTTCGCTGCATCTTCTTCTGTTTGTGTCTTTCCACGTTCTGACGTGTGGCACTGCGCATCTTGGCCGCCCGCGCAGCGTTCTCCTCATCCATCACCCTCCTACATTCATCGTCAAACCAATCGTTCCGCTGATTCCGGGCCACATGCCCGATGGAGCTCTCCGCTACACTGCTGATGGCTGTTTTGATAGTGTTCCAACAGTCCTCGAGAGGGGCGTCGTCCAGCTCGTCCTCTTCCGGCAGCGCAGCTTCGAGTGAATGCGCGTAGTTTGCGGCGACGTCTGGCTGCTTCAGCCGCGCGAGATCTAACCGAGGCTGGCGTCGGTACCGAATGTTGTTCACAACGGAGAGTCTTGGGCGCATCTTAACCATCACTAGGTAGTGGTCCGAGTCAACGTTAGCGCTTCGATAGGATCTGACGTCGATAATGTCTGAGAAGTGCCGACTGTCGATCAAAACGTGGTCGATCTGTGATTCTGTCTGATTTGGTGACCTCCAGGTGTACTTGTGATGGATTCTGTGCTGAAAAACGGTACTACGTACGGCCATATTCTTGGAGGTGGCAAAGTCGATAAGTCTTAGGCTTATTTCATTGGTCCGCTGGTGTGCACTGAACCTTCCAATCACCGGTTTGTATTCCTCCTCCTGGCCGACCTGAGCATTGAAATCCCCGATGACGATCTTGATATCATGTTTTGGGCAGCGCTCGTATTCACTCTCCAACTGCGCGTCCTCATCCTTGTCGTCATCGGTACTTCTGAGGTGAGGGCTGTGCACGTTGATAATGCTTATATTGAAGAATCGGCCCTTGATTCTCAACCTGCACATTCGAGGATTGATTGGCCACCACCCAATCACCCGTTTCCGCATCTCGCCCATCACTATGAAAGCTGTACCCAGCTCGTGTGTGTTGCCGCAGCTCTGGTAGATGGTATGTCCATCTCTGAACGTACGTACCATTGAGCTCTTCCAGCACACCTCCTGCAGCGCTACGACGTCGAACTTGCGGCTCTTCAATACGTCGGAGAGCACTCGAGTGCTCCCTTGGAAGTTGAGAGATCGCCAGTTCCACGTCCCGAGTTTCCAATCCATAGTCCTTTTTCGTCGCGTGGGTCTATTCCGATTGTTCCAGTAAGAATATATTTGTTCTTCGTTCCATACTTTAATATTTTTCGTGGTGACGGCTTGCAAAGCCTGTTACACCAACCCCCTGTTTCGCCGGAGGGCCAACGAAGCTCAAAAGAGCCCTCCTTTCCTGTCAGCATACGACCTTGGCTTCCACCGGGATGGGTTACCCGATCTCCACCAAAGTTGCTCGTATCCCGGCTGGTACCACGAAGCGGTAGGAATAGGAGTTGCTGAATAAGAGGCTATGAACCACTGTAGGGTCTATTTTATGCTTACACGTGCACAAGGTACCGACGGTACGCATTATTCAGCCGTTTACCAGCCAGGCGACAGACATAAGCCTCTTATATTTATGATGAAATGAAATATGTATATAGATTTTCATGAAATCGTCAATAATTTTTGGTTCGGAGCTGCATATTTCTGCGTTCTGCGCAAACTGCCTCTCCAACACAGAACAGAAGTGGAAGTAGAAATCGAAACACGTACATGCTACTTTCCACAGATACTAGCGAACCTGGCGGTAGCGAGTTACTTTTTTCCACGAAAACACACGAAAGCATGTGAAATCTGATATGCGATTGGCAGTGAGCATTCTGCTTATATTGCTGTTATTCACTTCTAAGCGAAAACCTTCCCAAAGAAAAATAAAAACAAAAAAGACTGTTACCAGTTTTGAACGCCGAATCGTTGGGACTTCCACTTCTTTTCTGTGTCTCCAACCAAGGTTGACCCCCCGGGCAGTTGGTGACACGGTATAGGCTTTTTATTCAGAGTGAGTACACGGGTAAACGAAGGAAGCGTTTAGGAAATAAGGTTCTTTGGTTAATTTGGATCCCCAACAGCGTCAGGACCTTACATTGTTGCTTGGACAAACTTCAAACTGTATGCTATGTTCATAGCATAGAATAGCATAGCATAGCATAGGCAACCGTACATGGGTGGCTGATATAGTGTACCCGTAAGTACACCATACACCTGGCCATGTCCTTACGGTTGTAGAAATGGGTACGTTAGTTGTACACCTACTTTAAGAGGATGCGCAAAAACTCACGCAATCTTCATAGCCCAAGCAACAAAGTGAGTTTTATTGTACTCTTATGGTGGTCTTGAAGACTAATTTTGGTCTTAAATGCCATCATAAGAGTGTAACAAAATCCAAATTGTTACTTGGGAGATGTTCATGTACCCAGTAATGTAGGGGGAAGTCGTCTATGCTCGGACACTTTGAGTTTTTAAGATAAAACACAAAAATACCGGCTTTATTACCTCTAATTACACTTCAATGTACAGAAACAATATTATAAGCAAAAAAATACAAAATACAAAAAAAATTTGCGTTGATTTTGAAAGTAGATAGTATTTTGAGTACAAATTAGCTCAAATCAAATCTTCTATGCTCGGACATGATAAACTAATCTATTAAAACAAGCATCAATTAGAGAAAAAGATCCTAGAACAATTTAAAACTCCAGCACAGACCTTGTGACTCCAGTCCTGGCAGGTTTGCTGTATGAAAATTGAATGAAGTTCTATTCACATAAATTTTTTGTATGACATTTACTCGATTCTCTTTGTTTTAATGGTTGAACCGTTTGACAGTTCTCATTTGTTTACTTTTTGAAAAAAAGCCGTCATAATTGGGACACCAAAAAATCTTGCAATTTACTATTGTTCCATGCTTTCCGAATATTTTTATCAATCTTCGTTTTTGAGAAATCTTAGTGTCCGGTCATTGAGGCTGTCCGGCCATAGACGACATCCCCCTACGATATGAATATAATATGAGGTATATAAGCATAGAAATAAAATGAAATGGAGCATATATGGGCAAAAATAGAACAATCTCACCAGCAATCCATCGAATGAAATATAGTTGCGTCATTTGAGTCTCCACCAGTGCATCTAATATCCAACAATTAGTTTAATTCTTCCTTCTGATATCAATGTGCCTTATATAAACCTGTCACGGCCAAAGTTTTCACTGTACAGTAGGAGCTGCTTGATGAGCTCTATCCATTACTGGCTGCCTCGCCGCATTAGACTTAAAACTGAACATGAACACGAAATTAGAGACACGAAGTTTAACTTGAAATTAGAATTGTTCCATGTTTTCACCTTTTCTGTGTTCGTTCTTTTTTTATCACGCGTTTCCTGTTTCATTGTTCCACTTTTATTTGTTTTCGGTTCCATTTTTTTTCTTATTTTAAGTCCTCATGTTAAGTGTTTGTCCTCATGTTTTTCTCTCATTTTTTGTTATTTTCTTTCTCGTATTCCAATATTTTTTTGCTCTTTTCCCCTCTTCGTTTCCATTTTTCGTCTTTTTCTAACCCCTTTTATCTCCTTTCATTTTGATTTTTTTGCCTTCGTCTGTCCTTTTTTTCCTCTTTATGATGCCTTGTTTTTCCTTCTTTTCTGTCACGTTTATTCTATTGATGATGGCTTCCTTCTTTCTATTTCCTCTTCAGTTTTCTATTTTTTTTATTTAGCGTTTTGCGTTTTTTCTTCCATTTTACCTTTGTCTTTAATCCGTTTTTCTCGCCTTTTTCTCCTTTTATATCCCGTTTGAACTCTTTCGATTTCCTTCTTCCCTCTATCGGTTTCCTTTTTATCTCTCGCTGTTCGTCTTTTCCCCTTTTGGTTTCTCTTTTTTTCTCTCGTATTTTCTGGCTGGGAAAGGGAATACCCTTTCTCGTCTCGTTTTCCCTCTTTTTTCTCCATCGTTTTCCGCTATTCCGCTGTTTCCTTTTTTCCTATTCCTTGTCTCTTTTTTTCATGTCCTGTCAATTCATCCTTTTCCTTTGTCCCGAATTACCTCCGTTCCAGTTCGTCTTCGTTTTCTTGCTCGTTTTCTATGGCTTCTTTATCGTTTTTCCTTCTATTCTATAGCTTTTCTCTTCCACTTCACCTTTTTATGTTTTCTGTTATCTTCCGTTTTACCATTTTTAGTTCGTTTTGCTTTTCTTCTTTTTCTGTCTCATTTTCCCATGTTTTCCCAATTTTATTTTCTCGTTTTCTTAATCGTTTTTCCTTCTTTTCTTTAGTTTTTCTCCAGCGCTTTCTCTTTTTCTTTTCTTTTCTATTTTACCTTTTTCTTTTCTCCTTTTATATCCCGTTTGACCTGTTTTCTAATTTTTCCGTCTCTATCGCTTTTCCTTTTTTTCTGCCCGTTGTTCTTTTGCTCCGTTCCTTTTCTCTTCGTTGATTGTGCTGATTTCCCTGAGTCCTGAATCTCCTCCGTTCCGTTTTTTGTCTGGTTTCTTTCGTTTTTTTCGTGTTCAGACCCATTTTTCCTCTGTTTCTGTTTCGTTTTTTGACATTCTCTGTCCCGTTTCAAATTTTTCGGTCGTGGCTTTCACCTTTTCTCACTTTTAACAGCTTTTCTATCCCGTTTTTCGTTTTCGTCTGTTTCGTTCTTCCTCTCCTATTATGTCACGATACGCTTTTCTTTTTCGTTTTATCCTTTATGTCTTGCGGTTGCATTTTTTTCCTACTTAAGTGTCCTGTTTAGTTGCTTACTGGTCCGAAAAGAACAAAATCTATCTCGCAAACTAACCCATCTGACGGTGCCTTGTCTGGCATTGAATGTCTTAACAATATCATAGTTCGACAACACTGGGGTTTCCATTCTCAACGCCTTCAAATCCTTAGTTTCACTGCTAGTTCTCACGGAAATGTTTAAAAACAAATGTTTGTTTCCGGGTTTTATCTAATAGTATAACTTCGTTGAAACAAAAAGATGCGTTATGCGTTTTCCAGCACTGAAAGAGGCAACATTTAAAGTTGAAAAAAAGTTAGCAAATCGCTTCCGGATTGCTATGATCGATACAAAAAGCACACAAGATGCGTGTGCTGCAGAACGATTTTGACAGAAAATGTGTAATGTGTGATGAATAATATTAACCTACTGTAATTTCTAATGATTATTTGCAATATCTACAAAAATTATTGAAGCTTGCCATTCATTACTAATTAAGCTAATTTTTCCTGTTTCCAGTTATGACCGATAATGCCTTCAAAGCCAGAGACATCGGTCTTCGTGCACAGAAGAAAATTCTGTCTCGGATGGCCACCAAGAACGTTGCCAAAGTGTTCATTGACGGTACGACCGCTTCCCTGCTGGACAACGTCTACCGGTTAGCCAAGACACATGTAAGTGTTAAGTTTTCTATTTTCCCATAACGTATAAATCCTATTCACATTATCCACTGCATTCCAGACCGGCAGCAAGAAGGACGCCGAACGTCTAGTCAAGAACGTGATCAAAATCGTGATCAAAATTGCCGTCCTGCACCGCAACAATCAGTTCAACGCCGACGAGCTGCGGATGGCGGACCAGTTCCGCACCAAGTTCCAAACGCTGCAGATGGCCATCATATCGTTCTACGAGGTGGACTACAGCTTCGATCTGAAC
This sequence comes from Sabethes cyaneus, assembly GCF_943734655.1. Taxonomy (NCBI): domain Eukaryota; kingdom Metazoa; phylum Arthropoda; class Insecta; order Diptera; family Culicidae; genus Sabethes; species Sabethes cyaneus. Next base: position 22,320,786 of record NC_071355.1, read on the forward strand.
TATCTGCTCAAGTCGCTGCAGGCGGTGCACGGGTTGTGCAAGTCGTGCGTCGAGCGCCACCTGACGGACAAATCGATCGGCCGTATCGACGAGGTGTTTGCGTTCTTCAGTGATCCCACACTGCTGGAGACGGCTTTCCGGCAGGATTCGCCCTACCGGGAGCTGATGGATAAGATCATTGCCGATCTCAACAAGGCGATGGAGAATGGGGATATTTAGGGTGGGACTTATTTTCAGTTTTTTTTTGTTGGTGTAAAAGTATTTTGAGAAAAGGCACGGGCGGGTGTTTAACCGTCTTGTTGCCCAATAATTTGTATCGTTTTTTGTTCTACTGTTTAACTAGTTGTAAAGGAACAGCCAGAGTGGGGTTTCATTGCACCGAAACACAGCTGTTATTAGCTTGAGCAAAGTTATTTTAACTTATAATAGACGATTATTTATCAACAGTTCAATAAACGTTGCTTGCCACTTAAATGTCTAATAGCGTAGGAACATAAGAAAATTGCCTAACCTATATATTAGAATTCTGATACTTTTCAATACGGAATACGGAGCTAGATCATACTCAAAGATTGTTTTAGTCATTACTTGTGTAAAGAAAAAGGAGATTGTCTGACACTGTCATGTTGCTTTAATGTATAAAAAACAGCAAATTATCAAGAATAGTACATTTGCGATAGCATATAGTGCTTGCTGGAGGACGAAAGTTTTAATTTCCAAGAAGAGCTGTAAATAACAGCATTGAGTGCACTGGCCATTTTTTGCGCACTTTCGAAGAATCAGCGTAAACTAAATATTTGTTCCAAGCTGTTGGAACGACTTAGGCAGATTCAAAATTATTATTCCTTGAGTTAGCCACAATACCGGAATTGAGTTGAGATCCGATATATCATGATAACTTGACAACATGTAAAATTTTTATTAAACAGTTGCATACAAAAGCTATGCTTTCCGCGGTATTTATACTAGATCTTATCACTAAGTTAAACAAAAACTATCTAAGTCAGTCGTACTAGAGAGAGCCTATTTCTGCGCAAAACACAGAAAACTCATATCAAGGCACACAAAACAATTTACAGTCTATAGGGACTGTGTAAGATGTACTTAAAATCACGCACTGAACAATAAACAACAAATATTTCTAAGTATGATAGATAGTCAGTCAGTCAGTCACTGAGGACTGTGGCACGCCATGTTTAACACGTACTAACATACCTAAAAACCGAACTTATAGAGAAAAACACATCACTCGGCACACTCGGTGAAAAAACTAGAAAAACAACGGAAAAAAACACTCACAAAATGGACCAGTTATTCTCCTGTAGTACTTCAGTTTACAAAACAGCTAGCTAAAAACAATATCAGTTAGGAAACGAAAATGAAAACCTAATCCAATCACTGCACACAAAACGAAAATTCGAAATACTCAAGTTTCGTTGGAAACGATGAAAACAAAAAATAAATGAGAAAATTTGCTTATAACATTGATGGAACATGCAGCAGTTTACAAACGTTCAAATTCAGTTTGCGAGATTTACGAGATGATATTTTGAATGATTAACGCTGGCAGGTAATAAAACAAACGGCGGTGATCCAGTAGAAGAAACGGATGTTTCGCGGTTCGCGGATGTTCTATCATTACAGTGAAAGAACTGTCCACTTTATTTTTTTTTTCATATTTCATATTGTAAACGAGACATACCTAAAAATACTTTTTTGTGCACCTCTAGTCACTCCTGCCCTTCAGGAATCTTTTAATTACCAACACGGCAATTTCTTTCATAACCATAGTAACCACGTTTGTTGATCCTAGCAACCTGTGAACACACGTGTTCGATGTCCGTCCGTTGCGGTAAGTTGTACTTGCATAGTGAAAAATGGATTCGCGTGTTTTTTCGGAACAGGAATTCCAGTCCAAGTCATCGATTCAGCACTTTCTTTGCCTACGTAGTGTTGAACGTGTCATTTATTAACTGCACACTTTCCTCCAGGAAGTATGGATATGGCGATGCGCGACTAGCCACCAACACCGACCGGTGAGTACCGAATAAAATCTGTTGCACTCGTCGTGAATTTTTTTTAGCAAGGCAATTGCCCAATTTTTAATTACACTTAATGACCAATTCGTGCGAGATAATCATTAAAGCATCGTTTGAGCCATCGGAAAGCTCGTTATATCCTCATTTAAAAAGCAAACAGTAGGAAAAAAAGTTAGTTTTGGATAGAAAATTTTTGTCGGATTACTGGTACACCGGGTGCACGGCACGTCCCTATTACTAATGAATAAGGGTCATTCCATGCCAAGTGACTGAGAAAAAGTTCAAACGTGTAATCGACCTTCACGGATTTGAACCAAATTTTGCCAGATTGTTCGTTTTCGGTCAGAAAGTAAAAATCCAAAATTTGATACAGATCGAACATTGCCTCGATTAATGCGAACGCCTCCATTTTTAAGGAAAATACCCGATTTTGTCAAAACGTCTTTTTTTCTCTCAAAAATTTCAACTTCATCGTATTCCGCAGATTTTTTTACATAAGAATCACTCATCGGCCCCGAGGTATTCTTTGCCGATCCCGAGATACAGCGTTTTAAAGCATGCAATTCCCCAGGCACGGTGTCGCAAGTAACAATTTCAGGTTGATCAAACGCTTTTATAGCTGATTTTAATCAATCTAAGGCAGAACTATGGTTTAGGTTTAGGAATAAAAACCTTTCTTCAGCTCTTAAGCATCTAAATCTGGTGATTTTATCAAGCTTCGGGCTTGTTAATAGCTGCTTTCGAAGCCGCAATGAAGCTTAATAGAGGCTTTTGTGCGCTTTTAAATAGCCAACTTGCGCAATACTGTCAATTCTATTTTTAGAACGCGAAATAGTTTTGCAATATGCTTTTCAAGTCGCTTAATCAACTTCTTATCAACTTCTTATCAACCTTTATACAGCCAAAAAAAAGCCTAATGAAAGCTTCTACTGTACACTTTAACATCTTTAAGCAGCCATAAGACAGTTAGATGTTTATGGCTGTTTAGAAGCGGATTGTTTAGCAGAAAAATATAGTTGCCACTGCCCCTCTAGCGCATAATGTTGGTGCCAATATGTTTGCCACTGCCCGTCTGGTGCAAAACGTTTATGGCAATATTGTTGCCACTCTCTCGCAGGATCACTTTTAAGAAACTGATCAAGTTCTACCATTTAAATCTACAACTATACGAAGTATTCGTTAACATTTAGCTTTTTTTTTGCTGGAAAAATAGTTAGAAAACTTAAAAAAATTGGTGGCAACATGTTTGCCGCAGCCCGTTAAGCCCAAAATGTTCTCGAATATTGGTTTTTGGATAAACCCGCATAATCTATCACAAGACGCCGTAAACTGAATATTACCATTCAAAAAGTTTCCAATTCAATGGTTTTTCTACGAATTTAAACTTACAAATTTACTGTTGACACTCAAAAACCAAGATTTGTTTTCATAAAAGTGGTTCGTAAATTACCATTTTTGCAAATTTAGCGGTTCAAAAACATTGAGAATGTTGCCAAAGGCTATCTGAACATATTGAGTACAAAAAATGTTAAAACGATATTGTTAGAAAAGCAAAAACTATATTTTTCGTTGGACACAATATAGTTGCCACTGCCTTATAAAGGGTTAAGCCTGTTTATCAGCTTTTGAGAGAGAGAGCTGGTTTGAAGAACTTAAAGAAACGAAAAATTTCGACAAGAATCTTTTCGTCGAAGCACTTAGAATGAGCGGTGAGCCTCTGAGTCGAAGTGCGGAAGGGGTAACGAACATGTTGGTAAGGGCATGCCAAGAAAGCTGGCACCCAAGAGCCAACGTCGACCAGTGTTTTGGTGGGATGAGCAACTCAGCAACCTCCGCATCCGCAGTAGTTGCCTCAGAGCCAGAAGACGAGTACAGAGAGCGGGAACTGCGTCAAACCTAGAAGAGCGTAGGTCGGTGTTCCAAATAGTAAGAGCCGCACTAAAAAGAGCGATACAACAAGCAAAAAGGACTGCTACAAAGAGCTGTGTCGTGACGCTGATGCTAATCATTGGGGTACAGCTTACCGGATTGCGATGGCGAAAGTCAAAGGACCAAAGATGACAATGGAGTTATTACCAGAAAAGTCAAAGGTCGACGACGAAGACGCCGAGAGGGTACAAGTCTTCAACGAGGAAGTGCCAGGTCCTGACGGGATTCCCAATGTAGCTCTAAAGGCCGCGATCCAAGCATTCCAGGACGTATTCAGGACGATGCTACAGAAATGTCTGGAGGAAGGTCGCTGCCCGGACATATGGAAGACGCAGAGGTTAGTTTTATTACCGAAGCCGGGAAAGCTTCTTGAAGATCCAGCATCGTACAGAACAATCTGTCTGCTGGATACACTTGGGAATCCGTTAGAAAGGTTTATACTCAGCAGGCTGACGAAATTTACGGCGAGCGCACACGGTCTGTCTAAGATGCAATTTGGTTTTCGGAAGGGCAGGTCAACGGTTGATGCCATTCGTACTGTAGTGGAGAAGGCCGAAAAATCGGCCAAACAGAAACGAAGGGGCGATCGATATTGCGCTGTGATAACGGTCGATGTCAAAAATGCCATCAATAGTGCCAGCTGGGAGGCCATCGCCGCGTCACTGCACAGAATGAGAGTCCCCAGCTGCCTGTGCAAGATCCTGAAGAGCTACTTCCAAAACAGAGTGCTAGTCTACGAGACTGCTAAAGGTCAGAGATCGGTTAACATTACGGCGACAGTTCCTCGAGGTTCCACCCTCGGACCGACCCTCTGTATAATGGGCCAAAAGGGCAATGGTCGTTGGTTTTGCGGACGACATAGTACTATCGGTAGCAGGAGAGACGCTGGAAGAGGTTCCCTTTAACACCTTTAAGCAACTGTAAAACGGTTTGACGTTTATGGCTGCTTAGAAGCGGATTGTTTAGCAGAATCCGCTATTAAGCGTGTTTATCAGCTTTGGATGAAAGCTGGTTTGAAAAAACTTTAAGGGGGGACCCTACTCTGGAAAGTCGAAAAAATCTAATTTTATTTTTTTGCATTTTCGAAACATTGATACCTTCGGAAATGTCATGTTAAAAGGTTTTATTGATATCTGATTTCGTTGAAAACTTACGGAAAATATTGTGGAGTCAGCTCAAGGGAATCCACTGCTGTACGAAACTTTGAACGCGTTTTCCCCGAAACCATGTTTCTCTAGCTGGCGGTACGTGGATCTCTGAATGAATCTAGTCGACCGATTTGGCTGAAATATTTTTTCATCATGTAAAAATGAATTATCTAAATTGTTACGTAGCCGTTTATTGATATCTAATTTTTTTATGAGCTCTTAATTGGCAATTTTTGACGAAAAAACACCTTTCTTTTAGAAAATTTTGGTAATTTTTCGAATTTCCAAAAACCGCTACGAAACAATTTAGGTATTGATCTAAAGCTTCAAAATCATCCTTGAAATCTGTTCTACGATACTCCGTTGGTTCCCGGCACGTACCGCCTGCAAGGAACTATTTTCTACAGGGCATTCACTCGCCCACCTGCCACCAGCATAATAATCACTATTCTGGTATCCAAAAAATGCAAAATATATCTTCAAATATACCTTAACCAATAACCGAAATATTCCAACACTTAACTATAATTCTAACAACTGAAAAAAATTACGAAAATCTATTATTTTTCGGTCTTTCAGAGGGGATACCCGCTTGTTTCGCTCCGTAACTTTTCCCTTAAAAGATAGCTACTTTCTTTCTTCAGTGAAGTTGCTCAAAACAATATGATCAATAAATGTTTCTCACCAATCGAAGACGTTAAGCTTGAAACTAAAAAGTTATTTTTCCTATCTGTTACGTTATCCCCTTAAGCCCTACTTTTCTAATACAATTAGAAAGTTCTCACAAATCAAAGAAACATCGCGGAAGACAGTAAGTTGATATCTTTAATAGTTTCGTCACAAATATCGATGACCGTCTTCTTTTGAATCCGTCCCACTGTGCGCCGCAGCGTGCGGTTGGCCAGAGAGGTCCCCGTCAAGGGCGCTAGCTCTTGGGGGACCTAAAAAGGGCTTGTAAGGCAGTAATGCATTAGCAATAACAAATGCCATTAAAAAACTGGACTGATTTTAGCAATTTCTCATGCCACGTTATCAGTTGATTTGCATGCAACAGCCATGGCGAAAACAGTCAAACAACTGCGCTTGATGCTTTGTTCGTACTGCTAACGAACATGGACATTTTTTTATGCGAGCCTGAACCATTGCGACCATTAGTTAGATCTATTGTGGTATACTCCGACTTGCTGTTTGCATAATCAGTTCGTTCTGCATTGCTGCATTGACACAGTATATGTTCTGAGGTCTCGATCTCAAAATTACAGAATCGACATACAGGGTACCGGCACCAGTTTTCGCGTTTTCAGGAAAAAAATTAAGACTAAATGTTTGAAAATATGATTGTAAATGTAAAATTTGTGATGCATATTCAAGCACCAGTTTTCGACCCCCGAAGAGCCAGTTTTCGCCGCTCCCGTGCTCCAGTTTTCGCCACCCCTAGAAGCATCGTTTGCGGCATGTTCTAGTCTGGAAATTCATAAATATATTTATGTATTTTTCAAAAACTAGAATCAGTTTTCAGTTCCATGAAAAAAAAGAAAATGGAAATCCGTTGAGAAATAACCCGGGTTCAAATCCCAACTCCGCAGAAGTCACGAATGACCCAAAAGTTGGTTAAAGTGACTATAATCTAAACAAAAAAAAAATATTGGCACTGTTTTAGGAACTAATTCACGGAAGTGGCTACTTTTCATCATTCGAATTCCAGTTCAAGAAATATAAACGTGCAGAAGCCGAAGAAACCAGTTTTTTTAAATAATTTCCGATATCCTTTAAATATTCAGGAAGAACCAGAGAATATACCTCGGCAAATGCAACCTGCTGGGGAATTGAATTTTTTTCTAGACTCTGTACATTTATTTCTAATTTATGAACTTGCTGTTCTTTTACAGAAGAATGTATCTCTATCTTTAAGTCACAAATATGGAGATCCAGCGGCGTATTCAGAAGGTTCGCTGCGGTTTAGAAGCATAAATGGCCAAAAAGAATGCTGCGTCAACGATTCCGTCAGCGTTATTCTGACAATTTTCCCATGGGTTTACTGTCAACAGCAGTAGATTCCAGAAACACCGATGGTTGCGAAGTTGGAATCATCCCCGCTGCCAGCATCGCCCAAAATTCCCAAATCGAAGATAGCCATGAGCGAGGAAAAATTTTCACCTGACAAACTAGACGATCAACATCAAACCAGCGTCCCACAAGTGATTGAAATATTTGAGAGTCCGATTCCTACAACCCTTCAAACGCAAACCGTCGAGGCAATTGCTGGAGGTAGCACCACAAACGCTACGGAAATGCCACCAAAGCTGACTGCTGCGGAGTACATTATTCAGAACAGTCGTAAACGGTCCCTGTCCGCTAGTGATGCTGAAATATCGAAAAAGAAAGTGACATTCCACAGCCCGGCCAACAGTACCAAAAGTGTCAACACTACGGGCAGTAACCAACGCAAACGTTCGCTGTCGGAGCATAGAGATTTGGCAGCCAGTGATGGTGTGAAACCGGCAAAGGTGACAAAACTGCCCAAATTTAAATCAATCCATCGGCAACAGTTCAAACGCATGGAGTTAATCGAAGAGTTCCACAATAGAAAGGTCCAGCGTGCGAAGGTCTTGGCTAGCAGGGGTAGTAAAAGCCCAGCGGCAGCTGCGCTGGCAAAAACCGATACAAACACACCGCACAAATCGACAGCAGTTCCTAGCAAGTCACCATTCAAAGCCGGAAATGGGACCACCTGAACTGGATCGAAATCGTTTATCGCACGGCCGATAGTGACCCTCAGGCGGCAGCTCGAATAGCAGCAACGGCATCCCCGATGGAACGCGTCGTGTCAGCGAGCAAAGCCGACACAAGGAAAGTCAGATCCTGAAAGGTGTCCGAACCAACAAACGGTTTGAGCTTCTGATGAAATTCCGTGACACGCAGGAATAGCCGTGCTATTATCAACCAGAAGCAGGTGTTTTATCGCTAGTTGGCTTACGATAATTGGCATAACATATTCATTGCTTTAAACAAAATTTTATACTTAACCAATAAAATACGATTCCAAAACCTGTTAAATCGTGTTTAACACGTACTAACATACATACAAACTAAACTCATAGAGAAAAACAAATCACTCGGCACACTCGGTGAAAAAAACAGAACAACAGCGGAAAAAACACTCACAAAATGGACCAGTTATTCTCCTGTAGTACTTCTGTTTACAAAACAGCTAGCTAAAAACAATATCAGTTAGGAAACGAAAATGAAAACCTAATCCAATCACTGCACACAAAACGAAATTCGAAATACTCAAGTTTCGTTGGAAACGATGAAAAAAAAAATAAATGAGAAAATTTGCTTATAACATTGATGGAACATGCAGCAGTTTACAAACGTTCAAATTCAGTTTGCGAGATTTACGAGATGATATTTTGAATGATTAACGCAGGTAATAAAACAAACGGCGGTGATCCAGTAGAAGAAACGGATGTTTCGCGGTTCGCGGATGTTCTATCATTACTGTGAAAGAACTGTCCACTTCATTTTTTTTTTCATATTACATATTGTAAACGAGACATACCTAAAATACTTTTTGCGCACCTTTAGTCACTCCTGCCCTTCAGGAATCTTCTAATTGCCAACATAGCAATTAGTCTTATAACCATAGTAACCACGTTTGTTGATCCTAGCAACCCGTGAACACACGTGTTCGACGTCCGTCCGTTGTAGTAAGTCAAATTTGCATAGTGAAAAATGGATTCGTGTGATGTATCGGAACAGGAATTCCAGAGCATCGATTAAGCACTTTCTTTGCCTACGTAGTGTAGAACGTATCATTTCTTGATTCGTCAAGTTCCCAGCAAAGGCGGACATGGCGATGCGCGACTTACCACCAACACCGACCGGTGAGTATCGTATAAAATCTGTTGCGATTTTTTTTTAGCACTGCAATTTTTAATACCTAATACCTAGTGATCAATTCGTGTGAGATAATTATCGTTAAAACAATGTTTGAACCGTCGAAAAGCTCATTATATCCTCATTTGGAAAGCAAACAGCAGCAAAAAAAAAGTTCAGGAGAATTTTGGATAGAATTTTTTGTCCGATTGCCGGTAGCGGGGTACACGGCAGGTGCCTTACTTATTTACTTAATTGGCCTAACGTCTTACGACAAGGCCTGCGCAGTATAATTTCTTCATCTGTTACGGTCCATGGCAACTGTCTCCAGTTCCACGGGCACCCAGTGCTCGCCAGATCTCGCTCCACCTGGACTTGGTTCGCCGTAGGACGCGCGAGCTCGTGTTTCATTCATCGCCTCCATACACCGTTCTCTTGCTCTCCGTCAAAGATGATTCTTAGCACCCGTCTTTCGAAAACTCCGTGTGCTCGTAGGTCCTCTTCTAGCAGTGTCCACGTTTCGTGCCCGTATGGGACAACCGGTCTAATTAGCGTTTTGTACAGTGTGCACTTTGTATGGGGCTCAAATTGGTCGACCGCAAGTGTTGGTGGAGTCCGTAGCGGGCCCGAAAAAGCCTGGGTGCTAATTCCGTTATCGAAATTTGACCTTCTGTTTTTTATACGACAGACTTCGCAACCAGCTGTTAGAATACAGGACAGTGCGGGGTCAGTGCTACGATCCTATTGACTCTAACAGCCTCTCCCAGCCGAGATTCGAACATACGACGACTGGTTTATTAGACCAGCGTCCTACCTCGAGGCCAACTAGGAGGCTGTAGCGGGCCCGACTTCCGCTGATAATACGCCTTTTAATCTCACGACTGGTATTGTTGTCCTCTGTTGCCAGTGAGCCAAGGTATACGATACGAACTCATCGACTATCTCGAACTCATCCCCGTCGATTAACACGGTACTGCGCAAGCGGGCCCTGTCGCGCTCGGTCCCGCCCGCCAGCATATACCTACTTCGTTTTAGATGTATTTATCTTCAATCCAATTTTCTCTGCTTTGCGTTTTAGTCTGGTGTACTGATCTTCCACCGCCTCAAATGTTCTGCCGACAGCATCCACGTCGTCAGCAAAGCAGATAAATTGACTGGATTTATTGAAAATCGTGCCCCGCATTTCGATCGCCGCTCGCCTTATAACACCTTCAAGCGCAATGTTGAATAGCAGGCAGGAAAGACCATCTTTTTGTCGAAGTCCCCTGCGAAATTCGAATGGGTCCGACAATCCACCCGAGATAAATAAAATAAATAAAAAGAAAATTTATCCAATTTAATTCTGCTAAGTACATTTCATTCTTGACAGATACAGACAGACAGACTGTTCGAAAACAGACACTGAGGAAGCCTGCAAGTCGTAGGCGAAATACAAATCTGTCAAGAATAAAATATACATAGTAGAATTAAATTGGGTAAAACTTTTTTTATTTAATTTCCAGGTTTCGTATTCTACTAAGACGCTCCAAAAACTTCAGTCAATCACTTGATGCAAACAGCCGGCCAACATGTCCGGGCCCATTTTAATAAGCTCCGCTCCAATGCCATTCTTTCCCGCTGCTTTGTTGTTCTTCAGCCGCTGGATGGCTTCTTTAACTTCCCTTATCGATGGGGGTGGCACATCTTCGTCGCTTGCTGCACCAATGTGGTCAGCACTTCCTCCGCTATCATGGGCTTCCGCCTGCACACCATTCAGGGGCTCATCGTAGTACTGCTTCCACCTTTCGATCACCACACGGTCGTTCGTCAAGATACCTCCATCTTTATCTCTGAACATTTCGGCTCGCGGCACGAAGCTTCTGTTTGTATCGCTCCACATTCTGACGGGTGGCTCTCCGCGGCATTTGTACTCGCGCTACGTTCTTCTCAGCCAATATCTGCTGGCATTCCTCGTCAAACCATTTGTTACATCGATTCGGTGTCACACGGCCTAGGATGTTCTCTGCTACGCTGTTTTCACGGCATTCCAACAGTCTTCAAGAGGGGCTTTATCCAGCTCACCCTCTTCCAGAAGCGCGGTTTCGAGATAACGCCTAGCTTTCGGCGACTTCCGATTGCTTCTACTTCGGTTCTTCTTTCACTAGGTAGTGATCCAAATCGATGTTAGCGCCCGGATTTAGATTCTGACGTCGATAATGTCTGAAAAGTGTCAACCATCTATCAGAACGTAGTCGATTTGCTGTGTGATTTCCAGGTGTACCGATAGTAGAGGTTATGCTGGAAGAAGGTACTACGTATGGCCATGTTCTTGGAGGCGGCGAAGTCGACAAGTCTCAGGCCGTTTTCGTTCGTTTGCGGGTGAGCGCTGAACCGTCCAATCACCGGTTTGAATTCCTCCTCCTGACCAACCTGAACATTACAGTCCCCGATGATAATTTTGACATCATGTCTTGGGCAGCGGTCGTATTGACGCTCCAAATGCGCGTAGAATTCGTCTTTGTCATCATCGGTACTTCCGAGGTGAAGGCTGTGCAGGTTAATTATGCTTATATTGAAGAATCGGCCCTTGATTCTTAATCTGCACATTCGGGGGTTGATCGGCCACCACCCGATCACCCGCTTCTGCATCTCGCCCATCACTATAAAAGCTGTACACAGCTCGTGTGTATTGCTGCAGCTCTGGTAGATGGTATGACCATCTCTCAACGTACGTACCATCGTTTCTTTCCAGCATACCTCCTGCAGCACTACGATATCGAACTTGCGGCTCTTCACTTCTTTAGAAAACAAGTGGATACTTCCGAGGAAATTTAGAGACCGACAGTTCCATGTTCCTAATTTCCCATCGTTAGTCCGTTTTGGTCGCCTGGGTCTTTGCCGATTGTTCCGATTAGAATTATTTTTATTACTTACGGAGTCCATTGCTTTGATTTTTTTAGTGGTTCAGGCTTGCAATGCCCGCAACCAACCCCACAGTATCGCCGGAGGGCCAACGTAGCTCGAAGGAGCCCTCCTCTCCTGTCAGCACATGACCTTGGTTTCCACCGGGGTTGATTACCCGAACTCCACCGAGGTTGCTTGTATCCCGGCTGGTACCACGAGGAAGTAGGGGTAGGAGTTGCTGGGTAAGAACCGCACCGCATCGTGATGGCAAAGATCAAAGGTCATGTGCCAACTAGGGAGCTGTGCTCGGATAAGCTGAAGGCTATTGTGGATGAATTTTTCCCGAAGAACGACCCTACGATGTGGCCGCCAACGTCGTATAGTTTAAAAGAGGCGGATAATGTTGAAGGTCTGTCAGTCTTCAGCCAGGAAAGCCTGCAGGACATCCAACATCACATAGACCGACATGTCTGCTGGATACATGCAGAAGAACTCCTGGAGAGGATTATCCTAAACAGGCTGACGATGTACACAGAAGGTGAACACGGTCTGTCAAGCATGCAGTTCAGATGCCGGAAATGAAAAATCCACTGTAGATAGTTAGACTAGACGGAGCGAGATCGGGAGGCGGGTACACGGTGTCCAAGGAATTGCAGTGCGCCAGCCCATAAACGAATTAACTGGAGAAATACAGTCTGTTCATCAGGCTACATCTTAGGAAAGCCAATTGAACAGAGAACTTTCTAATGAAATAGGATTGTCTTTTAGACGCATAATCCAATGAACTGCTCAGAACTCTGCAACTTGAAGACAATTTGCGCAGCAACACTTACCTGATGAAAATTTGTTCATACAATCGTCAATTAGCAGACAGACTGTCCCTCTTTGTGCACAGTTCCATGCGTTTGAACTGTTGCCGATGGATTGATTTAAAGTTGGGCAGTTTTGTGACCTTTGCCGGTTTCACACTATCACTGGCTGCCAAATCTCTATGCTCCGACAGTGAACGTTTGCGTTGATTACTGCCCATAATGTTGCCACTTTTCTTCAACCGCTCGTCGATGGTATCTACCAGAATGGTACTGTTGGCCGGGCTGTGGAATGTCACTTTCTTTTTGGAGATTTCAGCATCACTAGCGGACAGAGACCGTTTACGACTATTCTACTCCGCAGCAGTCAGCTTTGGTGGCATTTCCGTAGCGTTTCGGGTGCTGGTGGTGCTACCTCCAGCAATTTCCTCGACGGTTTGCGTTTGAAGGGCTGTAGGAATTGGACTGTCAAATATTTCAATCACTTGTGGGACGCTGGATTGATGTTGATCGTCTGGTTTGTCAGGTGAAAATTTTTCCTCGCTCATGGCTATCTTGGATTTTGGAGTTTTGGGCGATGCTGGCAGCGGGGATGATTCCAACTTCGCAACCATCGGTGTTTCTGGAATCCACTATAATCGACTCATTGTCACGGTCGTTCTCCGTGAAGGTGCAATTGGTGGGTTCGGCGGCGTTTTCCTCATCATCGAGATCGATGTCGGTCATATCTGGAGGTTTAGTTTCCGTCAGATCATCTTCTATCTCAGGTGCAACTGATGTGTTTGCAGATTCTGCTGGAGTTTCTTCAGGATTATCAGTTGGTTCTTTGATTGATTGATCGTGCAAAGCTACGTCGTCTAAATCATTATCGATGACATGTGTTGTATTAAACGAGCCATTACTAGACATGAGCACTGGACTAATCAGCTGTTCTGTTTCCAACATTGCTGCTGTTCCTTCGGTAGAACTTTCTAGAAATTCCAAGCATTCGAAATGTTCATCTCTACTGTTGTGCTGAAAACCGGTATACATGCCCTTAGCGAAGAGCGCCGATCCAGCAGATAGTGATGATTTGATAAGCTGACAGCCTTTAGTGTAGCATAACGAAAGTATAAACAAAAGATCTGTTGAAAAGTTTAGATTCATTTGTTCTCCGATTAGGTATCATTTATTCCTAAATTAAAATACTAGTGAAGCAAATAACTTTATCGAAGTTCGTCCGCAAAATAATAACGGTATTGATTACGTATCTGTGCGGTAAATTATTCATCTAACTATCTCTTAGGCTAGTTAAATAAAAAAGAATGTGCAAATTTCAGGTTAAAGTGCAAGTGGCTATCTTCGATTGAATTAAACTGTTTCGCTCGTAGAATCTATTACATAAAGGGTGCGCGCCGTTAAGCCGCCATCCAAAGCAAAGGTATATTAATACAATATATTATTAATGTGAATATCTAAAGCTAAAGAAGAAAAAAAATTTAACTATGTTTAGATTAAAAAGCGTTTCGGAAAACTCGCCAACCGTTTTGTAGTACGAGGTTGTAGGGAAAAAACTATTAATTGTAAGTGAAACAAATTTGATTTAATATCCAAATTATTAAAATAAATATTGATTGCAGTTTAAGCTGCTTTTGAAGCTGCTAAGGAAACGTGGTGCATTTTCCTCAAGGTAAATCCGAACAAACTTAAAAATTAATAGTCGGATTTGTACCTAACCTCTAACGATGGTGAGAGCTGGAAACTTTACGTTAACCCCGTGCAGTAGCTGTGGGAATACGTCGGAAATCGACGAAGGCATGGTTGCCTGCGACAACTGTGATATGTGGTTTCATTATCGGTGTGTACGCGAAACTGAGGAATCACTTCAACACCAAGAGAAATGGTTTTGTCCGTCTGAGACCTGCAAAAAGACAGGTGAAGAGTACCTCAAAAAGGCAGACGATGCCAGCAAAGGAGCCAAGCCGAAGAAATTGCCCGTACCTGATGAACAATCGGACAAGTCTAGCACCAAGTCCGACCGTCAACCGATTTCCACTCTGGATAAAAAACTAAAAGCGTTGGAGAAGGAGCAAAAGACGAAAGAAAAGGAAATAGAGATGGAGCGAGTACTGAGGGAAAAGCGGATGCAAATGGACCGAACCCTGAAGGAAAAGCAACTGCAAATGGAAAACGAGTTGAGAGACAAGGAAATGCTGCAGGAGAAGGAATTATTGGAAAAGGCGCTGCGAGACCAGCAAGCTCATGCTGATCGTATGCAAAAGATGCGGGATACGTATAAAAATGCAATGATAGACGTTGCGAGCAATGCTGACGCGCGTCATCAAAATAAAAAGGCGCAGAATGAACCGAATGTCGATAAGAGCATGTCAGCATTGGAGAAGGAAAATACCACTACACCGTTGCGCAATCCGAGAGTCACAGTACACAATGTATCGGAAAAGCGACAAACAGCTGGCGTAAGAAAACGACGTGAAATCGCGGAATCAGAAAGTTCGGAGGATGAGTACGGTTCCACTGGAGAAAGCAGCGACGATGATAGCGATGATGAAGAGGTCGAAAGCGTTAATTCGACACCCGATTCGGAAAGCGACGAAGAGTTGAAATCGTCGGAAGAAAGTTCAAAATTGCGGAAGAAGAAGTTAGCCTCAAACGGGCTGGGGTTAAATCCTACTAGGCCGACCAAAGCTCAGTTGTCTGCGCGTAGCGGAATCACGAAAAAACTTCCCATTTTTACGGGAAAGCCTGAAGAGTGGCCTTTGTTCATTGGCAGCTACGAGGCCTCTACCAAAGCTTGTGGGTTCAACGACGTGGAAAATTTAGTCCGCTTGCAGGAGAGCCTGAAAGGCTCTGCCTTGGAAAGCGTTCGTGGACAACTGTTGTTGCCTAAGTCGGTGCCAAAAGTAATTAGCAAATTGCGTTTACTCTATGGCCGTCCGGAGCAGCTGTTGCATTGTCATCTCGAGAAGGTGAAAAGATTGGAGTCCCCAAAAGCTGAAAAGCTAGAAACATTTATCCCATTCGGGAATGCGGTGGAACAGTTATGTGACCACCTGGAAGCAGCAGGGCTGAACCAACATTTAATTAATCCGCTTCTAATTCAGGATTTGGTGGACAAGCTGCCGGCTAGAGACAAGCGAGAGTGGGTGCGTTTCCGCAACAAACGAAAAATTCAAACGTTAAGAACGTTTTCGGATTTTCTAGCCAAAATCGTGCTAGAAGCGTGTGAAGCCAACGTAGCCGTCGAGTATGTGCCAGCATCCAGTAACAAATATAGGGGTGCCAGAAAAGAAAGGTCCAAGGAAAGGGGAGCGGTGTTCAACCATAGTTACGCTGAAAATCCGACGAATAACCAGATATCTAGCGCAAAACCGTGTAAAGTCTGCAAAAGAACGGATCACCGTCTTAGATTCTGTCAAGACTTTAAAGCACTAGCCTTCGCCGATCGCATGAAGATTGTCGAAAGATGCAAGCTGTGCAAAATTTGCCTTAACGAACATGGTAACGCTCCATGTAAATTTAAAATAAAATGCAACGTTGGGGAATGCCGACAGCGCCATCATCCGCTGCTACACTCAGCTAATAACGAAGTTGTCATCAATACACATATACGATCGTCGGGATCAATTTTATTTCGAATCATTCCAGTGACTCTGCATTGCGGAGAAAAGAGCGTAAAAACGCTAGCGTTTCTCGACGAAGGTGCCTCTATCACCCTGGTAGAGCGCTCGATAACTGACCAACTAGGTGCTGAAGGAGTCAAGCAACCGTTGACTATAAAATGGACTGCTGATGTCACGAGAACTGAACCTGATTCTAGAAAGCTGAACCTGTGGACCTCCGCTCCGGGAATGAATGGGAAAATATTGCTCAAATCTGTACAAACCGTCGCAAAACTTCTGCTGCCAAAACAGGCACTCAACGTCGACGAAGTGACTACTAAATATAACCATCTCTGCGACCTGCCTATCGCATCGTATACTGACAGTCATCCTGGCTTGCTCATCGGTCTGAACAACCTACATGCAATTGCTCCAATAGAAGCTAGGATTCGGGATGTAGGAGAGCCAATAGCTGTTCGGTCGAAGTTGGGGTGGTCTGTTTACGGTCCATTGCCCAACGGAACAAGTAGTGAAAACACCATTGGGCACCATGGTGAAGTGAGCAACGAGGATATATACAATCTGTTAAAAACCCAATATAGGCTGGAGGAACCTATGGCGGCTGTAATTCAAGAAACGAAAGATGAGAAGAGAGCCAGGGAAATTCTACAGCGCACTACAGTACGAATTGGTGATCGATTTGAGACCGGTTTATTGTGGCGTACCGATGATCCTGTGTTTCCTGATAGTCTTCCGATGGCCCGTCGAAGGCTAAGGCAGTTAGAACAGCGCTTGGTAAAGTGTCCGGAGCTTTATGAGAAGTTTCGACAACAAATAGACGGATATCTGCAGAAGGGATACGCTCACCTGGCGACGTCGAAAGAATTAGCGGAAACCGATCATCGGAAGCGGTGGTATCTTCCACTCAACGCAGTTGTAAAACCGAAGAAGCCTGGAAGTATACGTCTCGTGTGGGATGCCGCAGCTACGGTGAACGGGGTGTCCCTCAACAGCCAGCTACTCAAAGGGCCTGACATGCTGACACCGTTAACATCAGTAATCAGTCTTTTCCGTGAGCGTCGCATAGCGTTCGGGGCAGATATACGCGAGATGTATCACCAGCTGAAAATACGCGAGGCTGACAAGCAATCACAACGATTTCTGTTTAGGAAAAACCCACAGGATGAACCGAGTGTGTACATCATGGATGTTGCCACGTTTGGGTCGACCAGTTCTCCATGTTCGGCCCAATACGTCAAAAATCTTAATGCATCAGAGTTCTCAGCAGAATATCCGGAGGCAGCGTCAGCAATCATCAACAAACACTACGTTGACGACTATTTTGATAGTGTAGATACGATTGAAGATGCAGTACGTCGAGCAAAAGAGGTAAAATATATACATTCGAAAGCAGGCTTTGAGATTAGAAATTGGGTCTCGAACTCTGCGGAAGTGCTCCGTTCCTTAGGTGAAAATGATCAGGCTCCAGCTATCCATTTTAACGTCGACAAGTCTACAGAAAATGAACGGGTTCTTGGAATTATATGGAACCCACGGCAAGATAATTTCTCTTTCGCTACTGACCATCGTCCCCATCTTAAACCATATTTTGATGGCAGTGAACGACCAACTAAACGACTGGTGCTAAGTTGCGTGATGGGTTTTTTTGATCCGCTGGGGCTTCTTGCTCCATTTACCATCCACGGGAAAATGCTCATCCAGGATCTTTGGCGTGCAGGTTGTAGTTGGGATGAAGAAGTGGATGCTGAATCGCTACAAAAATGGGAACGCTGGACTAGTCTTTTGTCGCAAGTAGAGAACGTTCGTATTCCACGATGCTATCTGGGCGATCATCATTCCTCCAATATCGACTCTCTTCAACTGCACATTTTTATGGATGCAAGCGAGCAGGCGTATGGTTGCGTTGCCTACCTGAGGGTCGTAGTGAATGAAAGGGTAACGTGTCGTCTGATAATGTCTCGTAATAAAGTCGCTCCGTTGAAACGACAGTCGGTTCCACGGCTCGAGTTAATGGCGGCAGTTTTAGGTTCCCGACTGTCGTGTACCGTCAAAGCCAACCACTCTCTTCCTATTGGCAAACAGTTTCTCTGGACAGATTCACAGACGGTACTTAGTTGGATCCGCTCCGACCAATTCAAATTCAAACAGTTTGTGGCGTTTCGTATTGGTGAAATACGGGAAAATACGAACGTCTCCGACTGGCGCTGGGTCCCAACGAAATTAAACATTGCCGATGTATTGACAAAGTGGGGACAGGGACCGCCGTTAGAATCAAATAGTCCCTGGTTCAAGGGACCAGATTTTTTGTTGGAGCCCGAGACTCGATGGCCGATCAGAACGTTACCGGATGTCGATACCGAGGAAGAAATGCGTGCCTGTTTACTATATCACGATACAGTTCATTCGTTTTCCGTGGTCAACGTCGATTCAACGTATCGTTGGGTTCGACTTCTTCGAATCACGGCTAGTGTGCTCAGATTTATTGCAAACTGTCGTAGGAAGAAGGCGGGTCAACCAATTGTAGTGTCCATGGCGTCTCCGGCCCAGGAACGTCTGCTCAAAGCTAAGCCACAGTTCTATCAGCAACCTCTTCAGCAGGACGAGTTACATGCGGCAGAAACTATCTTATGGAGGCAGGCTCAACACGATGTATTCCCGGAGGAAGTGAGGACGCTCGAAAGAAACCGGGACAGAAAACCGGAACAAACTCCTGATCGAATTGTTAAAACCAGCCCCGTCTACAAGCTGTGTCCAATTCTTGACACTGAAAATGTTATGCGCGTTGGTGGTAGATTGCAGTATGCGGACTGTGCTTCTTTCGACGTTAAACACCCCGTTATACTGCCTAAAAATCACGCGGTGACCGATAAACTGATTCTCTTTTACCATGAAAAGCTCGGCCATGGTAATCGAGAGACAGTGTTCAATGAACTGCGCCAGCGATTCCACATCCCCAAGCTGAGGTCGGCGATAGCGAAGGTAGCGAAATGTTGTATGTGGTGTCGAGTTAACCGTTGTCAACCACAAGTACCTATGATGGCGCCTCTGCCTGTACAACGCGTGACGCCACGACTTCGCCCGTTCAGTTCGGTAGGCGTGGACTACCTGGGACCCGTGGAAGTATCCGTAGGTCGGCGATGTGAAAAAAGATGGGTGGCGCTTTTCACCTGTTTAGTGGTGCGCGCAGTCCACCTTGAAGTAGTGCACAGTTTGACAACGCAATCGTGCCAAATGGCGATCCGGCGGTTCATGACCGACAGGGGAGTGCCGGATGAAATTTTCTCCGATAATGGCACAAATTTCAAAGGAGCGAAAAATGAATGGGAGAAAATGCAACGAGTCGAATATGAATGCGCAGAAACCGTTACCAGTCCAACGATGAAGTGGAACTTTATTCCCCCAGGTACCCCGCACATGGGCGGTATTTGGGAACGCATGGTGCGATCGGTGAAGGAGATATTGCGGACGCTGGAAGACGGTCGAAAGTTGACGGACGAGGTCCTACTGACATCGTTGTCTGAAGCAAAAGACATGATCAATTCTCGTCCTTTGGTTTATCTGCCTCAGGACTCGGAAAAATCCGAGGCAATTACACCAAATCATTTCCTTCGTGGTGCTGTAAAGGGGGCGGACCTGGTCGTGGACGGTTCTACGGACTTCGCAGAGGCTCTGCGGAACGCGTATAAGCAATCGCAGCATTTGGCTGATAAGATGTGGGAGCGCTGGGTTAAAGAGTACTTGCCAACGTTGAATAAACGACCAAAGTGGATCGAAGACCGAAAACAAATGGAGGTAGGAGATTTGGTATTTATCGTCGATGGAAAACACCGGAAGCAGTGGATCCGGGGAATCGTCGAACAAGTTTGTTTGAGCGGCGATGGCAGAATACGGCAGGTAGAAGTTCGAACGGCTAAAGGTGTTTTCAAGAGAGCTGTGGCTAATTTAGCGGTTATCGAGATTTCTGGTAAATCCGGCACTTCCGGTGATGGACCGGAACCGAAGTTACGGGCTGGGGTGTGCTGAAAACCGGTATACATGCCCTTAGCGAAGAGCGCCGATCCAGCAGATAGTGATGATTTGATAAGCTGACAGCCTTTAGTGTAGCATAACGAAAGTATAAACAAAAGATCTGTTGAAAAGTTTAGATTCATTTGTTCTCCGATTAGGTATCATTTATTCCTAAATTAAAATACTAGTGAAGCAAATAACTTTATCGAAGTTCGTCCGCAAAATAATAACGGTATTGATTACGTATCTGTGCGGTAAATTATTCATCTAACTATCTCTTAGGCTAGTTAAATAAAAAAGAATGTGCAAATTTCAGGTTAAAGTGCAAGTGGCTATCTTCGATTGAATTAAACTGTTTCGCTCGTAGAATCTATTACATAAAGGGTGCGCGCCGTTAAGCCGCCATCCAAAGCAAAGGTATATTAATACAATATATTATTAATGTGAATATCTAAAGCTAAAGAAGAAAAAAAATTTAACTATGTTTAGATTAAAAAGCGTTTCGGAAAACTCGCCAACCGTTTTGTAGTACGAGGTTGTAGGGAAAAAACTATTAATTGTAAGTGAAACAAATTTGATTTAATATCCAAATTATTAAAATAAATATTGATTGCAGTTTAAGCTGCTTTTGAAGCTGCTAAGGAAACGTGGTGCATTTTCCTCAAGGTAAATCCGAACAAACATTTGTGAACATTTTCCCTTAAGTCTTCATCAACTTTTAGCGCTTCAGAAAAGCTGTTACTTGCCGACATTTCTGTATTTTGGGTAACAGTAGGAGCGTTGTGAACTAATTCATCTACAGTAATTTCAGTACTGAGCGTATCAAGATCTTCTTGTGGTTTACCCTCATCCGACTTAGTCTCAATTAATTGCTCAGGAATCTGCTGTTCTACTGTTCTACTGCTGTTGACAGTAAACCGATGGGAAAATTGTCAGAATAACGCTGACGGAATCGTTGACGCAGCATTCTTTTTGCAGCGAACCTTCTGCATCTTAACGTTGCACACATGAACCAGGGCGAATTTGTACGGTTGTTCCACGCACAAAAGTTTTATAACCCGCACTTGGTAGGGACGAGTGGTGTTCCATAGAGAAAAATCTATTGGAGTGCTTTGCTGCCCTTCTGAGCGGCAGCGGGAAACGTTGACCAAAGCATCAGTAACAGGGAAACCACCACGACCAGTGAGCCGAACATTCCGTGCGAATACTGCTATTCTGAACGACGACTGCAACTGCAGAGATGATGTGCTGCAAAATATCCCCGTGTCATTTGGCGAATGGCGACACACGCATCGGTCATTAAGAGTAATTTAAAATTAGGCTATACACCTATTAGGCCAGCTCAGCAAAAACAAAACCGCCCAGTTAGTCCTGCAGAACTTGATCCCAATAAATGATTTTGGGATCTAATTAAAGGACCTCTTTGTAAATCACGTTTCAACGGTAAATTTAAAGAATTGGACGAAAGGATCGGAAATTATTGCAAAAATGGCCTGTGCAAAATTTCTACAAAGCGCTCAGTACTTATCACCTCCCGCAGAGGAGATTAGTGCCATCGTAATGGCTAGATTGTAGATAATATTTAATGAATCAGTAATGCGGTTAGCGAATAATTGCGAACATAAACCAGAACTTTTTTCACCTCATCCCAAGTGAGCAGCCATTCGAAACAACAGTACTGCGAAAATGTTTCGCCATAGAGTAGCTCTGGCGTGGTTGCTCGTCAGCGTGCTTCCGGCCACATTTTCTGCTAATCGATCGAGCAATATTCCATCAGATTTTTCTTCGTGGAATTCTACACGTCCCTACCAAGTACAGGTGGTGAAACTCCTGTGCGTGGACCAACCGTACAAACTTACCCTGCTTCACGTATGCAACGTTAAGCTGCAGAGGGGTAAGCCAACCCTGATGAACTGTGACTTCACTTTCCTTAAGCCGCAGAATGTTATCAACTTGGCATTTACGCTAAACTACAAGTATACCCGATGGCAACCGTTACTGATCCAGACGGATTTTGAAATGTGCGAGTATTTTGAAAAGGACTGGGGCAAGGGAAACAACCGAATGGCAGACTATGTGATTCACGCCGTCACGTCGCAGGTGAACTGGATTGAGCGATGCCCGTATTATGTACGATCAATTCCGGGTGTAATGTTACGTTATGTGGAAGGTGAATTACGAGTTATTCTCTTTTTACTAAAGGGTCGCTACAATATCACCAATTACGAGGCGAGGATGAATCTCCTACCGTCGTTTCTTCCGGCTGGCGAGTATCGGGTCGATTGGCGTTTGTACGATGCAGATAACATCACGTTGATTTCGATTCAAGCGTTCGTGAACATTAGAGCCAAAGGGATATTCGATATATCGATGGGCTGACGTTTGACAGCATCACTGAACGACACCTTTCTTTATCACTTATACACTTATCCAATTATACGATATTGCTAAGCGAAACGTTTATGTTTGTTTATCTAAAGAACATCCCAGAAACGCAGGTCGTGTACGATACTAATAAATTAGCAGGAATTCCTTTTTTAAAAACCCTTAATAAATGCAGTCGTCATCTTCAGCATAGAGCCAGAGTGGTTCGTGCCATTTCAAGCCTAAGCTCCTTAGGCGTCTCAGAGTCAGCATCCTCGCGATTCATACACTTCCGCCAGTCCCCGCTTTCATTTTGTACTCCGTCAATTATCGTCCGCTGCACCTTCCACTCGAACACATGTGTGTCCTCCGTGTGTAGCGTCACTGGTTCAAGACCGTAAGGAACTACCAGTCTAGTGAGAGTTTTGTACCGGTCATGCTTCTTGATTGTAATGTTTTACGAAGGGCGAACTAGACTCGATTTCCTACTTGGATGCACCGCTGGATCTGTGTTGTTGTCTGCGGTCACCGGCGATCCCAAATACACGAATTCATCTACCACTTCTAGTCCGTAACCGTCAACGGTTACCGTCCGTGGGAGGTGCGCGTTTGTCCTTTGAGCCTCTTCCTATAGCGATGCTGAACAGCATGCAGAATAAGTCGTCACGGGTGCGCGACGTTAGCCATAATTTACAAAACCCCCCGCATCCTCCGCATAATTATTTAACAAGGATTTTCCTAGGTCTACTGACTAGTAGGGGCTATCCCTTAGTTGAGTCCGAACAAGCGGTAGCGAGTAAGGACAGTATATCCAACATTTGAGCTGGTCAAAAGCCACGAATACTTTATATGACATTCGGCTATTCCTGATGCCACCATTCGTGTGTTGGTCATTAGATTTACTGTGCCATTTGTTATTTCATCCATTTGTGTTTCACCCATTCGTAGGTAATCCGACTCACCCTATATGCAATGCTGTTTTGATTCGAGTCGATTTGACTTCTTGCAAGCTAACGGAGGATTACCCAACGTCCATTATGTCTGCCATATATTACACCTTCCGCCCATTATGCCTAACGTCCATTATGCCCATCGTCTATTATGCCTAGCGTCCATTATGCCTACTCAGGCATTATAGGCATTATATTATTTATTTCTTCAGCATATAGTTGCACAGATTACTCGCTAACTTAAGGCCTTATTTCTATGTTTATAGGTACAAGTCGAACACGCTTGACGTTTCATCAAAAGTACGGCAGCACATAGTCCACGGTTCATTGTGGCCATAGTTAGTACGATGGGAAAGAAAAGCCGAGCGTTGCCAATGCCTTAGCAATAATCGTGGATACATGCACCGTGAATCTGACTTTCGTGTCAATGTAAATGCCCAAGTCCTTAACAGTATGGACACGAAGCAAGACACTGTGTCCTATACTATACTCGTGATGCAGCGGCTCGCGTAAATGGCTAAATGATATGACCCAGCATTTTGAAACATTGATTTACATGCCGTTCAATGTACACCAGCGTGAAAGTGAACAAATGTATTCCTGGAGGACGCAGCAGTCAAGCGAGGTTTTTATTTCACGAAATACCTTCAAATCGTCTGCGAACATCAGCTTAGACGATCGTAGTTTACTGCACAAATCGTTAACGAAGAGAATAAAAATTAAGGGCCCAAGATGGCTTCCCTGAGGAACACCCGATGGTATCACAAAACTGGCCGAACTAACACCGTTAATGCTGACCGATCGGTTAAATAGGACAGTGGATGCACTGAGTAACCCAGTTGGGTAATCCAAAGCATCTCATTTTGTCAACTGCGAGTGCGTGTGGAAGCATGTCGAAGGCCTAGCTGAAGTTAATATAAATGGCATCAACTTTCCGTCTTTCTTCGATGCTGGAGATTAACGAGTTCACAAATACCATCAAACCAGTCGTGGCGCGTTTCTTTACAAAGCCATGTTGATGTTCAGATATTATTGGCCGAACCGCACAATATACCACATTAGATACCACTTTTTCGAGAACTTTGGGAAGACAGCTTAAGATAGAAATCCCACGGTAGTTTTCGATATTATGGGTGTTACCAGCCTTATGTATTGAAGTGATGGAGGCGACTTTCCACACTGTGGGAAATACTCCACTAACTAGTGAGAGGTTGAAAATAATTGAAACAGGCGAGGCGAGGGACGTGGCGAATTGCTTAATGAACGAAGGTGGCAATCTGTCTGGACCCGGAACTTTAGAGGAGTCAACATTCAAAAGAACTTCCTTCACTTTTTCAACCGAAACGTTCAATTGCGGCAGATGTATATCGTAACGTACTATACTGTTCAACCAATCTCTATGTTCGTCCGAACCGAAGAATGGACTGGAGGGGTGTTCGAGTATACATTTCCAAAAAAGTTTGCAAAGAGGTCTGCAGCTCCTTCAGCAGCATCAGCGCGAGCTTCCTTGTAGAACACGTCGTGAGGTACACCGTCATTACGCCGCAGCTTTTTTACGAAAGCCCCAAACGACGACGGATCCTGCTTGGCATTCGACTCATTTCGTAATAAGTATTCGTGGAAGGTAGTATTCAGCCAATTGTTGAAAAGCTTCTCCATGTCACGAAGTAAGCGCTTGATTTCCTCTGAACGTTGTTTAAAATAGCGTTTCCTCGTTTTACGCAATCTGTTCCGAAGATTCCGTAGTTCAGAGGTCCACCAAGGTTGATTGTAAACAACGCAGGTCCTGCGTCGTCAATCCGCTAGTAGCGTCGTCCAATCTATTGAGCGTAAGCGAGCGTGAATCGAAGGTTCGTCGCAGGAGGTAAAGTCGTAATTAAACCAGTCTTTTCCAATGTCGTCAGTATTACAAATATAGTCAAGCTTAATAATAAAATGTTTGTGATGAGCGTCAACTTTTAAAAGTCAACGAACGAATCAACGAAGATGTAATACGTGGGCACGTTGTATTCCCGATCTTTCTGCAAGACCAGTTGGATGGTAAAAATTTAGACCGCTGTGCGCGAACCTTAAACTTGCCGGGCGTTTCTCGGTCATGTTTATGGTGCTCTGCTAGTAGGTGGTCCTTACCAGTGTTTGCTAGCCTTCAGCAACCAAATTTCTCGTTTGACTTCTTAGCGATCAGAGCGTTGGGATATTACTAGCCTCCAGAGGCACTCCGAAATAAATTTCCGTTCCGATTCCTTCTATAACTTTGCCATTGAGGTGTTCATCGAAGAACTCCTTGCTCCTGTCGACCACCTTTCGCTCGTTTGCGATCAGATTCCCTTCCTCGTCCCTACACATATCAGGTTTCGGTGTGTAGCCCTTATGAATTTGGTACACCTTCTCGTAAAACTTCCGCGTGCCATTAGCTCGGAATAGTTGTTGTAAGTCTTCACGATCTCTGACCCCGTTGAATTAATCTGGTCCATTGTACGTTGGCCAGGTGATCTCCAGGTGGCTTTATGGATGCCTTTGCTTGGGAAAAAAGTGCTTTGGAAACATGCGTGTAGTCATGTTTTTGCGTTCCTTCTTCGTTTTATTTATCAATTGCTCCTTAGTTTTCGCGACAAAATGGTTGGAGTAGATCTTACGCTTCAGGTTTGCCCAGAAATTCTCGATGGGACGCAGCTGGGCGACGTTGGGCGGGTGGCCCGACTTCGATATTCAACCGCTCCATCTCCTCCAACAATCGCTTCGAGTAATCGGCCGACGCCAGATCCGGTCAGAACACCGCGTCTTTACCCTTATGGTATTTTTGATGAACGGCGCAACATCCAGCAGGCACTTTGTACTATAAATTTGGGTGAGACAGATCTCGTCGTCCATCACCACCGCCACGTCGCTATTCGCCGGGAAAATCGTCTTGACCGTCTTATTCAGCCGCTGCCGCAGCTCCGAAACCAGTGGACGGGACTGTCGCTTCCCGACATGTCTACCGTCTATGTTCGCCAGGTACTTTTTCACTGTTTGGCCGGTTGCACCGACTTTCCGGCCAAGCGCACGCCGCGATGTAGCCACTTTTCCCTCGGTTTTTTTCTTCAGCACGCTTTGGGGCTTCTTGTTGCTCAGGATCGTCGACCGCCCGGTACCGGGCTTTCTTTCGATGCTCTGGTTGTTTTTCGATAGTGTTAAGGTGTTGTAGATGCCGGAATGGGCGTATCCGGCGTCTACAAAGTGCCGCACGATGTCCGTTTTTGACGCGGCGTTCTTTGAACGCGCACACTTCTGAACGGAGTAGCATCACTGTTTTGGCCATCACGGTAAGAGTTCGACTGATAGAGCTGTCAAAGTTTTTCTGCTGCCTCATGGGTTACTATGATTGGTGTTGCATGGGTCCGCAGGAGGCGCGCGTTTATCTTCTTTGATGTATTTATTTTTATCCCAATCCTCCCAGACGCCGCTTGCAGTATGGCGTAGATTACTTCCGTCAAGTTACTGGCAAAATAAATTCATCGGCGAAACCTAGGAGTTGCCTACCTTTCGTGAAAATCGTGCTTCTCGTTTCGAAACTCGCTCGTCGGATCACCCCCTCAAGAGCGATGTTCTACAGCATGCGGCATAAGCCGTCATCTTGTCTCGATTCTCGCCGCGTATAGAAGGGACTTAAGTGTCTCCGAGATGCGCACGAAACGCATCACTCGGTCCAATGTAGCTCTGATCAGTCGTGTCAGTTTGTCCGGAAAACCGTGTTCGTGCGGTCCCGATCGACTGTATCGTATGCAGCTTTGAAATCAATAAAGATATGAACGCATATGGGCGCGTTTCACTCCCGACGTTTCTGGAAGATCTGTCGGATGGTAAAAATCTGGTCCGCAGTTGCGCGAGCCCGCCTGATAATTCCCCGATGTTCAGGTGCAGCTGGCTGTTAGGCGACTGTCTCCATGATGGCGCCAAGAAATTCAATGCTAGTCAAAACACCGTCAGGATTCTTCGCTGAGGAGTTCGATCTTTACGGACCGGTATGCAACCAAACATTCGAGAATTCGATGCTTGAAACAGCACCTGCCACTTAGGTTTGCATGCTGTTGACGATGATGACGACCTGACCGTCGTTCGTTTATCGTACATGATGTGCGTTTCTGGGTTGGTCTTTAGACAAACAAACATAAACGCTTAGATTTGCAATACAATGTAATATCATATATTAATACTGGATAAGCTTAATAACAGACGAAACTATTCTTTAGTGATGCTGCCAAACTTCAACCCATCGATAAATCGAATATCCCTTTGGCTCTAATGTTAATGAAAACCTGAACCGAAATCAACGTGGTATTATCTGCATCGTACAATCGCCAATCGACCCGATACTCGCCAGCCGGAAGAAACGACGGTAGGAGATTCATCTTTGTCTCGTAATTGGAGACATTGTAGCGACCCTTGGAAAAAGTAGAATAACTCGTTATTCAGCGGCCACATAACGTAACATTACGCATTGATCGTACATAATACGGACATCGCTCAACCCAGTTCACCTGCGACGTGACGGCGTGAACCACATAGTCCGCCAATCTGTTGTTTCCCTTGCCCCAGTCCTTTTCAAAATACTCGCACATTTCAAAATCCGTCTGGAGCAGTAACGGTTGCCATCGGGTATACTTGTAGTTCAGCGTAAATGCCAAGTTGATAACATTCAGCGGCTTAAGGAAAGTGAAGTCACAATTCATCAGGGTTGGCTTACCCCTCTGCAGCTTAACGTTGCATACGTGAACCACAGTAAGTTTGTACGGTTGGTCCACGCACAGGAGTTTCACCACCTGTACTTGAAAGGGACGTGTAGAATTCCACGAAGAAAAATCTGATGGAATATTGCTCGATCGATTAGCAGAAAATGTGGCCAGAAGCACGCTGACGAGCAACCATGCCGGAACTACTCTATTGCGGAACATTCTTACAGTACTGTACATGTTGTTTCAAATGACTGCTCACTTGGGTTGAAGTGAAAAGTTCTAGTTAATGTTCGCAATTTTACGCTAACCGCAATATTCATTCATTAAGTATAATCTAAAATCTAGCCGGTTGCGGTTGCACTAATCTACTGCACTAATCTGATGCTAGTCTAACAAGCCAGTCGTCGTATGTTTGAATCTAGGCTAGGCGGTGCTGCTGCAGTCCGTAGGATCTTTTGCGCTAGCCCCATAATTGTCCTGTACTCTAATAACCGGCTGCGAAGTCTGTAGATAAAGAAGGCTCAAGTCTCGAAGACGTTTATAACCCAAGGCCTTGCGTTTTTTTTGATAGGTGAGCTATTCTATGTTGTGAGGTAACATTAATTTACTAAGAAAATGTTGCAAATGTTCTAAACACAATAGCACGTAATTTTCTTTACTCGATGCATAAAAAATTTTGCCATCAATTGGTGCGAAAATATTGAAAATCGACCGATAAATCTCTGAGTTATTAGCACTCAAATGCTAACCAATCTCATAAGGCTGGTTTTTTTTTACTGCAACCACAATTGGAAGATTTTTGATAACACCTAATGGGTGATGCGTTTAGCAAACAATAATTGGAGCCATTAACCTAAAAAACTTTTCACTTCATCCGAAATGAGCGCAACCATTTAGAACAACAGTATCGCTAAAATGCTTCGCAAAATCGCAGTTTTTCCCTGGCTGCTACTCGCTGCCCCTTTTTTCCGCATGGAACACTACTAGCCGACCCTACCAGGTACGGGTGACAAAAATGCTGTGCGTGAACCAACCGTACAGATTTGCCGTGGTCCACGTATGCAACGTTAAGCTGCAGAGGATTAAACCAACTCTCATGAATTTGCACATCACTTTGACTAAGCCGGTGAAGGTTATAAATTTGGCATTTACCATGAACTACACCTACAACAGATGGCAGCCGCTGCTGATGCAGATCGATTTCGAACTTTGCGACTATATTGAGAAAAGTTGGGGAACTGGCCGGCTTTGTGATTAACGCCGTCGCAACGCAAGTGAGCTATGTTCAACGATATCTGTATTACGGAAGATTGAGCCTAGAGTTGTGCACTGCGAAGGCTGGATTGTAACGATATTCCTCTATTCGATAGGGCCGATAGAATATCACCGATTTCGAAGTGAAGACCAACCTCCTGCCGTCGTTTCTTCCGGCTGGCGACTATCGGTTCGATTGGCGACTGTACGTCGCAGACAACGGCACGCTGTCTTCCATCCAGGCTTTCTGCAACATTAGAGCCAAAGGGATATTCGATTGGTCGATGGGTTGATGCTGAGTGGAGTTTGACAAACTTCACAAAAGTGTACTTATTTTTCATAATATTAATCTTATTGCTGCAAATTAAAAAGTTTATCGCATTCTCCACGAAGGTTTACGATTCACGAACGAAGGAAAAATGCCAATTCTACAATAAAAGAAGCCCATGTTCAGAGATAATCGATTGTTCGATTGATTATCAATCGAAAATAAAATGCAACTGCTAAGCAACGACAGTAGATTGTTATCAATATTTTTAATTGCTTAAACGATTTTAAAAGCTTTTAATCTATTTCGGTGACTGCAATACAATTCAAAAACACTGACGTGCCTTCTCTGTAAAGTTTAATGTGAAGAAAATTTTTTTTGACGTAGGACTACGTCTTACTTTAATAGGGTGGCACGTTGGAGAAGCAAAAATGACCGCGACACGACAAAGTGATAGATTTTAAACGCCTATAGCTCAGCCAATTCTGAAAATATTTTTATGGTTTGCATACCATTCGAATCACAAAAAATCAGCCTTTTGTATAGTTTTTATTAGAAGATTGTATTTTGTATGTAACTTCTGGAATTTTCACGTAAAGTTGAACAATTTTTACAAATTTCCTACAGTGTTCGTTCAATTGTCGCCATAGTTACCATATGAAATTGTTATTAATAACATACAATCAATTTAAGTGAGAAGTGAGTGATTTTGTGCATCTGATTCTACAATGTCTCAATTGCTTCTAGCAAAATATATGCGTAAATACCGCAAGCGACTCCGTAAGCAGGCATTATTAGCTGGACCAGCAAGACGCCAGCGTTGACGGTGGCAGAGCACTGTAAATTCTACCATTTGAGAAGAAAAGGAAATCGTAGTGATTCAATGTATTTTGAAGTGGGCAAGACATGGTTAGATGGTGCATCGCACGAAATAGCCCTCCAACGTTGAAGTGTTGCGTGAGGTGACCGCTCCGGCGCACGTAGAGGCCAGCGTATCGCCTAACGGAACAGGTGAGTCCTATAGAAGCCGAAAAGATGTAAAAATGTAGGGTACGGGATCAGTCATCAAACATTTTCGACTTGTTTATGGATATACCATTCCATGCTTTCAACTTGCCGGATAGAATATTATAAAAAATAATGTAGGTTCAAAATATTAATATGTGAAATACTCGCAACCTGTTCTTTATTATCATTGCTCAAATTTGAAAACGACTCCATTGGAAAGGTCTTGCGGGTCAAATCGAGGCCCGCTGTGTACTCTAAGCATGACGTTCTTCAGCCCGATTGGACACCTTTTGAAAAGCGATCTGCAAATATTAAGCTAAGTAGTAGCATTAAGTGCAAACGCATACAATTTCCTTTAGTAGGTGCGAATGCTCTTACTGTACACAAGAGCCAAGGCGGCACATTTTCTGAAATCGCGTACGAGTATCGCAAGGGACAGGAACAGCAGTTGGTGTACGTGGGAATGTCAAGAGTTACATCGATTGAAGGATTGTACGTGGGAATGTCCAGAGTTACATCGATTGAAGGATTGTACTTGACGAATAACAGAAGCATATTTAAGTTTTACCATGCCAAGAGAACTGCATCACTGAGAATCCAGAAATTACGGACGCAACTTAGGCGCCTGGAAAACCACAAATTGGTTACTTTAGGTACTGAACTTCTATAATTTATATCTAACGTAAGCCATTTTGCTGTACTGCTGAGCCTGAATGTACAGAGTCTAAACGCACGCACATTCAACAGATATTTCAACCGATGCGGTTCTCAGACAGGCAGATCGCAGATATCCTTGCGCTCAGCGAAACATGGATGGACAGTAATGAAGTTATTTCCATATCGACATTAGTGCCAGGAGCTTTTCCTTACCAACCGGTAAGGAGATGACACCATGTAAGTTTCTGATTAGCCAAATCAATTTTTTTAATAATTGTCACTCTGTAGTGTTAATTTACCACTATCTTAACCAGAGACAATGTGATTTCTTCCCTTGAACCCTTTAAACAATCCAGTTGAAATATTCGGACAAGCGACATCAACTCGATAATGTTGCCACTGGAAATCAAATGTAAGAAAAAGAATGAAATGTATGATTATACCATACATTACTTTAATTCACAGTGTCAAACAGAAAACTTAAATCATCAGCATTATCATGATGTCTGATTTCGACCCCACGCTGCTCTAAATGACGGTTGTGCCAGATTGCTCATAATTTACACGATGCGAAGTTCTGCAATATGTAATGTAATGTAATGCTTTTGTAATGCTAACACTATGCTTTTTCCCTTCAGCACAAAGTAGCCAATCCAATCGTTTCAGTTAATTTTAAACTTTCAAAATGGTTCTTTTCAGAACCATCATAACTGTCAATGAAGAGTATTATGATTTCCATTAGCAATCAATTTTCTCATAAGTGTTTTTAGTAAGGTGTGTCTAGATTGGCAACTAGTGGCATGCAATTGTTCCTAACAGTTGCTGATGTTTCCAAGTAACTATGGCGAAGTACCACAAATGTGCAGGTGGCGACAGAAGCAGCATTGAGCAAAAACTAGCAACATATCGCATTCCCAACGTAGCCAAAATTGCCCATTCTAAACGCACCTTTACATTAACTTTGCGTAGTCCTACGTTGAATATGCGGTCGTGTCTTAAACACAACCCCTCTGATTTTTTATTCACTTGCAACCGGTGGTTGGTTCGCCTCAAGCAGGATTGAGGTAATCCTCAATGGTTGCTCTCCAGAAAAGCAAGCAAAAGACGGAAGAAGACACAAAGAGAACAAACTTAAGAGAGCACGAAAGAATACGTGACAAAAACTTAACAAACGGGATAGAAAAACGAAAGAAAAAACATGACAGAATGGGAAGAAAAAACACATAAAAAGGAGAAAAACAGGTGGAAAAAAAGAAATTGAAAAGGAAGAAGAGGGAAAACGAAGACTTTACAGCAAAGAAAGGAAGAGAAAAGAAGAAAATAAAGAAAAGGCAAAAAGATAACAAGGAACGAGAACAAAAATGATGATAAAGATAATAGGAAAGGAACAAAAAACCAGGACAAAAAATGGGATAGAAAATGAATGTGTTAAGAAGCGAAAAAATACGAACATCGGAACCGAAAAAGTCGAAACGGAACAGAAAATAACAGGACTCAGAAAAAGGACAAAAAACGGGACTGCAAAAGAAGAGAAAAAGAACAGAAAAAAAGGAAACAGCGAAAAAAATAAAAACGAGAAATAGGGAAAATGAGACAAGAAATGGGATACAGAATAAACGGAAACAATAGAAGGAAAAAGAAGAATTGTTGGAGGAAAAAAAGTCAATAAAGGAAATGTGGAAAATGAAAAAAAAGGGTCAAACGGGAAAAAGATGGAACAAAAATTGGGAAACATGAAATAAAACGGAAAAACCGAGGAGAAACAGGAAAAAAGTGAGCCAACAACGTGACATCAAAAAGAGAAAAAACGGAACAGACGAAGACAAAAAAAGGAAACGCAAGAAAGGGAAAAAGAGATTAAAAAAGTCGCAATATGAGAAATAAAATACCAAAAAACGAGCAAAACCAATGAGGAAAATAAGACTGAAAATAACAAAAAAAAAAGAGACAGGACACGAAGAAAAACGGAACAATGAATCTGGAAACCCGGGACAAAAAAAAACGAAAAAAGATAGAGAAAAGACGGAAGGAAAGTGATAGCAAAAGCCAAGAAAACGGTACAGAAAAGAAGAAAAAATGGAACAAAAAGTGGAAAAACGCCACTGGAAAAGAAATAAAAAACGAAACAGAAAAGAGGTAAAATGTGAGAGAATAAGACGAAAAATGTTAATCCTAATTTCAAGGAAACTTTGTGTATAATTTCGTGCCCCGTCCGCTTTTTACTTGCACACTTCAAGTTCAAATTAGTACAAATTCAAGTCTAATTTAACATCCAATGTCAAGTTCAATTTCAAGTTCGGAAATATGTTCGATTTAAGGCCCAATTTCAAATCTAATTTGATTCGACCCATCCAGCGTTGCACGAATCAGCGTAATTAGTTTCGTCGGAAAACCATGTTCTAGCATTATTTGCCACAGCTCATTTCGTTTGACTGAATAGTACGCCGCCTTGAAGTCCATAAATAGATGATGAGTCTGCAAGTTGTACTCCCGGAACTTGTGTAGTAACTGACGCTCTCCACTAGCGGTCTCACTCTACAGAATATGATACGCTAAAGCACTTTATAGGCAGAATTGAGTAATATTAAAGCCTCAATATTTTTACACTCGAGTCGATGTCCTTTTTTTTGGAAAATATGGCAAATGAGGCCATCCAACCACTCCTCCAGCATTTGTTCTTTCTCCTAGATACTGACAATGATCCGGCGGATTACTTCGCACAGCCGCTTGGTTCCCGCAGGTGCAGTGAGCATGCGACTCCTGGCCTGGTTGAGGAGTATAACCACTCCACCGGTAGTTTCTCCTCGAATACGAACGTATGACTGACATAATGACCCAACAATTTGCATATCCCGCGCAAAGTTGTCGGGAGACAGCTTGTCAATCCTTCTCAATCTCTATCCTGTTCTTCGCCGTTCAACAGTACATGAAAATGTATCCAACGCCTTTGGGACAGGTTTTACAAACCTAATACAACGAACAGATCGAAAATCGTTTGAGATCATACAACGAAGTCAACTTTAGCATGGTTATTATAGAAGTTGGAATGGTCCGGTTCCAGATTCCAACGATCGTTTGATAGAACGCAATCCTCCGCCCCCGGAAGAACGTAATTCGACGCTGACGCGTCACAGTATAGTAGCCAGACACTTATGGAATCTGGTTCGGTTTTCCTCATCTGCCACTCGTTGGAACTCTGAGCAAGCTTGCACACTGAACATAGCTAAAGCTGAATACTTTACGCGAATGAGTATTATTTGAAAGAACAATCAACTATAGTTATTATCATGGCGAACGGACTCAAAGCGAAGTTCAAGCTGACTCCGAAAATATTCAGCGACCATTTCGTTTATAGCGATGGTATAATAAAATGGTATCGGGTAGCCACATGTACTGAACATTGTTGGACAAATTCTTGCTGCAGCTGCTTGGTTGTCTTCTCAAATTATAACCGGAAACTTCATCTCCTCGCCAATCCACTGTAATTGTTTTAATATCCATAGCTCCTGACCACTTTCCGCAAGAGATATATATATATTTTCAGCTTCGGTGGTTGAAAATGCCACACAAGACTGCTTCCGTGCTGCCCATGCGATTGGTGCTCTGCCAAGTTAAAACAGGAAACCGGTATTCAATTCGAAAACTAGACTCGACAAGCAGCCCAATCGTGGCTCTTGCCCATTTGTCCCCATCTTCCTATTCTAAAAGTTCCGCTTCAATGCCTTGAACCGTATCTGTTCCGAGTCGCCCCGCACGTCGCTGACTAGGCTCCACAAACTTCCACAGCTTCTCGCGTACCAATACTTCGAACCTTCAGCCAGAATAATTCACGTCGTTAAGTTTTTTGATTGATATTTTTCCAATTTTGTTTCAGTTGTCAAAAATTTTCTTCTCGCTCTTCAAGGCAGACTTGATATATCTTAGTTCTTCAGCAGTAGCCCATAGCCTCCTAAGAAAGCAAGAAAAACGCGTCTGCTTGAACCCAACTGAATGCGTAAAGAATGAGTTTATTATTTGAAAGAATGGTTAATATTATGGCTTGCTATTTCCGTTGTTCCTTTTACAACTTCCTTTTCGAGAAGCTCATCTTTATCGGTATTGAGCCACCTCAGGCCTGGAAACAAACGCTGAGTTGGCATGGTTGCAGTTGGCAGCTGCACGAAAAGCAAACATGCAAGAAAAACGACCAGTGCAACCCAAATAACCAAAGTGTATAATAGCCGCGCGTAATGCGCCATGCGTGATAAAATAATTATACGAAAATTGATATTGAAAAATTTTCCGAGGCTGGACAAATGATTCAGTGAGCAAATTCGACGCAATGGAGGCAGTTCTGTGGTTGCTGATCAGCATATTCCCTACTCCGTCTTTTGCTGGCCTGACAAAGGACAAAATTCCCGTAGACTTTTCTGCGTGGAACACAACACGTCCCTACCAAGTCCGGATGACGAAACTATTGTGCGTGGAACAGCCTTACAAGCATACCGAGGTTCATGCTTGCAGCATTAAACTTCAGCGAGGCAAGCCAGCTCTAATGGATTTTTGCTTCACATTTACTAAACCGTTGAATGCAATACATTTGGTATTCACCACAAACTACAAGTATACCACCTATCAGCCGTTGCTGATGCAGCTAGAAATCGAATTGTGCGAGTATTTTCGAAAGGACTGGGGCAAAGGGACCAACAAAATTGCCGACTTTCTCGTTAATGCTGCCTCCTCGCAAGTGACCTGGATCGGACAGTGTCCATATTATGTACGATCACCTACCTTAGAAATGTACCTAACTTCCCCGGGCCAATAATTTTTCTTTCTTTTAAAGGGTCCATACAACGTTACCAACTTCGAACTACGAAGCAACCTACTGCCGCAATTCCTGCCGGCTGGCGATTATCGGTTCGATCTGCGATTCCACGACGCCGACAACGGCACGTTGATTTATTTGCAGATTTTCTGCAACGTTAGAGCCAAGGGCATTTTCGATCTGTCGATGGGATAATATCCGTAATGATCCGTAATGCGAATAATTTATCTTATAGGTACCTACCCAACGTTTCAATTTGTTTGCAATTCTTTTTATAAATTTATCACATGTTTTATCACATTTTTCACATCAATAAACGATATTCTTCAAATTTTCGTTTCATTCGTTCGAAAAACAAAGACGGATTACTATAGCAACCACAGCAGATTTGAATCATCGAAGTAGGCTTGGTTGTCCGGAAAAACTATTTTCGATTTTCCCAAATTCGCGATTTCCGCGTTCCCAGTTGGAATGCCGACCATCAATAGGCAGTGTTGCCGATTATTTTTTTAACACAGCCAGCGCGCGGAGTGGCATTTCTCTATTCTTTCTAATCTTAAATCTTAATTCAAAATTTCGAAACATTTCGAATGTATTTGTCAGTTTCAGGGAAATTGTTTCAACCTATACGTTACCGCTAGCCTAATACGTTCACTTTTGTCTATTTTTATGCAGTTTTTAATCTGCTTTTTTTCAAACTTGGAACTTACTAGTATTTACTATTTACAATTTTTATACCTTCTAGAAATTTTTTTGTCTTCTTTTCTATTGTTAAGTAATAATAGGTAAGAGATAATAGATATAGAACTGCATCCGTGTCGCGAGGGAGAGCAATTGTTCGAATGTACAATCAATTACATTTTACGGGTACGGGAGGTTGGAAAATTTTTGCTTTTTCGTACAGGTTTTGCGTTTCTGGCCAACAACAAAGACGGACAGTAGTATCCCGTTTGGAGGGAGGCCGTCAGAGAATTCATCACATTTTCTTTTTCATCGCATGCTCATTAAAAGGATAATGATTTTTACTTCAAACGATTCGCTCAATAATTAAGGAACCTAAACACCACTTGCTTCTTCTCTTCTTACACCTACGAGTGATCATAATTTACTATATTTTTGCTGTCTCGTTTTTTTTTGTTACTCTAAAGTAAAAGCAAGACATTTTTATGTACAATTTTGCACTTTGTTTACGATTCTTCTGTGTCTCAGAACACTATTGCTGAGACAAAATCCATATGCGTTAACATCACCAGCGGATAGGAAGAGGAAAAAATATAAGCTTTATGTTCTAAACTAATACTTCCTACCTGTAGTGATTTTTAGTTGTAGCAGTCGCCCTACGGTTTTATCACACGAAATTTCATTGCTTCACACGGAGCTTGGTGTTTTCCTCCTCTTCCGGTGCCTGAGAACTGTTGTTGCTGTTGGGTGTGTCTGGATCACAGCTCGCTGAATTCGGTTGATTCCGGCGAATGTAGGTCGGTTCCGCGTGACCCCGCACGCAATCCTCATTAATGTGAACGGTCTTGACATCCGAGCCGGGTACCTCGAACATTGGCTCCAACAGAAGTGTTTCCTAAAATGAGAATTGAGTAATTATGTATGCATTTCAATAGCACAGCTTCAAATTTTTGTTTCCCCTCACCATTATGGCCCTCAGACCGCGAGCACCGGTTTGCCTTTCCATTGCCAGACGAGCAATCTGTACGAGTGCATCTTCCGTGAAAGTAAGCTCCACCTGGTCCATACTGAGCAGAGCTTTGTACTGTGGCACGAGAGCATTGCGGGGTTCCGTGAGAATGCGAACCAACATTTCCACGTCCAAACTGTGGAACGGAACCAGAACCGGAAACCGTCCAACAAATTCCTGTGGAGACAGAAAAACATTGTTAGGTACATCGTCGGACGTTTCATTGTTTCTGTTCAAATATTTATAAGCATAGTAAATCATAGCAACCACTGTTATCTAGTTGAATAAAATTTTCACTCTTGCTCAAATGGACTAAACCAAACGGATCTCGCAATTGGTCATAGGCCTAGAACTGGCCATATCCGAAAAAGAAAATATTGTCCCAAGGAGACGGAACCAGTAATGGACGTGCTAGCAGTGCAGTGGAAGCGGTGCAGTTGGACGTATCGATGCAGACCTGAAGGGTCGTAAAAATTACACCACTTGGGCCATCGCCATGGAAGTGACGCTCATCCGAGAAGGATCTTGTATATTTATTCGGGATGAGATAGAGGCAGAAATTTACGAAAAAAGCGAAATCGATGGGCTTCACCATATTCACTTCCAGCTGCTATTACGTGGCAAGCGTGTAAATTGCTATGCGATCTATAGACCGCCGTCGTTCGAAGGGAAACGTTTTCTCTCTGAGTTAGAACGAACTCCAATGCAGCCAATGCTAGTGGCCAAGAAAGTATCTTGGCTGGTAACACTGCAGTAACGAGACCGGCCAGCAACACTATACTGGATCATGTAGTCTGTAGTGAATCGCTGGCCAGTAAAATCGTCAATGAAACCATTTTCAACGACCTAAGTGGTCACTGCTTGATTTCCTCAAGCTTTGAAATACGAGCGAGAGTAAAAGAGTAAAAGAGAGTGGATGACATTTGATTTGTGGAAATTAATACAAATTAAGGAGAACGCACTGAAATCCGAACGACGCAATCCCAACAACCAAGGATTAAACGATCTTTAGACGCACATTTCCAAAAAAGAACACTAAAAAGCTGCCTGTAAAAGGAACTATTACGCCAATCTTCTGTCTAATGCAGATCAAAAGTCAGCCTGGAAACTTATAAATGGTGTTTTGGGAAAGCAGCAGTCGCGCATCTTCCTGAAAGAAAAACACAGGAATGGAAACACCATCTCGAATAGGACTGAAATTCGCCAGGCTTTTAATGATTTTTTCTGCGGAATTAGGCGGAATTGCGGAATTCGTGGAGAGCATCTGCGACCTGTAGGATACCTGTTTATTGATTTGAAAAAGGCCTTTGATACTTAATAGACCTGGGTTTGCTAATTGATAAACTGGATGTTTATGGAATTAGAGGGATCACAAAATCGCTCATTAAAACCTTCCTCACAAAAAGAACTCCTAGTTCGTGTCTGTTGTAGACTGCTCGCTGGGAACGGTGCCTACGGGTGTGCCCCAAGGTAGCAATCTGGGACCAATATTGTTTCTAATATTTATCAACGATCTAGCCAAACTGAACCTCCGCGGAAAGTTGCGTCTCTTTGCCAATGATACATCAATTTTCTACCAAGGAAATGATTGTGCTACAATACAGCTTCAACGATTTTTTTGCAACCAACCTGCTATCGATGAATCTATCGAAAACCAAATATATGCGAATTCATTCACCCCGCCGATCTCTACCATAGCGAGTTCCAATTGTAGTCAATGATGAAGTTATCAAGAAAGTACAGGATTTCCCATTTCTTGGTTTAACGTTAGATAGCAAGATGAACTGGAACGCACACGTTGAATCGCTAAAGCGGAAGTTATCGTCCTTGTGTGGGATTTTGAGGAAGGTTTCCTCCTTCCTGCCCATAACCACGTTAAAAACGCTATATTTTTCACTGATTCACTCCCGACTCCAATATCTGGTTGCCAATTGGGGACTTGCCTGTAAGTCACTACGAGAACTCCAGGTGATACAAAACAGATGCCTAAAAGCTGTTTTCAGAAACCCCATTATGTACCTCACAAGACTGCTATATCAGAATCCTGATGATTCAATGTTACCAATCCGGGCACTACAAGAGTTCTAAATGTTGGTTTACTTGCGGAATACGCTTGCTGAATCCTCTTCGATATCGAGTAGAATGCACGAAAGTCGCTCCAGTAGACAAATGGGCCACCTTTACCTCCAACCGCTGCACGTCGCCAAACATCACCATTCGTCGCCGCCCACCATCAATGACTGAAGGATAGTAAGTCGAAACGTCCGCGGAAAGCATCATAGTTTTTATTTTCACCGAAAAAATCAACTAAAGTGATACATAAAATTCACGGTGATGTACTCTACCAATAGAATAACCAGAATAACTATCAACTATAGTTCGATCCTCGATGCTAAGGGTACTAAGGAAGCCTGGGAGAAGTTAGTTACGTTATGTTTTTCGAGACAACACGGTCAGCTTGCTGGAATTGGTTTCAAGGTCGATGATTCATGGCTTGCGGCGTTGTTGCTTATGGGACTTTCGGAACACTATAAGCTCATGATTATGAGACTTGAAGCATCAGATACTCAGTTGACGTCTGACGCTATGAAGGCTAAAATTCGGCAAGATGTAAACTGCAGCTACTCGCATAACAGTCCCATTTATAAAGGAAACTCCATAGAAAATGGGACTGTTATGCGAGTAGCGGCAGCAAACGTGCACACAATAAGTTTTGAAAAACATACACACGATTTTCAGCATAAAGTTGTATAGCTGTATGTAACTGGTCGCGCTCAATCGGATGCTATCGTATTGAAATACCTATATAAGTGTATCGCTCAAAATTATTCCTCAGTGCGTATATCGCCTCCAAGATGGTACGGATAAGCGGCTTTTGCGCGTCGAATACGATTTTGTTGGATACATATCAGTACGTAACTCTTATTTGCAATCTAATTATACATATGAAAATGCTGACTGGGAACTTGTTTCCTTTCAGAAGTTGCAGTAATTTCCTAGTTGAAGGGTTGCTAGATTTATTGCACCCCTTGAATTCAGTCGGTCCGCTGTAAATGCCTTCTCTAGATGGTAGCCGACTTGTAATGCCTTTTATTGATGGTGCAAGCAGGAAAGTATTTTTGTAGTTTTTAAAAACCCAAAAACCCCCAGGACGAAAGCTAAAAATTCTAAATCTTCGGAGTACGCCAAGTATACACACACCTCAAAGCGTTGATCTCCGCTTCTAGCAATTCTGCCAACCTATCTGGTGATCCAGGTTCAGGACCCTCTCAAGAACTTTCGTATCCGATTGCTCAGGATGTTCTTTCCCTAACAACATTCTAACAGAATGTCCGTAGATTATGAACGAAAACCAAGGATTTCGCATGGCACTCTCCTCTAGCGATTATGACGTCATCGCGCTAACTGAAACCTAGCTTAGCAGTGTTAAACTCTGAGTTCTCGTCCGACTACAAAATTACGGTCTAGACGGAAGATTCCTCTACATCTCAGCTACTGCGGGGCGGTGGGGTGGCGTGCTGATAATCGCATTGGGTGACCACAATCTGCCTACCCGAGTAGGGTTTAGAGCAAATTGAAAACAAAATTTGATATCTTGATGTAACGGATTTTGAATACTCGGTGTGATTTCATTTTGGTCGACTTAGCGGTTAAAATATCAAAATTGATTGCAAAAATTCCACGCCGTGAAATTAAATTGAATACTACTTTTGCTATCAAAAATATCAAACGGAATACTAATCTTGCTGTCACACAATATTAATAGGGAAGCAGAATTAGTTATCATTTTACTATCACATCATCATCATTTTGCTATCGTCATATAATTTGAACCAACCATTTTACTAGAAAAAAAATTAAGTGAAAATAGATTAATTTAAATATTGAAGGTTTATTTACATCATATATAGAATCTGCCAACACATTTTCTTTCAATAAAAATGAAAGCAAAATGATAGCAAAGTATGATACATCATAAGTGCCATTTTGAGTTGGTAACAAAACATGTTTTCTAGTTGATATCAACAGCAAAATATGTAATAATTTTGATAAGCTTTTGTTGTCAATCCTTGCTCGGGCCTATAGGCTTCAGTGGCAATTTGGCGCGGACGTACATTCTTATTTTCCGATCGACGCTTCGTCTGAACAAGAAATGTAGGATGTACATAATGCGAATGATTATGTACTTGACCCGGCTTTCCTAAGCAACACTGACAAGATCGAACTTTTCGAATCACCCTGTGGAATTTTAAATAGTATATCGTCAGTATATAGTAAGAGTATAGAAAGGAGAAGACAGCTAGATGCAATATACATTGACTTCTGAGATGCTTGGGCTTACCAAACTGGACGTCACTGTGGATCCAATCTTATCTTACCGAACGCTCCGCTTTTGTCAGTATCAAAGGGTATCAATTCGTCTTGTTTCAAGATACCATCTGGCGTACCCCAAGGTAGCCATCTAGGGTTTTTAATATTTGTACTTTTCGTTAATAAGCTGGACAGCCTTTGAAGAAGCTGATCTAAGCTGACTTAGCGATGACTTAAAGATATTCCGTGAAATTTAAACCAGACTTGACTGCTGTACTCTCCAATCCTTTGGCCGACTACGTGAGCCCCGGCAAAACGAATACTTTATCGCCGAGTGCAGACCATAAAGGACGTGGGCGTTACTATTGATTCCAAAGTCAGATTTAACGAACACATTTTAACGATCACTGCTAAGGCCTTCGCAATGCTTGGTTTCGTGAAAAGAAACACCAACACATTCCAGGATATCTATTTTGGAGTACGCAGTTGTTGTGTGAGCACCATATTAGGCTATGCTTATCAACAGGACAGAGACCATCCAAAAGAATTTTTTGATATATCTTCTGCCCTGGAAGAATGCCGCAAAGCCATCTGCCTACGAGGAACGTTGCAAGCTTATTGAGCTGCATTCGTTAGCTGCCAGAAGAAAATTACTGCAAAGATTTTTGTCTTCGGATTACAGAGTGTAGATGTCGATTGCAGCTCTCTCTTAGGCCAGGTATAAGCATTCATGTTCCCCGAAGGCAGCTCCGAAATCGTATCCCACTCTAGCGGGTCTTTCAGCGCCCAATGGGAATTGGAGGCTGTACTGGCTTTGAGGAGCAAGGCGATATCAGAACAGATCAACGATACTGGTCGCAGTGATGAGTCCATACAGGAAAAAAGGAAGCTGCCGAAGTAGTTCAGGCGAATCGACTTCCGAGGTGATGATCTTAGTTGCAAAGAGGAGAGCTTGTGCAATAAATTTTCTCCTTTCTCCTTTCGCACTTCAACGAAGTGCGTAGCAAACAAACATGCGATCTCTACATAGTTGCAAGTAGTCGCAATCATCGGTACTGTTAATGATGTTGTATATTTTGACGTCGTCGGCGTAAACCAGGCGGCATCCGGATGGCATTATGACAGAAAGTTCGTTGATAAATAGCGAGAACAAGAGAGGACCAAGATTACTACCCTGGGGGACGCCCGAAACATTCGTAAACACCACAGAGCAGGAAGCTCTGATCTTAACGCAAAGCGTTCGGTTTATCAAATAGGATCTGAACCAGGCATTCAGGTATCTTTGGATTCCAAGTTTCTCTAGTTTGCTTAACAGAATTTCGTGATCCACTCGATCAAATGCTGCCTTGAGATCAGTGAAGACAGCATTAACTCGTCCACCATTGTCCATCGATGCGTTCGCACGATGCGAATTCGGTCAAATTTGTCGCAACAGACCGCTTGGGATAGAATCCATGCTGAGCAATTGAAATGTGAATCTTAGATGAACAGAAAAGCGAGAGATCATTGATAATGATCTCAAAAACTTTTTAACAGCAGCATAAGGAGGTGATGCCTCTGGAATTCCGAGCGTCTCGTCTCTCGTCTCGTCGATAAGTGTTGAACTGGCAGCAGATAAAGTCATTAGGGAGTCGACCTGAAATGTCCCATAATCTTACACCACCGAAGCTGAGGCTGATTATAGTCGCCAAACTGCAGAGCATAATCACTGAGCTCCAAATTGGAGACAACAGCACCGATAGAGTCCACGTGCTCATGAATGCTGCTAATATCGTTACGACGATCCGGGGGCAAATAGATGACACCCACACGCACAACTCAACGAAACCTAGCGATTCTAACCCATAGCTGCTCTACAGCATTCGAAATAGGCGTTGAATCGATATAGCTGTTCCAGCGAGTTGAAACAGCAATCAGAACACCCCCGCCACAGGTTTTTCCACTGTTCGAGGGGTTACGATCGGCGCAATGGACAGCAAAGCCATTGCCGAACAGTTGCGCACTGTATAAACATTCGTCCAGCCATGTAGTCGCACTCGCTTGCAACCAGAAAGAATGGATCTACCATTGTCCGTAATCCTCGCACGTTCTGGTAGTGGGGTAGCGCATGGGGCGGTATCTTCCACATCGCTAGTCACTACAGTTTCATTGTTCAACTCTAACGTTGAGGTACCAGGCCTAGAAGCGCAGAGCCTAACTCCAATCTATTTTGTAACCGATCTGGCGTCCCGCAAGGAAGCAATCTGGGACCTTTGCTGTTTTCAGTATTCTTCAATGCCGTATCAAGACCGCTGTCGTTTGCTGAATATGGACACACTGGGCAGAACGATGAAAGATAGAATGGGTTCTCTTTATCAGCAAGGTTCTAGTGGGCGCATTGGAGTGCCCCCCCCCCCATCCTGGCTCAAATCAACATTAGTGCCATCCCACGCTCTCTACGAAATAGAGAGTTTCTTTGACCGAACTTCAGACGCACCAAGCTCTGCTGCTCTCAAGAGCTTTCAGCTGAGTTATTTATAAATGTTATTTAAGTTTCTATTCATGTAGACAACAGCGTCAGATGAATCTTTGAACAAACAAATAAACAAATTGTTTCGAAT
Source organism: Sabethes cyaneus (assembly GCF_943734655.1). Taxonomy (NCBI): domain Eukaryota; kingdom Metazoa; phylum Arthropoda; class Insecta; order Diptera; family Culicidae; genus Sabethes; species Sabethes cyaneus. The sequence continues at coordinate 22,365,722 of NC_071355.1, forward strand.
CAACTCACCGGAATCATGCCAAATTCAACTAAATCCTTTGCCGTAACTTTCCGCAAGTTAGCATCCCGTTCGATCTGGTCGTTATCCATGGGTGCCGCCGACGCCTGAGCCGCTCGTCGACCCTCGGAAGAAGTGGCTGGCATTCCGAAGCCTAAATACTGCAATTCAAAGGGAAAAAGTATGTTATGTTTTCGCAAAGCGAAAGCTGCTGAAAATTTGCCACTACTATGTACCTTCTCATTCAATCTCCTAGCGATCAATCGATCCAACCCGGTGTAGGCACCGGATGCCACGAACAGAATGTTGGTGGTGTCAACCTGTACCGTTTCGCCGCGCAATTTCCGGGGAGAGTTTCGCTCTGGCACATTCACGACGGTACCCTCCAGCATTTTGAGCATACCTTGCTGGACGCCCTCGCCGCCAACGTCCCGCAGCTGGTGGATTCCGGGCACCGCACCGATTTTGTCTACCTCGTCCAGGAAAACGATTCCCGTCTGGGCACGTTCGATGCTGCAAAACACAAAAAAATGATTAAGTTTTCTGGTATTTTTAAATTTTGATTCGTAAAACCCTACCTATAGTTGGCATCCTGGAGCAACTTTGCGATGACACTCTCGATATCTTCGCCCACGTAGCCGGCCTGCGTCAACGTGGTACAATCACAGATGGCAAATGGAACATCCAAACACTTGGCAATCGTTTGCGCAAGCAGCGTTTTGCCCGATCCGGTCGGGCCGAGCATCAGGATGTTGCTTTTTTCCAGCTTAAGCTCGTGCACTTTTTTGTCCAGCAGATCCGAGCCCGACTGGTTGGCGTGCGAGACGTTGGCCGACGCCGGCGGGGGTCGGGGAACCTCCGACGGAGCGGAGCTCATCATAGTATGGCCGATACCGGATATGTGCAGCAGCTCGCTGCTGCGAGACATTGAATCGATCTGCTGGGACCCCGTCTGTCCGCTGCTGCTGGCTGGAGGCGGCAGGTTGTGGTAGATTCGCTTGTAATGGTTGTAAACGGCCACCGACAGCACCTTTTTCGCCACATCCTGCCCGACCACGTGCCGATCGAGGTATTCCATTATTTTCTTCGGCGGTGGCGGTGGTTTTCGCTGACCTTTGGTGTCCGTATCCTTGATGGTTTTTTTAGAATCTACTTCGCTCAGCACCACGAAAAAGTGATGGCATTTCTCACACTTCACGAACCGTGTCGAACTGACAAACGTTTCCACGTGTGTGCACGGATCGCCACATTTGGGACAGGACAGAACGTTCTTTTTATTGGGTGGTTCATTTCCGTTGCCATCTTTGCCGCTGCCACCGGAGCCGCCGGATGCTGAGGAGCCGCTTCCACCGCTGGATCCTGTGGGTGAATTCGAGCCGCCTTTTGATGATTTCTCGCAAACTGCTGAAACATGGAACCGTCTGTAGCTGTGTTCTTTTAGTTGCGCGTGGCTGCCGGTGCTACCGCAGCATTGGCTGTGATCGACGGAGGCACAATGGAGCTGGTGGTTGTTCTGGTGAGACGCTAACAAGCAGACCAAACCTGCAAAAGGCAGAGAAAAAAAACGCCGAATCAATATAAACTGCGTTTGGACAACAAAAAATTATTCGTCTGGCAGAAATGATTTAACTGAGGATTGACATTTCTTCGAGCATCATTGATTGAACAGCGTACGTGAGCAAACGGAGCAAACCGGCTCAGTAGGTAGCGGACCAAAAATATTCATCAATTTGCACCAGTTCCAGCAGTTAGCACACGGTGGTTGGTGGCTTATCGACCAATCAACCATTCCTTTGACCTTGATCGTGCTAGAGATATGGACCAACCGGAGCAGCTGATTCGAAACCAAAACGGGCGCACGTGTTTATAGATTTTTTCTGACATTCGTACTTACTAACAGTTCCCAACCTTCAAAGAGTTAATTGAACTCTCGGGGCAAGCTCTCACTTTGACGCCTTCTTCGTAGTAGAGAAACCATCCCAACAAACTGCCGCCTGCAGGCAAATTACGCAAATTAGTATCGTCGTGCCTAACGCAGCAGTTTACGCCACTTTACGAGAGAGAGAAAAGAAAGGACGAGACGGGCGGGTATGACCCAAATTAGCCACAAACTTAAGCCAGAGTTAGGCGCAAGAAAACAACAACAACAACTGTACTTCATTATAAGTGCGCTTCTCATTAATCGTATATGATCGTAGATCATAAACTAGATAAGTACCCTTCGGCGGAGAGATCATGATTAAAAACTTTTATGACTGGGCACCAAGCAAAGGGGAAGGCCCATGTTGACTCTTAGTAATGCTTTCGGTCGGTGGGTGAGGTCGGTCGGTACGCGATCATCAGTGCAAGTAAGATTATTATTACATCTTTACTCAATCCAAATTAGTTGCTTCAAGTTAATGTGAACCACGCGATGGTGTAACACACAAAGTGACGCCATAGAATGACATCTGAGAGGCTGGGTTGAAATTAGGAAATTGCAGGTGGGTGACTAGGTAGTGTTAGAGTAGATATTTGGGGACGCCAATGTCATTTTTACTCATTTTACTTTTTGATTTTGGCCAGAAAGAAAATATTTTAATAATTTATTGTCTTAATTGATAAGCAAACTGATTTTTTTTCACTTTTTAGATTGCGCTGACGGCTGTCTGTTTCTTGGAAACCTGTGCCTACTTGATCAGGTTGGTTCTGGCCCAATGCCATGTGATATTGAAAACGTCAGATAATAAGACTTGAACACGAAAAAATGCGGACACTAAAATCCTTTAAGAATAAAATTATCACATTGATTTTCATTTTCCTGTACACAATTCTGGTTTATATATTTACTAGCTGACCCGACAAACTTCGTATTGCCACAAATTAACCTGTGTTGTACATAAATCATGAATCTCGGATGATCTTTGTCACAATCTCGAGTTTTGCAAGCCCCCCAGTGGGCGGCGCTTCCGACGGCGGGTCACCGGCAACACTCGCGACCGTCTCGTCCTGAATGATCTAGTGTTACTATAGATAGTTTTTGTGGTCTTGTATTGACTAATGTTTTATGGAAGAGTCTCGAATTTCTCGAGTTCGATTAGTTTTTGAGTTTCGCAAAAATTTCTGTTTTATTTGTATGAGAGTCCATATCCCCCTACCACAGGGGTGAGAGGTCTCTAACTATCGTAAAATAAATTCAAGACTCCATAATCTCCCACATGCCAAATTTGGTTCCATTTGCTTGATTAGTTCTCAAGTTATAAGGAAATTTGAATTTCATTTGTATGGGAGCTCCCCTCTTAAAAGGGGAAGGGGTCGTAATTCACCATAGAAAAAATTTCTGCCATCTAAAACTCCCACATGTCAAATTTGGTTCCATTTGATTGATTAGTTCTCGAGATAAGAGGAAATTTGCATTTCATTTGTATGGAAGCCCACCCTCTTAAAGGGGAGATGGGCCATAACTCGCTTTCTAAAGAAGAGAGGGGTCTCAATTCACCATAGAAAAAAATCTTGCGTCCAAAACCACTTACATGTCAAATTTGGTTCCATTTGCTTGATTAGTTCTCGAGTTATGAGGAAATTTGTTTTTCATTTGTATAGGAGCCCCCCTCCCTCTTAAAGTGGGGAAATCCATAGAAAATATACCATAGAAAATATTCTTGCCTACAAAAAGACCCACATGATAAATTTGGTTCCAGTTCCTTGATTAGTTCTAGTTATGAGGAAATTTGTATTTCGTTTGTATGAGAGCCCCCCCCCCTCTTAAAAAGGTAAGGGGTCCTAATTCATCATAGAAAATATTTTTGCCTCTAGAAACCTCCACATGCCAAATTTGGTTCTGTTTGCTTGATTAGTTCTCGAGTTATGAGGAAATTTGAATTTCATTTGTATAGGAGCCCCCCCCTCTTAAAGTTGGGAGGGGTCCTAATTCACCATAGAAAATATTCTTGGGGGGGCCCTCCTAAAGTGGGTAGGGGTCTCAATTCATAGAAAAAAATTCCTGCCTCCAAAAACACCCACGTGCCAAATTTGGTTCCATTTGCTTGATTAGTTCTCGAGTTATGAGGAAATTTGTATTTCGTTTGTATAGGAGCCCCCCCCTCTTAAAGTTGGGAGGGGTCCTAATTCACCATAGAAAATATTCTTGCCCTCGAAAACTTTCACATGCCAAATTTGGTTCCATTTGCTTGATTAGCTCTCGAGTTATGAGGAAATTCGTATATCATTTGTATAGGAGCCCCCCCTCCTAAAGTGAGGAGGGGTCCCAGTTCATCATAGAAAAAATTTGTGTCTCCAAAAACACCCACGTGTCAAATTTGGTTCCATTTGTTTGATTAATTCTCGAGTTATGAGGAAATTTGTATTTCGTTTGTATAGGAGCCCCCCTCTTAAAGTGGGGAGGGGTCCTTATTCACCGTAGAAAATATTCTTGCCCTCGAAAACTTTCACATGCCAAATTTGATTCCATTTGCTTGATTAGTTCTCGAGTTATGAGGAAATTTGTATGGAAGCCCCCCCTTTTAAAGAGGAGAGGAATTATAATTCCCCTTATAAAGAGGGGAGGGGTCTCAATTTACCATAGAATAAATTCTTGTCACCGAAAACACCCACATGCCAAATTTTGTTCTATTTGCTTGATTAGTTGTCGAGTTATGCAGAAATTTGTGTTTCATTTGTATGGGAGCCCCTCCTCTTAGTGGGGGAGGGGTTTCTAACCATCACTAAAACCTTTCCTGGCCCCAAAAAACCTCTACATGCATACTTTCATGCCGATTGGTTTAGTAGTTTTCGATTCTATAAGGAACATACGGACAGACAGACAGACAGACAGAAATCCTTCTTTATAGGCATAGATTGAAACACCACTATTTTGCCTTAATGTCTTTACTTTGCTTGCTTTTACGATAACAATTCGATTATCGAATCAGTGACGAATTTAGAAGCTGTCTCTACGTTTGTCGGTCTTGGGCTGCCACTCACCAATCGGCCCTAGCAACCGCTGCACAGTGGCCCAAAAGGGCGAAAAGCGGAACTTCAGCACTTTTGTTCGTATGAATATTCCCCTTAATCTAGAACTGTCAAAAGTTAGTCATTGCTTACTGCAATGAAAATAAAAAAAACTTTTATGTGCTAGGAAATCTAGACATAGTTTCTTCGGCAAAGTTGTAAATAATGTAAAAACAAGCAACTTTGCTGAAGAAATAAAATTTCTATCTTCATCGAGTGTTGAACTACAGGGCATATTCGTTGAAATTTCTTTAAAAATTAGTTTTTCGTTCTTAGCTTTTGTTAGTTGCATTTTACTAGAACATATTGTTCTAGACAATTATCAAAGTTTTCAAAACACACGCTTTTGCAGAAGACCGCTAATCTCTGGATTGTTTACTTTCTAAGTTATCGCATATTCAAGCTTTAGATTTCCATAGCTTCATGAGCCCATACGGTAAAATGGGGCAAGCGGATTTATGAAATCAGCACTTCATCTTAAAGCTTAAGTCGAGTACTGTAAACTTGTATGGAATCCGTTTGTTCCCAACCACCCAAATGAGTGTACGACAAGCATACGTTTTATGTGTTTCGCGTTCGCTAAAGGCTCGATGCACGTCTATTTTTTTTCTGTTAGTAGATAGACACATGGTTTCTTCGGCAAAGTTATAGCAAATATAAAGGTAAACAACTTTGCTAAAAAAATGACATTTCTATTCCTATCGAGTGCAGAGCTATAGAGCATTTTCCTTGGAAATTCTTTAAAAATGAGTTTTTCATACTTAGCTTATGTTGGTTGCATATTACAAGAATATATGGTTCTAGGCGATTCTTGAAGGACTTAAAATACATGTTTTGGTAGAAGATTGCAAACCTCTAGGACCTTTCCTTACAAAGTTATCGCTTTTGGCTCGTGAAGTTAAGGAAAAATAAAGCTTAAATAAGCGATAACTTTGTAATGAAAGGTCCTAGATATTTGCAATCTTTTACAAAAACATGTATTTCGAGTCCTAGAACAATCGCCCAGAACCATATATTCTTGTAAAATGCAACCAACATAAGCTAAGTACGAAAAACTAATTTTTAAAGAATTTCCAAAGAAAATGCTCTATAGCTCTGTACTCGATAGGGATAGAAATGTCATTTCTTTAGCAAATTAGTTTGCCTTTATATTTTCCATAACTTTGCCGAAGAAACCATGTGACTATCTAGTAAACCCAAAAAATAGACGTGTATCGAGCCTTGGCGAACGCGAAACAGATCAAATGTATGCTTGCCGTACTCTCATTTGGGTGGTTGGGGACAAGCGGGACCGATACAAGTTTGTAATACTCGACCTAAGCTTTATGTGAAGTACTGATTTTATAAATCCACTTACCCCATTTCACCCCATAGGCTCGTGAAGCTATGGAAATTTAAAGCTTGAATATGCAATAACTTAGCAGGTAAAGGTTCAAGAGATTTGTGAACTTCTGCAAAAACGTGTGTTTTGAGTGCTTCGATAATTGCTTAGAACATTGTATGCTTGTAAAATGCAACTAAGGAAAGCTAAGTATGAAAAACCAATTTTTAAAGAAGTTTTAAAGAATATGCCCTGTAGTCCAGCACTCGATAAAGATAGAAATTTTATTTCTTCAGCAAAGTTGCTTGTTTTTATATTGTTTACAACTTTGCCAAAGAAACTATGTCTATATTTCCTAACACAAAAAAGTTATTTCTTTATTTTCATTATAGTAAGCAATGACTGACTGGTATTGTTTTCTTTATTTTTTAACGACCTTTGTTCTGTACTTCCACGAGGACCCAGATTGCTGTATGCTAATGATCTTAACATGTTTGTGCTGGTCAATTCTTTTGAAGACTGCTGTTAACTGCAAAAGCTAATCGACATTTTTGCGAGCTGGTGTCGAAAGAATGAATTTTCCATTAGCGTGCGGCGCTAGTGTTCGGTTATCTCTTTTAGTCGCAAGAAAGAACCTAGTGTATGGAACTACCGCATCAGCAACGAAGTACTGGAAAAAGTATACGTAATTAATGACTTGGGAGTGCTTCCTGATACGAGCCTCTGATTTCGGGAACACTACTCTACTGGTGTGTAATGCACCACATGCTCAGTGGACTTCCGACGAACTGAGTTACGACCAAAACGAGCCAGTTAGAGCTATGTGTTGCTTGTCTTTTTGATTTTAATTGTCCTACTGATAGTTTTAGACGCCGCTTACGAAGATTAATTGTACTATGGTTAGCTGTAATGTAATGTTTTATTCATGCAGACGTTATGGTCAGATAAATTAATGTAAATAAATGATGATTCTTATACGCCGCGAAAAATTAACCGCATGTTATTAGAAACATAATTCGCCACAGTTCGTTTTGTTTAACTGAATCGTTCGCCGCCCTAAAATCTATAAACAAATGGTGAGTCTGCAAGTTGAATTGCCCGAATTAATCGGAGATTTGTCGCAAGGTGAGCATTTGGTCCGCCGTGGACCGTTCCTTTCGGAAACCAGCACCGGTTTCCTGCAGCACAGGTCGGCACTATCCGGTTCCTGATTCCGTGGAGCGTTCTAAAGTACCGTGAGTTTGCCATTAATCAGCAGCTGTGATCTTGAATTCCTCATTAGAGCTTGTAGTAGATTGAGAAAGCCTTCGTGATGTTCATTTTGCGCATAGTACTGAAGAGATTCATACTTAGTTAACCCGATCGAATGCACTGCTCAAATCACAGACCATGGCTTTTTTGGGATTTGAAGAATGACTTGAGCTAGTCTTTGACAAGTTTGACCCACCATTCCGTTCACGTCCTTTATTTTTGACATAAGCGAATCAGTATAGGAAAAAAGATGACATAAGGGGAAGATCCAAATAAAGGGGGGTTCAAATAAAAGAAAAAGGTTCTGGTTCTATTCCATTATTTGAACTTTCGGGCCGATAACAGACGTACAAGTCGTTGGGAGACAAGCAGAAGGGGTGTATTTTGACCGGAGCAAAGCAAAGCCACGGGTATAAACGTCCTTAAGAACTTGACCTTTCCTTATCGACAAGAAAATTGCGGGGCTTTGCAATAGATCCTATTGACTTTAACAGCCTCTCCCAGCCGAGATTCGAACATACGGCTGGCTGGCTTGTTAGACCAGCATTGTGCCTCGAAGCCAACTGGGAGGCCGCTGGAAAGAAAATAACTTTAAGTCTCACATCCCACATCCCACATTTATTTGCCGCGCTGAACTGGATTCGATAGTGTTCCTTGCTACGTAAAACCAGCTTACGGTGAAAATAAATAATGTTTGCATATTTTCAATGCTCGAACAATCAAAATCAAAAGCAAAAATATCTAGCCAATTTCAGGTTCAATTATTTACATAGGTTGCCATCACTTCATTTCCATAAGCATTGATTGCCATGGTTACGTGTAAACAAACCGATGCCGGTGGATTCGCGATTTCAATCGAAATGAATTGAAGTTATTCCAATTAATACAAGTGCATACCACCATGAAAAAATCATTATTGTTTCTTTCTAAAAACACTTCAAGCGGTAAGACAGCCTTTTGTGTGCTCTAACCAGATCTTGCAAGCGTTTCGATCAGTGTAAGTGTTGAATAAAACTAAATTATGTTAATAATTGATGGTAAAAAGATAAAACTATAGTGGGGAATTTTAATCGACCACAATTCTTAGTATTTCGTGGAATTTGTGACCCAAACTGCAATGAAACCTATAGTATTAATCACAGAATTATGCGCTCAAAAACCTTAAGCACTCGTCGATCAGCTTCGGGATTTCGGTTGACTACGTAATCCGTAGAAAGCCCAATTCGTCGTTTCACTTTGCGGCTTACATTATTGTCACATGTCACGACCGGTATATGAATTTCTCAACTCCTTCATATCGTTCTCCATCCAGCTCCACCTCGGCACCAACACTATTTGAACTCTCACGTCCCCTACTAGCGACAATGAACTGAACAATGAACAATGAATGAGCAAAACCGTGTTCTAGCATCGGATCTGCGACAGCTCGTTTCGTGTTACTGAATCGTACGCCGCCTTAAAGTCCACAAACAGATGATGAGTCTGCAAGTTGTACTGCCGGAACTTCTGCAGTAACTGACGCAGGGTAAACATCTGATCCGCCGTGGAGCGACCCTCACGGGCTAACGGTCTCAGTACACAGAACAGAATAAGGCAAATGAGACCATCCAACCTCTCCTCCGGCATTTGTTCTTCCTCCCAAATCCTGACAATGATACAATGAATTGCGTCGTATAGCGGCTCGCTTCCCGCTTCTAGAAAGTCAACCGGAATACCGTTTTCCCATCAGCTTTGCCATTTTTCAGCCCACTTTTTTTATTAACCTCAACAGGTAAAATATCATCCCAATAACAGAATTAACTCACTAACGTATTTACAATTCTCGTCTGTATAGATTATTAACATGAAACACGTCTAAAATTACACTTGTATGTTTCTCGAGACACATTAAAGTCAAATACATGGTAACATTGATTGAATAGACGAGACATACTGCGAACTGGTTCATGTAGACCATAATTCGTCCTAGCTGGAGTAATACTGAGAAACGAGTGATATCCAGCATGCTGAGGAGCATTGAACAATCAACGTTACCTTGCAGAAGATCGCCAATAAAGCATACTTTGGCCACATTGCGTCTTTCCTCTAGTAATTCCAGGCCGATCAACATGCAAACTCTCAAATCCTTAACACTGTGGATTCGCGCAGTAAACGTACGCCTGCCAAGGCATAGTCATAGTGGAATAGTGAATATTTTCATCCAAATGAGATTACCGAGTACTTAGACACATTCAGTGACAATCGGTTAATTTGACACCATTCAGTGAAGTTTTTCAACTGCTCCTGCAGAAAACTCATATCCTGTGGTTGCTTTATCGTATGGTACAGCTTTAGATGGTCAGAGCGTATGAGAGTTTCGCGCATTTCAAAATGGAATTAACGTCGTTCATATACAGCAGGAATAAAAAGCGGTTCTAGGTGGCTTCCTTGTGAAACACCAGAACAAACAGGAAATGGCGAAGAAATGTGATCACCAATTTTCACAGACATGCTGCGACCGCATAGGTAAGATTGAAGCCAGAGTAGCAAATGTTCGTTCATGCCAAATCGATACAATTTGGTAATTGCAATTTGATGATTCATTTTATCAAATGCTGCAGATAAGTCTGTGTATATCGCGTCCATTTGATGACCATCCTCAATTTGGCGTTCCCGCAGTATAACTTGCAGACTTATCATCTGTTTGTGGACTTTAAGGCGGCGTACGATTCAGTAACACGAAACGAACTGTGGCAGATAATGCTAGAACACGGTTTTGCTCATTCATTGTTCATTGTTCAGTTCATTGTCGCTGGTAGGGGACGTGAGAGTTCAAGTAGTGTTGGTGCCGAGGTGGCCCGACTCTTTACATTGCTCATTCACGTAGCGCCAAAAACTTTTTGGGTTTGCCTTGAGACGGCGTTGCAGATTGTTCTGGTGGGCGGTATACAGGCGATCATTGAGTTGTTTATAGCTAGTATTTATTTCTACGTATCTTATTCTCGTGGCAGCAGTGCGGTACTTGCTGTGTTGTCTAAGGGCTGCACATAGAATCGTTTTAAGGCGCTTGAGATCAGCGTTCACCCAGGCTGGTTTAGGCGGTACGCGCTTAGACTTGACGGGCACGAACTGGTCGATAGCATATGCAAGAATGCTAGAAATGGTCGATGCAGCGAGACTAGCACAATCGCGGAGAACCTCCTCCCAATCAACGTGACCCAGAAAATCGTTCCTACCGTTGAAATTGGTTTTTACTAAACTCATGTGAGAGGCATTCGGAAAGATCCCGGAAACGTTGCTGTGGCCTGATCTTCAATTGCTTTAGTAGAGGAGGATAATGCCTGCAGATTTTTACGAGTGGTACCGGAGCTTCTGTAACCGTACAGTCTACGCACAGATCCAGCGTCCGATGATTCTCGTTTTCAATCCCATTCATCCAATTCAGTCCAGCGGTGCTATATGTATCAAGCAGTTTTCGCGGGGCTATGCCTATGGACGATCAGGAATAGAGAACCGTGGGAATTACGCTGCCAAGAGATCGTGCTTAAGTTAAAATCACTTAAAATTACGATTTTATCTCTAGGCTTTAAGGACAAGGTCGTCAAAGTCCATTTATGACAGTCAGTATGGCACCGAATATCACCCTTCCCTTCCCTTCTTCAGTGTACCAACATGCTCCCATAGACTCGGGAAACCATCACAAAAAAATAAAATTAGTTCAACTAACCTGCTAGTCGAAATCAGATCTTGCAACTCGAAGCACTAAACATTGCAGTCTATAGATTCTATTACTTTTTGGGACATAACTTACACTAAATACTGAGATTTCTGCCCTATTAAAATTCATCACTATATTTTCACTTTTTCACCCTCGATTTTTCTTTAATTTTTTTCGGCCGTTCCATTCATCACATCACTCGCGAAACTTAACTTGAAACACAGAAAACTTTTATTTACCACCAGAACAGTTATCTGGTAAGATATAATAATGATTTTGCCCAAACTGTTCACTTGAATTGATATGAAAAACTTTACTTCATTTCGATTGCAATTCCGAATCCGCGACCGTCGTTGTTGATACGTTACCAAGGAAACGGGAGTGATGCCATATTTACGTTGAGCGTGAAATTGGCTAATAATTTTCACTATTCAATTAACGGTCGTAAAGTGTCGAAAATATACTTATAAAATTTTCTGATAATAAAATTCACCGTAAACAACATTTTATGTGATAGAATTAATGACGGATCTAGTTCAACAGCAAAAATAGATTCGCGATTCTACGTTTCATAATTGTTTATAACAGATTATTACCTACTACTAGCAACTTAGCATAAACTTAGCATAAGCAAAACGATAGTGGGAACAAGTACTGAAATCAGTAAAAAAGCAGCTTGACCCTGACGACCTTCACCTTAATTGCGACACAACCCAATTGATAGCTTCAAGATGGTTGCCCATCGAGTTTTCGTCGTTGACTCGACTCGAGACTAAGAACTGAGAACGGATCAACAGTGGGGCTGGGATTAGCGATTCCCAACTTGCCTGACAGGCGATTTGGGAAACCCCGTTCCCCGCACCCGCCGTAAGGACCGGAACAACTTGTGGTCGCTGGCTGGAAAGGCTCGACTGCGGCGGGGAGGTAGGGGGCGTCCATAATTCCATTTACAGTGCGTCCCGGTATCACGTTAGGCGATGAGACATGCGATTGTCTGTAGTCACGGTCGTTCTGATGGAATATCCGAAGTCCAGCAGTCGGAGCGTCGTCACTTTCAAATTTCACTTAAATTCAATTGTCACACTGTGTGGTTCTGATTCACAGAACTGATTCGTGCTGATTTCCGCCACGTTTTTCCAACCAATACACGCGATCGCGTGATCCATCACCATCCATCCATCAATCGGTCATTGCGCTTAGAGTTAACGGCAAAAATGCCTCCGATCATTGCCAATGTGCCCACTTGACAGCACAGCCGGTCGGTTGGTTGGGCCCTACGAACGAACGAACGAACCCACATGGTCGGGTGAGCAGACGTGAAAAAATTCTCACCACACTAGCTTTCGCCTTGCAAAAAAAAATAACCCATCGGAGGTCAACGAGAACAAGATCCTTGAATGGCATGTCTGGTCTGGCCTGCTAGCTCCGTTCGTTGTGGCGAAAAGGTGCACTCTTCTGATGCACATAATGCATATATTTGCAGAGTTATCCACACGCAATCGCTTGCTCGGAAAAGGAAAACCGGTTTAGCTGCCTGTTTGCTACTCTGTCCGTCTACAAAGCGTATGATCACTTGCAGTGATGCCTGACCGCTGCCTGCTGCTGTGGTGCATTCATTGGTATTTTCCAGTTTGCATAAAATTCAACGGTCACTTGCACTTCAATCACCAATCAATGTCGATACGGGTTTCCGTCTCACTTGTATATTAATTGAATGTAAAAATATTGCCGCGAGATCATGCGTTGGTTGGTTGGTTCAAATCTCCGCTTGTTGTTGGAGGTTTTTGATAACAAGACAACAAAGCGAGAGAAATTGAGAACATTCGTTTGACCTTTGTTGTTCTGTGATTAAACTTTCAAACTGAACATTTGCAACGCGATTGCTACTTAACATATATTAACCTATTCCTGTCAGATTTTTCTACATCAAAAGGTGACCAGACAACCCCCTGAATGACGAAGTTAATCAATCCTGCTCGATACATTGCCCCCGTGCTGCCCCCTGTTCAAGTCCGCTGATAACTGTCAGTATGTATATTGATTGCACGACATTCATTGCGTAGCAGCCAATGTCAACGATTCAACGGCCCTCAGTCAGCACAAACGAACTGTACCGGCTCGACCGACAATGGGGGCCAATGCAATCAGGAAGCGGACGACATTGACCTGATTTCGCTGCTTTATCTGTGGGAGCAGTTGACCACCACACCACCGTTGGTAATTGATGAAGACGTATTTAAAAGACATGTTCGCTCTGCTGATGCCATTCACTGGTTGCACTCGAACTTCCCAAAAATGATTACCAGCATCCGCCGCTGTGCGGGTTTTGCTGTAAGGAACAAAAGGAGAAAAATTCACTTGATTTTTTAACCATACATTTTTCGTGATTTCCTGGAAGCAGATGTAAAATATTGCACGGTGCTTGAAGTTTGCTTTTTATCACCATTGGCAACCAAAACACGTGTTTTTATTTATTGGTTAATTTCTTCTTCAGCAACTTTTCGATTGTCGTTCCAGTATCTATGGGAGTGTTTTTTTTTGCTCATTTATTATTTTCATTGGCGTCATTTGTCAGTCATGATCGCATCCATCAACAGCAGCAGTCTTCATTACGCAGGTAGGGTGACAAAAACAACGATAGATCGCCTCTGCACCTGGGCTGGGCAGGCTCCGAGCTTATTATTGAGGCTTGCTTGAGGGAGTTCGACGAAGTGTATGGGCATAAGAGCACAAAAGGTAGGTCATCAGATCATCAGCGTTGGTGCGTCGGTTGATGCATCACAGCGGCCGTTTTAGCATTGTTTGTTTACATCGTAGACACGACTCGATTCAGGGGCAGTCGGCTGAAACGACGCGCGGTGAATATATACGTATGCTCAAAAAAACAGTAGCCGTAATATAGGTTGAACGTCGTCGCACCATAAATGGAGCTACCGGCCGACCGGCCGTTTGGGGAGGCCCCCGATATCACGAATCACGATGTGCGATGCTGCTCGATATGAGCTTTGAATATAAATTATTTTCACTCAGTAGGCGGTGGACAGAAGTAATCACGGGCGGTCACGTTGCCGTCTGAATGGGCGTCGTGCCGCCGTCCACTGTCCGTCTTTTGACTACGAAAGGTTAAAGATTATTGTGCATTCGGCGGACTTTTATTTTGCAATCCTACCCCTATGAAGAGTGCCGTTTTAGTGACGCCAGGAGGGACCCTGAACTGCAAACTGCGCGTATCACGTGATACGAGCGAGGCGAGACACAGTAGCGACTAGGTCAAGGATGTGATTATGGTATTTTGGGTGATTGTTTTTTTTATTTTTCGAAGGTATCTCGCCAATTATTCTATCAAATTGTAGCGCTAGGTTGAAAGGAGAGCAGCCATTTCCGTTTGCACCAGTCAGTAAATAAATCAAGCAAATCTTGCAAGCGGCAAACAATATCAGATCATTAGCGTACACTAAAGCCCCAGACACAATGCATACGGATCTTACTACGTTGCGGCAATTTGACAGTTTTCCATGGGTTTTCTGTCCTATTTCCGCGACGTAGGAAAATCCGTATGCATTGTGTCTGGGCCTTAAGGTGAAGGTCGTCAGAGGCCAGCTGCTTTTTTACTGATTTCAGTACTTGTTTCCACTATCGTTTTGTTTATGCTAACTTGCTAGTAGTAGTTAATAATCTGTTATGAACAATTATGAAACGTAGAATCGCGTATCTATTTTTGCTGTTGAACTAGATCCGACAGTGATTCTGTCACATAAAATGTTGTTTACGGTGAATTTTATTATCAGAGAATTTGATTACTATATTTTCGACACTTTACGACCGTTAATTTAATAGTGAAAATTATTGGTCAATTTCACGCTCAACGTAAATATGGCATCACTCCCGTTTCCTTGGTAACGTATCAACAACGACGGTCGCGGATTCGGAATTGCAATCGAAACGAAGTAAAGTTTTTCATATCAATTCAAGTGAACAGTTTGGGCAAAATCATTATAATATCTTACCAGATAACTGTGTTTCAAGTTAAGTTTCGCGAGTGATGTGATGAATGGAACGGCCGAAAAAAATTAAAGAAAAATCGACGGCGAAAAAGTGAAAATATAGTGGTGAATTTTAATTGTGCAGAAATCTCAGTATTTAGTGTAAGTTATGCCCCAAAAAGTAATAGAACCTATAGAATGCAATGTTTAGTGCTTCGAGTTGCAAGATCTTATTAGGGTTAGTAGGTTAGTTGAACTAATTTTATTTTTTTGTGCTGGTTTCCCGAGTCTATGGGAGCATGTTGATACACTGAAGAAGGGAAGGGAAGGGTGATATTTGGTGCCATGCTGACTGCCATAAATGGACTCTGACGACCTTGTCCTTAACTTGCAGCCAGCCACGCAACATCGTTAAAGAACAGGAAGAAAAGCAAAGGTCCCATGTTATTTCCTTGAGGAACTACAGACCTAAATCCGGTTAAATCCGGTGAAACACTGCATCCGAGTTTCACAGGAAGCACCTAACCACTGAGGTATGAGTTCATTTTTTTTAATCAATCTAGTTTCCAAACAGCAGCTGCAGCACAATACATTAGGTTCATACTGGTTAACGACGGTCTCGTTAGAGTTTCGTGAAGTAGTGATAAGGACGTGGAGCAATATATGTGAATTCAACAAAACCGAGTAAATTGCACAACGGGACTTACTCAGGATGTGAAAGTTGAGAATTTAGAAAAAAAATGAAATTTTTGTGACGAGACATTCAATGGAGTTTTTCCAGTGCAGAGATTCGTGATTTTTACGAATTTACATCACAAAAATAAACATTAGGCAGAACCCTGAAATACAACTGTACAGAGGCGAATGCAAAATTAGTCAAAGTCTCTTTAAGAAAACAACTGTAATGTATCGTTTGTTTGTAAACAAAGAGTGAATTTACAACCCGTATCAACGCTCACTTTTTTGTAATATTTCGCGATAATTGTGCTACGTATGTAAATTTTGTTATGTGCTAAGTGTTCCTAAGCCGATTTGACACCAGTGGAATATCGAGTTTTTATTAGTGACCATCCGGATTGGTTAAAATTAACCATGGAGCATCTTTGCAATGCCTGCGCTAATTCCATCTCTGCGGATGATAATATGGTTACTTGTCAAGGTTTCTGCAAGTCAACTTTTCATATCACTTGTTCTAAGCTAACCCCCGCACTGTGGTCAGAAATTAAATCCAGTTCTGCTATTTTCTGGATGTGTCAGGCTTGCAGAAAACTTATGGGCCATGTTCGTTTCCGAGACGCTCTCAGCAACGCGAATGACGAGCTTCAAAGCGTTCTGGGGGAGCAAACCAAAATGCTCAATGAATTAAAGAGTGAGATCAAAAACAATGCAAATATGATTAACCGTATAGCACGAAAAATTCCGTTGACCCCAGTCTGCTCTCAACCACCTCTACCAGTTCCCGTTACCGATAGAAGGCCTTCCAAACGCCCTCGCATTTTAATTGATACTTTACATGACGAAACAAACTCACCGCAAGTGCTTTGTGGAGACAAAGAACCCGAAACGGGAATGTCTCTCCCTATTATACCACCAGTCGCATCGCGTGCGCAAAAATTCTGGCTGTTTCTATCTAGATTTTCGCCACACGCCACTGTGGATGAAATTTCTAGATTAGTGCAACAGAATCTTGAGACTGATGCTCCGGTCGAAGTAGTCAAATTGGTACGTAGGGATGCCGACTTGAACCGTATGACTTTTGTATCGTTCAAAGTCGGTATCGATTTGCAGTTTAAAGAAAAGGCGATGCAGCCCTCGAGCTGGCAAAAAGGGATTTATTTCCGTGAATTTGTGAACGATATTGGAATACAACCTTTTCGACTTAGCGCTAGGGATAATGATTCCAACGCAGACAACTTTCTCACTCCGCCAGCCAGCTTTCCACCAAGACAGTGATTTTGAACCAACGAACGCATCTGGAATCGAAACTGATTGTAATGAAACTGTAACAAACGATGTAAAACATGATAATGTACCTGAAACGACGCCCCATAATAGCGAAATTTCTGTCAATGTACGCTTGTCCACGAAAAACGCTGTGGAAAGGAAAGGAATATTAGACATTTATTATCAGAACATGAACAGCATAAGAGGTAGCGAAAGGCAAAAAAATGTATTTTTATCTTCGCTAGAATTGGACATAGATATATATGCATTTTCGGAAACTCACCTGGACGACACAGTGTTAGATTCATCATTCTTCTCGCCCTGCTTCAACATCTACCGCTCCGACAGAAACACTACGAATAGCGACAAACAATCCGGCGGTGGTGTATTAATTGCCATACACAATCGCTTCAGAAGCACCGAACACGCAAAGGCTGAAAGTAACGAAGCAATTTGTGTGAAATTATCAATAGCTAATGGTGCACTTTTTTTGTGCTGTGGCTATATTCCACCTACCTCCAGTATTGAACGCTATCGCTCGTTCTGCTCATTCGTCGAATCCATCGTCGAATCAGCTGGTCCTGATGATGAAATTATTGTTGCCGGGGATTTGAACCTGCCGAATTTGAAATGGAATCAGTCGAATTTCGATATGAACAATTTATTCTACTTACCCGACCAAGTCAGCTCCCAGCGAGAGATTGCTATTGTTGACGGTTTTCTTTCTGCTGGTCTGCTGCAAGTGTGTAATATTCCAAACAATAACACCTGTTTTCTCGACTTGGTGTTCACTACGGCACCGAACATCTGTCAAGTAACATTAACGGATCCATTGATAAAGAATGAAGTTCATCACAATGCGATGTTATTGACCGTCTACGCAATCGAACCGATAGAGTGCAAACAAGGGATGCTCGAAAATCAACTGGATTTAAATGCAATGGATTTTGAAAACGCCCGTTTGGAACTTGCAAATATCAGTTGGCATGATCTGTTTATATCAGAAGAAATTTTTCACGGCTGCGAGGAATATCAAAGACAAGCGGAAAGAATGCGCGAGTTTCTTCGATCAATGAACATTTTAAATATTGGCTGTGGAAATACGGTGGTTATCGAGAATTCAATTGATTATAATGCACTGCTGTTTTATTATACAATTTTTGAAATATTTTCTCGTCATTCTCCGGTGATGACGAAACGGCAAAAATATTCACACAGTTATCCGGAATGGTTCACACCAGCGCTTATAAATTTAATGAAGGAGAAAAGAGCAGCTCTGAAACGAATGCGTCGGTCTCCTTCAAACGAAAACGTGACAAACTACAAACAAATACTGAGAATGTTTAAGGCTGCTCATCGGGAATCGTATCAGGTTTATATCGCAGACATTCAGTCTCGTTTGAAAAGAGACCCCAAATCGTTTTGGAAATTTGTGAACAGTAGAAGAAAGAGTGCTGGCGTTCCGGATTGTGTTAGTTACAAGGGTGTCACATCTGCTGATGTTCAATCATCGACTGAACTATTCGCAAAGTTTTTCGAAAGTGTTTTTACTGCAGCAACTGGCAGCGTCCCCGGATTGCCCGTTAATACTGACGATGTACCATACCAATTATCCAATACGTGTGTAGAAAACGGTATTGGTGAGCTCGATGTCAATAAGTCTGCAGGACCGGATATGCTGGCAAATAGAATCCTGAAAGAGTTCCGTCTAGAATTTGCGGTGCCTCTTGTGCGCTTGTTCAATGTGTCATTAGCTACTGGCCATTTTCCGGGAATCTGGAAAATCTCGCACATCACTCCAATACATAAGAAAGGGGCCAGAGACGATGTGGAAAATTATCGTGGAGTTGCTATCCAGTCAGCTATTCCGAAGCTTTTCGAGTCGTTAGTTTACAGTCGCCTTTACGACAATGTAGTCAACCGTATTTCTCCTGTGCAACATGGATTCCTGAAGAAAAAATCAGTTGTTACAAACCTCTGTGAATTCAGCTCTACAGTTACAGATCACATTTCTAAGGGATTTCAGGTGGATTGCATATATACAGATATGAGCAAAGCATTTGATGCAGTCGACATTAATAGTATCTTGGAGGCTGTTAAAGATTTCGGCATTCGTGGCTCGTTGTACAACTGGTTAAAATCTTATCTCAAGTACAGAGTACAATTTGTAAAAATTCGTGGCTACAAATCTCGTTCGTTTACTGTGCACTCAGGAGTACCACAAGGCAGTCACTTAGGACCATTGCTATTCGTGCTTCTGATGAACAAATTGCCAGATGTTCTCTCCCATGCAACTATGCTGATTTATGCAGATGATGTGAAAATCTTGTTTCCGATCAAATCTATTGATGATTGCGTGAAATTACAGCTCGACTTAGGTCATGTAGGAACGTACTGCGAAAACCGTGGTTTGAAAGTAAACACGAGTAAGTGCTCTGTTATGACTTTCACCAGAAAAGCTAATCCTGTGATTTTTGACTACGCATACCGAGGCAATGTAGTTCCGCGAGCTGAATTTGTCCGCGACCTGGGGGTAACTTTTGATCGCTCACTCTCCTTCAATAGGCACATTGACAATGTCATCAATAAGAGTCTGAAGCTTTACGCACTTGTCCGAAGATTTGGCCGTGATCTCGATGACCCTCATGCAGTACTAGCGATCTACAAAGGCCTCGTCAGAAGCAAGCTCGATTTCGCTAGCGTTATTTGGCGCCCGCTGTATATAACCCACATACACCGCATCGAAGGAATTCAAAAGAGATTTGTAAGATTCGCTCTCAGGAATCTCGGATGGAACGGAGAACAACTACCGCCTTACCACGATCTCTGTTCTTTGGTGGATATTGATACGGTCCATTCGAGGCACAAGATTGCCGATATCATATTCTTCACAAACATTCTCTCAGAACGAACAAACAGCCAAGCTCTGACCAGTCGATTGATATTTAATGACAGTGCAGTCACGCTCCGACGACGTAGGATTTTTGACCCACCTTTTAGGTCTAGAAATTACTCACAGCACGAACCGACTTCCCGATTCATGAACGCCTTCAATGCATTGCAACATGTTATAACCATTGGCATGAGCTCGGATGTGATAAGACATAGACTCAGTTTATACTTTAGAGGACAATTACGATAAATCGAATACTTTTAATTTTTAAGACAATTGTAATTTTGTGCGTATTGAAATTTATTTATTTGTAAGCCTATGTTGTAGTATATATTTAAGAATGGGTAAAGGGCTTAAAGCCTATATTCGAAATACAAATCAAATCATCATTAGTACATAAGTATCAAAATTTAATTGCAGTTGCATGATACTAGTTATAAGTTTTATATACACACTATAATTTGAGGAAAATGGGTGCTGTGTCTTGATTGAATGAGAGACTGTTCAAACTATAGCGTCTTATGTATTTACGTCTATTTCTATTAACTGACCAACCCTAGAATGAATTCACTGTTAGTTGTTTGCTAGCCTAGATTGCCATGATACAACGTTTTTAAAGGAACAGGTCGTTTTGGACAGAAAATCGGTTTGGCATTTGATTTTAGAAAAAGCCTTACCGTCATTTTCTTGCAGTGTCCAGGTGAGTCTTTGAAAACGTCTGCATGTCTCGCTCGGAATTCAAGAATTTGTTGATCGCTTTTCACTTGTACTTGATTGCAGCTGGAGTCGATGGGAACTGACCATAGTCCAAACATTTCTATCCAATCAATGCCCAGAAGGTTGAGGTTTGGAGTCATTGTGACGAAACATCTTCCTTGATAGGTTTTACCGTTGATCTGGATTTCGCACTGAAACTTGCCGATTAGTTTAAGTAGCTGACCTGATGCGTTGACTGCTTCAATCGTCGAATTACTGATTGCAGGTTTACCCAAATTGTTCCAGGCCTGTTTCGAAATTACCGTGATATCGCTTGCTGTATCGAGCTGAAGTTTGGTTTTTACACCGTTGATGCTGATCGGTATAAACTTCCGCTTGCTGGATTGGTAAGCGATTTGATTAACAACGAAAATTCCTCTTGATTTGGCTTTCTTTCCCCTTTTCCTGTATTGCTTTTTTCCCTCTTCTTCTGACTTAAAGTTGCTAGCTGACTTGGAAATGCAACTACAGTAGCCTTCCTTATGGCCAACACGGTTGCATGTCTTACACTAATGACTCGAAAACGGACAATCGCGAACGTAATGTATTTGACCGCATTGCCAACAAGGTTTGCGTGGAGATTTACCAGCCGTTGAGTGATTCTTCGAAGTATCTTTATCACGAACTGTGTACACCATTTGCTTCGAGCTTGATGGTTGCTCGATTAATGTGGTGTCCGCTTTAAGATTGACCAGTCGTTGATACTCCACGATAAGATTTTCAAGTTTTACTGGTGCTTCAGCTGTCTCGGTTTCAATGCGGGAAAGTATCTGCATAACGTGGCGCTTTGCGACCACAAACGAAAATCAGACATTTGAATTGGTCTATCGTAAGTTTTTCAAATTCGAAAGCTTCGCAGGCGCAATTCACCTTCCCTCCGTAGCTGATGATGTCGTCTGCTTCGGACTTCAATAGCCGTAAGCACTGGTAACGTTTGTTGAACACGGTTGTCTGGGTGCCGAAAATTTTCTTCAACGTTGCTATGGTAACGTCAAAACTTTTCATGCTTGGTTCTTCCGGAAGGATGAAATTGATGTACCGGGTGTGCGAAGGCGTGTCCAATTTTCGTAACAGGAGTCGTACCTTTGCTGGCTCATCCAATTTCGCAGCATCATGTTCGAAAAGGTCCTTGTAACGATTGTACCACCGGTCAAAAGTGATTCCGTTTTCGGGATCGAACGAAAATTCGGTAATGTTGCTTGCGAGATTTTTGAGAACTTGTTCGGTATTAATTCGTGCTGGAGCTGGCTCCGCCAATTTTTGCAGTAACTCCATTATCCACAAGATCGCTTCATTAATTTCAGTCATTCTTCCGGAATTTTATAGGCTTTATCCTCGTCGCCAATTTGTTGTGTCTTGATTGTATGAAAGACTGTTCAAACTATAACGTCCAATGTATTTACGTCTATTCCTATTAACTGACAAACCAAGAATGAATTCACTGTTAGTTGTTTGCTAGAGCCTAGATTGCTATGATCTAACAATGGAGAACGTCATTCGCCCAAAGCTGCAGTTTGCATCGCTGCAGTTCAAATCTGTTGGCGGCGCAACGCAACGAATGGTTGCGTTTGCTATGTTTTAATGACTCCTTATGGTACTCTCATTAGGTACCTTGCTAAACTCCTGCAATAACATTTTATTGCATTTTATATGATTTAAAGTAAATGTACCCTAATCAAGCCTCTTGAGAAATTTCAAACAGCATGAGATATCAGCTGCACTTTAACTGCACATTTATATGCTTTTAAATAAGCTAGCTTTTACGATTGCTTGGTTCCGAGTTTCACAATGCTATCTTATAACCGAAAAGTGCGCAGAGTGGGGAAGGTACATTAAACTAAATTAAAACTCTTAGAGGAAGCAATAAAAACTCTCTTAGTGCAAAGTATGGTATAAATAACAATACTGGAGTTAAACCATTGAAAAGTATATAACATATTCATTATTTTTATTTTGAAAGTTTTCCTGTGCATAGAATTGTTTTTACGATCGTATCAGCAACAGGTTTCGCTGAAATAAGAGAGTGCACAGCAACGAAAGCAACGAACAGTGCCGTTGATATTATCGATTGAATTCAATTATTACCGACTTTTAACTTTCATCTATGCAAATTAGTGACAACAACATACATACAAGCATGACTGAACTAGAAGCGATCCAGTTTGCCCGGCCCCCGCCGGGGGTTCCGAAACACTTTACGGCTGGATGGGTTCGGGGTTCGGGTTTTAGGTTTTTTCTAAACAACGAATGTTGGAACAGAATTAGGGAATTTGAATTCAAATTTTTACGAGTCCAGCTTGAATGGCTGCTGCAGGACATCCGCCCGCACCTACATCCGATAACCGGTCTATACAAGCATTTATAATGCGTTGAGCGCGCTACTGCTAGCTGCTACTATACTAGAAATCTTATAAATAAACGTAAAACCTGTTAACTATGTGAGATATCGTTTGATTATCATTATCGTTTAGCGTACCGCGTACGTGTCGATACCTATAGTATTTAATTACAAATAGGTGCAAGGTTAAGTTAATTTTCCACTTGAGTGCACACCAGATTTTGTGAAGGGTAAGAAAACAACGAACAACTGTTTTGATTTTCTTAACCTAGACCCGTTCGTTGATGGTCTCTAGTTAGAAAACATATGCAAACCACAAAACAATGTAATTCTACGAACCAAGAGTAAGAATGAAGCTGACTATGTTGTTGATTGCTTATCTACGGTATGTTGCTTGTAAAATTGCGATTAACATATCTTATCTATTATTGTAAACAAAACTGTTTTTCAGTCTGGCTGATTGTAATTTGGTTGCTCTAATCCAAGCTTTGCAATTCACCGCAAACATACGGTACATTGCCAGATCAGCGTCAGAGAATCAATCCGAGAAATAACGACCTTGGCTGATGATATACATATTTATTCATCATTCATAACCAAATATGTCATTTCAAATGGTATTCAAATTAGGATTTGAAGAGACTCAGAACCGGATGGACTTCGAAGATCCCAATTGCTACGAAATCATTCACGGATTCAGTCCCAGCTAAATCGCTGCATTCCAAATATGGATCTAGCTTGCGGCTGTACGTCAATTTGCACCGATTTGAAAGAAACCTTTGATTATATTTCAGCTATGCTTTTGTATTGAGAAAAACAGTGTAAGAAAAAGCTGTTTTGTTGACAAAGCAGTAATAATTTCTTTCTGTAAAATTGTAATCCAAAGAACCATGTAATTAGTTTAGTGTTCCTCAGGGAAGCAATACTGGGCCATTGCTTTTTTATGGTTTATGGTTTTTCTATGGTAGCAAGACAGAAGACTCCGCCAATAGCCACATCCAGAACCAGAGCTAAGAAATTGACGATGCATGGTCACTCTCTGGAGGTTTCCACCATCGATAAACTTTTTCGATGTTGAAGGTATTTTTTCTGGATTGCTTGATTTTGCGCTACTCATCGCCTATTTTCCAGGCGCAAGTCGCTTTAAATTTGGTCGAGCCATCGCTCCACGCAGTACCTGTAGTTCGTGATTCATACGCCCCACCGCTCCCTACCCAATTAGCCCAATTCTCCTAGACTCCGCCGTCAGTCTGGCGTAGGTTGCCTCCGCCGTCACAAGGTTCCTAGCTTTGATATCAGTCATCCGTGAAGCCTAAGATTTAACTACTTTTGCTAAATGGGGATTGGGTATGACATGGGGAGAGTTCCCTAGAAGGAGCGTCCAATATAACTCTGGCTCTCTCAAGCCTTCTTGAAGATCGAAGTCAATGATGACGATCGATGGCCATACCTGGAAATGCTTCATGCGGCTAAGCTAGGAGGTGCGAACTTGAGCGCCTGTTCCCCAGGTAACGGGCGGCTCAAATAGCGTGTCTCGGAGCGAGCGCCTGAATATGAAATGCTATTTCCCGCAAGATACACCTAAGATGGCAGACCCGTCAGCGGGATGTAGATATCGTGACCCCGGTAAGGTAGTATACCGAAACCGTCATTAACCACGAAAATGGAAATATTCCAATGGATTAATCGGCAAAGAACAAGGAATAGGAAACGATCGGCTACATCTACGCGGAGAAAGCCGCGCAGTAGACTCTACTGCGGGCTCTTCTTCCAAGTACCTCATGTACTACAGTACAGTGGGGGTAGAAAGATAGAATATGGAATCGGTTTAATCGGAATATGGAATCGGTAGAATTAAGGGCAAATTCTTCAACTACAGCCTAATCAACGTATACACACTGACACATGAAAAATCCGATAATGATGAGAACGAGTTCTACGATACACTACGATACGAGGAATTCTTCCGTACAGTTATTGGAAGACATAGCCTTCATTTGTCGACCAATGATAACGGTCTGAGGCTTATAAATTTTGCCGCGGCCAGAGGAATGACCATCTGTAGCACCTACTTTCCACGTTAGAATATTCGGAAACACACCTGGAGGTCATGTCTTGATTGACGGTCGACACTTTTCGGAAGTTGTCGATGTACGGTCTTTTCGTGGACCAAATATCGACTCTGACCACTATCTCGTAGTGAGTAAGATTCGCGCAAGGCTGTCGAACACGACGAAAGCTCGCACTGAGAGGACGCTGCGTTTCAACATCCAGCGGTTAACGGCAGACGGCGTAGTAGTGGAGTACGCCAGGAAGCTTGACCAGCGAATCGCAGAACAGCAGGTAGAAGAAGAAGATATAAATGGCCTGTGGAGGAACATCCATGGTGCCATCCAAACAGCAGCGAGAGAGGTGGTAGGCACGGCGCGTGGAAGACAGCGTAACAGCTGGTTTGATGCCGAATGCCAGAGAGTGACAGGTGAAAAGAACCAGGCCAGGAGTCGCACGCTCGTTGCGGCAACGCGTCAAAACAGAGAGATATATAGAGAGACTAGAGCTGCGGAAAAAAGAATCCATCGTCTAAAGAAACGCGAGTACGAGGAGCACGTGCTCGCCGGCGCAGAGGAGCGATACGCTAGCAACGACACACGGAGTTTCTATAAAACGGTGAGATGCAGGAATTTTGCCATGCCTGTGATGTGCAATGATAGTGCTGGCAACCTGCTTACCGACAAAACGGCGGTAGCAGCCATGTGGAAGGAGAACTTTCAGACACTATTGAATAGAGAGGTAAATGCGGAGATCAACAGGGACAGGATAGAAATTGTAAGCGATGGTCAAGCTGTGGAGCTACCAATACAGGAGGAGGTTAAGAAGGCAATCAATGAGCTGAAAAACGGTAAGGCTGCTGGGAAGGACGGTATCACGGCTGAACTTCTAAAAGCGGGGAGCGAGCAGCTGTACGAAGCAATCCACCGGATCATTGTCAGGATTTGGGAGGAAGAACAAATGCCAGAGGAGTAGTTGGATGGCCTCATTTGCCCAATTTTCAAAAAGGGTCATCGACTGGAGTGTAAAAACTATCGAGGAATTACATTGTTCAACTCTGCCTACAAGGTGCTTTCCCGTATCCTGTTCTGCAGACTGAGACCGTTAGCGGAGTCCTTCGTCGGCGAGTATCAAGCTGGTTTTTGTGAGGGTCACTCCACGACGGATCAGATGCTTACCCTGCGTCAGTTGCTAGACAAGTTCTGGGAGTACAACTTGCAGATGCACCATCTGTTTGTGGGTTTTAAGGCGGCGTACGATCCAGTTAAACGAAATGAGCTGTGGCAGATAATGCTGGAACATGGCTTTCCGACGAAACTAGTTGACTAGTGACGTTGGATGGACTGAAACAAGGGGATGCACTATCTAACCTGCTATTCAACATTACCTTGGAAGGAGCATTACGAAGGGTAAACGTGGAAAGGAATGGAACTATCATCACGAAATCTCCCATGCTTTTTGGTTTTGCGGATGACGTCGATATCATCGGAATCAACCGTAGAGCAGTGGAAGAGGCCTTCAGGCCCTGTAAAAGGGAAGCGGCGAGATTGGGACTTACCATTAACACCGCCAACACGAAGTGCATGGTTGCTGGTAGGGAACGTGGGAGCCCAACTGGTGTTGGTGCCGAGGTGGAGTTAGATGGGGAACGATATGAAGTAGTGGAGGAATTTATATACCTTGGAACACTCGTGACATGTGACAACGATGTAAGCCCCTCCCCGCACTAATAGGGGACATTCCCATAAAAATGAAATAAAAATTTCCTCATAGCTCGAAAACTAGTCAAGCAAATAGAACAAAATTTGGATTTTTTTTCTTCTTTTTTTATTATGGTCGATTCATCTGACAATTTTGATATTATCTACATGAATATAAACTTAAATCTAGAACAAAACTATTGCAGCATCCTAGACCTTGTCAGTCTTCTACTGAAGGCGCGTGAAGAAACGTCTCCAAAGTCAAATAATTCTTCGACCAGCGTGAAGGTGCGGATGCATGACGTCAGTGGTTCATAAAACCCGTACATATTCCGATGGAATCTGATTGTCAGTAAATTTGATGAGCGAAGCTGTCTACGTGAAGCACGAAAATCAATACGGGACAGCAGAGCCGGGCATCTATTTCATTGTTAAGCAGCTTGGCCACAAAAGTTGCCTGTTGAATCCTTCGACGACTCTCTAATGTCTCCAAATCCAAAAGCTGGCATCGGTCTACGTAGCGGGGAAGATTGTGAGGTAGACGCCAGGGTAGATGTCTCAGGGCGATACGAACAAATCTTCTGGCTTTCTAATACAGGCTATGAGGATTCCAGATGACACATGCATTCTCAAGTATGGGCCGTACCAACGCGCAATACAATGCCTTCAAGCAATGGGGATCTGTGAAGTCTCTGGAAGTTTTTGTGATGAAGCCAAGTTGTTGCGAAGCTCTAGAGATGACAGCAATATAATGTTGATTGAACATGAGCTTATTATCCAGCAGAACTCCAAGATCGCTGATCTGATCGACGCGTCCGAGAATAACTCCGTTTATCCGGTAACCAAATGATATGGGCATATTACATCGGTGTAATGTTATAACTACACACTTGGCAATGCTTATTGTGAGCTTGTTTCTATTACACCAATCAGCAAAGGTGCCCAACAGCGCTTGCAATCGGTAGCAATCAGCGATAGATTTCACAACGAGGTAGATCTTTAGATCGTCGGCATATACCAGTGTGCATCCGGAACCAAGCAGAATGACTATGTCGTTAAAGTACAAGACGAATAGCAAAGGCTCCAGGTCACTGCCTTGCGGAACACCAGAAGTATTACTGAATGCACGTGAAACTGTGGAATGCAGCTTGACCCGTAAAGTACGGTCTGTTAGATATGAGCTCAACCATGAAGTCAATCTATCAGATATACCGAGTTCAGAGAGCTTGTGCAAGAGTATTCGATGATCTACTGTGTCGAAAGCGGCCTTAATATCTGAGTACACAGCGTCAATTTGAGTTCCAGCTTCTATCTGTGAGATGCAGGTACTAGTAAAATCCATCAAGTTCGTCGCCACAGAACGACCGGGCATAAAACCATGCTGGTCGACTGATATATAGTTTTTGGTGCTGTTCAGAATTATACCACTTACGATGATTTCGAAGAGCTTTGATCCAGTAGACTGGTAATGCCACTGTAGTTCCTTACATCTCGCTTTTCTCCTTTATTAAATACGGGAAGCATATGAGGCTGTTTCCACAGCGTTGGAAACTTCCGTTGCTCAAACTATTTGGTGAAAATTCGACTGAGACGCGGCAAGAGCAGTAGCGCAGCGACAGAAAATAATAGCCGGAACACCATCGGGACCAGGCGAGTAGGAGCTCTTCAATTTCTTTGCACCAGAAATGACCATGTCGGGAGTGATGTCAAAAATGTCCAGATCAACAGCACCATCGGGGACACCTGATGCAGCTATTCCAGCATCAGACTGCGAGGTACATCCACTGGTGAACACAGAAGAAAAATGATCAGCAAATAATTCGCAAGATTCAGTAACAGTTGATGATTCCGTTCCGCCCCAGAATACACTAGAAGGAGTAGAAGATCCTTCCCTCTTAGAGTTTACGAATATCCAAAAGCTTTTTGGATTAGTTCGCAATTTGAATTGTGTCCGCAGTACGTGTGATTTGTAGAGAGAACTATTCAGCCTACGGTATGCATCGCTGGCAAATTTGAAAGCGTGTTTATTCTGTGGTGTTCGTTGCTTACGAAGTAGTCTCTGCTTTGCATTTCGATGCCGTTTCAATCTGTGCAACTCACTATTACTCCAGACAGGGTTTGAAGGAGGTCTAATTCTGGGAAGATTTTAGTTCAGCCAGGTGCAAATAGCATCGCAAAACCGCAATGCCATATCATCCACATCGATCTCGTCTAATAAAGCAGCCCAATCCAGAGACAAAAGGTGATTCACAAGAACATCAAAGTTAATACGACGATAGTTCTGAGGTGCAATTTCGAAACTGACACCTGGAACTTCAACGGGACTTTAGCATGGGTTAATTCTCAGGCCCCTCATCACCCTTCCCTCATGTTGAATTCTATGTTATCCCGATGAAGCCTATTGACAGTGCAAAAATGTCTCTCTCTCTATATTTGGGGGACAGCACTGTCATGTGGAATGAGGTGGGCAAAGTAGAGCAAGCATTGAAGGAATACACACAAGCACGGATAAAAATTTATAAGCCTATCGTTCACTCAATTGCGATAGTATTATCGCTATTCTCCACCCCAGTGGCAACTGCAATGTCTCCCAGCTGGCCTCGAGGAATGATCATTGGTTTAAAAAAGCCAGTTGCGCGCATGTCCCAACTTCAAAATTCAACTGAGGGAGGCTGTAAGAGTCAATAGGATCACTGCACTAGTCCTGAAACTGCACTGTACTTTAACTGCTGGCTGCGAAGTCTGTCGAATATGACACACAAAACAGAACATCAAGTTATTGTTTTTAACTTCATGTGTCTTATCTTTCCTATCAAGACCAAAGAAAATATTTATGCTAATGCTATTGATGTTTGCGTCAGACGGATTACCTGTTTGTAAATTCTAACCAACAATGCATATTACGAATAATTTAACTTGCATTCAAGAGAATTGCCCATTTGAGCCCAAATTTTCCTTTCGTATGCGATAAGCTTTCACGCACTATGATTAAATGATTGAAACCAGTTATATTTAGCAATACGGATCTGATCTTCTTTGTTCCTTTTTTTTCGGAGCGCTTAATCAACAGTCGTCGCGTACTCATCGTACGATTTTAACTTCAGTCAGTTCAAAACAAACAGCAACGTACCTACGTCATTCAATCGGTTGTCATCTTATACTTATTTGCAGAGAATCGATTCACCACACATGACTGCACTGGAGTCGTTCGATGTGGCGCATTGTCGTTGTCGTCCATAGTGATATGATGTTTGTTTACCTGTCAACTGAGTGAGGCGGCTACTGGCGAGGCGCAGTGGCACGTGCGTTATCATATCAGCAGTGCCTACTGTGAACATGAACAAGTAACGCGAAATAATATTATGTAGGTAAATATATTA
This sequence comes from Sabethes cyaneus, assembly GCF_943734655.1. Classification (NCBI taxonomy): domain Eukaryota; kingdom Metazoa; phylum Arthropoda; class Insecta; order Diptera; family Culicidae; genus Sabethes; species Sabethes cyaneus. Next base: position 22,396,020 of record NC_071355.1, read on the forward strand.
CATTGTTGATTGCAAATCAAGCGGATTTCCCGTCGTTGTTAATTGTGTCGGGTTGAGCAGCGCCTTTTTATAATTAAATCCAATCTTGAGAGCATTCTGTTTACAGATGCTGCAAGTTTGTAACTTGTAGTTTTATTGTCGTTGTTTTTTCGATTTTGAAAAGGGATCGTTTCGGTGAATATGAACATATCGAAAATCGTCTCAATGCTATCTGCCCCCGCTAGCATCATCGAAAGGATCGAACTATGCGGAAGCCCTCGAGCGATGAGCAAGCACCATTTATGTACATTTCGCTGATATTAGTCCTGCAGCAGCAGCAGCAGCAGCAGCGTCAGCAAAGCATCGACCACAGCAAAAAGACGACCTGAAGCTGGCTGAGCATCTGATTTGCCTAGGTATATAAGCGTGCGCCAAGATCAAGGTCAGCCGGCATTTTTCTCGTTCAAATATTGAATTGATTGTTCAAACTTGTTTTCGACTGCTGCTAGTGTGGCTAGTGGCGGCCGCCCTCATCCTACCTGCTGCCTGCCACCGACCAGTGGTGGTCTTCCCCCCTATCGACAACGACGACTATCGTTGGCCATTGCTTTCCATCAAATCCAGCGCCCGATCGACTCTTCCTCGTTGTTGTTGATCGGTGTTATCGCCGCATGGAATCGAACCCTGTCGCCGCACCGCACCGGTCGGTGGTGCGACGAGAGTTAACCGCGAATTTAAATTTTATGGAAATCGACGTATTTTTTGTTGTTGTTTTTTTATTGTTGCCAGATGAACCTGTTCTCTTAACGCCGCCGCCGTCGCCGCCACCGATAACGATGCGAGTGGTTGTCGGATGAGGTCAGTTGGACGCCTTTTCGTTTCGCATATATCACTTGAAGGAAGCAGGTCTCTCAGTTCATCCAGTAATGTGATCTGTCGTTTCTACTGACACTATTTCAAGTATTTTTAACAGAGAATTTTTTACACGTAGCTTTGTTTGAGTTACGAATTTTTAACACTTCCGGAATCAATGTGACAAACTGTATTCCAAATTTACCTTGCCGTTAGAAAAGGTCTGATCCCAGCTTAGCGGAAATTGGCTTGCCATTTTTATTGCTTTGATTCTGAGCTGCTGAAGGACGTTCAGCAGAAGATGATAAATGGTGCTGACCCAGGCGCCAAGCATTTCGGATGCAGAGCTGTGTGACAATTAGCACCAAGGTGACGATGCGAAGTGGCGATTTTTGTTTTGACCAAAAAAATCTACAGTTTTATGACCTATGATGAATTGGGCATTCGCAAACATATGCTGAGCGATTTTGTTTCGAACAACACACGCGCGTTAGCGAAAGATCACGATGCGCGACACCGTCTAGGGACGCTAATTGGAATCGGTGCCAGACGCTGGCAATCAAACACACAACAACCATTCATTATTTGTGCGACTACTAGCAGCAGTTAGTACTGATAAAATTGAACGCTGGGTAACCTATAGTTGTCATCAATGTCAAGGATATGATCTAAGGTACTGACCTGTTCGAATGTTGGAATTCCTCGGATAGATGGCCAGTCGTCCGATGGTAAGACTGCTTCTCACGCTGCGCATTTCGATTGAAGCTCGTTAATCCTGTTGACCTTTGTCTATATTTCACTCGTCTCACAATGTAAATTCACTCTCACTTTGAATCACTATGATTTATTTCTTAAAAAATTCGATCAACTATAGAAAGCCGTTCTGTTTCCAAATGCACAATTAATTTCTGAAAAAAACAATAAAAAGGAATCCAATATTAGTTGAACACGTATAAATGTTGGAACCATTGATTCAAAAGAAAAAACTATTATTGGCTAATGGCGTTCTTCTGAAGGCAAAATCACCTTCCCGCACTAAAATAAAACTAGCTTATGTCGTAGTTCTCTGCTTGTTCACTATAGTAGTTACGTCAGCTCCTTCTCTCGATCAAGCTAAAGGTAAACATATGAAATCTCAGCTCAACCCGCGCACCAGCCGGCCGAATGGATTGGAGGAAAGTTTGGTCTGGTAAACTATAGAAGAAAAAAATCGTGTGTAAAACTTGTTCGCTACAATTTTTCGTAATTTTTTTGAACCCTCTAGTCACCATCATCGCGCGGTAGCGCGAGAGTAATTCGACATTCAATTCTACGCTATAGAGGCCTAGCACTAGTTCATAATTTTTCACACGTTCACTTTCGATTGCTTAGAAAGCACCGTCAACAATTACGACTTTTCGTATATGGTACTGTTATTGTGAACAGTGCAATGCACTACACTTCTGTATGTTTTCGTTCTATCTCTTGTTTTATTTTCCTGAATTAAACTCGTACCACGATACTGTACCACGATTTTCCGAACCGTCCGTCCGTCCGACTTGACGGTTGAAGCACGTTTACTCACTCACTGTGTGGAGTGGACAGCATCGCCGTCATCGCACAGCGAGCCAGCCAGCCAGCCAACTAGAAGTTGGCTTGTTTCTCCCGTGAGTAGGTACATTCACCATGAAGCGCCAACACAGAGGTAGAATTTGAAAAATAAAAATATAAATAAACCCCAGCGAGATGGGATATGAAGAAAAGGAATAAATTCACTCTGAAAATCATTGCATTGGGTAGTTTATAAACTCAGAACGAGTTCTAATATAAGCACTAATTTATAAAAAACATCTTTTTGAGTCTAAACGCAAGTGTTTTCAATATGTAACTATATCGATCAAATAATGTTCGTCCGTGACTTATGTAAATTTTATTTAACTCGAACAGGAAACGCCATAAAAGATACCGGAACTCGAATTCGAAGTCACAGTATAGTATATTATCATATTTTTGTATGGAAAATTCACACTGGATATTGGACAATGTGTGTTTATTGGGGCGATCCGAGTAATGTCTACAGAAAGACATACGATACAATATCGTCAAAATAAATGAATGACGTTAAGCTGCTTCTTTCAGATTAATTTTCAAAACACGTCTGAACCTTCTTTTTCAAACTTAACTTTTTCAAGCGAATGTTTCATGGCGCTAATGGCTGTTTGAAATAACGACAATTTGAAACAATTTGAAAGTACGATTTATTGATGTTATAATGCGATGAATCGCTTTGCAATTATTATTCAATTTTGATCTATCTCCAATCAATCACTGGCGTGCCCAGCTTGGATGTTAAATTTCAAGTTTTTTTTAGCGAGTTGATGGGCTGCAGAGCGTATTGCTAATTGGTTCTCGGCCCGACTCGCGAGTTAACCATACAAACTAAGCCAGCCGAACTAACCATAGCGAGTCAATTGAACGCCGCTCCTCGGACCAAGAGGACTTAATTTGACTGAGTTTAGCTCGAGATTTTTCTACCGCGCATCATTCATTTCCCATAGCGTGATGATTCTGTTCACTCTTGTCCTATAATATTTACAAAAAACCGTAATACAAAATATGTTTTAATTCAAAAATCGTCACAAAATAGACCGTGTTGATTCAAAGTCGTCGAAAAACCGCTCAAATTCAAAAATCCCAGAAAAAACCGCGTCAATTCAATGATGCAAACAAACCGCGTTAATTCAAAAATGGTCATAAAAAATGTGTTAACTCCAAAATTGTCATAAGAACCCGCGCTAATTCGAAAATCGTAAAAAAGGGTATAAAGAGGCTTGAGATGTAAGTATGAGACAAACCTAGATATTCGAAAATTTTCTTGTAAAGCCAGTACCACGAAAATGAAGATCACATTTTTTTATAAATCTATACCTATAAAAATGGATTTCGGTCTGCCCTATGTTCCTTATAGAATCGAAAACTACTGAACCGATCAGCGTAAAAATTTGCATATAGGGGTTTTTGGGGCCAGGAAAGGTTCTTATGATGGTTAGAGACCCCATCTCCCACTAAGAGGGGGGGCTCCCATACAAATGAAACACAAATTTCTGCATAACTCGAAAATTAATCAAGCAAATGGAACAAAATTTTACATGTGGGTTTTTTTGGAGACAAAATTTTTTCTATGGTGAATTGAGACCCCTCCCCACTATAGAAGCGGGGGCTCCTATACAAATGAAATACAAATTTCCTCATAACTCGAGAACTAACCAAGCAAATGGAACCAAATTTAGCATGCGGGTGTTTTTTCTATGGTGAATTGGGGCCAGGGAAGATTCTTATGATGGTTAGAGACCCCTCCTCCCACTAAGAGGGGGGGCTCCCATACAAATGAAACACAAATTTCTGCATAACTCCAGAACTAATCAAGCAAATGGAACAAAACTTTACATGTGGGTGTTTTTGGAGACAAGAATTTTTTATATGATGAATTGAGACCCCTCCCCACTTTAGGAGGGGGGCTCCTATACAAATTTGTTTATTTATTTGTTAAAAAAGTCAACAGATTTCTGGATCCTAATCTATACCTATAAAAAAGTATTTCTGTCTGTCTGTCTGTCCCTATGTTCCTTATAGAATCGAAAACTACTAAACTGATCGGCGTGAAAATTTGCATGTAGGGGCTTTTGGGGTTATGGAAGATTCTCTAGATGGCAAAAGACCCCTCCCCCCACTAAGAGGGGGGGCTCCCATACAAATCTATGCCTATAAAAATGGATTTCTGTCTGATTTATGTTCCTTATAGAATCGAAAACTACTGAACCGATCGGCGTGAAAATTTGAATAAAGCGAATGAACCTCCGCTGTACTGCCTCGATTCGGGTGACGCCGTTTTGATAATACGGGCACCATACGGGTGCGCAGTATTCAAGATTAGAACGAACTAACGCACAGTAGAGTGATTTCAAGCAGTATATATCATTGAAGTTTTTGGCGATACGCATGATGAATCCCAAATTCCTGCAAGTCTTGAGTCTTGTCGACAACGAAGGAAACGTGTTGTTTTGTTTGAAGGTCAGTTTGTAGTCGAGTAGTACACCGAGATCTATGACACAATCTACACGTCGTAAAGATATGCTTGACAGTCGGTATTCGAAGATTATCGGATTCAGCTTTCTGGAGAACGTAATCACTTCACACTTATCGGGGTTCAATGTTAGACGAATGTTTTTACACTATTTGGCAAATATCGACAGCTGGACCTGGAGTGCGAGAGTATCAGACGAGTCATTTACTTTTGCGAACAGTTTTAAATCGTTGGCAAACGCAAGCCGAGGACTTTTGAGCGTTATGTTATCGTCGTTAAAATAGATAAGGAATACCAAAGGACCAAGATGGCTACCTTGCGGAATTCCCGAGACGGCGGTGAAAACCTGCGAAATGGACCCGTCGAGATACATTGACGAGACGATTCGACAGATACGATTTAAACCACTGGAACAGCGGCCCTCCAATGCCGAGTTAATCCAGTTTAGCGATAGCGATTTGATGATTCAGCTTATCAAAGGCAGCAGAGAGGTCCGTGTAGATGACGTCTGTCTGAGAACGGTCGTCGAAGCAGACGACGGATTGGGGCTACCAAGGCTTCAATACAGTTCTTCAAAAAAATTGGAGATATGCCGTCCGGTCCACCGGAGGAAGAGCTTTTTAACTCGTCACTCGACACATTCCGGCGTGACGTTACAACGTTTTGACATTTCTTTGCACAGTATTTGTGTTTCAGCTAAGCAAATCGTTGAGAAACCCCCAAATATTATTATATATTTGGAAAGAGCATAAAATTTCCTATTAAAAATAAACAAATTAATAGCATTTGCCTTACTTAGATTGTTTTGAAAAGCAAATATGTAGCGTGACGTTACAACGCGCCAGAAATTCGTCTTTTGGTTCTTCTGTTAAAAAATATGAAAATTCTGCTCTCTTTCAAATTTTTTCTAAAGACTTTCTTCTATGATTTGATAAGAGATGAATACTGAACAACTTGCTATGTTCAGAATTCCGATAATTAGTCAAGTTAATTTTTAAACAGATTTTACTTTTCGTGACGTTACAACGCTCTGCTCTACACAGAGAGGGTCGTAGCTCCGTTGTAACGTCACGAAAAATCTGTTCAGTTAATATTCGTTAATTATCGCTGTTGCTGCCTTCTGTACATAAGGGATAATCCAAAACCGTGTTGTTAATTTGTCTTTTCACTACTTTGCCTACGTAATTGTGGGGTTCTTCACAAATTACGTCGCGCAGCGGGAGGGATTCTAAGAAAGTGAGACATAAGTAATAGCATCGAAACCTTAAAACATAGCATAATAGTTGCTTCAGAAAAGTTTCTTCATTTAAAAAGCACTTTCTAGTGGTGAAAAAATATTCGGACATTAGGGTGTCCTCAAGCAGATACAAAAAGTATTTTCTCTATTTCTCTAAGTCAGAAATGATTGCTGTCTACAGAAAATTTATAGAAAACTAATTTTAAGAAACTTTGTTGAATGCTAGAGATTTATATTTTTTACCTGAAAAAAGTTATAGAGCCAAGCTCTTAGGGACACCCTTAAAAATATTTTTTTAATATTTTTAAGCTTAGACAGCTTAGAGTATAATGTGGAAAATCTAAAGAAAAGTTATTATGAAGACAACCGTAGGTGAACATGTATAAATAAAAGAAACAAGAGATAGCTCCTAAAGGAAAAAAGATAGATCTCTACTATCTTCGACGAATATGTGCAGGTTAATTCTATTACCAATTTCTTAGAACATCTAAAAGGCGTACGAAGCGTTATTAAAGAGCTAGATAAAAAAAAACTATTTTTAAGGTGGCCCTAAGAGTTTGGCTCTATAACTTTTTTCATGTAAGAAATATAAATCTTCAGTATTCAACGAAGTTTCTTGAAATTAGTTTTTCAACAAATTTTCGGTAGACAGCAATCATTTCTGACTTAAAATAGAGAAAATATTTTTTGTATCTGCTTAGGGACACCCTAATGTCCGAATATTTTTAATCACTAGAAAGTGCTTTTTAAATGAAGAAACTTTTCTGAAGCTACTACTATGCTATGTCTTAAGGTGTCGATGCTATTACTTATGTCTCACATGTTTTGAATCCGTCCGGCTGCCCGCCGTGACGTTACAACGCGAGCTTCAATCAGTTGTAACTTACACACTTAAAATAAAGTACCGAAGTCGGCAAAATTTTGCCGAGATTTGGACAGCCGAGCGTTCGGTAAATTTTTTTATGATGCCAAACGTTAGTAAAGATCCGTAAACGTCGATTTGCAAAACCAAAATTTTCACCGAACGCTCGGCTGTCCAAATCTCGGCAAATTTTGCCGAGTTTTTTAAGTGTGTAGGTTCTACTTACCTTATCTTCATTCTTTAGGTACCATTTTAAAGGTATTTTTGAGTACAAAGAGAATACGGATCATTAGATTGTTCGAATTTGTACTTTTCTGCGAAAGCGGAAAACTACACTTTTTTCGTAACATTACACGCAAAAAAATGGCCCTATTTCATCCACTTGAAATACAAAATAACTGCAAAATTGCATCCAAACTATTTTTGTAATGGATTCAGCATATATTCCTTTGTAAGTTGGTCGAAAACAAGTACTATTATAAAATATTTTAGCGCACTGTAGCAGCATTTTTACAAATATCGCGAAAAATCATTTATTTCTTGTAAATTTCATTTATTTTCGACACACGTTTTAAATAACTTCCGAAAATGCTAGAATACCAGTTAGGGCAGTTTTGAAAGGTTCAAACATTACCCAATCATGAAAAAATATTTAACAATGCTAAAAGCAACTTTTATAAAATGTCTGGTTGGTATACCGGCCCGCGGAATGTGTCAAATACAAATATACTCATAACTCGAAAACTAATTAATCAAATGGAACCAAATTTAGCATGTGGGTGTTTTTGTAGGCAATTTTTTTCTATGGTAAATAGAGACCCCTCCCCTTTTTAACTGCACGTTAAATTTTATGTCCGACGTCAAACTTAATTTTAAGTCACATCTCATTTTCAACTTCAAGTCCAATTTTAAGTCTAAATTTAGTTCCAATTTAGTGTCCCATTTTAAGTCCAAATTCAAATTTCGTGTTCAATTGAGTCATTTTTAAGTCCGATTTCACGTCCAATTTAATTCCGATTTCCCCTTCGATTTCAAATGTAATTGCAGATTTTCAAATGCAGTTTTAAGACCAATTGAGGTCCAACTTTAAATCCAGTTTAGTGTCCCGTTTAAAATCCAAATTCAATTCCGATTTGATATCCAATTTTAGACCTGATTTGAAGTGATTTCAAGTGCGATTTCAAACCCAATTTCAAGTGTAATTTCAGAACCAATTTTAAGTTCAATGTAGTGTCCCGTTTTAAAACCTAATTCAAATCCAATTTGATTCCATTTTCAATTCTGATTTGAAATCTAATTTTAAGTGCATTTTCAAACCTAATTATATAACTAACTAGCTGATTACCCGATTTTACTCGAGGCCCCTTTGCCTCTCAATCACTTGCACATCTGTTATTGTAACAAAAATTCTCATAATGCAAAAAACAAAACCCTTTTTTCATTCTAATGTGTCTACTCTCTTTGTCAGGTTCCCTCATTTTGTCCCCCAACCACTTGTAAATCTGACTTCTTCTCGGTAATTCCTATAAATCGACAAAAAACCGTTTTTGATCCTTCCCTTTGTTAATGGCCACCCTATCCCCATTTTCAGAAATCCAGCAACTTGTACAACTACTATCATTCCAAAGAGAAACGCGTCCCTTTACCCATTTGAACCTTTCTTTCCCCTTGTAAGAGACCATCTCCCTCTTCTGTCACGTAGCTTATGTCAAGTGTGCCAAGTTTCATGAGTAACCATCCAGACGTTTCGGTCGGAGTTAGGACCTCCCCCCCTGTTATGAACCCCCTTCCCTGTTGTCAACCCCTTCAATTCTGATTCGCTTATATCAAGGAACATGTATGCCAAGTTTGGTGAAGAATCGTCCAGGCATTTCGGAGTTATGACCTCCCCCCTATTACGATCACCCCCCCCCATCTTATCAACCACCAGTGCTGATTCCCTTATATCAAGGAAAATTTTCACGCCGATCGGTTCAGTAGTTTTCGATTTTATAAGGAACATCCCGACAGACAGACAGAAATCCATTTTTATAGGTATAGATTTCAAATGTGTGTTTAAGTTAAATTTCGGGTCTGATTAAATCTCCCACTTTAAGTCGAATTTCGAGTTCATCCAATTTTACCTCCAATCTCGAGTGCAATTCCAGAATTTCAAGTACAATTTCAAATCCATTTGAGCTTTAATTTTAAGTCTACTTTAGTGTCCCATTTTAAGACTAAATTCATATTTAATTCCAATTTCGATTCCGATGTGAAATCAAATTTCAAGCCTATTTTCAAGTGCAATTTCAGGCCCAATTTCAAGTCAAATTTAGTGTCCCATTTTAAACCTAATTCAAATTCAATCCATTTCCGGTTTCAACTCTGATTTGAAATCCAATTTCAGGCATAATTTCAAACAGAGATTAAAATCTAATTTTAAGTGTGTTTTTAAGTTATATTTTATTGTTCAATCGAATCCATTTGAAGTCCACTTGAGTGTCATATTTTTAGCCTAAATTCATATTTAATTCCAATTTCAATTCCAATTCGAAATTTAGTGTTTTGCTTTAGGTCTTAATTTGAATCTAATTTCGTTTTAACAGTTTCAACTCCGAAATACAATTTCAAGTTCAATTTCATGTGTAATTTTGTATTCCATTGAATGTCCCATTTTAAATCCAATTGATTCCAATTTCACCTCGGTTTTAAAGCCCAATTTCTAACTTTAAGTAGAATTGGAATTCAATTTTGTATCCATATGGAAGTGCAACTTTACATCTGATATCAAATCCAATTTTATGCCACAGTCCAAATTCCAGTTTAATTTAATTCCAATTTATGACCGACTTAAAGTCCTATTTCAAATCTATTTTTCCAAGTGAAAGATATAGTTTTATGTTCTAATTTTGAGTGTTTTCAAACAAAACATCAAGAATTATAATTCCAGTTAGAAAACGAACTTATACATGAACAAGTTCGAATTCAAACTTCAAATTAAAATTATCTAATCTAATATCAAGTCAAATTTGAATTTTAACTAAAATAGTAACTGAGTAACATTTTACGCCTTCTCCATAATTTTTTTTGTGAAAAGCTCTTCATTGTGGAACTCAAAAGCCCGGAGTTTTGGACATCATCGGGAAGTATTTATGTAATAAGTTAATTAATTGCGTAAGAAAAATCTTACGAGTAGTTTATAGTTTTCAAGCCAAATATGCTTTTGAAAAGTCGGTGCCCCACCTTCTGTTAATAGGTAGTATAAATGAAACAATTTGCTTTGCTTCTCCCGTGTGTATCTAATAGGAGAAGTAAAGCAAACTCTTTTATTCTTACGCCTGGGAACGCCGGTGCAACCAATTGCATTCATTCAACTAATATAAAGCAATTCAAAAATAAATAATTCTTTCGATAGATCCCTTTAAAACATTAATAAACTCTTTCTTGGTGCATACCTTGGAAGCTACAGTGACGCCATTGTCGTTGTACCACTGCACAATGGAGATTTTATGAAGACAAAAACTGTTCATCTCATAAAGATATCCAAAAATTGTTAGGCTAGATCATTTGATATCAAAAGAAAGACATTTTCATAAGGTGGTGCTTGTTTACGGCATGAGCGTTTACCTAGCAGTTTTAGCCGAATGAAAGATTGTTTTTCGCAATAAAGGAATATAAAATTTAAAATCTCCAGATTCCCACGGGATAAAATTTACCACTTTTCGTCATTAGGAGGCGATTTTTATGAGGAATCTAATATCAGGGTATTTGCTTACGGCAGTTTTTTTACATTATCACTGTGACCAGTATTTTGTTCTTTTGTGATTTCGTCCAGATTTTTTTTGTAATCTCCTCTTTGTTCTTTTTACTAATTGTTCGTTGGCTAAGCTGCGTCACTAAGCCACTGGGTCCGCCTCTTTTTCATTGTCTTGGCAGATTCCAGTCGGGTGTAGCTCTGCAGGCCTCGTTGGCTCCTTTCCTCAAGGGAAGGTGTGTCCGATCCACTTCCACCTACGTTCTCGAATTTCTGTCGCCGTCAGCCGTTGATGACATAGACCACTGGTGCCGAGACATAGGCATGGTACGGGCCAAATCAGATTACCCCATGATTGCCGCGGGTCGCAGGGACGTCTGGCCATTCCTGAGCATAAATCACGTATCACCACAGGAATCACCACAGGATTTAAACCGGAAAGCATTCAGATGCACGACATGCACGAAGCATTACGACTAAGCTGAGTGACCCCTTTATTAGAAAAATATTTACTCAAAAATGCATCATCCCGCGGGCCGCACGAATCATCTTGAAGGGTCGTATGCAGGCCGTGGTTTTAGCAATGAACGTGATCTGGTATGAGGTTTGTCATAATCTGTACAAATCGCGACAAAGTATTTGTCGCTTAAAAGTAGTAAAGTAGTAAAAGTAGTAAAAATGAATCAGAATCTGATCGCTCCTATGTTCTTGATCGCCCCATTCCGACTTGAGATGAACTGAAAATTCATAATTTATTACCCATTTTTGTCTGCAAAATGTTTTTTAAAAGTTCATAAATTTTTAACGAATGAACCGATTTTTCTAGAGAGTTGAAACTTGTTTGTATAGCATAGAATCGATAAATTCTAAAAAAAATATAAGTGCTTAAAAGTAAAACCAAAATATCACATCATCACACAGTAGGTAACCAACCTCCATTGGTTGACTTTCCCCGCCGTTGTACAAGATATTCAAATGACATATTTTCTGTTTATAGAACGTATAGTGAACTTGTTCCAATTAATTTTTTTTATACGACTCTAAATATGGGCGCAAATTACGAACACAACAAACCTATCTCCTATAATGCGACGTAGCGCCAACGCTGATTGAAACTTCAATTAGAGGTAAACCATGTAATGCTAATGCTTATCAGTGGACTGGACATCCTTTGTGGTGTTAGTTCCGTACACGCTCGCTATAGCTTTTACTCTATCAGCTGACAGCGCGGTGGTAGGTATTGCATCAGTTCTATCAGATTATTTCAAGAAACGTTGACGTAGACATAACTGCGTATCAGTTATGAACAAAACAATTGAATTACCTACTGGACTCAGCTGTTATTGAAATAACTTATTAAGTAGAATTATCCAATAAAACTGCCAACACCAAAACAAAAAAAAAACGGTATGCATTCATATGGGCTGTATAAGAACTTGACTCAGGACTACTATTATTTTCTGAATTGGTCTGGATGAATTGGAATCGAACTGATCTACCCACGAAAGATTGCCCTAAATCATATCCTTAAGACACAGCTGAGTCAAATCAAAACCCAACAGAACAAACTAACGAAAGTCCAATATCATAATCTCAAGCGATGGGATTGAAAATAGCCCAACCTTCTCGTGATTCACCAATTAGAGAAGTTGAAGTCAAGAAGTACAATCTGGAGGAGGCATTATATTTAGGCAATATATTTAGAGAAAACTCCATTGAGTAAATTTCAATTCGCATATCAGAGCAACAAATCTACAGTAGATGCATTAAACATGTTAGTTGGCAAGCTAGAGAATTCTATTGATACAAAAGAAATGTCACTGACTGCCTTCCTCGATATAGAGGGAGCTTTTGATAACACTTCTCATAGATCAATGCAAGAAACTGTTGGCAACTATACAACAAATTTCATAAAGGTAATGCTGGTAATTCGCGATATTACTTCCTTGCTTGGAAACACAACCCAATCGATGAAAACAACAAAAGGCTGTCCCGGAAAGGGCTGTCGGTATCGGGCATTTTTAGTGAAAACCGAACGGCTCTAAGCGCATCAGAATTTTTTCTTTTATTTCTTCAAATTTATAGTAGGGAAAACCGCTTTTAACTATTTTCAAAAATTCCGCTATTCTAGCTTCCAGCATAATAAATGCTCGGTCTCTTACAGTCACGAATTTTTCTACTATTCCCAAACTACAACTCAGTTATCAATCACACTATTCGAGGATAAAAGTTTGAATGAAATAAATGAAGCTGACTTTCTCTTACATGAAGTAACTTGTTTCATTTGTTGAACAGAACGTTTTAAGAAAGCTTCAGCTGAAGTTAGTGACTGTTTCAAAGGACGACCACTGACAGTCAGGCACGATTTGTCGATGTGAGTAAATTAATTAACTAAGTTGCTGGCCTTCTTCTGAATATTTGATAGAAAAATACAAATGAAACTTAAAAACCGGTCGTCATGATGAAGTGAAAACCATTTAATTGACGCTGATTGAAGCTACTTTTAAAATGTAGCGGCGCTGCTTCAGTTGAAACTGAAGCTTCATTACTTCATTGTCAAGTGACGTTGCCGAGTTCTGATCTTGTTTCCTAAATTCATTATTTGAGTGCTTCGACTAATTTGGTGGCTTTTAAATATCAATTTGTTTAAAAATAAATCGAAACGCGACGTCTGGCTCATAAACATTTTTACAGCAAAGCTGCAAAAAATGCCTTAAACGGGTTCAAGAGCTATAATCCTTTGAGTTATAGTTTCACCCTTTTCATTAGTAGTAGCCGAAGAATCTCGTCAGCAATAACAGCAAGTTGTTTTTCTTTGAGTTTTACAATATACTCTAAAGCTTAGTTCTTCTTCGAATAACGAATAAGGAGTTTGAAAAACTGGGATATTAGAACATACCGAAAATACCGGTTTTTTGCCTTTCCAAAACCGGTAATTTGGTATACAAAAATTGATCGGTATTACCGGTCTCGGTACTACCGATTAGACAGCCCTAGTCCCCAAGCAGGAGTTCTTTCTTCACTATTGTGGTTGCTAGTTGTGGACGATAAAAACTAAAAACATTAACTGAAAAACTTTGGGGTGGTGGGATTCACTGACGACGTTGCAGTGAGAGGTAAATACGATGATGTGATTTTTAATAGGATACAGGCCTAAACGTAAATCCCTCAAATATAGGTCCGTTCACTCGTAAGAAGTATACTATGCAGAAGTCAAATACTTAGGCGTCATCTATTAATATAAGAGGCTTATGTCTGTACCGAAAACCAGGTCTCTGACAGGACGTCATAAGGGGCTTATCGGTAACTAAAAACAGGTCTCTGACAGGACGTCATGCTTTCGTAGCAATGGGTTGTATTCTCAGTCACCCCATTGGTCAACTGCTGGACTACTCGATTGCTCAACTGGTTGACTAGACTGCTCGACTGGACTGGTCGATTAGACTGCTCGAATTGATTGCTTAACTGAACTGCTCGACTAAACTATTCGATTCTACTGCTCGACTCAACTGCTTGATTGGACAGATCGACTTGACTGAACCGCTCGATTTCACTGCTCGAGTGGATTACTCGACTTAACTACTCGATTCGACTGCTTCACCACACATTTGCTTGACTTACTACTCGACCAGACTGCTCGACTCAACTGTACAATTGAAGTGCTCGACTGGACTGCTTGACTGGACAGCATGATTCATCTGCTCGAATCAGCTGTTCGATTCGACGCTCGACTCAACTGCTCGATCCAACTGCTTGATTCAACTGCTCGATTGGACTACTCGACTCGACTGTTTGATTCAACAGCTCGACTGTACTACTCAACTGAACTGCTCGACTCAACTGTTTGATTTAACTGTTCGACTGAACCGCTTGAACCGACTGCTCGATAAGATTGCTTGACTAAACTGTTCAATTCGAGTGCTCGACTCAACTGCTCGACTAGACTACTCGGCTTTACTGCTCGATTAAACTGGTTAACTTGACTGCTCGGTTCAACTGCCCAACTCGACTGCTAGACTCAACTGCTCGGCTGGATTGCTGGACTGAACAGCTAGATTTAACTGCTCGACTAGACTGCTCGATTTTACTGCTCGACTCAACTGTTTGACTACTGTGTTGTTTGAATCGACAGCTCGACTTAACTGCTCGATGCAACTGCTAGACTGGACTACTCGACTCAACTGCTCGACTGGACTGCCTGACTGAACAGCTTGATTTAACTGCTCGACTAGACTGCTCGATTTGACTGCTCAACTAGATTGTTCGACTCTACTGCTCGACCCAACTGCTTGACTCGATTGTTTGATTCGACTGCTCGACTCACAACCTACTCAACTCGATTGCTTGTCGCAATACCATATGGTCGGTGTGTTAAATCAGACCAGATCAAGTCGCAAAATTTTAAAAAATGAATTAATGATAGGAAACGATCAAGAATTTTCTAAGCAACATTTTACTCTAATCAGACTACTTAAACGTTGCAAACAGCCAGATTTTTTTTTATTCAATCTAGTTTATTGATACGGCTCAGATGCGGAGCCAAATATTTGGAGTAGGGAAATAGGAATACGTATAGTTTTGAGGAAGATATATATAAGGGACATATAGGGAAGGTCTAAACTCGCTAAGATGTCACAAACAGAAACATCAGATTGTCTATTTCCAGCCCGAAGGGAATCTTTAAGTTTGGACCTAGCGGCATGATGCATCGGACATAGCCAAACGACATGTTCGATGTCGTGATAACCCTCACCAGAAGCACAAAGATTACTTTCTGAGAGTCCAATACGACGTAGATGTGCCTCAAACCAACAGTGATTTGACATAAGCCGAGACATTATACAAATAAAATCACGACTTACATCCAAATCTCCGAACCACTGTTTAGTCGATACTTTAGGAATAATAGAATGTAACCATCTTCCTAGATCATCAATGTCCCAAGAATTTTGCCAATTGATTAATGTTCTCTGACGCAAGGAAGCAAAAAATTCATTAAAGGCAATAGGTCTCTCATAAATTTCACCGCTCATTGCACCCAACTTAGTTAATGTATCAGGTTTCTCATTCTGAATTGCAGCTAATTCAGCGATGTAAACAGAGGCAGGATTATTGAGTTTGTAAGAAGCGGTGAAATTAACGTTGAAGACACCAAAGCCAGTGGATCCATCCAGAAGTGATCCATCTGTGTAAAACATGTTAACCCAAGCAACAATGTGAGTTTTATTGTACTCTTATGGCGGTCTTCACGACCAATTTTGGTCTTAAATTCCATCATAAAAGTGTAATAAAACCCAAATTGTTACTTGGGAATGCTGTTGATATTTTGGAATTTGTTGCAAAATATTTGTGGGATTTGCAGCATGCGTAAATGATTGGGAATACTACGAGTATCTTCCAGCATCGACGTGTCGAAAAATACAGTAGAATCGTAAATATTTGGCAAGTTCGCGGAATTCGAAGAGTATGTAGGATTAATATTTTGAGTCATGTGATTGTAATAAATAGTCATAAAACGAGTTTGAGGCTGAAGCTCGAGTAGTCTTTCAAAATTTTCAATTACCAATGGATTCAAAACTTCGCATTTAATTAGAATACGAGAGGCAAGATTCCAAAAGCGGTCTTTTAATGGGAGAAGCCCTGCTAATACTTCTAAACTCATGGTGTGGGTTGAGTGCATACATCCTAAGGCGATACGTAAACAACGATACTGTATCCGCTCAAGTTTAATGATGTGGATGTTTGCAGCGGAGCGAAAACAGAAACGACCATATTCTAACACAGATAATATCGCTCATTTGTAAAGTTTGATGAGGTCTCCTGGATGAGCTCCCCACCATGTTCCGGTTATTGTACGAAGGAAATTGATTCTCTGGTGACATTTCTTAATCAAATACCTTATATGACATTTCCAAAGGCATTTTGAGTCAAGCCAAAGACCAAGATATTTATGTACTAAAACCTGAGAAAGCATTTTATTCATCAGTTGAAGTTGTAACTGAGCTGGTTCACGTTTTCTATAAAATACTAATAATTCAGTTTTTTTCTGCAGAAAACTCGATACCTAACTGTGAAGACCAAGTTCATAAATTGGCTAAAGAATCTTGCAATGGTCTTTGTAAATCGCTGGCTGTAGGACCGGTAGTGGAAACTACAGTATCGTCTGCAAATTGTCTTATTGTACATGAGTTTGTAAAATTATAAAGTAGAGGGGTTAAGCACGAGCCCTGCGGAAGACCCATGTAACTAATTCGACACGTTGACAAATCTCCATATGAGAAATGCATGTGTTTTTCGGATAATAAATTGTATAAAAAATTGTTTAAAATTGGGGAAAATCCTTGTTGGTGAAGTTTATCCGTAAGAAAGTCGATTGAAACTGAATGGAAGGCCCCTTTAATATCTAAGAACACTGATGCCATTTGTCCTTTGCGAGCATAAGCTAGCTGAAACTCTGTTGAATGTAATGCAAGGCAATCAAGTGTTCCTTTGGCTCTGCGGAATCCGAATTGGGTATGGGATAATAAATCATTTGACTCTATCCAATGATTTAAACGCCTTAGAATCATTTTTTCTACCAATTCTCAAATGCACGATAGCATTGCAATCGGTCGAGCAAACAGCCAGATGTTTTTATTCAGGTGTACGGATTTTGAATCAGACATGGAAAAGTGTACGGGTTTCGAATCAAGAGCTGCACATTTTGTCCTCCATTTTTTACAACTAGGACTAATTTTAGCGTCCTGTGATTCCAAACAATGTTTAAATAAGCAACAAGCTGTCAAAAGAAAGTGAGATGAATTGCACATTACAATTCCATAATTTTATATTGACTATTTTAAATAGTCTAGTTCTTAGGTGTACGGATTTCGATACGGCACGGTACCTTCGCTACCTTCCTGTAAAACGTATTCCTAAGTAAAAAAACGTGTTATTTTCAGTGCACTAAGTTTGCTGTTTTTATTCCGAAGTATGATAAAGGTTACTTAAATGACGCGGTGGATATTTTTTTGGTGATGGGGAAACCCAAAAAATGCATTATAATTGTTCTGGATTATCTTTTAATCTACAAGAATCAAAAGTAGCACGACCAGCTGATACTATAATACTATCTTGTCTGAAATATGTGTATCGAACAAGGATGTCGTGTTGCGTGGATATGTTCATTTTATCGGTATTAAATTAAATTTAGCAAGCGCGTTTTTTCTCTACAATGGTTTTTAGCCGGTGGCTTGGCTATGCTCCGATGTCGTCATTACGATGTGCCTTAAAACTCAGGCTAACAGTTCAGGAATGGGTTTTGAAATAAGTAAACAAAAAAAAACATATAATTCTATACGTTGATGAAAAAATGATGCAATATTTTTGTTAACAGCTGTTAACAGCAGCCTTATTTTGACCACACTTACACATTGAACAAACCACCAACACAAGCACTGTCACAAAGATCAATGATCTTGCTGGCGTTTATTTCACACACATTTTGTTACTCATACATACTTAAGACAATAGTGCTAGGCACACTGTTGTAAGCAACCAAAAACTGACGTTATCACAACTTGCAAAATTGTCGTCAAAACCGGGAAGGTACTGTAATTTTTTTTTTTTTTGAAACTAATGATATTTAATCAAATTGTATTAGAAATTGGCTTCATTCAAGTTTTCTATTTTTAAGCAGAACTTAGAATGAATCAAGTCAAGCCAACATCAGTTTTTCAATCAAAAATCATTTCAATTACGTAACGAGTCTCAGTAACCTATTAACTCGAAACGAAGCGCAACAAGATTTTTGCAAATTTAGCCAATAATTAGACCTCCAAACCAGTACAAACCTGTGCCAACAAACTTCACAAAACGTTGTTTACAAATAAAATACGCAAGAAAAAACATCGGAAAGTTTCCGCCCTTGCTGCCAGGCACGGCGCACGGGCACGGGCACGAAGACTGCGCGAAATCCAACGCAGCAGCTGAAGTAGGCTAGGTTACGAAATACTTATTTACTTTCGCATCACCTATAAAGCAGCTCGGCTCGGCGCAATTGGCTTTGGCTCAGGGCTCAGCTTCCACGGGCACACTGGCATGGCAAGTGGCAACGCAAGTTAGTAAAACGAGAAACGCCAGAAAAGCTCGCCGATCAACGCGAGATACCTACACGAAACGGCAGGAAAGCGAAAAGGGAAAATCAGGCATTAAAAATAAAGCATATGGTGGGACGAAAATTCGTTCCGTTCCGGCCACGAAATGGACAGGCAGGTTCTCCCCTTGTTCCAGGTTCCAGCTATGCCTTCACGACCGGGTCAGATGATCCGGCAAATATTAGATTCCGGTGACATTTACCGGACCGACATTCATGATTATTACGAAATCCAAACCCATCTGCGCTGTCTGTCCATTTGATATCGGCAGACATTTTATTTTTTGCTTTTTTATTCACATCAGCAGAACGCAAAAAGCTAACAAAGAATATTTTTTCCTCCTGCTCGGCCGATAGTAGGCCTCCGCAGCAGTATGAGTAGGCAAACTGGATGGAATAGAGAAAAATAACCATACCTTCGATCGTAGCACTTCCTGCGGGTTGCTCCCGAATTCGACGTAATCCACGATTAAGGAGGCACAGATTATCCACACCAGAAAAAAGCGTACGACACTGAAATTCCGAAACGACGAATGGCGATTCGATTTTCACCCTTTTCCTTGCGCTGAAAACACTCCAACTATTACAACAGCTCACAAAAGACGGGAATTTGAAACGCGAAAAGCAAAACGGGGTGCGAGAGATCCCAAACACGATACTCGATTAATGAATGATTATTTTTTTCCTATCTGATGCAAAGGTGGCCTGTTCTCGCGAGGCGAATGACAGCTTGCATCATGACGTTTCATGTTCGCCCACAGCGAGGGATTAAACAGCGGAGTTTGACAGTGTGGTAGCGCTGTGCTCCAAGGCTGTGTCACCGTATAGGGGAATTTGGACACCCTAAGCAAATCACCCAAGTTACAATTTCAGGCTGATCAAACAGTATCGACCTTTTCGCGTGCGTAATGGCGGCTAGTGGGTACAACTTTCGGAAAACGTTAGCATGCCTTTGGAAACTTTATTCACGTCAGGAGGATATTTCCAGCCTTGATTGTTGTTATAGAACTTTCAAGCGTACGTGAGCGGAGTTCCCAAAAGCAAATGAACATTGTCGAAATGTTGAAATTAATAGCTGCTTTCGAAGCTGCAATGAAGCTTAAGAAAAACTTTTTTGCGCTCCCAAATAGCCAATTTACGCAATACTGTCAATTCTATTTTAAGAACAAGAAATAATTTTGGCAATCTGCCTTTCCAGTCCCTTTAATCAACGCTTCATCAACCTTTATGCAGCAAAAAAACTATTTTTAAATTTAAAAAATGGAGCGCAGCCTTTATTATTTCGCTGTGAGCATGTTTCGAACGCGATATTTTTAATTTCGAATAACTTTAATTCGTATAATTAAGCTCTACTTAAAAATGCATATCTCTTTTTCCGGGAATTGAACCCGCCACCTTTTGATCCATAAGCACTCACCGTATGATCCGCCCCATTTGCATCTGCAAAACAGACAGTGAGAATATCTTTAGTATAATCAATATATATAGAATGCCAGTGTCGCTGCAGTGCGCGTGGCAAACATCACACATGTTCAGATAATGTATTTACTTTATATATGCATATGTGTGTGTGCCTGAGATTCATCAAAAGGGGAATCTCATTGTCAAACTTTGGCAACCAGTTTAAAATTTCAAATATGGCTGCCAAGTAATGTGATTGGAAACTTCGTTTGCTGCAAATTTCTGAAAAAATCGGTGCAATAGGGCGCAGTTGTGGGATTTAATTCATCCGGACGAAAAGAAAAAGAACGTTTAAAAACATTTCACTGGCATGAAAACAGCGATGAGCGCACTGATGACAGCACCAACCAGCGCACAGATAAAGAACAGATAAATAACAATGAGCAACTTTGACAATGAAGCTCCCGATTCACAGACTTGATACAGATTGTTAGCATCATGTTTACCACAATGAGTCCTGTAGTAAAACAGCGACACTGGCATTCTATATATATTGATTCTACTATATCTTTACACCTGAAGCCTAGCCCGCCTAGCGTGAAGCAGTCGATAATGTCGATAACTGACAAACTGTCTGCTGTCAGCCGAATTGCGAAATTCTATGATCTGACAGTATGTGTGCTGTGAGCCGAAAGAATACTTGGTAGAAGTTTGTAAAGCCACTTTAACACCCTTAAGCAGCCTTAAAGCAGTTTTAAAGCTGTGAGCCTAATGAAAGATTCCACTCTACACTTTAACACCTTTAAGCAGCCCTAAAACGGTTTGATGTTTATGGCTGTTTAGAAGCAGATTTTTTAGTAGAAAAATCCTTGTTTATCAGCTTTTGGGAGGGAACTGGTTTGAAAAACTTAAAGTAGCTTAAACATCGCTTATTTAAACACCATTTAAGTGCTTACTCTATGCAGCTTTCATCGCCTCAAGCTAACCCGTAAACAGCCATTGCTCTTGCAATTCAGCTACCGTTGTTACTTGGGTGTCAGCAATGTCAATATCACACTTGTCGACCAACATTAGAAAAGGGCGAATAAGCCAAACGTCAAACAGACCGAGCGAGAGTTATTTTTTGCTGGAGCAGCATAGGAAAATGAACTCTCACTCGTTCTGTTTGACAGTACTCTGAAACAAAAACCATGGTATCTCGCACAATTTTGCAGAAAACGCATGCTTTTTGTAAGTACCATGAATATGCTATTCAAATTTACCGTAATTCTTGTACAAGTAATATGTTCTCAGATAATTTTACCACCTTCGACTAGTAATTTTGACTATCCAGCTTTTTGCGAACCATAATGGCGGACGTGGTCGTAATATTTGAACAGCATTTTTGACAATTCCCTAATACATTGCACGTTTTCTTTCCGTGCATTCCTTTAGTTCTACCGTGAACGCGCGGAAAGAAAATGTGCGATGTATTAGGGAAATGTCAAAAATGCTGTTCAAATATTACAAACACGTCCGCCATTATGGCTCGTAAAAAGCTGGATACGATTCTGTAATTTTTCTTATGTATCGGGGTAACGCCGAAAGTAAGGCCCCGTACAGACTAAACGCGACAGCGACGCGACACGACTTCGCTCTCATGTTGCTAAATGCACAGTCCTTTTACGGGCGAAAAGGGGCTGCGCGTATAGCTACAGCAAGAAATGTCGCGTCGCGTCGCATGTCGCTGCACTCTGGCGGTACCCTAAGGCCCCGTACAGAGTAAACGCGACACGACTTCGCTCTCATGTTGCTAAATGCACAGTCCTGCTTCGGGCGAAAAAGAGCTGCGCGTAAAACTACAGCAAGAAATGTCGCGTCGCGTCGCTTGTCGCTTGCACTCTGGCGGTACCCTTAGGGTACCGACAACGCGGTAAACGCGACAGCCCAGTTCACCTAACTGGGTCGTCAAAAGTAACTAAAACTTTATGATTTCTGATAATTTCATCCAATAATATCAAAATCAACCCGGCAACTATGAAAGAACATTTCATTTCTGAGTTGCGTGGTGGATAATTTTCAATGAAGCTCACAATATTGAAAATCGATCGGGAAACCGCTAAGCTATTACCCACAGGTCTGCTACTGTTTTACCTGACTCACTGCGAATATGCGTGTTATTGAAATAAAACGTCACCATGCGTTTTATTCGTTTATAACGCATATGCAGCTAATATCGATAACAACCGATTTTTTATAAGTTGTGCTTTTGTTATTGCATTTAACTTGTAAAAAGTTGCATAAATAACAATTCAGTTTCACAATACAATAGAGGTTTTCCGTCAAAAATTTTTATTGCTTTAAATGTTAGGTTTTGACTCCTGGAAATGATCCCTATCCAGCTTTTTACGCGCTATAATGGCGGACGCTATAAATTGTGTTCGTAATATGTGAACAATCTTTTTGACAACTCTGCATACAGCAAAACTGGGCACTCTACTCCTGTACGGCAGTGTTGCTCTTTCTTTCGTTTACGCAAAAGAAGGAAGGCAATAGTTTTGTTTACATTTCGCACAGTTTTGCTTTCCTTCTTTGACGTAAACGAAAGAAAGAGCACGGTAGTGTTGCCAGAGAAGACTGTCAGATTTGATGTATGCAGAGTTGTCAAAAAGATTGTTCGCATATTACGAACACAATTTATAGCGGCCACTATTATAGCGCGTAAAAAGCTGGATATAAAACTTTTTTTTATAGAGCCCCTAACTATTGTAAAAATTAAAAATATAAAAATATGCATATCTTAACCCATTGCTCCCCGAACATACTACCCGCATTTTACACCAGCATCCTCTTCTATTTTCACCACCTGGAAACCATTATGCGGAATCTTGTGCTACTCTTTACTCTTGTAGCAAGAAACATTAGTAAAGAAATCGAATGTGATCATTAACTTTCCAATCGTTCTGCCCTTCTTACTCGGCCGCCAATATATATGTGCCAAAATCCACAGCATAGTTTGTTCTTCTTTTCATATGTAAACATTGCTTGACAGTCGCTTCTTTCTTTCGACGAGAAAAAGTAGGAAGAAGCCAGCTGACGGTTCTTGAATCAACTGCATCAGTAGTTTATTTATTTACACAATAACCATGGCGACAAAGCGAGTGAAAAAGTGCTGCGTATTGGGTTGTAAATCGACCAGCAATAATTTCGAGCTTAGATTTGTTTCGGTTCCTTTAGATACTCGAAAGCGAGAATTGTGGGTAGTACTTATGCAACCAAATAAAATAATCAAGCGAATGTATTGCTGTCAAAAGCATTTTAATGTAAGTATAAAGTATATCATACGTTGTCATAAACGATCAACAATCAATTAATAATGGTTTACATTCCCTAGCTAGAAGACGATTGCGTCGATTACAATGACATCGAGAAAAAACACGAAGGCTTCCGACGATATCTGAAATTGAAAAAGGACGTGTTACCTCACAAAAACTTACCTCTTCATTCAACAAACCTTTCTTTATCACAACTGAGTCATGCAGCTCCATCAATTGTTGCAGACACCAAAACCCTTGATTTAAAAACTCAAATTGAATTTAAAATATCACTACCGGCTGAAGGAAGTTCAAAATCATCGCTACACGGTATACATATTTCAATTGATATTTAAGAAACATATAATCAAAAGTTATTTTTTATAGCATTGCCCTGTGAATATGAGATTGCTGATCCTCTACATGTGGGCGACCAATTCAGTATAATTAAAGAACAAAATTACGAAACTGATAATTCTATTGGACAAGGAAGTAATAGGATATAAATATAAAAATATATTTCGTTTAACTTTAACATATTTTATGGGTTTACAGGTTCAAACGTTGATGTCTCGGTATCGGAAAGTTTCATTTTTGGCTCTTGCAAACCAGATAGCCTCTATGTTCCTAGTCGCTCGTCAACATCTACACGTTTTACTGGATCAGCGGAATCTCAAATAGCATACAAAGAAAAACTCAGTTGGAATTTACTATGGAAACAATGAGGAACAATCCGAAAAGATATATGGGAATTAATGTAGAATCAGTTCATTTATTGAAAATTTTATCGGATGCTACGGAACTTTCAGAACGCGACCTCTTTCTGATATTTGAGAAAAGTGAGACGTGACGAGCCATATTGGCAGTTGGCTGATTGCTTTTCTATAAGTATCACATCAGTTAGTCAAATTATTTCGGAAAACCTAAATATACTCAGTGAAGCGTTAAAAGAATTCATTATTTGGCCAGAACTAGAAGAAATTCAGTACAACCTACCAAGAAGCTTTAAACACCGATACGCAGCAGTAAACACGATTATTGACTGCTTCGAAATCCAGATTCAAAAACCGTCACAAGCCGTTCATCAAACATTGACATATTCAATGTATCCAGCTTTTTACGCGCTATAATGATGGCCGCTATAAATTGTGTTCGTAATATGCGAACAATCTTTTTGACAACTCTGCATACATCAAATCTGGCACTTTTCTCTTGCAACACTACCGTGCTCTTTCTTTCCTTTACGTCAAAGAAGGAGAGCAAAAATGTGCGAAATGTAAACAAAACTATTGCTCTTCTTCTTTTGCGTAAACGAAAGAAAGAGCAACACTGCCGTACATGAGAAGAGTGCCCAGTTTTGATGGATGCAGAGTTGTCAAAAAGATTGTTCGAATATTACGAACACAATTTATAGCGGCCATTATTATAGCGCGTAAAAAGCTGGATAAAAAATGTAATACCATTAAATATTTAATAGGTTGTTTGCCAGACGGTACAATTAACTTTGTATCAAAAGGCGCTGGAGGAAGGATTTCGGATGTAATTAGTAAGGGTGAGCGGATTTCTCGAAAGATTAACTCCGCATACAACGGTGATGGCCGATCGCGGATTTAAACAGGTCGAAAATGAGCTGAGAAAACATAAATGTGTTTTGGTAAGACCGCCTAGTACAATTGCTAGTGAAACGATGTCCAAACAACAAGTTCTTGAAAACAAAAGGATTGCTAGTCTACGGATACACGAAAACACGAAAATTTAGGTTTTTATTTACGTTTGATAATTCAACGGACAATGCACATGACTTTCGAAGCCAATTTGGAGCCAGCTTTTGATTGGCTATCACCCTGTCACATTTGTACAATGTTGCCAGAAAATCTGCAAAAATGTTGTCGCCAGTGCTGCCAAAATGCATCTTTTTTATATTCAACATTCGTGGTTTGGTGAAAAAAAATTCAACATTCTTGCAATTTTCATCGTTTCAAAAGTCATAGTAAATTCTAGAGGTATTAAAAAAAAATTTTTTTTGCACCATTCAGTATCATATTTAACGTACTTTCAGGGAAAAATAAGAAAAGCAGGGGTATGATTTGACGGAAAACCTCTATTATTGCGTACTACTAGCACTTGCAATATAACGTTTAAGTACGTTATTTTTAGTGATCAAAATCAACGATATTTTCGATACAAGGGCGATATTTTTCGAAACCTTTCGAACCAACACGATACCGCGAATACAACGCTATGCGCAGTGAGTCAGGTAACACAGTACGCAGCCATGTTTATGCAGTCAGCATCTAACCATTTGCGTAAATGAGACAGCATGACACTGCTATACGTTCTGTTCGTTTCACTCTGCAAAGCGAGTATGCTGGCAGACGGGTATTATTTTCAAATCTTAGCTAGATTTTTGCAAATAATACCCACGCCGGCAGTAGATGTTGGCTACTGTCAAACACATAGAGTAAGGATAGGGTTGCCAGTCCCTTGCTATTACCCGCTTAGGCGCGTCCGGCAGAAATCGAACAAAAATTTGGCAGCGGAAAACTTTTTCTGCCAGACATTCTGGCCGCCGTCACCCGTGAAAACAACATCCGATGTTACAGAAATGCAACATCCGATTCGGGCAGAAATTTCGCCTTACGATTTTTTTGCCGGATTTCTGTTCGATTTCTGCCAGAGGTTTCGAATAGAAACCGGTTTTGTACCGATTCAGCTTTCCCTCCTTTTTTGGAGGGTAGCAGCAGCGGATTGTAGCAGCAAGAAGCGTGCAATAAACAGGGGTGACATTGCGCATCTCGTTTCGAGTGATTAAGGTTCGTTTCGACCACGTTAAACAAATGGGCGTCTCGAACGAAAATCACTCGAAACGAGATGCGCAATGTCACCCCAGGTTAACAATGAAATTATACCTGCTTTGTCATGTTCCATATTATTCTCTTATCTTTTGACATAAAGAGAATCGTGCGAAAAATGAAGACTGGTTCTGTTCGCTTTCTGTCAGGCATCCGCCTTTTTCGTAAGCGGGTAGCGTTTAAAACCTGACCACTTTTCGAGAAAGATTTTTTGGAATGACACCCTACCCAACCAAACCTTGTCGTAAGACGTAGTCCTACGTCAAAATATGCACAAATTTACACCAGCGAAGAAAATCGACATCCTAAAAACTAATGCCAGATTTGAATAGAATTTAATTGAAAAAGTTTTCTTATTTAAATATTTAAACGAAAGGTGTTAACAAATATCACCCTGCCCTATATAGTTCCACATCATGTCTCGGGCGAGATATTTTTTAACGACGCCTATGCATTGTGCAATCAGCGAAACGATCGAGTAATGATTAACGTTGCTGTCACTGATTCGCAGGTTCTTTTCTTTTTTTCGCACGGTTTCTAGAGCCCAAAAGACAGTGCCTGTATCGCGAAAAAAATTGTGCTCCGGCATCTGTTTCGGTAAATAGCTGAATTTAGAACCGATTAGCGATTCGGGCGATTTAAGGACCGCAAGCTGAACCTAGCGGGATGGACGTATAGCGAACAGGTTTCCAAATTTCGGGCAAAGAAAAACACGCCGACTATTGTCTAGCAAGAACAAATGAACGGACGGTCGAATAGCATTTAGTGCAAGTGCAATATTCAATTTTACTGCTGTGTGCGTGCCCGTGTGCGAGTGTGTTCTTTCATCCAAAGAAAAGTACTGTCAAAATTTCTTCGGAAGTTTGCGGGTTAGCCGATTGGAAGTGTTTTTGCCGAAATTGGTTTTTTCGTCCGCAAGGATTAGGTGTAGTAGTTTTGTTCCTGAAGTTATCACCCCGGTGCCATGGATGCGTTGGTGGAAAACTCGTCAAATGCTCCGTCTCGGTTTTACTGCCACTCTTGCTCGGTAGAGATCGATCGAGTGTCGTCGGATTTCACATGCCCCCACTGTCTGGAAGGATTCATAGAGGAACTTCCGGCTGCCGAACGAAATACGAATCCACCTTCGCCGCCACCTGCACCGTCCGACAGCGACTCGAACACGATGGATTACATGAACCCCCAGGTAAGGTGTTGCGCGAAAACTGATGACAAAATTGAGTGGAAAAAATGGTGAAATATGTTTTTTTTTTGTAGGCAATAAGATTAGCCACCGATATCTTTAGCAATAGCATTTTGTCGCCATTGCTACTGTCGACGGGTGGTGCGGGAGATTCGCGTGCGACGGATTCCGAGGCACCTGCTTCGCTTGGCGACGATGGGGGTGACTCGGCGGCTGGGGGTGCAACCGGCGGAAATGCCGGCGGTCCGTACTCGATGAGATTGCTTGGAAGACACCGTAACCGGCGCAGGGGTGTTCAAAACATTAACAATTTAGACAACATATTACGGGAGATACTGATATCGGTGGCGGATGGTGCGAACGGGGGCGCCGGAGGTACGCCCATGTTTTTCATGGGTAATCCCGGTGACTATGCCTGGGGCCGGGAGGGATTGGATACCATCGTAACGCAGTTGCTCAATCAAATGGACAACACCGGTCCTCCGCCGCTTGAGAAGGAGAAAATAGCGGAGATTCCGAAGGTAACAATCAGCAGCGAACAGGTGGACATGAAGCTGCAGTGCTCGGTCTGCTGGGAAGATTTCCAGATCGACGAAGTTGTCCGGAAGCTGTCCTGTGCTGTAAGTGATGGTGTTGTTTGGTTCACAAAAATGAGCGTTGTTCAAAACGATGTTTTGGTTTCTCCACACAGCACATTTATCATGAAACCTGTATCATTCCCTGGCTAGAGTTGCACGGAACCTGTCCTATCTGTAGGAAAAGTCTAGCGCCGGAGCAACAACCGGATGAGCAGCGAGGCCTGGCAGCTGCCGCCAATGCCGTCGCCAATACGTTACGTAAGTGTTGCGGTTTTAGAACTTTCTAATACTTTAGTTAGGAAAATCAAATTCACATCGAATTTCGATTTCCGTTTCAGGATCCCTTCACTCGGATGCGTTCCCGGGCGCTGCTAGCCAGCTGTCCGCTTCATCGTCGGCCGACGTGAACGGACCGTCGACATCTAGTCTGCTGGTCGAACTCGGTCAGCCGTTTTTTTCTCTCCGCGCTAATAACCCATCCCAGCCAAGGCCATCGGGATCTCGTTCCTCGTCGACGTTGTCAAGCGCGCAACAGCAAACGCAAAACAGCTCCTCCGGCCAGCAGGCAGCGTCGACGACGACGACGACGGCAACGGACCCACCAGGGGCGCAGCCGGCCTCATCCAGGAACAATGGCACGGATGAAGGGGGGAACGGTAGCAGTAGCGGCACTAATCGGTACCGTTTCGACGATGGAAACATTGACTACGAGTTCGATTAATGTGCTTTGAACTCGCACCGGTCATTGTCTGGGGGTGTTGCGTAGATATCTGCAGGACGCTTTGTACCAAAATATTGTTTCAAGGTTTTTCGCGATCGTTTTTTATTGTTTGGCATAGCTATTGGAGACCACCCGAAAAACCGATTGACCTAATGTTAATTAATTTTTCCGCTAACAATTATGTTTATTTTCCAGTTTACAAGGGCGCTACTAGTGTACAATGTATGTTATACACTGCTTGTATAAATAGGTTAGAACGCCAGCTACATTGGGGATGTTTTTGTATGCACTAGTGATTTTTATAACACCTCTAAGATGTCAACGACACATACAGAAAAGTATCCTTATCCCGCTTTACTCCCCGCGTTAGGATTATAAAATAATATTTTTAATAGTTTTGTGACACTTTCAAAAAAAATATTGCATCTTATCACGATGCAAAATTCGAATATGAAAAGAAAGCCGGTAGAAAAAATTCGAACCTAACTGTAAGTTACGCATCCCGACGTACAGAAAGTTACAAGAAACCGATAACAGATTGACAAGAATAAATTATACTGAACGAAACCAAGCGACTGTGAGCAAAATTACTTTTCGCCATTTAGGACCATTACGTATACTAAGTTGAATCCTATTTATCACGTTAGAATGTCGGAGAAAAGGACGTACGGAACACGGTAGACTAAAGTTGTACGCTAGACCGAAAAAAAACATACTAAAACACTACCTACTCTAATAACTTTGAACACACACACAAGGCCCCACCACAGTCAAGGAGGGGGGGGAGGTCATAGAACCGAATAGTGCTGATATTCGTGCGTGTTGATGCTAGATGAATTAATTTAATTTATATCAGGAGTATGCCTATAATTTATCAAGACCTAGTACCGCAAAATACGCAAACGATGAAATGCAGATACAGTTTAGCGAACCTATATCTTAACATTAAAATGTCAGAGTAAGTCAAACAAAGAAACAAACAAGAAGAAATGGTACACGCGCTAAATTTCATATTTTTATCGTTATAATGTAAATTATAGAGATCAGAAGTTTTCAGAACGAGTTCATGTGAAGAACGAGCGGAAATTAAAATAAAAGTCTTAAACAATACATTCATGTTTTTTTTCTGCAAATTAAAAAGCCTAATGTACTGTCAAGTACCTACCTACTAATAATAAATCAATGAACACTACCTCAATTTGCTTTTTTGACAAACATTTGGCTAACTAGATTAGATTCAAAAACCGTTCGATTCGCCATGCGCTCGTCATCGCAATAGGCGGCGCGAATGCAAACTTCATTTTCTTACCTGCAGCATGCACATGCATTCGTGGCGTTTTCAACCGAGTGCAGTGCAGAGCTCAATTTAGTGCAAATTTGGTTATCCTCAAATACGGTGATGGGGCCACCTTCGCCGATTTCCTCCACATCAATCGTTTCGTTCGGTTCAGCCGGGCTTCTGGTACCACTAGCGTGCTCAGACATGGACGAAAAGTGGGGGGCACCCGACCATTCAGGAGAATGTTTTGGCCTGAAAAAATACCGGATTAGCTTGAAGATTCAGGACTTTTAGGGCCAATTCGATTCGAAAATCCTTATTTAGTGACCACGAAATGATCGTACTTACTTACTTACTTAGGTGGCTTGCCGTCCTAAGACAAAGCCTATTGAACAAAGTTTCTCCATGTAACTCAGTTGAGAACTACCGCTCTCCAATTCCTCGACACCGAGTACTCTCCGCCAGATCTCGCTCCACCTGGTCTAACCATCTTGCTCGCTGCGCTCCTGGTCGTCTTGTTCCTACCGGATTTGAGGCGAACACCATCTTTGCAGGGTAGTTGTCCGGCATTCTTACAACATGCCCTGCCCATATAGTATCCGTCCAGCTTTAGCCACCTCCTGGATCCTCCACCTCCATACTCCGTTCTCTTGTACGCCGTCGAAGATCGTTCTTAGCACTCGTCGTTCGAAAACTCCAAGCACTCGCAGGTCCTCCTCGAGCATTGTCCATGTTTCATGCCCGTAAAAAACAACCAGTCTAATAAGTGTCTTGAACAGGGCGCACTTTGCACGGGGACGTAGTCTGCTCGACCGTAATTCTTTGTGTAGCCCATAGTAAGCACGACTTAACGCTGATAATACGCCTCCGAATCTCACGGCTGGTATCAATGTCCGCCGTTACCAGTGAACCAAGGTAGCCAAATTGATCGACTACCTCAAACTCATCGCCGTCGATCAATATACCCAATATAGTATTTACCTTTAACCCAATCTTTTCTGCTTCGCGCTTTAGTCTGGTGTACTGTTCAGCCACTGCCACAGATGTTCTGCCGATAATATTCATGTCATCGGCAAAGCAGACGAATTGACTAGATTTGTTGAATATCGTGTTGAACAGCAGGCATGAAAGACCATCACCTTGACGAAGCCCTCTGTGTGATTCGAATGAACTTGACATTGCAGCCAAAATCCGAACACAGCACTGTGTACCATCCATCGTAGATTTAATCAGTTTGATGAGCTTCCTGGGGAAGCTGTTCTCGTCCATGATTTTCCATAGCTCTTTTCGGTTGATGGTATCATATGCGGCTTTGAAGTCAACGAATAAATTATGCGTGGGAACAGTATAATCAATATATATAGAATGCCAGTGTCGCTGCAGTGCGCGTGGTAAACATCACACATGTTCAGATAATGTATTTACATTATATATGCAAATGTGTGTGTGCCTGAGATTCACGAAAAAGGGAATCTCATTGTCAAACTTTGGCAACTAGTTTAAAATTTCAATTATGGCTGCCAAGTAATGTGATTGGAAACTTCGCTTGCTGCAAATTTCTGAAAAAAATCGGTGCTAAAGGGCGCAGTTGTGGGATTCTATTCATCCGGACGAAAAGAAAAAGAACGTTTAAAACCATTTCACTGGCATAAAAACACAGCGGAGAACGCACTGATGACAGCACCAACCAGCGCACAGATAAAGAACAGATAAATAACTATGAGCAACTTTGACAACGAAGTTCCCGATTCACAAACTTGATACAGATTGTTAGCATCATGTTTACCACAATGAGTCCTATAGAAAAACAGCGACACTGGCATTCTATATATATTGATTCTACTGTGGGAACTCTGTATTCACGGCCCTTTTGGAGAATTTGCCGCAGTGTAAATATTTGATCCGCTGTGGACCGACCTTCTACGAAGCCGGCTTGATAAGTTCCCACAAATCTATTCGCAATTGGTGATAGACGGCGGAAAATGAAATGGGACCGCACTTTGTGGGCGGCATTGAGAACGGTGATCGTTCGATAGTTCTCACAGTTCAACTTGTCGCCCTTATTATAGATCGGGCAGATAACCCCATCTTTCCACTCCTCCGGTAGCTGTTCCGTTTCCCAAACTCTATCAATTGGTCGGTGTAGACAAACGGCCAGCTTTTCTGGTCCCATTTTAATAAGTTCCGCTCCGATGCCATCTTTTCCAGCTGACTTGTTGTTCTTTAGCCTATCGTTGGGGCTAGCACCTCTTCCCCGTTTGTTGCACCGTCGAAATCGCTTTCCCCGCCGCCATGGTTCTCTGCCTGGGCACCATTCAGTGCTGCTTCCACCTATCGGTCACCTCACGATCGTCCGTCAGAATACTGCCAGTCTTATCCCGACACATTTCAGCTCGCGGCACAAAGCCTTTACGGGATCCATTCAGTTTCTGGTAGAACTTTCGCGTTTCCTGAGAACGATGCAACCGCCCTTCTTCTGTTTGTGTCTTTCCACGTTCTGACGTGTGACACTGCGCCACTTGGCCAACCGCGCAGCGTTCTCCTCATCCATCAACCTCCTACATTCATCGTCAAACCAATCGTACCGCTGATTCCGGGCCCCATGCCCGGTGGAGTTCTCCGCTACCCTGCTGATGGCTGTTTTAATAGTGTTCCAACAGTCCTCGAGAGGGGCTTCGTCCAACTCGTCCTCTTCCGGCAGCGCAGCTTCGAGTGAATGCGCGTAGTTTGCGGCAACGTCTGGCTGCCAGGGCTGTCATTCGCTCACACTATGCGCCCAATGTTCCAATATTATGCCTTGTCGCACAGAGCGATTCGGCAACACACCTCTACAGCTAATATGCACACAGCGTACGAGCGAAAGCGGAGTGGAAGCGAACGACAGCACTCGGTGAAAATCGCGCAGTGAGTAATCATCCAAACAGCACTTGGTGTTGCCCTTTGCAACACTCCGTGCGGAATTAACGCAAAAAATTTGTTTTGTATTTACAAATTTTCTGCCCTTTTAAAAGTGAAAATACACGCTGCACTGAACAACTAATATGTGTAGGGAAAGAGCCAAGTTAGATGAATCAGCGTAAAACAAATCTAATGAAACTGAATTATTTACTTGAGTGTAACTGAAATCCATTGCATAGGAAGAATACCGTCATACGAACGATAAGAGACGAGGAGAGAAATGTATCGTTCAATAGGAGAGTTACGCATACTGTGGCAAGATATAGCAGACTCTAAACAAGAGTCAGTTTTTGGACGAACGTAGACTTTGACGGACGTTGTTCCGAATTCCGGAGGGCTCGGTTGGAAATAACCGACGGACACGACAATATGGTCTATGTTAAGTTAGTACGGATCAGGCGACGCAACAGTAAAAATGTTTTTTTCAATCACACCACTTCAACTGACCCAGCGCAGAGTGTACAATCCAGCCGCGCAGAGTGCGGCTCTTGGTGTGGTAAAGCACGCAGCAAATTTATCACTCTGCGTTTGCGACTGCCTTTTCCTGGTGCGCGTAAAAACCGAAAGAGCGTGTTTAGCAAGAGACACTGAAGGGAATTTGTGGGCGAACACACACTGCATGGCGAGTGTTGTGTTGCTTAAGCATGTGTGTCTTTTGGTCTGCGCTGCGGTTTATGCCACCTCTGCTGGCTGCTTCAGCCGCGCGAGATCTAACCGAGGCTGGCGCCGGTATCGAATGTTGTTCACAACGGAGAGTCTTGGGCGCATCACTAGATAGTGGTCCGAGTCAACGTTAGCGCTTCGATAGGATATAACGTCGATAATGTCTGAGAAGTGTCGACTGTCAATCAAAACGTGGTCGATCTGTGATTCTGTCTGATTTGGTGACCTCCAGGTGTACTTGTGATGGATTCTGTGCTGGAAAAAGGTACTACGTACGGCCATGTTTTTGGAGGCGGCAAAGTCGATAAGTCTTAGACCCATTTTATTGGTCCGATGGTGTGCACTGAACCTTCCAATCACCGGTTTGTATTTCTCCTCCTGGTCGACCTAAGCATTGAAATCCCCCATGACGATCTTGATATCATGTTTTGGGCAGCGGTCGCATTCACTCTCCAACTGCGCGTAGAATTCATCCTTGTGATCATCGCTACTTCTGAGGTGAGGGCTGTGCACGTTGATGATGCTTATATTGAAGAATCGGTCCTTGATTCTCAACCTGCACATTCGAGGATTGATTGGCCACCATCCAATCACCCGTTTCCGCATCTCGCCCATCACTATGAAAGCTGTACCCAGCTCGTGTGTGTTGCCGCAGCTCTGGTAGATGGTATGTCCATCTCTGAACGTACGTACCGTTGAGCTCTTCCAGCACACCTCCTGCAGCGCTACGACGTCGAACTTAGGGCTCTTCAATACGTCGGAGAGCACTCGAGTGCTCTCTTGGAAGTTGAGAGATCGGCAGTTCCACGTCCCGAGTTTCCAATCCATAGTCCTTTTTCGTCACGTGGGTCTATTCCGATTGTTCCAGTAAGAATTTATTTGCTCTTCGTTCCGTGCTTTAGTATTTTTCGTGGTGACGGCTTCCAAAGCCTGCTACACCAACCCCCTGTTTCGCCGGAGGGCCAACGGAGCTCGAAAGAGCCCTCCTTTCCTGTCAGCATACGACCTTGGCTTCCACCGGGGTTGGTTACCCGATCTCCACCAAAGTTGCTCGTATCCCGGCTGGTACCACGAGGAGATAGGAATAGGAGTTGCTGAATAAGAGGCTATGAACCACTGTAGGGTCTATTTTATGCCTATACGTGCATGAAGCACCGACGGTACGCATTATTCAGCCGTTTACCAGCCAAAACAAAATGATCGTGTGTAGTCTAAAACATAACAGTGAAGCTGGACAAGCGGCTCAACAAAACGTCGTAAGGACATCTCAAACCAAAAGCTCTCGTCACATAGAGAAGAACGACTTCAAAAGAATAAGACTTGATCTGGAAAAATTGAAGGAAGAAGAGATAAGGGACAAATATCAACAATACGAATATCGAGAATGAAGATTCAATTTCTCGAATGGCTAAAACGTTCAGATTTACAAAGGCGTACATTGTTGCCTGTGCAACAGCGAAAATAAAAGAAAAAGCTACATCAACATTAGGAAATTGCAGCAGAAACTGGATGAATCGTGCCAGGGCAGAGATGACGAGGCAATGTTGCTTCCGGAAACAGACGGTAGATCCCCAGTACCAGAGCCGACTTGGGAAGAAGTAAACAGAATTATACTAAACATACGAAATAACAGCGCCCCGAGGGTAGACAATATTCCCAATGAACTGCTAAAATATGGCTCGGAGAAACTGCAGACAGAAGTAATAAACTGTCTAAAGGCAGCGTTCAATCATATCAACTCTAAAAAACGAAAGTGCTATACAGGGATCCGTATGCCAACAGTGACAAAATGCTAGAAACTACGCGTAAGTTTGGTAGTCACGAACTCACGGTTGTGACAGTACTCAAATACTAGGGATATTCATTACAAGTGGGCTCTCCAGGGTACAACGACAGCGGAACGTATCAGCAAAGAATACGAATCCTTTTTCTACCTGTGTGCATTCTTAAAAAACACTAGCTGGAGTGGACCACAGTCGAGCGTCTGTATCACTGTTTGGTCACTCCAGTTGTGACCTACGGCATGGAAGTATCGACAATCCTCAAGCAGAATAGAACGTCATATGGAGGACGAAATGAGGAAGGATCGCACATGGATAACACGGAAAAGGAGGCGAACCGGAAAGATCCTGTGAAACCCCTAACCTGGCACCCCGATGGTTGAAGAACAACACCATCAACTTCGCATTGCTAAGCTGGGGTTTTTCGGCCATATTTTGCGAAGCGAAGGGAATAGCATTCTGAAAAAAAGCTCTAGAGCTGAAAATACCCACAACAAAGAAAAGGGGAAGACCCGCATTTTCCGGGAGGAACTCAATCTGGCAGGACATTGAGCGGAGCGGAATACCGTTAGAGGCATGGCACGAGGCAGCGGCCGATAAAATCAAATTTAAGGATCCTTATATCCTTATCCACCTTTTCGCGTGCTTAATGGCGGATAGTGGGCGCAACTTTTGGAAAATATTTCAATGCTTTTGGCAACTTTGCTAACGTACGCTTGACAGTTTTGCAAGGGGAAAATGTCAACTTGACGTGAGCAGAGTTGCCAACAGCATGTTATTTTTTCCGATAGTTGTACCCACTAGCCGTAAAGCCCTATAAATGTATATCTTTATAGAGCTTTAACTAGCCGCCATTAGGCACGCGAAAAGGTCGATAATCCTTATTTCCGTTTTGTCTTTTAGTTGGATTCAGCTCCTGATTCGCTTGGCGTACCAACGAATGGTTCGTCGCTGTCCGAGAATCCGTCAAACTCCGATGGGAGGAGCGAGCTTTCCGAACTGGCATCATCCGAGTCCTCGCTGAGTTCGTATTCGGATTCTAACTCCTATTATATTGCAAATTGCATCAAAAACGCGAAATGCGAAAATCTTGCAAACAGTTTACAAGTAAAATGCTACCAGCGAGCTGTCAAATATTTATGTCAACCATGTCAACTTATTGCACGTGTCAATCCCAATAAATTGACATGAATAATTGACGGCTCACTGCTGGAATTTTGCTTGCAAAATGTTTGCAAGTTTCTTGTATTTCGCGTTTTTGATGCAATTTGCAATATAATAAGAGTTAGAATCCGAATACGAACTCAGCGAGGACTCGGATGATGCCAGTTCGGAAAGCTCGCTCCTCCCATCGGAGTTTGACGGATTCTCAGACAGTAACGAACCATTCGTTGGTACGCCAAGCGAATCAGGAGCTGAATCCAACTAAAGGACAAAACGGAAATAGAATGAGAGGAAAAACAACGAAGACAGTAAAAAAAACGCAGAACAAAGTTAGGAAATCTGTAAAATAAAACAAACTATCTCCGACAAAATTTAACCATTTAACCAAAGGGCATTTATTTTCCACATACACATGCCAACATAACACATCACACATCTGTTTTTGACGGTTATTTAGAAGCAAAAATAGGAATAAG
Source organism: Sabethes cyaneus (assembly GCF_943734655.1). Lineage (NCBI taxonomy): Eukaryota > Metazoa > Arthropoda > Insecta > Diptera > Culicidae > Sabethes > Sabethes cyaneus. Next base: position 22,433,229 of record NC_071355.1, read on the forward strand.
AAGAGAACCACACGAATACACGGGACACACACAACATCCTAAGAATTGCACGCACGGGAAAGAAACTAGGACCACTACTAGAACCCAAACAAGGATAGTTGCGCCAGAATGGCTAGATAGATAGCCTAGGTGCTACATTCCGTTATCGAAACTTGACCTTCTGTTTTTATACGACAGACTTCGTAGCCAGCTGTTAAAGTACAGGACAATTGCAGGGCCTGTTGCTACGATCCTACTGACTCTAACAGCCTATCCCAGCCGAGATTCGAACATACGGCGACTGGCTTATTAGGCCAGCATCATGCCTCGAGGCCAACTGGGAGGACAAACCGGACATGAACACGAAATTAGACTAGAAGTTATGCTTGAAATTGGAATTGTCATTTTTCGTCTTATTCTCTCACACATTTGACCTCTTTTCTGTTCCTTTTGTTCTCTCTTCAGTCCCGTTTTTGCAGTTTTGTTCCGTTTTTTTCCTTTTCTGTGACGTTTTCTAGGTTTTTGCTCTTTCCGTTTCTGTTTTTCTTTTTTTCTGTTCCGTGTTTCATCGTTCCGGCTTCTTCGTGTCCTGTTCATTTTTGCTTATTTTCAGTTTAGTTTTTCTTTCATTTTTTGTTACTTTCTTTCCCGTTTTCGGTATTTTCACTGCTCTTTCCTTTTTTCCTTTCTATTCGTATGCGTCTTTTCTAACTCTTTATCTCCTTTCCTTCTCGATTTTCGTTTTCTTCTTTCTGTCCCGTTTTACTGTCTTTTCCACATTCATTTTGTTTTGGTTACCCTTTCCTCTCCGGTTTTCTTTTTTCATCTGCCGTTTTCGTCTTTTATTTTCCGTTTAACCTTTTTCTTTTCCATTTACCTACTTTTCTTTTCTTCTTTTTCTTTGTCCTTTTATATCCCGTTTTACCTCTTGTTTTTTTCGTTTTCCTCTGCAGGGTTTCTCTTTTCGCTTTCACTATTCTTCCTTTCCTTCCGTAGGTTGGCATATGGTTGGATAACAGACTCCGTAGTGGTCTTTAGCCTGTTATGCAGCAACTGCTATCCCTACCCCCACGTGGTACCAGCCGGAATACGAGCAACCTTAGCGGAGATCGGGTAACCAACCCTGGTGGAAACTAAGGTCGTATACCAACAGAGAAGGAGGCACCGTGCTGTCTCGACACTGTGAGATGGCAGCCCCGTCACGAGACTTGGTAGCGTAATCCCTAGTACGGCTACCTATCTAAACTCACTAAACTTAAACTAAAAAAAGTCAAGAAAATTCTACTCGGAACATTCGGCACCAAATAAGGTCATGGAATGGAGACTTGGTACCTGGAAGAGGTACCGTAGACCCCCGTTCGTTTGACCGTTTTTAATCTGAACACTTTTTAATTTGCACCCCGTTGGTTTGCACGATGTGCAAATTAAAAATGGTTCAAACGTCATGCTTAACATGACATTATTTGCTTATGCAGACAATGCGCATAAATGCGATTTGTTTGTACTGAACTAGCGTGTTTAATCTGTTTCACATTGCGTTTTCCCAACGATTATGATAGAAATCCGATCGGAGAATGAAATATTCGCTGCTTCCAACTTCCAACTGAATCAAACCACCAAAACAATAACAAAGAGTAGGGCGACCAGTTCACACAAGTTCCAGCATATTTAGAGTTGCCAGTTGTTCAAATTAAAAACTAACCCCGTTAGTTTGCATGAGGAATCGTTCAAACGAACGGGGGTCCACTGTATGTCGTAAAGGCGAGAAGGTGTGGAGGATCCGTGGTGGCAAAGCCCAATTTTTTCGATGGCGAGAAGGAAGCGTTCTATGCGAAGCTGGAAGCAACGTACGATAGCTGTTCACGACGGGACACCAAGATCGATATCGGGGATACCGGTCGGCAGGGAAGTAATGTATAGATCGGTGATCGGCCCCATAGCCTGTACACCGACACGAACGATAACGGCCAGCGATGCATCAACTTTGCAGCTTCCCGAGGATTGATGGCGATTAGAAGCACTTCTTTGCCCACAAAGTCCTGGAAATCACCTGACCAACGAACCTCGAACCAAATCGACCATATTCTCATCGAGGGCCGGTTTTTCTCGAATGTCACCAACGTACGCTCCCTACGGGGTACGGTCATAAACTCGGACCTAGTCGGTTTACACTTCGCGACAAAGCCGCCCTCCTCGGTTGAACATTCGGCAATTAAACAACCCGCGAGTTGCCGAAAACTAACAAGGAAACATCACTATGGGTTACAGGCTTAGAGCTTAACCATATACACCATAGTGTAGTCCTGTCGATCCAGACCATCACTGCACTGCTCGTATAGGTGTAGCCTATGGAACTTTTTTGAGAAAACTTAACTTGAAATTTGTATGGGAAAATTACTCAATGGAAGCGCATGGTACATGAATATCCTACATACACTCTCAAGTTACAGAACAAAAATAAAATTATATTGATTGAAAAAGGATGATTTTATTATGCAACAAGTTACATCGTAACATCGGGATAGAAAGGTGTTGTAAAATGTGAGCTTCCTAGTTTACATTGCGGCGATAAACTCCGAATTATTACAAATATATACAACTAATGCTTCAGAGTCAGAGAGTATATAAATTGATATTGTGGCTGCCAGCCAAATCTGGATTATTAACCCTAATACCAAATGCTGTTGTTGCTCTGTATCTTTCTTACGACAGTGACTTAAGTATGTCGCAATTTGGTCACAGTTCTGTGCAGTCGCACTTTCAAACTGCAGAGTCCCGTTTAGCGGAAAGTGCGGTATAAAATAACATGGAAAGTGTTGCGTAACGAGGAGAAAAGTTTAATAACACTTCCAGGTGGACAAAAAAGTGATTTTAGAAACGCTTGTTGTATAATAAAATCATCCTTTTTCAATCAATATAATTTTCTTTTTGTTCTGTTACTTGAGGGTGTATGTAGGATATTCATGTACCATGCGCCTCCATTTAGTCATTTTCCCATACAAGTTTCAAGTTAAGTTTTCTCAAAAAAGTTCCATAGGCTACACCTATACAAGCAGTGCAGTGATGTTCTGGATCGACAGGACTACACTATGGTGTATATGGTTAAGCTCTAAGCCTGTGACCGATAGTGATGTTTCCTTGTAAGTGCGCGTACTGGATGAAAATCTGCCTTCCTCTGTGGAGCACGAAATGATTTGACAGGGAATGCCAACAAGCAATAGAGAGCAAAAAAAGGCTTGGAAAAGTTATCTAAGCATATCCACGACAGAATTTGGCATTGTATCGACAAGCGCAGAATGAGTTAATCACGATCCTGAGGAGGAAAAAGCGGCAGAAGGAGGACAGATAACGTGAAAAACTGGAACAACTGTTTCGAGCTAATGACATGCGCAAGTTTTACGAGAAGATGAATTAAACTCGTAGGGGCTACACACCTAAACCTGACATGTCTAGGGACGAGACGAGCGCGAGGTGGTCGACAGGTGGAAGCAGTACTTCGATGAGCATCTGAACAGCGATATAGCAGGAGACGCAACGGAATTTAATCTCGGAGTGCCTACAAACGACAACAGCGTGCCGGCTTCCGATCTCGAAGAAGAATCATCAGCTGAGGAATAACAGCCGCAGGAAAGGACCGACTCCCGGCAAAACTAAAAAAATGGTCAAGAACCGCTGTAGCCGCGCGGACCAATTTTGATGAAGCACGTAGCTTAAGCGCCACTCCTTTAAGAGGCTACCGGCAAGATCCTATTTGCCCGGAAGAGACTGCTTTTTTAAGAGTCCAGTTGGAATTATTTCAAGAAACGAATCCAAATCGTTCCAGCTAGGTACACCAGGTAGAACCAAAGAGGGGTGCAAACACCCTAGAAAGACAACCTCCAAACGCGGCCAATTGGCGACGAGTAGCCCCAAACCGAGTACAATGGAGAGGAGTTCTTGATACGATAAGAGCCACCCCTCTCGGTTGGTAAATGGTCAACATCATCATTTCATTTTGTGAATACCAATAGGGAAATGTGACAATCACTAAACATGATATTGAATAAGTTCTGGTCGTATTATTAGGCGATCTGCATTTCAAAACAAAATTGAAAGCAAGTATTTTGTTCGAAACGACAGTTATGTATCGTGAAGTGTATGTTAAAGTTTGGTGGAATTAATGCTTAAGAAAAGAATTAAAGCAATTTTGAGAAATTCTCAACGAAAGTTCAAATTTAAGTCTGTAAATCTAGTATATATGTTAGGGGTGTGAGGTGAACGTGTAAAATAACGCTTATTAGTTCGTAAAAAAATTAGCATTCTATTCCATTCCCTGAGCCGCTTGCGCCGGAGTGGCACCAGTTCCGTCGTTGTTCTTCTTTTTCGACCCGGACACAATATCGTCGATGCGCAACAGCAGAATGGCCGTCTCCACGGCGGTTTTGTACACCTGCAGCTTGACCGAGAGTGGTTCCCAAATGCCCTTCTCCTTCATGTCGACGATCTGGCCGCTTTCGCCGTCAATGCCCCAGGTGCACGGTCCGGAACCGGCCGGGTGCGAAGCATGCTTCGCTCTCAGAGCCGTTAACGTGCGGATTGTATTAGCGCCACAATTCTGAGCCAACGTGCGTGGGATAATTTCCAAAGCTTGTGCAACGGCCCGGTACGGACCCTGGATCTGCTTGTTTGTCAGAGCTTGCGATACGGCCATTTCGACTGCACCGCCGCCGGGAAGCAAACGCGGCTCCAACATTAGGTTACGAGCAACATGAAGCGCATCCTGAAGATTTCTTTCCGTTTCGTTAAGAATATCCTTTGATGCTCCTCGCAGCAAAATGGTGCACGCTTTCGGATCGGCGCATTCCGTCACAAAACAGAAATATTCATCACCCAACTTTTTGATTTCGAAAAGTCCGGCTCCGGTGCCAACATCTTTCTCGGTCAGCTCTTCCGTGCGATTGACGATCGTAGCACCGCAAGCACGGGCAATTCGATTATTGTCGGTCTTACGCAAACGACGTATGGCAGTGATTCCTGCTTTCAGCAGGAAATGTTGAGCCAGATCCGAAACGCCCTTCTCCGTAAACACCACATCCGGTTTAACGGCAATGATGTCCGCACAAACCTTCGCCACATGTTCCTCTTCAATTTGCAACAGCTTGGTAAAATCTTGATCACCAACAATCTCGACATTCGTTTGGCTCTCGCCCTTCTTGTATTCCAGTGGGCAATCCAACAACACGATGCGAGGTTTCTCGATGTAACGTCGCATTTTAGGATGAGTAACGTCCTTGTTCAACATAACACCCCGCAAAACGCAAGATTCATCAATCGATCCCCCGGGGATCTTTTCTACCTTAGCATACTTCTTGATGTCAATCTCCGTACGACCGTTTTCCGTTAACATGACCGTTTCAACCGCATCCAAAGCAATCTTCACTGCCAAATCCGACCAACGGCCTATGAATTTAGTACCAACGCAAGACTTGACCACTTCAGCCATCTTCGCCTTGTCGTTCTTATCCAAAGGAATACTGACGTCGTTATTCAGCAGTTTGACCATATCCTCAAGTGCTTCCCTATACGCACGAATAATAACAGTCGGATGAATCTGCTGCTGAAGGAACTGTTCAGCAACGGCCAGCATTTCCCCGGCCAACACAATGACCGACGTTGTTCCGTCACCAACTTCTTCATCTTGCGTCCGAGCAATTTCGATCATACTCTTAGCTGCCGGATGTTGCACGGTAATTTCCCGCAGAATCGCGTTACCATCGTTGGTCATTACGATTCCTCCCATCGGGTCCATCAGCATTTTTAGCATAGCCTGTGGCCCCAGACAGGTGCGAATCAGATCTGCAATGGTCTGTCGAAAATCGAAATAAATTAACCTCTTTCCAGGGTTCATGCAGCGAAATGACTCACCTTGCCGGCATTGATATTCTCCAGCTGCACCTTTCGGCCGCTGTCTCGTTTTGTGTTCTGACCTGAAACCGAAGTAAATCGTTAGGTCCACTACGCTAGTGAACAAAGATTCGGAATAGACTTACTTAGAACGAGAATTGGCTGCTGTGGACCGTACATTTTTCAAAAAGCTATCCGATCACGCTATGTAATTTTCAGAGACACACGAGAACAAAAAACAGGCCTGACGAACTGTGAAAAAAAGCACGACGTTCCACTCGTTTGATGTTTGAGGATTTGACAGTTTCGCAATAATTTTTAAGTTGCGTCATGTTGGTATTGTCGGAGTGCTTGACGGCTGAAGAAATTTGTTCATGCATAAAACGGGGTATTGTCAATTGCAAGGAAAATTTTACCACCCAAAGTGCGATATCGCTCATAAAAGTGCTATTTTGCATTAAATCGTTTCGGTATGTTCGGCGCACTTATTGCTTGGAAAATAACGAAAAAGTGCGCCGAAGATACCGAAACGATTTAATGCAAAATATCACTTTTATGAGCGATATCGCACTTTGGATGGTACAACTTTCCTTGCAATTGACAATACGCTGCTGAAAAAAATCGGTAAAATGGGGTAAAAAGATAGGAATAGAGTGACTATATACAGAGTGGCGACAATGTCAAAATTGGAATGATAATTATCTGTCAGTGTCATTCCAATCGAGCAGACGACCTATCCAACGCGTATGCAGGAAAGAGAAAGAAAAACCTAGGATAAACCGCATTGCATACATTTGGGATGACTTGGCGCCACTCTGTATATAGTCACTCTAGATAGGAAGAAAAATGCTCAAGAAATCGATTTCTCTAATGATTTCTTACTAGAGGCTGTAAACCAATTCGAGAAATTTTTGACTTTTTGTTTAATGCTTGGTGTAAAGCTTGGCCATACTGAGTCTCAGTGTTTTCAAAGCACATCTGGCAACCCACAAGGAAGCAACCTTGGACCGCTCCTTTTCCTTCAGGGTGTAAAATTCTGTATGCTGATGATCTTCAAGGTTATCCGTTCAGCTGCTGATTGCAAAAACCTGCAAAAGCTCATAAATGTTTTTTCGAGTTGGTGCGTCAATAACAGGTTTAACATCAGTGTCGCAAAGTATTCAGTAGTAAGTTTCACCAGGCGGAAATCTCCTATTGAGCATCGTTACTTGATAAAGAGTCAACCAATTCAGCGGGAGTATCTTGTGAGGGATCTGGGAGTTTTTTTGGATACCAAGCTAACATTTCATGTGCACTATAGCCACGTAATCAGTAAAGCGTATCGTACGTAATCTTGGCTTCATCATGCAAGTTGCCAAAGAGTTTCGAGTGTGGTTTTGAGACCCTTATTGCCTGAGAGCACTATACCATACGTTAGTGCGCTCGATACTTGAAACAGCTGCAGTAGTTTGGAGCCCCTACACCGCAATCTGGTCCACTAGAATTGAGGCCATACAACGAAAATTTATCCAGCTTTCCACGAGCGATAATGGCGGATATCGAGCACAACTGGGCACAATCTTTTGACATTCATTGGAGGAGCGTCGAGTTCGCCCTGACGGAGTTACTATGGATATACCGTAGACCCCCGTTCGTTTGACCGTTTTTAATCTGAACACTTTTTAATTTGAACCCCGTTGGTTTGCACGATGTGCAAATTAAAAATGGTTCAAATGTCATTCTCAATATGACATCATTTGCTTATGCAGACAATGCGCATAAACACGATTTGTTTGTACTGATCTAGCGTGTTTAATATGTTTCACAATGCGTTTTCCCAACGATTATGGTAGAAATCTGATCGGAGAATGAAATATTCGCTGCTTGCAACTGCCAACTGAATCAAACTACCAAACAATAACAAAGAACAGGGCAGCCAGTTCACACAAGCTCCAGCATATTTAGGGTTACCAGTTGTTCAAATTAAAAGCTAACCCCGTTAGTTTGCATGAGGAATCGTTCAAACGAACGGGGGTCCACTGTATTCATGATTGTTTGTTGTTCGAATGTAAAAATGTAAACATTGTTCAATTTTGCAGATCATGCAGCTAATGAGGAACATAATCGAACGGACAACAAGTTTTATGCAATGTGGCTTTGCAGTTTTCGCAGATTTCAGGGAGAATGTGCAAATACGCAACGGAAAGTTTCTTATCAAGTCGAGACGCTGTTCGAGAGCAAACTTGACAACGGCTCGACCAACATGAAGTTAATGTTTGCGTTAATGTATAATGTTTCGAATGTTTAATTCGCACGATTGCGAAAAAGTATTCTGAGCCAGTGCCTTCAGCAAATTATGGCCGCAAATCACTATAAAAGTTTGAATCCGTTTTGTTATGTTCCACTTCAGCTGATCTGCAAAATTAAACAATGTTTACATTTTTACACTCGAACAACAAACAATCATGAATGTATCCATAGTAACTCCGTCAGGGCGAACTCGACGCTTCTCCAATGAATGTCAAAAGATTGTACCCACTTGTGCTCAATATCCGTCATTATCGCTCGTGGAAAGCTGGATACGGTATGCTATAAGGCGTTTACCGTAAGTCAATTCACTCGAACTTCCCCCATACGAAGACCGTTACAAACTTCTGGACATGGAAACTTTAGCTAAAAGGAGAAGAGACTTGCGAGCTTGCTTGCGAGCAATGTTTATTGCGAAGTTGCTTTGTGGTGAAATTGATGCTCCGAACATCTTGGCGAAATTCTACACACTTAATAGTTCGGTAAAATTTTACCGAAATCTAAACAGCAGAACGTTCGGTAAATTTTTTTATTGCACCAAACATTATTAATGATCTGTAAACGTCGATTGGCACTATCGAAATATTCACCGAACGTTCACGCAAAATAATCCACACGTTCTTTCCACGTGAAAAATCACGTAAATTTCTCTACAGGGAGTTACGTGACTTTCAGTTGAACATTATTGGAAAATACAATAGCATCTATCTGATTTCCACGTAAATGCACGCATACTAATGCAAACTACGTTAAATTCACGTAAATAGTACGGGAAAAGTTAGATGAAAAATAATCACATAACTTTTCACGTAATTTTGACGTGAAAATTATTTTGAGTGTTCAGCTGTTTAGATTCGGTTAAATTTTACCGAATTCGGTGCTTTTTGTTAAGTGTGTAGATAGAATTAACAAAAGGGCGAATGTCGCAAATGAAAACACAACGAGTGAGAGTTATTTTTTGCTGGACCAGCATAGGAAAATCAACCCTCACTCGGTTTGTTTACGCTTGCAACATTCACCCTTTTGTTAATTCTATCTCCAATTAATACCGTTTTTGTTTTTGCTTAGTTCCAATCGATCGGCTGTCAAAACGTTTGTTTTTTCACTCAGGTTGAACTTAGTTTTGCTCTGGGTTGCACTTTTTAGACGACGGGTTCGCACTGAGATTTTTCACAGTTTGAACCTCGCAATAAGCAATCCAGCTTTTTACGAGACATAATGGCGGACGTGTTCGTAATATTTGAACGGCATCTTTGACATGTCACTAATACATCGCACGTCTTGTTTCCGCGCGTTCACGGTAAAACTAAAGGAATGTACGGAAAGAAAACGTGCGATGTATTAGGGAAATGTCAAAAATGCTGTTAAAATATTACGAACACGTCCGCCATTATGGCTTGTAAAAAGCTGGATACACTGACAACCCGAAAACGTTTGTTTATGCTCGTGAAAATGTTTGTTTATTCAGTGGTCGGTTGGAATAAACTCAGGTTAAAAAACAAAAACGCTATAAGCATCACTGCACCGTCAAGGTTTCTGTGTTCAACAGATTTTCTATGCCGATGACAACAGATTTTCTATGCCTATGACGATGTATGGACAAAACGAACCTATTTGTGCAATGTGTGTTTGTTTTTACAATGTGTATCATCTGTTTGATTTTTCGATTAGTTGTGAAGTTTTTAAATGCCCTTTCCGTAATTTAATGTAAAGTGAATTTATCATGTAGACCAGGTAGTCCGATGATGTTAGGGAATAATTAAGTAAATATTGTGCTTTGCAGCTGTACCTGGATTAATCCCAAGGGGTCGGACACTCAGCACATAGTGCCCCGGCACTGCAGAAATATCAAACGGCACACCTCTAAAGCCTTATAAAAATAACATTTATAGGGCTTTACACACCTCCGGTTCGATTTTACATATGAAATGGGAGCACTGCCAGTTGTCAAAATCATCTCACACGGTTGCCAGGTCTATCAGATTTTAACAAATTTAACAAATCTTGCAGTTCGGCACTTTCGGTACAGCACCGGCACAGTTCGGTTCGTTTCAAGTCGCCTAACATAAAAACGGCTGTGCCGAGTGTCCGACCCCTTGATTAATCCAGATTTTCTCTAATTCCAATATATATGACAAAAGAATAAAACAGCAACATTGCAGTTGTCACTCTTTGTCTTTCTCTCTCACAGCATTCGCATTGTCGCACTTTTAGACTGCGGTGTCCAGTAAGGTGCACAACCCAGTAAACCATTTGGTTTGTATATCTCGATTGCAACTGAGGTATACGAAATCATATCTGAACGAAAAAGTTATATTTCACGCCATATAAGAACATATATGTACCAAAGTGGAGGCGATATACGTGCGAAAGTTTTGACAACTATTTGTAATTCTATTTTGCGCAGTTTTTATAACACGCAACTAAATACTCCTGAATATATGATTAAGATATAATCAAATATTGCAATTGTCTATCCTGCTTTATAATTCACAGTCATGAATTGTATATGAAGACACGCACAACTGCAAAACAACTTATTGTTCACTTCGATTTGACATACTCTAATCATTATACAATTCCAACGTGAAATTGACATGAAAACGATTTAATGTGAACTTTCTATTACGATTTTGTGTTATCTGGGAATGCGGGATATTAAATATAAATATTGGTCCACAGCCTTAAATGAACCTGTAAATAGGTCGGATTTACTTAAAGCTAGGTTGAAACTAGTCAAAATGCTCTTAAAGTGTACAAACTCAGATTTTGAGTATAGTTTTTCAACCAAAAAATTGGTAGTAGGAACCTAAAAATGAGTTATTTGTCATATACCATTTTTGTTTTTGGTTAGGTCCAATCTAGATTCGCTCTAGTTTCAATCAAACGGCTGTCAAAAAGTCTTCGCATTCTAAACTGATTTTAATCACACGAGGAGAAATAACTATCGAACTGTCAAATTTTAACTAAAAAGTTAAAAATTTTGCGAAATGGTTCATAGCCGTGATAATCTATCCACCTTTTCGCGCGGTTAACACTTTTCGACAATGTTTATTTGCTTTTGGGAACTCCGCTCACGTACGCTTGAAAGTTCTACAACAACAATCAAGGTTGGAAATATCAACCTGACGTGAAAAAGTTGCCAAAGGCATGCTAATGTTTTCCAAAAGTTGTACCCACTAGCCGCCATTACGCAAGCGGCAGTTAAATATTTGAAAGATAAAATTTATCTCATTTCATTTCGGGTTGAATGAACATATTTGTTATACGATAAGCATCCATAGTGCTAACAGATAGTATTGTGCTTCCCGCAAAATCAAAAACTATTGATAAAACGGTGGGTATTTTAAATGTATTGTATGATCAACAGTTACTGTTCCTGATAAAGTTTTATATCATTTGCTATCATTCAAGTTCATATAGGTTTAACGATTGGCGTACGATACTGTATACAGTTAGTACTAAATAAATAGTAAGAACGAAATTCTGACCATTGAGTGAAAAATTAGGTTGAATGATTTTTCTGTGTACATATAAATGGGTTACATTATTTTACTGTGTACCCACAGAAACGAACGAAAAAGCGATAAACTGTTATTCATTGCTTCGCTGTTGGACTTCCGCCCTCTACACTAACCGTCACCATCGTCACCGTCATTTCTGATTGCCGGTTAGAATCTTTGAGTGAAGATTATATCATCGTGAAAATGCTAGTGAGTATTGTTTAAAAATTGAATTGCCATAATTTAATTGAAATATTTTATCTGCAGATCGAGCAACTATTAAGCGACGAACATGTTCTTAAGTTTTGCCTTAAAGAGATCGCAGCATGCCGCGTATACTACTATCCGCTTTCATTTGGAGTGTCCAAGGTGATATCGGCGAGGAAGTCAAAAGTACGTATAGTGGTGACACGGTGACCTGCCAGGATTTAGTTACGCTGCACAGTTATCCATGAAGCTACCATGGTGGATGGTTACAAACGGAGGCGTGAGTGAAAATGCGCAAAATCGCAAGCGCCTGAGCATTACGAAATAATTGAAATTATATTTCATATCATTTATGAGCTAATAAACGAACTATATAATATGGCTAAATTATTTTCCATTGTTGAAACAATATTTATAGCATAAAATAGCATACACCAACGATTTCCAGTATAATCCCTTAACCATATCAAAACCATTACACGAATGATACATGCACCATTAGTAACAATATAAATACCATTGTCCCTGTCATTCAATGTGAATCGTTTGTTTCCGAAAAACCATAATAATACTATATATGTAATAGTTTTAGTACAATTTCACTGACTGTATGTCCACCATACCAAGTATGGTATCGCCAAAAAATTGTTCGCGAAAATCAGCATTTTTGTATGGTAACCATACCTAACGACTAGTTCATACAATGGTTATTTCTCAAGTTACCATTTACCACATAGTCAAAACCATTGCTGAGTATAGTCTGCATATGGTTATCTGATTATATAGCAAATGGTCCACTTGATTCACCAAATGGTTAGAAAACTATATGGAAAATCGTTGGCATATGGTATTTGACTATGCGGGTTTGCAACTGTACCTGGATTAATCCAGATTATTTTCTCTAATGCCAATGTATCCAGCTTTTTACGCGCTATAATGGTGGCCGCTATAAATTGTGTTCGTAATATGCGAACAATCTTTTTGACAACTCTGCATACATCAAATCTGGCACTCTTCTCTTGCAACACTACCGTTCTCTTTCTTTCGTTTACGTCAAAGAAGGAAAGCAAAACTGTGCGAAATGTAAACAAAACTATTGCCTTCCTTCTTTTGCGTAAACGAAAGAAAGAGAAACACTGCCGTACATGAGAAGAGTGCCCAGTTTTGATGTATGCCGAGTTGTCAAAAAGATTGATCACATATTACGAACACAATTCATAGCGTCCGCCATTATAGCGCGTAAAAAGCTGGATATGACAAAACAAAACAGCAACATTGCAATTGACAGTCTTTCTCTTTCTTACTCACAGCAATCGCATTGTCGCACTTTGCGTGCCAGTCGCACTTTTAGACTGCGGTGTCCAGTGAGGTGCAAAATGCGGGATAAACAAACCCCAAATAGATGTCACATGAGTGAATCGCGTTCATTCGTGACGTCAGCAAAACCTTATCGGACTTTTCGCGTGCGCAATGGCGACTAGTGGGTACAACTTTCGGAGAACGTTAGCATGCCGTTGGCATCTTTATTCGCGTCAAGTTGATATTTCCAGCCTTAATTGTTGTTGTAGAACTTTCAAGCATACGTGAGCGGAGTTGCCAAAAGAAAATAAACACTGTCGAAAATTGTACCCACTAGCCGCCATTAAGCGCGCGAGAAGGTGGATTGATCACACGTGTATCAGATCCTGGCCCAAGATGCATTTTATTTTTATGTGATATTCATGTTTTTAATGGATAGTTTTCTGATAGCGTGTATGGGTTTGCACTTCGACTCCGACACTATTCCCACCAAAAAGTAAATGACAAGACTGTCAAAATTCAAAACCCTCCGCTAGCCGGATTCAAAATATCGTCTATTCGTTGATTCGCTTATATCTTTGAACGCGGTAGGTTTTCTCGTTTTATCTCAGAAATATAAACGATTTAAAAACTATTTGTCAAAGAAAAAGAATATGAGTTCTATTTCCGAGCAGCAGTTACAAAAATTTCTTTTTATTATCGAAGATAATAAAGAGATTGAGGATGCCTCGGAAGATATGCAAATGGCCTACTCAGTGAGTACTTTAGTGTTTATTTTTCATTTTGGAAATTTCACGTTAATTTTCGTTTTTTTTTTTCAACAGACAATTCGTGACCATGGCCAGGAAAAACTCGTCACCTGGTTAAGCGAAAGCGAATGTCTTCATCTTCAGCCGGACCAGCTGACGAAGAAACACGTAACCGTGTTTGAGCGCTTTGACGGAGAGGCATACGAGCACATCCGGACAACAAATGCTTGCGTGATTGGGCCACGCTGCTTGATAAGCTGTTTCAACGACGACCAGACGATTCCGTGCGGAAAACAACCTGTCCTCACGACGGCCATGCGCAATCTAACCGTGAGCACATCTGGATTAAAAGTTGAGGAGAAAACTCGGCTTAGCCAAATGGTGTTTCAAATGGGTGGATGCTATCTGGAAATTTTGACAGCCGCTTGTACTCACCTGATTGCGGGCACCGTAAAGTCGGTGAAATACGAAAAGGCTGCTGAAATTAAGATGCGAATCATGCATCCCGATTGGGTGCAGGACGTCTGGGAGCAGAGTCAGTGCAAAATGATCAGCGCGACAGATCCGGCGTTCGATAAACATGCCCTTCCTGTGTTTTACTCGCTGACTATCACGTCAACTGGGTTGACGAACCAAAAGCGCAATCAAGTTAAGCAACTGATTGAGGAAAATGGTGGCCGCTACATTGGGGCGTTCAAATCGGAACATACTGATATTTTGATTTTGGACAAGAGCAGTGTGGGCTCGGCAAAGTTTCAAGCAGCCGTGCGTTGCAAAAAGGAATGTTTAACACCGGCGTGGGTTATAGACAGTGTCCAGAAGGGGTATGCTCTTCCGATTGCCAACTATGAAGTGAGACGCATCAAATCGTCCACACCGACGAAGGACGATCCTGGGTTGATTTCCAGCATAGACTTCAATCCGGACGGCACGCAACTGTCGATGATCAGTCATCAGAACAGCCGGAATTTAACTATCAACGAAAGTGTGGCAAGTACGACCTCCGCTGCTTCGGCCGTCTCAAGGGTATTGTCCCGTGAAACGATGGGCGGTGCAAATCAACGAAAAGCCTACCGTGAAATGCTGGACCAAATTACGTTGCCACAGGCCAAGAAGTCGGGCCCGTTTTTGGATGGTTGTAACGTAAGTAAGGTTTTCTATCTTGGTACTTAGCGACTTAGAACACTTTTTTGCAGATATATTTAAGCGGTTTCACTACAGAAGAAAAGGACAAATTGAACAAAATCCTCAACAGCGGCGGAGCCATACGGTTCGACGAGATAAGTGACCGCGTTAGCCACGTTATTGTGGGCGAGCAAGTGTCGGCCGATTTTCGAGAAATTCGGGAACAGCAAATAAGTCCACACATTTTGACCTTGGAATGGATTCAAAAGTCTCTAACCCTGCGAATGCCTGCCCCCGAAGATGACGAACTGCTAATGTTCAAACCGAATCTTAAAGATGCCATTGTGGAAAAGGGTCCGGAACCTCCCTCGCCGGCAAGCAAAAAAAATCTAGAATCAATGAACAGTACATTCAAACGACCGGAAGCGCCTCCCAAGTTCCGCCTAGATGAACCCAAACCAGGACCAAGTCGAGAGCGCGGCAAGGAAGACGAGGTTCTGCTGCAGTACATGCAAAAAAATACTTCCGTTCAGTTACCACCGGTGGAGACAAAAAAGAGCGCACCAGCGCCGGCTGCCGATTCCGTCACCTCACAGAATTCGGAACTGGATTCGCAGTACAGTGATTTTATGTCCACGAAAACCCTGTTTGTGTATGGGTTTTCCGACGAGGACGCAATGCAGATCGTAACCGATTGCGAGAACTGCGGTGGGACGATCGTAGATGAACACTACACCGACGTGGCCGATTACATCGTTCTGCCAACTAGTTGCATAGGAGAGATCGACTTTAAGGTGCGCGGCAGGGAAACTGTTAACTGCATTTGGCTGGAGACCTGCATTCAGGACGGTGTCTGCTATCCCCTCCAATACTACTTCGAACCCATCTTCTATGCAGAGGACGATCCGAGACCGCTGGAGGGGGAAATACTAGTTATTAGTACGTACTCGGGGGCTGAGCGGAACTATTTGATTGCGTTGGGTGGAATTCTGGGTGCTAAAGTTGAGGATCGCCTGGTCCGGAAGGCGGCTCCGATAGTGATCTGTAAGGAACCGTCCGGCGCCAAATACGAAGCCGCCATCAAATGGGGTAAGTCAGAGCAATTCTATGCTACTTTCAATAATGTTTTAACGTAGATCTACGTTTTTGTTTACTATATTGGGGTGCGCTTTAGAAGTACAAAATTGAGCATGTAACGAAAAGTGGTTACGTTTTACAAGCCTTTAATTGCCTCGATTGCTCAGAAATTTTTCTGTGCGTTGATTGAAGAATATAATAAGAATTAAAGTACTCTAATAACCGGCTGCGAAGTCTGTCGTTAAAACAGTTACCTTAAAAGATATCAAGTATGCCTTGCATTATAGTCACCATAGCAAAGCAAGCAGTTTTTCATTAACAATTTAGGTTTCTTTGAATAAATACACTTTTACTTTTCTTGTCAGTGTAAAATTATTTCGAAGGTAACAATTTGGCGATAGAAATTCCGATAGGAGCGTTCAATGAAATTCTGATAGAGGGGATAATATTCAAGAGACTTCGCTGGCGAAGGTTTCCCGGCAGATGTCTCTACAGAACAACTCTCTGCTGTTCTGTTCTCCAGAAGGGTCTGCTGACCCTTCTGGAATAACTCACAGGTAGACAACCAACAGCACCACAAGGAAGCGCTCCAGAATAAATTATTTAATTTCATTAAACTACTATCAAGGAGTTTCACCATGACCCGGAAAACGGAACTACTTTCGTTCGCTAGTTTTCAAAGTATGAAGATCTCAGAAATCAGAGAATCAGAACAGATGGTGGTAGTTTGGATGATCCAGGTATCAGCATCTTTGGCTCGAGCAGCACGTTCCTCAAAATCGTGTGGAAGATTTGTGCCTTGCCCTTCTTGCCCTTGTCATCATTTACCTGATGAGGACGGGAAGGAAAACAGGAGGAATAGGAAGGGGTGGATGAGGAATTTGGACAAACACAAACACGTACATACCAAGAGATTTTTGTACCCTCGAGGGGTTGCTGACCCACGATTCCAACAAGTCAAGCACAGTGGATGTCATTTTGGGTGTAGATGTCTTCCTGTCCATACTTCGATTGAGATAGGTCAAGACTCTCAACGACATTCCTGTAGCACAAGGTTCCATATTCAGATGGATGGTCGCAGGAAGAAATTCTGTTTCTGTTTGCAGCACAAGGTGGGGCAGTTAGAGCCAAGTCTGTCCAGGGCTGAGATAAGGTGGTTGTGATAATGTTAAAAGAATCCGTGCGGATTACGCTAGCTCCATAATGTATTGGTGATTATGGATTAATGGGCGGAAGAAGAGTGACAGAACTTGGCTTGATATAATTGTGTGCTTGGTCAATATAGCATAAGATGGCTTGTACTTATCTTGTTTTCTCCTTCCTTTGTTTGTTTCCTCATCTTGTTCGTAGTCAATCTTAATTAAACCTGAAGCAGGCTCCACGCCGGCCGTCCTCTCCATCGTTGTCACCAGTGTGGTCATCTGTGGCTGGTCTCTTGCCTCCCCTCACGGCAACATTATTGTTGCCGTGAGAAGAAGCGATAGAGATCAGGCAGAAAAGAAAAGAAAAGAAAAGAGGAATTTTTTAGTCAACATGTTGATTGCAATTTTCAAGTTAGTAATATCACGAGAATTCTATGTCTGTCCATCACCTATGCTACTACCGACTAACTACTCGCTAGGCTGGACGCTACTCATCTCCCAAATACCCATGTCATCACGATTGACCCAGCGCTGTTCCACAACCTATGCTCATTAAAAGCCACAGCCGCCTCTTTATCTACCATCTTTGCAGTATTGTAGCTGATGGCGTAAATTTTCGAATATTTTGTGCGGAATATTATTCAAGAGCAATATTATCGCTCAGAACTATCGAAAAACTACTTGAACTTCCGAAAAATAGAGCAGATGCGATGTAATGGGGACTGGTACTCGCTCGTATTATTCCCGGTGGCATTAATTGCATATTTGTAGCGGTAGTCAACCGATTTGTCGGTATGCTCTTCAGACCGTGGTCAATTGAAATGATTCTGTAACTAAGAAGGGATGATGTGGATCAAAAAGAACTTCACTTGGAGATATGTATATATGCCGTGTTAGGTCTTAAGTGCAAGCTGTCACTAAAGCAAGACTTAATAAGATGTTAACGACGTTGATAATTCTGTGAGGATGGTATTGAATCGAAAAATAAATCCTCATACCACGACCATATATTATGTACTATGACCACATTTTAGGAAGTGGAAATGATTGAGGACAGCCCTTCGCTATCGCTTGAATCAGCCAGAGAATCGAATACCTGTTTTTACTTGAAGAAGTTTTAACTCTAAAAAGATTTAGTTAGAAATGGAATTTCAGTTGAATGAAGAGGAGCAGGCCGCCGGTGAGTTGCCACCGTTCGACTTGATGGACTCTCCGACAGAGGCTCATCAGCATTAGGAAGGCCCTTGGGAGACAAACAGCGTCATACATGATCATTTTATGTTGTTAGTTGAATACCGTTAACGCGGTTAGTCACAAGACATGCAAATCATTCTAATAAAGGAGGGAAATAAGAAAAAAAAAATTATGATTACATCCAAAACAATACAATAGAGGTGACAGTAACAGCAACGATAGCAATATTAGTAATAATAGTAATAGCATAGGAAACTGATCGGGAACCACAGCTACTGACTATAACTTCCTGCCCATTAATAATTGTAATTTGGCAGCATAGGTATAAGAAGAATTTCCGACTCATCATAGAACACTCAAACATATATTCATTCGTACCTATACACCCATGCACACTCATACATGCATACACATGTATACATGTACGTGTGTGTATATTTTTCAGTGCTGTGCTGTCCATAATCGCATAACAGCCACAAATTCTATGGCAATCTCATAGAAAATGTCTCGATTGCGCAAATAAAGACATCACATCATTTTTGAACACTCGTTCGTTCTAACTAGCGATACATTTTAATTTTCATGAGTAAGTCAAAATCTCATGAATGGTGGGTAGGATTTGGTTTCAGTTTTCTAGAGAAATTTCTGTGCATACCAGCAATTCATCTAGGGAACTGAGTAAGCCCTCCCGGTGCTTCGGCCCAAACGGATTGAATTTAAAATCAAATCCGTTCGATTTCGCTCCATTCCGCTTTACGAGACACATGCTACACATAAAGCTAAATTATGCAATACTACATACTACACATATATCCAACTTAAACTATAAACATTCTACATGCGGAACTAAGAATTTTTAGGTCGTTTGGCCGAAGTACGCGTCAAACCACCTACCCATGGGAGGGGATGGTCGCAGGAAGAAATTCTAAGGAGAAATGTTTACACACCAATCATTCAGTGATAAATGTACATCAGGAATTCGCTATCGATCGCACTCTACGGATGTTTTGGAAAGACCAAGAGCTGCACAACAGCCAGCCTTTGATGGAGGCAGAGAAACGAGTAATCAAGCATTTCTTATCAACATTCACAAGCACGGAAGAAGGACGCTTTATCGTTAGACGATTCAAAGCAAAAGCTCGGTGAATCTTTGGCCACTGTTGTCAAGCGCCTCAGAGCAATGAAGTGCAGGTTTCAGAACGATGAAAATTTCAAGATTAGGTAAACAACGTTCATGCAAGAATACATACGACTGGGACAAATGCAGTTAATCCGAGACTCGGTAATAGTAGTCGGCCAGTCAAAGTCCTATTATTTGCCTTACCACGGGGTCGTTAAGGAAGACAGTCTTACGACCAAATTGTGAGTCGTATTCGACGGATCTTGTGTTACATCTCCCGAGCATCACTTAACATTTTGGCGAACTGTTATTCGAGTAGCGGCAGTATAAATACGCAATACTCCGTATACGCAACGTAGCAAACGCTACATGAATACCCCTATTATTTGAATAACAACGGAATACGACGGTTTACTTTACTTAAACTTATCGTTCAATTTACCCATTGAACCAAATTCAAGAATAACCACCTTACTGCGATGCGCGCACAAGCCCACACCACACGCACCACAAGCAATATGCGTAACTTGTTCAATGCTAAAGATTATTATTATTATTATTATTTATTGAATAAAATTCATCTGACAAAATATTGTCTTAATGAAAAATAAAACGAACACAAGATCATGATAGTCTTCTCATAAAAACATGCAATGGAATGTTGAAGTCAAAAATGCTGTAAGCGAGATTGAATGCACTGGCTATGGCACGGATTGGCTCATTTTGTCCGTATTGTCGACTACGAGCTGCGAGGTGTAAAAAGTTGCGTTGACGTATAACTCTCTCTGGAGCATAGAAGTAAAACTGCCGGAGTAGTTCAGGCGAATCGACTTCCGAAGTGATGATCTTAGCAGCAAAGAGAGCTTGTGCAGTGAATCTTCTCCGTTCTAGGGTATCAATTCCAAGTAGCCGACAGCGATCAGTGTAGGAAGGCAGGTTCGTAGCATCACGCCATGGTAGCCAACGAAGTGCGTAGCGAACAAACCTTTTTTGTACTCGCTCGAATCTAGCAATCCAACACGCTTGGTATGGACACCATACCACACTACTAAACTCAAGAACTGAGCGGACTAGTGCACAATACAACGCCCGTAGGCACAGCGTAGGCAAGATGAACGAGTTAATGAGAAAATTTTGCGAATAACGCATGCCAAATTGCCAGCCGGGCTCTATTTTCAAATCCCCTTCGTACCAACAATCCAACACATTGTTCCTGGTGCTAATCTCTAAAGCAACGTTCAAACGTCGTGTTGAACGTTTTGCTCATTAGCCTGGTAACTAAATAAAATGGAATCAAAGCGAAGGCCATAGGGATATGTGGTAGTAAATTGTTCAATGCTGAAGGTGAACGAGTTGATGAGACAATAATGCGCCTGCGCTTCCGGGTGAAAGCTGTTTCACCTTCTCTTTTTATCTACTTCGTACCAACACATTGTTCCTGGTGCTAATTCAATATCAAGAATCAACACCAGGAATAATGTGTTGGTATGCTTGTGCATTGAGATCTCTAAAGCAACGTTCAAATATCGTGCTGAACGGTTTGCTCATCAGCTTCGTAAACTAAACTAATAATTTACCGAATTATTCGTATTGCATATGCGTCGGTGCAAACGAAATCATGAACTAGTGATGAAACCAGTTTTGTCGGGATGAATTTTGTTGCCTGTCCTATGAACAGATTGAACATGCGGATGAGTCGCCACTGACGCAAATGGAGCTCGAATTTAGAAAGGGTTATCGACTTAGTGACGTGAATGTTGACACTAAACTGATCAATTTGGCAGACGAACAGAATTCGGTGGAAGCGCTACATTGGTTGCCTGAAGAAGACGTTTTTACATTCAAGGTGAATTTTTGAGTAGATGGTCCTAATGAAAAGCTGGGCTGGTAAACGGTTTGGTAATGCGTACCATCGGTGCCTTGTGCACTGGGCATAAAATAGACCCCACAGTGGTCCACAGCCTCTTACCTAGCAAGCCCTACCCCTACCTCCTCGTGGTACCAGCCGAGATACGACCAACCTCGGTGGAGATCGGGTAACCAACCCCGGTGGAAACCAAGGTCGTATGGGAGGAGGGCTCCTTCGAGCTACGTTGACCCCCCGGCGATACTGTGGGGTTTGTTGCGGGCTTTGCAAGCCTGAACTACTAAAAAAATCAAAGCAATGGACTCCGTAAGTGATTATAATAAGTCTAATCGGAACAATCAGCAAACACCCAGGCGACGAAAACGGACTAACGATTGGAAATTAGGAACATGGAACTGTCGGTCTCTAAATTTCCTCGGAAGTACCCACGTGTTTTCTAAAGAAGTGAAGAGCCGCAAGTTCGATATCGTAGTGCTGCAGGAGGTATGCTGGAAAGAAACGATGGTACGTACGTATAGAGATGGTCATACCATCTACCAGAGCTGCGGCAATACACACGAGCTGGGCACAGCTTAGTGATGGGCGAGATGCAGAAGCGGGTGATCGGGTGGTACATCGTAGAAGTACGATGATGACAAAGACGAATTCTACGCGCAGTTGGAACGTCAATACGACCGCTGCCCAAGACATGATGTCAAAATTATCATCGGGGACTGTAATGCTCAGGTTGGTCAGGAGGAGGAATTCAAACCGGTGATTGGACGGTTCAGCGCTCACCCGCAAACAAGCGAAAACGGCCTAAAACTTGTCGACTTCGACGCCTCCAAGAAAATGGCCATACGTAGTACCTTCTTTCAGCATAACCTCTGCCATCGGTACACCTGGAGATCAGCCAACCAGACAGAATCACAAATCGACCACGTTCTGATAGATGGTCGGCACTTTTCAGACATTATTGACGTCAGAGCCTAACCAGGCGCTAACATTGATTCGGATCACTACCTAGTGATGGTAAGGATACGTCAAAAACTATGTTGTAAACAACATATGATACCGGCGCCCGACACGGTATAATCTGGCGCGACTGAAGCAACCGGAGATCGCCGAAAACTACGCGTTATCTCTCGAAACTCGCTGCCGGAAGAGGGTGAGCTGGATGAAACCCCTTTTGAGGACTGTTGGAATGCCGTGAAAACAGCCATTAACAGCGTAGCGGAGAACGTCCTAGGCCGTGTGGCACCGAATCGACGTAACGAATGGTTTGACGAGGAATGCCAGCAGATATTGGCTAAGAAGAACGCAGCGCGGGTACAAATGCTGCGTAGAGCCACCCATCAGAATGTGGAGCGATACAAACAGAAGCGGAGGCAGCTAACCCGACTCTTCAAGGAGAAGAAGCGCCACCAGGAGGAAAAGGAGTGCGAAGACCTCGAACAGCTGTACCGCTTTCACGACACACGGAAGTTCTATCAGAGACTCAACGGATGTCGCAAAGACTTCGTGCCGCGGGCCGAAATGTGCAGAGATAAAAATGGAAGTATCTTGACTGACGACCGTGCGGTGATCGAAAGGTGGAAGCAGCACTACGATGAACACCTGAATGGCATGCAGGCGGAAGACCATGATAGCGGAGGAAATGACCTCATTGGTGTAGCAAGCAACGAAGATGTGCCACCCCCATCGATAAGGGAAGTTAAAGAAGCCATCCAGCGGCTGAAGAACAACAAAGCAGCGGGAGCGGAACTTATTAAAATGGGCCCGGACAAGTTGACCGGCTGTCTGCATCAACTGATTGTCAATATTTTAGATACGGAACAACTACCGGAGGAGTGGAAAGACGGGGTTATCTGCCCTATCTACAAGAAAGGTGATAAGCTAGATTGTGAGAACTACCGAGCAATCACTATCCTGAATGCCGCCTACAAAGTGCTGTCCCAAGTCATCTTTCATCGACTATCGCAAATTGCCAATAGATTTGTGGGAAGTTACCAGACCGGCTTCATGGGGGGTCGGTCTACAACGGACCAAATCTTCACACTGCGGCAGATCCTCCAGAAGTGCCGCGAATTCCGAGTCATCGGAACACGCATCGCCTGTTCATCGATTTCAAAGCCGCAAATGATAGCGTAAACCGACAAGAGCTATGAAAAATTTTGGACGAAAACGGCTTTCCGGGTAAGCTTACTAGACCTATCATGGCTATGGCTACGATGGATGGGATCCAGTGCTGTGTGAGAATCTCGGGTGGATTGTCGAAACCATTCGAATCTCGCAGGGGACTTCGACTAGGAGATGGTCTTTCCTGTCTGCTATTCAACATTGCGCTTGAAGGTGTTATAAGACGAGCGGAACTGGAGATCAGTTGCCATGGACCGAAACAGATGGAGAAATTATACTGCGCAGGCCTTGTCGTAAGACGTTAGGCCAATTAAGTAGTTAGTAATGCAAAGCATCAACTGCTGTCGGAAACAGAGCGACTGTTCGAACCGTTCGGATGGTTTGCACCAGTCAAAAAATTTTTATCAAGATTGTTGGCTATACGAATTGGATTGACACGATCCGTTACACCCGAGTATAGAATATGCGTGGGTAGAAATGAAACAAAATTTGTGGCAACTTGAACAGCTGAAAATTTCAAGATGGATGGCAAACTTTGACGGTCGTATAACTGCACGGCTTTTCAGACGCTTCTGACGAAGCTTACGCCGCAGTTGTGTATATGCGATCACTCGACGAAGATGGTCGTATTCACGTCAGCTTAATTGCAGCTAAAACAAAGGTAGCGCCGGTGAAACGCTAAAACAAAGGTAGCGCCAAGTTCAACAGTATGTCTAGACAGATTCGACGATAGTCCTGTAATGGCTTAGCAACCATCCGCGTAAGTGGAACACGTATGTAGCGAACAGAGCATCGACTATTCTGGAAATTTTACCGCGACGACACTGGGACCATGTTTCAACACACGAAAATCCTGCAGATTGTGCGTCGCGAGGAATAAACCCTTCGGAGTTGGTCGATTATCCGCTTTGGTGGTCTGGAACGCTTTGGCTAGCAACAGATTCCTCGTCGTGGAAGCGCAATGTTTCACCGGAAGATTTCAAAGACGACACATTTGAGGTACGTAAACGGTTTCAAACGCTCAATACGATGATTAAGCTTCCAGGCACCAATTACGAGATTGAAAGGCAGATTCTTGAACGCAAGTCTACTTTACATGCGGCGTGTCGGCAATTAGCATACGTTAATCGTTTCATAACCAATATGAAGGCACAGCGAAGTAAGCAACCTAAACTTTCCGGCACGATCATACTAACCGAACTACACGAAGCTAGACTACAATACGCAAGGCTAGTGCAACATGACGTTTACGCAAGAGAGATAGATAGCTTGAAGGGTGGTAGCGTGGTTTTTTCTAAATCGAAGATCAGCGACATGTATCCATTTCTGGACAGTGACGGAACCATGCGAGTTGGCGGTCGGTTGCAGCTCGTCCATTTCGCATTATGCATCCCGTAATTCTAGCTAAAGAACATTGCGTCACACGACCGTTAATAGAGGAACTACACGTTCAGAACTGTCATGCCGGCCCATCGCTATCGACTGCAACTATAAACCAGTACTACTATGCGAAGGGTTACCAAGAGGTGGTTAAGCAAGTGATACGCAACTGTGTGAAATGTTGTCGCATGAAAGCGAAAACTGCTCAGCAGTTAATGGGAAGTCTTCTAGCGGCACGTGTTACAGCATATCGTCCGTTCGCACACGTCGGAGTGGACTATGCCGGTTCCATTCTGATACGCTGCAGTAACACTCGAGGAGAGCGATCGATGAAGGGTTATATCGTGTTCTTCGTCTGCTTATCGACTAAGGTGGGGCACTTAGAAGCAGCAGGGGACCTTACGTTACCTACGTTCTTGGGAGCGTTGAAACGGATGATTGCTCGACGCGGATATTGCAACGAGATCTGGTCTGATAACGGTACCAAACTGGTTGGAGCTGATCGACAACTAAGAGAAACTTACACAGCTTTGATGTCGCACGGTAAGGATGCTGAGCGCTTTCTCAGTAGCCTCGGTATACAATGGAGATTCATTTCGCCGTCCAGTCCTCACCAGGGCGATATTTTGGAAGCGGCGGTGAAACGCGCCGAGGGCTTACTTCGACCAATCGTTGGAAATGACAAGGTAACCTTCGAGGAGCTGACCACTGTGCTCTCTCAGATCGAGGCTTGCTTGAATTCCAGGTCTGTCTGCCCGATTTCATCATCACCCGATAACTGCGAAGCCCTCACTTCGGGGCACTTTATCGTAGGACAACCGGTAAACCTGTCACCCGAACCAGACGTCTCGCGCGTGCAAATGAATCGACTCGATCATTGGGCGAAGGTCCAACGATACACTATCGAGTTTTGGAACAGATGGCGGAACGAGTACCTGACAACGCTGCATTCCAGGGGCAAATGGCGAACCAGACAGGAGAACATCAAACCGGGTCACCACGCCCAGGTGAAAAGCGACAACGTGCCGCCTTCGGCTTGGGAGTTAGCCAGGGTGTCAGCGGTGCATCCGGATCAACAGGGATTAGTCCGCATCGTCGTACATACAAGCGAGAAGAAAAAATTCAAATTCTTTCACTTACAACTGTAACGTAGAACAATAAAGACGCTATTTTGTACTCGGTCAGTTCTCACTTATATTATCCGGTTTCGGTTCAATCCTCCGGTGATATTCCGTTTTCTGGTCAGTGATTAGTCCAGGTTCTAATAACCTCTCGTTTTCTGGCTCATACACTCTCAACATCTGCTGTTTAGCAAATCTTACATCAATCAACACGAACCTTCTGCAGTTCTGTTCATTTTGTATTTATCAGATTGAAGACGCTACTCAAGTTGGTACTATTCACACGGATGTTGAAGCTGCGTTTGTTCGTATTGATCAACAAATTCTGCTTCGAAAACTGAACCGCCTAGGAGCGTCTGATGGTTTTCTCGGTAAAGTTAAGCTCTACTGAATCGTACAGTTTTTGCAATCAAGCAGGAGTTCCACAGGGAAGTAACTGAGCACCGCTACTATTCCTTATATTCTTTAGCGACGTGTCTGTGTTGTTAAAGACCTAGGGGTTGAATTGGACTCTAGAATGAACCTTCCAATCCACTACTATAATATCCTTTCTACAGCGAATCGCAATTTAGGTCTTAGGGATCTTCCGTGGTCGGACCCTCGAGATCCTCCACCATATAGAGGATACATGCAAGTTACTTTGTATCGAAACGCTGAGTAGCAGGAGAATTGTATCAAGAGTTGTCTTCGTTACTCAGCCCTTGAAGTGCGAAATCGATGCTCCTGAACTTCTGTCCTGGATTAAACGTTAACATTATGTCTCGAGCGTTCAGATCCCGAGGATTTCTTCGGCCTAATTATCATCGTACGCTATACAGACAACAGAAACCAATCCAGGAGATGTGCAGTGTTTTTAATGATGTGTATGAAACTTAAACGTATGAAGAAACTTAATAAATAAAGAAATATACCAGATTATCTGTTTCGATCGAACCTAGACCAACTTAATGTCGAGAAAGTAAACAATTTTGCAACCACCTCTTCTCTTCAATCGATTTTAACGTTTGAACATGAAATCTAAACCAACTTGAAGTCCTGAAAGTAAGAATAGGATTACCTCTTATTGGAACTACAAACTCTAAGAAACTGATAAAAATGATATAAGAATTTTAGGCAATGAACTTTTAAGGTATTATACAATTTCGTAACGAACTGTTGAACAGTTGAAAAACGTCAAACATTGTCAAGCTATATATCTCCCGCGTTCGTATCATCTAGGCACTGACCTTCCTACTTTTTATTTAGATCTCACAGTAGTCAACGCTGACTGGTTGCGGGAATGTCTCAAGCAGAAGCTCCGAGTCAACGAAGAGCCCCATTTGGTCGGTAAATCGGTTTGCTCTTCCAAAAACGTTGTGGTTCGTGAACCAGAAAACAGTAAACGGCTTTCTGATTTGCCGGAATTCTCCAGGAACGCTTGTCTACCGACAACTTCCACAGACGATGTAGACATTGACTCGGTATTTCTTCCGCCGCCTGCGCCTTCGGCGTCGCTTACAAAGTCTAAATCGCGTGCAGACGTAACTAAAGAAAACCATCCTGGAAACTATAAGTACATTTCGGTGGACAAAGCAAAAAATTCAAAAGAAGTCGAATATGAATTCAAACGACTATCTTCACCTGAGTTACGCAAAATTACCCACGAAGAAAGGCAGGTTTACTCTCAAGAGATGGAACAGTACGAAGAGCTGGTACAAACTCAACGCGACCAACGCCAGCCGTTCGACCCCGGGCATCCAGCAGATTCTCCATTGGTATTAAAACATCGTCGGTTGTCCGCTCTTGCTGGCATAAATTCACCTTCCACGCCGGTGGCCACAACCAGCACCAGCGTTTCGGAGTACGAACAACTCAGCGTAACCCAGCGGGTGATGGAATTCGATACACCGGTGCGCGAGACGCTCTACAAGGTACTGAAAGAAGCGGAAGAAGCCGAGAAAAAAATCACCCCCCGAACGCGTCGTAGAAACGAGCTATTGGCTACGCCGAGCACCGGCCAGGATGGTCATATCAAAACACCGACCCTGCCCGAGTGCATGACCAAGCCGGTCACACCGTACGGGTTCCGTCCGGATGCCAGCCCGGAAAATCACCTTTACCACAAGCGAAAGCTTCAGGTATGGGACCAGTACTACAGACCCAGGGAGCAGGGGAAAGATCGTCGGAAGAGTACTCCATTGAGTGAAATTAAGCGACGCTTTTGGCGGGAGAATCTCGGTGACGAATATGTCGACTACATCGAGTCCAAATACTCGTCGACGCAATTCCAGCCGTTCGAGCAAGATGATGAGGATGATAAAAAGAAGGATCAACCTCCCGAATGTCAGCCAGGCCCATCGTCTGGCACCAGCAGCAGAAGTAAAGAAGTTTTCAAAGAAATCACAGCAGAGCCGCTGGACGAAAGTCACAAGTCGGAGGAGAGCAATCGGAGCAGTGAGAAGCGGTCGCGTGAGGAATACGAACTAGATGATGATGAAGACGACGAAATGGCGAACAACTGCGAAACAGGAAAAGGCACACCCGCGGCCAAGCGGATGAATCTCGCCGAAGCCGACAACGTTAAGCGATTGAGTGATCTAATCAATTCCAATAAAAATGCCGCCAAGAAGTCGAAGAAAATTTGCGAGGAGCCGCAGTACTCCGAACTGCCGAGATTCGATTCGGGTGGGTTGGACATATCATAATTTAATTTTTACAGTACAATCATTTCATAAATTTTCTTTTTACATCTTAGAAACGGTATCAGAAGATGCCGTTGGGGTGGGATGGCGTGATCCAGCCGAACCACAGCGAGCTGCCGCGGGGGGAAATGGAATGATTTACACGGGTACTCCCGTATTTGCGATATCCGGAGTACCTGAGCAGCAACGTTCGGCCCTGATGGAAAGGATTAAACAACTAGGAGGTGAACTGTCGGGCAAACCGAACGAGTACGATCCTGCCTGTACGCATATCATCTGCGGTAAACCAAACCGAGGCGAAAAGATACTGTCCGGTATCGCATCCGGCAAGTGGTTGTTATGCTCCAAATACCTCGACGATAGTTGCAAAGCTGGCTTCTTTTTGAATGTAAGTATATAATGTTGAACACTTTTTCCATTTATCAATTAAAATATGTTACTTTTTATCAACAGGAAGAACAATACGAATGGGGTAATCCGAAGGCGAAAAATCTACCACCACTGGAAGCGCTGGAGAAACAGGTTTCCAATGCAGCCTACATCTGGCGCTGTAAAATAGCGCAGGAAGCCGGCAAACACGACGGTGTATTCACCGGTTTCCGCGTCCTACTGTTGGCACCGAAAAAGGAGCAACTCGTACGGTTGGTAAAATCCGGAGGCGGGTATGTAATCACCGTTGGTCCACCGTATGTTCATTCCGCGGAAGCAATGACCGCTACGCACTGCTTCGTGGACAAAAATAGCCAGCTAAGTTCTCGCGATCATAAAGCGCTGGCCGAAGCCGGCATAGCTGTGATGTCCATTATGTATCTCAATGCCTATCTTACGTCGGAAAAGTTACCGGATCCGGTCAAGTATAGGTTGGAGATTTAGGCTATCGGTTTATGAATTTTACAAACGAATTGTTGAATTTAACAAACATTAACATTTATGTTAAACATACGAGTGAATTAATAAAATTGTGTTGACACAAGCGTATATCGAAAGATGAACGTAAACGGGACTTACTTTAACGGTGAAAAGCCATTACTAAATTCACATTGAAACTCTTCAAATCGCCGGTTTCTTGCTTCAGAAAAGACGAAAGCAGATAACGAAGCGTTCCACCAACTGATGGTTAATGTTGTTATAGTAACCGTCATATTGACATCAAGACATCCATGCTTTTCTCTACAATGAAAATTTATTCAATGGCTTTATTAGAAAAATTTTGGAACCTCAAGTTTTTTTTTCCTGCTAAAAAACAGTGAAATTGTTCATTCCAACCAAGAAACAAGCAATAAAGTTACACGAACTAGCCACCACAGATCAAGATTTCCGGGAAGTATGGTTTCATTGGAATCAAATGTGGTGGTGCGTGGAAATATCTATTCATATTCACCATCAGCAAGGTAAGCAAGAATTGAAGATATACCGTTAGACTTATACCTACGTAGGTAGAACCTGAGCGATCTGGTAACGATGGGAAAACATCCAGTACTAAAGAAAAGAAAATGAAAGAGTAAAACCAACCTTCAAAACTAACGAAATTAGGATGTATGAAAAAAACAAGGTAGGTAGGTACCTACATAGTTCACGTTTCCCTGTAAACTTGTAGGAAAGAAGTAGGGTAGAGGATCCATATTGCGCCACGAGCCATATTTCGCCAGTTTGACGAACCCAAAACCTTTTTGCATATTATTGGTGCACTGAGAAATTATCTGACGAATTGGTAAAATGTAGAAAATGTTCTACCAAAAATTATCAATACCTTTGGCTTTAGGTATACTATTTTATCAGTTAATATTCAGAATTTGAAAACACCACCTCGTACTAGGGGTATATTTTTTACAACATCAAAACGAGAGACAAAAATATAATTGGGGCAAAATGTAATAAAACTGTTTCATTAATTAATTATTCATGAGTAATAGAATTCTGTGTACAATATTTCGACTAATTTTATGCCGATTTCAGTTTAAACTTCAGATAATTACGAAAAGATCATCAAAATTAAAGTGGCGAAATATGGTATCCATTTTTAGTCATGGATTCAAATTTCGCCACTTGATTTTTTTAAACCTAATTTTGCCATTTCTTATATAAAATTACATAAATTTGAAAAAAATCAATTAAAAATTTAGTAAACTAAATCCATAAGCTATACTGAATATTGAAACAAAATTTTGGGTTATAAGTGTCTTTAAGACTTATTCTTTATCAAACGACTCGAAGGAAAATTAATACAATTTGACAGAAAATATCACAGCAAATCTTTGATCTTTGTACTTTGCTTGCACAAAGATAAAAATTAGACTGTTTTTACGGGTTAACTTTGGGACGAAATTTTTATTTATTTGTTTATTTACTATTTTAACGAATGGTCCTCCAGTACCGTCGGTTCTGGGTTGCCGGTCTCCAATCCACACGAACACCAGCTGAACATGCATCGTCTTCGACAGCACACACCCACCGGGTGCGGGGCCTGCCTCGGAGTCTACGGCCTCTTCCTGGTTCTCTGATGAAAATAGTTTTGGCTACTCTTTCATCGGGCATTCTGGCCACGTGTCCAGCCCACCGCAGCCTGCCACATTGCACTACCTTCACTATATCAGTATATTTATATACTTGGTACAGCGCCACACTCCCAGTTTTGAGCGAATTTACAAACTACGGGACTTCAGCTAGCTACGTAATCCGTAGAAAGCCCGATTCGCAGCTGCAACTTGTCGTTTCACTTCGTGGCTTATATCGTCATCGTCACATGTCACGAGTGTACCAGGGTATATAAATTCCTCCACCACTTCACATCGTTCCCCATCTAGCTCCACCTCGGCACCAACACCACTTGGGCTCTCATGTTCCCTGCCAGCAACCATGTACTTCGTTTTGGCGGTGTTAATGGTAAGTCCCAATTTCGCAGCTTCCCTTTTAAAGGGCCCAAGGCCTCTTCCACTCCTCTACGGTTGATTCCGATGATATCGACGTCATCCGCAAAACCAAGAAGCATGTGAGATTTCGTGATGATAGTTCCATTCCTTTCCATGTTTGCCCTTCGTAATGCACCTTCCAAGGCAAAGTTGAATAGCAGGTTAGAGAGTGCATCCCCTTGCTTCAGTCCATCCAACGTCACGAAAGCAGCTGAGGTCTCACCCGCTATTCTAACGCATGATTTGGATCCGTCCAGCGTCGCACGAATCAGCGTAACTAGTTTCGTCGGAAAACCATCTTCTAGCATTATCTGCCACAGCTCATTTCGTTTAACTGAATCGTACGCCGCTTTAAAGTCCACAAACAGATGGTGTGTCTGCAAGTTGTACTCCCGCAACTTGTCTAGCAACTGACGCAGGGTAACCATCTGATCCGAGCAACAATCGGAGCAACCCTCACGAAAACCAGCTTGGTACTCGCATTCGAAGGACTCCGCTAACGGTCTCAGTCTGCAGAACAGGATACGGGAAAGCACCTTGTAGGCAGAATGGAGCAATGTAATTCCTCGATAGTTTTTACACTCCAGTCGATGTCCCTTTTTGAAAATTGGGCAAATGAGGCCATCCAACTACTCCTCCGGCATTTGTTCTTCCTCCCAGATTCTGACAATGTTCCGGTGGATTCCTTCGTACAGCCGCTCGATCCCCGCTTTTAGAAGTTCAGCCGGGATACCGTCCTTCCCAGCAGCCTTACCGTTTTCCAGCTCACTGATTGCCTTCTTAACCTCCTCCTGTGTTGGTGGCTCCACAGCTTGACCATCGTTTACAATTCCTATTCTGTCCCTGCTGATCTCCGCATTCACCTCTCCATTCAACAGTATCTGAAAGTGCTCCTTCAACCTGTCTGCTACCGCCGTTTTATCGGTAAGCCAGGTTGCCAGCACTATCATTGCACATCACAGGCATGGCAAAATTCCTGCATCTGACCGTTTTATAGAAACTCCGTGTGTCGTTGCTGGCGTATCGCTCCTCCGCGCCGGCGAGCACCTGCTCCTCGTACTCGCGTTTGTTTAGACGATGGGTCCTTTTTTTCCGCAGCTAGAGTCTCTCTGTACCTCTCTCTGTTTTGACGCGTTGCCGCAGTGAGCATGCGACTTCTGGCTTGGTTCTTTTCATCTGTCACTCCCTGGCATTCGGCATCAAACCAGCTGTTACGCTGTCTTCCACGCGTCGTGCCTACCACCTCTCTCGCAGCTGTTTGGATGGCACCATGGATGTTCCTCCACAGCCCATTTATATCTTTTCCTTCTACCTGCTGTTCTGCGATTCGTTGGTCAAGCTTCCTGGCGTACTCCACTGCTACGCCGTCTGTCGTTAACCGCTGGATGTTGAAACGCGGCGTCCTCTCAATGCGAGCTTTCGCAGTGTTTGACAGTCTTGCGCGAATCTTACTCACTACGAGATAGTGGTCAGAGTCGATATTTGGACCCCGAAAAGACCGTACATCGATAACATCCGAAAAGTGTCGACCGTCAATCAAGACATGATCGATCTGAGAGCTAGAGTCTCCATTTGGATGCTTCCAGGTGTGTTTCCGAATATTCAAACGTGGAAAGTAGGTGCTACAGATGGTCATTCCTCAGGCCGTGGCAAAATTTATGTGCCTCAGACAGTTATCATTGGTCGACAGATGCAGGATATGTCTTCCATTAACTGGACGGAAGAATTCCTCCCTCCCGATCTGCGCGTTTGCATCTCCGATGATGATTTTCACGTCGTGTTTTGGGCACTCTCCATAGGTTCTCTTAAGCCTGTCGTAAAACTCGTCCTTAGCATCATCGGATTTATTATTTGTCGGTGCGTATAAGTTGATTAGGCTATAGTTGAAGAATTTGCCCTTAATGCACTTAAACAGGATAGCTACCGGAGGAGTCGTGGATGGAATGGATAATATGCCCTATATGCAATATATAACAGTCCTTTTTCAAGTTGGAATGTGGAAACTATCGAGCGATCACTATCCTCAACACTGTCTATCAAGTGCTTTCTTAGATTATATTGCGCCGTCTACCGCGGACGGGCGATCAATAAATTGGACCCAATCTATGTTGCTGGAGGATCCTCCAAAAGTGTCACGGATACTAAGTTTCTACGCACCACCTTTTCATAATATTTTAAGCTATGATACTATCGACCGTGAAGAGCTATGGAAAATAGTGGACGATAACGACTTTCCCAGGAAGCTGACAAGAGTTGGACGGTGTACAGTAACGTGTAAGGATATCGCCTATGCGAGGACACCACGCCCGTTTTAATGAAATACGACGTTGTCGGAAGGATGTTTGCTTTAATGGGACGTCTGAAACACAGTGTCTATTACCAGAAGGATCCGAGCGTGATTGAGCTCGCATAGGCAATACTGTGTTAATCGACGGGGACGAGTCCGAGGTGATGAACGAATTTGTATACCTCGAGTCGGTTGACGTCGGGTAACAACTGCAGCAGAGAAATACGCAGACTTATTCTTGCAGAAAGTCTGGCTTACTGCGGACTTCATAAGACCTTAAAGCTTAAACACAAAGTACCTGTGTGTTCAAAGTAGCCTGCAAGGTGCACCTACAGAGACTATACATTACAGAGGCGCCGAGACACTCAAAATCCGCTAAATTTTGAAACAAAACGGAGAGTACCATCATAAATAAAGGTCACTCTCTGCTTTCGTTCAAAATTTAGTGGTTTGTGAGTGTCTCGGCGCCTCTGTAATCTAGAGTCTCTGTAGGTGAACCTCAATTGAGCTCAGTTGAAAATCGACGCTAGATTCCACGATGGCCAATCATGTGTGGACCATGTCAGGGCGTTTCGTATTATATTAGAGCAAATCAACGACTCTCTTCTGCTGGTGTTCATTTACTTTGAATAAGCGTTTGACCGATTTCGCCACGGAAATATCTAGGGCTCGCTTAGGTCTCAAAGGAATTTAAGATAAACTAGTTCATCTTGAACGAACCGAACACCAAACACCAAATTGATATGCAGAGCAAGCTTGAGGACCTCTCGAAAAGCTACCAGGTAGCGGGTCTCATTTAATACAGCAAAGACAGCCTATGAAGGAGCATTGCCAATTCCTCCACCTTCACATTAGTCTAACAAGAGGTTGAGCAATTGGAAGCTTTTCAATATACAGGCTTAGGCAACTCGCTGCAAATATTTTAGGAGGTGATAGAGGACCGCATCTGGTATCGTTCTACAATACGTTCTTTGACGTGAAACGCTTGTATGTTCTAGTTTCGTTGCAATTGAATTTTGTACGTATCGTTTTTGGCTGTTGAATTGGTATCGGAAAACTGCCCGAATTCATACATCACGCATAGTATATTAGATCACCGCGTGCGATTTTGTAGACCAAAACAAGCATTACACCTGGAATCCGGAAACAATTCATCACAATGAAACAATGGTAATTACAATTATAATTACTTTCACAGATGAAAAATTCGTAATAAATTTTATTTTCTTAATCGTCAAAAATGCAGTTGGCATTAAATGCAATCTCTGGTAATCACCAAATGAATTCTGTATAACTAAATAACACTTTTTCTTTGTTGTTGCAACACTGGTTCACTGTGCTAAAATAACATTTCCTCCACTGTAAACAGTATCCTAAATTCTAATAAATGCACTTTAGTTATTCTCGTCACTGGAAGACACTTGTTACTTTTCAACCTGTTCAACCCTTTGGGTTGTATCTCGGTATCGATTTACATACGGAACACACCAAATTTGGTCTCAGCGATCGGCTTATTGAGTGCGGCATGCAAACTCAAACCAAGCACTTTCCTGGTATCAACCGGATCGATGATACCGTCATCCCACAGCCGAGCGGTACTGTAGTAGGGAGAACCTTCCGCCTCGAACTGCTGGATTATCGGAGCTTTGATCTTATCTCCAACGGCAGTTGTCCATTCTTTTCCGGACCTCTTGTATTGTTCTTCAGTGATTTGCGCTAGGACGCCGGCTGCCTGCGAGCCACCCATAACCGAAATGCGACTATTTGGCCACATGTACAAAAATCGTGGCGAATAGGCTCGACCGCACATGCCGTAATTGCCAGCCCCATACGATCCACCGATTATCAGTGTTAGCTTGGGAACATTGGCACACGCCACTGCCGTGACCATTTTCGCACCGTTCTTGGCTATTCCTCCGGCTTCGGCGTCACGACCCACCATGAAGCCGGTAATGTTCTGCAGGAAAATCAGCGGAATTTTCTTCTGTGCGCACAGTTGAATGAAGTGCGCTCCCTTGAGGGCACTTTCCGAAAATAACACTCCATTGTTACCGACCACTCCGACCAGCTGACCGTAAAGCCGTGCGAAACCACACACGATCATTTCTCCGTAGAATTTTTTAAATTCCGTAAATCGGCTGCCGTCAAAGATGCGAGCAATTACTTCGCGTACGTCAAAAGATTTAGTTAAATTTGACCCAACGATTCCGTACAACTCGCTGGCATCATAGCGGGGAGCTTCTGCCTCCGGCAGAAAACTTAATCCATCATGATTCATCTACAGAATTAAAAAGCTTGTCAAATTTAAAGTTTGCCCCCAACATTATACCATCATACCATTGCTTTCGAAGAATATCCAGCATTCTCGTCATATCCACTCGGTCGGTTCAAATTCTGAACGACTTGTCTGGCCAGATAGAGCGCATGCTCATCGTCCACAGCGTAGTGGTCCGTAACACCCGACGTTCGACAGTGCAAATCTGCTCCACCCAAGTCCTCCGCTGACACGACTTCTCCGGTGGCCGCTTTCACTAAAGGTGGTCCCGCTAGGAAAATTGTACCTTGCTTCTTAACGATTATGCTTTCGTCGGCCATTGCCGGTACGTAAGCGCCGCCGGCAGTACACGAGCCCATCACAACGGCTATTTGCGGGATTCCAGCCGCTGACATGTTGGCTTGGTTGTAGAAAATACGCCCGAAATGCATTTTATCCGGAAAGACATCCGCTTGCCGTGGCAGATTGGCACCACCGGAATCGACCAGATAGACACAAGGAAGATTATTTTCTTGGGCGATTTCCTGGGCTCGGAGGTGCTTTTTAACTGTGACCGGGTAATACGTTCCACCTTTCACGGTGGCATCGTTAGCCACGACAACGCAATCAACCCCCTGAATACGTCCAACACCGGTGACGATCCCTGCCGAATTAACAACGTCCTTTCCATACATTTCATAGCCGGCTAGGGTGCTTAGCTCCAAAAACGGAGAACCAGGGTCTACCAGTCTATTTATACGATCCCGGGCCAATAGTTTCCCTTTGCTGGTATGCCGTTTAATTGCCTCTGGCCCGCCTCCGCTTAGCACTTGGTCGGTAATAGACTTAAGCTCGTTGACGAGATCGCTCATTTGCGAGTGGTTTTCCTACAAACCAACGAAAAGAGGCTGCAGTTGGTTGCCATGCCAAGTGGTTGGAACCGAAGGTCACTCACCTTGTACTCTGCAGACTGTCGATTTACGTCGGTGGTCAGCACGTTTGCTTCGGAAATGTGTAGTGCCCGTATCAACCGGAACGGTGACCATCCCGGTACGAGAAAACGTGATTTCGAGAGCATTTTACCGGATAACTTGTTGAAGCGTATTATGTAAACATTAGCCAACTCGTGGAATGGATTTTTGCTTTTGTCAGCACTTCAGCAGCCAGCAGCACATGAGAATGTGAAATATGTGTGAAGTGAAGTGAATTGATGAACAAATGCTTCATTCGACAAGCAGTGGGCGCTGCGGTAAAAATGACGATATTTTTATTTTAATCTGACGTCAAAATAAGGATAGGTGGTGCAAAACTGCCACATCAAGCAAAAACTCTGTAAAAAAAGCTGTAGCCTAATTTCTATAATTTTTCTGCTTTAAATGAATAGTATTGATGTATTATCTACCCGCATGCAAAAATATAAATATCTATGATTTTCTATTTACGGTACGTACTCCGCTTTATCCCGGATAAAGATTTTTATGTCAATTCGAATTTCAAACAAATACCCTGGCAGCACTGGTGATGACTGAAGGAAAGAAGGGAAAGAAGGTAAAAAAGAAAACCAAGCAAACGCAAGCGTGAGCCAAGCAAAAAGCAAAGCAAGCAAACCAAAATAAAAAGCAAAAAGGTTGCTCTGATTCGAGTGTTTTAAACTGAATGTCTTGAGGAGCATTTTTCTTGCAAAAGTATTAATTTATTCAATTGTTTAAAAAATAATGTCCACAAATTTGTTGATGCCAGAGTGTTGCCGATGCTGTATGGTCGAAGAAAGCGAAATGTTTAATGTGTTCGATTATTTGGACGAATTCGAAAAGAAGATTAGCGAGCTGATTGCCAACTGCGGTGGAGTTTTGGTAAGATAAAATTTAATTTTAATACTTGCTGCAGAAAGGCACGCAAACCAATCCCCTCAACTCACAAACCTTGTTTGGTTGTTTGTTTTAGATTCTCCAAAATGACCATTTTTCCAAATGTATTTGTGGTAAATGTTTGAACGATGTGGCCAATGCAGCGCGTTTTCGAAAACGTTGTCTGGAAACGGAAACTATTTTGCAGAGCACAAAAATTGATATTAAGGAGATCGTAAGCTTAGACGCGGGCGATCAACCGAAGCAGGATTGTACTCAGCCGACACCTTCTTTGATTGATCCGGCTGGCTACCATGAAAATCAATGTTCATCAGAAGGTGTTGTTATGGATGAAGTCAAAAGCGAACCGGTTTGGACTGCAGATTCAGCGGGCACAAGTAACGGAGGAACTACTTTAATCCAAAACGATGCATCAGTCGCATCTCGTCATGAATCAGCCGTTGCAACTGCAAAACATATGAATAATTTATCAGCAATCGATAACCGGCCGCACAAGTGCGAGTTTTGTGGCAAAGGGTTCATGGAACCAAACGATCTTAAGCGGCATATGCGCATACACGGTGAGAAGCCACATAAATGTGACATATGTGGTAAAGCTTTTAGCGCAAGTAGCAAACTGGAGCGTCACTTTCGCACCCACACGGGAGAACGACCGAACAAGTGTCATTTCTGCGATAAAGTGTTTACTTGCGGGAGTAATCTATCGAGGCATGAGAAACGCATTCATACCAATACGAGACCATTCGTTTGCGAAATCTGTGGTAAAGGATTCATAGAGAGGTGTCATCTTGCGAATCATTTGCACATTCATACCGGCAATCGACCGTTCAAATGTGACATTTGCGGGGAAGGATTTGCGGAAAACTGGAAGCTAAACAGGCATATAAGCAATCATTCGAACGTGCAACAGTATCCGTGTGAAATTTGCGGAAAAAACTTCCTACAGAAGGGTAATCTCAAAAAGCACATACGAGTTCACACCGGGGAGCGACCCTACATTTGCGACATTTGCGGCAAAGGTGTTTCCAATAGTGGTCACTTGTTGCGACATCGTCGCATCCATACCGACAAACGGCCGCACAAGTGATTTGTGCATAAAGTGCATTCCTGAACAGCAGCTGTTAAGTCTTGGGCTCGAGCGGCCGCAGTATGACACTTGTTTGTAACTGAAGCGTTCGAAAGGTCTTCGTATTTATTTAGTGCGAGTGCTCTATTTATTTATTTATGTATTAGGAATCTTGTCCTTCATCCACAGGATATTAAAAAAAGTCAAACATAAAAAATGTTCACTTAAATTACATAAGATGCACTTTTAACTTATTTTTAATTGATTGTCTACAGTCTAAAATCGACTCTACGCTCTGTACGTCGTTTGTCATGAACATCATGCGGCAAGCTGGTTCGTTCGTGCTGTAGTTCGTATTTCTCGTGGGTAACTGGAACTGGCGAACTCTCCTCAAATTTCTGTTCTCTTCGTTAAACGTTACCTAATTCAAAAGATATGGCGAGTAGAACCGTTAGGGTCCGTTAAGAGGTCCTTCAGGAACAGCACATCGTTAATTTTTCGTCTACAATCCAGCTAATTAAGGTTTACTAATCTGCATAGATCTAAGTATGGTGTTAAACCACCACGTCAACCCAAGTTGTGAAGTGCGAATCGAACAAATTTCTTTTGAACGTGTTCCAACCACTGTTTGGGGCTATCATACTGAGGTGTCCAAACAATTCCTCCGTATTCCACACCTGATCGTTCCAAAGCTGTGTACAGTGTCACAATTGTATACGAATCGTCAAAACCTTTTGCATAACGTTTTACTAAACCAAACATTGAGAAGGCTTTCAAAATCACTCCATCGATATGTGTGTTGAAAGATAGTTCCTTGTCCATAATCACTCCCAGGTCGCGTACTGTGTCGGATCGTTGTAAATCGAAATCTATGCGGTAGTAATGCATGACATTGATGACATTAGATAGCTTGTGTGAAAAAGTCAAAATGCTACATTTCGAAGTGTCATCATACCACATCTGTCGCAAAATGTCTTTAAGTTTTCCAAATCAGCCTGGAGCTAGCAGCAGTCAATGTGGTTCTTCACCGGGTAAAACATTTTCACGTCATCGGCGCATCATTGATGTACTCAGGTAAATCGTTCATTAAAACAATAAAGAACAAGGGTCCAAGGTGGCTCCCTTGTGGGACTCCAAAATTTACACCGAAAGTTTCTGAGCAAGACTTATTAATCTTTATGAATTGTTTCCTATTTGACATGCATGTATAAATCCAGTGTTTATACTTTCTTCGATTTAACAATTTATTCAAACCCATTCTGATCAGAATTCGTATTCAGAATTCTTATGAAACTATATTCTTTAACCTATTCTGATCAAAATGTATTCGAGGCGGTAGTTTACTGTTTGACTTTAAATAGAATGAAATTTATTTATGATATAGATGACAAAATGGCCTTCCTTCATCTGAAAATATCCCACTCTCAGGAATGTCATCTACATCGATGTCTCCGTGATGATTCGTTTCAGCTACGGTTGTTTCAACTATTTCAGCGTGTTCATCCAGGCATTCTTCATGTAATTCTGAATAAGAGAAATCCTGTGTGAGCTCGTTGCAGTACGAAATAGTTCCATTTTCTGCAATTGCAGATATGCAAAGCTTGTCGATAAATGTAAATGTGAAGTTATCCATCTCGTCCTGGCGATCTGGTATGAATATCTCCAGGTTCATGAAGTTGGTATCACAAAATCTCATGCTTTTGTTTTTTTGAGCAGCTATCATTTGCTCCAGCTGCTGAACGTTGTTCGATTCCGTTAAATTAGCAAGACGGTTGCGGATAGTCCTACGAAATTCATTAAGGGTAAGCGGGGCAAGACCGCCCGCCTAAGCAAAACCACCTGTATAAAAAAAAGTTGTAGCTCAATTTCTAATTTATCTGCTTTAAATGAACAATTGATCTATTACCTACATATAAAAAATAAAAACATAAATATCTGTAATGATTTTCTATTTTTTATTGCGATTTGGAAACACGTCCAAAAAATAGAGTATTTTTTCCATGCGGGGTGAAACACGCCCACTAACGGGGTAAAACCGCCATAGCGTATAACTTTAACAATATTCAACCGATTTGAATGAAACTGGTGGCATTGAATTCATGAATTTATCTAATTTAAACAAATTGAATCAGTTTGCTATCAAACAATACATAGTTCCCCGAGATTCGCAAGTTCGAAAGAGTGTCCGGCAACCACTCGTATTGGAAGAATATCAGTAATATAGGTACCGACAGTCTTGAAATTGATACCGTGTAGTTTCCTTAGACAACAAGACGGATCGGGTTAGGCATCCTGGAGTCAATCTTTAAGGACTAGAGAGGATCTAAGATAAAATATAACAATATGGGTATTAAAGATCCTGGAATTGATCCGGTAGGTCATTTTTTGACATTTCAAATTGTTCTGATTGATAAAGCAGATACATATTACTTTTCCATTGCTAAGATAATTGGGTCCTAAAATTTGTGATAAAAAGATGATTTTTTTAGAAGGAACGATAAAGCTTCCCATTATGACTACCAGAGTATAGTTTTTTCTTTTTTAAAAAGATGCAGAGCACTAAAAAATTAAAAAACAAAAATATTGTAATTTACTCTCCCTTGACATTAGAGATCTTCCTTGACATAGCGAAAATAACACGTTTCTGGCAACAATGATAACTTTTTCTCACTGGCAACTCTGGTTTGACATTAGAGCAGCTGATCGTTTTGACAGTTACAGCTTCGCAGTTGTTTCTTGTGCTTGTCTGCGTTTTGCTGGTCGTGAGGAAGTGGAACATCAAATTTGTACTAGTTATCGGATAAAAGTTTTGATTCGGACAATGTATTCCAATCCATCGATTCACGGTGCTAGACTTTGTCCAAATCTAGTTTGCGCTAAGAATGACTAAACGATGTCAAACTGATGGAGAACAGTATAATCTCGGTACAATTGACTCCGCAGAACAGTATGAAAAAAAAACGCCAACCGAAACTGGCACCGTATTATCAATCAGATTGGTATGTTCTGCTACTCCGATACCGATGTGAATCAGCAGTAGGGCGAACGGCAGACCAAAAATTTCTGTGCGTTTCTAACCAAACACGGTCGCATCTCGATGGCGGGTGTTGCATCCGAAAACTGAAGCCATCCGCGCTGTGACCAAGTGCAGTCACTACGCTTATTGCTGATTTTGACAAAGGCCTTATTTAAACTGAGATGACCGGAACCGGAAAATGAGCTGTAAACTCAGAAAATGTTTTAGGTCGCGATTGCCAAGCCATTTCCTGACTTTGCAACTTTTGACTTTTCGATACACTATCACATGAGCGTGAAGGTAAACAAAAGTTTTCCGTGACATTTCAGGACATACTATGGTTTCTTTTTATAATTCGTGTTGTCTAGACACCGCTTGACACAACCATGCACAACTATAGTTTGTCTATATAAGATTGCCCAAATGTTTATTTTTTGTTCAAAATTTCACAAAATTAAAAAAAAAGGTTTTTAACGGCAATAGCCTAAAAATATAAAATTGAATATCAAAATATGTGTTCCTAACCCTAACCTCATCGATTCAAGCTAAAAA
This sequence comes from Sabethes cyaneus, assembly GCF_943734655.1. Lineage (NCBI taxonomy): Eukaryota > Metazoa > Arthropoda > Insecta > Diptera > Culicidae > Sabethes > Sabethes cyaneus. The sequence continues at coordinate 22,475,912 of NC_071355.1, forward strand.
CGACATAGGGCTTTAGGACCCAATTTGCTATATTTTCATAAAAAATATGTTTATTCTATGTTATTTGTTCCAAGAGGGAGGAATTATTAAAAAAAAAGCTGTATCCGAGAAAACAAGAAAATGTCCATAGCGTCCGCAGGGAAAATTGGCGATTTAGATTTTTCCAAACAGTCCACCAGCTATAAACTAAACACATTTATATTGTTTTATGTAAATCTGAGATCCTTTGGTCCAAACTATGCAATTATTTTAAAAATCTCCTTATCGCACTATCATTATACACGACGGTCTTGCGCCGTTCGTTGTGGGCGGTTTTACCCCCAAATGACCGACTTGCACATTTCACTATTTATTTCAACAAAACTGCATGAACAGTTACCTAATTTAGGTACTGTCGGATGAAGGCAGGATCAGAGAAGCGACGTGGGTTTGATTTACTGAAAGTTTTAACGTTTTGAAGAAAATAAAGCCTAAGTTCTGCGGGAACAAAGTTATAAAAAACGAAACGATTGTAACGAAAAATCTATTTTTATTTATTTCTCCGATAGTTTATACGATATTGCTGTACAAGGTATTGTAAAATATTGCGTACGCATTCAGTAATATGACTGTCATCAACATTTAACACCAATTTGAGCAGGGCCTTGTAAAACCATGGTGGGCGGTTTTACCCCGGCGGGCGTTGTTACCCCGTTTACCCTTACTTTTTTTTAGATGATCAGGATCACCGTCGATGCCAACATCCATATCGTTATACACTTTTAGAAATAACTCTGGACCTCTTCCTGAAAAATTTTCTTTTTTGATCATTGCGTTAACAGCAAAGATGAAAAGCCAACTTGCCGTAGTATAGGCGTATTGGAGCCATACTGAATATTTTTCCGTTTATTCATTGTCGAGAAAATTGCACAAGTTGCACGAGTTAAATATACACAAATGAGCCATGCTCGAAGAATACTTTCAGCAGCCGATAGGTTATATTAGGCTGGGAACGGTATAAATATATTAAGGTTGAAAAAATATTTACATAGAGAAAATTAATATATTTTCAAGAGTGTCTTACACCTCGGGTTATGCTTGAATGCGCAACTACCATGCTGACATTCGCCGGATCTGTGGGGCCGCGTTTCCTACCGCTATCATCAATCTGCTGTTTACCGCTCTATCGATGAGAAGCATTTGGCTTTTCGAAAAAAAATACCCAAAGTTTTTTGCATACTTTCTCTTGTTCCAAATATATCACTGTAATCTCTTAATCTATTTTGTTAAAACTCTACCGATACAAACAACATGCTTTCAACTAAAAATTCAAAATTTCTGTTATGTACAGTGGACCCCCGTTCGTTTGAACGATTCCTCGTGCAAACTAACGGGGTTAGTTTTTAATTTGAACAACTGGTAACCCTAAGTATGCTGGAACTTGTGTGAACTGGCTGCCCTGCTCTTTGTTATTGTTTTGGTGGTTTGATTCAGTTGGCAGTTGCAAGCAGCGTATATTTCATTCTCCGATCGGATTTTTACCATAATCGTTGGGAAAACGCAATGTGAAACAGTTTAAACACGGTAGATCAGCACAAACAAATCGTGTTTATGTGCATTGTCTGGATAAGCAAATGTTGTCATATTGAGAATGACGTTTAAACCATTTTTAATTTGCACGTCGTGCAAACCAACGGGGTTCAAATTAAAGAGTGTTCAGATTAAAAACGGTCAAACGAACGGGGGTCCACGGTATTATGTTTACTCACTTTCTTGAAAAAGTTACTAACTACTCAGTGTGTCCAGTTTTTTCGAATACAGTTTTCAATATAACCACAACTCGAAAGCGAAAGATGGAATCAATACGATGCATTCGGATAAATTGAAGGAAATTAAATGTAGTTATTAGAAATTTTATAGAAACAATGGAGCAACTGGAATAACATAAAAAAGACGTGTTTAAAATAAAAAATTAAGATAAATCTAGAGATAAATCCAACTTTTTCTCCGAATATCTCGAAAACGGCTGCATTTAAAACAATAACTATGACCAATTTTGTTGTAAATGACATAAAGAATTGTTATTTGTATTAAAAATTCATATATTACTTGAAAAATACCAAGTTAGAAAAAAGTCATAAAAGTCGTTGTTCTACGAAGTCCGTTCATAAAAGTTGCTCCATCTCAGAATAACTTTTAAAAACCTAAATTACCGTTCTGATTCAAACTTCGATTCAAACTTGAAATTTTCTTTAAAGTAAAATCACTGACGAACTGACATGACACATAGAAGAAACTATGCCTGACCGCATTTCAAGGTCATGACTAAAATCACGAGGTTTGGTCTATGCGAGCCAAGTTAAAATCCGAGTTCTCACTTGTTCTAGCGCCTGCTGATTTCTTACAAGGAGTCCTACAGTTCAATGTCATGCATCGCCGGATAGAGGACATTTTAACGAGCACGGTGGTGTACAATTAGTATAGGCGAATTCGAGCAAAACTAAGAGCTACCGTTCGCTACCTGGTTGTGATTATTGGAACTACAAAAAAAGTGCAATTCCCAAAATGCTTGCTGGCACCTATATGGAACTCGACTTTAAATGTAATATTTTATTGAATTAACAACAGTGGGAATGATGAAAATGGATAATAAAGGTAAGAAAAAGCATTACCTTTCATTTGATATATATTGTTTCTGTTTCAGGAGATTATTAGAGCTTCGCAAGTGTATTTATGTTTACGAACTGATAGGTTATATGTTTGGTTCTTGGCGCAGATGATGCTAATCAAGAAAATAAATCCGTTAGCATTTGAAAACACATTGGAAAACGCTGAAGACTGAAAATAATTGGTGATTCTCTATCCAGGATATGTAAACTTTACAGCTGACTCTATGTACTTTTGTTTCATGCGGTACAAAATCAAACATTAACATTTTTCTGCCATAAAGTTAATTAATTCGAATATTTTCACTTACCTTAACGTAGATAAACAAATTTCTTCCAATATTTCGCTATCTAAAATCCTGACAATTGAAAGGGTTAATCAAAAACTGCATTTTATTTCAGTTTTTTTCAAAAATGTATGGAGTTTGACAGCGATTTTACTTTTCATCACTTTTTTTATGCAGCGCCTCTAAGCGGGCGATAGCTTGTCAAAAACGCCTATAGTATTTTATCATATTAGCGGTACTAACAAGCATTTTAATCTGAAGTGTTCGAAGTTTGAGACTGTTCTAAGCTTGAATCAGAACGGTACGTCGTTTTTCCAAAAAAAAATTAAAAATGTTTAAAAATGGTATTTTTTTGATATTTTGATTTTAAGTTTTGTTTTCAAATTTTTGAAAAATTGGTAAAATAATATTTTTCACTACAAATTTTTTTATGTTTACAAATCAAAATGGCGCCATAAACCTGTGGAAGGTGCATATTTCCTCCTATCAAATACGTTTGTAAAGTTTCATCTAAATAACATAGGTTCAAATTTTGTCATTTACATATTGCACGTGGAACTGCCCGAGATTAGATCATGGTTTTTTTTATCGCTGTTTATCTAAATTATCCCGGATAAGGATTTTTATGTTAATGTAAATTTTAAGAAAATACTCTGGCAGCTCTGGTAACGACCGAAGAAAAAAAAGCAAGAAAAAAAGCGAAGAAAGCAAACCAAAACAAAAAGCAAAAAGGCCTCGGATTCGAGTCGAGTTTGAGTGTTTTGACGTTTTGAAGATTTTCAGAGGAGCAGAGAATCTATCATTTTTATTGCAAAAGTATATTTTATTTAGTTTTTAAAAAAATAATTGTAGAACCATCGTTTCAAAAAAATATTAAAAAAATAATGTCCACAAATTTGTTAATGCCAGAGTGCTGCCGATGCTGTATGGCTGAAGAAAGTGAAATGTTTCATGTGTTCGATCATTTGGACGAATTCGAAAAGAAGATTAGCGAGCTGATTGCTAACTATGGTGGAGTTTTGGTAAGATACTTGCTGCAAACAAACCACTATCAATTTGCAAACCTTGTTTGGTTGTTTGTTTCAGATTCTGGAAAATGACCATTTTTCCAAATGTATTTGCGGTAAATGTTTGAATGATGTGGCCAATGCAGCGCGTTTTCGCGAACGTTGTCTGAAAACGGAAACTATTTTACAGAGCACAAAGATGGATATTAAGGAGATCGTAAGCTTAGGGGAAGGTGATCAACCAAAGCAGCACTGTGCTCCGACTTCTTCGATCGAACCGATTGCCTACCGTGAAAATCAATGTTTATCAGAAGTCGCTATTATAGATGAAGTCAAAAGCGAACCGGTTTGGCCGTCAGATGCAGCGGGTACAAGTAACGGAGAAATTATTTTAAACCAAAACGTTGCGTCAGTTGCATCTAGTCATGAATCAGTCGGTGCAATTGTAAAGGATACGAATAGTTTGTCAGCGAATAAAGTAATCGATGACCGGCCGCACAAGTGCGGATTTTGTGGCAAAGGGTTTTTGGCACCTAACGATCTTAAGCGACACACGCGCATACACACTGGTGAGAAGCCACATAAATGTGACACATGTGGTAAAGCGTTTATCGCAAGCAGCCAACTAACGCGCCACATACGCATCCACACGGGAGAACGGCCGAGCAAGTGCAGTCTCTGCGATAAGGTGTTCATTTGCGGGAGTGATCTTACGAAGCATGAGAAACGAGTGCATACCAATACGAGACCACATGTTTGCAAAGTCTGCGGTAAAGGATTCACAGAGAGGAGTCATCTTGCGAATCATTTACACATCCATACCGGCGATCGACCCTTCAAATGTGACATTTGCGGGGAAGGATTTACGGAAAACTGCAAACTGAACAAGCATAAGCGCATTCATTCGAACGTGCGACAGTATAAGTGTGAAACCTGCGGAAAAGAATTCCTAGAGAAAGGTGACCTCAAAAAACATACTCGAATCCATACCGGGGAGCGACCGTACATCTGCGATATTTGCGGCAAAGGGTTCTCCGAGAGCAGTCACCTGTTGCGGCATCGCCGTACGCATACCAACGAACGGCCGCACAAGTGTGACCTGTGCATAAAAACATTCCTGGACAGCAAAGGACTTGCCAAGCACAAACTCGTGCATCTGGAGAAACCATTCAGTTGTCCCGTGTGCGCTAAAGCCTTCGTCGAGTGCGATCAGCTGACGCGACACTTGACCACGCACAGTTTGGAGTGATTTTAGGCGCGCTGGTTATAGAACAGTTGAACCGACTGTTATAGGACCAATTCCAGTAATTAATAAATTGATAAAGTAGCGTGAGTGTGCTACTTAGGGCGCGAAAGTGATTCGGAATGTATATGTCTGGGTAATCTTAATTTAAATTATGTATAACAATTGCCAAAATAAACTACTTAGTTTAAGTCTTGCACGATTTTTGTAATAATTGATTCGAAATTTTTTGAACAGAATACTTCGAACTAGATTAGATTCTCTATTTCAGAGTTTTTCAGTTTGCGACTGGTTCGTTCGCCTCTTGAATTCCAGTTGAATTTATCTTTTATTTAAATATGTTTTAAATTTTTAACAGCGAGTTCACTGTGAACATAAAGGTAGTTTGTTTTTCTCGGTATAAACAAATAGTCGAGAACTATTAATCTTCTCAGCCCACAGTATGATCGCGCGTAGAGAAAGCTCTATGCTTTAGAAAAGCATGGAAGAATACAAGACGAATACATACGTAAGTCGCGCACACTTATGTGACTAAGTTACTCAAGTTTGGCTTAATTTCCCGCCCTGTTCGAGTATGTGTGCTAGATTATTTGCTGATCTTCTGCATACCTATGCAATAGTTAATGCAGTTTGTTGTATGATCGTGTCATGTCAGTTCTGTCTAAATGTTTGATCGGATAAACAGTGAACTAAAAAGCTGATCCTTATTGTTCTTCCGAGAAAAGTGATAATTGCTCAATGTTGTGGGATTTTTTTTACCGGAAAATACGACAAACACAAACCAACTTAAGATGAAAAAATCAACAGAGATGCGCATTGAAGCCACTGACGAAGTATTGGTAACAAATAATAATACCATTGAAAAAGTGAAAATTCCAACTGATGAGGGGATCGCAACATCGGACGGATCCTCCGCGGAGAACGAAATTTCAACTGGCGTGTCGGAAAAGCCGCAAAAGCAACGCCGTCGGCAGTGCGATTTTTGTGGCAAAGAGTTCAATGCCAGCACGGACCTGTCACGGCACCGACGAATTCACACCGGGGAGAAACCGCACAAGTGTACCATCTGTGGGAAGGCTTTCATCGCTTGCAACCAGCTAGCGCGCCACCTTCGCATCCACACCGGAGAGCGGCCGCATGAGTGCGATGTCTGCGGCGGACGATTCATTTGTGGAGGCGATCTGAACAAGCACAAGCGAACACACTCCGGTGCGAAACCGTACGGTTGCGACATTTGTGGCCATTTGTTCAATCAGCGAAACCATCTGCTGTCCCACCGGAACATCCACACCGGTGATCGACCATTCGAGTGCGACATTTGTGGCACTAAATTCACGGAAAATAGGCGATTGACCGTGCACAAGCTGACGCATACTACCGAACGCTTCCACGAGTGCGACATTTGCTCCAAACGGTTTGTGTCGAAAAATGCCGTCAAGCGACACATGCGAGTTCACAATATCAAATAAAGTGGTCCCTACGCTATATAATCAATAGGAATTTTCAAAAATTGGCAATAATACTTCAAAAAAATATTTTATAATAATAATTTTAAGTAAAGGTTACAACTACTTGAAAAGAGCTTTATTTACCTAATAGGTATTAAACAGAGGAAAATGATCGAATAAAAATTATCGATAATACTGTTTATAAATATTTTGTCGTGATTCAAAAAAATACATCCAACTCTGACTTAACGAACAATCCTAAGGCCGCAACAAACGACTACCTAGCAGTTCTATTTTTGCGTTTTCGTTATCAATTTATCCACGCAGTTATGAGTTTTCAACCGCTCGGCCCGGGTGAATCGTTTGCCACAGAAGCCGCAGGCGTGCCGCTGCTCACCGGTGTGGATTCGCTTGTGCCGATTCAGGTGAGTTTGCTTGGCAAATGCGCGACTGCAAACGGCGCAGACGTGCGGCCGTTCACCGGTGTGCACACGCCGGTGTTCGATCATATTGATTTTCTGCGTAAAAGTCTTACCGCAAATGTCGCACTGGTGCCGACGTTCGCCCGTGTGCACGAACCGATGGCGGCTCTTCATACTGGATGTGGCAAATTTGCGGCCGCAAATGTCGCACTGGTGCCGACGTTCGCCCGTATGCACGAACCGATGGCGGCTCTTCGTACTGGATGAGGAAAATTTGCGGTCGCAAATATTACATTCGTATTTAAGATCGACCGTCCCACCATCCTTTATGTTTACCTGTGACTCAAGGTTCGACCAAAGCGATGCATCCGAGAAGGATTGTTCTGTGTAATGTGTGCTTTTTTCATCATCATCATCATCATCCGTGTGTTCGATTTTGATTAGAATTGACTCGATTGGAGTCATTTCGTCCGTGTTTTGAACAGGAATAGATTCGTTCCGTAAGAATGTATCAGACTGGCGGCAACGATCTTGGAAACGTGCAGCTATGGTCAAATCATCCAGACAGGCTTTACAGATATTTTGGGGCAAACAATCGTCGTTCGAAACCTGTAAAAAAATCGACCTTTAAGAACAGTTGCTTGTAAAATTTTAACTAATCATAATTACCATAACTCCACTACAGCTGAAAATTAAATCGCTGATCGGACGTCCAAACTCTTCCAGTTTTACAAATAGGTGGACAAGGCCATCTTTCTGTAGCATACAGCACCGACAGCATTCGGACAAGGAATCATTTGCAGACATGGTAGTATGATGTATTTTGGAATAGGATTGCTGAATGGAAACTTTCAGCAAACCGTACAAAATTTTGATGTTTAAGCCACTCTACTGAATGTTGACGCTGTAGGTCACACTATAGTATTATATGAACTAAAAAATTTTATTAGTCGTTTTATCACTGGCCCACTGGCGAGTTTTGCATTTGGTTCAGAAGCAACAGTATTCTCATTTGGAAAGAATACTTGCACGCCGTTACTGCCAGCAGTATTTGCAGATTATTGACCCAATTTCCAAAGATTGGTTGCTGTTCTATCGCGTCAAATAAGAATTAAACTCAGAAAGATTCCAACTTCGGTACTGCTACCCTCTTACCATTACCAAAACCAACCTGCCAAAACCGACCGAACTATTGTTTGTCATGAAAACAAAAACGAAACATCAAAATAAACATAAGTACACATTTACTCAGAGTTGCTCAAAAACTTACCTAAACTATACAATCACGAACGATCGAAATCACATCTAGAGGACATTTTTAACGAAGTAGAATGATGGGTGGATGGATCATTGAAAATGTCTATTATTCGATATTTATTCGGGATATTCAGAAGGCAAGCCGGGAAATGATATGAATTGATTGGCAGTTGACTAAAGACTATAACTGTACATCTCCTCTTGATATATAAATTGGAAAATAATTCACAAATTGCTCCGATTCCGAAAGCTAATAACACTCCTCCTCGACATCGTAGGGTAGGCTGGAATTCCGCTAGCTTCCCTTATAGTTTTACTAACTTAATGCTTGTCAACGCTTTCGCCATCATATCTGCAAACTGATGTTATTCTTATTTTTCATGTCTTTGATGAAGCAGTGTTTCACATCAACATGCTTCGATCGCTGACCTCCCTTCTCGTTTTCTACTTGCCCGATACAGCTCTGATTGTCGTTCAAGTGCTTTCTTACTTACTTAGGTGGCTTGCCGTCCTGTTGAACAAAGTTTCTCCATGTAACTCGGTTGAGGGCTACCGCTCTCCAATTCCTCGGACACCGAGTACTCTCCGCCAGATCTCGCTCCACCTGGTCTAACCATCTTGCTCGCTGCACTCCTGGTCGTCTTGTTCCTACCGGATTTGAGGCGAACACCATCTTTGCAGGGCAGTTGTCCGGCATTCTTGCAACATGTCCTGCCCATCGTATCCGTCCAGCTTTAGCCGTCTTCTGGATACTGGGTTCGCCATAAAGCTGTGCGAGTTCATGGTTCATCCTCCGCATCCATACTCCGTTCTCCTGTACTCCGCCGAAGATCGTTCTTAGCACTCGTCGTTCGAAAACTCCGAGTACTCGCAGGTCCTCCTCGAGCATTGTCCATGTTTCATGCCCGTAGAGAACAACCGGTCTAATAAGCGTCTTGTACAGGGTGCACTTTGTACGAGGACTTAGTCTGCTCGACCGCAATTGTTTGTGGAGCCCATAGTAAGCACGACTTCCGCTGATAATACGCCTCCGAATCTCACGGCTGGTATCATTGTCCGCCGTTACCAGTGAGTCAAGGTAGAAAAATTCATCGACTACCTCAAACTCATCGCCGTCGATCAATATACTACTGCCCAAGCGGCGTCGTTCGGTCTCGGTTCCGCTGGCCAGCATGTACTTTGTTTTAGACGTATTTACCTTTAACCCAATCTATCCATGTCATCGGCAAAGCAGACGAACTGACAAGATTTGTTGAACATCGTGCTCCGCGTGTTGATATCCGCTCGGTTCATAACACCTTGTAGCGCTATGTTGAACAGCAGGCATGAAAGACCATCACCTTGACGAAGCCCTCTGTGTGATTCGAATGAACTTGACAGTCCACCCGAAATCCGAACACAGCACTGTGTACCATCCATCGTAGATTTAATCAGTTTGATGAGCTTCCTGGGGAAGCTGTTTTCGTCCATGATTTTCCATAGCTCTTTCCGGTCGATGGTATCATATGCTGCTTTAAAGTCAACGAATAAATGATGCGTGGGAACTCTGTATTCACGGCCCTTTTGGAGGATTTGCCGCAGTGTAAATATTTGATCCGCTGTAGACCGACCTTCGACGAAGCCGGCTTGATAAGTCCCCACAAATCTATTCGCAATTGGTGATAGACGGCGGAAAATGATTTGGGATAGCACTTTATAGGCGGCATTGAGACCGGTGATCGCTCAATAGTTCTCACAGTCCAACTTGTCGCCCTTATTATAGATCGGGCAGATAACCCCATCTTTCCACTCCTCCGGTAGCTGTTCCGTATCCCAAATTCTAACAATTAGTCGGTGTAGACAAACGGCCAGCTTTTCTGGTCCCATTTTAATAAGCTCCGCTCCGATGCCATCTTTTCCAGCTGACTTGTTGTTCTTTAGCTGCATGATGGCCTCCTTAACTTCGCCTATTGTTGGGGCTGGCACCTCTCCCCCGTTTGTTGCACCGTCGAAATCGCTTTCCCCGCCGCCATGGTTCTCCGCCTGGGCGCCATTCAGGTGTTCGTCGAAGTGCTACTTCCACCTATCGGTCACCTCACGATCGTCCGTCAGAATACTGCCAATCTTATCCCGACACATTTCGGCTCGCGGCACAAAGCCTTTGCGGGATCCATTCAGTTTCTGGTAGAACTTTCGCGTTTCCTGAGAACGATGCAGCCGCTCCAACTCTGCATATTCATGCTCTTCCAGGTAGCGCTTTTTCTCTCGAAAGATTTGGTTTCGCTGCATCTTCTTCTGTTTGTGTCTTTCCACGTTCTGACGTGTGGCACTGCGCATCTTGGTCACCCTCCTACATTCATCGTCAAACCAATCATTCCGCTGATTCCGGGCCACATGCCCGATGGAGCTCTCCGCTACACTGCTGTTGGCTGTTTTGATAGTGTTCCAACAGTTCTCGAGAGACGCTTCGTCCAGCTCGTCCTCTTCCGGCAGCGCAGCTTCGAGTGAATGCGCGTAGTTTGCGGCGACGTCTGGCTGCTTCAGCCGCGCGAGATCTAACCGAGGCTGGGTTCGATACCGAATGTTGTAGAGCCGCGCACGATTATTTCCTTGAAACCCAGCTCACGGCTCCACCACCGAGGAAAATGAGGAAGCCAGAAGTTGATTTTCTGTCCCGTGTGTTCCCGGCCCAGTCTGCGTCGCAGTACACCTCTAATGCAGCGTTTGATGGTCCGAGCTGCACTACAACGTCGAGGAACTAATGGAGATGTCCGGTCATGAATTCACCGCGATATACAGCAAACTTCTTACCAGGCTTTGGTGAAAGTCAGCTAGATGTTGCCCAACACAGTCCACTTGAAACATCCTTTCAGGTGGTTAACGACCAGAATATCGTCAACGTAGATGAGAAGAAGGCTGACAAAGGGTAAACATGTGCATTCCAGCCTACTGTACCAGAACAAAAAAAAAAGTTACCGAAAATGAAAGAAGAAATCTCTCTGGATTATTGGCAACGACCTTTAGCATGAAAACACGGACACGAACAGGGCAAGCTGGCTCAACTTGCAAGGGAAGCTAACCGCCTAAAGCTTGAAATTCTGGGGCTGAGCGAGGTCCGCTGGCCGGGTACTGACGAACACAGGACATCATCCGGGCAAGTCTTGCTCTACTCTGGCATACGAGGTGAAAATGCTACTCGAGAAAGAGGAGTTGGATTCCTACTGAGCCCAGGGGCACATGCGGCTCTGATGAAGTGGGAACCGATAAATGAGCAAAGAATCGTTGCCAGATTCAGAACACGGGTTAGGAACCTTACGGCAATCCAGTGCTATGCGCCAACAGATGCTGCCGACTTGCAGGAGAAAGAGAGTTTTTACAGCCAGCTGAACAGCGTTGTTGAGAAAATCCCGAAGGGGGACATCCAAATTCACATGGGCGACTTCAACGCGAAGATTGGTTCAAACAACGCGGACCTTGAACGCGTCATGGGACGCCATGGCCTAGGAGAGATGAACGAAAACGGGGAGCTGTTTACAGAATTCTGTGGTAATAAAGACATGGTCATTAGTGGATCGCTCTTCCCGCACAGACCAGTACACAAGGTCACGTGGGTTTCCCGCGACGGCCGAACATAAAACCAAATCGACCACATCTGCATTAGCCGGAAATGGAGAAGGAGCCTTCTTGATGTATGCAATAAACGCAGCGCTGATATTGCATCTGACCATTATCTTCTTATCGCTGATACGTCTGCGCGTCGCACGTGTCCAACGACGGGAGAAAAAAGTTGGACGCCGCTACTACGTCCGCCGATTGGAGAATTCTGAGGTGAAAAGAGCCTTTGTCGAACAATTTGAATTTCGAGCCTCGCAGTTGCTACCTGGTGGAACCGTCGAAGAGCAATAGACCGGCATCAAGAACGCCTTCATCACGACCAGTGATGAAACCCTCGGCAAAGCGCGCAGTGGGTGGAGGGAGTGGATTTCGGATGAAACTTGGAGGAAGATCGACGAGCGGAGAGAGGCGAAAGCCGGCATTGAGCGAGCCCGGACCAGATCGGCTAAGACAGCTGCCCGTCAACGATACGCCGAACTGGAGAGGGCTGTTAAACGTGCTTGTAGGCGGGACAAGAGAGCCTGGACTAACTTCCTAGCCAAACAAGGAGAAACCGCCGCCGCCAATGGTGATATCCGTTTATTGTACGATATTTCTCGCCGCATTAGTGGTACCAGGATGAATACAAAGATGCCGCTAAAGGACAGGGCTGGCTGACTGACCGTATAGAATAGCTTAAGCGATGGACTGAACATTTTGAACAACTCTATCGAGTTTCAAATGTGTTTCGAATCAGCAAATGTTGCTGGTCTTCCACAAGCAGCGCAATCGTCGCCTTTCGTCTGGAGTTTCGTCCTCGATGTACTGATCAAGGACTGTATTTCTCCTCTCGATATAAGTTGAAATAAATTCACAGATTGCTTCGATTCGCAAAACGAACATATTTTTGGAATGACAACAGCTTCCCTCTGGGACATTAAATCGTTCATATACTCCAGCGCTAAAAGCTTAATGCCTTCTCCTGTCGACCAATGATAACAGTCTGAGGCTCATGACCTCGGCCAGAGGTATTTATATGACCATTTGTATCAACTTTTTTCTTCTACTTCAGCATAAAACCGAGGGGGCTCCTGCTGTTTCAAGCACTCGTCCGCATTCAACTCGGTCTTGGGCCACTCGTCACCAATTTCCTAGTCGTCTCAGATGTCGCAAATCGCTTTCGAGCTTGTCGAGCCATTGTGCACGGTGGCCCCTCCTGTTTCTGGTGCCGGTGGGGTTGTTTAAGAGAACTATTTTCGTTGCACTATCGTCCGGCATCCTTACGACGTGTCCGGCCCACCGTAGCCTGCTAACTTTCGCTAGTTGTACGATGGGAGTCTCCCCAAGCAGTGCCTATAGGTCGTGATTCATGCGCCTCCGCCACTCTCAGTTTTCAGTTTGTACTCCGCCAAATATCGTCCGCAACAGTTTCCGCTCGAACATGGCAAGGGCGCGTATGTCCTCCGTGAGCAGCGTTATGACTTCAAGTCCATAAAGAACTACCGGTCTAATAAGGGTTTTGTACATTACACGGTGTTACACGGAAAAAATACTTCTCAAATGACCTAGTGTACGTTGTTAGTCACACCTAGTACATCATCAAAACACATTTGAAATCTTCCTACTACCCTCAAAATTTCAAGTTATTGCAAAAAAACGTTTTTTGGCTAAGTGCACACATAGTATCATGAATAACTCAATAAGTTTTCAAGCAATTTTAGGTTTTTTTATACATTTTCGGAAAACTTAGAGGACAAGCTTTCAGAATATATACACATTCACTATGGTTCTACAAAAGTTACACGAGATTTTTTCAATTAAATATGAAATTTAACTACAAAAATGAAATTTTTCTCACTTTAGGGGTCCTTAAAGTGACCCTAAAAAAGACCCACATTCCTGAGCTCAACATCACTTGTTTTATATTCAATCCTAAGACTTTGGTCAAAATTTCAGCCAAATCGGTCAACATTTGCAAATTTGAGACCATTTTTAAGAGTTGTAGAATTTGTTGCTTCTCATATATCACCCGCCTAATCTTACATCGTGTACAAGATGCTTAGTTGTAAGTTCGATCCAATGCAGCTCTGATCAGTTTCGTCACTTTGTCCGGATAATCGTGTTCGTGGATTATCTGCCATAGCTTGTCTCGATCGACTGTATCATATGCTGCTTTGAAATGAATAAAGATGTGATGCGAGGGCACGTTGTCCCAAGCAACACAGCTTGTTATCGAACAGTATAATATTACATATATCAGAACATCTCTATTACCTGAAAAGCGCAAAAAATTTAAGTCTAATGAAACAAGAATTGAAAGAAGTATGTATCAGGTTATTTTATACAAATTTAAAACGTTATTATAGCATAAGCTACAACTTGTTCTTTCAGTAGTTTAAATTTAGTAATGGAGACATAATAAATACTTCGTGTTGACATGTTGACAAAACAAACATTATACATTTGATATGAGCTGTCAAATAAATTCATATTATCCCAAAACATCTCAAAACCTTAATAATAACGACATATGTTTTCAAAGTACGTTTATAGTACTCTTAAGCGACTACTTTCCAGGAATATTCTTTTCTAACTTGTTTTGAGTGTTACTTGGGGTACTCCCGACATTTCTGCAACATCTGTCGGATAGTAAAAATTTGGTCCGTAGTTGCGCGAGCCCCCATGAAACCCGCCTGATAATTCCCTACGAAACCTTGTGCTATCGGTGACAGCCGGCGTAACAGGATCTGGAAGAGTACCTTGTAGGCGGCGTTTACCAGCGTAATACCGCGGTAGTTGTAGCAGTTAGCCGATCACCCTTTTTGTAGATGGGACAAACCACTCCTTCCATCCATTCCTCCAGTAACTTTTCCTCCTCCCAAATCCTCGAAATAACCCAGTGTAGAGCTTTTACTAGCGTTTCTCCGCCATGTTTATAAAGCTCTGCCGGTAGGCGGTCCTTCCCAGCGACTTTATTGGTCTTCAGCAGCCCGATTTCTCGACTTCTTAGAGACAGGTGCTAGGACATTACTATCTTCCATGGGTGCTCCTAGGTTAATTTCCGCGCCATTCATCGAAGAACTGCTTCCACCTGTCGACCACCTCGCGCTCGTTTGTAATTAGATTCCCTCCCTCGTCCCTACACTTGTCATGTTTCGGTGTGTAGCCCTTCTAAGTTTGGTCCCCCTTCTCATAAAACTTGCGCGTGTCATTAGCTCGGAATAGGTGTTCTAATTCTTCACGATCTCCTTTTGGCGGTTTTTTGTCCTCAGGATCGTGGTCAACTTGTGCCTAGTCCGTCGGTATTTGGCCAGGTTCTCTCTAGTGGCAATACGTAGATAATTATTCCAAGCAGTTTTTTCCCCTCCACCGCTTGTTGGCATTCCCCATCAAACCAATCATTGTGTGTACTTCTAGGCTGAATACCTAGTGCCTACTCTACGTCTCAAAATCCAGCGGTTGACGGCAGATGGCGTGGCAGCGGCATACGCTAGAAAACATGACCAAGATGATCAACGAATCGCAGAACATTAGAAAAGAAGACATAGGTGGAGGAACATTCCTGCACCATTGAAACAATTGTGAGAGTTTGGGTGGTTTACAGTTTTTGGTCACTTGAACAAGTTCTTAACAAGCAATTTGTCAAGCCCAACTGGTCGGTGTGAAATCAGCTCGTAAAACAATGTTTTACTCTACGTTCTGAAATTGAATATGTACTGCAAAAATTTACTTGACTGATTTTAGTCTCGGAAGTTATGGATCACCTGTGCTACCATAGGACAGAAAGGAATCTTTGAATTCCCTGGCAATGAGTAAAAAGGATACCTATGGTGTAATGAGACATTAAAAATGTATACGACGGAATTATAACGGTTTCGTTAATCGTCAGGTGCTTTCATTTAATTTTGATATCGTTATTTACAGCAAAAAAAACCGTTGGTTAGTAGCAGAGGTAATCTACTTACAGAGACTATAGATTACAGAGGTGCCAAGACACTCAAAAACCGCTAAGTTTTGAACGAAAGCGGAGAGTTACCTTTATTTATGATGTACTCTCCGTTTTGTTTCAAAATTTAGTGGATGTTGAGTGTCTCGGCGCCTCTGTAATTTATAGTCTCTGTAAATCTACTAGTTCATTGAATTTTAAATCAGACTGAATGGGCCATATGAATAGAACAGTTTACTTTGCTTCCTCCATAGCAAAGCAAACGGTTTTATTCATACGGGCTAATGAATAAATTAATTTGGATTTATCTAGACCGTAACAGGTCTTTGATTAGATCAAATTTCGTGTAGGTACATTTGATACTTTGGATACATAATAAATAAAATTACTTCATTGAATTAGTTATTTTCGCAGCATTGCCATGCCTGTCCAGATGCTTCTTGAACAGTACCTTGGAAACAAATGTTTTTTCGCAGACATGGCACTGATGGGGTCTCACATTTCTGGTGTGAAGCAGCATGTGATGTTCTAGTTTTCCCGGAAGCACAAATTCCTTATCGCATATGTCACATTTGTGTGGTTTTAAGCCAGCATGAACCAGCTTATGGCGTTGAAAGTGCTTAAGGCGAATGAATTCTTTATCACACTCACCACATTTGAAGTGTTGTTTGACTTGATCGTGGGTTAACATGTGCCGCTTCATGTTACCACTTTGAACAAATTCCTTACCACATGCACTGCAACTGTACGGTCGGACTCCGGTGTGAATGCGCATATGGCGCGCCAGATGACCATTTTCAATGAATTCCTTTCCACACACCTCACATTTATACCGCCGTACCGGACCTTTGTGGTTCTTTACGTGCCTCAAGAAGTGGCCGGTTTGAAAGTATTTTTTACCGCACAAGCCACACTTGTGCGGGCGACTTTTGTGAGATAACACATGCCGCTCAAAGTTATCGATTTGCATGAACAATTTGCCACATTCATCACATTTGAAGTACTGGTGCCTTTTGAAAAAACCAACGTCCGGTTCGGAGTTTTCAGAAGGCATTGATTCTTCCGCCAGTTCAGCCGTTGGTTGTTCATTTGGCGGTTCAGTAGGTTCTTCCGTAGAAACTTCCTCAAGACATTGAGAATACTGATCTTCGCATTCCGTGTCAACTATTTCTGTTTTAATTTGAATTGCGCTGGGTGATGGAGATCTGGTAAATTCTGAATCTGGGTCTAGATTAGGACTGGTTTCTTTCAGTGGTTTTTCGACCAAGCCAAATTTGTTGTTTTTCAAAAACTCTTCCGTCTTTTGGCATTGATCCCGAAAACGAGCCGCTATCGTTAAATTATTTAAGCACGTCTGGCAGATGTCCTTCGACAGGAAATCTTGTTCTGAAATCTAAGTTAAAGGTGAGAAAACTGTTTACGTTACCATTTTAAAAGTTCAATACCAGAATGCCTCCGTAGTGCGATAGCATATCACAAATTTGGCTTTCAAACTCCAACAGCGTACCGAAGACATTCGACATTTCGATGTCCTCTGCGAGACAGCACCTGCACCATCCCGGCATGATTTCCAAAAGCTAGATGGCCTTTTAACACGATCAAAGCTTCGAAGACAACACGGGTTAAGTGGAGAATATGTACCGAAAACACTTTTCTGTTTTTCGTACTCGGCACTTCTAAAGTGATTAATTCCGATTCCGGATTGGACTGGGTTCTGCTCCCTGTTCAGCATTCAGCCTCGGGCAAAAATTTTTTACACCTTTGTTGACACTTTTGACAGATCTGTCAAATTTCGTCTCTTCGAGACAGAGCTGCCATAAATACAGATATTTGTGCATGCATAAATTTGGGATCCTACCGTTTTCTCCGGAGTATTTATTTTCTCGATCTAATCTTTTAAATAACATATGGACTACTTTAAAATTCAGGAACATTAGTAGAGCCAGACATCACAGCAACTGAAATAATTGATGGGTCCCAAATTTATGCATGCACAAATATCTGTATTTGTGGCAGCTCTGCTTCGACATTCGAAAGTTTCGAAGAATCGAAAGAATCGGAAGAATCGCAAATGTCGCAAATCGAACGAGGAATGCCCGGAATGCCAAATATTTCGAAAAATGCTATCGCCATCGGTACTGCTTGAAAATCTTGACTGGACATACAGCTCGGTAATTGGCTTTATAATCGTCATATAGACAAAAGTAATGTCGCGGTGGATATTATATGATATAATAATATAATGCATCGGCTCTTGGTTCGGCCAGCATTAAATTCAGAAAATTACCATAATATTTTAAAAGTATTTGGCATCTCTGCCCGGCTTAGGAAAAGGGAAAACCAGGAAAACGGGAAGTATTTATAAACAGTGAGGAGAGGAAAAGCAGGAAAATAAGTAGCCAGCAGTAAGTAACCAAGTTAAGCAAAGTAAAATCTTGCTGCTATATCCACTTTCAGAAATTGACCTGTTGCTTTTTTATTCAAAGGACCAAGTGGCCATCTGATGTTGTATCTTATGGCTGGACCATGTCTTTAAACCTATTGGTTTTTTAATAGTTAGCAACCTATACCTAAGTCAAATATCAAAACAAAAACTTGCAGCTTTCGTTTTACTTAGTGGTTGCTTGTATAGCAGGAGCTGAAACCTAAAATGGATACCCCCGACTGCATTAAACTAGAACCTCTTCCTAACGACATCGAGGTAGAGGTGGATATAAAGGTTGACGAGGGAAGCACTAGCAAGGCAGCTGAGAGCCTTCAGCAGGAGATTCGGTTCGAGTGCAACGTTTGCGGCAAGGAAGTGAAGAATCTGCGAAGGCACAAACGGACCCACACGGACAAACGACGTTATCAGTGCGAGCTTTGTGGCAAGGTCGTTAAAAATATACATGTACACATGCTGAATCATAAGGACATCGAGCGTCGGTTTGAATGTGAATTTTGTGACAAAAAGTTTACCAAGAAGAGTCATATCGATCGACACCGAGAAATTCATACCGGAAATCGGCCACACAAGTGTGGAATGTGTGGACTGGCATTCATTACCAACAGTGACCTGGCGCAGCACGAGCGAATACATACTCGGGAACGGGCGCATCCCTGCGATATTTGCGGAAGAGACTTCATTCGTATCAGTGATCTGCGGCATCACAGACGAATTCATACCGGCGAACGACCGTACAGTTGTACGGTGTGCGGCGAGGACTTCTATCGCAATAATCATCTGAAGCGACATCAAAAGAAGCACGAGCGATTGGAACCGCCGGCAAAACGCGGCCGTAAGAAAAGGGTACGGAAGAGTAGGGGGTTTCTCTTTAAAAGGTCTGACGACAGTCATTTTAACAATTTCAGGATATATCGGAATACATGTCAAAGGAAGCTTACGAATTATACAAATTGGCAAATCAACTGAGCAACAACGAGGCCTGCCTTCCGGCCCAGGCGAATGTATAATGGAATCGGCCAAAGCTGTCGTCTGTAGTCTAACATCTTAGGTCGGTTATTTAATTCAAACGAGACATACATGAAATAGGGTAGATGGACCAAAGATGGATGGATATATATGTCATCAATGTAGACAAATTAATATATAAATATCAAAATAGCGAAAAACGCATAATTTGCCCAAGTTCTACGGTTGAACGTTTTCCGTATTTTACGTATTATTTGTCATACCAATACGGAATGATTTCAGACATTTAAAATGGGTAAGAAAAATACATCACGATAATAGGTACATTCTTACGAATTTGTGGTAATAAAGCAGTTTAAAATTTTCCCCTGTAACGCTAAGAATCTAATTTATGAAATTTGTTATGCAATTACCTTGTATGGGTCCCTTAAAGTCACTTTGTTTTTAAACAATAAAACTACATTCATAGGTTGAGAAATGATCGAATCATCAGTGCTCAAAATCTATCCGATTTTGTGACACTCGGATTTTTAGGTTTTTAGAACTAAGTTTCAATTTTTGAAGCATTGGAATTATCCTATTGTCTTGTAACACGTGCAACACGTCCTCTCATAGTGCAAACAAAACCCTTGTCCACTGTCGTCCACCAGCCACTTCCAAATCTGTCTCCTTTTCGGTAAGCCCTATATAAAGCAAGATGAAACCTTTTTTACGTTTTTAGACTTCCCTCTTGTCAATAGTCACCCTATCCCGCTTCCAGAACCCCGTTTTGTCATCCAGCCACTTGTACACCTGCTGGCCTCTTGCAAGAGAAACTCACTCCTTTACCCATTTGAAACTTCCTCCCCTTCCCCTATTGTAAGAAAACAAATCCACCCTCTTATCAATGCAGGGGCTTGATTCTTTTATGTCAAAGAACAAGTTTGTGCCAAGTTTAATGAAGAACCGACCAGGCCGTCCGGAGTTATGGCGGAACATACATCCATGCTTACGTTCCTCGTCCCCCCTCTGTTGACCCACAATCAGCGCTCTTTCTGTCACGTTGCCAATTATGTATCTGTTTGCTCTCTAAAAATCCCTATAACGGAAAAGAAACAAAGCCATTTTTCCATACATCCTTCATCAGTGGACTGCCAATCAGTCTAAATGCAAGAGGAACGCACAACGCAACCCCTTTTACTTATTTGGAACCTTTTCTCAAACCCCGGTGCTGTTTTCCTTATGTCAAGGAACATGTGTGCTAAAGTTTGGTGGAGAACGGTCAAGGCGTTCTGGACTTATGACGGAACATTGTGGACTGACTGTACATACAAACCTGAGAGAGAGTCGCGGAGACGGTCTTCTTTTTCTTATGCTTTGGCTGTTCTTCTTCTTCCTATTACGTTTGCTTTCATTTTCGGGCAAATAAATGAAACTTGTGCGTGAACATCTCATTGGACGTGTGAAGTGTGCATTTTATAATAACATATTTTGGTGTTAATTGTCACACGGGCATTTCAGTTTTTGCAAAAATGTTAATTTACAATTGAGACAAACAAGACTAATTCAATTCCGAATGTGTTTTTCAAAAAAACACCGGCAGAAAACTTATGAGAATTAACAATACTTTTCCATTTTGGGACAACGATAACGACTGGCTGCATTTGACAGATCGTACTGGCTGCATTTGACGTTAGAATTTTTCCTCTTCGCGAATCTCTCTCAGATACAAACTCGTGTTCGTTTTAGATTGATAGTTCGGTGATAGAACTTAGGTATATTTTTTTGGACATGCCTCATATACTCATATACATATATGGAGTGCCAAACTTTACAGTTAATTTTTTAATAATTCTTCTCTGACAGCTAAAAATGCTGAATATGTACAAAAAAATCAGAAAATTATTTCTGTTCGTTTTATTGATAATCGATCAGAAAACAACTGCGATTTAATCGATTATCGAGATTATCGATCATCAGTACACAACCTACACACACAACAGCAACAAAGGCATCAGCAGGACGCATCCATGTAGCATAACAGCTGATGAAGCGGCTGAAGTCGCTGAAGTTGATGCAAATGCGGCAAATGCAAAGTGTGAGAAAAAGGAGATAAATCCAGCTATTTATTTACAGTGACTTTTCTTGAATGTACAATAATAGATTTATTAGGTGCTAAACTCGCTAAATTACAAAGATTGATGTGCTTTACAAATTGGATTACCGGAAATACCGTTATGATAACATAAACAGGTTCCAAATACGTATCAAAATTTGATGCCTGATTTCAAAGGTAAGAACGGTTGATATGAGTATAAAACAAAATTTAGTTTGGTATTTAATACCAAAGTTTAATTTAAATTAATGGCTCTATTTTCGATGGTTTTAGTTAACTGATTGGGCAAGACCGGGATGATTTACTTTTAACCAGCATCAATCAAGTTTTCAAGTGCAATATTTACCAACAAAGAACAATGGATACAGAAATTTCTACTTTTAAATTCAAATCAGAAAATAGCGATGACATGTATTCTGATCAAGAAGCTCCTTTTGCAGAAGTACCCACTGGCACTAGTGACACAAAAACTGAACACAAGTTATTGAATTTAACCTGTGAATTCCAATCAGAAGATCGTGCCGAATTTTGCATAAAGCTGGAACCTTCGGCTGCACAAGTACCCACTGACACTGGCACGGAAATTAAACAAAATCTTTTGAATTCAGCTTGTGAATTCAAATCAGAAGATAGTGTCGAATTCTATACAGAGCTAGAAGCACCAGCTGCCGAAACAACCCCTGGCACTAGTGACGGGACAAAGCACAAGCGAGCCGAGCGTTCTTACGAATGTAAACCTTGCGGCAAAACGTTTAAACAAATTAAAAACTTTCAACGCCATATGCGCCTGCACAGAGGCGAGCGCCCGTTTCGGTGCGATTTGTGCGACAAAGGTTTCCTGTGTAACGGCGAGCTGACTCGCCACAAAATTACCCACCTTGGCAAGCGCTGCCACGAGTGTTCGGTGTGTGGAAAAGCATTTTTCCGGAAAAATAACCTTACCCAGCATCAGTTGATACACAACACAGAACGTCCGCATTCGTGTGAATTTTGCGGTAACGGTTACCTAACGGCCAGAGATTTGGAACGACACCGGCGTAAGCATACCGGTGTCCGACCGTATAAATGTGCAGAGTGTGGCAAAGAGTTTTCCGCGAGCGGTGACCGCTTGCAGCACATGCGTACCCATTCCGGCGAACGACCGTATCAGTGCGGTGTGTGTGGGAAGGAGTTCGTCCGCGCAAGCCACCTTGCGCGGCACAGCCGTACGCACACGGGTGAACGACCGTACCGGTGTGAAGAGTGTGGTAAAGCGTTTCGCTCCTGCAGCGATTTGTCACGTCATAGGCGCACCCATTCCGTCAAACGCCAGTGTGGTGTCTGTAAACAAGAGTTTATCAGGATAACGCAGTTGGAGCGGCATTATCGGGACACTTCCCACGGTGCGGAAAGCACACCGGCAGTGAAAGTAGAGCCTCTTCTGGAAGAACAAATGCCATTGTGAGTGTTTAAGTATCCTAGTCTAGCTAGCTGGTGACCTAAGAGAAATATAAAGTAATTTAGAAAGAATAGTACAATCTATGTAATATCCAAGTGAACAGTTTAAAAATAGGCAGGAACGAGTCCTCTTACTCGTATTGTGCGCGGTGACTGGAGATCCGATTTATATGAACTCATCAACCTACCAACTTCCAGTTCGTTGCCCTTAATAGTTTCTATCCGTGGGAGATGAAGGCTATTTTCTCTGGAGTCTCTCCCCACCATTTAAGGCATTGATTTGCAACCCAATCCTCCTAGCCTCTGTTTTTAGTCTAAAGTAGATTGCCTCCGCCGTCTCCGAGTTTCTAGTAACAATGTCAAGGTTGTCTGCGACCGGTAGGGGTTGGCTAATTTTGCCGAAGACCGCTTCTCTCGTGTTTCGGTGTCCGCTCGCCGGATCACACCTTTGATAGCCTTTAAAGTTTTTTTTGAGCGTGTAGGTGGAATACGAAGGTTATGAAAGAATTTTTTTTCACGATTACATTCCACTATCAATTTTATTCACGACAGATTTCGCCTACCACTTGCAGCAGGCGTCATCTATCTGTTTTCGAACCATGTTCGCATGCATACTCGCTCCAGCGTAGTTTTGATCAGGCGTCAATTAGTCCGGAAAAACGTTCTCATGCATTATTTATCATAGCTGTTTATGTTCGACTGTCTCGTATGCTGCCCTGAAATCCAGTTCTTCAACTCGAGCGCAAGTGCTGGATAAGGTGGAAGATTGTCGGGATCTCACCAAGGCAAATCCTTAAGAACCATACGAACGAACCTTCTCTGGATGCGTTCGATTCTTAAGGACCACGTGAGCTGATAAGGTAGCCAAATTACACTTGAATTTTCAAGTACTGGACGGACAACAGTTTCGATGCTCGGTCGCAAACAGACGTCATTTACACTGATCTTTCCGCAGCTTTCGACAAATTGAACTACCAAATCGCTATTGCTAAACTGGATGAGCTTGGCATAGATCAGTGATGGCCAAACTGCGGCCCTTCGAGACGATTCGTGCGGCCCGCGGACTGATTTGAGGGATGGCGGACTTATGAATATGTTTTTTGTTGACACAGGGGTCACTCAGTTCACTCGTAATATCTCGTGCATATTGTAGATCTGATTGCTTTCCTGTTTGAATCTAGTGGTGATTTCTAAAAATCGATGTTTGCTGCTGCCTATTTTAAATTTTGTTTTTCGCAAGAAGGGCCAGAGGTCATTGCGGCCCGCGGACTTATAAAGCTATCTGATTTGGCCCGCACTACGCCTATGCCTGGGCACCACTGGCATAGGTGGTCCGTTGCTGCGTTGGTTCCGTTCATACTTATCCGATCGCCACTTAAAGGTGAACATTGAGGGCAGTCTCTCTGGATCGTTCACTGCTCATTCCGGAACACCACAAGGCAACCATCTTGCTCCTTTAATATTCCTTATCTACTTCAATGACGTCAATTACTTGCTCAAAGGTCCGCGACTCTTGTTTGCTGACGACCTCAAGTTATACTCAAAAGTCGAAAATCTATCCGACGCTGCTGTCCTTCAGGAGGAACTATCAACCTTTGCCAAATGCTGTGTCGACAACCGCATGCTGTTTAACCCCAACAAGTGTGAAGTCATCACATTTTCCAGAAAGTTGAGCCCGTTCGCTTTCGACAAGCTGTCAAATACGGCATTACGTCGTGTAAACTGCGTCAAGGATCTGGGGATGCTGCTCGACTCTAAACTTACATTCAAACAGCACATCGCGTTCATCGTGGACAAAACCTGCAGAAACCTTGGCTTCATTATGCGCATCGGCAAGAACTTCAACGATGTTTACTGCTTGAAAGCTCTTTATTGTGCATTAGTCTGCTCCAATCTTGAATTCTGTGCTCCAGTTTGGAGTCCATACTATCAAAATGGAGTTAGCCGAACCGAGTCAGTGCAGCGGAGATTCGTTCGTTTTGCTCTTCGGAGACTTCCGTGGAATAACCCTTTCCAGCTGCCAAGCTACGAACAACGCTGTAGGCTCATCGACCTAGACCCCCTTTATGTTCGTCGCGATGTAAATAGAGCAAAAATTATCTCCGATTTATTGACCTCACGAGTGGATTGCCCGTATATATTGGAAAACCTTGATATTCACGTCCGGAGTCGTACATTGCGCAATAGCCACTTTCTAAACGTGCCGAATCGACGGACTAACTACAGCAGCTGTAGCACGATTACCGGTCTCCTACGCCACTTTAACCGTTTTTACTCCAGCTTTGAATTTGACGTCAGCCATAATGTGCTGAAAAATCGTTTCTTATCAATAGCGCGTAGTTTTTAGGTTAAATTATCATTTGGGCCACAAGGCCTGTTGATGTACAAATAAACAAATCGACTAATGCGCAATACAAAAGGATTTTAGGCAATGAGGGTCCTTGAAATCTCTTCCGATTTTAGCAATGAATCCAAGCTGCCGGCATGCTTTGGAAATGATATTAGAACGGTGAGCATTGAACGTAACTTTTGAGTCGAGTAAGATGCCGAGGTCATTAACCTGATAAACCCTCCGGAGGATACTTCCGTCAAGGCGGTAGTCAAACACAATCGGGCTGTGAATGCGATGGAACGTAACTACCTCACATTTGGCCATACTTACAATCAAGTAGTTTAACTTGCACAGTTAAACAGTTTGAGATCGTCAGTGTAAACAAGTATGCATCCGGCTTCAAGTAGTAACGTGCCGTCGTTGAAAAATAGGATGAGGAGTAAAGGCCCCATTTTTGTGCGAGTTGATGGACTGCAGCGTATTGCTGATTGATTTTCGGCCCGACTCGCGAGTTAACCATGCAAAATAAGCCGACCGAACTAACCATAGCGGGTCAATTCAACGACGTTCCTCGGACCAAGAGGACTTAATTTGCCTGAATTAAGCTCAAGATTTTTGTCGGTGAATTGTCATGTCATAGTCATCGTATTCAGTCGTCTCCTTTTTTGTCTGTGTCTGACTTCTGGCCCTTGCTTCTTCGATTTTTTATATGCGCATTACTGTTTTAACCTTTCTACCGTGCATCATTCAATGAAATGAAATTACTATGGATAAAAATAGAACGAGCTCACCAGCAGTCCGTTGAATCAGATATAGTTGCATCATTTGAGTTTCCATCAGTCGTATATACATCAGCCCAACAATATCCATGTACATTATTAGTAAGTCTTACGGTCAATATTTCCATTGTATAGTAGGTGTTTGAAGAGCTAGAACGAAACAAATAATTAGAATACATGTTGGGACTTACCTATCAACGGGGCCGAGTGGATCGGCCGTCTGCTCAAAACCACAATTTTGATATCAGGCAGCCGGGATCCTCGCCGCATTGCACCTCCTAGCTTAGCTACTTAATCTTAAGGAAAGAGCATTACCGGGTATGACCACGTAGAGGTGCTAGGTCGGAACTTGGGATGGCCAGAGCAATGTTGGACGCATCTTCATTACCTTCCCCCTTTCATACCCGGATGGGGAGCATGTTAGGTTGTTCTACACTTATGGACGGTTTGCCCTACATAGGTTAATGCAAGTCAATGTTACCGTGGACCCCCGTTCGTTTGACGTTTTTAATCTGAACTCTTTTTAATTCGAACCTCGCTGGTTTGCACGACGTGCAAATTAAAAATGGTTTAAATGTCATTCTTAACATGATAACATTTGCTTATACAGACGATACACATAGGCATGATTTGGTTGTACTGATCTAGCGTGTTTAATATGTTTCACGTTGCGCTTTCCCAACAATTAAAGCAAAGCAAAGCCTAGGTGCTACATTCCGTTATCGAAATTTGACCTTCTGTTTTTATACGACAGATTTCGCAGCCAGCTGTTAGAGTGCAGGACAATTGCAGGGCCAGTTGCTACGATCTTATTGACTTTAACAGCATTTCCAAGTCGAGATTCGAATATACGACGACTGGCTTATTAGGCAAGCTTCATACCTCGAAGCTAACTGGGAGGAAGTGCAATTTCCAACAATTGGGATGATAGAAATCTAATCGGAGAAAGAAATATTCGCTGCTTTCAACTGCCAACTAAATCAAAGCATCAAAACAATACAAAGAGCAGGGCGACTAGTTCATACATGTTCCAGAATATTTAAGGTTGTCAGTTGTTCAAATTAAAAACTAACTTCGTTAGTTTGCACGAGTAAAAACCCTAAATTTCTTGATTTAGTCTTGACTAACGAAGCCGCAACACCAGTCTGTACCGCTTCGGAAGCAATTGAGCCTTTGATCACTTTCGATGCAGACCATTCTGCTTTGGACGTCCTGTTGAATCTCCCAACGCCGATCATTTTTGAGGATGCCTTCGGGAATGATGGTACACCGGACTTTCGCCGAGCTGATCATGACGGAATCAGATCCGCTATCTCTCGCGTTGACTGGCAGACTCTATAAATAATAAACTCTGCTACATGTATTGACGACGCCGTCGATTATTTCCAGCGTACAACCTTAAATGTGATCAGTGAATTTGTACCCGACGCCCACCCGCCTTTAAAACCTCCTTGGTCGAATAATCGCCTACGCAGACTAAAACGACTGAGGGCTAGAGCTCTACGAAGATACTGTTGGAATCGTTCTCACCTTACAAAACAGGAATACCAACGATATGTTCTCCGTACACAGGCATTTATGTGCAGGAATCCACAGCGGTTTTGGCATTTCGTAAATTCCAAGAAGAAAGAGGCTGGTCTGCCAATGTCAGTTCACCTTGGGGAACAAGTTGCTAACTCAGAACTTGATAAGTGCGATCTTTTCGTCCAACACTTTAGGAATTCGTTCAACGAACGCTCTGCCTCACCTGCACAAGTCGCCATTGCCATCAACGACTGTCCTAGTGATATTTTTGAGTTCCGTCTATTTCACATTAGTGAACAAATCGTCATGTCTGCACTCCAAAAGTTAAAGCTTGCTTATCCTGCTGGTCCCGATGGTATTTCAGCGTCCATTCTAAAGTTGTGCTCGGAGGTGAAATTTCCTGAACTATGGAAATCCTCATTTATGTTCTCTATTCACAAGAAAGATGATAAGAGAGACATTCGGAATTACAGAGGCATTACTTCCTTATGCTGCTGTTCTAAAGTTTTTGAGATTATTAACAATGAGGCGCTTTTCTGCTCATATAAGAATTATATTTCAACTGCTCAGCATGGATTCTATCCCATGCGGTCTGTTGCGACAAATTGGACCGAATTCGCATCACTATGCGTTCGCACAATGCACAACGGTGGACAAGTTGATGCTGTCTACACTGATCTCAAGGCAGCATTTGATCGAGTGGATCACGAAATTCTGTTAAGGAAACTTGGTTCAGATCCGATAAATAAACCGATCGCTTCGCGTTAAGATCGAAGCTTCCTGTTCCGAAGTGTTTACGAATGTTTCGGGTGTCCCTCAGGGTAGTAATCTTAGGCCACTTTTGTTCTCGTTATTTATCAACGAACTTTCTGTCATACTGCCATCTGGATGCCGCCTGTTTTATACCGACGACGTCAAAATATATAACGTCATCAACAGTACTAATGATTGCGGCTACTTGCAACTAAGTGTAGATCGTATGCAGAGTTGGCGCTCCCGGCATTTTTTGACACTTAGTATTAACAAATAGGGTATGAAATGGTGAAAGTTACCTGGAAGGAGCGTCAAACATAGCTCTGGCTCTCTCAAGCTCCCTGGCGCCTCCACGCAGATCTAAGTCAAATAATGACGGTCGATGGCCTTACCCGGATATGCTTCATGTACTTACTGAAGCAGCTAAGCTAGGAGGTGCGAACTAGAGCGCCTGTTCTCCAGGTGAGGGACGGCTCACACAGCGTCTGTCTCGTAACGAGCGGCTGAATATGAAAGGCTGTATCCCGCAAGCCATACCTAAGATGACAGACCCATCAGCGGGATGTAGGTATCGCGACCCCGGTGAGGTAGTATACCGTAAACTCAATAACCACGAACAAAGAAATTCAGGACGGAACAATCGGTATAGGATACGGCAAGGGACAAGGAAACGATTGGAAACTTGGTACCTGGAATGTCCGAACTCTCCATGAACCGGCACGGGCTGGCTTGCTTGCTCGAGAGCAGCATCAACTCGGAGTGGAGATCACTGCTATGCAGGAAGTTCGGTGGCCAAATTCCGGAGAAAGGGAGTTCCGTGCAGTAGACTCTATTGCAAGCACTTCTTTCAAGTACCACATCCACTACAGTGGCAGCAAAAAAGCAGAACATGGAGTCGGTTTCGTAGTATTGGGAAAACAAAATCAACGAGTTATCCGGTGGAGGCCCGACGATGACCGTATATGCGTGTTGAGGATTAGGGGGAAATTCTTCAACTATAGCCTAATCAACTTATACGCACCGATAAATGATAAATCCGATGATGCTAAAGACGAGTTTTACGACAGGCTTGAGACGACCTATGCAGAGTGCCCAAAACACGACGTGAAAATCATCATCGGAGATGCAAACGCGCAGATCGCGAGGGAGGAATTCTTCCATCCAGTTATTGGAAGACATAGCCTGCATCTGTCGACCAATTATAACGGCGGCCGACGTTTGAATATTCGGAAACACACCTAGAGGCATCCAAATGGAGACTCTAGCTCTCAGATCGATCATATCTTGATTGCCGGTGGACACTTTTCGGATGTTATCGATGTACGGTCGTTTCGTGGACCAAATATCGACTCTGACCACTATCTCGTAGTGAGTAAGATTCGCGCAAGGCTGTCGAACACGGCGAAAGCTCGCACTGCGAGGACGCTGCGTTTCAACATCCAGCGGTTAACAGCAGACGGCATAGCAGTGTAGTACGCCAGGAAGCTTGACCAGCGAATCGCAGAACAGCAGGTAGAAGAAGATATAAATGGGCTGTGGAGGAACATCCAGGGTGCCATCCAAACAGCAGCGAGAGAGGTACGACGCGTGAAAGACAGCGTAACAGCTGGTTTGATGCCGAACGCCAGAGTGACAGATGAAAAGAACCAGGCCAGGAGTCGCATGCTCACTGCGGAAACGCGTCAAAACAGAGAGAGATACAGAGAGACTAGAGCTGCGGAAAAAAGAATCCATCATCTAAAGAAACGCGAGTACGAGGAGCACGTGCTCGCCGGTGCAGAGCAGCGATACGCCAGCAACGACACACGGTGTTTCTATAAAAGGGTGGGATGCAGGAATTTTGCCATGCCTGTGATGTGCAATGACAGTGCTGGCAACCTGCTTACCGACAAAACGGCGGTAGCAGCCAGGTGGGATGAGCACTTTCAGACACTATTGAATGGAGAGGTAAATGCGGAGATTAGCAGGGACAGGATAGAAATTGTAAGCTGTGGAGCCACTAACACAGGAGGCAGACTGAGACCGTTAGCGGAGTCCTTCGTATGCGAGTACCAAGCTGGTTTTCGTGAGGGTTGCTCCGATTGGTGCTCGGATCAGATGGTTACCCTGCGTCAGTTGCTTGACAAGTTCCGGGAGTACAACTTGCAGACACCATCTGTTTGTGGACTTTAAATCGGCGTACGATTCAGTTAAACGAAATGAGCTGTGGCAGATAATGCTAGAACATGGTTTTCCGACGAAACTAGTTACGCTGATTCGTGCGACGCTGGACGGATCCAAATCATACGTTAAAATACCGGATGAGACTTCAGCTGCTTTCGTGACGTTTGATGGACTGAAGCAAGGGGATGCACTCTCTAACCTGCTATTCAACAATGCCTTGGAAGGTGCATTACGAAGGGCAAACGTGAAAAGAAATGGAACTATCCTCACGAAATCTCACATGCTTCTTGGTTTTGCGGATGACGTCGATATCATCGGAATCAACCGTGGAGCAGTGAAAGAGAACATTCGGTATGAACAAAGGCGATAAAATAAGGACATGGAATGGGTGCTTGATAGAACTGCAGATCGCTGAATTTCGAGATCTATCACAAAGGTGAAAAGATGTAAAATTCCGGATACGGGTTTTTATTTGTTGGCCAGACAACAGAAATTCAAAAGCCAAAAAAGCAATTTGGCAGCGCTGCTTATGAGACTGCGCTGTAAAGGTTGTAAAGATTGTCAACATCAAAAGAAAACGAAAAAATCAAAATATTTAGCTCCATATCCGCACAAAAATATTTAGTAGCGAACGAGTATAGACCCAATCGGAACCGGACCCACCAATGTCGATACACGGGATAAAAAACGAACAAGGCAACAAATGGACTTTATGTGAAACATCTGTACCTCGTCTGACCCAAACTAATATTAGTACCGTAGAAAAGTCACATGCTTGTGATGTCTGTGGGCGCAGTTTTATTAAAAAGGACCATCTAAAACGGCACAGAAATGTTCACACCGGCCAGCGCACATTTGGTTGTGAAATCTGCGAAAAGAACTTTCTACGGAAAGATGTCCGCGATAGGCATCGGAGCATTCATACCGGTCTCAAGCGATTTACGTGTGACATCTGTGGGAAAAAATTCACCGAAAAAAGTGCCAAGGCAGTGCACATTCGGTCCATTCACCTCGGCCAGAAGCCACACTCGTGCGGAATATGTGGTAAAGCATTTTCATCGAGAAGCCAAACGGCCGAACACCTACGCCGGCATACGGGGGAGAAACCGTTTGAATGTAAAGTTTGTGGTAAACGGTTTGCATACGTCGTTGGTTTAACCAAGCATGAGCAAAACTGTGAAGTGCTACTAGAGGATGCCATTACGAGCTCTGGAGAATGATCTGATATTAAATATAAAAGAAAGAGATAGGCTGTTTATGTAGTATTATAGTTGTTGCGTGCCATGCAACACACGACTTTATTCTTGAACTCTATTATAACGGTTAGGAAGAAATGCTGAGAGATTAACGAGCCTCAAATAGTTTTCGAGGTTAATAAATTAGAGTCTTTGCCTCCCAGTTGGCTTCGAGGTATGACGCTGGTCTAATAAGCCAGTCGTCGTATGTTAGAGTCTCGACTGGGAGAGGCTGTTAGAGTCAATAGGATCGTAGCTACTGGCCCTGCAATTGTCCTGCACTCTAACAGCTGGCTGCGAAGTCTGTCGTATAAAAACAGAAGGCCAAGTTTCGATTACGGAATGTAGCACCTAGGCTTTGCTTTGCTTTGCTTAATTTAGAGCCTGAACTTTATTTAATACAAGTTAGCTTTAAGATACTATGTTAAAATAAATTAATAAAAGAAAAGCGAATCAAAAACAGTAGACAGAATCGTTGTTTTTGTAATTACAGATAGGACATTTAATAATTTACCTTCTGAAGACCTATATGCTACTTTCGCGGCGACCTTTCGCTAGAATGCGTTCTCGTGTGACGCGTTAAATGGGAATTGCTGGCAAAATTTTTACCGCACACATCGCACGCGAATGGTCTTTCGTCGGAATGTAGCACGTGGTGCCGTTCCAGTGAACGCGCTGCCGTGAATGTTTTATCGCAAACGTTGCATTTGAATGACCGTTCTCCGGTATGCACACGCAGGTGGGTTGTAAGACCTCCCTTTTGGGCGAACTCTTTTCCGCAGATGGTACACTTGTAGGGCCGTTCGCCCGTGTGGACTCGTGTGTGCCGATCTAGGATACTGGGAGTAGGGAACGATCGGGTGCAAACGCCACATTTGTACAGGTTTTCACCAATATGACAACGCATATGCTTGTATCGTGCTCTTGTTGTGTAGAATGTCTTACCACAGACAGTACATTCAAATGTCTTTTCACTCGAGTGCGTTAGAACGTGTTGATTAAATAGATATGTTGAGGCGAATTCTTTCGAGCAAAGCTCGCACTGTTTTGTTAGAGACGGTATGTTTTCACCCGAATCAATAACCTGGTTTTGTTTCACATTGCGATCATCGGATTCAACGGATTTACCGTTATGGACGTTTGGTAGCACTTCATCCGTACGATGAATTCGTTCGTGAGCTATAAGCAATTGTTTTCGCACGAAAGCCTTATCACAGATCCGACATTGAAACTCACGAGTGTGAGAGTGCATGTGACTTGTTAGTTTGTATTTATTAATGAATTCCTTGCCACAAACATCACAACTGCTTGAAGTCTCCCCGTTGTGTGTTCGCATGTGCAAGTCAAGTTTTTCGGTTGAATTGAATTTTCTCGAGCAAATGCTACATTTTGGTTGTTTGATATCGCTATGGGTGTAACTGTGCATTATGAGTTCCGTACTTCTGACGAAAGCTTTATCACAAAGGCTACACTTGTGTCGTTTGTCGCCAGCATGTCGACGCTCATGCACCTTCAGGTTGCTATAAGATGCTAACGATTTACCGCAGATATCACATTTGTAAGCTCGTTCTCCTGTATGTACTAGCAGATGTTGTTTCATAGAACATTTGATCGAGATTTCCTTACCACATATGTGGCAGCTTTGGGACCGTGCGATTGTAAGAGAATCCTCAACTCTGAAATGCAAATGAATGTAATGATGTTTCATATCACACTAATCAAAATAATACCTAGTGGCAGTTGCTTCAAACTTAAGCTCTAATTCTACAACTTTCAAATCTACGATCTGATCTCTGGTATCGAAGCTTGTAGAAATGCTCTCTTGTTTTAGTTTGAGCTCTTTCATCTCCGACATTGCACTAAACTTATCAAAACCTTTTTTTTAATTTAATTACTCAGAAACACAGTGTCGGTTTGGCGCCCAACTGAAAAATAAGCCAAAGTTTCATTAGGATTTCCTACTTTCTGATCATTTGAAATAATTATTACCTGCGATGCTTAGAATATGTTACGGACAGTCAAATACAATAGAGGTAATTATTTAATAATCATGAGCATCATTGTAGATATGATTTACAACTTCTAAAGCCCAAAAATTATTTATAAATATGTACTTTGTTTCATTGCGAAATGCGAAAGCGAATTCATTGTTGTATTCTGAAGATCATAAGGTTTTGCAAGGTGACGTCACGAATGAACGCAATTCATCCATTTGACATCCACTCGTGGTTTGTTTACTATTTGTTAGGCAAACACAATATGCATAAACTACAGTTAAACGTTTTAAAAGCATATTGTCCAGCAATGTCGCCCTCTAAACTACTCGGAATGGCAGTTTTTGTGCTTTTCTGCCCTGCCGCAGACGCCTTTAACAATATTCACTTTAATCATTTTTTAACCCGCATTCTAAGTCGATGTAAACAAACCACTGATAGACGTCAAAAAAGCGAGGTTATGCTCGCCCGTGCAAAACCTTATAGGACGATTATAAAACTAACTTGCGCTCTGAAACGACCAGAGATGCCAGATTTTTTAAATTATATTCAATGTATGTACTCACTCAGAGCTACAGACGGTAGATAATCTACAGACGCGCAAAGAGAAAAATTACCAATTCGGCAACACTTTTTTTGTTTATTTTATTTAAACAGTTTTGGCAACCAGTCAGAATTGGATCAATCTCCCTATAATCAGCAGTAAGTTGCGTGAATCGTGAGGTATGTTCCATGGAACTTCGCGAATTACGACGCATATTTTGCAAATTGAACAAGCCAATTGAATTTTTCAAAGCATTATATGATATATCGAGTGTAACTAATCCATATGTTGTTAGTAAATCAATAGTTAAAGTTTTAATATTTCAGGTAGATTACAAAACTTAGTCTTCCCTGCCTATACGAAACACAAGTTTGTTTACTTTGCTCATTTGGTGTCTCGATTTGACGGTTCGATTGGTGTTTTATGCCACGCTCTTTGCGCGTCTGTAGATTATCTACCGTCTGTACTCAGAGCTGCCATAAATCAGCCGTATGAAACTGAAGGGTAAAGATGCGGCTAACATCTTTTTACGCTTCCTACACGTCCGACACAAAAAGAAAAAAAGCAAAAAAGTAACTTTGTTCGGGAGCTTACCAATACAGATTCATCCGAGGCTGAAGTTAGAGCGGGCTACTCACAAATACATTTTGTCCGAGGCAAAGTTTGTTGTGGGCTAGATGAGATGTTGGCTACCAAAGTAAATTGATATATACCAGGTATATGACAATGCGAGCTGTCATATACACTTTGCACTAACACATCTACACTAGTTCTGAGATTTCGAGCATTTTGTATGGAAAATTAGTTAATTTTTTTAAAAAATCGTTGGATACGCAAGATTTGTCTTTTTTTTCTTACAGCTTTTATGTTTATGCTTAGAACATTATTTCTAGTATGTATTTTCATGAATACAATGAAGTACAACATTCCAAATTGCAAGCGGAAATTTTTTCGTCAAAGCGGTATCAAGATATCTCAAAGAAATGTCCTTATATCGCTTTCCTACAAGTAGTAAAACAAAAAAGAAATTCTTTAAAATGCTCGGACATGATTGTTCAATAAGCAGCATGAGCAACATTGTAATCCGCCCGCGATATTTTTCGTCTGATTTCTGGTAAGCTTTTAAAGTGTTAATTATCATCTAAGACTGTTTTGTAGCAATCTAAGATTGCTTTTTATGGTTTTCTACGTAGTGTTGAAACAAGAGCATATATATCAAACAACGTGAGCGGGCAAATTTATGATAAAAAGGTATCATCTTGGAATAGTGACTTCAACTTAAGGATTTTCAAGCAGTAGCACAAGCATCTATTCGAATAAAACTATTTTTTAAAAGAAGACATCAGAGGCAGATATTCAAGAGCATCATGCAAGCAAAATGTTGGACGGAACGTGTTTTAATTTAAGCAACCGTATACCGTATTGATCGTGAAGTATTAGAAACATTAATTCATTTTTCAATTGTACATCGAAATAGTTAGTCACCCATGTTCTCAAATTTTTTACGCATCATTAAAGAAGGCTACAAGTGCAAATGACTTAAAAATATATTCCTTACATTTCATTGTAAATGTTCAAATATTTCTCTGGAATAATATAGCTGCATTCATTAATTACAATTAATTTAGTTT
The DNA here is from genome assembly GCF_943734655.1 of Sabethes cyaneus. NCBI lineage: Eukaryota > Metazoa > Arthropoda > Insecta > Diptera > Culicidae > Sabethes > Sabethes cyaneus. The sequence continues at coordinate 22,511,639 of NC_071355.1, forward strand.
TAATTTTCATGCAAGTTCCACCATATTTCAGAACTATTTCTTCTTCTTTCTACACACACTAATGCAACCCTCGATGGTCACATACCTGGTATATATCAATTTACTTTGGTTGGCTACACGAAAAATGTATGGGAATGACATTTGTGACAGCGGGGTGCCATAAATACAGATATTCGTGCATGCATAAATTTGGGACCCTACCGTTTTCTCCGGAGTATTTAATTTTCTCGATCTAATCTTTTAAATAACATATTTACATAGTTTATGGACTACTTTAAAATTCAGGAACATTAGTAGAGCCAGAAACCACAGCAACTGAAATAATTGATGGGTCCCAAATTTATGCATGCACAAATATCTGTATTTGTGGCAGCTCTGTATGTATTGCGGTTATTTACATAAATTTTCATCCTGTTGCGGCGGTAACCCGCATCGTCAATCACCGCAAAGAGAACAAGGAAAGGTGGCCAAATATTTTTTGGTTTATATGTGCAATTGTTACTGATGCTTTAGCAACTAAAAATACATAAAAAAAACGTCTTTTAACCTTTTACATTCAAAAATATGTATTATATAAATCCATTGAATATCATAAGTATAAAAATATGTGTAAATAGTAACACAATTTAAGAAGTACGGAAAGGGGTTGCAAATATCTAAACAATAAAAATTAATCTATTTGTATGGCAGCTCTGGACAAAAGCACATCCTTCAATATTTGGCGAGGTCAGCATTGGGTGATAATGTATCGATATAACTGGTATCGATATTCGTGGACGAAATCTCGATATAGTTTTTTTTCGAAATAGTTAATTTCGGCATGCATATAACAGCTTTGTAAATGTTAACACGTTATACGGAGTGTTAAAAATAAATGTAAAATGCAGATCGTCACGTGATGCGAGCAATTTAGCTGATTATGCTTTCAGCTGAGTATACGTATCGATATGTGAAAAATATCGATATTCAAATAACGAAAATTCGTCAGCTTCGCTCAATACAGAATTATTTTGACAGCTTGCTATGAACTTTCCGAGAATGAAAAGATTTCTTGCAATGCACAATACTTAAAAATGCAATAAAACTGCTCGAAATCCTATCCTGGAGAAAATCCTTAAATCCGCAGCCTAAAAATTCGTTAAGGGGGCATAGTTTTTTTCAATTCGTAAAAACGGTAAAAACCAAATTTTTTTTTATTGATTATTTCGAAAGATTAACATTTTGACAATATGTGTTTGAAGTCATTTGGATCTGAGAGAGAGTCGCGAAGACGCTCTTTTTTTCTCATGCTTTAACCGTTGTTATTTTTCCTGTTATGTTTGTATTCATTTTCTGGCTGACTGTTCCAGCGCATTCGTGGACTTTGTGATAAGGTGTGATAAGGGCGTGTCTTGGAGTGTCATTTTTTGCTGCTAGTTGGTCTATGGGTACATCAGATTTTGCAAAAATACTGTATGAAACATGTAATAAATCGGAACTTCAACTTTTGTCAAGTTTCCCTAAAGAACTACCATCCGAGAACTTCCATGAGTTATCAATACTTCTCCATTTCTGACGAATAATAACGACTGGCTGCATTTGACGTTGGATTTTTTCCTATCCGCGAATCTCTCAGGTTTGGATGAATTCCAAAAATTGACAGTTACAGCTATTTGTACGCCGCCTATAAGGTACTCTCCCAGATCCTGTTACGCCTGCTGTCACCGATAGCACAAGGTTTCGTAGGGAATTATCAGGCGGATTTCATGGGGGCTCGCGCAAACGGACCAAATTTTTACTATCCGACAGATCTTGCAGAAATGTCGGGAGTACAACGTGTCCACGCATCACATCTTTATTGATGTCAAAGCAGCATACGATACAGTCGATCGAGACAAGCTATGGCAGATAATGCATGAATACGGTTTTCCGGACAAACTGACGCGACTGATCAGAGCTACATTGGATCGAGTGATGTGTTTCGTACGCATCTCTGGGACACTCTCGAGTCCCTTCGAGACGCGACGAGGGTTGAGACAAGGTGACGGTCTATCCTGCTCCTGCATGCTGTTCAACACAGGGACGTAAAATGTACTGGTTGGTGACCAAAATCTGAAGATATTTGACATTATTTCTTGTGACCAGTCATGCGGCACATTTCTAGTACACACGCACCGAGAAGAAATACCAGAATAACGACAACATCGCTTGCTCGTCGTGTCGCACACATTTCGGAGCGACAGAGCCACGCTTCAACATTCTAGCACCATGCATGACCAAAGGTGTAGTGGTTTTTGGTATTCTCGTGTGCTGCTTCATTCGTATGCCTACAGCTTTTCCCCAAATAATGCGGATTCAATGAAGAACGTTCCCAAACTTGAAAACGAACTCTACTGCATATATTCCTACAAGATCTTTAAAGTAGTGGTCAACCATAAAACCGTGCAAAAATTCGTTACATAAATTTCAGGTGAAAAACGCATCAATAATTACACCTTATTCGCTATCGCTTGTCCATACTATTTCAGCTAGAACTGTATGCAAAAAGAGGCGAAAGCCTGTCATTTCTATACTGTGATACTTTTTTCGACTGGTCACAGTGAAATATGAATGTTTGCTTCCCAGATAACACAAAATCGTAATAGAACGTTCACATTAAATCGTTTTCATGCCAATTTCACATTGGAATTGTATAATGATTAGAGTATGTCAAATCGAAGTGAACAATAAGTTGTTTTGCAGTCGTGCGTGTCTTCATATACAATTCATGACTGTGAATTATAAAGCAGTATAGACGATTGCAATATTTGATTATATCTTAATCATATATTCAGGAGTATTTAGTTGCGTGTTATAAAAACTACGCAAAATAGAATTACAAATAATTGTCAAAATTTTCGCACGTATATCGCCTCCACTTTGGTACATATATGTTCTTATATGGCGTGAAATATAAGTTTTTCGTTCAGATATGATTTCGTATAGCGTCCGCCATTATAGTGCGTAAAAAGCTGGATATGAAGACACGCACGACTGCAAAACAACTTATTGTTTACTTCGGTTTGACATACTCTAATCATTATACAATTCCAATCCGAAATTGGCATGAAAACGATTTAATGTGAACTTTCTATTACGATTTTGTGTTATCTGGGTCGCTTGTTGAAAATGTCAAAATTACGGTTTAAGTGAACGAATGCAACTAAATAGTATAAACTAAAATGTATATGTTTAGTTCTTCCTGTTTCTTGTTAGTTATCTTCAAAAATAAACAGTACAAATTCATAAACGTTGAAATAGAGGTTTTCCGTCAGATCATACCCCTTCTTTTCTTATTTTTTCTCGAAAGTACTCCCAATACGAGTGATAATGGTGCAAAAATATATTTTTTTCGTTGACTCTAGAATTTACTACGATTTTTCAAACAATGTAAATTGCAAGAATGGTGAGTTTCTTTTCACCAAATCACGAATGTTGAGTTTTAAAAAATTCGTTTCGGCTGCACTGTTTATTAAAATTTTCAGATTTTCTGGCAGCATTGCACAACAGATATTGACATATGTGTATCAGCGGTTGAGTGAAAAGGACAAAACGAATGAAGCTAATGATTACCTTCTTTTTCGTTTCGTGCGTTGCTTGCCACAAGAGTAAAGAGTGGCATAAATGGTTTCGAAGTGGTGAAAATAGAGGACACTGGTACAAAAAGGCATGTAATACATCCGAGAAGTGACGGGTTGAAATATACGTATTTTAGTTTTTCATTTTTACAGTAGTTAGAGGTTTTAATAAAGAAAGTTTTATATGGGTATAATTTCTAAGAGTCAAAACCGAACATTTAGTGGAAAAAAAAATTTTGACGGAAAACCTCTATTGTACCCGAAGGACCACTACAGGGAGAGGGCCCACTATTGGTAGATATCCAGCTTTTTACGCGCTATAATGGTGGACGCTATAAATAGTGTTCGTAACACCCCATCGACATCTCTATATTAGAGATGGTCGGGTATGAAAATTTGAATACCCTCACCCGACCCGTACCCGGTCAAGAAAAAAATTCAAAACCCGTACCCGACCCGAACCCGCAAGTTTATTATTTTTGATACCCGAACCCGACCGCAACCCGACGGGTACGGGACGGGCCCGGGTACCCGACCATCTTTAGTGTTAAACGTGGTCAATAGAGATACCCGACCCGACCCGTACCCGGTTTCAAAAACAAAAATTAAAAACCCGTACCCGACCCGAACCCGCAAATTATTTTTTTTCTATACCCGAACCCGACCCGAACCCGGCGGGTACGGGTACGGGTACGGGTTTCGGGCAAATTTTCCGCTACCCGACCATCTCTACTCTATATCGAGCTGCAGTAAACGTCAGCGACAGCATGTCCTGGGCTCAAAATTTGACAGCGGGCCCAAATCAGACTACTAGCAGTTAAGTGAAACGCAGTGCTGACATGCTATCTGATTTTCGCACACACGAGATGTGGGTGGCGAAAACATGGTTGCCTGCCGATGGGGTGGTTCGTAATATTCGAACAATCTTTTTGACAACTCTGCATCCATCAAAACTGGGCACTCTTCTCATGTACGGCAGTGTTGCTCTTTCTTTCGTTTACGCAAAAGCAGGAGAGCAATAGTTTTGTTTACATTTCGCTCATTTTTGCTCTCCTTCTTTGGCGTTAACGAAAGAAAGAGCACAGTAGTGTTGCAAGAGAAAAGTGCCAGATTTGATGTATCAGGTATATCAGGTATCAGCATCTTTTGGCTCGAGCAGCACGTTCCTCACAATCATGTGGAAGATTTGTGCCTTGCCCATCTTGCCCGTGTCATCATTTACCTGATGAGGACGGGAAGGAAAACAGGAGGAATAGGAAGGGGTGGATGAGGAATTTGGACAAACACAAACATATATATACCGAGAGATTTTTGTACCCCCGAGGGGATACTGCAATCCTTGGTAGTTAACTTATCAAAAGTACACCCCCTGGGGGGTATACTCATGATAAATAAGAGCTTATAGCTCAATACCGCTTTCGGTAAGGAACATCAAAATGTCTCGTAATTTTAGTTTCCTAAAATCCGATTCATTTAAGACGTAGGATCCAAAGATCCTATGACGCAATTGTGCTACTGCAGGACAGTTGCAAATTACGTGATATGGTGTACCGTAGTCGGATTCACATAAATTACAATGAAACGATTCAGCTCGCTGAATCGTAGCCATATGATAATTTAGCCTGCAGTGACCAGTCAGTGATCTGACAAGAATACTGCAATTTACCTTTGAGTGTTGCAAAAGAAATTTCGCAACCTTCTCACAAGGCTTAACAATGAAACTTTTCGTTTGACGACAAGTTTCAAGATTTTCCCAATAACGTACATGTTCAGATGAAAACCAAGATCGAATCTTTTGTTTTATCCAACATGCCGCAATTGGTAAAGCAGGTTCCGGTCCGAAAACCGACTTTTCTGCTCCAGATCTTGCTAGTTCATCAGCCCATTCATTTCCGGTTATACCAGAATGACCAGGAACCCAAACCAGATGAACGGCATTTAGAATGCTTAGTTCTTCTAATTGGGTGTGACAGGCGATGACTGTTTTAGATTTAGAATTAGCCGCACAAAGGGCTTTTATAGCGGCTTGACTGTCAGAACAGAAGTAGATAATCTTGCCTATCAGTTCTTTCTGAAGTGCAAACTGAGCTCCGCACATAATTGCAAAGATTTCAGCTTGAAAAACGGTGCAGTAACTACCCAACGAATAGGATTCCTCCAATTCTAGCTCACGGCAGTAAACACTGTAACATATAGCAGTTTATAAAGTGTAGCCCCCCGTCAAATATTACTGAACAGTCACTCACACACATACCTATCACTTGTATACCTTACCCAGAGAAACCGTTTAATAAATCAGTATGTTTAAGACACGCGTCCGAGTAACACTTCGTTCCTACATGGTGTCAGAAGTGCGCGAGTCGAATGCCGTATTCGCGTAATTGTCACATGAGTGAACTTGAACTGCAAGAGTAGCGCGAGTGAAGTGATTAAAGATAGAATGGCCGATCAGAAGGCAACGTTAATGCAAGGGGCATCGATTAAACCCCCGAAGCCGCTGGTGATTGAAGAAAATATGGCGGCAAAGTGGAAACTTTGGTGGCGTCAGTTCCACTGGTACTCAGTGGCAACGGAGCTTTCGCAGAAACCAATACAAACACAGGCAGCCACCTTCCTAAGTTGCGTAGGCGAAGATTGTGTACGAGTGTTAGACACGTTCGGGCTTACAGACGCGCAAGAAAGTGATATCGATGTATTGAAAGCAAAATTTGATGCCTATTTTATTCCCAAGTCGAGTCTCACGTACGAACGATATGTGTATGGGAAAGTAGTGCAGCATGAAGGAGAACAGTTCGATACCTTTTTAACGCGTGTGCGTCAGCAAGCAAAGAAATGCTCATACAGCATTCTTCACGACTCATTAGTGAAAGATCGTTTAATTGCGGGCATGGTACATGTAAAGCTGGTCCCACAATTGCTTAATGATGAGTTAGATTTGCAAAAAACCATCGACATTATTCGCGGATATGAGCTATCGCTAAAGCAATCTCAGGAAATGAGAAGTCAGCCGGAAATCGACGTTGATTTAATTTCGAAGCAAAATTGGAGCGGTACCAAACCGCGCAGTGCAGTGAAAAGTGAAATCATTCAGTGCAATAGATGTGGCAGAGAACACAAGAAGGGCATATGCCCAGCTTACGGCAAAACTTGCTTCAAATGCAATCGGGTGGGACATTTTGCAGAACGGTGTTTTAGAGCAGTAGCTAGCAGTGAGGCGCGAAGTAAGGCTGTAAAATCAGTGAGCTGTGAAGAAGAAGAACTTTCCATAGAAGAGCTGTTTATTGGAAGTGTTTTGGACGATGATGAAAGTGCTGAAGAAGCATGGTACGAGGAAGTGCAGATCAAAAACAAAAAAGTGTTGTTCAAGCTTGACAGTGGTGCAGCTTGTAATGTGATACCGTTTAACGTGATCAGTAAATTGGGGGTGGAATTGTATCCGTCCAAGACTAAACGGTTGGTTTCATATAGCAATCATAGAGTAAACGTGGTCGGCGAAGTACAATTACCTATGGTAGTAAAAGGAAAGGCGGAAAAAGCAGTTTTCAAAGTAGTGGAAGGGGATGTTGCTCCAATTATCGGAAGAAAAACAAGTGTTCGCCTTAATCTGATCGCGAGGGTGGATCAATTGAGTATGGAACAGTCATTGTTTCAGGGTCTTGGCCGTGTTAAGGGATTCGTGTATGATATCGATTTAGTAGAAAACCCGACTTTTGTCACAGTTCCCGCACGAAGAATTCCTCACTCATTACGACAAGCCGTTAAGAACGAGCTGGATTCGATGGAAGAAATGGGAGTAATAAAGCCTATTAGCGAGCCAACACCGGTAACAAATGCACTTGTCATTGTCAGACAAAAAGGTAAGTTGCGCATATGTATCGACCCGTCTCAAGTAAACCGAAACCTCCTCCGTCGCATGCATCCCCTATCGACAATTGAAGAAATATCCGCGCGTATCTGCAATTCAAAAATTTTCACAATACTAGATATGAAGAAAGGCTTCTGGCAAATACCGGTATCAGAAAGAACAATGCAATATCTGGCGTTTTCCACACCGTGGGGTCGTTATACTTGTAAAAGGCTTCCCTTTGGATTAGCATCAGCTCCTGAAGTCTTCCAAAAGATAATGAACACATTATTAGCAGGTCTAGAGGGCGTTGAAAGTTCTATGGATGACATACTCATTCATGCTGAAACTGAGGAAAAATTGAGGAAGTTGACAAGCACTGTTTTGAGTAAAATTGAAGCCGCTGGTCTTAAATTGAACAAGGAAAAATGTATTTTCATGCAAAAGTCAGTAAAATTTTTGGGACACATAGTAACGCAAGACGGTCTACAGGCGGATCCAGAAAAACTAAAGGCAATCCAGCAACTCAAACGACCAACTAACAGATTGGAATTACAGCGCGTACTAGGAACAGTGAATTACGTGGGCAAGTTCATTGAAAATCTCTCTGCTGTCACTGAGCCCTTGAGAAGACTGTTAATCAAAAACGTTGAGTGGTTCTGGGATAGAGAGCAAGAGGATGCATTTTCAAAAATAAAGGGTCTAATGACATCCCCTCCTGTGTTGAGTTTTTACGATGTAAATGGGCCGGTAACTCTGTCCGTAGATGCAAGTTCCAAGGCATTTGGTGCGGTATTATTACAAAAAGAAAAACCGGTAGCATACGCGTCAAAATCCCTAACGTCAGCTCAAGAGAATTATCCTCAAATCGAGAAAGAAGCCGCAGCAATTCGTTTTGCTTGTAACAAGTTCCATGAATACATCTATGGCAAGCAACTGATAATAGAAACTGACCACAAACCGCTGGAGTCGATCTATAAAAAGTCGTTAGACAGAGCTCCTCCCCGCCTGAAGAGAATTCTGTTAGATATAAGTCAATACGGTCCAACGATTCACTACAAAAAAGGGAAGGAAATTCCACTAGCGGACATTCTTAGCAGGGATGTCGTCAACCAGGACATCAAAGAGAAAACAGACGAATTGGAGGTTCATGTCGTACTGCAGATGTCGAAATCTGCTAGACTCGAATTAGAGGAAGAAAGTGCTAAAGATCCGGAAATTCAACAACTCACAAGGGTCGTTAAGTTGGGTTGGCCAGAGGATAGAAAAAAGCTACCCGTGGAACTACGTCCATATTGGAATTATCGGGACGAATTGGCATGTTATGAAGGTCTGGTATTCAAATCACATCAAATCATCATTCCAAGGAACCTGAGACGAAAGATGCTAACAATCATTCATTCAGGACACACAGGTGTTCAAGGCTGTATAAACAGAGCGAAGCAACAACTATTCTGGGTAGGAATGAACACTGAAATAAAGCAAATGGTGGAAGTTTGTTCTGTTTGTGCAAGACATCAAGACTCGAATCAGAAACATATCATCATTAACAACGAAATACCAACTTTACCGTTTGAAATTGTCGGATCTGATCTCTTTCACTTTCTTGGGGAGGACTACATTTTAATCGTGGACAGCTATTCAGGATATTTTGACTTTGAACGACTCAAAGAAACTTCGAGTAGATCGGTGATTAAAGTTCTGAAACGATGGTTCGCTTGTCATGGAATTCCCCGAATACTTTATACTGATAATGGCCCACAGTATTCCTCAAGAGAATTTGTCAATTTCAGCAAACAATGGTCTTTTGATCATGTCACCTCTAGTCCCCACTTTCCAAGAAGCAATGGCTTATCAGAAAGATTTGTTCAAACTGCGAAAAAGCTGCTAAAAAAGTGTTCGGAAGACAATACAGACGTCGACCTAGCTCTACTGCTATTCCGAAACACGCCAAGGGATAATGAGTTGGCGTCGTCAAGCCAACGTTTAATGGGACGTCGATTAAGAACACCCTTGCCAAGCACGCAAAATTGCTTGAAACCAGCTCTGATCGACAGGGTACCGGAAAGCCTAGAAGCCAAACGACTACTACAAAAGCAATACGCAGACAGAGGAGGTAAGGAAGCTCCAGAGTTCACTGAGACGCAGCGGGTAATGGTACAAAACGTTAGATCACGACTTTGGGAACCAGCACATATCAAACAGAAGCTTGAGCAACCAAGGTCTTATTTAGTGAAACTTGCAGATGGTCAAGTCGTCCGTAGAAACGCCCGGGACATTAAGGAAACACAGTCGTCGCCGTTACCATCGATGACCACAGAGTCAACGCCGTATGGTAGTTCGATCGTCCAGTTGGAAACTACTCCTGCAGAGCGCTCGCCAGATGAATTGAATCACGACAATCCAGCTTCAACAAATACAGAAGAACGGCAGAATGAATGGCAAGTCGAAACGCGGACCAGAAGCGGTAGACTGGTTCGTTCAAACAGAGACAACGATTTCGAATATTATTAATAAGACTTTGAAAAGGAAGATGTAACATATAGCAGTTTATAAAGTGTAGCCCCCCGTCAAATATTACTGAACAGTCACTCACACACATACCTATCACTTGTATACCTTACCCAGAGAAACCGTTTAATAAATCAGTATGTTTAAGACACGCGTCCGAGTAACACTTCGTTCCTACAAACACCAGCACCCGCGCGACCTTCGTACAAGGAACCATCGGTATAACAGACCACATAGTCGGAAATTTTCCTTTCCATGTAGCCTGACATCCAATCCTCTCTAGGAGGAAAGTCACTTGAGAAAGTCCTATACGGGAAAGTACGCATGAGCGTTACATCGCTACTGTTTTACCTGACTCACTGCGAATATGCGTATTATTGAAATAAAACGTAACCATACGTTTTATTCGTTTATAACGCATATGCAGTTAATATCGATAACAAACGATTTTTTATAAGTTGTGCTTTTGTTATTGCATTTAATTTGTAAAAAGTTGCATAAATAACAATTCAGTTTCACAATACAATTATTGCGTACTACTGGCACATGAAATATAACGTTTAAGCACGTTATTTATAGTGATCAAAATTAACGATATTTTCGACACAAGGGCGATATTTTTCGAAACATTTCGAACCAACACGATCCCGCGAACACAACGCATATTCGCAGTGAGTCAGGTAACACAGTAGGAGCAAGGGCAAACTTGTCCTCAGCAACAATTTGCGACCACAATCGAGTATGACCAGTGGAACCGTCCACAGACTGCCAAAGGCCAATCGCGTGTAGTCGATAAGCACATATTAGTGCCTCTTGCTTCAGGTGGAAGTGTAGAGGTTTAATATTGAAAATAGCTTCTAGGGCGGCAGTAGGAGTTGTAGTAAATGCACCAGACATTGCCATTAAACACATCCTTTGAAGATGGTTTAGCTTTGTCTGGACAGTCACAACTTCCCCTCTCTGCCACCATACAAGACAACCATACGCCAGTATTGGTCTGACAACGACCGTGTATAACCAGTGTATGTATTTGGGTTTAAGCCCCCAAGAGTTGCCAATTGCTCGTCTACATTGCCCAAAGGCCATGCACGCTTTTTTAATTCGGAAGTCAATATTTGTGGACCAGTCAAGCTTGGAGTTGAGAATCAACCCCACGTACTTCACTTCGTTCACAACATCAACATCCGAATCGTAAAAGCGCAGAGCGCGAGCTCCATTGGTATTTCTACGTCTTGAAAATAAGACGATAGATGTTTTGCTCGGATTTACCGAAAGTGCAGTTTCTCGGCACCACGTTTCCACGACGCGTAGTGCCTGCTGCATTAAGTCAAATAATGTGCTTATGCACTTTCCAACTACTAGGATGAGATAGTCATCCGCAAAACCATATGACGGATAGCCTAGACCATTGAGTTTCCTCAATAGGCCGTCCGCCACAAGGTTCCATAAAAGAGGCGAGAGAACGCCACCTTGTGGACATCCACAAACACTTTGCTTCCAAATGCTTGCTTGCCGTAAGGACGAAAAAAGCAATCGGTTACTAAGCATTTGTTCTATCCACTTTATGATTATTGAAGGCACATTATGATAACGAGCAGCCTCCAAAATGGAAGCGAAAGATACGTTATCAAACGCGCCTTCAATATCCAAAAAAGTTCCTAAGCAAGATTCCTTTTGGGAAAAAGCAACCTCAATTTTATCCACCACATCATGTAATAAAGTGGTTGTAGATTTGCCACTTTGATAAGCATGTTGTGCTGAATGAAGAGGAACTTCTATTAAGCTTGTTCCGCGGATGTGGTGATCAACAATCCGCTCAAGTGATTTAAGCAAGAATGACGTTAGACTGATTGGTCTAAAACTTTTTGCTTGCTCGTATGTCGCGCGTCCACCTTTAGGAATGAACTTAATGGTTATTTCACGCCATTGAGTTGGGATGTACCCAATAGCAATACTACACACAAACATCCTTCTCAGAATGTGTTTGAAGTACTTGAATCCTTTCTGCAGTAGAATAGGGTATATTCCATCTGTTCCAGGAGATTTGTATGGAGAGAAGCTGTTCACGGCCCACTCAATCGCTTCAGTTGTGACAAGTCTCCGAGCAAAAGCCCATGAGTCTAAGCCACCTAAAACGATTTCTGGATCGTTTCGAACTTCAGGTTCCACACAGCCCGGAAAGTGACTATAAAAGAGACATTCCAGGATTTCATTGTCATTCGAACAGTATTCACCGTTCGAACTTCGAATGTTATTAACCTGATAATCTTTCGATTTTGACAGTATTTTATTAAGTCGACTTGCCTCGCCGAAACTGGAAACGTTGCTACAGAACCTGTGCCAGCTCGTGCGTGCTGAAGACCGTAGAGCCTTTGCATAGGCTTTCCGGGCCTGCTTGAAAGGCTCCACGCCATCCCTCCGACGTCTATTCCAGGCTCTCCTGCATCGTTTCTTTAGGTCCGCGAGATGAGAGTTCCACCACGGTGTTCCTCTAGTCGTTTTAATAGTTTTTAGCGGGCAAGCTACTGTAGTATCCATCAGTGTTAGTCACTGTTGACCGAACCTTTCGGACGACAGAGCAACAACAACCGATAAAGTCTACGTTCGTCCAAAAACTGACTTTTTGCTTAGAGCATAATATAACATGCCCCAGTATGCGTAAGTCTCATATTGAACGATTTCTTGATTTCTCTCTGTTTCCCTCATCGTTCGTACGATGAATTCTCGCAACACATGCGAGAGACTTTCAGTTACACTGAAGCAAATAATTCAGTTTCATCAGATTTATTTTTACGTTGATTCATCTAACTCGGTACATTCCCTACATTCACTCTCTTTTCTACTCCATTGAAAAATTATCTTAAAAAATTTCATTATCATCGTTATCATTTTCGTCATCATCGCTATAATTTACATCACCATCATTATTCTCGTTATTAACATCATTATATTTGTCATTACCATCATTTTTGTCATACCTATTATTTTCATAATTAGTTATCATCATTTTCGTCATTTCCATCTTTCTCGTCATTTTCATCATCATCTTCATCGTATTCGTCATCGCCTTCGTTATATTCGTCATTGTAATAAATTTGTTTCCATTACAATTTTCATCATTACCATCGATTTTGTCATTGCCATCTTAATTTTCGTAGTTTCCATCATTATTCCCATCTTTATTTTCATCGTTTCCATCATCGTTTTCGTCATTTCCATCAGCATTTTCATCATGACCATTTTCATTTTCGTTATCATCATCATTTTCTTCATTATTTTGATTTTTGTCAATTCCATCGTTATTTTCGTCACTACCAACATCGTTTTTTTGACATTACCATCATAATTTTTTCATCACCATCTTTAATTTCATCATTTTCGTTAACACATTTTATCGTATTCGTCATCCCCTTTATCATATTCATCATCTTCGTAAATATCATCATCATTTTCGTCATTTCAATCATTTTCGACATTGCCTTCATCGTATTCGTCATCACTTTCATTATATTCGTCATTATCATTTCCGTCATTTCCATAATCATTTGCGACATTTTCGTTTCCATTACAATTTTCGTTATTACCATCATTACCATATTCATCATCTCCATCATTTTCATAATTATCATAATCATTTTCAACATTCCATTATAATTTTCATTTCCTTTATCGCCATTTCCATTCCTATTTTCGATATCATCGTTTTCGCTTCAAACTCATGCCACAATGTGTTGTGAAAATCAAGCTTTAGTTGCCAATATCTAAATTACACTGTATTTCCTTTTTTCGTCCTTTTTTTTCGATACTCAGAAAAAACTGGCAAAAACACGCACACAACCAAGAAAGTTCCTCTCAATGGAGCTATCGCACACAAGCGATTCAAACGCACACGAGCGATTTTCAACAGCCCTCCCAGAGGCGTTCAATATACGCATACCAACGTATTTCAATAAAGTAAGACGCGCCCAAGCGAATTACTATAAGTCCCGCTCAGGGGAGATATCGCACTCAAGCGATTCAAACGCATACGAGCGTTTTTCAACAGCCCTCCCAGAGGCGTTCAATATACGCATACCAACGTATTTCAATAAAGTAAGACGCGCCCAAGCGAATTACTATATAAGTCCCGCTCAGGGGAGATATCGCACTCAAGCGATTCAAACGCACACGAGCGTTTTTAATAGCCCTCCCAGAGGCGTTCAATCTACGCATACCAGCGTATTTCATTAAATTATTCTGCCTTCTCAGAGGCGCACGAAGCATGCGTATACAAACCAAACAGACGCGCACAAACGTCTTTCGTTCCGTTTCAAACAGGCGTTTGCCAGACGCCACCAATTATTCACTGAATAATTTAACCAGAAACTATACTCACTCTTTGGGATCATTTTCCTTCTGCGCCAATGTAGTATCCATCAGTGTTAGTCACTGTTGACCGAACCTTTCGGACGACAGAGCAACAACAACCGATAAAGTCTACGTTCGTCCAAAAACTGACTTTTTGCTTAGAGCATAATATAACATGCCCCAGTATGCGTAAGTCTCATATTGAACGATTTCTTGATTTCTCTCTGTTTCCCTCATCGTTCGTACGATGAATTCTCGCAACACATGCGAGAGACTTTCAGTTACACTGAAGCAAATAATTCAGTTTCATCAGATTTATTTTTACGTTGATTCATCTAACTCGGTACATTCCCTACAGCTACTTCAAAAGATTCCGCAATAAAAGATGTTGTGACATCTACAGCCACATCCAAGTCGATCGATGACTCAATCGTCGGTTCGAATCCTTGAAATTTCGTCGCCAGTTCCTCCTCAAAGAGTTCCCAGTCAGAAAATCTCGGATTGCGAAAGGTTGCAGCGTTCAAGGAGACACCCAAATGATCAAAATATATAAAGCAATGATCAGATATTGGTGTCTCATTTGAAACATGCCATTGTGCCAACTCATGACTGATCCTGTTAGAGCAGAGCGTTATATCTAACACTTCCTCTCTACCAGCTCGTATGAAAGTTGGACATTTGCCAATGTTGAGTATTCCAAGGTTAGTACTACTCAAATATTCCATCAAATCAGAGCCTCTCGGATTGATATCCGAGCTGCCCCAAATGATGTGATGGGCATTGGCATCACTGCCTACAATGAGCGGAAGCCCATTAGATTGGCAGTATCTCACCACATTTCTGAAACCGTCGCTGGGAGACGGTTCATCGTGTGGTAAGTATGCAGAACAGTACACATAGCGCCTATGGACATCATCCACGACGAGTTCTACTGTGACTGCACAAATATCTCGAGTAGTCAACTCCGAGATAAGGCATGCACTTATTGACCTATGCAACAATATGCATGCCCTGGGCATCAAACGAGGATTTGTCATACCAGTTTTGCTGAAAGCAGCAAAGTTCTGGTTTCCAATATCCGTCGAATGAAAGTACCCCTTGCGAAAATATGGCTCCTGAACCAATGCGATGGTGACAGAGCCATTAAAAAGTTTTTCGCATAAATACAAATTTGCTGCCCGTTTGTGTTGAAGATTTATTTGTGCGACCCTAACTATTTGACTAGCGGAGTATATGCACAAACAATCTCCAACACAGATCAGACAGCAAATTGTAAGCGAAGCCAATTATATTGGCCAGAACGCACTTGGCGTAAAACCCATAAGGGAAATTGGGCAGGACTACTATGCTGTTCCCACGAAACGCAAGGGACAACAAAGATCGACCGTACCAGAGCCCCGCATGGCACAGTAGGGGCAAGATGCCCAAAGCACTCCGTTCGCGACTGGCATGTTTTCACCCCTCCAGCCATTCAGTCATCGGCACGGAGGTAGACCTTGACTTAGGGGCTCCTGATTTGCCGACTCCCGGCAGGATCAGGTCCCGTGGCTCAATTTTTGCCCAAACGTACAATTCGGCACCAACCGCCAAAGGGCCTAACTGCAGATTGTGTAAAACAGACCGATTTAGAGGCTCTCTCTCTCTCTGTGCTAAGCCAGCTGAGAAAATAACTCTCTCCCGGTGTGCCCACACCCCGCAGCCGCGCCCTCCGAAAAACCTGCGCCGAACTGCATGATTAGGTAGCCGGAAACCACACGGCGAGTGTTCCACCTTCTCTGTCTGCATACGACAACCAAGGTTGCGTACCACCAGGTGCGCAACTTTGGCTACCGTACCCCAGCCGGCACCTCGTGGAGGTAGAGATAGGAGTTAGAAAACAGAGGTGATATATTTGCACATGTTCACTCATTTGCCAGCCAGTAGAGTGACTATATACAGAGTGGCGACAAGTCATCCCAAATGTATGCAATGCGGTTTTTCCAATGTTTTTCTTTCTCTTTCCTGCATACGCGTTGGATAGGTCGTCTGCTCGATTGGAATGACACTGACAGATAATTATCATTCCAATTTTGACATTGTCGCCACTCTGTATATAGTCACTCTAGATGTATGCAGAGTTGTCAAAAAGATTGTTCGCATATTACGAACACAATTTATAGCGGCCATCATTATAGCGCGTAAAAAGCTGGATAGACCTTTCCATTTATGTGTGTGTTGGTGCTTGAAAATGAGACAATCAGGCATCAGCTCTTTCCCAAAATGAGGCAAATATCATGTATTTACATGCGTATTTCGTGTTCGCTAGTGTGGGTGCTTGACCTGTCAGAAAGCTCTATACCCTGAATAGAGTATTTTACGTGACGTTTAATACCATATGTTTTTTGTTTGTTTATGATCTTGACACTTACTGGTAACGACAACATGTACTAGTAAAAGAGAGACAGAAATATATTTGGTTCTGATGTCACAAATTCTCTGAAAATTGCTTACGCGATCCGTGTAAGTGTGAGCGGATACCAGAAGTGTTTCCTTCTTCTTCTTCATAGCAATGTAAACAACAACAAACTGCACTGCTCGAATATAAACCATAATCTGTCGTCGTAAACAGCCTTATAGCGTATCTTTTTCACATTTTGTTTTCCTAATGCATGGGGTGAATTCGTGATTTCAAGCTTGAAGTTTAAGCTGGTATCACATTGATCGTCAGCGAACATCAACGGCAACGTATCGTGTGATTTCAGCTTTATGCAGATTTCGAGCAGTTCGTTTTTCGAGCAGCTGCGTGCATTTAAAAATTTCTGGCAGCAAAAGCAGTCAGTCAAATGACGGATCACACAAAGCCTTCTCCGTTCTCGTTTTGTTTCGTTTGTTTACCAAAGAATGTCAAATTTTTACTGCAAGAACACACCTCGGCCTGTAATTAATTTATTTCCTTTCAAAATATTACTAGAAAATACAAATTTTAACACCTTGTAGTGCCCGTAGTTGATGCAGCTGGTGCAATTTTACACCTTAGATGTAAAAATGTTACGCACAATTATAAAATTTGCCTACCAACGACAAAAAACACTGGCACGATGTTATGTACGTCGCGCCCGCAATCCCGGAATTGAACGCCGGATGAAATTGCTAAATGATGATCAATTGCAAACCAGCGCAGAGGAACTGGACCATATGGAAGAAGCCGATTTCAGTCAAATACATCAATCTCACAAACAATACGAACAAGAAGTGGAACAGCACCGGGAACGTCTGCAGTCCTGGATCGTCGGTAATAAGTACTTCAAAACGAAACAGCTAAACTTCCTGACCTGGTCGGAAAAGGAACAAATCCGCTACTTGCGCAACTTCGACTCGGAAGAGTGGACCATCGACAAACTGGTGGAAAGTTTTCCGGCAGATAAATATACGATAGTTAAGATTCTTAAAGCAAAATGGATTCCACGCGATGCTAGCCGAGTGCAACGGCACGACGAAGCGGTCCGTGAAAACTGGGAACTGTTCAAATCGGGCAGAATCAAAAACATTGACGACCGCTTTGCGGAGCACTTGGGTAAATTTGTGAATCGTAATTTTCAGGAAGTTACAAAGCCTAAAACTGCGGCTAAACGTCTGTACGAAATACGCCCGCTGCCGGAGGATGGGGAATTTTCCAAAATTATCACTAGTTGTAAGAAGTACTCTAAAGCTTCCGAGGAAGCGTCGGAAATTCCGCAAATAGGCAACCAGGTAATGGAACCAACTATTCCGGAAATTCCGTTTAAAGCACCAAAAACGGACGTCTTTTTGATGGGGGAAATTACTGATCGTGCTCCGAAAACGCTGGCTCAGATGAAAAGAGAGCTGGGTCAGCCGGTAGGTAGCGAATCTACTCAGGAGTCTCAGGAGCCTGCTAGCTGCAGTGTAGGGGAGAATGTTATACTAAATGTCAAAAAATATGATTCGGACATGGTTTCCTTTGATCAAGATAAACGCGCCGCGACAGATATTAAGGAATTTATACAAATACCGAAAAAGCTGTACAAAAAAGGCGCGACGTATCAACTGGATGATTGCTTCTATGATGACGACGGAGAGTTCCTTTATCGAGTGCCTGGCATGACCGGAAGAGTAAAGCGTTGATTTGCGCTGGTTGCAATGACGGAATAGTAATACAACAGTCGCAGCACATGTTTTAAGATTAGCGATAAACATGCGAGTAAGTACAGAAAATTATCAAATTATAACTTTAAAAACAATAGTTTTGTTTTACTTTGTGCAAGCTTACAGTGGCACCGAAGTGTGCATGGCGATGGAAGGTTTCAATCTGTTAAAACTTGTTCTAAATAGAGTATGCTAAAACACGTCTAGTTAGTTGTCTGAGACGTGCAGCTTTATTAGTACAAACGCCGAAAAACGTTTTCTAAAAAATTGAATTCAATTTTGTAATTTTATTCATTTTGGTAAATTAATAACTTTAACAAAAAATAGTTTCTTTTAAATCAATACCTAACATCCAACAATACTTTCGATTATATCACATCCGGATTGAATGGAATCCGAGGCCAGCACTATTTTGCCACCGGTTAGTTTCTCCACCAGCTGACAAGCGGCTATCTCGGCATAGCTGAGACCACCGACCACGAACACGAATATCGTTTTCGTTTTCAGTGGAAGCAGCTGGTTGATGTCACCTTTGGCGCTGGTTATCGACAGCTCGCGCAGTGTCTTTGGGGCGAAACTCTTGCCACCGCCCAGTTTGAGTCGTTCCAGATGTCCGAGACGGTTGAACAGATCTTCGAAACTGTTTCCGCTGAGGATAATCTGGCTTAGCTGGGCAATCAGTGGGATGTAGTTTCCGTTGAAAACGTAACTAGGGCACTGTTTTTTGCCTGTGCCTCCACCGGTTTGACCGCTGGAAGATGCACCTGATTCGGAGCTCTGCAGTGGATCGGTTGGTAGAAGTTTCAGTTTATTGGCTTCAATTTGAAACGGAGATTTCAGAATAGGTATAGATATTTGCGATAGGATTTTCGTTTTCGTTAGATTGGTTGTGTCTGGAAATAGTTTTGCTTGAAACAGATTGTGAAAAACCGTCAGCAGTGGATACCCAAAGGCATTTAGATATGCGGTCATCAGTTTGGTGATGTCTTCGCTCGTTAGCCCGACGGTGACATGATATAAACAAATCAACCGTAATGTATTGTATTTGTGCGCATCGGCTGCTAGCTGTTCGTCTATATAAGTCAGAATTTGCTTTCGATTTGTATTGGTCAGAATGCTTTCCTCAATTAGTTGTAGTTTCTCGAAGTTTGCTCCAATTTCTTCAACAATCGTTTCACAAAGGAGCAAATGTTTGAAAAGTTCTTTCTTTTGGGCAGCCACTTTTGGTAATTTGTTTGTAACGTAATCCTTCATTTCCGATAGTTTCATATCTTTCGAATATATTTTCCCCTCCAGGCCTAGAGCTTTTGCCTGGGAACTTAACAAACCAATTACCTCCGAAAAATGTCGATATCGATTCTCCTGATAGATTAAATCGTGCGTTCCGTTCATTGTGAGGTGCGTAGTTTGCTGTTTAGACTTCGTCCCGCTGTCATTTTGCAGAAAAGCCAATTTTCCACTCTGGATTTTGTTTCCGGTTGTGTCAACCGTTAAAGACCCCGAGTTAAACTTGTGTATCTCCAGCAGTAAACCGGCATAGACGACTGGCGTTAGCAAACACGAGGGATAATCCCGATCGCGATCAACGATCAACATGACACTAAAATCCGGATTTTCTTTCGTTTCGCCACTTTTTTCCTTCCTATCCCCTTCGATAGTCTGCATCATTTGCACTATTTTTTCAGCATTCCCTCCCAAGCTGAACACCAGATTCGGACGGCCCATGACCATTTGAAAAATTCGCAAACTTTGTGCAATCGAACCCAGCAGAGAACAGTCCTGCCGCACGAAAACATCCGGAAAAACGTTCGGTAACTCCAGGCTGAGCAGGCCTTGATCGAATACTATAAAATCCCACTGAAAACTGTACAATTCAACCGATCCGTACAGGCCTTCTTCCTCCAGCAACTGTTCAAAGCTGGCCAGAACAAGCGGGAAAACGACCACGTGGTACTGCTTGTTGCCTTTGTCTGCTTCGGCCACCAAGAGGCTGGTCGAGGTTTGACTCTGATAGCTGTTGATTTGATCAAGCGCATTTTTGAACACAAGCAGATCAGAAGTGAGTAAATAGAGAAACTGTTTCCGTTTCGGTGGAGCGTTCTTCGGGTCAAATTTGTAGATTTTGTCGATGCCTTTTTTCCTACGGAACGTTCGATAATTATTCATTGATAACGAATTTAACAACCTAAGTAGGTAGCAAGAAACTTACTTTAGCCAGGATGCTCCGACAATATGCTCGAGTGGTTTGATTAGGGCCGGCTCGATCACCAAATCTTTTTCCAATGGGATTGAGTAGAGGATATGCTGCAGTTTCTCTTGTGCAATTTGGCGAAATCCGTACAACTTTTTACTTAACATTGAATCCATTAGTAAATATCCTTTGGGCGAAGCCACAATTTATTGAATTGCACATGAAAAACGTACCGAAATGAATACTCGATACTCCTGATGTAAAAAGTATAAAAACCTAAAAGCAACAAAAATTTAACGTAAACAGAAATACAAAAAAAATGTAATGTCAAACTTCCATTCGTCAATTGACAGCTGCAAGTGCGATGTAATTTTGTTTGTAAATTATAGATCATTTTGCGATGACGTCATTTTGCCGTCAAATGACACCACTTGGTGGTTTGTTTACATGTTTTTTGTCACATCCAGCAGTTTCGATTTAAAATTTCGTGAAGGATTACTGCATCAGTTGCTTTAAAATGCATGTAAGGTGCTTTCTCTTAAATAAAAACTATAATTTTTTATCATTATCTGCCGGACAAAGGTAGAAAACTCAATTCAAACTTTAACACCATGTAAACAAACCACCAAGTGCTGTCAAAAAAGTGTGGTTAGGAGCTCCCGTGTAATGATCTATAGATCATTTTGCGATGACGTCATTTTGCCGTCAAATGACACCACTTGGTGGTTTGTTTACATGTTTTTTGTCACATCAAGCAGTTTCGATTTAAAATTTCGTGAAGGATTACTGCATCAGTTGCTTTAAAATGCATGTAAGGTGATTTCTCTTAAATAAAAACTATAACTTTTTATCATTATCTGCCGGACAAAG
This sequence comes from Sabethes cyaneus, assembly GCF_943734655.1. Taxonomy (NCBI): domain Eukaryota; kingdom Metazoa; phylum Arthropoda; class Insecta; order Diptera; family Culicidae; genus Sabethes; species Sabethes cyaneus. Next base: position 22,533,141 of record NC_071355.1, read on the forward strand.
ATAGAAAACTTGATTCAAACTTTAACACCATGTAAACAAACCACCAAGTGCTGTCAAAAAAGTGTGGTTAGGAGCTCCCGTGTAATGATCTATTGCAGGGATTGCAGATTTTTACACTGAACACAATCTATAGCCGGTGGTTGGTGAACTGGAATTTCAGGCTGATCAAACGCTTTCATACCTGATTGTATTCAACCTTTGTCTCAACTAAGTTTTGTTACTAGACCTTTTTTCAGCTCCTACCCAAGTAACAACGGTAGCTGAATTGCAAGGGCAATGGCTGTTTACTTACTTTACTTTTACTTTAGTAGCAACATTCCGTTACCGATCCTGCGCCGAACGAATTATGGTCCTCCAGTACCGTCGGTCCTGGGCTGCCGTTCTCCAATCCCCACGAACACCAGCTGAATGTGCATTGTTACAGTAGCAACTGGACGGGATAGAGAAGAGGTTGTTTTCGGTTTTGTAACACGTATATTTGATGATGATGTGAAGCGCGTTATAAAATCCCTTTGAGGGTAGAACCAAATAGATATTGAATTATCAGTTACTGTATCGACTTTCAATTCAAGCAAATAATATAACGATCAAGCATTTACAATTAGATTTAAATTTAGGATTGCATGTAACTACTCACGTTTAGTCTTCTTCTACCTTCCTCAAGTCCGTACTATATCCGTACTGTAGGTTTAAGTACTGTAATTGCATGTGTTAGCTTAGGTTAGGATATAAGCAAATCTTAATTTTACCTTTGTATGTAAGTAGCACTAGGAACTAGCATATAATAATCAATTTAGGTTTAGATGACGATAAGTATATAATAATTAGCACGTAATGACTTTAGCGTTAAGTTGAAACTTCTAAGATAATCAAACATTTAGTAATAATTAATTGTAACCACATTTTCGGCTTGTTATACATCCGCAATCGCACTTTGATGACTTGCCTTTTTCTTCTACTTACGGTCTGTCGTCCGTCAAACGAGCACAGTTGGCAATTCGGAGCAGGGTTGTGTTGTGTTGAACAATGTGCATGGACGCAAGGTGCGTCGCATCCCGTATAGGGTTGTGACATGCATCGTCTTCGACAGCACACACCTACCGGGTGCGGGGTCTGCCTCGGAGTCTACGGCCTCTTCCTTGTTGTCTGCTGAAAATAGTTTTGGCTACTCTTTCATCGGGCATTCTGGCCACGTGTCCAGCCCACCGCAGCCTGCCACATTGCACTACCTTCACTATATCAGCATATTTGTATACTTGGTACAGCTCGTGATATAAATTCCTTCACTACTTCCTATCGTTCCCCATCTAACTCCACCTCGGCACCAACACCACTTGGGCCCCCAAGTTCCCTAGCAGCAACGATGTACTTCATTTTGGCGATGTTAATGGTAAATCCCAATCTTGCCGCTTCCCTTTTAAAGGGCCTGAAGGCCTCTTCCACTGCTCTACGGTTGATTCCGATGATATCGACGTCATCCGCAATACCAAGAAGCATGTGAGATTTCGTGATGATAGTTCCATTCCTTTCCAAGTTTGCCCTTCGTAATGCACCCTCCAAGGCAATGTTGAATAGCAGGTTAGAGAGTGCATCCCCTTGCTTCAGTCCATCCAGCGTCACGAAAGCAGCTGAGGTCTCACCCGCTATTCTAACGCATGATTTGGATCCATCCAGCGTCGCACGAATCAGCGTAACTAGTTTCGTCGGAAAACCAATGTTCTAGCATTATCTGCTACAGCTCATTTCGTTTAACTGAATCGTACGCCGCTTTAAAGTCCACAAACAGATGGTGTGTCTGCAAGTTGTACTCCCGGAACTTGTCTAGAAACTGACGCAGGCTCCGTCGTGGAGCGACCCTCACGAAAACCCGCTTGGTACTCGCCGACGAAGGACTCCGCTAACGGTCTCAGTCTACAGAACAGGATACGAGATAGCACTTTGTAGGCAGAATTGAGCAATGTAATTCCTCGACAGTTTTTACACTCCAGTCAATGTCCCTTATGTAAATTGGGCGAATGAGGCCATCCAACACCTTCTCCGGCATTTGTTTTTTCTCCCAGATCTTGACAATGGTCCGGTGGATTGCTTCGTACAGCCGCTCGCTCCCCGCTTTTAGAAGTTCAGCCGGGATACCGTCCTTCCCAGCAACCTTACCGTTTTTCAGCTCACTGATTGCCTTCTTAACCTCCTCCTGTGTTGGTGGCTCCACAGCTTGACCATCGCTTCCAATTTCCATCCTGTCCCTGCTGATCTCCGCATTCCTCTCCATTCAATAGTGTCTGAAAGTGCTCCTTCCACCTGGCTGCTACCGCCGTTTTGTCGGTAAGCAGGTTGCCAGTACTATCATTGCACATCATAGGCATGGAAAAATTCTTGCATCTCACCGTTTTACAGAAACTCCGTGCGTCGTTGCCGGCGTATCGCTCCTCTGCGCCGGCGAGCACGTGCTCCTCGTACTCGCGTTTCTTTAGACGATGGATTCTTTTTTCTGCTGCTCTAGTCTCTCTCTAGTCTTTGACGCGTTGCCGCAGTGAGCATGCGACTCCTGGCCTGGTTCTTTTCATCTGTCACTCTCTGGCATTCGGCATCATACCAGCTGTTACGCTGTCTTCCACGCGTCATGCCTACCACCTCTCTCGCAGCTGTTTCGATGGCACCATGGATGTTCCTCCACAGCCCATTTATATCTTCTTCTACCTGCTGTTCTGCGATTCGCTGGTCAAGCTTCCTCGCGTACTCCACCGCTACGCCATCTGCCGTTAACCGCTGGATGTTGAAACGCAGCGTCCTCTCAGTGCGAGCTTTCGCCGTGCTCGACAGCCTTGCGCGAAACTTACTCACTACGAGATAGTGGTCAAAGTCGATATTTGGTCCGCGAAAAGACCCCGTACATCGATAACATCCGAAAAGTGTCGACCTTCAATCAAGACATGATCGATATGAGAGCTAGAGTCTCCATTTGGATGCCTCCAGTTGTGTTTCCGAATATTCAAACGTGGAAAGTAGGTGCTACAGACGGCCATTCCTCTGTCCGCGGCAAAATTCATGAGCCTCAGACCGTTATCATTGGTGGACAAATGAAGGCTATGTCTTCCAAAACCTGCACGGAAGAATTCCTTCCTCCCGATCTGCGCGTTTGCATCTCCGATGATGATTTTCACGTCGTGTTTTGGGCACTCTCCATAGGTCCTCTCAAGCCTGTCGTAAAACTCGTCCTTAGCATCATCGGATTTATCATTTGTCGGTGCGTATAAGTTGATTAGGTTGTAGTTGAAGAATTAGCCCTTAATTCTCAACACGCATATACGGTCATCTACGGGCCTCCACCGGATAACTCGTTGCTTTTGTTTACCCAACACTACGCAACCGACTCTATGTTCTGCTTTTTTGCCGCCACTGTAGTAGATTTGGTACTTGAAAGAAGTGCCTGCAATAGGGTCTACTGCACGGAATTCCCTTTCTCCGGAATTTGGCCACCGAACTTCCTGAATAGCAGCGATCTCCTCTACGAGTTGATGCAGCGCTCGCAAGCAAGCAAGTCAGCCCATGCCGGTTCATGGAGAGTTCGGACATTCCAGGTACCAGGTTCCCAATCATCATTCCTTAATCGTTTTCTTGTCCCTTGCCGTGTCCTATACCGATTGCTCCGTTCTGAATTTCTTTCTTCGTTATTCGTGGTAATTGAGTTTTCGGTATACTACCTTACCGGGGTCGCGATACCTATATCCCTCTGATGGGTCTGCCATCTTATGTATAGCTTGCAGGATACAGCATTTCATATTCAGCCACCCGTTTCGAGACAGACGCTGTGTGAGCCGCCGTTCACCTGGAGAACAGGCGCTCTAGTTCGCACCTCCTAGCTTAGCTGCTTCAGTAAGTACATGATGCATTTCCGGGTAAGGCCATCGACCGTCATCATTTGACTTAGATCTGCGTGGAGGCGCCAGGTGGGAGCTTGAGAGAGCCAGAGCTGAGTTTGACGCTCCTTCCAGGTAACTCTCTCCATTTCATACTATAGATATTTTTGGCTGCTTAAAGGTCGATGAGGCGTTAATCAAGCGACTGAAAAAGCATTGCAAAACTATTTCTCGTTCTAAAAATAGAATTGACAGTATTACGCAAATTGGCTATTTGAAAGCGCGCAAAAGCCTCTAATAAGCTTCATTACAGCTTCGAAAGCAGCTAATAACTAGCCTAAAGCTTGATAAAATCACCAGATTTAGATGTCTAAGAGCAGAAAAGAGGTCTTTATTTCTAAACCTGGATCCTATAGTTCAGCCACAGGCTGAATAAAATCAGTTATAAAAGCGTTTGATCAACCTGAAATTGTATAATCAAGCAAACGGAACTAAATTTGGCATGTGGGGATTTCTGAAAGCAGAATTTTTTTCTATGATGGTTTGAGATCCCTCCCTTTTCTGGAAGGGGGGCTCTCATCAAATAAAACAGAAATTATTGCATAACTCGAAAACTAATCGAACACGAGAAATTTTAAACTCTTCCATAAAACATTAGTCAATAATAAGACCACCAAAGTTACCTATAGTAACACTAGATGATTCAGGGCGAGACGGCCGCAGACTTCGAGTATTGCCGGCGACCCACCGTCGGAAGCACTGGCCACTGTGGAAGGGCGGGGGCTCTGTCTAGGTTTATTCTTATTTGTTTTCCTAGGTCTACTGACCTCTATTACTTTCCTTCAGTTGAGTCCGAACGAGCGACAGCGAGTGAGAGGATCACACCCGGCAAATAATACTTTTCACGAAAAGGTTATTCCGCGTTATGGTCAACTGGGAATTGGTTTTTCGCGAAATGGTATTGGAGGTATGTACTCGGCGAAATGTTATATAACCACGGTGAATATATAAAATTGGCACACAAGCTGGGCACAGCTTTTATAGTGATGGGCGAGATGCAGAAGCGGGTGATCTGGTGGTGGCCGATCAACCCCCGAATGTGCAGATTAAGAATCAAGGGCCGATTCTTTAATATTAGCATAATTAACGTGCACAGCCCTCACCTCGGAAGTACCGATGATGACAAAGACGAATTTCACGCGCAGTTGGAGCGTGAATACGACCGCTTGCCAAGACATAATATCAAAATTATCATCGGGGACTGTAATGCTCAGGTTGGTCAGGAGGAGGAATTCACACCGGTGATTGGACGATTCAGCGCACACCCGCAAACGAACGAAAACGGCCTAAGACTTGTCGACTTCGCCGTCTCCAATATCTGTTGTGAACAACATACGATACCGGCGCCCGCCACGGTATAATCCAGCGCGACTGAAGCAACCGGATGTCGCCGAAAACTACGCGTTATCTCTCGAAACCGCGCTGCCGGAAGAGGGTGAGCTGGATGAAGCCCCTTTTGAGGACTGTGCGAAGAACTCAAACAGCTGTACCGCTTTCACGACACACGGAAGTTCTATCAGAGACTTAACGGATCTCGCAAAGGCTTCGTACCCCGGTCCGAAATGTGCAGAGATAAAGATGGAGGTATCTTGACTGACGACCGTGCGGTAATCGAAAGGTGGAAGCAGCACTACGATGAACACCTGAATGGCGTGCAAGCGGAATACCATGATAGCGGAGGAAGTGACCACATTGGTTTAGCAAGCAACGAAGATCTGCCACTGTCACCCCCATCGATAAGGGAAGTTAAAGACGCCATCCAGCGGCTGAAGAACAACAAAGCAGCGGGAAAGGATGGCATTGGAGCAAAACTTATTAAAATGGACCCGGACAAGTTGGCCGGCTGATTGTCAAGATTTGGGATACGGAACGTCTACTGGAGGAGTGGAAAGACGTTATCTGCCCTATCTACAAAAAAGGCGTTAAGCTGGATTGTGATAACTACCAAGCAATCACTATCCTGAATGCCGCCTACAAAGTGCTGTCCCAAGTCATCTTTCAACGACTATCGCCAATAGCCAATAGATTTGTGGGAAGTTACCAGGCCGGCTTCATGGAGGGTCGGTCTACAACGGACCAAATCTTTACCCAGCGGTAGATCCTCCAGAAGTGCCGCATATGATAGCGTTAACCGACAAGAACTATGGAAAATTTTAGACGAAAACGGCTTTCCGGGTAAGCTTACTAGACTTATCATGGCTACACTGGATGAGATCCAGCGCTGTGTGAGAATCTCGGGTGGATTGTCGGACCCATTCGATTCTCGCAGGGGACTTCGACAAGGAGATGGTCTCCGTCCTCCGCCTTAAACTTCTAAATTGTACAATTGGAGCTGTTTAGCTTCACAACGGATACCTACGTTACTGCCCTCCGAAATGTTTTCTAGAGTTTTCACAACAGCGGAAAAATTCAAACGATTTGATACCTTACTATGCTGCGATCTGGGTCCACAACCTGTTGGATACTCGGAAGGAACGGGGAAATGATATGAATCGATTAGGTACCACTTGAGACTTGACCGAAAGACCAATTATATTTCTGCTCTCGATATAAACTGACAAATAATTTACAGATTGCTTCGATTCGACAACTAACAGTATTCGCCGTTGAAATATCGAATGTTATTAACCTGATAGTCTTTCGATTTTGACAGTATTTTATTAGGCCGACTTCTCATGTCCGAAGTGGAAATGCCAAAAGTGCAGAGCCTGTGCCAGCTCGTTCGTGCCAGAAAGTCGTAAAGCCTTTGTATAGACTTTCCGGGCCAGCTTGAAAGGTTTAGGGCCATCCCTATGACTCTGTCTATTCCAGGCTCTCTTGCATCGTTTCTTTAGTTCCGCGAGTACAATGGTGCTCTTCTAGTCATCTTAATAGTTTTTAGCTTCCGCAATTAAAGATGTTGTGGATTGTGGTTTAATCAGCGGTTCGAATTGACAATGCAATAGACAATTGCTAATGTTCAGTGTACCAAGATCACGACATCTATCTATGAAACGTCAGTCTCCACGAATAAAAACCTATGTTTACATCCTTCTGGTGTGCTACAGGGAAGCAATCTATGGTCACTACTTTTTCCACTGTCATTTCTTCTCCATTCCGGCATTCAACAGAGTCATGAATAATCAGATATGTTTATGCATTACAAAAATCACCGTTAATTACTGTTTATATACAGCAATATATTGTAATAGTATTAGGTGTTGTAGGTATGGTTACATTTATTTGCCTTGCTATAGCTACTCACTAAGCTAACGTACTTAGTCAATCACGTTCCAGGTTATTTTTATTTACTACTTGCAGAAAAATTGGGTTCAAACTAGAAATAAAGATAAATTGATTCAATCTTGGTCTCATGAATGAAGAACGAAGATCGGTTACTCTAAGTTGTAGAATCGTCGGTATCCATAATTGAAAAGCAAAGTGCTGATGCTTATTTAGACTTAATTGATAGGCTCTGTTGTTCTAATGAATGATAATTCCCGTGTGCTAAATAATACATAACATAGCTATTAGACTAAGTGTAAACATTTCTAGGTGGACGTTGTTACCGTTGCTAGAATTTGGAACTTAATTAAAGCAAATAAAGTAGAATGGAACAGCGAAAGAAAAACATAATTGCACAAGTAATTCGTAATAGCTAAAACAGGTGAAAATAAGCAACAAGGACATATACCTATAACAGTGTTTTGTAAACCACTATCTAATTCTAGTTAGACAAAAAATCAAACGTTATACCAGTACGTGTCAATACTAAATGTGTGATTCTTTTGTTTGCTTTCCCAATGTCAATGCTTTGCTCTTTTGCCCCTGGCTAAGGCATAATTCTCCTCTAAAAGGCCAAAGACAAAAGAGCACACTGTCGAAGCAGCATTCGATAGATTAAATTATATCGCATATCTACGGTAGGACAGCAGTGTGACTTAAAAGAGTAAAATGCCATCAATACGCAAATTGATTTCATCGATTTAAAATCTAGAGAAACTTAATGGACTCTTTTCCTATACTTTCACGGATTACCAATCTTAAAAGTAACATATATTTACACGTAGAAATAACAGCCCAGCGAAAATATCTCCAATCCAATGCGAAACAACGGTATGCCACCACAATTCGATTAAAGGAGTAGCTTTCTTTTGTTGTTTTGCTGTTGAATCTGTTGCGAGGCGTTCAGCTTTCTTCCTATTTCATCTACGCTACCTGTCGTGCCGGAACCGGTATCCGAGACCAGTAAGTCAATGCTGTGTCCATCTTTCGCTAGCAGACCGGGTGAGCTGGCGAATGCATCGAGATTCACCGTACCCTTTCCGGACATGGTCTCTAGCAATTCGCGATCGACAATCACCTCGCTGTGCTCTGTTTTAATATTCTGCAGTCCGCTGTTAAGCTGATTCATTTTCTGTTCAAGCATTGTTTGGAAATGTTTCGATTTATCATTTACTTCTTCGGCTTCTAATTTAATTCTCATTTTACTGCCACCGTTCCAAATATCGTCGTCCACGTCATAATCCACCAGCGAGTGTACCACCTTAGCTTTCTTAGCCTTTGGCTCTCCCTCGGAAGAATAGTCATGCTCACTGGCGATTAGTGAATTCACATTGAAAGCCATGATTTCATCGAAGTTCATTTCTTCATCGACCAGTGCATCACCGAGCTGTTCCTTGGTGTCGAACAGAAGCGAGCGCCGGCTTTGGGCTGCAGCCGTCTGAACCTGGGTCTTTTCGGCAGCGCTATCCTGCAGCAGTTCGGCCATCTCGAGCGAGTCCTGTATGTTCTGCTGCTGAGGTGAACTGCCGAGTTTCAGGTTCGGGACTGCTACCAGAGCCATGCTGAGCAGTAGTACCATCAGACAGGTAGCCGGCTGGGTAGTTTTGCCTGTGCCCTTGGTCAGCAGCGATTGAATCTTCTTCATCTGGCTCATGAGATCGTGATTCTGGCTTTGCAGAATTTTGATACGCTTCAGCAGCGTCTGGTTTTCCTCGGTGCACTGTTTGACCCTGTGAAAACAACGTGGAAATGAATGTTAAAAAGAGGGAACTCAACCCACTATTATGGGAAAAGTATGCAATCTTACCGTTCTTCCAGTCCATCGACGTACTCCTTCTTCCGCTTGCGCGAGTCCTGGGCGGATATCTTGTTTCGGATCTTACGCCGGATTCGCTTCAGCTCTCGTTCTTCATGCTTGGTCAGTGGGTAACTGGTCGGCAGACTGATTCCTTCCTTTGCGAGCAAACGTTTTTCTTCCGTTGTGAGAACGAGCTTCTGATAGCCTCCGGAAGCGGTTTTCCCATTGCCAACGACGCTATCATCGCCATCCAAGTCGTCGTCTTGGTCCAGTTCGGCATCCGAATCGCTGACCATTTGCTGCTGCTGCTGCTGCTGTTGAACTTGCTCGATGACGGAATTGCTTTGCTGCATAATGTCCTCAAAGACAAAGCTTTCGTTATCACTGGCATTTTGCGTTGCGTCGCTATCATCAACAATTAACTGCTCTTTAGGTAGAACTACGTTTTTCTGAATTAAGCCTTGTTTCGATTGCTGTAGCAGATTGGCAGCAGCCAGCTTGATGTTGGCCGATTTAGTCTTTAGATTAGCTGAATTCACAATTTTGATGGTACGAAGGTCCTGAATGGAAACCGGTACCAGAATTGAGCGTCCGTTCTGCTGCTGTTGCTGCTGAACGCGGTAGATTTTCCGGACACCCGTTTGTCCATTGCCTGGGGCGGAGGTTAGTACTACATTCTTGTTGTTTATGAAAACGGTTCCGTTGGCTCGGCCGGCGGTTACATTCGGTGCGGCAGTACCGTTCTTCAGCTGAAGGGTAACTTTTTTGTTGGCATTCGATCCGTTCGCTACGGTTACAGTTTGGCCGCTTTTAGCCGCCGGCGCAACCCGGTAGATTTTCACTTCCTTTCCGTTGGCAAATTGTGCCGGCGAGGGTTGATTTTTGATGGGGGTCTTTTTTGCCGGAATAACGGTTTTTACCGTTTGGTATTGAACCTTTTCTGTTTTAACGACCGACGGAGCAGTCGGAGCAGCGACGGTTTGTACCGTCTGCTGGAAAGCGACCGCTTGCGGTTTCTGGATTGGCTGCGGAGTCAGCTGCTTGACATAGCGGGGTGGTGAGTTCTGACCGCCACGCTCGCTAATCGACGGACCAGGGGAAGAGAGAGCCGGGCTGAGTGCTTCATAGTCCGTTGCGGGGTCGCTGCAAGAGTGAGAAGACACTGGTTGTTAAATATTGTTGGGAAAATATGCTGGTATATCGTGGATTGAATTTAAGTTTATTCTAGAACTTGTTTTAATCGATAATCTAGAAAACTAGAGAGATTGGGAGCAATGTAAATTCTTAAAAAAAATGTCCTCAAACCCTATGTCACTTGACAGTTCGTTTTATTATCATTAGATACGATCGAAGCAAACTGTGATCGAGAGCGGTCGAGAAAAATTTTTCGCAGGAAATTATTTGAAGTCGTAAAATTTCGTTTAGTTTATTCAAGCTAATGTGCAGGTGATATTTTGTGCATATTTCGCAAATGACGGAAAGATGGCTTGCAGTTTTTTCAACGCATTTGGCTTTTTAAGATCTTCAGGGTACGCGGTTCGATAAAATCAAATTTCTATTTTGTGAAGGAGAAACTGTGCTTTTGTGGATATTTAAGCCTAGTATCGACCTGAAAAGAAATGGGTAAAAAGATAGGCCAAGAAATGCTAAAGAAAAGATTTTCCGTTTGCGATTTCTTTACCAGTATGCACCTCACAAGAAATATTGTTTTACTTTCAGATGGCGCAGTTTTACATGCTAGTGAATTGAAACGTCACTTTTCCGTACGGAATAATATCCGGCGCAATTATTACCACAAGAAAAAATGACAGATAATTGCTTGCCTTGCAGTTGTCAAAATTTCTTCGGTAAATACCAGGATTTTTTCTTGAGCTGTTTTCTTTTCAGCTGGATACTAGGCTTTAGGCTGCCTAATCAAATGGCGAAGAATTCCAGTTTTCAATTTCAAGAATGTTTGATCAACTTATTTGAGTACACAAACGTGGTAGCATTTTATTTATACTTTTAAGAAAAAATATGGATAAAATTATTCGTCACGATTTCGAAGGAATTCTCAAACTTTTCCTGTAATAAGGCTCATTAGGCGGCGCCCACTTTCTTCGTCCATCGTTTTGGCTATCTTATTCCACCAGGTCTATCTGATTGATGCCTTTGATAACTTTTCCCTTTGCCTTGAGTCCTCCTTTTCATGATTGCCCAGTAATTCTCAAAAGGACGGAACTGGGGGAAATTACGTGGGTTAAGGTCTTTCGAAACAAACTGGACCCCTTTCTCTGCAGTCTGCATACCATTCTTGAACGACTTTGCTGTGATGACAGCTTGCCAAATCTGGCCAAAACGCCGAGCCGAGCCGTTGCCAAGTAAAATTTTTGACCTGGCATTTGCCCGAAGTCAGCCGTGACATAGGTTTCATCGTCCATCAGAAGATACCCACCGAACTTGGTTAGCACCCAGTCGTAGAGCTTTCGAGCACGGATTTTGGCCACCTTATTCTGTTTTATGGTTCGGTTTGGCTGTTTGCTAGCTCAATACGACTTGATTCCTTCTCGGAGTCGAATTCTCCTCATGGTACTATGGGCAGCACCGAATTTTCTGGACAAATCACGTTCCGACAGATTGGGATTCATTTTGATGGTTTTCAAAATCTTACCACGCACTTTCCGGTCGACAGTTTCACTCCGATGATTAGCTTGAGGCTCCCGAACCGTCGTCAATCTTCCCTTATACCGTTTGATAACGCGCCATACGGTATTTCTGGTCAATTTCAGCTGTTTAGATAGCCTAGATGCAGACCACAATGGAGTTTCCAAATGACTGTGCATAACTTTTTTCCTTCTTTCGGCTACCATGTTGTTTGTTTACGAAATACAGTCGTTTTGCGGAATGTCAAAAATACATAGGTGAAGCTAATAGAATTTTCGACACGTGGGCACTACTTTAAGTTGGATTTCGAGTCTAGTTTTAAACCCAATATAAAACCTATTTATTTCGATTTTTAAGTCCAATTTTATGTTAAACTAGTTGAGCCCGAATCTTACGATCCGGAAAATATAAATGTCAGAATTCAGAATTCCGAAGACTGCGGGTACATTCCATTGGCCAGTGTTTGCAAAGATGTTTAATCTTTGTATTAGTTCTTTGAGTTCTTATATTGCATAATATAGCTCTAAGAAGTTGTACCTAAAAGAGTCATAGCCGGAATCTGAAACAAATAGTATTTATGGTCGCATTGGATTTTATTTAACTGAATAAAAACTTCTGGCTGTTTGCAACATTTATGTAGTCTGATTAGAGTAAAATGCTGCTTAGAAAATTCTTGATCGTTTACTATCATTAACTCATTTTTTGAAATTTTACGACTTGGTTCGGTCTGATTTAACACCGACCATATGATATCGCGACAAGCAATCGAGTCAAGCAGTTGGGCCGAGCAGTCGAGTCGAACAGTCAAGTCGAGCAGTCAAATCGAGCAGTCTAGTCGAGCTGTTAAATCAAGCTGTTCAGTCAAGCAGTCCGGACGAGCAGTTGAATCGAGTAGTCGAGTCGAGCAGTTAAATTGAGCAGTTCAGTCGAGCATTTTAATCGAGCAATTAAGTCGAGTAGTCCAGTCGAGCAGTTGAAACGGGTAGTCTAGTTGAGCACTTGAGTCTAGCAGTCGAATCGAATGGTTTAGTCAAGTAGTCGGGTCAAGCGGTTAAGCTGAACAGTTGAGTCGAGCGGTTAAGTCGAGTAGTCCAGTCGAGCAGTTGTATCGAGCATTTGAATCGAGCAATTAAGTCGAGCTGTCGAATCAAACAGAAGACAAGCAGTTGAGTCGAGCAGTCAAATCAAGCTATTCAGTCAAGCAGTTCAACCGAGCAGTTGAGTCGAGTAGTCCAGTCGAGCAGTGCAATCAAGCAGTTGAATCGAGCAGTCTAGTCGAGCAGATAAATCATGCTGCCCAGTCAAGCAGTCGAATCGAACAGTCCAGTCGAGCAGTTCAATCGTGCAGTTAAATAGAGCAGTCAACTCTAGTAGTAAGTCAAGCATATGTGTCAAGTAGTCGAATCGAGTAGTCCACTTGAGCAGTTAAATCGAGCTGTTCAGTCAAGCAGTCAAGTCGATCTGTCCAATCAAGCAGTTGAGTCGAGAAGTCGAATCGAACAGTTCAGTCGAGCAGTTCAGTTGAGCAGTCCATTCGAGCAATCAAATCGAGCAGTCTAATCGACCAGTCCGACCAGAGAATACAGCCCATTGCTACGAAAGCATGACGTCCTGTCAGGGACCTGGTTTTAGTTATTGATAAGCCTCTTATGACGTCCTGTCAGAGACCTGGTTTTCGGTACAGACATAAGCCTCTTATATAAATAGATGATGGTGGAAAACTCCAAATGGAAGTCGCAAAATCAGTGTTAGGCAAAAAAGCAAAGCAAAACAAAGCCTAGGTGCTACATTCCGTTATCGAAACTTGACCTTCTGTTTTTATACGACAGACTTCGCAGCCAGCTGTTAGAGTACAGGACAATTGCAGGGCCGGTTGCTACGATCCCCTATTGACTCTAACAGCCTCTTCCAGCCGAGATTCGAACATACGACGACTGGTTTATTAGGCCAGCATCAAACTAATTTGGTTAGCGGTACCCACCACAGAATTATGTGAAATATTTTTTTCTTGTTTGTCAAGAACCTAAGTCCTAATGACTGAAAACCTTGGGTTTCCTGAATGTTTACCTAATTTGAAAATTCATGTCTCATGAAGCAAACAATAGTCTGTTATTTCTTAGCATATTCACAGATCGATGACCGATGAATTTAGAGGTAGTCCGTCTTCTGCTGCTCTCCAGAATAAGAAGCAAAGGAAAAGAAAAAATCAGACAGAAGGGGAAACAACGGAGGAAAACTATACGAAAGGAAAACGTTACAAAACCTGAACAAACGGGTTAAAATTAGAGAAAAAATGCGAGAGAGAGAGAGAGAGAATAAAAACTGAAAAAAGAATAACGATAAAACGTGACAAAATGGGACCAAAAAGAGAAAATAAAGAGAGAGAAAAGGTGAAAATGTAGAAAATGGAAGGAAAAAGTGGGAAAGCGAGCCAAAAAACAAAAGGACTGGACAGAAAAAGATAAGCGGAAGACAAAAGAATAAAAATGAAAGAAACGAAGGAAAAAACAGAGAAATCGAAGAAAATAAGGATTAATTGAACAAAAAAGGAGGAATAAAAATACGAGAGCAGGAAAATGGAGAAGCGAGAACAGAAAAAGAGGAAGAACGGTACAAAAAAACAAAAAGATGAAAATCAGAGATAAAACGGAACAGAACAGGAACAGCCTCCCAGTTGGCCTCGAGGTATGATGCTGGCCTAATAAGCCAGTCGTCATATGTTCGAATCCCGACTGGGAGAGGCTGTTAGAGTCAATAGGATCGAAGCAACTGGCCCTGCAATTGCCCTGCACCCTAACAGCTGGCTGCGAAGTCTGTCGTATAAAAACAGAAGGTCAAGTTTTGATAACGGAATGTAGCATCTAGGCTTTGCTTTTTTTACAGGAACAGAAAACGCAGAAAAGATGGCTATAATAAGAGGAAGAACGGAACAGGCGAACACGAAAAACGGTATAGAACAGCGGGAAAAGACGAAAAACGGGACCAAAAAAGAAAAAGTCGAAACGGAACAGAAAATGACAAAACAAGACAGGAAAAGATGGGCCTGAAAATGAGAAAAGTAGAAAAAAAATTTAAGAAAAATGGAAACTGGAAAACAATCACGTCTCTGGAAAGGGAAAAGGAAAGAAGAAATGAGGAACAGAGAAAAATGAAACAACGGGCAGAAAAAAGGAAAAACTAGAGTGAAAAGAGGGAATACGATACAAGGAACCAAAAGGAAAATCAAGTATAGCAGGAGAGAAATAGGAAACGAGAAACGAGGAAAACAGGAAAAAGAGCACAAGCGGGATATATAACGAAAAAGAAAGAGAAAAAACCAGATAAGGGGACCGAAAAAAAAATAAAAAACAGGAAAAATGGACTGGTGAACAAGAAAAAGTCATAAAACGGGAGATAAAAAAAAAAAACAAGAAGCCAAAACAAAAAACAAGTTTACGTTTGACCGCGAAAAACTCAGTAACAGTAAAACGAAAAACACACCTGGTGTGGTAGAAGCAAAGGACAGTCATATTACAAATAATAACCGTCGCCGAGGGAGCGTATGTGTTCGAAAGATGGAATACTGATAGGGACAAAACTAGATCTGAGACTAATTAATACATGGGTGTGGTATAGTTTAAATGCGTAAAGCATTCGGGTACCAACCGAGAAATTGTGGGTTGGAGTCCCACTACCACAAGCTACCCAATATTTTTAGCCGCAGATCGAAATTTTCCCAGTATTCAGTCTAACATTTTTCGCACCAAACGCTTCTCTGCTTTAATCAAAACAGACAAAAAATAAGTTTGAAACATGAGGAAAAATAAGACTGAACATAAAAAAAATGGGACGGCAAGCGAAGACAAACGGAACAATGAAACAATAAAATGATATTTTATGCGAAAACCGGACCGTTATCATAAATCATTTTCATACTTTTTGAAACAAAACATCCCAGAATGATTTTTTTCGAATACTTCGCGAACAATTCGCTTCGCTTGGTTCGGTGAGTTTTGCGCGAAGTTTCGTAATAAAAATTGGAAGGAAACTATTGCTGACTGCAAGAAAAATTTCAGCTTCAACAGTGTGCAATCGCGCAATCATAAAAGTGTTATTTTACATTGAATCGTTTCGGTATCTTCGGCGCACCTTTTGCGTTATAAATATTCCAAGCAAAGCAGTGCGCTGCTGCAGGCACTTAAGCGGTTCCCTCTAAAAGAGCATTTTTATGACCGATTGCGCGCCCTTTTGATGGCATTTTTTTTGCAATCAACAATATATGTCAATGATGAAACTGGCACTTTGAAGCGATATTGCGATACATTGGAAACGAGTCTCATTCCATTCTGCTTCTGCTCGTTGTACACCAGATAGTTCAACAAAAGTATGTTTTGTTCGCACTTCGTACGCCAACTTCCGAGGTTTTTTTTTTTTTATCTGCAAATCCAGTCAAAAGTTGGAACAAAGTTACGGTATGACTCGCAAACTACTGAACCGATCAGAGTGAAAATTTGTATTCAGGGGTTTTTGGGGTCGGGGAAGGCTCTTATAATAGTTCGAGACCCCATCTGGAAGGGAGAGCTTTCATACAAATGAAACAGAAATTTCTGAATAACTCGAGAACTAATCAAGCAAATGGATCCAAAGTTGGCATGTGGAGGTTTTTGAAGGCACGAAATGTTTCTATGGAAGGCGAAGGTCCCATACAAATGATACACAAACTTCACACAAACATGAGAATTATCCAGGCAACTACAACACAAAATGTGCTTTCTTTGGGTAAGAAGAGTGTTCCGAGAGAAGTTTGAACCCTTCCTTAGTCAAGAAAGGGGGATGGTTGAGCTACTTGAGCGGCTTGAGGCCGGGTCAGTTAGGATACACAATACAAAGAACCTGCATTTCTAAATCTAACAATCTAAATTTTAGTTCTCAAATGACACCCAAATTTCAAGGCAAAGTCAAGTCTTGAGTTTGTTTTGAGATAGAAAAAAAAACGTAAGAGTAATAATTTAAAAACTTTAATATAACACAGTAAGTGCAAAACTTCGTACTACAGAATGAATGGTAAACGAAGTAGTAAATGGGTTGCACCCATTAATGGATATTCTGAGTGGGAGAATTATTATTCCGCATATTGAAGCATGTGGTACGCTAAAATCGTCACTCTCAAGGCTGTGGTATGCATGTGTCTACTTCGCAGTCGTGAATTCACAACCATATTCATAAAACGCTGTCCCAGATAATGAATCCATAATGTAAAAGTTCTATCGCGACGACTTTGGCTGCAATTCTTTCACACTGAAGCTCGTTGTTTTAAGAAACAAGAAGCGCATGTGGTAAACCCATTAGCATTATTGTGATTCTGCTGGTAGCAATACAGTCTCAACTATGCTCCGTTACTTTCACATTCATTTGGTTTCCATACCTCATTCGCTTACAGTGCTAAGTACCCCACAGACCTACTTTACAACTACCACAACAAAAAACAAAACGGTGATAACTATTTAGGTACTTACAAATCCAAATGGTCGCTCGAAAGTCCACTGTCGGAGGCAGCCGAGGAAAGTGCCTGCTGCTCGGCGTTCCGTTCGAAGATACTAAACTCATTCATCGCATCGTCCGTTTCCATCTTAACCGCCGGCGATCCGGTGATTTCCTGCGGCGACCCGCTGACGAAGTCGTCCTCGTAACCGCTACCGTCCAGCGAAGCGGCACCACTGTTCGGAAATCCGCGGAACTCCTGGTCCGATGCGAGCGAGGACATCGGCGACAGGGCCTGCTCGGTTTGACACTGGCCCAGGGCCAGCCCGCACACCTCCTCGTAGCTGGTGAATCCATTGTGCAGGTTGTTCAGCAAACTGGACGTGATGTCGTTCATGCCGTCGCCCGTTCCAGCCACGGGTCCCGTGACGCTGCCAGCATCGTTGAACAGCAAATTGTTGTCCAGCTGAAACAGGTCCATAAAGTCGTCCGGATTGGAGGACCACTCCTCCGGCTGGAAAGGAAAAGAAAAGAAAGGAAAATATGAGTGTACTGCAAAAAAAAATCGAAAGGTAGGGGATTTATTGGGTGGACGTCGTCGATATTGCATAATTAAATTAAAAGGATTTTGTACGAGAGAGAAACAGGGAAAAGATTCAAGGCGAACGGGTTCGGTTTGATGTAACCGATAGGGTTCAGTTATGAGAAAATAGATGAAATGATCCAGTCTGTCTGGGCCCGAATGGCATGGAAAATTGTCGCTCGTCAATAAAGTCTGCGCACCCGGTTGAAAGTGGTTGCGGTGACTTTATAATCATGTATAAATATTAAATCGGAGAATAGAAAGTAACCGCTCGCGTGGCAGCGTGGTAGAGATTTTTTTTCGGTTACGAAACTTTTTTCTTTTTTATTGGACTGCCTGAAATGAATGGACAATTGGCGAGTGGCCGAAAATAGAAATAAAAAAAAAATGGCGAAGAAGATTGGTTTCTTTTTGTGCTGCTGGAAAACTGTAGAGCACTATGTGAGCGCAGAGTGAACACCTAGTTTGTCATTGGTATTTATTCCATTTGTTCAAAACTAGCAGACAGTAGTACGGTTTGCTATATAAGTACTGGTAACACAGAAATTAATTTTTAATTTAGAAAGCATTTACCCAACAGGAATATTATTGTGTGATAAATCACAAAGTTCGATAGCGCAACAAAACTTGATGTTAGACTGGAAGATATCAGAGGGTTTAGTTGTAATTGGTTAGACTAACATGCTCAACTAGAGTTTGAGAGCTGTAGGTTCGACTCTCGACTTCGCTTAGTCGATATTTATTGTCTAAGACTAAGATTTTCAGTTCATCTTCCCTCCCATGGGTAGGTGGTTTGACGCGTACTTCGGCCAAACGACCTAAAAATTCTTAGTTCCGCATGTAGAATGTTTATAGTTTAAGTTGGATATATGTGTAGTATGTAGTATTGCATAATTTAGCTTTTTGTGTAGCATGTGTCTCGTAAAGCGGAATGGAGCGAAATCGAACGGATTTGATTTTAAATTCAATCCGTTTGGGCCGAAGCACCGGGAGGGCTTACTCAGTTCCCTAGATAAATTGCTGGTATGCACAGAAATTTCTCTAGAAAACTGAAACCAAATCCTACCCACCATTCATGAGATTTTGACTTACTCATGAAAATTAAAATGTATCGCTAGTTAGAACGAACGAGTGTTCAAAAATGATGTGATGTCTTTATTTGCGTAATCGAGACATTTTCTATGAGATTGCCATAGAATTTGTGGCTGTTATGCGATTATGGACAGCACAGCACTGAAAAATATACACACACGTACATGTATACATGTGTATGCATGTATGAGTGTGCATGGGTGTATAGGTACGAATGAATATATGTTTGAGTGTTCTATGATGAGTCGGAAATTCTTCTTATACCTATGCTGCCAAATTACAATTATTAATGGGCAGGAAGTTATAGTCAGTAGCTGTGTTCCTGTGTCAGTTTCCTATGCTATTACTATTATTACTAATATTGCTATCGTTGCTGTTACTGTCACCTCTATTGTATTGTTTGGATGTAATTATAATTATTTTTTTTTTTCCCTCCTTTATTAGAATGATTTGCATGTCTTGTGACTAACCGCGTTAACGGTATTCAACTAACAACATAAAATGATCATGAATGACGCTGTTTGTCTCCCAAGGGCCTTCCTAATGCTGATGAGCTTCTGTCGGAGAGTCCATCAAGTCGAACGGTGGCAACTCACCGGCGGCCTGTTCCTCTCCATTCTTGCGGCTGTCGTCGCGGTCGGACTTAGTGGATCTCTCGAAAAGCCTTATAGCCTCGATATATATTTTGTTCTGTCCATTGCCCAATGCTGGCAGACGTCAACTGAAATTCCATTTCTAACTAAATCTTTTTAGAGTTAAAACTTCTTCAAACAAAAACAGGTATTCGATTTTCTGGCTGATTCAAGCGATAGCGAAGGGCTGTCCTCAATCATTTCCACTTCCTAAAATGGGGTCATAGTACATAATATATGGCCGTGGTATGAGGATTTTTTTTTTTTTTTTTTTTTTTTTTCGATTCAATACCATCCTCACAGAATTATCAACGTCGTTAACATCTTATTAAGTCTTGCTTTAGTGACAGCTTGCACTTAAGATCTAACACGGCATATATACATATCTCCAAGTGAAGTTCTTTTTGATCCACCTCATCTCTTCTTAGTTACAGAATCATTTCAATTGACCACGGTCTGAAGAGCATACCGACAAATCGGTTGACTACCGCTACAAATATGCAATTAATGCCACCGGGAATAATACGAGCGAGTACCAGTCCCCATTATATCGCATCTGCTCTATTTTTCGGAAGTTCAAGTAGTTTTTCGATAGTTCTGAGCGATAATATTGCTCTTGAATAATATTCCGCACAAAATATTCGAAAATTTACGCCATCAGCTACAATACTGCAAAGATGGTAGATAAAGAGGCGGCTGTGGCTTTTAATGAGCATAGGTTGTTGAACAGCGCTGGGTCAATCGTGATGACATGGGTATTTGGGAGATGAGTAGCGTCCAGCCTAGCGAGTAGTTAGTCGGTAGTAACATAGGTGATGGTCAGACATAGAATTCTCGTGATATTACTAACTTGAAAATTGCAATCAACATGTTGACTAAAAATTTCCTCTTTTCTTTTCTTTTCTTTTCTTTCTTTTCTGCCTGATCTCTATCGCTTCTTCTCACGGCAACAATAATGTTGCCGTGAGGGGAGGCAAGAGATCAGCCACAGATGACCACACTGGTGACAACGATGGAGAGGACGGCCGGCGTGGAGCCTGCTTTAGGTTCAATTAAGATTGACTACGAACAAGACGAGGAAACAAAAAAGGAAGGAGAAAACAAGATAAGTACAAGCCATCTTATGCTATATTGACCAAGCACACAATTATATCAAGCCAAGTTCTGTCACTCTTCTTCCGCCCATTAATCCATAATCACCAATACATTATGGAGCTAGCGTAATCCGCACGGATTCTTTTAACATTATCACAACCACCTT
This sequence comes from Sabethes cyaneus, assembly GCF_943734655.1. Taxonomy (NCBI): domain Eukaryota; kingdom Metazoa; phylum Arthropoda; class Insecta; order Diptera; family Culicidae; genus Sabethes; species Sabethes cyaneus. The sequence continues at coordinate 22,553,791 of NC_071355.1, forward strand.
ATCTCAGCCCTGGACAGACTTGGCTCTAACTGCCCCACCTTGTGCTGCAAACAGAAACAGAAACAGAAGACTAAGATTTTCAGTTCATCTTATTTTTGATTTGTCACATTAAACATTTACTCTTCGCGGAAAAGAAAAAGTAAAGTGACTTATAGTCGATTAAAGGAAGAAAAAAAAATTATTACTTTTTTGAATCAAATCAGTTCATGATACATTTGAGATTTGACCTAATTGGTTCAACAATGCTTACTCTGAATTGTCGTTCTTATTCTCTCATGATTTGCCTTTGTTTTTCCGTCTTTCATCTTTCACTTTTCGTCATTTGGTTGCTTGGTCTATTATCTTTAAATTTTCGGTTGCTGTGTTATGCGTACTGAGTCACGTTTTGCTGTCAGTTTATTTATTTATTCATCTCCAACATTTAGTTGCACAGATTTCTTACTAAATTATTCCCTTAATTCTAACTTTTTAGGTAACCTTGCTCATATCAAAATCAAATACACTTGACGTTTCATTAAAAGCTCTACAGCACATAAAAACACCCTTTACGATACATAACTTGAATCTGTTAATAGACTGAAAATTGGTCTTTTGCCCTATTTATAGTCTTTTGAACGTTTTTGTTGTCTTTTTTGACTTTTTTATCACTTCTTTTGTGTTTTTTTTACGTAGGACTACGTCTTACGGCAAGTTTTGAGATAGGGTGTCATTCCAAAAAATCGAAAAATGCGAGCGTCTCGAAAAATGATAGGTTTTGAACGCTAATAGCTCAGCGGTTTTCCGATCGATTTTCAATATTTTTACACCAATCGATTGGAAAATCTTCTAAGAATTGGCCTAAATGTAGAAAAGTATGGATTCTTGATGTTGAACTATTGAAAAATTGAAAATATTGAACCTATGTTTTACCAGAATTCTTGCTTCGTGATTGGTTGTTGGAAATGACGTCATCAAAGTAGAAACGCGTTTTCACGCTTTGGCTTATAATTCAGTCAATTTTCAATAGATTTCCAAGATATTTACACCAATTGATCGGAAAATCGATTTGGAAAATACAGAAAACTATTGATTTTCAATGCGCGTCATTGCAAAATTCAATTATTGCCATATTTTTGCGTTCCCTCGTCAGTGCTTCCCTAGCATGGATGACAGAAATATATACGATACAAGCTTCCTTATGATTATGTTTAATTTACGCCCTATAGAATCCGATCGAAAAATGTTGAGTAGAAGCTGAGCGTGTGTTAGAGCTGGAACCGCCCAGCTAGCTTCGAGGTACGATGCTTGTGTATTAAGCCAGTCGTCGTATGTTCGAATTTCGGCTAGGCGGTGCTTGCTAGTTAGAGTCAGTAGGATTGTTGCACTGGCCCCGTAATTTTCCTGTACTCTAACAGCCGGCTACGAAGTCTGTCGATAAAGAAGGGTAATGTCTAAAGACGGTATAAACCCATGGCTTTGCTTTTTGTGTTAGAGCTGGAGCACTCGTTTCGCTGCCGTGAAGGAATATCTGGCTGCTGAAGATCCGGAATTGGCAGAAAATATGCTGCTCGCGACAACGAAACGATCAGAAATTATCGTCACTTGCAGCTGGCCATCCGCAACAACGAAGAGTTGAACAAATTGCTGTCCCGTGTCACCACTGCTCAGAGAAGTGTCTTTCCAAACATCCAAGCTGTTTTGTTGCTGCCCAAGAAGATGGAAAAGAAGGTTTCAATTTTCAACATATCACGTCGACAAAATGTTCTTTTAAGGACAAGACATAATGTTCATGAAGATTTGAGGAATTTTCGCTCACTGATTTTAACTCTATTTAATTTAGACTGATTCTAGTTGTTCGCTTCTCATCAAATAATTTTAACCGATCACCTCTTGCGCTTCTGTTCGCTTGTTGCTGCTGGTTGAATTGGCCGTCTCGGAAGGTAAGAAGCAGCCAACAAATATACTCGCTCAATATATTCGGTCAAGCGTCAAAATGTATAAAACCAAGGGTTTAATAAAATGAAATAGTTTTAGTAACATCTTTTGCATCTTCATATAAGAATTTGTTCGTTCTTCAAAGAACGGTTTTCGGTAATTGATGAAACCTAGGAAACTTGGAACTTAGGGCTTTTCACTCGGTTTTCTTTAGCAACACAAATTTATCCATTACCAATGCTACAGTAATAATACGTAGCGTAATTTTTCTATGGCAGCAAAAGGCGAATGGCTCATTGGTAACTTTGCTCTTTTGTACAGACTGAAATTGAAATGCTCCATTTTATTTAACGTAGATGATAGAATGAAGGCCCATGAAAAATAGGTGTGACCGATTCTCGTCGCTTGCTCTGGTACATAACACAAGGTAAGCCGCGAATTCAGCATTATTCAAACGCTAGCTGACGCGTGCACGTCTGCAGTTCCCGGTCGCTCGTGTTCATCGGCTGCTGAGGAAAGGAAAGTATGCTGAGCGTGTAGTAGAGCTGGAGCACTCGTTTCGCGCCGTGATGAAATATCTGGCTGCCGAAGTTCTGGAATTGGCAGGAAATATGCTGCACGCGACAACAAAACGACCAGAAGCATCCCACGTCACTTGCAGCTGGCCACTTGGAGTGGTATTTCATCGTGATTCAGGACCACACACGAACGGTTTCGTTGATCTCATAGCTGCTGAGGCTTTCCGGTTGGTCCGTTGCAACAAGCCGTGCCTGGTTTGCGGTTATCGGTATTCCAATTTACCGAACAGAGAAATACGTTAGGTGCGTTAGTGCAAGTTTATTGCAAGCTGGAGTTATGATAATCAAACAATCGGCCCTTTTAAGGGCCACACAACGATTGAAGAGTTTATTATATTTTCTTGCCCAGGTAATACCGTAATAATACAGGCAACGAGGGAAAAGTTGAATATTTCGCCATTGCGGACGACCAATAAATGACGGAAATAAGTTTTCTGGTCACGGGCGACATTTTCTACGACTTCCAAAACGTCTGCAGGTTGTAAATGCTTTATCAGTGTTCTTTTGTAAGCCGCAGAAAAGTTGCGCAAAATTTCAACTTCTTGAAAACTCGCGCGTACCGTCTACCGATTACTCGAGGAAAAGCACTATTCAACGTAGAAACATATAAAAATTTATTTACTTATTTATTTATTGGTTTAGTTACTGACTTGGTTTCGTTTTAATAAAATATATTCAATCAATTCATGGATATAACTCCAAAATCGGTTGAGGATTGAATGTATACAATGTTTCTACTTTGATAAACGTTACGTTTACGTATGCAGCTTGTATACAGGAAGAACATACATGGATACATCCTATTATCGCTACAAAGAGACTTACGTGGTCCTATGTCACCTATGCGGTCGTGTCTTGTGCACAACCCCTCTGATTTTTTTCGTTATTTAGTTTTTTGTTAAGACAACACAAATATTGTCTTTTTACTGCCTTTTGGTCGGTCTTTTGTCTTGCTATATATTTCTCATGTTTTATTGCTTTCTTGGCGATTTTTCAATATCTTTTTGTCGTTGTATTGGTTTTGTCTTTTCGTCAACTTTTCAACATATTTTCGCCATCTTCGCTTCATCAGTTTTCCGTAATCTTTTCATCGCATTTTCGTCGTCTCTTCATCCTCCTTTTTTCACCTTTTTGTTGTGTTTTCTGAAAGCTTAAAAATTCTTCAGTTTTTTCTTATCACGTGAAAAGAGTAAACCTAACTATATAGGAGCATATAGGACAAGGATTCAACCTACTTGGAGGTTTTAAAGAATTACGCGTTATTTGCTCGACAGTAGCTAAGAATTTTAAGGTTCGTTCGTTGTCTTTTCGTCATTGTGCTGTCGTACATTTTACTTTTTGACGCCCTTTCATCGTCTTTTTGTCATCTCAGTCATATTTGTGTCATGTTTTCATGGTTTATTGTCATTTTTTCATAGTATTTTCGTTGTTTTTGACGTCTGCTTTTTGCCGTCGGCGATTTTTTGCCGTTTGTATCGTATTTTCGTCGTTTCGCAGTTTTTGGTCTTTTCGTTACTTTTTTGTCATTCTTTCGCCATTCAATTTGTTGTCAAAACAACAAAAATGTTGCCTTTTAGTTATTCTTTTGTCGTCTTTCTGCCATATATGTGTAATTTTTTTGGAATGTTTTATTGCCTTTTTGGCGCAGTCTTTTTGTTGCAGTATTGGTTTTGTCTATTCGACAACATTTCCTAGTATTTTCGCCATCTTTTCATCAGTTTTTCGTAAACTTTTTATTGCATTTTCGTCGTCTCTTCGTTGCCCTTTTTACGCCTTTTTGCTGTGTTTTCTGAAAGCTCAAAAATTCAACAGTTTTTGCTTATCACGTAAAAAGAGTAAACCTGGGAATGAAATGGGGAAGGCAAATGAGGAAGCGTCCAACATAGCTCAAGCCATCCCAAGCCCCTACCTAGTGCCTCCACGTGGCCTTACTCGGTAATGCTCTATTGAGTAGCCAAGCTAGCAGGTGCGATGTTGAGTGGTTCCCTGAGAACATATGTCACTTTTTTCCCGAACTCCAACCAGAAAGATCAGTATTACTATCTCTGTGAATATAATACGGGCAGAGAGTGAAAGCCTAGTAGTACCAACTAGTATCCTCGATCGACCATATCCTCCAAAAGGGCCGGGAATACAGAGTTCCCACGCATCATTTGTTCGTTGACTTCAAAGCCGCATACGATACCATCGACCGGAAAGAGCTATGGAAAATCATGGACGAGAACAGCTTTCCCAGGAAGCTCATTAAACTGATTAAATCTACGATGGATGGTACACAGTGCTGAGTTCGGATTTTGGGTGGATTGTCAAGTTCATACGAATCACACAGAGGGCTTCGTCATGCCTGCTGTTCAACATAGCGCTACAAGGCGTTATAAACCGAGCGGATATCAACACGGGCACGATATTCAAGGTATCCAGAAGGTGGCTAAAGCTGGACGGATACGATGGGCAGGGCATGTTGTAAGAATGCCGGACAACTCCCCTGCAAAGATGGTGTTCACGTCAAATCCGGTAGGAACAAGGCGACCAGGAGCGCAGCGAGCAAGATGGTTAGACCAGGTGGAGCGAGATCTGGCGGAGAGTACTCTGTGTCCGAGGAATTGGAGAGCGGTAGCCCTCAACCGAGTTACATGGAGAAACTTTGTTAAACAGGCTTTGTCTTTGGACGGCAAGCCACCTAAGTAAGTAGTAAGTATCCTCGATCGACCTCAGCTTCGCTTTGACATATTGGCTAGATTTTATTAATTAGGAATCACAGTGACGCCATTGTCGTTGTACCACTGTTTGGTCGAATTTGAACAGATACAATTCGCCATGTTGGACCAGAAATGGTAACAACCTCTTTTGTAGGCATTCTTTTTGACAAATTACTTGTTCCAGAAATTACGATGTATTTTACAGTTTTCAGTTTTATTTTTCGTACCAACGTCGCAATCGTAGTTTGTCAGCAAATTTTCGTAGAACTTCTTTGAGCATTTTTTATCGCCAGATTTTACTTTGAATTACGAACTAGTGCCTCGAGTCTTCTCAAACCAGCCCTCTCATTTGCTTGGCGAAACTCTTGTCTTTCTCACTACTCACTACTACTTTCTCACTCTCTTTCGATACCAACATGGTGTTCGGTTTGAAAAGGCCCAACAATTTCGAAATAGTTTTAGGAGTTTCAGGATGTTCCTTTTGTTTCCGGGTATTTCCAATGGATGGTTAGACATTTTGCAAATCGTTTCAGGATAGCGCACACCGTGCATTTGTTATAGTTAAAAAGTTCAGCAGTCAACTTACGTGCGGATAGACCGGGATTTTCATTACGAGTGTGCAGTATCGTTTGGCAACGCGATTGTTCTGCGTGACACCATGCTCATAAAATGTCTGTCGACAAAGAAGGGTCAAGTCTTTTTGCTCATAAAATGAGGGCCTTTGCATTAGCTCCCTAAGAAACACAGTTTCTACCGCCATCAGCATCAAACCTAGAAATCGGTTTTGTCTCACTGTCGTCCTCATGTAATTTTTCAATCGACCCTAGCGAACCAATTCAAGAATAAAACCCTTACTACGATGCACGCAGATGATGGCAAATAGGCTTAAGCCTGCAAAACACCACAAGCAACATCGCTGAACCATAAAATAAGAAAATGTTACGACGGATGCATGCAGATAACGGCAATCGCGCTCTATTTTCATATCTAATAGAAGTTGTTTCACATTCTCTTTTTACATCCTTCACTGGTACTGAATCACCACAAGGACCAATCTGTTGATATGTTTGTTCAATGAGATCGCTGAACCAACACAACGCTCTCGTCGGGTTGAACCTTTACCTCGTTAGCTTCGTAGTTAAAAAAAATGGAATTGTAAAAATAAAATTCGAATTGCATGTGCAGCGGTGTGAAGTGTAAACGAAATCATGAACAAATGTCGAAAATGTTTTAATCTGGTTGAATTTTGTTACGTGTTCTATGAATAGATTAAACATGCGGACGAGTCCCCAGTGGAAATAAGCTTAAACTGGCATCAAATACCTATTATGATTCTGTGATTGAAACGTAATTCAGTGAAATTTTGAGAAAAGATAAAATACACAAATGGCAGCATTTTTCGTGTGTGCCGTTTTTTCGTGCTCAACCTTTACGGTGTTAATCCCTTGTTTATGTGCACGTCAACTAACGTTAATTTACAGGAATTTTTTTCGGAGCCTGCAGCGGAAAATTGACATGATTGATGTACAACTCTTTGGCTCGAACCTCAAGAAAAAGACCAAAGTAACAAATAAATTAGCATTGGCCTCGATTTTACATTCTGAACAAACCCGTTCTGAACGATTATTGTATTTGAGAAATCAGACTGAAATCTGAATCAGATAATCGAAACCATTTCCAAACGTTTTAGATTTTTGAAGTTTTTGAAGAAGTTATATTGCTTTTATATTGGTTCATAGGAAAGGATAATAAGGATTGAGGTACAAGGTAAAATATAGGAACTGCTGTGCAAATCTTTAAATTAAAAACAAAAACTGTATCTCTTGTAACGCAATTTCAGATGATTTGATAAGTTTAGCTTTTTCCGGCATAAATGATCTCATTGGTTTTTGAACGTTTTATGACAATATCAATGATTGTACATTTTCAGCAATATTTCGTAGCAATTGTTCTGCATCAAAAGATGGCCAGTATACATGAAGGAGGCATAAATCTTCCACAATCTTCTTTTCTTTAATTTCAGGCTTTTACACGATTGTGAGGAACGTGCTGCTCGAGACAAAGATGTTGATTGATACCTGATGTATGAAGAAAGATGGTCACCTTAAAATTAGTTCTTCATGAAACCCTCAAAAATTGTAAGAATTGAATTCTAATAAATTGAAGCTAAAATTTTCGACCTTTCTAGAAATTCTCGTCAAAAGTGTACCGTAGTGGAATTTGTCTAGACCAATATGCGTGGCAATCTCTCTGTCTCTCCCCAGTTGATATGGCAGCAATTTAATGCTAATGGCACACCGGTTTCGTGCCGGCGAATATCGTAGACATTGCGGTCGTCTCGTATACTCGCACACTGCTTGGTACTAGAGCTTTGAGCACTAGGAGAGGGTGTTTGTGTGAATACACACACCTGAGTCTGAGCGGTGGTGGCTCAATTTGAGTAGATTGAAAGCACGTGGTGGCTTTGGTCGCCGTTCCAAGCAAGTAACCGCAAGAATGTACAGCAGAGCTTGTTGACGTATGCATACTGGGTAAAATTTGAAAGGAAACCTGTTTTCGTGCTTTCTGCGCGTGCTTTTTGTTTTTTTTGGGCGGTACGCAAATCGGCCGGCGAAGAGCTCCGGTTTCGGTCGGCTTTAACCTATGCAACACGTTGAATGACGCAATGTTAAACGCGTTACTGCCTGGAGCGCTGTGAAACAAGATCGATGAATGTCAATCGCGGCGAAAGGAAAATCTCTTTCGAACGATTCAAGCTCCAGCACGGGCTTGGGATAAATAGGTCAATGCGGTGTTTGTCATCGTGACACTGCCCAGTACCGTCGGTCGGTCGGTTGGTCCGACGATCGGTTGGCTGGCTGAAGCCAAAAAAAAATTTGAAACGAGCGAACCCGGGACTGTCTGAGTGTGGTATACGAAAACAGCAGCGATCGGTAACGGGACTTGAATTCTTCGTTAATTTTTGTTTCATTCCTGTCTAGCTTGGAATAACTTTTTTAGCGTTTGATCAGGTGCAATTCAACTGTTAAAACAAACTTACACCGGTGATCGATGAAAGCTCATGATTAAAAGGTGTTGCTTACACTTTAAAATTTGTTCAGCGCTAATTTTTTGTATTTTTAATCGTCTACAAAATTTGACATGTAATATTTCGAATCAAACTTATGGTTATACTGGAGAGTGAAACATTATGTGACCTTTCCAAAAACTGTGTAAGAAAACAAAAAAAAAGAGTGGTGACACAACAACGTGGAGAAAAAGTTGTTTGACAGCTTCAGAACATTGTAGCGTAACGAACCCGAAGCAAACCCCAAAAATTATGGAGCGATATTTGAGGTTTGACAAATTAACCCGTGAACCGTATTTGTAGATGGGTTAAAACAGTGTTTTAAAATGTACAGAGGACGAAATGAGTTAATTGTAAACGCTTTTACCGCCCAACTCGGGCTAACTGGGACCAACCCGGTTAATAAACAAATTATTTTGTACAAGCTTGTCCGTGCTAGTGAAAGTTGATGGTGATAATGCTAGTAATGGTGATTGAATATGGTCGATACGGTTTGTAAATTAGATACCGATCCTTCGTATCAAAAAATATTTAATAATAATATTTACATTTTTTCGGCTGCCAAGCGGAGTTCAAAGCCCTTAAAGCTTTTAAAAGTTTCTCAAAATTGTTTGGAACTGCATTTGCTTGTTAACCATGTAATAAACTTAGTAAACCTGTATTATTTCTTGTCCTGAGCCTGACAATCCGGATATGGCCCTTAGAGAATTCGTTGGGCAGTATCAGGCGGGCTTTATGGGTGCCTGTGCTACTACGGATCAAATTTTTACTCTCCAAAAAACCCTCCAAAAATGTCGAGAGTTCTATGTGCCCATACATCATACTTTCGTGGATTTCATAGCAGCATACGATACAGTTGAAGAAAACAACTATGGCAGATAATGCACGAGTACGGTTTTCCGAACAAACTGACGCGGCTGATCAAAGCTACTCTGGAGCGAGTGATGTGCTACGTGCGTGTTCCAGGGACACTCTCGAGTCCTTTCGAATCGCGCAGAGGGTTGCGGCAAGGGGATGGACTGTACTGTATGTTATACAATATCGCTATTGAGGCTGTGAACCATTTCGCGAAATTTTTAACTTTTTGATTAAAATTTGACAGTTCGATGGTTTTTCGAAAATAACCCTGCTCGGGAGCATGGTTAGTTTTGACCAAGGTTTTGACAGTTCGATGGTTCGTTTCAGAGCCAATGAGATATGCACAGGTAAGGAAGAGAGCTTCGACGTGTTTCACTGATTTTTCGTTGGAATTTTTTTGCATTGGTATGGATGCTTATCGCATAATAAATTTGTTCAAACAACCCGGGTTGAAATGAGATGAATTTTATCTATCAAATAAAAGCAAGTCAACATCAAAAATTCATCCAATTTTAACTCGAACAGAATAAACAATATTTTCATCCTCACCTTATAGGCTCTCATTGAACAAAAAAAACTATCAATATGTCAAATATGAAATGGTTCGCATTCTGAACTGATTTTAACCACTCGAGGAGAAATAACCATCAAACTGTCAAATTTTAACTAAAAAGTTAAATGGTTCACAGCCTGAAGGTGTAATCCGGTGACCGGGCATCGAAACTAGAGGAATGATCTTCAACAAGAGTAACCAACTCCTAGCCTTCGCAGACGACCTCGACATCATTACTAGAAACCATGCGATGGCGGAGGCAATCTACGTCAGACTAATAAAAACGGAGGCTAGGAGGATAGGGTTACAAGTCAATGCGTCGAAATCCAAATATATGCTAGGAAGCTGCTCCAGAGAAAGCAACGTTTGCCTCCCACGGGCAGTGACGGCGATGAACTGGAAGTGGTTGATGATTTCGTAAATTTAGAATCTCTGGTCACCGCCGACAATAATACAAGTAAGGAGATCCAACGACGCATTCAAGCTGGAAATCGAGCCTAATTTTCCCTACTGTTATTCTTTATTTAAGAGGTTTTCAGTCTGCAGCTGGTTCGCCTCTTTCCTTTTCCCTCTGCAAGACGCGTCGATCTAGGAGCATACGCCGCCGCACAAAGCTGACGAAGTACAAGACGCTAATCAGACCGGTAGTCCTCTACGGACTTGAGACAGTAAGTTATCTTACGTTAGCAGTGTTGGGCACCGCTAATTCGCTAATTCGCTAACCGACCAATCGAGAAACGCTAGTTATACTTTATAATTTATACTCAAACTAGCCGAATTGCTGCTGGGCCATGATTCTAAATGAAGTGCCGCTGTTTATTTTAAAAATTAATAAACTGTAATCATTTTATCCATTATAATAGGTTTTGATCTTAGGTAAATTAAGAAAAGCCATGCAATAAATGTAAATTACAAATAATTTGTACAGTGATAGATTACAATGCAAGTTATTGCGATATGTTCAAAAATAAACAGTAACTTTTAATTTGCAGTTTGCGATTAGTGATAAGCGAAATTTCCACGATTATCGAACAAATTGTATCGGTTAGCGAATTAGCGAATTAGCGGTGCCCAACACTGTACGTTAGTCTTACGTGCACTAGCCGTATTTAAACGAAAAGGCGGACTATTTTTGGTAGAGTACAAACGGAAAGTGGAGAATGGCGCTAGTTCAAGCGCTACTTGGAGAGATTCCCATCGTACACCTGGCAAAAATTGGGACACTACGGTGGACTGGCCACGTCGCCAGGATGCCGGACGACTGTGCAGTGAAATTCGTTCTCTTCAAGAACCCCACCGGCACCAGGAATAGAGGGGCCCAACGTCGTGTCGAGACGCGCAACGAATTGGCCACGAGCAGCCCAGGACCAAGTACAATGGAAAGGAATTCTTGATACGGCAAGAGCCACCCCCGCTCTCGGCTGCTAAAGTAAGTAACAGTCTCGTGACAGGACATTGTACGAGCAAATACTATTTTCGCAATATCGGTTTCATACAAGATATTTGTCGTTTTTTGTAATGCCGATGGAAATCTTGAAATTTTTACCCTAAAACCGTGGAACACTAATAGGACGCAGGCTTCAGAATCTAGTAACTAGTTTAATAAATCAAGTTATCCCTGATTGACACCTGTTTCGCTGGTGATAGCCAAGCTTCATTTGCACAATAATTCTGCAGTACTTCAGCTGCATAAAAAAGGATAAGTCAATTAATTGTTAATCGTTTTAGACATCTGGTGAAAAAAAAAATTACAGATCAATGCCGCAAAATTTGAGATAAAAATATAAAGTGTCTAGTTTGAACAAAATCCTATTCAATTTAATTTTTATTCGTTATTCCAATGGTTTACTCGAAGCCAACTACGCTGCTGAAATCGCACACTTGTTCCGATATCATTTTATTAACGTGTTCAGTGACGAAAATCTCGAACCACAAGATATAATCGTCGCTACCGGAAACGTTGCTAGACGCTTTGCCCTCGCACTGCCATTTGATATCTCCGTTGACATCTTTACATGTGCAGTGGGAAAAGCATTAAAACCATATATGGGATACGGCCCTGATGGAATCCCGCCACTTGTTCCGGCAGTCAGGCGTTCCACAAGGAAGCTAACTTGAGCTGTTTTTATTAGTTTTATTTAAATGAAATCTCGAAAATTTTAAAATTTTGGCGAATATAATACATTTTTGTAACCAAATATGACTTCAGACATGCCACAAAAACTTTTTGAAGAATGTATCAGATCTTAATGATAGTGAAAAAATAGTTAAGTACACTCAAGTCGCTTTTTACGCGAAGGATACGTCCCGCGTAAATGAAAACCGCGTAAATTCCGAAATTCGCGTAAAAAACCACGTAAATTCTGAAATCGGCGTGAAAAAACCGCGTAAATCCCGAAAATCGCGTAAAAAACCGCGTAAATTCCAAAATTCGCGTAAAAAAAACCGCGTAAATTCCAGGGATACTCTGGAAGTTCTGATGAACACGCACTTCCCTGGTTCGACAGTGACCACTGGACAAAACATAGGCGGGCAACAGTGGAATGGGTCATTACACAATGTGCCAAATGATTCGGTTCTACTTGCACGCCGATTGTTTACGGAGGCTTCGATCAATTGGGCACTCAGCTCTTTTGAACCAATGAAATCTCCAGGTCCGGATGGTATTCTACCCATTTTCTTACAAAAAACGGACGGTGTTATAATGTCCAAGCTCATCAACCTCTTTCCAGCCAGTTTCACTTAGGGATATATCTCGGAGAATTGGCGGAAAGTAAGGGTGGTACCTAAGGCTGGCAAAAAAGACAAAAACATGCCTAAGTCTTTCAGACCGATAAGTCTGACTTCAACGCTTCTTAAGCTGATGGAGAAAATCACGGATAACTATATCCGCAATGAGTTCTTAAAAAACTCTCCGTTACATGTAAATCAAGATGCATACCAACACGGTAAATCTACCGAAACCGCACTGCACAGCTTAGTGACGTTAATTGAGAAATCGCTCAAATATCAAGAGACGGCACTGTGTGCTTTTCTTGATATTGAAGGCGCTTTCGATAACACGTCCTTCGCGTCAATTAATACGGCTCTCTGTCAAAAGAGAATCGACCACACTACAATAAGCTGGATTCAAGCAATGCTCTCAAGCAGACAAATTACAGCATCATTGGGAGATACGTCGGTCACGATTTCGGTGATCAAAGGATGCCCACAGGGAGGAGTTCTCTCTCCCCTGCTCTGGTCACTGGTGGCCGACGCACTCCTTCACAAGCTATCACAGCTTGGTTATGAGACCATTGCTTACGCCGACGACGTTGTACTTATCGTCAGAGGAAAGTTTGACGCAGTATTGTCAAGTCGCTTGCAAGGAGCTCTAAACACCACCATGTTATGGTGCTCACAAGAGGGACTTAATGTTAACCCCACCAAAACAGTCGTCATACCATTACTTCCCCTATACTAAATGGTGTTAGACTGGGCTTCAGTAATGAAGTCAAACACCTCGGAATAATTCTCGATAAAAAACTGAACTGGGCTGCCCACCTAGATTATGCTGTTAAGAAAGCAACTTCGGCTATCTGGGCATGTAGCTCACTGTTTGGCAAAACCTGGGGATTGAAACCTCAACTAGCCTTTTGGTCATATACTACTATTACACGGCCTAGGATAACCTATGCTGCAGTCGTATGGTGGCCAAAGGTGAATGAGGTGACAGCCCAAGCCAAACTTAACAAAGTTCAGCGCCTGGCCTGTCTTACAGTTACCAGTGCCATGCGTACAACACCTACTGCAGCCATGGAGGCAATGCTATGCTTACTGCCTTTGCATCTTCATGTGAAGAAGGAAGCAGAGCTCGGCGCACTACGGTTGCAAAGGAGTAAAACTATTCTCGAAGGTGACCCGAAGTCATCTTCGCATACTTCGGGAGTTCAATCTGACACCCTTAGTAACTTCAGTAGACTGCATGGAAGCTGGGCCCAATATGAACGTTCCATATGAGGTGATTGAAACTGATCGCTCAATGTGGAATAATGGAGGGCCCGATCTTCCATCTGGAACTATCTGCTTTTTTACAGATGGTTCAAAAATGGGGGCCTGCACAGGCTCCGGAGTCTACGGACCCGGCATCAGGGAAACTATCTCATTAGGAAAGTGGTTCACCGTTTTTCAAGCAGAAGTATATGCAATATACATCTGTGCAACAATATGCTTGGAACGAAAGTACAGGCATGCGAAAATCAGTATCTTCACGGACAGCCAAGCAGCACTACTGGCACTCAAGTCCGCCAAATGCGTGTCCAAATTAGTTTGGGAGTGCAGCACAGCATTGAGGGAGCTCTCCCGCCAAAACAAAGTTTTATTACTTTGGGTGCCCGGTCACTGCGGAATCGAGGGCAATGAATTTGCTGACAACCTAGCAAGACAAGGATCAGCTCAGCAATTTATTGGTTTTGAACCGTTTCTGGGCACCTCCACATCCGCCGTGAAAGGCGAACTGATGACATGGGAAAAGCTAGAAATAGCATCCCGTTAGAATCAAACACAGGGTTGTAGACAAGCCAAAAAGTTTATCTACCCAAACCCTGCAGTAGCTAAAAAACTACTCCATTTAACTCGTAGTGAACTACGCACAATCACGGGACTCCTAACAGGACACAGCCCCGCTCTTTATCATTTAAAGAATATCGGCAAGGTATCATCCGACACCTGCCGCTTTTGTAACTCTGAACCTGAAAGTTCAGCGCATCTGCTCTGCTATTGTGGAGCTCTAGCATTATCAAGGCACAACTTCTTAGGAAGTTTCCTTCTTACTCCATATCAGATATGGAGCTTAAATCCCAAAACGGTCATTGGCTTTATAAACCATGTAGTACCGAATTGGGGCACAGGATTACAACTATCCCGCTCAACTCCATCAATGGGTATGAGCGGTCTGTAAACTGTGTACAGCGATCGGGGCCTGCCACAAAAGACGATCATTAAGACTGTCGCAGTGGCCTTTTAACCCAATGCCCTTCTGGCATACAAAAAAGAAAAAAAAGGTAATAGGACAACAGTAGCTTTGTTATTGCCATTTTCGTCAACTATGGTAATAGCAACTATGATGTTTTCAGGTGGTTTGGTTTGAATAGCGCGCGATGCTATGAAAAACATCAACCGAAGGCTGTTTCTCTGATACTACTGGGCTGTTAACAGTGAGTTTGGAAGACGTAAATACCCAGTGATTGATATCTTTTCTCCTTCGCTGGGTTTATGATAAAACGTTTATTTTTCGCTTCGTTGAAAGGCAGAAGGAGAAGTTAGTTCGTGTATGTGCTCTAAATACCCACACATTTCTTCCAGGTTAGCAGGAACACAACATTCAGTTGGGTACACCTTTTGTGTGCTTACTTTTTCAACCAGTAGCGCGAATGTTGTTCGTTAATTACCACGAGCTCTTTGTTATTCATTGAGTATTGGCTATGTAAGGCGTTGGAAGCTTCGCAAATCTATATCACTATTTCCAGACCAGTCACTGAAACTCGTTGGCGGCTGAAGTATAATTTGAAATTTGACGGAGAATATGTCAAACCACAACTTGCGTCAAATCTATCAAAGGTAATTCAATTAGGTAATAATTGAGAGTCACAGGTTAGATTGTCTTGAGGCACAAAACCAGATTTCATGCAGGGCGAATTGTGGTCCATCATTTTAAATATTTAAAGAGTGCAATCTATGAATTGTTGTAGACTTATCGAATTGTAGCATACACTTCAACCTAATAATATTCAAATTTGATATGTTTATACGAAATCTATAGTAATGTATCAACATTAAGAGGAGGGATTGTACCTATAGGTGTATACATTCGCAGTCCTACACCAAGCCTGCACTGCCTATAAATGCATAACCGTCCCATCTGACTTTTCACCGCTTTTGAGATAAACCACAAAAATATGTTTGTTCCCAAGATGTTGAAAAAAATATCAAACTACGTCAGTCCCATATTACAAATAAACACATAACAGTCACAATAGTAAAAATATATCAATAAACATCTATTTTTGGGAAATGCCTGGACCGATTCGCCTACAGCAACTACCAAACGGAAGATTTTATGGCCTAGAAGAACACTATTGAGGAGAATTTGGATCGGATGTACGATTCCGAAGTTACAGTAGGAACAAGTTCCGGAATATATGGGACTTGAACATAGAAGCACCTTGAATCACAACAAACTCATCATGTGACATCTATAGATACACGGATATGCAAATCTAGACTATTGGTAGTCGTATAAAGTGTTCAAGACGTCATTGGCCACATCTAAACATGTCCGTGAATGTTCCAGATATCTCTACATGGATCAGTTTCTGAATTTAACTAAAATATAACATGTGACATCTCTAAGTCGATACTCGAAATTGCAAAACTAGTTTGAAATAGTTCATTTGTTGTCACATACTGTGTCCAGGATCACATTGGTCATACTCGGACACATTCTGGGAATCTTCCGGACACACAGGAAAGCGACCAGCTTCTGAGATCTCAAGATAACAAATTACAATACAATAAAACAACAACGACACGTGGTCTTGAAAATACCGCCGAGTCACCGACAACGCAAGGATCAAGGTTTGCTGTGCCTGTGACTATTATGCGTTTATTCTTGCTTATTCAAGCACAAATAAACGCATATCAGTAACTTCGGCAGTTTTTCTAAGTTTTGGAACAAATTTTAGGTCACTTGTGAACAAATTGCTTGTAAAAGTATTCTGTTATGAGCATTCAAGTGATTTTATGACGATTTGGACGATTTGTTTCCAAAATCGATTCAATATTAAAGAAAAATTGTCGTGGCTTCAACAGCGTTTTTCGCAGTTGAACGTTTTTGCAGATGTGACTGTTTTCCATTTATAGGCAGTGCATTTGTGTCCTGAGTTACAAGTCCTTCTACTTTTTCTCCTATCTATTAGAGAACAGTGAGACAAAATAACACTTTCACATTTGTGGTTGTGGCTAATTTTGATCGTAACTGAAACGACTGAAACTTTTTTCTTCAGACAACTAAATGAATCGAAGAACTCGTTAGTACCTATCATAAAAACCAAATTCTAGGAAAAATCAGAATTCTTTTTGATTTATGAAATTACTGGGAAAATACACAGAATTCATCAATATCGTGAACAAAAACAGTTCATCAAAACTTCAGCTTCGATAACCATAGAAACCTGACGACATGCAACGAAAAAAAAACAGAGGCTACTATAATTACCCTCCGGGTGCCTGCCATGGTTTAATGCAATTTGTCTAAAAAAAATGCACCATTCGACAGCGAGACAAGGCTTTCGAACCACACACGACAGCATATTGCTGATTTGCTGGTTGATGAACTGTTCTGGTTATTTTAATTTCCCCCTGTCGCTGCCCGGCATGACCTTGAATGGGCGGGCTATTTCTTCAGCCAAGCCACATCAACACGCACAGGTAGACGTTATTATCAGTGCACAGGTTCTATAATAATAAGCGTGCGAAGTGCATGCAAGAGACGTTTACTTGCTTGTTTGCTGGTGCCACGGCGCTCGTACGGGCAGTAATTTGGCGCCCCATTCAGGCCACCACAGGAAAGTGCATTAATTGCGAAAAATGGTAGGTATATACCTGCTTCCATTTTGAGCTTGAGTGAAGCGAGCGCGCGCTGCTCGAGGCAATTGTTGGATATTTTGATAGACAATGTTGATGAAATTATAAATATCGTACAATAAACAACTTTTTACAAGTTGTTGTACCTAGGATTGCAGGTATTTAATTAACTTTGGACGTTGATAACGATCCATAATTGTTTCTTGGCAATCAACGAATTTAGAGCATGGAATGACATAAAAGTCAAAATTTCCTTGTAGTGAAATTGAGTTTTCAGAGACTTCACAACCAAGTGTAAATCACAATAGTTACAACAATCGTCGGAAAGAAATATGTAGCTATGCAGTAGCTTTCAACTAATCGAAAAACCATAAGCTGTTGCACGCGCTATAATATAACAAACTAATCGAAAATACATACGTTGAGCAGAAAATCACTCATAAGGCTCTCCATTGCTGATTGCTGCCAACCCTACTCGATTCGGTTTCCGTAAGCCAAATCTCCGCCGCGCTTTCTTATGCACTGCTGTTGCCCCGCACGCAGTGAATGAATCAGATTAGATTTTTCCTTGCGCGCTATTCACCATCACCATTGAATCGTTGCTGCTTGCTCCTATGCTGCTGGTTGCTGGTGGTAGGTAGGGTACGGGCGGACGGCAACAGTTGCTTACGTCGATCAGCTCACGTTGTGTAAATGTTTGAGCAGATTGCTGCGACCGACGGTTGTTTCCTCTTCTTGATGCCGGTGTTGTTCTTCTCGATCGAGAGCGCTATCGCCGTTTTACGCCGACTGGCGTATGGTTTTCCCACTCCAGACCGCGGGGAAAACAAAATTGTTCATTCACTTCGAACGGTCACTATTCATCAACCGTACCGCCAACACTGCAGCAGCAATTGGTTAATATCTGCTGGTTTCGATTCGACACGCTTCGGCGGAACATTTTCATGGGTTTGGCCACAACCCGACTTCCAAAAAACAAAAAGCGAAAAATCAAAATCACAAACTTTTACTCCGAAGGTAAAATAACTCCTACTTCTTTCTTAAACTCTTTCGGCAACGTTAAGTTGTGTGCCTCGCGCTGCCACGCTTGGTAGCGGTTGAAAATTATTTAACGTGGCAATTATTTTATTCCTTCATCCACTGATTACATGAACTTTACGGGTGGTTCACTTTTTTTATAACAGAAACCACTTTTGCTACACTAAAAACCTGTTGATAAGCGTTACACAAAAAAAAAACTTTCGGTCGAACTGCACGGAGTGCAACTGCATATCACCTAGCAACACGCACGTCGTGAAGGTAGCAAACTGATATGAATATAGATCACTGGCATGCTGTGCCTTCCGTTCGGAAGTGCAATTATTGGTGTAATTTCGATAGGAACGATGCAATTTTTCCTGCACACTCGGCCAGCCAACTGCGATATGCGGCTATATTGAGAAGCTCAGGTGAGAAAAATCCGGGGAAACCCACGAGCGTTCGAAGCGACCGACCGACCGGGTACCGTTAGCGCGCACAGGCAGCAGCAAGCAACAACCACTTTGTAGCTCGGCGTTCACTAGGAAACTAAGTCACCTTTCGCCAAGTGAAACAAGGCGAACCACAGTAATAAGTCCCATTCCCATAGCCGTAGAGGATAGAGCGAAGCGAACAACATGTGCAAGCCTTTCTCTGTGTGGAGTTTCTTATTCGCGTATCGCTTGCATACAGATACAACATAGCTCGCTACACGCGGAGTAACCGGTGAATGTAAACGGAACCAGACGGCAGGAGGCGGAGTAGATAATAGGAGCTGGAGCGGAGCAGATAACGATGATTGAAGTGTACTGTACACCCAAAACATCGGCGGCTGAGCGGAATGGTTGGTCCTTATACTAAAGGAGACCGGCAAGCGGCAACATTATTATGTTATATGGCATTTGATTGGAACGGAAAGCAAACGACAAGAGCGATACTATAGATTGGATGGGTTGTACAGCATAGCAGGTTTAGCAAGTGAAATAAATATGAGTAGGTGTATGATTTATTGTATTAAAGTCTTTCTATCCTTTCTTTTATTCATGTAACCGGTCGTGGAGCCCAGTGGATCAAAAAAGTTCAAAATAAAACAGCTTTAAACTAGATTACTAATCCATTAACTGTTACAATACATTAGTTTTTACAGCTTCTAGTTAATTGAATGCTATAGTAGCAATTTAACTGCAGCAGTAATGTGAGGCATGAAAAATAGTTTGAGAACGAGTAACTTTATGGTAAATAAATTTGGTTAGATGCAAGAACACTAGAAGGTAATTGGCTATAATGGTCATTGCTGAATAGTGTAATGAACAAAAGTCCCAAGACGTTCCCCTGTGGAGCCCATGCTGCTTGCTTGCTAAAGGATTAGGATTTAAGTTAAGATTTCTGTCAAGGCCAACCTCAGTTGTCTAATATCCTGAGCAGGGCTTCGACCGATCCTTTTTTTCTACCGCAGTCCCACCAACGCGCATTCAAGTTCACACCGTCCGTTTAGTGATAGAATACGAACGCTATGCATAACACATCTGGCAGTTTGCTCAGTCAAACGCCGATGGCACGCAGTAGTATGAACGCATTCTAAAGCTTTTTAACATTTTCGTTTCGATCAAGTTGCCTTTACCGTTTGGAGCAGCGAATGACTGCAAAACAGTCAAATGACTGGCAGTCACCACGCTTACGAAAAGCAACCGCACAATCGTATGATTCAATACTACAAAAAAAAACAACCACTACATGTGCATGGAAGAAGTCGGTCGGACTCCGTCCAATACAAACGAATATTTTGCTTGCGTCGGACCGACGTCCGGGTGACAAACTATTACTGTGAGCAGCCGATTTGGAGACAAAAAGAGAAACGAAAAAATACGTCACCGTATGCTTCCAGTCAGTTTGCAGTTTATATTTTCAAAGCGCAAAGCAAAACGGGAGATCGACTGTTTGCTTTTGCAGAGATGCCGCATGAATTGTAAGACGGCAGCAGCGCAAGCGGCAGATTGACTGGATTCAAAAAACAGTCAAATGATCGTTCAAAAAGCGGAGTTTGAATGCGGAAAGTTCGCATTCACGGCAGTCACATTCAACTTGCGATCCCTTTTCCCTGATCCCCTGATCCTGAGGATACTTGCAAGCATCGTAATATATGCTTTAAAAAATGGATGACTTTATCGATAGGTGGTGAATCCACCTATCGTCATCGTCAATCGTAGCAATCCTGTTGTGTATAAAGAAAGTTGCCAGCGTTTTCAGTTGTTGCGCAGCAGCAATAGCAAAAACAGACAAGCAACTACGCTGGATGTTTTGTTCGTACTGCCAGCTTCACGCTGGAACTGGAACGAAAAAGAAGGCAAGAGTGTCAAACGGAAGGCTGGTACCGGTCACCCGGTAAAGCGCAGCAGAATTTGATTAGATGAGGAAGACCGAGAGTAAGGTGGCCTCGTCGTTCCGCGTGTTGGATCGAGAGGTCGGAGCAACCGGCCAAACGATGAAGAAGTACCTTGCCAAAATTACATTTTAATGTAAAAACGTCAGTCGAGGCCGGGCGTGTCTGAGCAGCAGGCAATCGCCCAGGAGCAGCGGCTAACAAACGGGTGAAAAACATTATTCAGGCGACGATTCAGGATGACGATACCTATTTGGCGCTGGATGGGAACGACTGGCAGGGAGCCGGGTACTTCACGTCCCCCACTACGTAATATCCCGTATGAACAAAAGAATTTGCTTCACTTCTCCCATAAGATTAACACGGTAAAAGGAAAATCATACGGCCTCAAAACGTCAAATATATCTTCCACGCCAACTCCGCGAAGAAAATCCTTCTGTGGCTGACGATCATCGAGAAGGTATCTCTAAGCCAACAATTTTCAATGTGTCCCTAACACAAGCAGTTTTTCCGGAATGCTGGAAGAAATCAGTAATGTTCACGGTGCTGAAAAAGGGCGATAAATGGATATATTGCGTTACTACCGTGGAGTGACCTCTTTATGTACCGCATCTAAACGTTTTGAAATCCTCACAAACAAAGAACTTTTTAGAACTGCGAAATTTGACATTTTCCCAGAGCAGCACGGATTTTCTCCTGTCAGATCTACCGTTACCAATTCAGTTCAGTTCTCAGCACTGTGCTTCACCTCCACGGATCAAGGACTTCAAGTCGACCCGATATACACCGACCTTAAAGCAGCCTTGGATAGAGTCAATCACCATATTCTGGTTGCCAAACACGGTCGTCTGAGTGTGTCATCAAACCTTATCTGCTGGTTCGAATCGTATCTGACTAATCGCCGACTGTGCGTCAAATTGGGATGAACGGAATCCGATGAATTTCATAATCCTCAGATGCCCCACAAGGCAGCAACTTAGGACCATTGTTGTTTATCATTTATTTAATGTTGTCTGCCATGTTTTACCGAAAGGTTGCAAACTTTTAGGAGCGTTTGGTGAGGAAGAATGGTAGACTGGATGGTATTGCGAAACTTCGATGTGGGGCCAAAAATATATTGCGTAGTTCAATTACTGAGTGGGACACTAACCCACAGTCTCTCGGTTTGCGTCCAAGTCTTTTGACAAATAAACCATCAGTACACGACACTGTATATTAGATAATCTCACATCTAGTTTCGATTAGTGGTGGGCAAAACGGCTCATTAGTGTGAACGGTTCTGGACCGTTCATTTTCTGCTGCGAACCAATTCAAATCAGCGGCTCATGGTTCACGGTTCGTTGGTCCGGTTTGTTCACAGATCGGTAGACTACGATTTACGAACCAAACTTCGTGTTACCTACGAGTGCGTTCAAAGAACCGTGTTTCTTTTTCAAGAGCCTCTCGTGTTATCGCGGTGCAGCAATACGAATACTAAAAGTTTGGGGAACGACCCCGAATGTGGAAAATGCATTTTCTCCGTATGCTAACCATCCTGTCAGACTTGTCAAGAACATATTTTCGTATATTTTCTTCATACAGCGGGTCTTAACCCAACCTACGGTAACAAGGAAATTTCCCCACCTGTTATATTTCCCTAGGCGAGTTCTCCAATCGCTTTCTCCTATTCTGCCGACCGGCAAATTACACTCTGTGTGCAACTTCCTTCTTCTTCTTCAGCGGCATAGAGCCGGGGTGGCGGCTCGTACTGTTTCAAGCACTCGTCTCCATTCAACTCGGTCTTGGGCCATTCGTCGCCAATTTCCTAGTCGTCTCAGAAGTCGCAAATCGCTTTCGACCTGGTCGAGCCATCGTGCAAGTTGGACCCCCTGTTCCTGGTGCCGATAGGGTTGTTGAAGAGGACTATTACACTGTCGTCCGGCATCCTGACGACGTGTTCGGCCCACCGTAGCCTGCTAACTTTCGCTAGATGTACTCCGCCACTCACCGGTTTCAGTTTGTACTCCGCCAAATATCGTCCGCAGCACTTTCCGCTCGAACACGGCAAGGGCGCGTATGTCCTCCGTGAGCAGCGTCACGGCTTCAAGTCCATAAATAACTACCGGTTTAATATGAGTTTTGTACATTGTTAGCTTTGTGCGGCGGCGTACGCTTGGTGATCGCAGCGATTTACGACGGGCAAAGTAGGCCCGATTTCCCGCTTGGATGCGCCGCTGGATCTCCTTACTAGTGTTTTTGTCCGCGGTCACCAGCGATCCCAAATACACGAACTCCTCTACCACTTCTAGTTCGTCGCCGTCAACGGTTACCGTCCGTGGGAGGCGCGCGTTTGTTTCCTTTGAGCCTCTTCCTTTCATGTATTTGGTCTTCGACGCATTTATTTTTAGCCCAATTCTCCTAGACTCCGCTTTCAGTCTGGCGTAGATTGCCTCCGCCGTCACAACGTTCCTGGCTATGATATCGAAGTCATCTGCAAAGCCTAGAAGTTGGCTACCCTTGGTAAAAAAGAGCGATGTTGAACAGCATGCAGGATAAACCGTCACCTTGTCTCAACCCTCGTCGCGCCTCAAAGGGACTCGAGAGTGTCCCAGAGATGCGTACGAAACACATCACTCGATCCAATGTAGCTCTGATCAGTCGCATCAGTTTGTCCGGAAAACCGTGTTCGTGCATTATCTGCCATAGCTTGTCTAGATCGACTGTATCGTATGCTGCTTTGAAATCAATAAAAATGTGATGCGTGGGCGTGAAGATAGGAGTTAAAACGACTACTTGTTAACACTTGTCTTCCCCCTCCTTCATAACCGTCTCTTCATCAATTGTAGAACCATCGTCTCTAAAAAATATTAAACAAGCTGTTTAATTGAGCAGGTTTTTAAATTTATTTTCACTGCGCTCTTTTGTCAAACTGGGCCACGCAATCTTAGAAATATTTTTGTTACTTTATACCACCGTTGGCCGTTCTACTTTTTGAAGTGTGTATGGATGTATATGACGGCTGTCGCCTGTTTCTTGGAGATGGCTATTACTCTCGTTTGAAAGGCATTATTGCCTAGCAGATCACGTTTAAAAGTAATAAGTAAAAACGTGAAAACAACATGACACTGTATTCTCCGAAACCGCACAACCGATTTCAAGAATTTTAGTACTAAATGAAAAGTCCTATTATCGTCAAACTTTATGCGAAGTTTCATCAGAATGGAACAAACAGTTCAAAAGTTACGCTTAAAAATGTGTTTCGACTAGGTCTCAATTAGTCGAACGTTTCTCAGAGATGGCCAAACCGATTCATGCGCTGTTACTCTTGTTTAAAAACTACCTATTTGCGTACCTAAGATTTTTGAGGTAATTTTTTCAAACTTTTGTAGTTTGTAGCGGTGATGAAATATGAACAGTAAGCAGAAGGTGGGACATGTAGTGATAAGAAAACACAATACCTACGCATACGGACAGCATAGCGCAATCCTAGAGCATTTTTTAATGATTTATTACGCGTTGCAGACTGCTTAGATTCGATGTTTGATTATTGTGGTGTACTTTTTGATTAAAGTTTTGCTACTTTGATTATTGCTAGCGGCATTAAATAGAAACTATAAAGGAAAATTTCGATGGGGAAAACCCAAGCGCGGCAATATACAATCGGGTGTATTAAAACACATCTTCATTGCTTCAGTAAATGTTAGCGTTTGTTGTTTTTAGCTAGAATACCTACAGTGGGTGGTTACCTTTTCTTTCTTTTGATCTAACTGAAGGCCATCACACACACACAGTTTATCTGGAAGCATTCAGGGAAGACGGTGAACTACAAACTGTTGTGTTTCACTTTACAACATTTTTATTTTGTGATAACATTCATCTGTAGCTCTGTTTTGTATGAATTGTTTAGAAACCGGCAAGGAAAAGAAAAACTTCTGTACTGACGATTTGAACAGCTATCGTTATCACTTAGCCGAAGCACATGGGCACATGGCGTAAGAGTAGATACTTGAGTCTAGGAATATAATCGCTCTCGACACGAATGATGTCGTTATCGTTACTTTATCAAAGAAACACTGTACCTATCAACCTTGGATAGACCATATATTGCTTGATGATAAAACCAACAGAAAGAAACTTTTTGATAATAGCCTGCGCGTTCAATTCAGTGGAAAAAAAACAAAAGCAAGTTTTAATAGGTTCCGAATTCCGCAGTTATGCGCCTTAATTTGTACAGGGGTATGCCAATACACACAAATATTTGGCTTAAAAGTAAAAATTTAGCATTTACACAGTGTCTGCCGTTGGGATTTGTTAGGCGCCAGTCACCTTGCATATATGTACAGCTAGCATCGGTTGAATGACGTACGTATATACAGGTGGCATTGCTTATTCATGATGATATATAATTATTCATCGGCGTGCCGAATCCCTTTCCGCCTGTTAAAACACAGTAGCAGACCTTATTCCTGATCACATCACAGTAAAGCGACAAATACTTACAGGATCCATTTTTCATCAATTATTGATAGACACTATTGCTGTGTTAATCCCACATAACAACTATCCGTGTTGGATATAATTCTTATGATTATGAATCACACACTTTGAAAAAAATAAATCTAGCACATTACACGTGCAACATTGGCCTACATTAGAGGCTAAATCTACAACACAGTTGATTGTCAATGTTTAATAGCTTTCAATTGCATTTCGTTGTACCACTTACAGCACAACCTTGCTTGATGATGATTAGATCACGCGTCACGCAGGTAGAACGTACCGGTTCGGACTGGTTGAAGCGCTGCTGGTGTTTGGCTTGGGCCTCAGCACCAGCAGCAGCGGCGAAGGGTTCCCGTGGAGATTTCAACGGTTTCGAGTTCAAAGCTCTTCCCAAATATGTAGTTGATTATAGAGTGGTCATCGCTCGCTGGTTTGCTATATATGCTAGAGCTAGTAGCTAGAAGCGAAGCAGCAAAGAAAATGGCAGCAGAAGAGAAATTCTTTCCGTCTAAGCTTCGCTACCTAAACGCGGACACGTGACTTCCTCAAAACGAGAAAGACGAACCCCGCTCGCTCACAGGCGGCTAGAAAACGAAATATGCCTACCTATGGTTCTTCAGAAATTCACCAACGCAACGGATTACTTCATTGCCTTTTTCCGTTTCTTTGATACGAACATGCTAGATTCTAGCTTTACCTGCTCTTTTAGGCTGTTTGTTGCGCATCACAACCAACCGAACAGGCCAATTTTTGAGCATCATTCTATGTATTCGATCAACTTTAAAGGTGTATTTTTTATTATGAAAACCTTATGTACGAAGTGGAGGATTAACTAACACCAGCCCTATCCGGCTGGCTTGGGCCGATAGTATCAATTAAATAAGGAATAACAATTGAAACTTCCACCCTATATGAATGATTGCGTGTTGTAACTGTGAATAGTTATTTTTACTGAGGTTTCCAGTTTTCAACCCGTGGAATACGCCCTTACATAACTTCAATTTATGCTTGTTGTTGTTTTTTTTTCGGGTGCTTGAAAATCATTGAGCAGAACTGCTTGTGCCGTTTTCTCACCAACAGCGTTGCCGGACTTTGCTGAGAAAAAATCCGTAGTTTTATCACCGAAGTAAGCGTTACATTTTCGTTTCAAAATCAATTTAATTACGAAGTTTAATCAAATTTCAAATCAAATTTTAATTTAAAAAACAATTTAACTGACATTGTAGGTTTGCTAGTATTGTTGGTTCTTTTAGCTGAAAACTGTAAAATAATTTGAATATATTACTATCTGCTTTCTAATATTTTTTTTTTCATTCCACCTAAATGTGTAATCACACACATTTGTTCTTTATCACATTTGTTTTACAGGTGTTGTTTGAAGTAAACTAGTACTTTTCGAATTAAATCTTTAAATCACAGATTTGAGATTTAACTTAAACCACTTTTACCCCTCCATTCCCAAAAAAAATCCTTCTCCATTACTTTCCCTTACCGTCCCTTCATCAATTGTAGAACCATCGTTTCAAAAAATATTTCAAAAAATATTAACTTAAATTCATTAAGGACGCTTACTCTCGGCTTTTGTTATTGATGTTTCATTTTTGTCCTTCATCTTTCATTTTTCTACGTGTGGTTTTTCGATTCGATTGTGGTTCGTTGTATTTTTGTCGTCTTTCGTTTTTTGTTTACATCGGCTTTCCATCTATCTGACACTTCTTTTTCGTCATCTTTCCGTCATTTTTCTGCTGTCTCTTCGCCGCCTCTTGATCGTCTGTTTGTCGTCTATTTACTATCTTTTCATCGTTCCTAAATCGTATTTCTGAAACCTTTTTATTGTTTTTTTTTTAACGCGTTTTCACCGTCTTTTGCCATCTCTCTGTCGAGTTTTTGTCGTCTTTGGATGGTCTGCCCGCAATCTTTACATCATATTTTCGTTGTCTGTTCGTCATTTATTGACCTTTGTTTTTTCATTTTTCTTTGATTTTTTCAACATCTTTTTACCGTTTTTGTCGTCATTTTTGTTATTATTTTAGCACCTTCATTTTGGCATCGATATTTTGTCGTCTTTGACATCTGTTTTATGTGGTTAGTTAATCGTTGTTCTGTTTGTTATCAAACAGCCGCAAAAAAAGATCTTTAAAGGTCCAAACACAATGCATACGGATTTTACTACGTTGCGGCAATTTGACAGTTTTTCCATGGGTTTTCTGTCAAATATCCGCAACGTAGTAAAATCCGTATGCATTGTGTCTGGGCCTTAAGACTGTCGCAGTAGCATTTTACTCAATGTCCTCCGCGCTTAAAAATACACACAAATCTTGTTTTACGTCCACTATTGGGGGGACGTAAAAAAAAGGACGTTAATTTAAATTTTGGACGTACAACGAGAGGTCGTTAATTCAAATTTTGGACATAAAAAATGTGACGTAAAACGAAATCACGTAAAATGAATGGACGTAAAACGAGATTCTAGTGTATACAAAAATGTCGTTTTTTACTGTCGTTTCATCGTATATCGTTGGTTTTTGCATATTTTGTCGCCGTTTTTAAATGATTTTTGGCGTGTTTTTGATGTTTTTTGCTTTTATTGTTACTGTTTTGGCGTCTTTTCGTTGTATTATTCGTATTTTCATATTATTTCCTTCGTCTGTTTGTTGGTTTTGACACTTTTGAATGTCTTTTCGTCATGACCGGGATACCGGGATGCGCCGATTTTAGCATTGTGGGAACTCCTGACCCCCCACCCCCCCGCCGTAGTCGCGCCATTCTTGCCTGCGTTCAACAGTCATCTTGGTCCTACGTGCGGTTGCAGGGAACGGAGTTTCCAACATTGCATTCATGGCAAGTACGAACTTTCAAGCCCGCATCGCACCACTGATCCGCTCTGCGCTTCTAGGCCACTAAACCCCAACGCTCCTGCCTTCCATGGACGACGCAGAACTGGTACCTCAACATTAGAGTCGAACAATGCAGCCGTTGCATCTAGCGATGTGGACGATAACCGTCCCATGCGGTGTTGCTATCAGAACGTGCGAGGATTACGGACAAAGGTAGACCCGTTCTTTTTGGCTGCTAGCGAGTGCGACTACGATGTTATTGTGTTGATCGAGACATGGCTGGACGAATGTTTGTACAGTGCGCAACTGTTCAGCAATGGCTTTGCTGTCCATCGCACCGATCGTAACCCCTTGAACAGTAGAAAAACCCGTGGCGGGGGTGTTCTGATTGCTGTTTCAACTCGATGGAACAGTTATATCGATCCAACGCCTGTGCCCAATGCTATAGAGCAGCTATGGGTCAGAATCGCTACGCCTCGTCGAGTTGTGAGTATGGGTGTCATCTATTTGCCCCCGGATCGACGTAACGATATTAACAGCATTCATGAACACGTGGACTCTATCGGTGCTGTTTTCTCCAACTTGGACCTCAGTGACTATGCTCTGCAGTTTGGCGACTCTAATCAACCTCAGCTCCGGTGGTGCAAGTCGAGCGACGCGTCTTTCCAGGTCGACTCCCTGATGGCTTTATCTGCTGCCAGCTCTACACTTATCGACGGTTTTGCCCTACATGGGTTGATGCAAGTCAATGGTATTGCCAACAAAAACGCCAGATTTCTTGATTTAGTCTTGAGTAACGAGGCCGCAACGCCAGTCTGCACCGTTTCGGAAGCAATTGAGCCTTTGATCACTCTCGACGCAGACCATCCTGCTTTGGATGTCCTGTTGAATCTCGCAACGCCGATCATTTTTGAGGCTGCCTTCGGGAATGATGGTACACCGGACTTTCGCCGAGCTGATCATGATGGAATCAGATCCGCTATCTCTCGCGTTGACTGGCAGACAATAAACTCTGCTACATGTATTGACGACGCCGTCGATTATTTCCAGTGAACACTCGTAAACCTAATTAGTGAATCTGTACTCGACGCCCACCCGCCTTTAAAACCTCCTTGGTCGAACAATCGCCTACGCAGACTAAAACGGCTGAGGGCTAGAGCTCTACGAAGATACTGCCGGAATCGTTCTCACCTTACAAAACAGGAATTCAACCGTGCGAGTAACGACTACAAGAAACTGAATAGATTTCTGTACCAACGATATGTTCTCCGCACACAGGCATCTCTGTGCAGGAATCCAAAGCGATTTTGGCATTTCGTAAATTCCAAGAAGAAAGAGGCTGGTCTGCCAATGTCAGTTCATTTTGGGGAACAAGTTGCTAACTCTGAACTTGAGAAGTGCGATCTTTTCGTCTAACATTTTAGCAATTCGTTCAACGAACGTTCTGCCTCACCTGCACAAGTCGCCATTGCCATCAACGACTGTCCTATTGATACTTTTGAGTTCCGTCCATTTCACATTAGTGAACAAATCGTAATGTTTGCACTCCAAAAGTTAAAGCTTTCTTATGCTGCTGGTCCCGATGGCATTCCAGCGTCCATTCTAAAGTTGTGCTCGGAGGTGTTAATTACTCCACTTACAAAACTGTTTAACAGGTCACTGCAAGAGAACAAATTTCCTGAACTATGGAAATCCTCATTTATGTTCCCTGTTCACAAGAAAGGTGATAAGAGAGACGTTCGGAATTACAGAGGCATCACCTCCTTATGCTGCTGTTCTAAAGTTTTTGAGATTATTATCAATGAGGCGCTTTTCTGCTCATGTAAGAATTACATTTCAACTGCTCAGCATGGATTCTATCCCAAGCGGTCTGTTGCGACAAATTTGACCGAATTTGCATCACTATGCGTTCACACAATGGACAACGGTGGACACGTTGATGCTGTCTACACTGATCTCAAGGCAGCATTTGATCGAGTGGATCACGAAATACTGTTAAGAAAACTAGAAAAACTTGAAGTCAACAGATCCTTAGTCGCCTGGTTCAGATCCTATCCGATAAACCGATCGCTTCGCGTTAAGATCGGAGCTTCTAGTTCCGAAGTGTTTACGAATGTTTCGGGTGTCCCCCAGGGTAGTAACCTTGGGCCACTTTTGTTCTCGTTATTTATCAATGAACTTTCTGTCATACTGTCATCTGGATGCCGCCTGTTTTACGCCGACGACGTCAAAATATATAACATCATCAACAGTACTAATGATTGCGGCTACTTGCAACTAAATGTAGATCGTATGCAGAGTTGGTGCTCCCGGAATTTTTTGACACTTGGTATCAACAAATGCAATGTGATAACCTTTTACCGTAGACAGAAACCGATCATGTTTACTTATTCAATTGCTGGACACAGACTTCAACGGGACACAGACTACCAAATTAGAGACTTGGGAGTTACTATTGACTGTGAGTTGACCTTCAAACCTCACTACAACGACATTCTGACGAAAGCCAACAGACAACTTGGCTTTATATTCAAAATCTCCGAAGACTTTCGCGACCCGCTGTGCCTACGGGCGTTGTATTGCGCACTAATCCGCTCAGTTCTTGAGTTTAGTAGTGTGGTATGGTGTCCATACCAAGCGTGTTGGATTGCTAGATTCGAGCGAGTACAAAAAAAGTTTGTTCGCTACGCACTTCGTTGGCTACCATGGCGTGATGTTACGAACCTGCCTTGCTACACTCATCGCTGTCGGCTACTTGGAATTGATACCCTAGAATGGAGAAGATTCATCGCACAAGCTCTCTTTGCTGCTAAGATCATCACTTCGGAAGTCGATTCGCCTGAACTACTCCGGCAGTTTTACTTCTATGCTCCAGAGAGAGTTAAACGTCAACGCAACTTTTTACACCTCGCAGCTCGTAGTCGACAATAAGGACAAAATGAGCCAATGCGTGTCATTGCCAGTGCATTCAATCTCGCTTACAGCATTTTTGACTTTAACGTTCCATTGCATGTTTTTATGAGAAGACTATCATGATCCTGTGTTCGTTTTATTTTTCATTAAGACAATATTTTGTCAGATGAATTTTATTCAATAAATAATAATAATAATAAATAATGACTTTTATTTGTTTTGTCGTTTCATGTAGCTGTTTTGGCTTCTTTTCGTCATTTTATTGCAATCTTTTCGATGCCTTTTCGGCGTATGTTCGTCAACTTTTTGTTGCTTTTTCTTCGTATTCGTCGTCTGTCTGTCGTATTTGTTATTTTTGTCCTGTTTTTTGTTCTTTTTTGTTGTTTAAGCGTTTTTTACCGTTTTTACATCGTTTCTTTGTTCAGCGATTTGTTATCATATTTTATGGCGTTTTTGGTTGATCGTTTTTTGGCGTTTTTTCATCGTATTTTTGTCTTCTTGTCTTTTTTCGATGGACTCTATCTACTATCATTACCTTTTCGTCATTTTTCCATCGTCTTTTTGCTGTTCTTTCGTCGTCTCTTTGACTGCTATTTACTGTGTTTTGTCGTTCTTTTATCGGCTTTTTAGCATCTCTTTATTGTCTTTTCTTCGTATTCATCGTCTTATTGTTTTTGCCGGTTTTGTCGTCTTTTTTGTTGTTGTTTTGGCGTATTTTCTTTGTTTTTTTGCCATGTCTTTATTGTCTTTTGTCGTTGTTATGTTATTTCTTTTGTTTTTTGGCCACTTTTTGCCCATTTTTTGGTTATTCTATTTGTTGGCAATATAACGAAAAATGTTGTCTTTTCACTGCCTTTTCATCGTCTTGCTGTAGTGTATTCGTCATTTTTTCGTCGCCTTTTTGGCACTTTTAAAATATCTTTTTGTTGTGTTTCTCGTAGCTGTTTAAGCACCCTTTCGTTGCCTTTTCATTGTGTTTTCATGTTAATTCCGGCGAATTATCATCGTCTTTCACTGTGGTTTCGTCAACTTTTCTTCGTATTTCCATCGCACTTTCATTGTCTTACACCGGCTCTTCGTTGTTTTTTCTTCGTATTGTAGTGGTGATTTCATCACCTATTTGCTGTGATTTCTGATGGCCTATATATTCAACAGCTTTTAATTATCGCTTACAAGAAGGCAAAGCTAATTAATGCAAATAGCTTGCTCTTTTTTATTTTAAGAGATTTTAAATTCACGCATCTCCCACAACTTAACAATAGTGAAGTTCTATCGCACTACAGAAATCTGATTAGAAACGGGTGAAATGTGCGAAGAAATAAAAACGAAAATATTTCACTTTCTTCCCGTACTTCAACCAGAGTGTTACTGACCAGACCAGAGTATTACTGACATTAATATATGTATATCATTACATCAGCGCATACAGTAACGAAGAGAATATTCCCTTTTTCATTCTAGTTTCTTTTAAAAATGTCGAAACTATTTGATGTTTGTATTAAGACTGTCGCAGTGGCCTTTTAACCCAATGCCCTTCTGGCATACAAAAAAAAAAAAAATTTGATGTTTGAGGTCGACATTCGACATCTAACATAGGCAAGACATTACCTAACATAGGCAAGCCCAACCATATTGTGGTAGATTGACAACTACCTAAAACTACGTGCATGGCATGGCAGGCCTTTAAATTCGAGCCGCCGTAAAGAGCTTTCATCAGTTCAGTTCAGTTGCAATGTGAATCGGTTATCTTTCAAATCAGAATGCAGTCAACATTATGGAGCGAGCAGTTCGGCGACTTACCGTCGCACATCTACGAAAGTATTTTTCAACATCTGACCGTTTCGGATCGACTGAAAGCTTCGTTGGTGAGCAAAAATTGGCATACGGCCGTATGCCATTCGAGGATACTTCTTAGGGATATAGCCGTCAAAGTGGGCTTTTTCGAAATACGACGGCAACGACTACGCTATACCCAACGATGCCATATTATGGACGAAGAAATCATCAAGAACCTTCAGCGGCCATATCAATGCGTAATTTTTCCTCAAGGAACCAGCAAGCTGGGTTCAGGGATATTATCTCCCATAGTGAAACAATTAGATGCGAAATTTCGCTTTCAGTCGGCAAAGATAGAGCGGTTCGGCATACATAGCTTCTGGGTCGGTGAGTATTTGGCTCACGTACAAAGTTTGGAAATAACCATCGACTTAACCGCAACTGAGGTCTCTGGTCTGGACCTCTGGTCGGATGCGTTCAAAGCTTTCCAAAATCTTAAAAATCTTACTATGCATCACGGCCACGACAGGGTCCTCCAGTCGGCGCAGAAGTACTGCCGTAAGCTGTCCAGCTTACATTTGAGAATGCACGCAATATCGGCCCGTTTGCAGTCCAGTCTAGTCTTCCCGGAACTAGAAGAGCTAATAGTAGAGATAATATTAGTTCGTTGCGCGATACAATTCGTTGCAGATGGTCCACATACGGTCACATTGCCAAAATTAAAACATTTAACAATCCACTGGAAATACGAGATGATGTCGCAGGTGCAGTGTGGATTCTGTATGAATTTAGTTTTGAAAACTCCCCAGCTAGAAACATTAAAAACTTCGCATCTCAACTCGCGGACAGTACCTATTATCAAGTCAAAACCAATCACATCGCTCTGGTTAATTCTTTGGATGTACGGATATTCACTCTGGACCAAGAGTTGAGCTAATAAAATAAAAGTTTAACCCAATGAGTATAGATTACTTTTGCCTTTCTGTTTAGAAACTCTTCTCTCACAAAGGGTTTGGCTATAGGTCTCCGCTTTCATTCCTGGCACTGATTTAGCTGAAACTCGTGTCGGTTCAATATTCGTTATGTTAGTAAAACTGAAAATAAAGCTCTATGTCGGGCCCTTTTGTGTTGTCATCATCAGAGTTTCAGGGGGACCCGCGCGTGCTCCACGAACTGACTCTGAGGTCACGCTGCCAAAGGCCGGCATATTTTGAATATGATGATGATAGGAGGAAAAATGATAGATGGATCGAATATGCGAATATGCTTTGCTCTGGCCGTCTGTAGTATACTGAAGTAGGGTATCTACTCAGTTTCTAAAAAAGGGTTCCTTTAGTTTTCCAGATTTTTGCAGGATTTGAGGAAAAAATCCAGGTTACTCCAGGTTATGTTATTCAAGAAATATTTGCGGCAAATAATATAAAGATATTTTAATAAAAAGTTAAACATATTATAATTTCTGGTTATCATAAACTTCAGTTTCTACTAACTACCATCAAATAAATATTGTCGAACCATATGGTAATCGACGAAACAGATACCATTCACGCTCTTTGATTTTCTGCTGATTAACAGAACCATACTTCTTACCGTCAATACTCCAATTCCTCCAAATCCATTCCAAGTATATTGGAGATCATTGATATTTTGATCCTCTTTCATATTTTTTTCAAGTAGATAAAGTTAACGAACCTTTCTTTAAAATTTGTGACGAACAACTAGCTATCAATCAATTCTAAAGCTAGACATATACATAAGCTGGAAAACTACAATTCTATGAACTTGTAATTCTACCTTTTATATTTGTTGTCCTGTATCGTAATTAAACAACGATTAACTATTAATTTGAATTTAATTCTTGATTCTTGGGTTATATCAAAGATGTATTTTTGAGACTATACTTCAGAGGATTTTCTTGAGCTCCAACTTAACAAGAAATAGTTAGTTTGGTTTGGTTTAGAGCCTTTAACTTGAAGGGTCATTCAACTCTTTCAAATTAAAGAGAAATAATTAAGACTACAGTTAAACGTAGACAAAAATGTGTGCGTAAAATTAGTATAACCGCTTGAAAACGTTTTTGAGAAAACTTCGTAAAACTTCGGCGTGCCAGGGGTCGTCAATTTAACGCATGCAAAATTACACAAATTCACTTATTCTACTGATGCGCATCTCAAACAGATTTTAGATTGCAGGGAAACTGTTGAAACAGACTATATTCATATTTTATATTCATAAATGTAGCTTCTTTGCTATTGAAGGGTAGCCTGGTGCTACCCTACGAGTTTGGGGAACGGCCGCGAATAAGAAAAACGCGATTTTTCCGTGTGCTAATCATCCGACTGGACTTGACAACTCTCGTATATTTTCTGTATGCAGCAGGTTTTACCGTAAGCTACCGAAACGTTGATATTTCCCCACCTACTCTATTTCCCTAGGCGAGTTCTCCATGCGAGAACCGCTTTCTTCTATAATATCGACCGGCAAATTACACTCCACGCGTGAGTTTCTTATCTGTTACTTTTCTCGCGCAGGTTTATTCGTAAGCTCGAGTGCAAGCGGGGGACAAAAAATTGATAAACAAAGTTGCTTAAGCGGAGAGCATCACTCGCACTTTTATCGCTTAAGCATGTTCTCGCAGCACCGAATTCTTTAGCGCCCATTGCGGCTAACTATTGAATCTCCACTGTGGAGTTTTTCTGCAAACCACGCGGAAATGTTTATATGTTTAATTTTCGTTCTCCGAGCCACAAGGCATGCGAACTAGTTTAAGCTTTCTGACCAACGCGGCTGGTTTTACTTTACATGGATTGACCGGGATTTAATCCTCTGGGTTCAGACTAGATTTCTGAATTGGATTAGATGGAGGGTAGGGTCGTTACTCGTTATCCAAGTCTGGATACAGTGCAGTGAGGAAAACATTGCGATAGATTTTAGAGATTCCCTGAGGTTGGGTAAAATTATTCTCTGGGATTTCCAGGTTGTACCAGAGTAAATAAAAATCCCTGAGGATTCCCGGTTTTCAGATAGTAGACACTTTTCTGTGAGGAAGTAGAGATGTCCTCAGCCCCGTCTAACATTGCCTACCAGGGGGGATTTATTCGAAAAGACGTTTTTTTTTTGTTTATAGGAGACTAGACCACTGCGCCCAGCATTTAGATTTATTGTGGTATGCTCCATCCTTAATCTATGTGCACTGTCTGACATACCACCAGTAATCCGAGCAGTTGTCAGTACTCAGTATACACAGTTGTCCAGGCTTTTCTTACCACTAGATATAATAAGCATCGTCGACTGCCGCAGTTCAGTTGCGGCAAGCCAGTTTTCTTTTATAGTAATGTTTTCCCACTCTTTGAATTCCACTTTCAGGGCACTTGGTGAGACCCCGCAAAATGGATCTGGACCAATAAAGTTAGTGGATGAACCTTGTCTTGCTAATGTATCAGCTTTCTCGTTTCGTTTTACCCCGCAGTGTCCTGGAACCCAGTACAAATTTATTTGGTTCATTTCAGCCAGCTGTCGGAGAGAACGGGCACATTCCCATACTAATTTGGAACTATCTCAGAATTTGGAACTATCTCAGAAAATGCAGATATTTGCATTACCTATATTGCCTACGTAGACAGATGTATGAGCACTCTAAAATCGCATATATTTCCGCTTGGTACGCTGTCGGCCAGTGACCCATAGCTATTGATCTGTTTATTCCTGGTCCAGTAATACCGGCTCCAGTACACCGGTCCATTTTTGAGCCATCGGTATAGAAAATTACTGAGCCTGGACGCACAGGAGGGCTACCGTGTTCCCAGGTTAAGCGTTCGGGCAAGATGATTTTACAAGGAATTTCGAAGTTTGGCGTCGTGCTCATCCAGTCTTCTATTCCGGTAGTTATTTCATTTATACGGACTTCCTTCAAGATCGAAAGATGTCCTGTTAAGTTTCCCTCCAGCAAGGATTTGTTGCGGTTTAATCGCAATGCTGTTTTCTTTGCTTCCAACTGTATCACTTGATCGAGAGGGAGGAGTTGTAACATTGCCTCCAAAGCTTTTAATGGGATGCTTCGCATGGCTCCTATCTTTGATCCACACGCAAGTCTTTGCAATTTGTTTAGCTTTTTTTGGGTTGATGTATCTCTCGTTTTAGGCCACCAAATAAGCGAGGCATAAGTTATCCTCGGCTTCACTATTGTTAAGTATACCCAGTGGACCATACTAGGTCTAGGCCCCCAAGTTTTGCCGATTGCTTTATTGCACAACCAAATAGCACATGTTGCTTTATTTATAACTTGTTCTACGTGGGCGTTCCAGCTTAGCTTTTTATCTAGTATGATAGCATTACCTTTATCCATTTTGTTGTGTAGACGTCAATCCTACGTTTCCTCATAGCTTCTTGCATTGATCTATGAGAAGTGTTGTCAAAAGCTCCCACTATATCAAGGAAGACTACCAGTGAGATTTCTTTTGTATCTATAGAATTCTCAAGCTTGCCAACTAACATGTTTAATGCATCTACTGTAGATTTATTGCTTTGAAATGCGAATTGAAATTTACTCAATGGAGCTTTCTCTAAATATATTGCTTTAATGTAATAGTCGACAATTTTCTCCATAGTTTTTAAGAATATGGAAGTCAGACTGATTGGCCTAAACGCTTTTGGGAGTGTTTTATCACGCTTTCCAGCTTTCGGTATGAATATTACCCTTGTTTGTCTCCAAGCGGTTGGTACATGATTTAATATATAACTGGCCCTACAAATTTCTTTCAATAATGGGATAGTTAACTGCTTGCTCTTCTGCACCATTACTGGCAATATCCCATCAGTACCAGGTGCTTTGAACGGTTCGAAGGAGTCGATTTCCCATTCTATTTTGGACTCAGTAAAAATGGCCTTGGCTATTTCATGAGCTTCTAATTCAGCTTCATTCGTTCCTGGCCCTGACTCGTTTAGATTTAGCATCTGATTGTTGTTGATGGGAAAAGATCCTGGGAAGGGTTTTTCCATCATCAGGCTCAATGTTTCCTTGGAATCACTAGTAAAGGTACCGTCTTCTATTTTAAACCCACCCAGTCCATTATTATGGTCTTTCGAAAGCGCTTTTTGTAGTCTAGCAACTGCAGGAGTGCTTTCAACCTGTTCACACATCATCCTCCAGTTCTTCCTACGTGATTTCCTAAGTTCTATGTTGAAAAAGACCTTTTTCTCTATATCTCCAAATACCGCTGAGCTAGGATCAATCTTTTGACGTCAAAAGAAAGATATTTTGATAAGGATTCCAATGGTGTGATGCGGCAAGCATTTGTTTCCAACAGTTTTTGCCAAAAGAAGGGCCCTACTTTTCTCGACATGAAGAGATGTAAAAGTCCATATCTCCGGATTCCGCTGGGATAAAATTGATCAATACATTTCTGTATTGTTAGAAAAGCGGGGTAAAATCCCGTTCATTTGGCCAAAACTGCTCGGAAGAGACGCGTGCCGTAAACACGGACTACACTATTGGAATCCCCACAAAAATACCTTCTCCTCAGCCGCGCACCCGTCATCAATTTTCTAATGCGAACAACCACAAAGTAAGACAAATTTCGGACCATCAGTGGTTATCAACTTATCAGGGCTCGACCCATGTAACAAATTTCATAATCCATCCTCCTGGAATTTATGCACTGTCCTACAAAAAAATTGAGCGCAGCATGACGTGGGCGTTCGCGGTAGTCGACAGTAGCTTTAAACCATAGAGTCGCACTTGCCTCTCAACCCCCGAGACCAAAGGGCTAGTGCGCAGTATTAACAACGGGAATCCGTCACCAAATCCCAAAAACCAACCACTAGAAATATTATTTATGTGAATTAAGCCCCCAACCGATCCAATCAATACGACATTTTTCGGAGATATTTGTGATAGCTGCGAAAAACAGGAACGAGCCGGAGAAACATTCATCTATTTATTATCAGAGATCTCTGTACTGGCCATATTTCTTAAATGGGCTAAAAGAACTCTCTGAACAACACAGCAATCACAATTGGTAAATTTTTACCTCCAATCCCACTTGAAATCACAAAAGTATTTTGTAAAAGTAAACGTGCCCGCAGTTCACTTACCGATTAAAAAGCCCTACACCACGCCAAAATTCAGTTTTATCGTAAGACAGAATTACCTATCTTTAAGGATTTTTCTTTATTTTTGTCTTTGATATAACGTTTTGTCGTTTTGTTTTAATTTGTCCCAGTAAACGTTCGCGTCAAATTTAAAACAATCCGGTTGTCATGGTGTTGCTCAAACTTGTTTCTACCCCGATCCTATCTGCGAGGGAATCATTACCGGCTGAGTCAACCAACTCATTATCACCAAAAAAATTCAACTGATAACAAACCTACTGGCACGTACCGGTCATCCTCCGGTGTTTTACCAAACAACCAAGCACAAGCACTGCACCAAGCTAACGAGGAGTGAGGTAAAACGTTTATTACATACCCCATTTTCCTCTACGAGGAAGAGGTTATCATCATAGTTTAGACCGAGGACTGTCCGCTATTGACGCGGATTTGCCCCAACAGTTGCAAATGTAAATACACGGTGCGATTA
Organism: Sabethes cyaneus; assembly: GCF_943734655.1. Taxonomy (NCBI): domain Eukaryota; kingdom Metazoa; phylum Arthropoda; class Insecta; order Diptera; family Culicidae; genus Sabethes; species Sabethes cyaneus. The sequence goes on from NC_071355.1 coordinate 22,593,062, forward strand.
GAACTGCAGCAAACTTTCTGTTGCTGCATGCTTGCAATTGTCCTTGAACCTGAATCAATCAATATACACGTTTAGAAAAGCTGTGCTTGTGCCATTGAACCGCACACACGCTTTCAAACCTGAAGCCGTTTTATGATTGTGGCGCGTTTTATTTGAAGTAGGACAGTCCTCAGGGAATTAAACTGAAAGATAACTGTACCCTATGATAGGTACGAACTGCGCAAAAGATCCATATAGCCTAAATGTGCCGCGCGAAAAAGTCCAGCAAACAACAACAAGCTTCGGAATGTTTGCTTATTTCTGTCACCCGTGCCCGTGTGTGTTCTGTGGTGGGCAGCTCGACTTTGTCAGCCATCAGCATAATGCGATGTGTGAATGAACGTTTCACGACAAATTTGCCTGCCTGTGGATGGATGATGCCAGTCACCTGTGTCGCCCGGAAGGAGGGAACCTGAGGTAGTGGTTAGTGCAGGCAGAAAGCAAGCCGACCAGAAATCGGTGAATGAGTCAAGGATATTTTTAGTGGAATTTTGTGCCACGAGTCCAGGACAAGCCAATAAAGGATAGGTAGACGGGGAATGTTTTCCGGGGTTGTCTAGTCAGATTTATAAGCCTATCAATTTGTTTGTCTGCCTTAATCCTGTTTGGCAGTGTTCAATAATGTAAAGGGTAGACAAATGATTTCGAGTCACAATGCGTAATGCAGGAAACAATTAAGGTGTAAGGTAATGGTACAAAACTATGAGATTTCATAATCAGTTGATTGGATTATATTTTTTGTTGGTAAAGGCATTAAACTGGAATGCATTTTATAATCTAACGATTAAGTTTCCCAAGTTGAAGACTGTTTCGACATTAAACCAGATTCAATCACAAAGGTGATTTACCGCAAGCTCTCCATGAGTCATTCTTGTTGTCATTCAACGAATAAAGCGAAAAAAATCCACGAACCGACTGTGAAATTTTAAATACCTAACAAGTGCTCTTGATTTATTGTATTTCTATCAATCATCAAGCAATTTCTTTGAGGTTCAATCATGGACCTTCTTTTTTTGCTATCGAAAACTTCAAAACAAGACACCCTGTGGCATCAAAAGTAGCTTGAGCATGATGCAATGTTATCAAAATAAAGTTCGGCCACGTCATTGTATTGATGGAAAACAATTTATAAGGTACGTATATTGCACCTATACAGGATGTATACAATGACTGTTGTAATTACAATTCGTAATATTCAATTTAGAGAATAAATTTCATAAAAATATATCGAAATGTTTTAGCTAACTTACCAAATAATTATTTATATCTTCCATGTCCATACTCGACGTTCAACATTCGTTTCAATATGCACCACGAACTTAAGATATCGATGTTTTTGATAAATTCACAATCAAAATTTTTTCACCTTTATAATTTCACCAGTAATGATTTAAAACAAATCGGAACAGAATGAGCTTCAGCAATCTTCAGAGCAGATAAACAAAATCTGTGTACACAGCGATGTGTAAACACTCACATACACACGCACACACCTTCGGCTTTGTTGATGCGCTTTCCCGCAGCAGTTTTATGAATGATGCAATCTGCCGATGTAGTAGTGAAATATGCGTCACTTTTCCTCCACAAAAGGCGTAGCTCACCACTTCAATGAAGTAGAAATCGAAATCGCGAAACCACCTTATTTTGAGCGGATTTTAGTACGCACCGAGCCGTTATTCGACGGTGACAACTACCGGAAGCTATTCACTAGCACTCGCCGAGCAAAACTTGAACGGTACCGTTTGTTTTCACTGCCAAATCAAGCGTATAAAACCGGACGAATAACGACGAGCAATAGTTCGGGACCAATTTCGATTCGTTGACAGATGACGGGCTGAAGGATTTTCCACTTCCAACGTGTAGCTTTTGCAGGGTTGTAACGCACCCTCTGTTCGCAGCGTTACGCTTTTTCATTCGATAGAAGGTCGAAGCGTTACGTTTTTTAAAATGCCCGTGGCACGTGATGAATGTTTTAAAAAGGTGTTTCTCTCAATATGAATAAATGAAATAAATAGATATTAAACTACAACTAATTGTTGGTTTCTCTTCAAAGGACCGGTTTTACAGCTTTATTGATTATTTAACAATTATAACAATTCATTTATAAATTGCACAACTAACGATTAATTGATTCCTAAATATTACTTCACTGCAGGTATTTTAGTTTAATTCTATTCAGGTGATATTTTGTGTAATATATTAAGCAATCCTGTAAGACACACTTCGAATAAAGAATAACCAATCCTACGTTATTGTTTTCTAAGTTCAATAAATGCAACAAGTCAATTAGATTAAAAAGAAGCGCATTATTTTGTAACAGCTAGGTATTTAATATAAACTTTGTTTTAAGGATGAATACATCCAATTAAAAGGAACAGAGTGCTTGTAAATCAACGGTCTGATATGCGTAGCATCATTAAAATTAAAAACTAGCATTTAATCGAGTTCAACAATTCATTTTTCAGTAAAATATTCTCAAAATACTTGTCATAAACAGTGTGCACATACAAAAACTCGACAAAACCAGAAGAGAAACAAATCAAAATTGTGAAAACTAGCGTGCTTTTTATGATTATAACTAGTATTTATATAAAAAATCCAATTTCAGTTATGTATGTAACCAATTAAGAACAAAATCTAGAAAAAAACGACACCCCATTGCCAGGGACTGAATCGACCTATTTTTTCTTCTTACTTCCTTCTAATAATCATCGTCCTGATAGATTTGCGTAAGCTTCTCATGGCTATCCGGCTCGCAGATCCTGCCGACGATAAGACTTTGCACCACCCAGACGGTGGACACGATCAGCAGCCCGTAGCGGGTCGCCCGCAGTTTGATATCCTCCGGAAAGGCCTGATCCGTCAGCATGAATCCGGACAGGTTCTCCGTCAGATCGGTTTCGCCCTTGATCAGACGGACCGTGGCGCCGGCAAGCTTACACACTCGACTCCAAAATTCGGTAAAGTCTTTGTTAAGGCTAGCAATCTGAATGCACTCCCTGGCGAATGGAATTGCAGCGGTTCGCTGGTCTTCGGCTCGGCCGCAACTCCAGCGCATGTAGCGCTCATCGACAAGCGACCAGCCGGAGGGTAGCGCGTACGTTTTGAAGTCCAGCAGGGTAAGCTTTAGGCAGCAATCGATTATCCATTCGTGCGATACGGCCTGTAGGAGAGTGCACCCAACATTAATAGTTCGACAAAAATGGTCCTTTAAAATAACTTACTGGAATGTCAACTGCCAGACACTGCACATATTTGGCTGTTGCTGAAGGGTGAGGGGCAATCAGTCTACATTGTTTATATTTAGTTTTTGGAATGTCCTCAAAATGCTGATAAACTTTGCCGCCTCCGGCTTCTATCTGCTGTTGTAGATGCACTTTTACAAAGGGCGCCACACTGAAGCGGTGATATTTGTTTCTCATTGGATCATCATCCTGCAAAATTTACTATTTATAAATGTTTCAAAACGCATTTCCTATTCACATTACCAGTCTGTTACTCACGCCCTTAGGGGGAATTGTACAAGTTAGAAGGAAATGCTTGTTTCTGAACAATGCCTTACTTTCCGGTATGGGTCCCAGTAGCTCCTCCAATGCTTGACCGGTACCGTTACCCAAATATTCTGCGACCAAGTGCATCCCTTGAAGGAAAAAAAAACAAGATTTACGTCCAACTGTAATTTGTTTCAAATATGGGTTTCATGTTTTACATACGTTTAATTTCCGATTCTTTCTCCGTTCGCTGGAGTTCCGGTTGAACACCGTCAACCAGTTCCAGCCCGGATTCCGGACTCGGTGGAGCTGGAATTTGTACCTCCTCTAGAGTGTCGGAAATATCGCTGCTTTCGGAGATGGCGCTCGTATTCGTGGCTGGCAGAGTCTGAGTGTTGCTGAAACAAAAAATCTAAACCTATATCTTTGCAAAATGGTTAAGCTTTCGCGCATTGCTGACTCAATTGACCGCAGTCACACTTGATCGACAGGATCTAAACAGGATACAACTGATTTTAGATTTAAGATTTCTAGAGGTTTTTAGATTAAAAAGATTGTGAACATATTTCAGAATTGTATAAAATGCTCCGAAGGGTCCCATTATTCTATGAAATTTTCTACTCGGGTATAGTTAGTTACTTTACTTTTTCGGCGACAAGCCGCTTATCGAATACCTGCCGAATTCAGGAGCCGTCTCCATGTTTTTCGGTCGGCTACTGGGTCTGTCTCGAAGTCGTCGGCCTCTGTCGGATTTTCTGCTAAATGTTATTTTCAGTGCTCTCATATCCGGCATCCTTGCTACGCGGCCAGCCCATTTTAGCCGTGCCGTGTAGTCTACCTCGTTTCACAATATCCGCTTCTTTGTGTATTGGGAAATGTACCCAACAAGGAAAAAATACTTGGTAATTTTAATGATTCATGCGCCCGCGTCTAATATGTCGCCAAGAATTGATCGCAGCATCTTACGCTAAAAAATGCCAAGAGCTCGTCGGTCGCTCTCTTTCAGCGTCCACGCTTCGTAGCCGTAGAATACCACCAGGAGAATTAGCGTCTAGAGGGCGAGTTTTGTGCGGAGTTGTAGGCTACGGGACCTCAGCTGGTTACTTAATTTGTAGAAAGCTCTGTTGGCAGCCGCTATCCGCCTCTTTACATCACATATTACTAACTATTCTGTACCAACTACCATATGCTTTGTTTTGGTAGAATTTATGATAATCCATATCCTCGCAGCTTCCTCTTTAAGATGCGTATATGCTTCTTCCACAGCTCTACGGTTAACCAGGGGGGTGAAATCAAGTTGTGAAAATTTTACGGACTAAACATCGAAAATAACAGCTAATAATAGTTTAATTATAGCTTAAAGGCTGTGTTTAACTGCTTTCTGCTTAGTTTCATTTGTTTTAAAACGAATCAACCAGTAAGTAACTAACGGAACCAAAGGTAACAAACAGGTACCCCCACCAATGAGTGGGACATGGGCAATGTATGTAGTTTGACAGCCACACCACCCCTCTGTGGCTAACTCCGAGGATTTCGATGTCAAATGTCATCCGTAAGCCCTAGGAGCATATGAGATTTCAAGATGATGGTACCGCTTCTCTGCACGCCTGCCCTTCGAATAGCACCTTCCAGTGCAATGTTGAACAGCAAATTCGATAGTCCGTCACATTGCTTTTAAAACATCTAACATCACAAACCAGTCCGATGTCTCACCCGCTATCTTGACGCGCGATTTTGAACCACCCAGGGTAGCACGTATCAGCCTAATCAGTTTTGTTGGAAAACCATGTTCAAGCATAATCTGCCACAGCTCATTTAGGTTAACTGAATCGTACGCCGCCTTAAAGTCTATAAACAAACGGTGAGTTTGCAAGTAGAATTTCCGAAGTTTATCGAGGATTTTTCGCAAGGTGAACATCTAAATCCGATACTGCGGTAGTCTGTAGACTTAAGCTTGTATACAGGTCACTCGGTCCTTCTACTGCTACCTCAGGCTGTTGTTTGATATTCGGAAGTTGAAACTTCCGGGGATGGGAACTATTTCCTCTTCGATCTGGAGTGAACATCGCGTGGAATGCGGTAAGCTACCGTTGGTTGAATTGTTTAGGTCCAATATGTCCAGAATACCTAGGGATATCGAACTTTCAGCGTCAACCGTTGTCTCATTACAACGAAGCTTAACATATTCGTCGAACAGCACAGTGTGGTCTACACGACCTTCTCTCCACATTTGAGGTGGGATTGCGCCGTGCTTCAGATTGAACTGCTCGTTCTGACTGTAGTTGAAAACTACCGGTTTCGGTTGATTGTAATTAAGATCAAGGATTATCCTCATGTTGCGACCAAGCATCTGCTGTGATGCTGTCTTGCCATTGGGAACACGACTAGATGTAATTCTATATACTTGGAGGAATGTCTGGAGCGTTTCAGAGATAGCTTCCTCTTCGTTGATTTTACGTAATGAAGTAATTATTATCTATTCCTGGCCAGTACACATGGCTACGTGCAACAGCTTTCATCCTCTCCAAATGCATCTCGATGAACGAAAAACGGCCGTTCGACAGTGTTGACAATATTGTCAAGTTTAGAAGGCCATCCACGTTGGATACTGGAGAGTAGCACTACGCACAGACTTGAATGTTATCGGTAGTGTGCTGATGGCTTCTTGAAGTAGCACCTCAACGTCGTCCTCTGTTTGTATAGAAGCAATGATAAAATCCTCATTTGGGGTGACGTTGCGATTCTCGTATCGAGTGATTTTCGTTCGTTTCGCCCATTCGTTTAACGTGGTCGAAACGAACCAAAATCACTCGAAACGAGAATCGCAATGTCACCCCTGCTTTGACGTTGATGTCGATCAATCGAGATAGTACGTCAACATATCCGAATTGTATAATGGATACGAATTCAATATCGAAATTATAGCACATGAGTGTCAGTGCCCAACGCTGTAGTCGGCTTGTTGTGTGAACTTTCTTCAGTCCGAAAATTCGCAGCAGGGGCGGTGATCTTCTTATCTAGCAACTCCTACCCCTACCTCCACGTGGTACCAGCTGGAATACGAGCAACCTTAGCGGAGATCGGGTAACCAACCCCGGTGGAAACTAAAGTCGTATACCAACAGGGGAGGAGGCACAGAGTGTCTCGGCACTGCAAGATGGCAGCCCCATCACGAGACTCGGTAGCGTAAGCCCTAGTACGGCTACCTATCTAAACAAAAAAAAAAGCTTGATCAGCTAGAACCCCGAAAGTTTGGCATCGTGGCACTGCAGGAGATCTGTCGCAAGGGCGAGAAGGTGTGGAGGATCCGTGGTGGCAGGGCCCGATTTTTCCAGAGTGGTGGAGCGACCAACGAGCTGGGAACGGGCTTCGTAGTGTTGGGCAAAATGCAGGATCGCGCAATGAACTGGAAAGCGATCAACGAGAGGATGTGCGTGTTGAGGATAAAAGGCCGTTTCTTCAACTACACCATCATAAACGTGCATTGCCCACACGAAGGTAGACCCGACGACGAGAAGGAACGGAAGGGTTCTATGCGCAGCTGGAGGCAACGTACGACAGCTGCTCACCACGGGACATCAAGATCGTCATCGGGGATATGAATGCCCAAATCGGCAGGGAAGCAATGTGTAGACCGGTGATCGGGCCCCACAGCCTGCACACCGACACGAACGATAACGGCCAGCGATGCATCAATTTTGCGGCTTACCGAGGCTTGGTGATCAAAAGCACCTTCTTTCCTCACAAAGATATCCACAAGGCCACCTGGAGATCACCTGACCAACGAACCTCGAACCAAAACGACCATATTCTCATCGAGAGCCGGTTTTTCTCGAACATCGCCAACGTGTGCTCCCTACGGAGTGCGGATATTGACTCGCACCACTACCTAGTAGCAGTACATGTGCGCTTAAAACTATCGACGGTTTCTACCTCGCGACAAAGTCGCCCTCCTCGGCTAAACATTCGGCAACTAGACAACCCGCGAACTGCCGAAATCCACGAGAGAGAATTTGGCCGAGTATCGACGAGCGAGGAATGAGTTGACCACGATCCTGAGAAGGAAAAAGCACCAGAAGGAGGACAGAGATCGTGAGGAGCTTGAACAACTATTCCGGGCTAATGATACCCGCAAGTTTTACGAGAAGGTGAACCAAACTCGCAAGGCCCACACACCAAATCCTGACATGTGTAGAGACGAGGGAGGGGATCTAATCACAAACGAGCGCGAGGTGGTCGACAGGTGAAAGTAGTTCTTCGATGAACACCTCAACGGCGATATAGCAGCAGGAGACGCAATGGAAGTTAACCTCGGAGTACCTTCAAACGACCATAGCATACCGCCTCCCGATCTCGAAGAGATCCGACGAGAAATCGGTCTGCTGAAGAATAATAGAGCCGCCGGGAAGGACCGACTCCCGGCAGAACTCTTCAAAAATGGCCAAGAACCGCTAGTAACGGCACTTCACTGGCTGATTTCAAGGATTTGGGAAGAAGAGAAACTACCGGAGGAGTGGATGAAAGGCGTAGTCTGTCCCATCTACAAAAACCGGCGACCGGCTAGACTGCTGTAACTACCGCGGCATTACACTGGTCAACGCCGCCTACAAGGTGCTCTCCCAGATTTTGTTGCGTCGTCTATTTCCAATAGCAAGAGAATTCGTAGGGCAGTATCAGGCGGGCTTTATGGGGGCCCGTGCTACTACGGATCAAATTTTTACTCTCCGACAAATCCTTCAGAAATGTCGAGAGTACAACGTGCCCACGCATCATATTTTCACAGATTTCAGGGCAGCATACGATACAGTTGAATGCGAACAGCTATGGCAGATAATGCACAAGTACGGTTTTCCCGACCACCTGACGCGGCTGATCAAAGCTACCCTGGAGCTAGTGATGTGCAGCGTGCGCGTTTCGGGGACACTTTCGAGTCCTTTCGAATCGCGCAGAGGGTTTCGGCAAGAGGACGGACTGTCCTGTATGTTATTCACTATCGCTATTGAAGCTGTGATCTGGCGAGCGGGCATCGAAATGAGAGGAACGATTTTCACCAACAGTAGCCAACTCGTAGCCTTCGCAAATGACTTAGACATCACTACTAGAAACCTTGGGACGGCGAAGGCAATCTGTGCCAGATTCAAAACGGAGGCTGGGAGGATATGGTTACAAATCAATGCGTCGAACACCGTATTTGGTATAAAGGACCCCAGAGAAAGCAACGTTTGCCTCCTACGGACAGTGACTATTGACGGCGAAGAACTGGAAGTGATTGATGAGTTCGCATATTTCTGATCTCAGATCACCGCCGACAATAATACCAGTAAGGAGATCCAACGACGTATTCACGCTGGAAATCGAGCCTACTTATCCCTCCGCAAGACGCTTCGTTCTAGGAGCATACGCCGCCGCACAAAGCTGACGATATACAAAACGCTAATCAGACCGGTAGTCCTCTACGGACTTAAGACAGTAACTTTACTTATGGAAGACATACGTGCACTTGCCGGGGTATGAAATGGGGAAGGCAACTAGGAAGAAGCGCCCAACATAGCTCTAGCCATCCCAAGCCCCTACCTAGCGCCTCCACGTGGCCATACCTGGAAATACTTCAATTTGTATAATTGAGTAGCCAAGCTAGGAGGTGCGGGGTCGTGCGGTTTTCAGTTCCTAACCTTACAATTGTAGTTTTAGGCAACCATTAAACCACACGACTTTATTTTCAAGTATTATATGATTTAAACTAATATTTTTGGCCAACTAATCTATTTTCAGAGAGCGAAATAAGGCGCTATATCCTTGGCCAATTGCAGCCTGGCTTCTGGTCTAAATACCATTAGTTCATCCCTGAGGGTCCGGAGTATCACTTAACCTTTATTAGCAAAGATACTCCCAACGATTGTAAATAAATCATTATCTATGTATACGGGAAGCGTTTGGTACGGGAGGTCCACGCTTTCTTCCTTCCCCTTGCTTTCAAGGAGTCTAATGGAATTAGATATTTTTTCTGGTTCCACTTGATTCCTTGGAATTCTCTCTGCGGTACATGCTGCGCAGTTGGCCTGGCCGTTGACAAGAAAAATGATTGATTCAAGTAATCGTCATTTTCCAGGATGCCTTCAAGAATTGGCTGCGTTAGTGTGAGATTAGATTAGGAAGACATACGTGCACTTGCCGTATTTGAACGAAAGGCGGACTGTTTTTGGCGGAGTACAAACAGAAAGCGAAAAGTGGTGAAGGCGTACGAATCACGAGCTACAGACACTGCTTCGAGATTCCCATTGTAAATCTGTTGAAAGTTGGGAGATTACGGTGTGCCGGCCACGTCGCAAGGATGCCGGACGAATGTGCAGTGAAATCCGTTCTCTTCAAGAACCCCACCGGCACCAGGAATAGAGGGGCCTAACGTGCTAGATGGCTCGGTCAGGTTGAAGCCGACTTGCGTGTGTCGAGACGCGCAACGGATTGGCGACGAGTAGCCCACGGCCGAGTACAATGGAGAGGAATTCTTGATACAGCAAGAACCATCCCGGTGCTCAGTTGGTAAAATAAGTAAGCGAGGAAGATGTTCAAAGGCAGAGCTGGCCAATTACTGATCAACCATACAGACACCTTTCAACCAACCATTAAAAAAAACTCTTCTGAGTCTCATATATCGCTGACCAACAAAATTGGCAGCGCTTGAAGTCCACAATACGTCGCATCGACCGTAACAACTCCGAAAAGCCGTTGTTTATTGAAATTGAAACAGCGCACAAATATAAGAAGTCTTGCAGAGCACAAGAAATAGCCTTTTCAGTCGAGATGCTGAAAGCTTACCCAGTATTGTTACCGCAAATATTGCATCAGCTCTTCAGCAATATCTGGGAAACTGCAACATTTCCGGTGGACTGGATGCCAGGCATCTTGGTAAAAGTCACCAATAACGAGAACCTATCTGAATATGGGAACTAGGGCGACGTCATGTTGCTTTGTATCACTTTTAATGTACTTGGCGCTACTCTCCGGTAGTAGCAAGCTGGATTCCATGCCGACCGATAATGTGTGGATCAGATCACGACGCTCAGACGCGATTCGCCTCGATTCTACATTCCGATCAGAAACGTCCCGATCGACGTGTGCTATAGCATACGTTGTATTCCGATCGAAGCGCAATTTCTGATCGGATCCGGCTTCGATCGGTATGTAGAATAGAGGCGATTCGCAAATCATCGAAATTTAGGGCTATGTCGTTGATTTCGAAAAAGGCACTCGACCGACTAAATCACGAAAACAACTGAAGTGCACTAGGGCGTAGAGTAGTTCCTGATAAGTTAGTCTATTTCATCAACGCCTATACCTAATCGAGGATTACCCGAGGTCTCATAGTTAACGTCACAAAGACAAGTTAATGAGAATGAACATTAACAATCCCTCCGATTCCATAGTAGAGGTTGAGGAGGTCGAAAATTTTCAATATCTCGGTAGTCAGACAACCCCATACGGTGGTACCAGGACTGATGCAGACACATGAACTAGGATGGCCAGTGCCTGGATAGATTTAGGTTTGGTGGCTTCAGAATGCATTTCCAATTCGGAACTCAACCGTCGATGTCACCAGCAGCAGATAGAAACAGAGATTCGGAAGCTTAAATGTAGGTGGATCTAACAGTTTTAGGAGGGGAGCGAACGAAATCTGCAAGAAGACGTAGGCGTAGTCTAGTCAACTGTGTTCAGACTATTGATGCGAACCACTCCTGGCAACAGATGAAAGCCATGGCAAATGTCCGACGACAGTTGGGAAAGCGGACTTTTTTGTTCTGCCGTTCTGCCAGCGGACATGGACATATAACTAATGAAGTCATTTTGATTTTGTTCCTGGTGAAAAAAAATTCCTGGTCTGCTCCTGGATGAGTTGCCACTCTGTGAATGGTAGAGGCTCCAACGAGACAAACATGCCTTTTTTACGGACGGTAATTGTTGACGGCGACGAACCAGAAGTGGTAGATGAGTACGTGTATATTTGGTTAACTAGTTTGTTTATTTATCCAGTAGCGTAAGGAAAACCTTTTTTATATGCTACTTCCGAATAATACCTACCGAATCTGGTAATACCTACAAAAATTCACTACTTATTACAATAATTTTCGTTTATCACTTATTACATTAACATTAAATTTAACGGTTCCAAAACTCTAGACAGCCCCATTTAAAAACTGCTTCCGTTGTCGATTGCTTAGCAGTAGCAGGTAAGGAGTTCCAACTTACCACACCTCGTACGAATAGCGAATTGGAGTAGATGGTAGTATTATTACGCGGGATAATTAAGTTTTGAAGGCGACGTTCTTGGGATGGTACAAGCTTTTAGTAAAGTACTGACGGCGAGCGCGATGTGATGAGTTTACGCAGGAACAAACAGGAACGGTAAGAGTATAGACGTTGCAATGGGCAGCCGATCAGGTTTTCATGCAGATAACTAACATTAGCGAGGTGTCCAAGTCCTTATACAAAGCGAACACAACAGTTTAGTGCAACACGTAACCGGTTCATAGAGCTAACACTTGGGTTGACGTGCAATAGATCTCCGAAAAGAAAGTGAGGCAGTATCAAGACCTTGAAGACCTTTGAACCGAGTGTTTACAGGAGCAGCAGATGCACAACCATGAAGCGAACGAAGACAAGCATAGATTTTGCCACATTGCTGGTTTATAAGACCGTCCCTTCGGAGGTCCGCTCGATCCGTCCAGTCAATAGTTTGGCCGCTAAGTGTGATTGGTGGTATTCCTGCGCCTTCCTCCAATAAACAGTGCCTTACTCATTGACTGCTTAACGTGTAACTGGTTTCTTTGGGACCACTCTGCAATTCTGACAAGATCTGAGTCCACCATTTCAACGAGGTGTCGAGGGCAGGTATCCGGGCGGCCAATATATAATTCAATATATACAATCTGTGTTCGATCTTTGAGCTAAGACTCCAACAAACTCGTAACAGATCTGGAAAAATTGAATTGCGTTTCCAGCTTCGTGCATAGTAATCAGTGAGAGATCGTGTCGAATGCTTTAGAGAAATCTAGTAGAAGTAGTACAGCTGATCCTTTCATGATAACTGCGCTGGCCAGGGCATCGTACACATGGAGTGCTGCTGTTTGTATGGCTTGTCCCTTACGAAAGCCTGCTTGAAACTCCGACAGTAAATTATTCTCAGTAATGTACTCCGACATTTGATTCTTCAAAAGCTTTTCGAACGCCTTCGATAAAGCGCAGAGTATGCTGATTGGGCGAAGGTTTGTAAGGGCATTAATATGCATTTTTTTCTGCAGCGGTACTACCTTGGCTTGCTTCCAGTACGAGTGATAGGACGATGTACTTATGATACAGTTAAACAAGTAGGTGATTTGAAATTTTATCGGCAACCCATCTAGTCCAATAGCATTTGATTTTATGTCCCATACAGCGTTTACGATTTCCCAGGATTGCACCGAGCGAAACGAGAAACAGTATGGCGAATTTTGAGGTCTTCTTCTTGGATTATCTGCGGCTGCACTGCGAATGTAGCTTGATAGAAAGACTTGGTTGACTTCAACTGAATGGAATTCACACTTGTCCTTACCACCTCCAATTTCTTAGGGGCGCTTCCAGAGAACTTTAGTTGAAACTTGGCTATTTAAGAATCTATGCATATATTGAATTTGACAGAGTACAAGCTGAAAGCGGAGAGTGGCGGATGTGTATGAATCAAGGGTAACGGACACAGTTTGGGAAGATTAACAACGTACATTTGGCAAAAGTCGTTTACCTACGGTGAATTGGACACGTCGTAGAACCGTTTTCAGTTCTATTCAACAACTCCGCGGATCCCCAGAACAGAGGGGCTCAACGTGCGAAATGCCTCGACCCGGTCTAAAATTGAAACTTCAGAGAAATCTGGGAATTGGGCGACGAGTAACCCACGTTAGAGTTGAATGGAGCTTAAAACCATACAAACCACTTCTGCAGCTGAATAAAATTGCGCATCTTCGGTGAGCGCAGCTTATTAAATGTCAGTGTGATATTTTTCGATTTTTCGACTTCGATTTCATGAGCCAAAGCATGCCCATATACAAGAATTATGCAACAGACAAACCGACGTAGTGCTACATCAACCATGCGGTCGTGTCTTGTACACAACCCCTTCTAATTTTCCTTGGAGGTTGTAAGGTCACACTAAACAGACTGAGAGAGCGTATAGGGTAGTGAAGAGAGAGAGCAAAAGAGAATGAGCTAAATAGCCACTGTTGCCAGTTACCATTCATAGAAAAAAAAACAATGTAAAAATAAAAACAAAGCAAAACAAAACAAAACGAAACAAAACAAAAATGGTCAAACGATTTGGCATTCCCCGAAACAACCCGGCACCGGGGATATTCTCTTTTCCTCACAACATCTATAACGCTCTCTCTCTCTCTGTTTCTATTTCCCTTATTACTTTTATTATAATATTCAGCATAAATCAAAAACAGGGACTTATCGGATACCTACAGCTACATACTTTTTGTAAAACAAAAATAATTTCAACGCCGCGTGTGATTTGTTAAGAATAATTACGTTTTTATTTGTGTTCTTTAATTTTTAAAATTACTATTTCCAGAATATTCTTTTCCTTGCCACGCACATGATTGGGCGTGCTTCAGTTTTATTAGCGTTCGCTTTTTGTTTACTCTGATTCTACTGTAGTTTCCATTAAATAATACCGATATAGCAGATGTATGAGATTGTTTTTTTTATCATCCTTCTAACGTTATGTGTGGCTTCTTAACGGTCATGAACTCAATGACCACTAAAGTTTGCGACTATATTTAAGTTCTGTCGATATAGAGTGCCAATTGTTTAAAACAAATATGCCAGTGTTCGCTTTCTTTTTTTCCTCTTTGCTCAATTTTGATTACAATATCTCTGCGAATGGATTAGCGGCAAATCGTTATTTTGCTCTGGAACATTCATGAATGAATAAATTACGGAATTTCTGCACACCTGCATTGTTTTAGTTGCTTGTTCGAACTAGCCTCTCGCTCTCTTTCTGTCCCGATCGCTCTGTTTTCACACACACCCACACCCACACACACACACTGATACAAGAAGCAAAACAGGACGCTGACATATTGGATTTTTGGACCAAGTAACTATCAGTATTTATCCCGGCACGCGCTCACTAGCAGAGTGTATTTATGTCACATTTTTATAGATTTCTAAAATCTAAGTTTCGTTACCTGTAGAACTATCGTCGTCGATGGTACAAAAATCAGTAAAATAGACGTCGGTTAGTTTTGCCCTGCCATATAGAACAGCTGTCAGCATGCTAAACTTCTATCAGCAAAAAGAAAAGTAATCGTACAGGTTAAACCTAAAACCTAACTAATGATTTAGCAGTGATTCAATATGTTTAAGTCTGGTTCGTTTTGTTCTGCACTGTTGTTTTGTAGGAATGCCAAAAAATCTGACCAAATTAGCTCTACTTTCCTCATGGTGGTTGGTGAGCACGTTTTGAAAAACAAAAAAAAGCTAAACATTTACTTTTGCCAGAGGAAAGATTTTCTCTAAATGCGCGTACAGTCTCTACACTTTGAAATGCAAGTTTAGCTAGAACACGTCACTCTAGGATCGTTCACGTCCGTCCAGTCCTGCGTGTCAAAATCAGTTTTTTTTTGATATTGTTCGAGGAAAGTGATCGCCGCCAACCATTGATAAGAGTAGTGACGCTCTCGGCTCCGTTTATGGTTCTAAAATTTAGTTAGGTTTGGCGTGCCATTTTCAACACAATGCGCTCTTCTAATGTACGAGAATGCACAGAAGCAGGTTCTGCGACCGCTACAACGGTGGCTGGCTAAAATATTTTACGGAACCTTACTTTTACTAGCCACGCTCTCTACAGACTGTGTTAGCACTTTCCTTTCATCTCTGGATTATGATTGAAATATAGCTAAAAGTTATTAGTTTGTTGCTGCTATTGACTATAAATTGTTTGTTTTTTTTATATATCTGCATATTGATGGTTTTTTTGCCGGACTCGAGAATCGCGTAGAAAGACCGTTTACGAAAGCCTAGAAATATAGAAAAATGATAATGGTTGGGCACACAGCATTTGATTGTATTGCACATTTTCAAAAGAAATCATTTCACTACTATTTTTGAATCTTGTTTTTTTACTTCAATGCTTAAAAACGTGCAATATTTTGCATTTTTTTACCGAAGACAGAAGTATTTCTCCACAAGATGGAAAGACTTCACTTAAGAAACCTTCAAAAATTCAAAATCCAAATCGTTTTGAGGCATCATGTTCCCTTCGTAATAATAATACACTGACGAGGACAGTAAAATAGTGTCGAAGGAACCTAGATTGTTAATGAAAAACTTCTTGCTTTGCTACGGTGACTTCATATCTTCTATGGTAGCATCTCTCCCTTCAAGTTGATATATCAGGTAATCGTTCAATTCTTACGTCAAGATACGCGACCACAGAACCCCCGAAAAAACGACGCCACGAAGAGCATGCAGTGGTCAGTAAACCACTTCTTGTTGGTACAAAATCGTCTACATCACAAACCGTGTTGACCGTTTTCTGGCTATACCTCTCTCGACTACGCCCCAGTGTGAAACCCGAAGCCGTCGCCGAGTTAGTTAATGATTGTTTGCAATGCAATGATCAGATTAAAATGATTCCACTGATAAAAAAGGATGCTGACCAGTTCAAAGTCGTTATGGACGAAAAGTCTCGAGACATTGCTCTTGGTACGGGTACATGGCCTCAAAGACTACTTTTCAGGGAATTCGAAGGCACTAGCGTAAAAAACTACTGGGCACCATCTGTACCTCGAGCAATACCGACAACTCCATGTATAGATGTAACCCCAGCGAGCAATCCTTCGTCCTCCAACGGAGATCCGGGACCGGCGCCAACAGGGTCTTAGAGTCCAAATGCAGGACACCGCAGTCGAGCTACTGCTGCCAGCTTACATCGGTCGTCTGGGCCCTGCGTGTGGGTTTGGGGAAACCCTCAACCCGTCCGTCACAATCGAGCATTGCTGTCCCGTCGATTGCTGCCATCAGAGCCGTTCCATTTCAGTGCTCGATACCGGTGATGAGAATTTCCAACTTGCTTTCTCAGGCAACTACCGACTTTATAGTCCATCCTCGCTTCCTGACGTTCTCTCCATCCGTAGCAATGGCTTCTGTAGCGACCCTCTGCACCGAGTCTCCGTTCCCAGCGCTCACTCAAACTGCCATATCACCACAACGATATAATCGTTTTAACTGAAACCTGGCTTGACGAACGAACCTCTTCCACACAAATCTTCGGATCAAACTACGACGTCTTCCGTTGTGACCGGTGTGTACACAACAGCTGAAAATCAACGGGCGACGGCGTTTTATTGCCAACTCAAGGCCTCTGTCTTAGAACACAACGATTGGCTACTTGTTGAGCAAGTTTGGGGGACTATAAAATTATCCGATCGCTTTTTATACCTGTGCGCTGTATATTTCCCACCGGCTCGAGTAAGGGACGCCGTACCCCTTAAGGCGCATATGGTATCGGTCTCCGTAATTACTTTGGCAGCCTCCGCTTCTTACTTACTTAATTGGCCTAACGTCTTATGACAAGGCCTGCGCAGTATAATTTCTCCATCTGTTTCGGTCCATGGCAACTGATCTCCAGTTCCGCGGGCACCCAGTGCCTCCGCTTCTTACGATTTGCTAATTCTGGGTGATTTCAACCTTCCCGGGATTAATTGGCGTGAACGCGGCAGCGGCTATCTGTTCGTCGACTTCACTTCTGTAACCCCGATCACCACCGAGTTGTTCGACTGCTATAGACTGCAAATTACCAAAATCACCACTGAAAACAGACGCTGCTTGGATCTCTGCTTCGCTAGTGTTCGCTGTCAGGCTCCAGAGTCTAGAATGTATGTTGGTACCTGCTCCACTGGTTAAAGATGTCCTCCATAATGCACCGCTATTAGTTCCGATTCATCAACATACACCATGCATAACGACCGACTCACCACTGTCCGTCTATTACGATTTCAACCGATGCCGATTTTGATGCGATCCAGAGCATATTAAACAGTAGGGGTAATAGGGGCATAATGAGCATACGGGGCAAAATGGGCCACCGTTCGTTTGGGCATATTGGACAATCAATTTCGCTAATTTGATTAATGAACTTGTTGATAATGTTCTTAATAAGCATCTCAACAAAAATCGCGTCCAAATTCGTTGACATATCTGAGATATTGAGAAAAAACTCGAGCCGATTCAGGAATGTCAAAATACTATAAGAATTGCAATCCATATAATAAGCTCTATAGCCATTTGTTGCGTGCTATGGACTTCTCCACTCCATATATGGTTACTATTACCATATACGAACAATTACTTTGTATGATTGAGATATTTTTTTGTTTTATCGCATTATTATAATTGTTTTTGATTAGCATGGCTGTAAGGGGCATAATGAGCATGCCTGGCAATGTATTTGTACATCTATACCTATAAAGAAGGATTTCTGTCTGTCTGTCTGTCTGTCTGTCTGTCTGTCTGTCTGTCTGTCTGTCTGTCTGTCTGTCTGTCTGTTTTGTGTTCCTTATAGAATCAAAAACTACTGAACCAATCGGCGTAAAAATTTGCATGTAGAGGTTTTTAGGGCCAGGAAAGGTTTTAGTGATGGTTAGAGACCCCTCCCCCCACTAAGAGGGGGGGCTCCCATACAAATGAAACACAAATTTCTGCATAATTCGAGAACTAATTAAGCAAATAGAACCAAATTTGGCATGTGGGTGTTTTCGGTGACAAGAATTTATTCTAGGGTAATTTGAGACCCCTCCCCTCTTTATAAGGGGAATTATAACTCCTCTCCCCTTTAAGAGGGGGGGTTTCCATACCAATTTCCTCATAACTCGAGAACTAATAAAGCAAATGGAACCAAATTTGGCATATGAAGGTTTTCGAGGGCAAGAAAATTTTCTATGTTGAATTAGGACCCCTCCTCACTTTAAGAGGGGGGGCTCCTGTACAAATGAAATACCAATTTCCTCATAACTCGAGAACTAATCAAGCAAATGGAACCAAATTTGGCATGTGTGTGTTTTTGAAGACAAAATTTTTTTCTAAGATGAATTGGGACCCCTCCCCACTTTAAGAGGGGGGGGGCTCCTATACAAACGAAATACAAATTTCCTTATAACTCGAGAGCTAATCCAGCAAATGGAACCAAATTTGGCATGTAGGTGTTTTTGGAGGCAAGAATGTTTTCTATGATGAATAAGAACCTCTCCCCACTTTAGGAGGGGGGGCTCCTATACAAATGAAATACAAATTTCCTCATAACTCGAGAACTAATCAAGCAAATGGAACCAAATTTGGCATGTGGGTGTTTTCGGTGACAAGAATTTATTCTATGGTAAATTGAGACCCCTCCCTCTTTATAAGAGGAATTGTAACTCCTCTCTCCTGTTCCTCCTCTCTCTTGTAACTCTAAGAGGGGGGGCTCCTGTACAAATGAAATACAAATTTCCTCCTAACTCGAGAACTAATCAAGCAAATAGAACAACATTTGGCATGTGGGTGTTTTTTTTGGTGACAAGAATTTATTCTATGGTGAATTGAGACCCCTCCCCTCTTTATAAGAGGAATTATAACTCCTCTCCCCTTTAAGAGGGGGGACTTCCATACAAATTTCCTCATAACTCGAGAACTAATCAAGCAAATGCAACCAAATTTGGCATGTGAAGGTTTTCGAGAGCAAGAAAATTTTCTATGGTGAATTAGGACCCCTCCCCACTTTAAGAGGAGGGGCTCCTGTACAAATGAAATACAAATTTCCTCATAACTCGAGAACTAATCAAGCGAATTGAACCAAATTTGGCATGTGTGTGTTTTTGGAGACAATTTTTTTTTCAATGATGAATTGGGACCCCTCCCCACTTTAGGAGGGGGGGTCCTGTACAAACGAGATACAAATTTCCTCATAACTCGAGAACTAATCCAGCAAATGGAACCAAATTTGGCATGTAGGTGTTTTTGGAGGCAAGAATTTTTTCTGTGATGAATTAGGACCTCTTCCCACATTAGGAGGGGGGGCTCCAATACAAATGAAATACAAATTTCCCCATAACTCGAGAACTAATCAAGCAAATGGAACCAACTTTGGCATGTGAAGGTTTTCGAGGGCAGGAAAATTTTCTACGGTGAATTAGGACCCCTCCCCGCTCTAAGAGGGGGGGCTCCTGTACAAATGAAATACAAATTTCCTCCTAACTCGAGAACTAATCAAGCAAATAGAACAACATTTGGCATGTGGGTGTTTTTGGAGGCAACCATTTTTCCCATGATGAATTAGGACTTCTTACCTTTTTAGGAGGGGGGGGGGCTCCCATTCAAACGAAATACAAATTTGCTCATAACTTTAGAACTAATCAAGTAAATGGAACCAAATTTGGCATGTGAGAGTTTTAGATGGCAGAATTTTTTTTCTGTGGTGTATTACGACCCCTTTCCCTTTTAAGAGGGTGGGCTTCCATACAAATGAAATACAAATTTCCTTATAATTTGAGTACTAATCAAGCAAATGGAACCAAATTTAGCATGTAGGAGATTTTTGAGTCTTGAATTTATGTTACGATAGTTAGAGACCTCTCACCCCTGTGGTATGGGGATATGGACTCTCATACAAATAAAACAGAAATTTTGGCGAAACTCAAAAACTAATCCAACTCGAGAAATTCGAGACTCTTCCATAAAACATTAATCAATAACAAGACCACAAAAACTATCTATAGTAACACTAGATCATTCAGGACGAGCCGGTCGCGAGTGTTGCCGGTGACCCGCCGTCGGAAGCGCCGCCCACTGGGGGACTTGCAAAACTCGAGAAGTGATAAAGATCATCCGAGATTCATGATTTATGTACAACACAGGTTAATTTGTGGCAATACGAAGTTTGTCGGGTCAGCTAGTAACCAATAAAGGCTGGAAAGCAATATAAACATAAAAATGACACAGTCAAGTACCGTACAAGCACCATATTCAAAACAGTGCCTAACTCTGAACAGTCAGACATTTTTCTTGATTATTGATAAAATGCTAAATATTGAAATAAGTTAAGTTTCCACATCTTATAAATTATCCATTTCTGTAATTATATTTTACATAGCACACCCTGTCAATGCAGAACGTAAATAAAATAAAAAATTAAACCGAGACGACGATCGATTGAAACGTAAACAAACATGGCTGCTTAGCGGATTGCCTAACAGCATCGAAATAAATTTCTCGCTAAAAAAAGTGATAAAAGAGAACTTTTTCTCTATATCGGTATTATAAACATTAAAAGGTACGTATTCTTGTCATCCGGAGCATATTTTTTATTCGCTTAAGTGATTAATATCATGAAATAATTATAAAAACAAATGTGTTCAGAATAACGCACCTTTGTTTTCGTCAGTTCCTAAAGGTGAAAAAATGCCGAGTCACAAGAGGAATATGTCTTATGCTTCATGGAAGCTGGAAAAGGCGCTCGTGATGAAAAATAAAGGCTTTTCTATACGACAATCGGCTGCTATGTATGGAATTCCAGTAAGTACTGTACGCTTGGGACAAAAGTTCGGTGGCTCCCAAAAAACCTGCGAAACCAACCGTTCTCACATCCGGAGAGGAAGTGCGTATTGTAGAATGGGTCGCACAGACTGCTAGAGCCGGCTTTCCAGTTGATATGAAACGTTTGAGGACTACTGTTGGTTATTTTATTAAGCAGACTGGCAGGCAAAATCCATTCACGAACGGGATTCCTGGTCAAAAGTGGGCGGATCTGTTCATTAATCGGCACAAGGAACTTTCATCACGAGTACCAAGCAGCCTCTCCAAGCAACGGACTCAAGTTTCCGAGATACAGATTCGCAGATGGTTCCAAGAAGTTGAAACCTATCTCAGGGCAGCAAATATGTATGATATTCTGAATAACCACTCTGGCGTGTTTAATATGAACATCTATCACATCTATCTATCCGCTTGGTACCGAGAAGAGAGAGGGTACTGGCAAATTCAAAGGACAAATACGTTCATGTAGCAAATGCAAACTCTGATCGAGAATGCTATACAGTTTTATTTGCTGCGAACGCAGCTGGTAATCTAGCACCGCCTCTTGTCCTTTTCCCATAAAAACAAAGAGCCCATGTTCCGGTCGTCGCCACGAGCGACCAATTTAAGAAGTACTATTAGCAGCGTGAAAATGAAAAGAACAAGGAAAACGAACTACGCGCAGTTAAAAAGGCTGAAAGAGAGGCCAAAAAAGCGGCACGGAATTTGAAAAAATACACTAAAATAAATAAAACAACTTGCTAAATCGGATTCACAATTAAAAAAGACTTTTTACTGCAGATTCGAACTATTCAGAATTTGGAACACTAATGTTCAGAGTAAGGAACGTTGTCCGCTTTGGTGTCCAGAATTAGGAACACAAACAACAATTACAAAAAAATGGGTTTTAGTTATTCAATTTCATTATTTATGACGATTGTCATTTTTAAAATACAGATTAATGTTACTGCTTCTTGATGGTAAAGAAAGAGCTGTAATAAAATGTTGAATTATTTTTTTATGTTTTGTTGAATTTTGAAACTGCTTAACCGTTTAGAATATGGTGCTTGCACGGTATAATGTTGCGTAATTGTAAGCAACAATCAACCCGAAAATAGCGGTTACAGAGCAAAAGTTGTGTCGTTCATCTACCTGCCACTTGAACTGCCATGTTGCATATGTTGTGCAACTGAAAAAAAAAAATCGTTAAATAGAAACAATCATAAAATAACCGCTGAATGAAATCAAAATAGTCACCATTTCTCTTTTCTTCTATTTGATATAATCCTTTGTTATTTTCCAGTATAAACTGGCTAAATTGGTAACTTTAACTAATGTGCCCATATTGCCCCGTATGGTGGCCCATTATGCCCCGTATGGTTTTTGAACGAAGCAAAAAGTATCATTTTTTAAACATTTAAATTTAATGGCTGTTCATAGTCAATCAATATTCTAACATTGATAATTTATCAAAGACATGTCAAATCGTAAGTTTATGGCAATTATTAGAATTTTGATTACGCGCTACATGTTTTATGAAGCGTTTTGCTTAGGTGGCCCATATTGCCCCTACCACCCCTATCGACTGGAACGCAGCCTTGGAAGAGAATGACGTAAATACTGCCGCCTTGACCAAATCTCAACGATTCTCTCACTAACCTCACTATTGACGATTCTATGATCAAACAGGTCTGCTTTGAAGTTAAAAAGCTCAACTTCCAGTGGACCGGGTGGCGTACCTTCAATCTTTCTAAAGAAAAGTATGGATGCCTTGGATGCTCTAACCCGACGACTATTTAGCTCCTCAATTAGCAGGTATATTTGCTTCTGCTTGGAAATCCACTTACATGTTTCCAGTACATAAGAAGAACAAAAGAAACGGACAACTACAGAGAGATATCTGCCTTATGTGCAATATCGAAACTCTTCAAGCTCCTTGTGATCGTGCCAATTTCCTCGTTCGTTCAGCAATACATCGCTGACGAGCAACGCGGATTCATGCCCAAGCGCTCAACGTATACCAATCTACTAACATTCGACGACCGTTCTTAGACAGTCGTTATCTATACTGACCTCTTCGCCGCTTTCGACAAGCTGAATTATCAAATCGCCGTCGCGAAACTGGGCATTGGAGGGCCGCTGCTTCAGTGGTTTAAATCGTATCTGTCGAACCATCCTATTAATGTGTCTATCGATGGGTTCACCTCACCGGATTTCACCGGTTTTTCTGGAATCCCACCAGGTAGCCATCTCGGACCGTTGGTTTTTCTTATTTATTTCAACAACTTAATGCTCAAAGGTCCTCGGCTTTTGTTCGCCAACGACTTGAAACTGTTTTCAAAAGTTAACAATTCATCGGACACTCTCGCACTCCAGGAGCAACTGTTGATATTCACCGGATGGTGCAAACACAATCGCTTGGTACTAAACCCCGGTAAATGTGAAGTGATACGGTTCTCGAGAAAGCTGAATCCTATAATATTCGACTACCGATTATCAAGCGTACCTTTACGCCGTGTAGAATGCGTCAAGAATCTTTGGATTCTTGCTGCACTCTAAATTGACTTTCAAACAGCATGTTTCGTTCGTTGTCGACAAGGCCTGCAAAAACTTGGGATTCATTATGCGTATCGCCAAAAACCGTCATTATGGCTCGTAAAAAGCTGGATAGTTTACGTTACCAATCCCTTCCAAAATGGTACCAGTTATCCATTTCCAATTGTCTTTGTTTAGGTAAAACTTAGTAAAAACCAGTGATCTGAAATTTACTACGGCGAAGTGCTTCGGGTTGAGCAGAAGCTTCGTGTGTTGGTCGTATAAGGTCCATAGCAGTTCTTATGGTACGTCCTTGAAGCTGGTGACTTGGGGAGTTATCATTAAGCACTACTGACGGTGTAGATCTGTAGACTGGCAAAAATATCTGGAAAAACAAGGAACTCAGCAGTCGTAAACTGACTCCCGTTGTCGGATACAAGCGAAACAGGGATTCCAAAACGGGCTTCACATGGGAATGATATAGTAGTCGACCTGGTAATACACACCTTCCATTGCCCAGCAAAATCCAGATGTAGTCGCTGTCATGGTCCTTCAGCACGAGGCAATGGTTGTGGTTGTAGATGCACAGTTGTAACGACGGGCGTAATCAACAATATCGTTGCCAAGCGATGGACAAAAAACTGTGCTGTGCTGTGTGTGCCATTGCCTTAGTTCTTTCTTTCCATTGTGGGCATTAGACCACCCAACGAGATGCAGAACCATACCAGGGTGTCCTTCATCTATGTGCTTTATTCGTTTACGAAAACCGTCGGGAATAACAACCCGTACCCACGGAATGATTCGTGGCGGCTATAGAATTCACGAACACTGGAATCTGATGTTGAACATTGCAACGGGCTGCCGATCCATCCTGAATGTAGCAAATTACCTTCTGGAGAACAGGATCAGTAGCCGAAGCACCTCGAACCTTTCGAACGTAACAGGAGTATTCTGCAGTGTTTCTTCCTGTTGTTTTCGTAATTGGCGATAAACCTTGACAAAACATCAGCGTATCCGAAATTCTGCGTTGAGATGTATTCGACTTTAAAGTCATAGCACAGAAGGTGGTCCTTTTTCCGATGCAAAAACTTGGTTATTGGTCAGTATCATATACAGTAAGTATCAGTTCAAGATATTTGTGATCTCTTTCTGAGCAAATCGGCATTGCTCTGGTCGCAAATTAAAGTCATACTCACGAAGCTGCTTTAAAAGTTTGCAGATTATTGCATGATGCTTAACTTTCGTTTTGCTATATAAGATGACATCGTCTAAAAAGACTTCAACTCCTGGTAGATCCAAAATCATCGTCGACATGAGCTGTTGAAATGCTCCTGGTGCGGATTTAGCTCCCGGCGTCAATCGAATGAAACGATGCAGTAGCAGTCCTTCGTGCGTGTTAATCGTAAGCAGTTTTTCTGTTTTAGCATCTACTTGAGAAGGTAAGCATCGGACATTTCATTTCATTTATTCATTGTCCAGTAGCTTAAGATATACATTTTGCTTCCGACGATTCCGACGCATAACAGCGGGCGGTAACGACTTCCAATTTACCACGCCTCGAACGAACAATAAACTTGCATGTAGCTTGTCGTGTTCTTGGCTGGAACTACCAAACTCTGCCAACGGCGTCCACGGGTTTGGATAAGCCTCCGCTGCAGAGTACCTACAAGGAGACTGAGTTTTTAGCAGATTCCTCCGGAAAACGCACAACCGATAGGCATAAAAGCATTGTAAAGCGCGTCCAATAAGGTTCCGCTGAAGGTGACTCACATAGCGTCACATACGTCATAGCGACTCAATCCGCCCACCATCCGGTCATCCCACTGCACATCATTTTGGAAGATAAAGCCTATAGGTTGCTGGCACTTTCTGACCATTCGGTGCTATGACCATAAAGTACAATTCCAGGTGCTGACGAGATCATTTATAAGACAGCAGAAAAGTAGAGGACCAAGCACTGAGCCTTGAGGAACGACGGACGGCACTTTCATGCTACGTGAGCCGCGATTACCACAAAAAAACTGTCACTCAGCTTGGTCAGTAGCTTACTGAGCGGGATTGTATCAAAAGTCTTTGAGAAATCGACCAGTAGTAACATATCGGAACTTTTTTTTGACCGACAATGGATGTGAGCTCGTCATACACTCGAAGAGATGCGGTTTTGATGCTATGTCCTCAATGGAAACCAGCCTGATAGTCCGTTAGCAAGCCATCACCTTCTAAATGTAGAATGTCATTTGCTGTTTAAGAAACCTCTCAAAAGCCTCGACGATTACTGATGTCGTTCAAATGAGCCTTTTTCTTCAATGGTATAAAACTTTTGCGTGTTTCCAAGAGTCAGGAAATGTGGAACCCTCGATAAACATATAAACAATGTGTTGCACCGACTAGCTGTAGAATGATCTTCACAAACTTAAAGAACAAACCGTCCATTCCCATGGCGTTCGACGACCAACAGATCGATAATGCTGAAAATACGGCTGCCCGCGTCCGGTAGTTTATTGAAAATGAATTATTGGTAACGGGTAATGATTTGACTCCAACGCTGCACCCAATCCGGTGGAATAGTCGGCACGGTTTTTTGATAACCACAATGGGTACTGCCTAGTCTGAGTAATCCACAGATGATATGAGGTACAATCTTTGCTGTCGTTACATCTCAACCTTTGGTTTTGGTCGGAATACAGGTTGTACGTTTGGTACCAGATGTAAAGTGATTTTTGTTTCAGTGCCACTGCAGAGGCCTCAACTATCCTTAAACACTGCCGGAAACTGGTCGAAAAAATATTAATCGGACTAAGGGGAAACACACAAGATGCATGGCACCGCATTCTTCTTCTTCGTTCTAATGCTGCTAACAGTGTTCCATGTCGCAGACTTGACAGTTGGGAGCGGTGACTTGACCATATGCCCAGCAAATTTTTTTTAACGGTGGGATGGGCTGTACTATAAATCGACTTTTGGTTCTTTTAGGAAACTGATTACTTCGACTTTCGATGTTTTGTGTTTTAAATAGTTCGACCAAACTATCAAACTATTGTTGTGCCTTGATTGTTACCAGCTGTTTGGTTTTTGCTTTTGTTATGGCTACAAAGTCGTCTGCATATTGAACCAGAATGGTATCGTCGGAACTGCAACTGTGTAGCTTAGCCATGTACAAATTAAACAACAACGGTGAGAGTACGTCTCCTTGCGGTAACCCATTACTAATTATACGAGTTATTTCTGTACTTCCACTCTTTATCGATAGACGTCTATTTATTAGAAAAGAGGTGATCTAGCTTAATATTTCAGGGGGGATTCTTTTATCAGATAGAATTTCTTCTAAGATGTCTGTGCGAACGGCGCTGTAGGCGTTGCTTATGACGATGAAAATTCCTATATTTACAAATCCATTTCTTTTATTCTTTAGAATAAGATTGGTGACTAAACTGCTACAGATATTTGTAGAATATCCTTTTCTAAATCCAAAGGATAACTCTGGTAGAATTTTGTTGTTGTCTACAAACATTTGGAGTTCCTGTAGAACCGCCGTATTTACAATTTTAGTGAGCGTGGGTACTAGCGATATTGGGCGATTTCCAGCTGGTGTTGCTTGATCCTTTCCGGGTTTTGGGGTGGCAATTATACGGATTTCTTTGAGTTGGTCTGTGATGTGTCCATTTCTCCACATGGTATTTATGTCGTATAATATATTTTTCACTACATTTGGCTTCAATTGTCTTAGCATGTCGTAGGTAATCCGGTCAACATCTGGTGTAGAGCTTTTCTTTTTCTGAAGGATGTTTTGCCATTTATTAGCATCCATGATATCGCCATAGGTTGTTGGGTTAGGTGTCCTGTTTGTTTGGAATACTGTCATTTGATCCGAAGTGGAGATCCATAAATTGATTTGATAATTCCATACTGTCTTGCACTGCATTATTTCGAGGAGGATTTTGTCGTCCGGAGTCTTCTAATTTTGTTCCAAATTTCTGTCGTACTTGTTTGTGGATCTATTGATTCTGTGAGTTTTAGTATACCATTTGTAATGTTCTGCCTTTTTAGTCTTTGAAAGACGGCTGTCATTTTTTTGGTTTTAGTAGATTTTCCAAGTTACTATGTTGATTGAATTGTGATAGCGCCGATTGTTTGTTTTTCCAGGCATTTTCGACTTCTTCACTCCACCAGTATTTGGGAGAATATTTATTTAGTGTCTTATTTCTTTTTATTATGTTATTTGCCACTTTGGTTAGATCTTTTATTCCTTCCACTTCACTGGAATCTAACGAATTTAGCTCTTTGTTAATCCGTTTTGTATTGAAGAAGTATTTCTTCTTTCCATATACTTGCCAACCGATTCTTCAAGTACCTTCCAGGTTGAATCTAGAACTAAGTTGTTTGACACTAGTATCAAGTCTATCGCAGATGCATTTGAGTTTAATTGTTGAGGTTTATATGTAGTGCTTCCATCATTCAGTATTATGAGATTAGTGTTGTTTATTTCGTGGAGCAAAAACGTGCCTTTTCTGTCGGTTTTTTCGTTTCCCCAGGCTAAATGATGGCTATTGAAATCACCACCGAAAATCACTTTATCGAAACCTCTCAACTCTTCCAAGATATTTTCAGTGTCCTGCTGGTATTCGTTTATGTCGATTGTTGGGCTAATGTAAATCGCTTCCAAAATTAGGTTTAGAGAAATAACTTTAACCGCAGCGCATTGATCTAGCTCTGAATTTACGTTTAGTTTAATCGGTTGGAAACCGTATTCCTTTCACAGATATATGCCAGCTCCTTCGTATCCACCATCGCGAGATTCTAAGATCTTATTATAGCCACTTACGTTATACATGATTGTGATCGTGCTCATGTTCTCTTTTAGTCCATGTTTCTGACAGAAATGCAGCAGAGTATGGCCCAGCTTTGAATATTACATTGCAGTATCGTGAATTTATCCATTGTAGAATCGAAGACGAAATATTATGTGGACAGTGATTTATGATTTGAAAATCATATCGAATGGCAAGAACTCTCTAGTTACTTGTACGAAGTTTTCTTTTGCTTTGCCTTTCAGATTACATTCAGCAATTATTTTGGAGTAGTATCTCATTAGTGTTTCTTGCACGGTAACGATTGAGTTTTGCGTTAAACTTTGCTGAGTTGTTTCCGAGTTTATTTGCGAATTTACTCTTTCATATTCTGAGGTTTTGTGGGGATTGTCCAAACCAACCCCGATCGATTTGTTTTCCGAGTCGTTTCTGCGCGTTTACGGGATTCTTGTTGTTTGTTCGAGGGACAGTGAACTTTTTTTGCATCATTTTGTCTGTTTTTGTTGTTCATTTGCGGGTTTCTGGAGTTTCTTTCTCCTGGAAATATCTTTGCAGAACTTTCTGCTGGAGTTGGCTCCTCTGCGAATTCAGGGAGTGCATTAAAACTATTTTCGACGGGGACAAAGTAACGTTCTTTGGCTTCAAAATACGTTAGGCCATTCTTCGCCATTAAAGCTTTGATGTTGTCTTGGTGGGTTCTCTCCGGGCAGTCTCTATCACTTGTGTTATGACCAGTTTTGCAATAAATGCATCTTACCGCTGAAGTGCATTCATCGTACTCTTTCTGGCTTTCGTGTCTTGATCCACATTTTTGGCATCGTTTAGTGCTACGACAGTCACTCGTTTTGTGGTTGTATCGTAAGCAATTCAAGCACAGTACAGCTTTCCTAAACAAAGGTTGAACTTTGATTGAACAACAACAAAGTTCCACTGTTTCCGGAAGCCTATTTGATCTGAATGTTATACTAACTCTTCCTGTTGGTGATAACGAATTTTCTATGTAGCGGTTGAGTCTGTAGACGTTTATAATGGGGATTGAACTTTGAATATCTTTAAGTAAATCGTCTGGTGATAGTTCTAGTGGGATTACAGATTACCTGTCACAGATATGAGATGCTTTGGAACATAGGTTTTGTATCCATAACTTTTTGTAAGACTGTTTTGAATCAAACGATTAGCCGCTGTGAAGTTGTTGAGCTATACCAGTACTTTATAACTTCCTGAGTTTTTGATTTCCGTGACATGTTTTTCAACTCCATAGATTCTTTTTAGCATTCGTCCAACAGATATTTTGTTAATACTCGCTTTTGGTTCCTTGAGTAGTACATATACTCTGAATGGAGCATTATCCATATTAGTGTAAGTGTAATCTGTGGTAGCGGCTGTCGGGGTCGAAGTTTCTGAAGTTTCTGAATTTGGTGGCGGAGGCCCGCCATCTGGATCGTCGGTCTCCATTTTGCACCTCGCCCGCGTGGGCAAGATGGCAGTCAGCACGTTTTAATATCAGTAGTTATCTCTTAAGATAACTGTAGTTCGAATTGATTTTCTTCACTTTCCTAAGCGCGTTTTATTACAGATAATTAACGAGTTAAGAAATCTTGAAAAATTTTATAGGTTTTTCGAAATTAAGGGTTGGAATATTCAGCACTCGCGAGGGCGTCTGTACACTTCCCGTTTTACCGAAAGAATGATGGCACCGCATTGCCAACAGGGAGATGGAGGTAATCGTTCTCAATTGTTGACAATTTTACATCACTTTGCTTCTTTTTGGAGTAACGAACCGTTTGCACGGAATAAAAATTGTTTTTTCGCTGTCAACGCCGTATTGTGCTTCAGATTCGATAGATGCTGAAATTCAGGGTCTACCAAGTTGATTGTATCAGGAAGTTCAGATTCAAGCGTTGCGAAAAGTCAAGTTCTGACGTCGATGTCTTTCGCTGATTTTAGACCGTAGATGAAAACCGAAATTTTGAACTGGTTCACGGACGGACGCTAAAGCTCAAAATCTTCACATTGTCGATTATCTATTCCGGCATACGTTACGCAGTTGTCTGCGTTATTCTTGATGAGCCGAACGCGATCATCTCGTTTGCTGAACAAAGGTTTCTGCTGTCCAAAAATTGATAGTTGAGAAACTTCTAGTGGATTGGAACGCTTAAGCTGCGCAGCTTGAGCAGCACATTAGCTGGATTATCCA
The DNA here is from genome assembly GCF_943734655.1 of Sabethes cyaneus. Classification (NCBI taxonomy): domain Eukaryota; kingdom Metazoa; phylum Arthropoda; class Insecta; order Diptera; family Culicidae; genus Sabethes; species Sabethes cyaneus. Next base: position 22,623,715 of record NC_071355.1, read on the forward strand.
AAATACCACCGTCCTTCCTAAAGAGATCTTCATAAAGCAATTCCGTTTTCCGGGTCGTATTGAAACTCTTTGATAGTAGATGAAAAGAATTTAATAGTTTGTTCTGAAACGGTTCCTTGCGGTGCTGTTGGTTGTCCTCCTGACGTGTTCCACAAAGACCAGCTGGCGGTTGTTCTATAGAGAGACATCTGCCGGATAACTCCCGCCAGCGAAGACTTCTGAATATTATCATCTCCACCATCAGAATGTCGTTGAATTATCAGAATTTCTATCATGGCTCATCTTACCGAAAATTCCTCAAGTTAGATATTCATCTCCAAATTGTTACCTTCGTAATATTTTACACTGACGAGGAAAGTAAAATAGAAACCTAAATTGTCAATGAAAAACTTATTGCTTCGCTATGGTGATTATAATGCAAGGCCTACTCTGAATTTTCTATGATATCACATCATTAAAAAAACGATTGGCTTGAAAAGAATTTTAGATTGAAAAAACATTAACAAATCCTTTTAAAAGTAGACAGTAACTGATACCTTCCCCAACAGTTCCACCTTTTCGGTTGTTTCGGACCGTCCCCACACCCCACCGCACCGGCAACTATCAACGAGTCGTGAAAAGCAATCTCTTACCTTCGACCGCGGCGTCCTCCCTTCTTGCCTACCCCGCCGGAGTAGCCTGCCTCCGGTGTGGCTGGTGTTTGCGGTTTGTCCGCAGCTCCTCCTCGCTTGCTCCTGGTCGATCGCGAGCCCTTATCGCTGGCGGTGGATGATTCTTCTGGGGTGCGCAGGATCGGCGTATTGGAAGCACTCCCGCCACGTTTGCCACCAGTCTGGGGCGACTGCGGCAGCAGCTCCTCCGGCAGCTCGACGGCTTTGCATGCTTTGTTGATCGCTCTGGCTTGCTCTTCGTTCAAATACATATCGGAAGCGGTCACTTCGACCGTCTTATCCCCCAGGGCGACCACGTAGACAACCTCATTGTGCTCGTTCCGTTTGATGTCCGTTACGAAACCGGGCTCGTATGTGTCTCCACCGGTTAGGGCATGTACCGAATGATCACGGATGGGCAACGTGTCTTTGTCGCCGATAACAATCACATCCTTGGAGAGAGCTTTCGAGGCTCCATCTTCGAACCGAATCATATACTTGTTATCACCCTTGTAAGCGGTGACTTTTCCAGCGTAGTACTTCCGATCGGACCATCGAGCCAAGCAGCAACACAAATATTCTTCGGGGCTTTCTTTGACCGGTTCAGGAGTGGCTGACAGTTCCTTCTGGTTGCTTTTCTTTGCTTGCTTAGCCGCCGGCTGTTTCGATTTCAGTTCGTCCTCCTCAGCCGCATCCGACTCGGTGTGAGTCCGTTTTCGACCGGTTTTCTTAGCGGCAGACGAAGGTCGACCCCGTGAAGTTTTCGCCGTTGTCGACTTATCCTGCTCATTGTCCGAAACATCCTCATCGTCTTTGCAGAGTTCACGTTTGATCTTGCTGAATTCTTCGATCATTAGACTGGCAAGTGCTTTGGCCCCTCGAACGGTGTGCTTCGATTTGACGAACGCGTCTTTTAGCTGACCAGTTCCGCCGGAAGAGCTTTCAGTTGTACTGGAATGCGACAGAACCGAGTCGGCAGCAGGACGTGGAGGAGGGAGAGAGAACGGACCAAGACTGCCAACGCTACCATTGGAGGACTGTTTTGATGAATCGTTGCTGGTCAAATCTTGAGTGGATATCGCCCCAGCTGATCCCGTTGATGATAGTTTATGCTCCAATTTTTCAACCGAAAGAAACTGGAGTTCTTTTCCGTCGTACCATATATTGACTTCGTAGGTGGCCTCTTCGGATGTTAGTGCGGTGGATAGCTCCAGTTTGTTGACCGTGGAGGATGTCGTGGCAGCTGCGGTATCCGCTGTGGTAATGTCTGCCGGTGCAGGGGCGGGTTTTTCATCCAATTCAGACGTCGAAGATATTCCGTTGAATTTTCTAGCATTACTAGCGTACAGATTGATCTCCTCGGCGGTGCTTAAACCGGACGAAGCTGTAAAATGTTTAAAATTCAGTCAATTAAAAGCAGCCTAAGACAACAGTCTTAAAAAACCTACCTGTGCAAGAATCCACCTCCGATGATTCCGTTTTCAAGCTACTCTCAGTTATATTGACCGATACCGCCGTTGTTGTTTCCTCACTCGCTATCGGTAATTGTTTTTCCATTTCGGAAGATCCGGGCACTCCCGAGGTGGATGCTACGGTTGCATCTTTTTCGTCCACGGTGGAATTATCGGCGACGATTGCGCTATGCTCGTGGGACTCATCCTGCCGGCTGTTATCCACCGAGGGCCGCGTGATTTTGCTTACATCTTCCGAACTGACCTCGAACTGCTTCTGAATCGGTGTGGAATTATACACGTTGCTAGAGCTGACCGCCGTATTCGGGGTACTGCTTCCGTTGGAAATCAAATCCAGCCGCTGCTTTAACCGATTCGCTAGCTTATCCGAGCTGGACGTCGGTAGAGAGCATTCGATGCTATCGTCCAAAGTTTTTGATGTTTCCACTTTAGATACACTCTCGGGTCCATCGGTTGAATCGAGGTTTTTGTTATGCGCCGAACCCGTAACCTCGGTCTGACTGTCGGCATCGGTGGCAGTATCGTCTGATTTGGTAAGCGTTTCCATCAGCTCCTCGCCAGTTGTATTTAGGCTTTCCGTTACATCACCGTCACTAGATTTGCTTTGGGTCGGCTCAACTGCAGCTGAATCAACTTCCATTGCTTCCTCCTCAGGGGCAAGCTCGGCTGGAACTGGTTTGGAAGTGGAAGTAGATGCTGATTCTGTTTCGGACGTTGATTTGCTTACTTCCTTTTCCTCATCAGTACACTCATAGATTTCCTTCTTTTCACAGACTGGCTCGACAACTTCTGCTTTCGCAGGTTCATCGTTAGGTTCAGCATCTACTTCCATTGCTTCATCGGATTTGGCCGCCACGGTTGCTTCGTCTGGAACCGATTCAACGGGAACGTCAGCGTGCGACTCTACCGATGGTCTTTCGTCAGAACTTGTGACTGCATCGGGTTCAGGTGACTTTTCCATGGCCTCTGATGAGTTGGGTGCAGCGACTTCTTTTGGCTCTGAAGAAGAACTAATTCTGTCTTCGTTTTTATTTCCTTCTGGCACTGACAGAGAACTAGTCGGTTGGTCTTCGACAGAGGACTCTGTGGCTCTGTTGGCTTCACTGTCCGACAACGGCTCCGGTTTGGATTGAGCCTCACTTTGTGGAAGATCGTCGCTCGTCTGTTCCGGTGAGCTTTCAGTTGTTTCGATGGATTTAGGAACATCTTCCTCCGGCTTGGAAGTTGTGGGCTCAACAGTAACCTCATCTTCGGATTTCTTTTCTTCCTGGGTGACGATTGGGTCCGTCGATTCCCTGTAAGACAAAATAAAACCCAAATTTAAGGACCTCAAAATTTACCTTTTAACTTAATGACACTTACCGAACGTCCTTGTCCATTTGCGTCGGCAGGGGCTCTTCGACAGCTTCTTTAGATTTTCCATCTACCTCATCCGTCTTAGTTTCAACCGATGGCTTTTCACCTGTTGAGTCGGTTGGCTCGGATTGCTGCTCCTCCACGGCTTGTGCCTCTTCGGACAACAGTTTCTCCTCATCAACGATTGCATCGACCGGTTTACCAGATTCAGTTGATGGTTCAACATCGTCGGATTCCGTTGATTTAGAATCACTTTCCAGTAGTTTATCCTCGTCACTGTTGGTCTCGGATTCAAGCGCAGGTGTGGCTAGCGAATCCACCTTGTCATGTTCTTCTTTTTCGTTTTCAATTAGTTCAGTTGCAACAGCCGTGGCAGGAGTTTCCGTTTTTTCCTTATCCGAACCCGAAGGAAGATCAGACTCGTTTTTAGGCGGCGCTGCTTCTTCCTGATTCGGTTTATCATCAACAGCTGTCACTGATACTTCAGGGGTGCTGGTTTTTTCGTTAGTTTCTTCAACTTTTTGAGTTTCGACGACCTTTTCCTCCAACGCGGCACATTTCGGCAACTCTTCAACCTTCGGTTCATTATGTTGTTCAGGTTCAGTATTCTCCGCCGGTTTATCTACAGCAACCTCTTCTTCTTCGACGTGAATTTTTTTGCTACAACGTTCAAGGGCCTCGTCATCTTCCGAATGGCGGCGTTTCGCAGAATGCGATGGTTCACCTGAATCACCATTTGGTGTTTCTTCGACTGTAGTAACAGCATCGTCATTTTTCTTAACTGCAGCACCGTCAACTTCCATGCTTTCTGGTTCATTCTTGTCATCGCTCACTACGGAATCTGCTTCACTAGTGGCTTCCAGTCCGTTTTGGTGGTTCACATCTACCGACGGGGTAGGATCTTCTTTTTTCTCCTTGCATTCGGAAGAAGCAGTCGCAGAGCTTTGCTCTTCTCCTTTTTCGATTGCTTCCAATCGTTGAATCAGATCATCATTTTCCATGTCGACATCGTTATCCGAGTTACTTCCACCGGTTGCGGTGGTAGTTTTGGCAGTTTCCGAGTTGCCGGTGTCTATTTTATCCAGCCTTTCCAGCAGATCATCTTTTTCGAGCGGAATGGAATCGGTAGACGGTGCAACGCCGTCTCCGCCACCCTTCAACGTAGCGGCCGACTTGAGCTCATCGGCGACTTTTTCCTTCAGGACAGCTGGATCCATCGGTTCAGTTGGAGGAGGAGCTGTGGAGAATACGGTAGGCAAATGTATATTAGTTAACTAAGTTAATTAATTATTTCAATATCATTCTATTGGATCATTAAAGTATAGCTTTGAAAAACATATGCTGCTTCCGTTTCTTCGAACAAATAAAATTTAAATTTAAAAACGCAGTAAGCGTTTGGTTTGACTTGGTATGAAAATTTTCGTTTTTTCGATCAACATATCTATTTGGAAATCATTAAAATACTTCAACCTTGACAACGATTGGCTGTACGGAGGACCTTCAGTCTCTTCGCTGATCCTAAGTCCGTCAAAGGGGAGTGTGGAAAACCGTACGAATAACATTCCGGATCCTGAGACGCGACCAGACGATGACGGGGCACCAACGACGTCTCTTGTTGCTCTCAAGCGACTCTCTAGTGTACATAAAAAGCGGCACAAGCTGTTTCTCAACAAAGGATACACACAGGAAAAGGCCAGGAAACTGGCCCTTCGCTCTGACGACAAGCTACCGCAACCTCTCGAGCCTAAATCCATTGCGAAACAAGATTCTCCAGCCATACGCCTTAGAGTGGCTTCTCCTACAGACACTCCCAAGCGACCTACTGGGTAATCAAATTCGTCGCTAAATTTTTGCTTTATTTATCACGCATTGCCCCGCACGTGTCTGAGGACGAGATTTCAGCTCTTGTGCAAGAATGCGTTGCTGGTTCTCAGTCGATGGTTAAAAAACTAGTGAAACGAAATTCCGACCTGAAATCGTTGGCATTCAACTCGTTCAAAATCGGTATAGACGCTCTAGATGCCACAAATTGGCCAAGAGTAGTCTTTTTTTCGGGAGTTTGAAGATCGAAATAAATCGCATTTTTGGGAACCAGTTGCGGTAAAAATTCCGCGACCCACGATTTTGGATCCGTCGCAGTCATCAACAATCAATTGATTGTTCAACCACCGTCGGATATAGGGGACCAGCGGGTCCCCAGTTCAGTTAAGTCATTGCAAATTTCAAATTTTTAAAAAATTTATGCAGATTCTGTCTCCCATAGCCCATTTTCCGGCACCGCCGGTGACAACGCCCGAAGCCGCCAGCTACAACCCGATTATTCATCCGACCCGGTGCTTACACATCTATTATTCTATTATCAGAACACACACGGATTGCGCAGCAAAGTTTCGGAGTTTGCACTGGAAGTTTGTGACTCGCCATACGACTGCATTGTATTAACAGAATCTTGGCTCGACTCGCAAATCACTTCGACTGAACTGTTTGGCACAGAGTATACAGTATATCGTTGTGACCACACTCCAAAAACTAGCACTAAGGCTAGGGATGGTGGAGTGGTTATAGCCGTTCGACGTTCATTGTCATCCGCTTTGCTTGTCGATGCCATCGATGAATCAATTGAACATTTATGGGTAACGATAATGAACAATTATTCAAACATTGTGATCTCTTTATATTCCATTAAATCTGCGCAATGAAGTTGAAATCATTGGCCGCCACATCTCAAGCGATGTGAAAGTTGGTAATTCAATTTCTTTTAATGATGATTTGCTTTTATTCGGCGATTTTAATCGTCCTGGACTATCTTGGTCGTTGCATCCACAAACGGGCTACCTATTTGTTGACGCTGTACGGTCATCGATAAATGTCGGCAGTTCCCGTTCCGTTTATTAGATGGCATGGACTTACACAGCATGTACGAGGTTAATCCCGTATGTAACCAGAACGGCAGGTTTCTAGATTTAATTTTTGCGAATCAGCAAGCTTTATCTGCTTCTTCCGTCACGACCGCGCCCGATCCCCTCTGTAATATCGGCATTCATCATCCGCCATTGATTGTCAGCTTTAACAGGACGGTCAAAGCTAATTTTATTGACGAATTTGATTCTAACCGTTTTGATTTTCGTCGGGGAGATTACGATGCAGTCAACTTTGCATTACGAGAAGTCGATTGGATCTCAATCAACGGCTGCAACAATCTGAACGAAGCTGTATCGAGATTTGCTGCTAAAATTCATGAACTTATTCCACAGCATATTCCCAGAGTTCGTCCACGGTCTAAGCCAATTTGGGGTAACAGGTTACTTACACGGCTCAATCGCACACGGAAATCTGCTCTTCGTGCCTACCGGAAAAATAGAAATCCTGTCAACCGTTGCCGTTTCATTTCTGCAAGCAGATCATACCAAGCGTTGAACAAAGTCTCTATCGAAACTACGTGCAAAAAATAGAGCGCAATTCACGTTTGAATTTAAAAGGCTTTTGGCAGTTCATCAGCTCGAAACGAAAAGAGGATGGGCTTCCCTCTAGCATGTATCTGCGACACAGAGAAGCTTCCTCTGATGGCAGCAAATGTGACTTGTTTGCAGAACACCTTTTCAGCGTTTTTCACAGTGAGTGTGCATCATCGAATGATATTACCACAGTCCTTACGCATGTTCCTAGTAATCTGCTCACCGCAGAAATGTTTTTAATTACGGAAGAGAAAGTCGCAACAGCAATTGGCAATTTGAAGCAGTCCTATAGTCCTGGCCCTGATGACATTCCAGCTATTTTTCTGAAAAGATGCTGCGATGCTTTAAAATTGATAAAAAAAGTCATGATTTTCAATCTTTCCTTGCGATGCCAACAGTTCCCTTGTAGCTGGAAAGAATCATTCATGTTTCCAGTTTTCAAGAAGGGTGATAAACGTAATGTAGAGCAGTATCGTGGGATCTCCTGTTTGTGCGCCTGTTCGAAAGTGTTCGAAGCGATTGTTTACGATCATCTAATGTTTAGCATAAAAAATTACATCTCTACTGCACAGCACGGCTTTTTCCCAGGAAGGTCTGTGACTACAAATTTACTAGAATTCACTTCTTTTTGCTTACGTGGTATGGACCGATGCCGTCAGGTTGACGCTATCTATACCGACCTGAAGGCTGCATTTGACAGTGTGGACCATGGAATACTTTGTGCTAAATTTGATAAACTAGGAGTCTCTGTTGCGTTGTTAGCTTGGTTAGAATCATATCTACACAACCGGAAAATTGCTGTAAAGTTGGGTTTATCCCAGTCTAGCTGGTTTACTAACAATTCTGGAGTTCCTCAAGGCAGTATTTTGGGACCCTTACTGTTTTCGCTATTTATCAACGATATTACAAAACTATTACCACCTGGCACACGACTATTATATGCGGATGACACCAAGATTTATCAGCTTATTACTTCTTATGACGACTGCACTTGACTTCAAATGCTAATCAATTTGCTTTCTGACTGGTGCTGCCGCAACTACATGAGTTTAAGTATTGCGAAGTGTACTGCAATCAGCTTCCATCGTAAAAAACAGCCCTTAATGTTTGACTATCGTATTAATGGGATAGTGGTTAAACGCTGCGATGTGATCTCTGATCTCGGAGTTGTGCTGGACACACAACTAACGTTTAGGCAACACTATTCAATGATCGTAAACAAAGCAAATCGACAACTTGGTTTAATCCTGAGAGTCGGCAAGGAATTCGAGGACCCTGTGACTCTGCGCATCTTCTATTGCTCTTTGGCGCGTTCAATTCTGGAGACAGCTTGCGCTGTCATATTACAACTGGGTAAAACGCATTGAGCGCGTACAAAAACAGTTTGTTCGTAGGATATGCCGGAGACTGCCACGGAGAGATCCTGACAATATGCCACCATACGCCAATCTTTGCCTCCTGCTTGGTATTATTACACTCGAACAACGACGAAAGGAAATAATGGCTCAAACGGCTCACAAAATTTTGACTGGTAGCTATGATTGTCCAAACATCCTCTCAATGCAACAACTACACTGCCCTCTGCCCCGGTTCAAAAACGGCTACCTGTTCCTCGTTTGTGCCGATGTGGTGACAGTAAGATGGCAGGAGACTACGGTACCAACCCTCAAGCCGTGGGTAGAAGCGCTGCTACGAACATACACCACCTTTTCGAGCAGCGGAGATACCTCGAGCGAGAGGATCCTTCGTCTGCTCCAAAATCAGAACGATGGCCTCTACACAAACAAGGCGAGTACTTCGTCTCAGTGTGACAGGGAACACCGGCGAATTGGCGTTGGAGACAGGCCCTCTGTCTGCTAACCTGATTGTTAATAAAGGCTTCATGCTGAATTTCTGATCGCCTGCGATGCCAACGTCCACTACACAATTCGAGGCAGCACGGATGTGAATAACAGGGGTGAGTACCTATTTGAATACCCAACTGCTAACAATGTCAATGTATGCAATGTAGGGAACATCCCTTCTTTTGTTAATGCTATCAGAGATGAGGTTCTAGTTCTAGACCTCACTCTGTGCAACACTTCTTTAGTAGAGAAGGTAAAAAACTGGCATGTCTCTGATGAACTTGGTTCATCAGACCACAGGTATATTGTTTTTGATTTTGAGATAAACTTTCTCAAGAGAGAATACAGAAAATCAACCAAGATGTTCGTTCAGAAAACATCTGAGTAGCTCTCGGAGCTTCTGTTATATTAATTTACGCATACTAGCTGAGCTGGATCCTATAGAATAGGATTATTAATGCTTTTACCGCTAACTGTCCGTTAATTACGCGGACAGTTTGCAGTGATGTGCTCTGGGGGAATTAATCGCTCAGCAGCCTTCGTCGGGAGGCTAGGCGTTTATTCAACAAGGCAAAGATTACGTCCAGTTGGGAGGCCCAAAGGGCATCACTAACCAAATACAATGCAAGAGCTTTACTAGCTCAAAAGGAACTCCAGATTCAAGTTTTGCAAGAGCAACCAGACTCGTTTTGTAGTGTACTAAGATGCTCCAAAAATTTCAGCCAACCAGACTCTGCCTGAGGCGGCCCAAAAAGCGTTAGCTAAGGACCATAACAATGGATGGTTGGAGATTTTTATGAACAAGCATTTCCCATGTTCGCCAGTGACCACTGAAAGTTGAGTCATCACACAATGTGTCAAACGACTCGGTTCTACTTGCACGTCAACTGTTTACGAAGGCTTCAGTCACTTGAGCACTTAGCTCCTTTGACGGAAACCGCACTTCATTGCCTAGTGACGCTGACTGAAAAGTCGCTCCAATATCAAGAGACGGCACTTTGTGCTTTTATTGATGTTGAAGAACCCAGTCGACAATGAGCTGGATTCAACCAGGAAAATCACAGCGACATTGGGCAATACGTCGATCATAATCTCAACGATTAAAGGATGCTTTGGTTACTGATGGTCGACGCACTGTTGCACAAGCTATCACAGCACGGTTATGAGGTCATTGCGTACTGACCTGGGAAAAGCTAGAAATAGCATCCAGTTGGTATCAAGCGTAGGGCTGTAGACAAGCTAAATAGTTTATCTACCCAGACCCTGCAGTAGTCAAAAAACTACTTTCCTTAACGCGTAGTGAACTGCGCACAATCGTGCGATTCCTCACCGGGCATTGTTCATGTCTTTACCAGTTAAACAAAATTGGCAAGGTCTAAATTGGCATTTGTCGCTTCTTTTGCAGCTTAGAATTAGGAAGTTCAGAATACTTGTTCTGGTCATATGGAGCTCTTGCGTCTTCCAGGTACAGGCTCTTCGGAAGCTACATATTAACTCTATACTCTGTCTGGAAACGCAATCCTAAGAACATTATACAATGGGTATGAGCAATTCGTAAACTGTGACAGCAATCGGGACCAACTACAAGAGACAGGGTCCATGACTGTCGCAGGTGTATTTTGAACCCAGCGCCCTTCTGTCACACAAAAAACACGAACATATCTAGGGCGTACTTAGGTGTAGATCAAAGTGTAGATTCGAATATACGATGGCTGGCTTGCTAGCACAGCATCGTACTCCGAAGCGAACTGGGCGGGCTTAGATGTAGAGGAATTCCAGATAAACTAGTCAATCCCATCAAGGCTCAATACGAGACGTTCTCGTGCAAGGTGTTGCACAATGGCATCTTGTACGGCCCTATAAGGATTACTGCTTTTATTCCCGGTGCTATTTCTTATCGATATGGATGGGATTGGATAATTTCTAGGAATTTGGAGGAGCAAATTTTTACTCTACGTCAAATCCTCTAGAAATGTCAAGTACAATGTGCCTACGCATCATATTTTCGTGGATTTCAGGGCAGCATATGATACAGTTGAACGAGAACAGCTATGGCAGATAATGCACGAGTACGGTTTTCCGAATAAACTGACGCGGCTGATCAAAGCTACACTGGAGCGAGTGATGTGCTACGTGCACGTTTCGGGGACACTTTCGAGTCCTTTTTAGCAAGAGTAGCCAACTCTTAGCCTTCGCAGACGACCTCGACATCATTACTAGAAACCTTGGGACGTTGGAGACAATCTGCGCCAGACTAAAAACGGAGGCTGGTTACAAATCAATGCGTCGAAAACCAAATATATGATATGAAGGGCCTCAGAGAAAGCAACGTTTGCTTCCCACGGAGACAGCGATGAACTGGAAGTGACTGATGAGTTCGTATATTTGGGATCTCTGGTCACCACCGACAATAAAACAAGTAACGAGATCCAATGACGCACTCAAGCTGAAAAACGAGCCTACTTTTCCCTCCGCAAGACATTTCGATCGAGGAACACACGCCGCCGCACAAAGCTGACGATGTACAAAACGCTAATCAGACCGGTAGTCCTCTACGGACTTGAGGCAGCAACTTTGCTTACGGAAGACATACGTGCACTAGCCGTATTTGAACCAAAGGTATTGCGGACAATTTTTGGCGGAGTACAAATGGAAAGTGGAGAGTGGCGTAGGCGTATGAACGACGAGTTGCAGGCACAACTTGAAGATTTCCATTGTACACCTGGCGAAAGTTGGAAGACGGTGGGCCGGCCACGTCGCAAAGATGCTGGCTGACTGTACAGTGAAATCCATTCACTTCATGAATCTCACCGGCACTAGGAAAAGAGGGACCTAACGTACCAGATGGCTTAACTAGGTCGAAGCTGACTTGCGTGTGTCGTCGAAACGCCTAACGAGTCGGCGACGAGCAGCCCAGGATCGAGTAGAGTGGAGAGGAATTCTTGATACAGCAAGAGTCACCCCGGCTCTTCGGTGGTAGAAGAAGATATATGTAGTGAGACAAATATGCGTCCGTTTTTTAGTGGCACAGGTAGTCTCAAAATTTATTTCGAGTTTTTCTAGTATAGACGCCATGTTTTGGATTAATATTTTAAAATAAATTTAAAAATACGCATTTTCTTGGCAGTCAGTTAGCTAATATTTTATACAATGCAAATGTGTTCAAGTACATTACCATTTTCGTATTAAGCTCAAGAGACCAGAAGGAAAACATTGCCATTTGTAACCCTTTATTTTTTTCATATCCTTTTATCTTGTATTTTTACCAACACAGACATCAGTTTAATGATTTACTGCAGCTGATAAATTTGCGCTTGATGAGTTAACTTAGTGATTTCTCGTTTATTTAAAAAATTCAGTCGAAACTTTTTTAGAGCCAACTGTACACGGTCTGACGTTGACAGCGGTAGCTCAGGAAACAGGTCGAAAAATGTTTGAACGGAATGGAAGATTCCTTTCCGATCATCGTCAGTGAGCAGGCGCAGATGAAAGTGCGCTTAATGGAAAGTATAATTTTTCCCGCCTTTGTAAATACAGCCGATTCTGTGGCTTGGTAACTTCTTTATTACCACTTTCGAGATCTAAATTTTTTAAACTTTTTGACAGTGTTCATTTATGCTATGGCAATATACAATAGCTCGTTCACAAAAACATGTTAAAATGCTGACTGCATTTTTATATGTGTTCTAACAGACACTCAGGATGTTAAGAAATATACAATATTACCTTCACGTGTTTTTTTGGTCTCATACCATATTGTTAGTACTGACCTATGCACAATCGTGAAAACCGTTTTTTAAAGATTTTATAGCAAAAATTTATCCCACGTAGTTCTACGTCAACCATGCGGTATCTGTATAAAACAATGCTTGATTTTTTTAAATTCTTCCTGTTCTTTCACAAGTTATAATTCAGTAGTTGTTTAGGATGTTTTTTTTTCGAAACACCTACATAATATAAGACTAACTCACTTTTTTTGCTGAAATTTAAATAACTCCTGCGGAATCTTTAGATGTTGGATTTTGCCTCGACGCTGGTTAAAATCGCACGCAAAACACATACACATACTCTATCGCGAGCAATAAAAACACACAAAAAATGAGTTAAAGCAGCGGTTTTAAAGTGTTGGTGTTGCCAAGAGCATCGTCTCTTTTCGTTGTCAAGATTTTGCAGAAGCTGCTGCTTTGCTTCTCTGATGCCAAGAAGAAGTGAAAGAAGAAGTAGTGTACCCACCGCCGATCGGAGGGCACGTATGCGGTACGGGGAAAAGGTATTACCTGTTAGCCCTCGCCAGCGCCACCGCTGCACGACCCAACCCAGAAACTAGAAAAAGTCAGTTCTGGTACAGAAGATAATCCCGTCTTTCCCTTCCGGGGAGGGCTCCCAAACGGACAGAAAACCACTCCACAAATCACGTTCACCCCGGCGGAACTTACCACTGTTGGAGGAAACAGGCGATTTTTCCGTCAAATTCGACTCCGCATCCATTTTTCCTCCGGTATAACGCTGTATAATTTTTCAGTTTCTTCGATTCAGCCTTGTCCTGCTTACTCCCGGCAACTTTCACTATCGGTCGTCTCGTTCGCACTCACTTTGAAGTTCAAAACGCGCTGCTGCTTGTTCTCACACGGAATACCTCATACAGAACACGAAGAGAAAGATGTCCATCACCAGCCGCGGAGCAATATCTTCCGGGTTGATTTTCACCGCTAAATACCACTTTTGCCGGAAGAATTTCACTTTATCCACGCGCGCTGCACAAAGCTAAACAAATTTGTACTAGTTTCACTTCGGATTTTCGCGAAAAACACTGCGAACTTTTGTTTAGCCGAGCCCGATCGAGTCGCTTACTTTTTCAATGCACGCGAGCCAGCGTTGCCAAGAGCGCTAGAAAATGCTGTTGTGTCCGACTTGTCATCACTTTCGGGTGGAATATGTGAAATTTGAATGAGGTGGTTTTCAATAACAATGATCATACGATTGTTGAAGCTAAAAACTTTCGTAAGCTCTTTTGGCGAATAAACATAAAAAAAGCATTAGAAGTTTGTTGCAGTTTTGTCACTTTGTCTAGCAAAATGTGTAAATTTGGATATTGAGATAATTCAGTTTCTGTGAAGCTGGTAGAAATCTGGCACCGCTGAAGCAAAGCCGCCTTCCAAGATGGACGTCTGGTTTGCGAAACTTGACAGGCGCCGGCTATAGAAGCAATTTTCTTGAAAGTTTTGTTACGTTTGCGAATTGTGCGTGTGTTGGTGCCGTTTGTATACAGGTACACGGAGATGTGAATTTTAATGTGAAGCGTCACCCTGCTGAACCGGTTCGGCTCGGCGAAGAACGTATAGGGTAACGCTTATATTTGGAACACGCGGAGAAGATATTATGTTTCCTTTTGATGAAAAGCTTGAATTTTTGAAGATATTTTTTGAATACTTTGAAACGCTCTCAGCTACAATAAAAATTTATAACATCTTTCTTTGAAATATTGTACTTTGCAAAATTATTTCCTCTAATGCCAATGTGCAGGACAGGTAATTTTTTGAAACGGTTTTAATATATTTTATGTGTTTTATGTGAGTTTGATAATTAACCCTCTAACGGGCAACACCGTAAAACGATGCGATCAAGCTAATGACTATTATATCATGAAAGTTCACACAAAAAAACCTTAAGTTCTGATTTTCATGCAAAAATTATTATCTGGAGGAGCGCCAGGTAAGAAAAAGTCCAATTTCTCTTTTTCTTTTTTCATGTCTAACGCTCTGCCCAGATATTTTTTCAATTCAGATATATTACAAAATTAAAATAATGCATGAAATTTACTCATAGAAACATTTTTTAGGTCAATCATTTTGTTCTAGATGTCCTTTTCCTTCAAAAGTAAAAAAGGGAATATTCGCGTATTAATTATTTTCCGAATTTTTCGGAATTTTTGTTTTTGAAAGATGATAACTTTTGAATGCATGTTCAGAATATTATGATATTAGTATCAAAATGTCAAGAAATCTGTTCTGAACACATTTTGCGTATTGCCAATTAAAAACAAATTTTGCATGCGCCTCTGGAGCTCCAAAAGCGAGGGCCATCTACAGACGGTCTTACCCGTTAGAGGGTTAAAAGTTTAAAATTATTTATCATTTTCGGGTAATTTTTCAAAAAGACGTATTGTTATTAATTATGTTTATTTACTTTATTAAGTTTTTGGAAAGTTAGATTAATCAATGAGGTATCTTCTTCACTTCACATCAAAATCAACCGTTGAGCAGTGCACTATGGGCAAAAACGAGAGAAAAAACGGATGCAATTAAGATACGACCTGCAGGCTGATAAAATATACGTGATCCCAAGTAAAATTTTCCGGAGAATCGCGTGGTGCCGACCCCTCTCCTGTTTATCTAATGGAAAATAGAGTGTAGTGCAGACACATGAATCACGATCTATACCAAGTATACAAATATGCTGACTGACATAGTGAATGTAGTACAATGTAGCAGGCTGCGGTGGGCTGGGCACTTGGCCAGAATGCCAAAACTATTTTCAGCAGAGAACCAGGAAGAGGCCGTAGACTCCGAGGCAGACATCGCACACGATGGGAGATAAGTGTCCGCTGTCGAAGACGATGCACGTTCAATTGCTGTTCGTGAGGATTGGAGAACGCCAGCCCAGGAGCGACAGTATTGGAGGACCATATTTCGTTCGGCGCAGGATCGGTAACGGACCGTTGCCACTAAAGTAAACTAAGCGACCTCTTCACTCCCAAAAAGGTTTGTGTTAAACGTAAGTGTTTTGGCTGTTGATCATTTGGCGAAAATTTTAATTTTTTGATTAAAATTTGGCAGATTAGTAGGGGTAGTGCGGATAAGACCGGCATTCCTAGAGTTTTACTAGACAGCATCAATTAATTGTTTTATTAAACACTGAACATGTTAGTATTCATTATTGTTGCACGTCTCGACACACGCAAGTCGGTTTCAACCTGGTCGAGTCATCTAGCACGTTGGGCTTGGGCCTCTCTATTTCTGATGCCGGTGGGATTCTTGAAGAGAACGGATTTCACCGCACAGCCGTCCGGCATCCTTGCGACGTGGCCGGCCCACTATAGTCTCCCAACTTTAACCAGGTGTACGATGGGAATCTCTCCAAACAGTGCCTGTAGCTCGTGATTCATACGCTTCCACCACTCTCCACTTTCCGTTTGTGCTCCACCAAAAATAATCCGCAACATCTTTCGTTCAAATACGGCACTCGCACGTATGTCTTCCGTAAGCAAAGTAACTGTTTCAAGTTCGTAGAGGACTACCGGTCTGATTAGCGTTTTATACATCGTCAGCTTTGTGCGGCGGCGTATGCTCCTTGATCGAAGCGTTTTGCGGAGGGAAAAGTAGGCTTGATTTCCAGCTTGAATGCGTTGTTGGATCTCTTTGCTCGTATTATTGTCGGCGGTGACCAGAGATCCCAAATATACGAACTCATCAACCACTTCTAGTATATCGCCGTTAATAGTTACTGTCCATGGGAGGCACACATCGCTTTCTCTGGAGCCTCGTCCTATCATATATTTATCCTCCCAGCCTCCGTTTTTAGTCTGGCGTAGATTATTTCCGCCGTCCCACGGTTTCTAGTAATGATGTCGAGGTCGTCTGCGAAGGCTAGGAGTTGCCTACTCTTGCTGAAGATCGTACCTCTCGTTTCGATGCCCACTCGCCAGATCACATCTTCAATAGCTATATTGAATAACATACAGGACAGTCCATCCCCTTGCCACAACTCTCTGCGCGATTCGAAAGGACTCGAGAATGTCCCTGAAACTCGCGCGTAGCACATCACTCGCTCCAGAGTAGCTTTGAACAGCCGTGCCAGTTTGTCCAGAAAACCGTATTCGTGCAATATCTGCCAAAGCTGTTCGCGTTCAACTGTATCGTATGCTGCTCTGAAATCCACGAAAGTACGATGCGTGGGCACGTTGTATTTTTGACATTTCTGGAAGATTTATCGGAGAGTAAAAATTTGATCCGTAGTAGCACGGGCCCGCATAAAGCCCGCCTGAAACTGCACTACGAATTCCCTTACTATTGCGGATAGACGACGCAACAAAATCTGGGAGAGCACCTTGTAGGCGGCGTTGACCAACGTGATACCGCGGTAATTACAGAAATTTAGGCGGTCGCCCTTTTTGAAGATGGGACAGACTACACTTTTCATCCACTACTCCGGTAGTTTCTCCTCCCAAATCCTCGAAATTATCCAATGAAGTGACGTTCCTAGCGGCTCTTGGCCATTTTTGTAGAGCTCTGCCGGGAACCTGTCGTTTCTAGCGGCTCTATTATTCTTCAGCTGATGAATTTTTCGCCGGATCTCTTTGAGATCGGGTGCCGGCACGCTGTTGTGTTTGTAGGTACTCCTAGGTTAACTTCCGTTGCGCCTCCTTCTGCTATATCACCGTTGAGGTGCTCATCGAAATACTGCTTCCACTTGTAGGCCACCTCGCGCTCGTTCGTGATTAGATCCCCTCCCTCGTCTCTACACATGTCAGGTTTAGGTGTGTAGCTCTTACGAGTTTGGTTCACCTTCTCGTAAAACTTGCGCGTGTCATTAGCCCGGAATAGTTCCAGCTCTTCAGGATTGCGGTCAACTCATTTCGCGCTCGTCGATACTTGGCCAAATTCCCTCGCGTGGATATGCTTAAGTAGTTTTTCCAAGCACTTGTTTTCCTCTCTATCGTTTTTTGGCATTTCCCGCCAAACTAATCATTTCGTGCACTCTAGGGCTGTCGGTATTGGGCGCTTTTGGTGAAAACCGGTATTTCGGTATTGGCGTACAAAATACCGGTAATACCGGTAAAATACCGGTATTGGCAGATTATTCGAAATCAATAGAAATGTCGATGTTTTTCAGTAAATCTTTTTATTTTGAAACTTTAGCTTCAGTATTGTTGCTTAGCAAAGTAGAATTTAAGCAGATATAATACTCTTAGCGATTTAATTCCCTTACTAGAACGAATTTTATTGCCAACACTTCCAACAATTGTAAAAAAACTTCCGCTTTCATAGATGTCTGGCGAACGGCTCTAAGAACATCAGGAATTTTCCTTTCATTTCTCCAAATTTATAGTAGGAAAACCCGCCTTTAATTATTTCCTACCCGCCTTTAATAAATATCTTGTATTGTAGCTTCCAGCATAATTAATGCCCTGGTCTCCTACAGCCTCTCAGTAATTTTTTCTCCATCCCCAAACCGGAACTCCTGCATAACGTCATCCTCTTCATCATCGTTTACAAATACCTTCTCTTCTCTGTTATCAATCTCACTATTCGAATATCATTCGAAAGACTTGAAAAATATTCCAAATTCTTTCCAGGCAGATCCTTCGATGACAAGAATGCTCAAAAGTATTCTGATCAGAGCCCAGCATCGTCGAAACAAATAAATGAAGCTAACTTTCCCTTACCTTCGCTTCATATATGAATTGACTTGTTTCATATGTTGAACAGAACATTTCAAGCAAGCTTCAGCTGAAGCTACTGACTGTGTCAAATGAGGACGATTGACAGTCAGGCACGATTTGCCGATGATGAGTAAATTAGTAGGAAATGCTACTCAAAATCAATTCAATTGCATTCAAAGTCTAGGCTGACCTTTTTCTGAATATTTGATAGAGAATACAAATGAAGTTTTAAAACCGGTCGTCATGATGAAGTGAAAATCGTTTCAATGACGCTGATTGAAGCCAGGTTTGAAACGGGCGCTGCTTCTGTTGAAACTGAAGCTTCATTACTTCATTGTTGAATGACAATTTATTATTGTAAGTGACGTTTCTGGGCCCTGATCTTGTTTCCTAAATTCGTTATTTGAGAGCTTCGAATAACTTGGTCGCTTTTGAATATCAAGTTGTTCAAAAATAAATTGAAACGCGACGTCTGGCTCATACAATGAAACATTTTTACAGAAAAGTTACTCTACTGTGCCTTAAACAGGTTCAAGAGCTATAATTATTATTTGGCCCACAATTTCACTCTCTTCATTGTTAGTAGTCGAAGAATCTCGTCGGGATTAACACCAAGTTGTTTTTCTAAGTGTTTTATTATCTTTTATCAAATTTAGTTCTTATTCGAATAAGGAGTTGGAAAAAAATAAGCAGATTAGAAAATACCGGAAATACCGGTTTTTTGCCTTTCCAAAACCGGTATTTCGGTATCCAAAAATTGGCCGGTATTACCGATTTCGGTACTACCGGTACTACCGGTTAGACAGCCCTAGTGCACTCGAAGTTTCACTCTTAACACCGGCGTCCGGTTGCGGCCTCTCTGACGGCCGAGCGTACCATGCTCCATCCGTTTTCGAGAGTTGAAGCATCTAACTCCACAGCAAAAGGTAGGAGCGAAAGGATTGTGGAATTACCGAATGTTTAACCGAGTGTGGCCGTCGATAGTTTTGAGCGCACATGTACTGCTACTAGGCAATGGTGCGTGTCGATATCCGCACCCCGTAGGGGGCGTACGTTCGAGAAAAACCGGCCCTCGATGAGAATAGGGTCGATTTGGTCCGAAGTTTGTTGGTCAGGTGGCTTTGTAGATATCTTTGTGGGGAAAGAATGTGCTTTTGATCACCAGGCATCGGGAGGTTACAAAGTTCATACTGTACTGTTCATTGAACCTGGTGTTAAAATGAACACTAAATATTATATCGATAATGTTTTGAAGAACCATTTGCTTCCCATCGTCAAAAAACACTACAAAATTGCTCCATACTGCTTCCAACAAGATTCTGCACCGTCTCACCAGGCGAAAGCTACACAGGTTCTTTGAAAGAACGCCTGCCTGATCGCCTGATCTGAAACCTCTCAACTTCTATGCCAGGGGCTAGAAGCAAAGGATTGACTGTGGATACTTCCAAGCGATACATTGTGGGGATGAGTTTACCGATGATCGCATGAGGTGTACTTATAATGCAATAATTTATGAAGTACCTACATCTTAGTTTTGCTCTGCTCATGTCATGCTAAAGCTGAATCAGGAATGGTTTCGTTTTGTGTTCAAAAACAGTCTGGGCTGATTGAGTTCTAGGCAAATTGAGGATAAGTCGGGAAAAGCCCGTGGTCAGCGACTACAGAGGAAGGTTCATAATACACATTTTCTATATAGAAACGTCAAATGATCAGTTGATACCGTATATTTATAAATAAATTATGAAAAGCAATAGGAAGTAATCACTGCAAGCCGCGTTTTTGATGAATAGACAAAAGAAAATTAAAAAATATTTCGGACTTACTAATAACAACGTTCGAATTATATCCGCATTTATCCTGGTTTACCAGTGTGTAATTACTTTATAAAAATACTTAATATTAAATATTGATTAGAATCACAATGGCTTATCGAAGCCCTACTAGGCGTGCGTTGTACCTAGCGAAATATAGCATTAAAAAATTGTTAGTGCGTATGGAGAGTTTCTCTTTTCGCTATATCGTTAAAAATCTGTGCACTCGGTGCAATGAGTCATGGAACGCTATTTTGTAGGTGATAATTCCGCGAAAAAAAAGGTTTACGGCAGATTGTCCTCCCGCATGGGTTGCTGTTCCTCGTCGTTCAGCACAAGGCCGCCACCATTCTGTCGATTGAAACGTTTTCGATGTTCATCGGTGACGAGGGTCATCTCTTTTTCGTAATCGTTGGGGATTTGTTTCGGCTCGTCTAGGAAACCGCTATAAGGGGGTGGGCCTACCAAGCTAAGGATCACAGGCAGTAGCACCAAACCGTGGAAGAGGCCAAGTAAAATTACTAGTAGAAATATTTTGAAGAATGTTCGGTATGTGTATGCTTGCGATCCGGACAGAACGCTTAGTGAGAGAATCGTAGAACCACCCCCGTATAAAACGGCTGCGCCGATGTGTAGAACTGTTTCCAGCGCTCGTTTGTTACGATTTCCGTGGCTTATTGTGAGGAATGTGTGTCCAATGTGGGCAGCATAGTCTACACATAGGCCTACGGCCAACTGGAGTCCGATGCAGGACACGAGATCCAACGTAAGGTCCCACCGCTCCATGAATCCGCCAACATTCACCAGAGTTAGCAGTACGCAGATGAAGATCCAGAAGCAAATTTGAGGATTAACGATCAGCACTCCTGTACAGAACATCACTCCAACCATGGCAATCGCTATGTTTCGGTAGATTTCCGTGTCGATGATTTCATCGGTAACCCAATTGCCGAAAATCTTTGCCCAAAGTGTACTGAAATGATCTTCGGTTGCGATCCGGTTCCGGGCGAGCATGTTCTCCACGGCATGTTTCGCCGGCAGGTACTCGTCGCGTTCCTTGAACGGCCGAAACTTGAACTCGATTGTACTGACGGTGATGTTCGGGGCTGGCTGTCCGCATTTCAGCATAGTGTTGAACTTGAAATTCATTTGATAGCGTCCCCCATCGTGGCTGTAAAGAAACTTCGATAGATACTCGCGAAAGTTCTTATCGGTAAGCTCTTCTTCGCCGATATCTGAAAATAAAAATAATGTGAAGGCTGGTGTTGCTTATCAGTGAGGAAGGTTATTTTTGTACCTTTATCATAATAAGTATGCACAAAATCCTGAAAAGGTATAACCCAGGAATTAACACTGTGCAGGATATCAGTCCGATTTTCTAGTTCTTTTGTGATTTGAATCATATCTTTTAAATGATCCGTATAGTTGTACTCTCCAAACAGCAGCATAGCCTCGAATCCGGTATTGGGATAGTGTTCTTTACTCTTAGTAATGAACTTGCTGAAATAGGTATCTTCCGGAATGAACCAGTTTGGATCGAACTTCTGACGCAGTTTTAGCAAACTTTGAATATTCAAACCAGTCATCGTTATAACGCCCACGATTATGAGAGTTTTTCCAATTTTTGTTAGAATGATTTTCGAATAAACCGCATTGACGAAACGATACATAAGATTGTGCTGACACCAAAGTTTCGTGGATTTTTCACCGTGAATTATCCAAGGAGCGAAAGAATTTCTCCGCGCAGCGACCCGCTGTTCATCCAAAGTGAAAATAGCAACGTAGAATGTAATCACGAAGCTGTACATCATAAAAACTCCTGCAGCAGCGTAAATACAGAACGATTGAAGCGACGGCATTACGGTTATTGAGCCTACCGCAAAAGCGACAATGTCGGTTAATGATGTGACCGTGATGGAAGCTCCCGCATGCTTCAGCATCAGACCCATCCGTTCCGGTAGAGGCAGATGGGAGTGCGACTCATGAACTTTCCTGTAGCAAGCCATCATAACAAACATGTCATCTACACCCAGCCCCATTAGTAGAAACGGCAAACAAGTGTGGACAGGTCCATAGGAAACGCCCAGCGCGGACACGATTCCGCAACCAGCTACGAATCCCATTCCAATGTTCAGCAAACCAACCGAACCCAAGATGATCTGCAAGAAACACATTAAAACCCGGTAATAAGCAAGATTGATTTTGAAAAAATGTTCTCCCCTACCCGAAATTCTGTCCAACTAAATCTCGAAAGCACCAGCTGCATATAGACAAACATAAGCACCCCTCCAATCAGGAGTTTATCAATATCTTTAAACATAGAATCCGCACTGATATCTCCGTAGCTACGACCGGCCGCGTAGAACAAATTTACATCCCCACGGGTGTAGTTCTCCGCAATCAAGTGCAGCTTGTCCAGAAATGCCGCCTCCCACGCCAGTGCTCCCTCGGTGGCCCAATCTTCCGTGCCGGCAATGTTACCGCTAACGTCCAAATCCACCTCGGAAAAGTTAACGTGCAGCATCCAGTTTGTCATCACGGAACTGGCGGAAACGATTCGACCGCTCCAATCACGTTCGACTCCGCCGAGCATTTCCGTGTAGTCCACGGTGTGACCTGTGACGGGACTTATTTTCGTTTTGTTCAGCTTCTCTACGATTTGCTCCTTCGTCAGTTGAGCAATCACATCGCGATCGTACTTCCACAGTTCCAGAATACTCAGCTCTATGCACCCAATCGGTAGCCTGTCGATCATCGGGCAGTACATGAACGAGGGCAGATCTACGCTTGGGTTGAAGAAGGGCTTCGTCTTCTTCGGGCGTTTTGTCGTGGCGATGGTTGTGGTGTGGTTCGATAGATCTTCACGCTTACGGCGTCTATTTGCAGTATATTCGGCTATTAGAGGAACTCTGAAAGTTTAGAAGAATATTACATTATCTGAACTACTGAAAGTAGGCAAATATATTACTTAAAACAAACATCTTTCCAGGTGTAGGTTTTGCCTTTGTTGTCGGATGCTTCTAGCGCCACAATATCCTCCGTAAGTGCAGCTAACTAAAAGATAAAACATCTTAAGCAAGTTTGTTCCCCCGGGTAAAAACCCGGTTAAAATAGCTATAATACCTGTTGAAGAACCTCCGGCGTTAGGACATCCGGAGCCGTAAGCATTACCATCTCTAGCCGGTTTCCTTCCTTAAAGTTTTCGGTTAGCCAGTTCGTATCGTGCAGGAATTTGGAGTTGTGTGGAATCCAAAGCTTCATCGGGCTCTTCTCTTTGTGAAACTTGAAAAAACCCAAACTGCAGCAGGCCACGACCAGCCAGCTTATCGCAATCGTACGCCATGGATTTTTCGCGATGTGTCGTCCGAGTCTGAAAAGAAGTTTAGGTTCGTGTTAGTTTAATTTTGTTGATAAAACAAGTGTTTGAGTGTTCGACTGCACCAATATCGGTAATTACGAACTTGTTATTGGTTTAGCATAGAAGACAAGCTTTTTTAATAATAAAATATGATGTAAAGTACCCTTCTGATTCTAACCTTGAATACTTAAGCAATGCTAAAACTTTGTTCTAAGTAAAATGTGCAAGTTTTTTTTTATTTTACCTCCTTAAATGATTTTCTCGGAATAAATTTAAAGTGAAGATAGCATATTTTACATTAAAAAAAGAATGATCAATTAGGTAAACTTAAAAATTTCGAAATAGGCCAAAATTAACGGGTGGCAACTCAAATTTTGGAATTTATTTCTCAAGCTGTCAAAAAAGACAACGATACTGGAAGAAGATCTGATTTACATAAATTAAAAATACATTGTCCATTCGTTGAAAAAAATTAGTGAAAATTTGAAAACGAGCCACCCCGGCTCTATGCTGCTGAAGAAGAAGAGGCAGATTTACCTGGTTGTGGTTTTTGGGTACAAATGGGATCGAAAAACTATCCATGGAATAGTATCGATCATTTCCGGGAATGTGCGTCTTTGAAAGAAGGAAGTAACTTTCGTCGTCCAAAACAAAGCATTTTCCGGAATATATTATTTATCAACTAGCGGCATGGGGATTTCAGGTTCAGCATCGAAATCTTTTCCTTAGTGTAACCCGGGGCTCTTGTGTTCTTTCGGGACTTTATTCCGACTCTTTTCAATGTTTTGTAGGTGTCTGGAGGGAACAGTTGAACTTTTAGCTGCATCCCGTTGGCGGAATTCCTGTTGTTGAAGGCATGAGAAAGAGAACGAAGTCCTTCTGCGTTCATAATTTTAGTTTGGTCTCCCAATATCTTACTTGTGAGTAGTTGTTAGGGATCTTAGGATTTGGTAAATAGTCGAAACCGCGACATTTTCACTTTTAAAACGTTGTACCGTATATACTTTTTGCCGAGATATTAGTGCAATTTGTAGAAGTGTACAACGCACTCGTGAAAAGCTTCTTGTTTTGTCGCCATTTTGAGCTAAAATTGGCAAGCATAAACAAAACAAAAACTACTGGCAGAAAGAGAAGGGGGAGGCCTAACACATACACACTCTCATTTAACTCTGAGCTCGCAGACGCGGACGCGGGAACAGCGACAACTCAGTTGAACCGTTGAAGAATGCAAGCGGCACTCGTGATACGAAACCCTCAGTAGGTTCAGTAAATACGGAATCACTAAGCGATGATCTTTTCTGGATCCATCTCTCGGCCTTCCAACCACGAACTTCTGAAGATGAGATTGCGGCACTTGTCCAAGATTGCTTGGGTTTAAATGCAGATACTAAACCAAAAGTGGTTAAGCAGGTGCCCAGAGATACGGATCTTTCCACATGGAGATTTGTTTCCTTCAAAGTTGGCGTCCGTCGTGATTTTAAAACTGTCCGCTGTCTAGTAACTCTTGACCAGATAATGCGCTTTTTCGGGAATTTGAGGATTATCGAGCAAAAAACGTCGTAGTCGGCTTGCAGTTGAACTCGCAAGCCGCAACTCAACCCGGGCCAACGGACGCCAACAGACCAGGCCTTCTAAAACCACCGGAAGAACATTAGAAACGCCAGAACCGGAACGCACTTTACCCAACTGTTGTGCAGCCCCCGTCTTACAAAACTCAGCCGCGTTGGTTGAATCTCATCGTAATCGTCACCGATCTGCCAAAGAAGTATGTCTTGATCTTGCAACCCGTGAGTCAGAACGCACTGCCTGTCGCATTATGGGAGACCCTAAACCACTCGATGCAGTCGCGCTAACCGTTCGAAGACGTTGTCATCGAAGTTGTACTGTATCCTGCCATCAGAGTCGTTCTGGCCCTGTAGTCGAGTCTGGTGAAGGGTTCTCCCGAACTTCATCCTCAGGCAAGTATGTACACACTGGCGACATTTCACTGCCTAATCAGATTCCGTGTTCTAGCACACTTTCTGGTTCTCAATGGCCTACCAGAACCACTCGTGACCGTTTTACTGCCTACGGGCATTTTTCATCTCGTCAACATTCCACACCCGTGTCATCGCCCGAGTCATTATTTTTCACCACCGGGACGCTCATTGGACTGCTCCTGGTTCCTCTAGCCCAGTCGTGCCGTCCCCTGCCAGTATCCAGCTAAGTCGTCCCGGACCTGTGGCTAAATGTGGATCAGGGTCTTCCAACTTGCCTTCTCATGCAAGTATAGTCACGATATTGTTCATTCGCTGCCTGATGTTGATCAGATTCACAGTACTGCGGACTACGTTAATTTTCGCGAAAATGGTCCAGTTGCGCCATCTTTTCACAAGAGGAGAGCCCAGCCCGCCGACGACGGCGAGAATCCTGTTTGCTTCAGCATCGAAAATGGACAACATCCACCTAACGTATTTGTCAGAGAAACGGATTGCTCGACTCCGAGCCGCAAGGAAGATATCATCGTCTTCTACCAAAACGCCGGTGGAATGAATTATGATGTTCAAGAGTACCGACTACCTGCATCAGATCGCTGCTATGATGTCATTGCCCTATGCGAAACATGGCTCGATTCCCGAACAGTCTCGAGTCAAGTTTTTGGATCCGATTATGAAGTCTTTCGTTGCGAGCGGAACCCGAATAATAGTCGCAAATGTATCGGCGGTGGTGTTTTGATAGCTGTCCATCGCGGGTTAGAAGCCAGGGCTGCATGGAAGATGGAACTGTGTAGAGCAAATTTGGATGACCATCAAGCTAAGTGATCGCACACTTTTTCTTTGCGCTTTATACAGCGCACCTGATCGTGTCCGCGACAACGATCTTATTGATGTCCACTGTCAATCGGTGTACTCTATTATAAGAGAGGCTACCCCTCTTGATAAGATCATCATTCTGGGCGACTTTAACCTGCCAGATATCTCATGGAAACCTGCCCATAGCGGATTTCTCTTCCCGGATCCTGAAAACTCGACGATTCATGCTGGTGCAGTAAACCTTCTCGACAATTATAGTGCTGCAATGCTCCATCAAGTTAACCATGTAGTTAACGAAAACAACCGTTGCTTGGATCTCTGTTTCGTGAGCTCATTAGAAAAGCCCCCATTCATCACAACAGCTCCATGTCCGCTAATTAAGCCAGTTTTGCACCACCAGATCTGCATAGTATTAATGACAAATTGTCCAGTATTGACTGGGCAGAGATACTTGACCCAGAGGACGTCGAAGCTGCGGCGCAAACCTTCTCACATGTTCTATTATATGTTATAGATCGACACGTCCCGAAAAGAAGTCACTGCATCACTTCTCTCCCCTCTTGGTACACGAATGAGTTGCGCAAACTGAAGTCATACAAAAGGGCAGCATTACGAAGATTCACGAAGCATCGCACGCTTTCGCTAAAACGTCATTATACGAGAGTGAGCCTTTTATATAAGCGAGCCAGTAGGCAATGCTTTTTACGGCATCAACAGAGCATTCAACGGAAACTAAAGCGTCACCCGAAGTGCGTCTGGAACTATGTAAACAATCAACGCAGAGAGTCCGGCCTCCCGTCATCTATGGAATATAACGGGGAAATCGCTGCCGCACCTCAGGATATATGCCGTTCCTTTTCCAGTAAATTTGCAAGTGTTTTCACTAACGAGGTATTGAGCGTTGACCATGTTGCCCTAACAGCAAGCAATGTTCCAATTTATGGTCAAACACTAGGTGCCATTGATGTCAACGTCGAGAAAATCTCAAAAGCCGCTTCCATGCTTAAGTCGTCTTTCAACCCTAGACCTGATGGAGTACCTTCTGCATTTCTGAAGAGACACATATCCTGTATGTTGACGCCATTGCTCTATCTATTCCGAATGTCCATCTCTAGCGGTGTATTCAAATCGTGTTGGAAATTTCCGCATATGTTTCCTGTGCATAAAAGAGGTAGTAAACGAGATGTGAACAACTGTAGAGGAATCATATCGCTCAGTGCAGTTTCAAAACTATTTGAGCTGGTAATCATGGAACCTCTATTGGCAACATCTAAGTGCCGATCAACATGGCTTCATTTCCTAGCGCTCTATCACCACTAACCTGCTGTGTCTGACATCATACATAACGGGAAGTATGGACCACCGTGCTCAAACAGACGACTTGTCGGCCGCTTTTGATAAGATAAACCATGACATCGCAATTGCAAAATTGCATAGACTGGACGTTAGCGACAACCTTTTGCGCTGGTTTTGCTCATATCTGACCAATCGACAGTTGGTGGTTGCCATTGGAGATTGTATGTCCGATAGCTATCTAGCCTCTTCAGGTATTCCTCAGGGAAGCCATCTAGGACCTTTGATCTTTCTGCTCTACTTCAACGATGCTAATTTGGCTATCAAATGCCCTCGACTCTCGTATGCGGATGACCAGAAAATGTTTTCCCAGATCCGTTCGACAGACGATTGTCACTTTCTCCAAAATCAGTTGGAGGCCTTTGCCACTTGCCCAGCAAACCACAAATCGTATAATAATGTGTGAAAATCATCTTAAATATCGCTAAACAAACTCGAAATCGTACATAAAGCTTAATAAAGCGCACCCTAGTTTACATTTATTCGTACAAAATGATAGTAACTGATTCACATACGATTTTCGTCACAGAATTGTATAGCATTATGGAACTATTCATGTTGAGTCGAATTTCATCGTATACAAATACTTATGAATGTGAATTGTTTTCATATAATTTGTAGTACGTATATCGCCTCCAAAACAGTACGCATATGCTAGTTTCGTGCATCGAATGCGATTTTTCTAGATATATATCGGTACATATATCATATTTGTTACTTTGTTATACGCACGAAAATGTTTGCTGGGTGGTGCGATGTGAACCGCATGCTAGAGAACCCGGAGAAGTGTTCAATTATCACTTTCTCCAGAAAGAAGACCCGATCCTGTTTGGTTATAAGCTCAATGGCACACCGATCGAACGTGTTTCGCAGACCTGGGAGTTATCTTGGATCCGCAGTTAACGTACAAGGAGCATATCTCGTACATTGTCACTAAAGCTTCGAGGTCATTAGGCTTCATTTTCAGGACCCACCCATTTGCTCGAAAATGAAAACAAACGTAATGGGAAGAACAGCAAAAGCATGAGAAGACCGTCTTCGCGACTCTCTCTTAGCTACTGACAAGAGGGCTTCAAATATTGGAACTTTTGCACTTGAAAACATGTGTGTGGCACGCAGAAAATAACCACACTAATAATTTTCGCGTGGGAGTCCAAATAGGCGGAATGCCCGTAATAATTGGTTGTTTTATTCAGTAATTGACATTGCACCCCTAATTTTATGAATGTTTCTTGTAGCATTTTTTTCTCAGCTTTTCAATGCTTGTCCTAAAATGAAAATCGGTTAAAAACGGCGATTTTTTGATAGAATCCAATATGGCGACCAAATCCAAGATGGCCGCCAAAACATTTTTTTACTCCATTTGAAAGCTCTGTTCTTCTTCTTTGCAGAACCGGGCCATTTTTTAGTTGTTTCATGGCAAATTTCTGAAATACCACATGATATAGATCTCAAGGTTTGCTCAAAATTCAACTGTTTTTGAAACTGTTAGACCCCTTGGTGAACGAGGGGTCCACTATTTCGAGGTATTCAAAGTGTAATTCTCATTTTTTAACCATTTTCAACCAATTAAGTGCAAAAGTTCCAATATTTGAAGGCTTCGTGTCAGTAGTGGCCCCGTTTCAGCGAGAATTACTCATATGGTTTTTTGGCATTTTTACATCGCCTTATTTTGTCATCTGTTCATTGTCTTCTCTTCATATTCGTCGTCTCTTCGCCATCTTTCTGTCAAATTTCTATCGTCTTTTCGTTGTCTTTTTGCCAGCTTTTCATTTTTAACGTCTGTTTCAATGCGTTTATCGGCAGTTTTTATCATCTTTTTTGTTGTCCTTACGTCGGCATTTTGTCGGTTTTCTGTCGTAAATCTGTCACTTGCTTTCCTTTTTTTTGCTTTTTGGTCGCCTTTTCGTAGCAGTACACGGATGATATTTTGTACTTATTTTTTCATCGTAATTCTGGCGTATTTACATCATCTCTGTCATATGTATGCTCTCTTTTCGTCATTCTTTCATCATTCGTTCGTCGTTCATTTGTTGTTTTTTTCACGCCTTTTTTATCATCCTTTTATTGAATTTATTCGTATTTGTCATCTTTTAGCCGCATTTTTGTCGTCTTTTCATAGTATTCTTGACACCTCTTTGTCGTCCGTCTACGTTTTTGTCATCTGTTTGTCGTTTTTCGACGTCATATATTTCGCAGCTTTTGCGGTTGCTTTTTGCCGTCTTTTTTTGTCTTTTTTGTCTTGTTGTCTTTCCGTTACGTTTTTTCGTTAGCCTGTTTATTGACAAAACAAGAAAAAACGGCGGTGTCTTTTCATCAAATTTTTACATCTTTTTTCGGCTTTTCATCGTCTTATCATTACTTTTTCGTTATCGTTCCATCGTCCATCGACCATCGTTCCATTATCTTCTTATCATCCATTTTGCTATCTCTTCATCGTTCTTCTGTCTTTTTTCTGTTGCCTTTTAGATTTTTTTTCTGTCACCTTTTAATGGTCCTTTTTCCATCTTTCCAACGTG
Source organism: Sabethes cyaneus (assembly GCF_943734655.1). Classification (NCBI taxonomy): domain Eukaryota; kingdom Metazoa; phylum Arthropoda; class Insecta; order Diptera; family Culicidae; genus Sabethes; species Sabethes cyaneus. The sequence goes on from NC_071355.1 coordinate 22,653,767, forward strand.
TAGCACATCATAGCCTGTCGTGTTTTGCCGTTTTTATCGTCTCTTTTATTTGGACGTCTTTTGGATATTTTTAGACGTCTTTTTAACATGTTTTTTTGACACTGGTTTGGCTTCTTTTCGTCATCTTATCGTTGTCGGTTATTCTTCTTTTTGTCAGCTTTTAGTTGTCTTTTCTTGTATTCGTCGTTCTTAGTAACTTTTTTGTTGTATTTTTGTTTATGCTTCATAACGTTTTCGTTTACTTTTTTATCGTCTTTTTTCGTTTTGTAATCATCTTTTTATCGTTTATCTTTTTGTCGTCGTTGTTCCATTTTTTATTGAGTCTTCAGCACTTTTTCGTCGTTTTTGCGACATTCTGTTTGACTGTCTAACAACAAAATTGTTACCTTTTTACTATCTTTTCGTCGTCGTTTTAGCATGATCCGCTTCACGCTTTTCAAACCCTTTTTTGTCTTGTTTTTTTTCGTCGTTGTTTTAGCATTTTTCAAACTTTCAAATTAATTCTTAAAGAATTAGGGTTTGCTTTTCAGCTTATTATTCACTTGTATGTAGCGAGTTTTGTAACTGAACGAAATTTCCAACTTTTTCCGCGGAGTTTATGAAAATCCGTAGATATGAACACTTGATCCTTAGGTCCGTAGAAAATTTCTAAATCTGTAGTATAACGGATAAATACGTATATCTGGTATCAATGACTCCAATTTGAAATCCAATTCAAATTAGTTCAATTTCTTGTCCAATATAACTCCCATTTCAAGTTCTATTTCAGACGTTTCTTTATTACTATCTGCCACTTTAATGCCAACTGTGATAAACCGGAAGATGCTATGTCGTACACAATAAACATGATAGGCAATGTTCTGATGACCATCTGGTGAAAAGTTTATGCAAAAGAAACCTACAATGGTCAATTGCAAGCCCAATTCCATGTCCCATTTCAAGTCCCATTTCAAGTCCCATTTAATGTCCCATTTTAACTTCAATTTTGGGTTCAATCTCGTGTCTCTTTTCATTTTTCTTCTTTTTTTTCATGTGCAAAATTTCGTCACCATCTGTCAAGTGGTTATATCGAGATAGTCTCCAAGCAAGAAGTGCTTCGACGCAGGTCAATTCTTTCGTCTGGTTCGTCCCGCAGACAGTGAAGCGGGACGGACTTCATCAAGGTTTTCAAGGAAAGAAAGGCGCCTAACCGAACCGACAAACGGAATACGCTGGCCAAAGTAGTACTTGGTCATCTATGGGTGCGGCAAATTCAGCAAATCGTATATAACGATCGGCACCATCAACGGTCAAATATATGAAGAAGAATGCCTCCAGAAGCATCTGCCCAAGTAGCACACGTTGTCACAATTGAGTCGCAGCGGCTGATATGCGACAAATTTAAATGTAAAACTTCGGTTACAGTAACCTAAAATATAACAGTTGTGTAACCGAAATAGCGCAACTTATGTAACTAAATCTGGTTACATTAACAGTTACTCAATAACCAATATGTAACATGTATAGTTACAAAATGGTTACTATTGAAGTTACACATAAACTGTAAATTGACTTTCAATTGGTGGCAAATTAGTTATCTTGTAACTTTTATTGCATAGCGAAAATGTAGCAGGTTTATTATTTCAATCTATGGCTGTCAACGTCAAGCAGTAAATTTAACTGTTGAATATAGAAGAGTGTATAAATTATTATTTCAACACAAATTTTAATGCAGTTTCAAATTTATGGTGAAATGCATGATTCTAGCTTTGAAAAATTCACGCGCTCTTATTTAATATAGCTTTTCGTTACTTACTTCTTTGAAAAATTGATGTTTTGTAAATCAAATATAAAAATTTTAATTTTAATTTTTTGATTTTTTAAATTTATTCTTAGCAATAATGAATTAGTGGAGCATTCACCTAGAAACCATTAAAAATCAAGTTGTTTTCGCTATCACTTCTATCACAGTAAAATTCATAGCCATTTTGCCTTTGGTTCTAACTACTACACCATCGTCCTTGAAGTTTTGTATCGTTTTCGGCATATTGCATGAAATCATTTTAAGCAGCCATTGTTCATTGTTCGCATTGTTGATATCGGGAAAAGGTATTTTTTAGTGATTGTTGTGAAAAGAAAGTGTTAATTTAATATCAAAGAATAGTTTCAGTTTGAATAAAACAGTTACCACCAGTGTTAATCATAGAAGGTTACATTTCAGTTACATTCTAGTTGTACGTAACCTTAGCCTTCGACCTGGTTACGGTATCGGTTATACGGTAACCAATATTAAATCTGTTGTAGTCACTTATTTCTTATGTCGTCATTTCTAAGTTACACTGTAACCTATTTTCATTGCCGGTTTCGTTTCGATGTAACTTGATCGTTTTGACGTTTGAGAATAATCATCATTTGTTTACTTAATACCAATGTCTGGGCGGAGAAGATTCCAAGTACCATCAATTAAGTAAATAAACGCATTTACAAGAGCATTTCACAACCCGTGTACCAATTGTTTATCTTTACCATTGGCAATATTCTTCAGGTCTAGTTTTTCCTTAATCCGTTGTGTTTACAAGGAACAGTGAACAAACTGTTGCGAAAATGTTACTAGCCGACTTTTTTTGACTTCGTAACTGCTCGTAACGGAAAATTAACTGTTTTGCGACCAGCAAGTTGATGACAGTTCGAAAAAAAGGTTTCAATTTGGTCATTTGGTAACTACCTGGTAACTTTTTGAGATTTTTGTCACTAGAAAACTAAAAAGTAACTATTTTTAATTTAATGTAACCTAACTCGTTACAAGTATCCTAAATGTAACTGCTGTGCAACCTTTTTGTATTTTTTTATTTTTATGATTAGTTACAAGTGCTACTTGGGTGCTGGCCTTCCTCCGGTCTCACGAAGGTGACATTCTGTTTTAGCCGGATCTGGCATTGGGCCATAACGCGAAACTGGTGATGGAGTGGTACGAAGCCAACGATGTTGTTTTTGTGCCGAAGAAGGCAAATCCATCAAACTGGCCGGAGCCTCGCCCAATAGAAAAATTGTCGACCAACATTTGAAAGGGGCGGATAAGTCAGCTGTCAAACAGAACGAGTGAGAGTTCGTTTTCCTATGCTGCTCCAGCAAAAAATAACTCTCACTCGTTCTGTTTGACAGTTGGCTTATCCGCCCCTTTCAAATGTTGGTCGACAATTCTGGGCGATTATGAAGGGTATGCTACGGAAAATGGGGAAGATGTTCAAAAATGATCAAGAACGATAAGAAAGAGGGCCCCTACCCTACTCTACAAAAATATGCTAGCTATTACTGGTTTACTCATTGTCGTTGAATAAGCAGAGTCTTATAATTATTTTTATTACGACTTGAAGAGTACCGGATACTTAATTGAAAGTTAAACTACGCAACAGAATAGTTTGTTTTTTTTTTTGCAAATGTGATACCACAGAATGACCATGTTGTGAATCCTCTGTCGGCGAAAACAATGATATAAAAAAGTTATAAAAATAATAGTAAAATGTCAGAGTCTGGACTCAAGGTAAGTGCCATTGAGAGACAATGCCAATCAAATTATCCATTAGCTGACAAAGGCCCTTTCAAGTCGAGAGAGTCAATGATCATTTCACGACAAGGATCTCCGATCTCCACGCGGTGTTGAGTCACTGCCACCACATGACTCAAAGTCATTATGTGCCGGTGGTCACCGATCTATCCCAGAAGGTGCGAAGCAATTTTTGCTCCGTCACGGTTACTCAACTCAATATAATGATAATCGATCCGCCGAAATGGCACACGATATGGTGGGGAACTGTCCCACACTGCATACCGACGACCAGCGCAGCCGTCGCATCGTTCCGGTTTATTAAACTATTGCAAACAAAAAAAAACGTCACGCGCCTTCCATTGTCGGTCAATGTCAATTACCTCGCCGGTGAAGGCATTTCCTAATGCCGTTCGAATCCGTGGGGCTAGCAAACTTGCGTTGAACTTGCTACCAAAATATAAATGGATTCCACTGATGGCTATGTTTTCTGTGTTGTCGCATTACTCAGTGAAAACCATGCGCCAAAAATTCGACCAATTGAACTGAGCTTCATTAGCATTTTGATTATTTTTTCTACCGGTTAGGTAAGCAAAAACCGGTAATCTATTCGTTCACTAGAGGTCGATAGCAAAGTCTCACACATTTCTTGACTGGAACTTGTAAACTGACGAACTATGCGATTATGTTTATAGGCAAACAGTAGGGTGTCGTTCCTATTGTCACCAGTATGAATTGACACCAGCAAAGTAACTATTTCTCGCGTAACTTTTCAAAAGGACGTAAGTAACAATGAGAGATTCTCTTCTTGCCTCTTCTCTTTCATCTCCCACGGTACTGCAAATACACTTTAAAACACCAGCTTTGCATGAATCGGTTGCTAGCGTCATTATCTAGCTAAACGTAAGGAAATTTTTTGTTGGAATGCATTCATGTCGCCGTAATAATCAGAAGAGAGTGACGCCAAAGAGAGTCTCTCAATGTTACTTAGGTCCTTTTGAAAAGTTACGCGAGATTTCTGCTATTGTTATACGAAGGTAGTGATACACGGAGCGAAAAAGCTCCAGTTTGTTTCAAACAAAATGATTGTTGCTTTTAAGCCTCAATAAAATATTTTTATAACAACCTGAAAATATTGTTGTTTCAAAACAAGATTCTGTTTGAATCAAGAAAATAACAGTTTTGAATTAAAAGTAAAGTATTTTCAACTTTGAAGTTAAGATTGATATAACAATAAATATTTTCATTTCAATCATATATTTCAGTTTGAAACAAAACGAAATTTTTGTTTGTGCGTAAAACAACCATAAATATGGTTGAAACTACATTTTTATTCTCCGTGTACCAAGTGGTCAGTTGCTTGCTGAAAATTTTTCGAAATAAAATAAAATTAACTTTGTTAATAATGGGTATTTACCGTAAATGTAACTTTTCTGTAATTCTAAATGTTGCGGATACAAATAGAAGTAATTTAATTTAAACCAGAATGATACTTCAAACAGAAAGCGGACTCAACGATTAGATCGTCAACAGTGTCCATTACCTTATACGTAGACGGTAGTATACAAATAAACAAAGCACCCACCCCCGTCGCAACCGGCTTCAACAGTGGTAACGTCTCGAGCCGGCACCGGTTATTTCTACAACAAACCGGCATGAATAAAACTTTATTTTAATCACTGTCACGATGTTCGCGCAAAAAAACAGTCGAACTGCCAGATTACTGATTTGCCTAACACCTGACGATCCGTTCTGGTATGAATCTATGAATCTAAAAGTATCTAGCCAACCGGAAATCGACCCTTGATGCTTCAACAGTTAAAGTTATGAACCTAGCCCATCGTAACCTAGAAGAATTCGATTAATTTCACTTTGCGTCGAACGAATTTCACTAACGGCATGGACTTCATGGCAACTGTGATGACGTGGCAGACTGACGCAACCGACAGTCTGGAGTGCCCAATGTCAAGGCCAATGGGCACGCAGTCCAAAGCTCTCGTTCCATAATGTGAGCAAACGCTAAGTCCCCTGGCCCCTGCCACATCCCTCTCCCTCCCCAAGTGCCATCCGCCACATCGCCACACCGATTCGGAATGCTAAAGAGTATAAAGCGTCAAATAAAAGTTAAACATCACACCAAAATGTTAAGCACGGGGACCGAAAAGTAAGTACGATGACGCATGTACAGGTCGGTAAATGTGATTTGTTTAGCCAAAGCAATCTAAGCCGACGAATAAAATGCGGTAAGCAAGCAGGTAAGCATTATCTATCAAACAGTGATCAACAGTGCAAACAGTCTTCAGGAGAAACCTGCCAAATATTTACGTTGTGGGGTTTTCGGTTACGACGAGCCACTTGAAACCGGGTGGCGATGGCGAATCCTGGAGAACACCGCAACAGGAGACGATAAGCCGGAACGCGGAACCGATCAACTTTAAACTGTCGTTTTCAAAATAAAATTTAGTTTTGTGTGTATTTTGACGTAGGACTACGTCTTACGGTAAGGTTTGGCTAGATAGTGGTGTTATTCCAAAAAATCTTTCTGAAAAAGGGGTTAGGGTTTGAACGCTAATTGCTTAGCGGTTTCCTAATTTCTCACTTTTTGTGAGAAACTCTCAATGTTACTTTGTCTTTTTGAAAGTTGCGCGAGAAATCTTCTACGCGTCGACCCAAAGACGTCGACGTCGACGCGTGAAGAAAAATATTAGTACTTGAGGTTGCACTATTGCAAAATTGAAAATAATGCAGCATTGTCCAATAGGAAATCCTCGATTCATTTCAACCTATTTATCTACAGACAAACATTTAATTTTTATCATTATTTCAATGTTTCCTATTCCGTCGGAAAGATTCCTTACCCTGTCCAAAATACCTAAACAACCCTAATACCTTGAGTCGATGTCCTTTGTCAAAAAGATGACACCTTGTGTACCCCCGTTCGTTTGAGCGTTTTTAATCTAAACACTTTTTAATTTGAACCCCGTTGGTTTGCACGACGTGGAAATTAAAAATAGTTCAAATGTCATTCTCAATATGACATCATTTGCTTATGCACACAATGCACATAAACACGATTTGTTTGCACTGACCAAGCGTGTTTAATCTGTTTCACATTTCGTTGTCCCAACGATTATAATAGCAATCCGATCGGAGAATGAAATATTCGCTGCTTGCAACTGCCAACTAAATCAAACCATCAAAACAATAACAAAGAACAGGGAGGCCAGTTCATACAAGTTTCAGCATATTTAGGGTGGTCAGTGGCTGGTAAACGGCTGAATAATGCGTACCGTCGGTGCCTTGTGCACGTGTAGGCATAAAATAGACCCTACAGTGGTTCATAGCCTCTTATTCAGCAACTCCTATTCCTACCGCCTCGTGGTACCAGCCGGGATACGAGCAACTTTGGTGGAGATCGGGTAACCAACCCCGGTGGAAGCCAAGGTCGTATGCTGACAGGAAAGGAGGGCTCTTTCGAGCTTCGTTGGCCCTCCGGCGAAACAGGGGGTTGGTGTAGCAGGCTTTGCAAGCCGTCACCACGAAAAATATTAAAGCATGGAACGAAGAACAAATATATTCTTACTGGAACAATCGGAATAGACCCACGCGACGAAAAAGGACTATGGATTGGAAACTCGGGACGTGGAACTGCCGATCTCTCAACTTCCAAGGGAGCACTCGAGTGCTCTCCGACGTATTGAAGAACCGCAAGTTCGACGTCGTAGCGCTGCAGGAGGTGTGCTGGAACAGCTCAACGGTACGTACGTTCAGAGATGGACATACGATCTACCAGAGCTGCGGCAACACACACGAGCTGGGTACAGCTTTCATAGTGATGGGCGAGATGCGGAAACGGGTGATTGGGTGGTGGCCAATCAATCCTCGAATGTGTAGGTTGAGAATCAAGGGCCGATTCTTCAACATAAGCATTATCAACGTGCACAGCCCTCACCTCAGAAGTACCGATGACGACAAGGATGAATTCTACGCGCAGTTGGAGAGTGAATACGACCGCTGCCCAAAATATGATATCAAGATCGTCATCGGGGATTTCAATGCTCAGGTCGGCCAGGAGGAGGAATACAAACCGGTGATTGGAAGGTTCAGTGCACACCAGCGAACCAATGAAATGGGCCTAAGACTTATCGACTTTGCCGCCTCCAAGAATATGGCCGTACGTAGTACCTTTTTCCAGCACAGAATCCACCATAAGTACACCTGGAGGTCACCAAATCAGACAGAATCACAGATCGACCACGTTTTGATCGACAGTCGGCACTTCTCAGACATTATCGACGTCAGATCCTATCGAAGCGCTAACGTTGACTCGGATCACTACCTAGTGATGGTTAAGATGCGCCCAAGACTCTCCGTTGTGAACAACATTCGGTACCGACGCCAGCCTCGGTTAGATCTCGCGCGGCTGAAGCAGCCAGACGTCGCCGCAAACTACGCGCATTCACTCGAAGCTGCACTGCCGGAAGAGGACGAGCTGGACGAAGCCCCTCTCGAGAACTGTTGGAACACTATCAAAACAGCCATCAGCAGTGTAGCGGAGAGCTCCATCGGGCATGTGGCACGGAATCAGCGGAACGATTGGTTTGACGATGAATGTAGGAGGGTGATGGATGAGGAGAACGCTGCGCGGGCGGCCAAGATGCGCAGTGCCACACGTCAGAACGTGGAAAGACACAAACAGAAGAAGATGCAGCGAAACCAAATCTTTCGGGAGAAAAAGCGCAACCTGGAAGAGCAGGAATATGCAGAGTTGGAGCGGCTGCATCGTTCTCAGGAAACGCGGAAGATCTACCAGAAACTGAACGGATCCCGCAAAGGCTTTGTGCCGCGAGCCGAAATGTGTCGGGATAAGACTGGCAGTATTCTGACGGACGATCGTGAGGTGACGGATAGGTGGAAGCAGCACTTCGACGAACACCTGAATGGCGCCCAGGCGGAAAACCATGGCGGCGGGGAAAGCGATTTCGACGGTGCAGCAAACGGGGAAGAGGTGCCAGCCCCAACGATAGGCGAAGTTAAGGAGGCCATCATGCAGCTAAAGAACAACAAGTCAGCTGGAAAAGATGGCATCGGAGCGGAGCTTATTAAAATGGGACCAGAAAAACTGGCCGTTTGTCTGCACCGACTAATTGTTAGAATTTGGGATACGGAACAGCTACCGGAGGAGTGGAAAGATGGGGTTATCTGTCCGATCTACAAAAAGGGCGACAAGTTGGACTGTGAGAACTATCGAGCGATCACCGTTCTCAATGCCGCCTATAAAGTGCTGTCCCAAATCATTTTCCGCCGTCTATCACCAATTGCGAATAGATTTGTGGGAACTTATCAAACCGGCTTCGTCGAAGGTCGGTCTACAACGGATCAAATATTTACACTGCGGCAAATCCTCCTAAAGGGCCGTGAATACAGATTTCCCACGTATCATTTATTCGTTGACTTCAAAGCCGCATATGATACCATCGACCGGAAAGAGCTATGGAAAATCATGGACGAGAACAGCTTCCCCAGGAAGCTCATCAAACTGATTAAATCTACGATGGATGGTACGCAGTGCTGTGTTCGGATTTCGGGTGGATTGTCAAGTTCATTCGAATCACACAGAGGGCTTCGTCAAGGTGATGGTCTTTCATGCCTGCTGTTCAACATAGCGCTACAAGGTGTTATGAACCGAGCGGATATCAACACGCGGGGCACGATATTCAACAAATCTAGTCAATTCGTCTGCTTTGCCGATGACATGGATATTATCGGCAGAACATCTGTGGCGGTGGCTGAACAGTACACCAGACTAAAGCGCGAAGCAGAAAAGATTGGGTTAAAGGTAAATACGTCTAAAACAAAGTACATGCTGGCCAGCGGAACCGAGGCCGAACGACACCGCTTGGGCAGTAGTATATTGATCGACGGCGATGAGTTTGAGGTAGTCGATGAATTTGTCTACCTTGGCTCACTGGTAACGGCGGACAATGATACCAGCCGTGAGATTCGGAGGCGTATTATCAGCGGAAGTCGTGCTTACTATGGGCTCCACAAGCAATTGCGGTCGAGCAGGCTAAGTCCCCGTACAAAGTGCACTCTGTACAAGACGCTTATTAGACCGGTTGTTCTCTACGGGCATGAAACATGGACAATGCTCGAGGAGGACCTGCGAGTGCTCGGAGTTTTCGAACGACGAGTGCTAAGAACGATCTTCGGCGGCGTACAGGAGAACGGAGTATGGAGGCGGAGGATGAACCATGAACTCGCACAGCTCTATGGCGAACCCAGTATCCAGAAGGTGGCTAAAGCTGGACGGATGCGATGGGCAGGGCATGTTGCAAGAATGCCGGACAACTGCCCTGCAAAGATGGTGTTCGCCTCAAATCCGGTAGGAACCAGACGACCAGGAGCGCAGCGAGCAAGATGGTTAGACCAGGTGGAGCGAGATCTGGCGGAGAGTACTCGGTGTCCGAGGAATTGGAGAGCGGTAGCCCTCAACCGAGTTACATGGAGAAATTTTGCTCAACAGGCTCTGTCTTAGGACGGCAAGCCACCTAAGTTAAGTTAAGGGTGGTCAGTTGTTCAAATTAAAAAGTAACCCCGTTAGTTTGCATGAGGAATCGTTCAAACGAACGGGGGTCCACTGTACTTCATTTGCAACCACGTATGACATTTTTACAGAAACCTCATATTTTTATGTCAATTATCTACTGACAAACCTCACAGAGTCTTAGTTTGACTCTTTATTTTTCCTTCCACGAGGTCTGTTAGATACATATTTTGAATGTTTTTGAAATATATTTTGGGTTTAAGAACAGCATGGCACTCCCGTATTAGCATGATTGGTGTTATACCTAGATTAGGTACCCTATTATGAAAAAGAAAATTCTGTCTCGTCACAGGCGTAACAGGCAACAGTGCGGCTAAAATCGACACGACACCCTGTCAGGGTGTCGGTTTTACTCTGAATTGACTTGACAACTACCTACTACGTTGACCTACTCATAAGATCTACCTGGTTAAATAATTCAAAGCGAGGCACGGTTTAAATTCGAACCACTTTGAAGAGTTTAATCAGTTTAGTTCAGCTGTGAGTCAGTACGTAACCTTTCAAATCAGCATGCAGTCGACATTACCGCTGCACATCTTTGAAAATATTTTCCAATATCTTACCGTTCCGGATCGGCTGAATGCTTCGTTGGTGAACAAAAACTGGCAAATGGCCGTGTGTCAGTCGAGGGTGCTTCTTAGGGACGTAGCCGTCAAAGTGTGCCATCTCGATTTTCTACCTTACCTTATGGACCAAGAAACCATCCAGAGCCTCGAGCGGCCATATCAATGCGTATTTTTCCCAGAAAACGCCAACAAGCTAAGTTCACAGCAATTATTTTGCATAGTGAAACGTTTAGATGACAGATTTCGCTTTCAGTCAGCAAAGATTGAACGGTTCGGCCATTATAATTTCGGGATCGGTAACTGTTTGCCCCACGTACAAAGTTTGGATGTAATCATCGATTTAAATTCAGAGCTTTGGTCGGAAGCGTTCAGAGCTTTCCAAAATCTTAAAAATCTTACTATGCGTTGCGGCCACGATAGGTTGCTCCATTCGGCACAGAAGTACTGCCGGAAGCTATCCAGGTTACACTTGATAACATTTGCAATATCGAATCATTTGCAGTCAAATCTAGAGTTTCCGGAACTCGAAGAATTAATAATGGAGACAATATTAGTTCCAGTATCGTCAATATATTCTCTCTCGAGACCATTCGTTCCAACTGGTCCACGTTCGTTCATATTGCCAAAACTAAAACGTTTAACAATCTGGCAATACGATACCAATATTGAGAGAATATTACGGGAGCCGTTTAATTTCAATTTAGTTTTGGAAGCTCCCCGGCTAGAAACAGTAAAAGCTTCGCATCTCGCAATGCAGACAGTAACTATTACCATGCCAAACCAAATCCGATCGCTCTGGTTAGATCTTTGGAGGTACGGCCGTTCACCAAACAGTCGTACAGCTCTTCGCTGGCCTTCTTGGCTGGAAAATTTGGAACGGATTTCTTTAGCTTTTCGTGATTCATCGACTCACATGCCACTGTTATTGCCATTTTTTGGTCAATCCTGTTCTCGACTTAAGCATTTAATTCTGGACCAAGAACCGACTCAATCAACCTTGCTAGAGACGTTCCTGAAATGCGGAGTGCAGCTGGAAGTGCGCACTCCACGGCAACCACACGGTACGTCTATGCCGAGAGAAATATCGACAATAGTGGAAGAGGATGGCAGCTTAGACTGTCGCGTATATCTACGAATTGATTTTATTATGTATCAATATAACCTAATAGGTAATACTGTATTTATTTGATATAAGCTAATAAATGATTTCAAAATAAAATAAAAGTTTAGCTCAATGAGTAGCGATTGCTTTTTCTTTCTGTTTGGAAACTCTTTTTCGGAAGGTTTTGATTATGGATCGCTCTGGGAGGAAAATGGTCCATTAGCCTGGGAAGTGCTTCCACTCGGTCGAGCCGTTCGTTTTCTTCGTTCACGTCGGGTCTTTGTTGAGCAACCATTTTCACTGTGCTGTCTTTCGGCCTTTTGACAAGGTGCCCAGGCGATTCTTCCAGTACAGTTGGTACAATTCATCGTCGTCATTGTCGTTAGCATAGAGACGAGGTAGGTCGTGCTGTTACAAGTTACTGGGTCACTCGTCGCCAGTTTGCCAGGTGTTTCAGAAGTCGTATGTCGCTTATCCGCAAGTTGTAAGTTGTAAGCAAGATCCTTAAGCCAGTTAACGTTAATCAATTGCATACTATAGCAAGGTAGTTACTTAAAGTTGACTACTCAAGTCTCGCAAAAATTTCCAAGATGCGATATCATCGCCAATCACCATAGATGTTTAATAGTGGCTGATTGTTCAACGTTTAGTGGAACTATAAGCTCGAAGAAACTGATGAAAATGATACACAGACTACAGATATTAAGGAAATTTAAACTTGTCTTCATCTAACAAATGTATATGAATATTTTTAGGGAATTACTATAACAGGGCCGGCGCTAGCCAATTTGTTACTTCACTCAAAATGACGCCCCCAGAACAAACGAAAAATAGCTGGCGTTGCTGTTTGCAGCCATTTTACTAGCTACACACTCGCAAACGCACAGTCTCGTAGCGTCTTTCTGCATAACCACTCACGAGGCAAACAACTCGCCAGCTGCCCGTGACACCATGAGATATCAGGCGGACAAAAATCAGAAAACTAACTTTCATTAATCCGCTTAATGAAATTTTCTATTAATAGCAAACACTTCAATAAGGAAAAATCCAAAATAGCAAGTCTCTAGTCGATGTTGTTTCTGAGATAGAGGCTGTCACAGTTGAAAAAAGATGTGATATATATGCTTTTTGCCATTAAAACATGTTTAAATTCAAATCAATTTTTGAACACTATTTCCAAAATTAAATCTTATGTATTATATATCATTAAAAAGGTAATGAAATGAGCTTTCCGAAAAATGGTTTAGATGGCTAGAGGAAAAATAATAATAATAAAAAGCATGAGAAGAAGTAAAATATGAAAAAATACGAGAATTTTCTGTTTTGTTAGTCGAGAACTATTTTTCTCCAGATATCTCTAGGTTAATTCCTCCTTCTGGGTTAAATCTCAGGTATATACTATCAAGATCAACTTATGAAAGAATTACGTGCCACCATGCGCCACTGCGAAATATAGTGTTTTGAAATTTTCTAGTCACCAAGGGAGATTTCAAGACTAAATATATTTCCAGCGAATAACAAACACACACACACACACACACACACACACACACACACACACACACACACACACACACACACACACACACACACACACACACACACACACACACACACACACACACACACACACACACACACACACACACACACACACACACACACACACACACACACACACACACACACACAAACGCGCGCGCTCAGCTAACTGATCAACGTGCAATTATGTCAACAGAAGAAGCATTTAGTAAAATCATATTTCGAAACTGGATTAAACAGATTCCAATATGAAGTAATTCATAGGGAGTCACCATCGAGATTTCCTCTTTACAACGTTATTGGAACTATGAAGAAAACGTACGTCCCTCCTGCTAAGTTCATCGAGGAAACGTCTTCGAAAATTTTTGATTGCAATCCATATTGAGTGGGCTGAATTTTTAGAGCTATGGCCTATTTCAAGATATGTTCTAGATCTGCTGAACTTATGGACCAATTTCGGTAAATCTTACAAAGCTTATATGGGACGAATGAATAACTTTACTGGCCTGATAAACTCCATTAAGTTAGAATATTGTTAAAAATAGGGGCAAAATCAGCAAAACTTGATACTTGTAAAAACGGTAAAATTTAGGCTTCAAATCAATTTTTAAAGCAAATAAAGCAACATATGATATTTACACCTTCCAGAAAGTTACGTATTTTGATAGTATCAAAAAGTTTGTAGAACATGTCGAACCTGTTAGATGAAATTTGTGTACAAAAAATTTTAAAACTGATTTTAAGGGGGTCACGACAGAAAGTCAATTATATCTCGCAAACTATATGATGCAGATACTTTCTACTTTCGGCAAAGTTTAATGAAATTCAAAGTTCTACAACTTTCCCGAACACATGACCATGCTATCTAGTTCCTATGAAAAATTAATTTTTTCAAAATTGTTATCCCCTTAATATCTAATTAAATGAAAATGTCATTAGATGCAGAATGCTTTTTTATGAAACTTCTCCTAAAACACCTAAGCTCGAAAACATCAGGAAAAGCGAGAAAAGACTTTTGACCGCCTTTTCCAGAATAGTCCCACTGTGCGTCCCTCCATCAATTTTAAAAACCATCTGTTCGGATAGTTTTCAATGCGGTACACAGATTCTCTGCAGCACTTTCACTGTGTAGCGCAAAGCTAAAAATATTTATTTAAAACTTTAGATTCTAAGTATTCATTGTAATTTGTTTAACTTACATTTAGTCTTTTCCCGTACTTTTTAGCTATCCGAAACAATTCGCAGTCAACAACGGATGAATGGCCAATCTACAGGTAAGTTTTTTAGCAACGGCAAAGGTAAGTATAATGTCTTAGGTTTTCGCAGGTTATCTTTAACAATAGTAAGTATATCCGTACCTCTTGTTTCTATTCTAGGTTATCCTTATTATCAATGACGAAGTGGTTAAACCACTCTGCAAATCGCCAGTATATTTGTCCTTCTGCAGCAAACTCTATTTTAGCTAAATTGAACTTTCACGAACTATCCTTCTCTAAACATTCACTTCTGTACTTTTAAAACTTTAATTTATCTCTCCTATCCAATCTTGCTTCATTTACTTTCAATCGTTCACTTTTTCAACTTATGCTGTTTCTTTATGTTTACATGGACTACAACCATCATCATTATCATCACCATCATCTGTCACCTCGCACAGGGGTGTATTTACCCATTCGCAATTGCACTGCATTGCCAGTGTCGCCAGAACACCATCGTTTCAAAAAAAAAAATAATATTAATATTTAGGCCATTGCAAATCATTTTCAAAGTTTTTGTCACCCCCCCTCCTTGGAAATTGGCTTGTCGGGGGGCAAAAAAATAATTTGTAGGACACGAGTTAATTTTTTTTTATAAAATTAATTGTCTGTGGACTCTATAGCCTGAAAAACTCGAAAAATGAGTGTACGAGTTGAGTTAACACTTCTAGCACGAAATAGAAATGAGAATTCAAACAGTGAAATTTCCGAAAATCGGCCTAAAAATTTTTCTTTCGTTTTTGTCTTTTTTTTGTAGATTTTTGCATGCAAAATATTAACGTATATATTAAAAGCAAGAATAGATTTGGTTTTCGCGTTTAAACTTTAAGTAAAAATGCCTAAAATCCATATTTTTTTGTGCTCGATTAAAAAAATTCTCTTTGTTTTTTTTGACCCCCCCTTCAGTGGTCCAACACCGGAGGGACAAAAACTTTTTAAAATATTTGTAATGGCCTTATTTGAAAATAAAATTGGGGGTGTTTTGAGATATTCGCATTTTTCGTTATAAATTGCGAAAAAATGTGTGATCTTTACAAATTAGATCTTCACATCAAACTGTTGCAGAAATATTTAAACCCGAGAAATAACTTTTTTTTGAAAATCTGCAAAAAGGAACCAGCGCCACTGCTAGGGGGATTGATCAATCGACGTAAAACTTCGGGAAATTTGTTGTGGGGACGGAATGAACAATTATGCCAACTTTGGTTGAAATCGCTGATGGTCGAACCCAAACCTTGTGTGCGTTTGGGATGGAATGACCCATGTGAAATGTTTGCAAATGTACTCTAACAACATATTTCAATCATATCAACTAGAAAAAACATCAAAAATCTTAGAAAAAATTCGAAAATATTTTTGTCCGCCTGCTTGTATGGAAATTCCCCATAGTGGCGTGAAGGATAGCGGCACGCTGGAATACAGATTTTGCATTACTTTTTGTTTTCTTCTACATCTTACGCCCTCATTTCTACTCGCGGGTGGGAGTGCGAGTCTTCGTGAGTGATCGGTATCAGTTGCTCAGGCAGCAATGACGTACGAGAGCGACGACCATGGCTGTTAGCTAAATACACACTCGCAAAAGTCGTTGCAGTGCATGAATAAACAAGAGCGGGAGTCCGAAAGGAATGCTTATGCCGGCGTGTTCATTAGAACGAGTAAGCGTGTGTCAGAAAATTACACAAGTGCGGGCTTCGCAACACTGGCTGATCGCAGATTCTAAGAGATTCGAAAATCTCTCCCGAAAAATTTCTAAATAATTTATTATCATTTTTGCCACTTTCTCACCACGTTTATCTGTTGTGTTTTATTAGGAAGAGATTTTCATCAGAAGGAGGTGGAGCGCAAGCGGAAAGCGAAGAATGGTGTAGACGAATGAACCATGCACTGCAGGCACTACTTGGCATGATTCTCAAAGTACACTTGTCGAAAGTTGAGAGAGAACGATGGGTCCGTCACGTCGCAAGAATACCGGATGACCGTGCAGTGAATCTGTTTTCTTCTAGACCTTCATAGAATTCACCAACATTTTCGGCCAACATGGTCGCACGTGTATGAGGGCCTTTAGGAATAGAGAGACCCAACTTATTAGATGGCTCGACCAGGTTGAAGCCGATTTGCTTGATTCGAGATGCTCAACGAATTGGCCGCAAATAGCCCAGAACCCAATTCAGCGGACAGTACATCTGGATACACCACTTGCCATCCCGGCTTTATGCTGCTAAAGCAGAAGGAAGAAAGTTTTCTATTAACCACTTATTTATTTAAAGCTACTGCTTTTTTATGTAGACGAAATGGCGCTCCAAGCAGCTGCTTGTTTTGCTTAAGAGAAGCGCCGGCTCTGACACAATAAAATACAGTACAGTAAAACTTGAAGTACCAAACTGCACAACATTTTCAAAATGTGAACAATATTATCGCATTCGTAGTTCTACGTGAACCTCTCGTTCGTGCCCGTAGGCGTGGACCATTATACTTTTTCCTTATTATGAATTTTGAAAAACTTCTTTGGCAAAAATGTCTGGTTTCCATGCTACTACCGAAACCGTTTCTTCAACATGTGTTTTGAAACTGGACTAACCGGTTTAGTTAATCGACTCCTGCCTACTTGCTAGAACTTCTTGCGAAGCTGGAGAAACCAGATTAACAAACAAATTGCCTATCTCATTGCCATTCTTTAGTTACTCGCAGATTTTTTTCGTTGCGAAGCAAAATGTAAAGCAACTGAACTGTAAAGCAAAAATTCTTCATCATTTATTCGCGTTGACTGCAATTTAGCTAAACAAAAAACCCTATGACGTACTTTTGTTGGGCTTGGCTTCGAAACCAATCAGATGACTAAAGCTAACCTTTAATGCAGAACTAATTTGGCAAAGTAAACCAAGAACTAAACTTACCGGTAGAAAAACTGTCCGATGGCATTCGACACGTTGTAGGACAGCCGGCCGAGGCAGCCGAGCTGCCGTTTTTGTCCGTGCTGATCAGTGTGCTGCTCGCCGGCGGAGGCCAACTTCGCTGTTTGCTCCATTTCCTCGGCAACCGATGGTTTTCTGTATCCGTTCGAGGGCACGGAACCGTTGCCATTTGAGGCTGCGACGACGACGACGACGGTTGGTTTTTTCGCACGGCCATTTTCCGTCAGCGGAACGGACAGCTCGGTCGGTGGCATTCTCTCTGCTTTCCGTCGTTTCACTATAATCTGACTGACTGATTGTCGTCGCTGGGCGGTCCGGTTCGCGAGACTAAGAGATCGCCGTTTCTGAGCTGATTCTTCGTCGAGTTGAACAACCACTTTTGGAAAGCGCGCTCATGAAGATTGACGGACGTATTTTACAAATGTGCGCTATATATCACTGGCAAATTGGACGGACGGTTTCTGTTGCTATCAAGATTCACTGCCGGTTGTAGGATGGGGCCATTTGGGACGATATAATCACGGTTATTGTCATACAGCGAATCGTTTCACTTTTGTCGGGCGTGTTAGCTCGAGACGAAACAATGTTACTTTTTTGATGAGTCACTGAGTCAGCTGAGTGCTATTACTTGGCCAAATTTTGGGCACCACTTGACGTAATTTATTCCTACAGCTTTGTTTATACACTTGTGCTACTGTAAAATGAGAAAAAACCGACACTTGATGAATTGCCTGCTGGAGTAGCGTTAAATGGTCAATTAAAACGGTGTACTTGAATGTAACGAAATGGAATGAAGGTCAAACCGGAGGATACCAAATCGGAACGGAATTTGGCAGAAGTATCATGTTCATTGAATCTTGTGAAGGTGAAGTGATTGTAATTAATTTCACCCATTTCTTTTGACGTAAGACTACGTCTTACGACAAGGTTTCCCTAGGTAGGGTGTTATTCGAAAAATCTAAACACGAAAAGTAGTCAAGTTTTGAACGTTAATAACTCAGCGACTTACTTGTTAATTTTTAATATTTTTGCACCGATCGACCGAAAAGTGTGTTACGCATTGATATACACTCAAGTCGCATTTTACGCGAAGGATACCGAAATTCGCGTAAAAAACCGCGTAAATTCCAAAATTCGCATAAAAAACCCAAAATTTCTGGTAAAAAAAACTTTGTGGATTTCAACACTACTCGAGAAAATAGACGTTTAGAGCACATTCGCGTAAATTCCGAAATTCGCGTAAAAATAGTCGGGGAGACGGGACGCGAAAGAGAAAAAAATGTAGAAAACAAGAAAATGAAAGACCAAAAGAAAAAACGAGGCTAAAAAAGAAGAGATTCTACGGAAAGGAAATGCAAGACGAACGGAAGAGAAAAGAAGGAAAGGTGTTAAAAGAAAAAGTGGAACAAAGAAGAAACATCTGGATAGAAAAAAAGGAAAAGAAATGGAGAAAATATGGGAACGGGAAAATTGAGAAACGGAGAAAATGAAGTAGAAAAAAATGGAAGAGAAACAGAATAAAACGAAAAATACAACGTAACAGAAAGGGAGAAAAAGCAGGATAAAAAAGGAAGAACGGAACAGACGAAAACAAATAAATAGAAAAGGTGTTAACGGGACAGAACACAAAAAACGATACTGGAAAAGAGGAAAAACGGGTTTAAACATGCAATATGAAGACGAAAGCCGGAACGGAAAAGAGATAAACACGAGGAGGAAAACGGAAGAAAGATAAATCCGAAAAAAACGAAAAAGAGGATAAGCGAGACAAATAGAGGAAAAATGGAACAAATAAGAAAATAACATGACAAAAAAGGAAAACGCAACTAATAAATGGATGTATAGAGAGATAGTCTGTCTGTAAATATGTATGAATGTATGAATGCATAAGAGAGAGAGAGAGGAAACGAGGTCAAACGGGTTGTAAAGGGATAAAGATGGGACAAAATTAAAAGGGAGAATGGGACGAAAAGAAAATCGGATTAACGATAAAGGTAAAACTGGAAAAGACAAAATGAAGGGGCCATAAAAAAGGAAAACCTGAGACCAACGGGCTAAAACAGAATAACCGTGACTAAAAAGAAGAAAAAACGGGACATCTATAAAAGAGGAAAAACGGAAGGAACAGACGAAGACGAAAAACAAGAAGGAGAATATTTAGAATACTCGAAACGAGAAAAGGGGAAAAGACAAGAGAAATGATGGAAAACGAGAAAGAAAATTATATAAAAATGAGTGAAAAGCAAAAAGAAAAATAGAACTGAAAATAAGAAAAAAATGAAATCGGATACGCAGAAAAACGTAACAATAAAACACGGGACGGAGAGAAGAAAAACGAGAGAAAAAGAGAAAAAACGGAAGAAAACGAAGAAAAGTGTGAGCAAAATCTTAGAAAACGGTACAGAAAAAACGGAAAAACTGGAAAAGCGGGACTTGCTCAGCACTCCGAAGCAATTCTGGAAAAAATTAATTGAACATTATTTTTTGATAAAGTATGTACAGCTCGCTAGGAGAAAAAGATCACCTTATTGATCACCTTTTATAGTTATTGAATTCCATAGAGTTGCCTATTTTAGTGTGTTCAACAACTTTTCTTAAGAAAAAAATCAACAAAACAAAAACTATTATTACCCTAGTAGGTGATTCCATGGTCACACGAATAGTGTGAAAATATGTGATGTATTTTATTAATGAACTTCTTCAAAGTATCACTCTTAAAAAATTACACATTTTTGTATAAAAATGACTTGAGTGTATTCCGCTCTCTTTCGAAATTTAACTCTCCGATTTTTGTTCGACAGACTACGCAGCCAACTGTTAGCACAGGACAATTGCGGGGCTCGTACCACGGTCCTTGTGACTATCAGCTTTTCCCAGCCGAGATTTGAATATGCGATGACTAGCTTGTTGGACCAATGTCGTACCCTCGTCGGGTTGCCTGATTGCCCGATCTCACTCGGGGCTCCTTTCTCACTAGTCACTTGTAAATCTGTTTTTGTAACGAAAACTCTCATAATGCTTTTTAATGCCTCTTTTAGGTTTTTGAACCTCCCCCTTTTTAATGGTCACCCTATTCCCTTTTTCAGAAATAAAACAACTTGTACAACTGCTATCTCCAAATGCAATTAAAACGCACTCTTTACCCATTTGAACCTTTCCCTTCCCTTGTAAGAGACCGCCTCCCTCTTTTGTCAACCCCCCGCGTGCTGATTCTTTTATGCCAAAAAATATGTGTTTGACAAACGTCGTTTGATGAAGAACTGTCCAGAAGTTCCAGAGCTCTGGCGGAACATACATTCATACTCAAATTTCTTATCCCCCTACATGTCGGTTCCTTCCCAGTCAGCTCCCCCTTCTGTCACGTAGCTAATTATGCATCGGTTTGCTCAATGAAAATCACTAAAATAGAAACGAAACAAAAGGTTAGTTGACCAAACTCGTGTTGTAGTCTTTGACCTTGCAATGCGGTCAGGCATTAATATTAATATTTTTTGAAATGATGGTTTTACAATTGATAGAGGGACGGTAGGGGTTAGTAATGAATTTTTTTTGGGAAAGGAGGGGAAAGAGTGGAAGGGGGGGGGGGGGGTAATAGGTAGCTACGCTTAACAAGTTGTTGTTGTGACTCCAATCTTTTGTCCAATACCGGAAGGTGCATGGGTCGAACCAAGCTATAATCAGAGATTATAACCGGATTTGAATCCACAACACCTGCCAGGGCGTGTGGCTCGCTGGTACCCGTGTACCTTTGAACCATAGAGGCGCTGGACAAAAGAAGACTGCGCAACCCCCCTTGTTAATGTAGCAACCTAACCGGTGTTTGGGTTATTTTTAGACACACAGATTGTACTTTTTTCTCCGCCAACTGTAGAAACTACCGACCGAGAAGTTTTGGATACCTATGAATCAAAGGTACACGGGTACCAGCGAGCCATACGCCCTGGCAGGTGTTGTGGATTCAAATCCGGTTATAATCTCTGATTATGCCAAGGAACATGTGTGCCAAATTTGATGAAGAGTTGTCTAGGCATTTCGGAGTTGTGGCCTCCCCCTGTTATGAGCCCCCCTCCCCCTCTTCTTGTCAACCCCCCAGTGCTGATTCCCTTTTATCAAGAAATAGGTATGCCAAGTTTGGTGGAGATCGGTCAAGACGTTCTGGAGTTATGGTGGAACATACATACAAACATACAAACATACTCACGCTCACTTTTATATATATAGAAGATTTTCCAACACACTTCCTCTCATAGTAGAAACAAGTACTAAAATGTACAGCCCATCTTGAGCCCATCCTTCCTTGTGCTCTCTAAGAGACCAATTTTGGCTTGAATTGTGAATAGGTCATAACTGCAAATGAGAGATTCTCTTTGCGTCTCCTCTTTTACGTCTATCACGACGCTACAAATACATTTGACGGCATCTTTTTCGCACGATATCATTCTTAGCGTCATATGCTAGCTAATCTTTAAGAAAAATTGCATTGAAATGCTTTCAGGCACCCGTAATAGACGTAAGAGAGGAGACGTACAGAGATTACCACTGTATGTCAATTTTAATTTCAGTGGTGAATGACCCTTTGGGTTAAAACCACTCAAAAAAAAAAAAAAAAAAAAATTTAATTTCAAGTGAAACTTCGTGGGAACTAATTTCTCGTCCATGTCCAAATTGAAGTCAATATTCATCTCTAATTTCAAGTAAAGCTTCCAATCTATCTTCCGAAATTAAGTCCTACACCCATTCTAGTTTCAAGCCTAATTTCCCGTTCAGTTTGAAATAAAGCTTCAAGCCCTAAAATCAAGTCTAATTTAATGCTTTATGTCAAGTCCGATTTCAATGGGGAAGGCAACTAGGAAAAAGCGCCCAACATAGCTCTAACCATCCCAAGCCCCTACTTAGCGCCTCCACGTGGCCATACCTGGAAATACTTCAATTTTTATAATTGAGTAGCCAAGCTAGGAGTTGCGGGGTCGTGCGGTTTTCAGTTCCTAACCTTACAATGTAGTTTTAGGCAACCATTAAACCACACGACTTTATTTTCAAGTAGGGTTTATTTCTAATTCCCGTCGTAGTAAGTAAAGCCATTCTCATTTTCATCATTTGTTGGATGGATTTAAAGAATACTCTAAAAGTTCTTGTGCTGATTTGACTAAAACACATTTACCTTCCGATCCGTGAACTTTTAAATCACTGAAAAGCAATTATTAAAGCATATTATTGAAATTACGCAACCGACTTTATTTCTTAAATTCGTCGTACCGTTTTAAAATCCATCTATGAAAATTTTTCATCGTCCGAACTAAAAATCACATCAATGTATACAGTATAATCAATATATATAGAATGCCAGTGTCGCTGGTGTTTCATGGATATTTTGGTGGCAAACATGTTGCTGGTTCGTGTCTTGGATACGGGAACTACATTGTCAAATTGCCCAATAGAAAATTTTCCTGCCGACGAAATACCTTAAAACGACCAAATCGGGTGATTAATCCTACGTGATTTACGAAAAAGCAGAAAGATTTTTTATTGGGTTGCCTTTTTAGTTTGACAATCAGATTCCCGTTTCGAATCGATCACTCACACATATGCGCATACAATGTAAATACATAATTTTCAAATGTGTGATGTTTACCACGAGCACTGCAGCAACACTGGCATTCTATATATATTGATTCTACTATGTATACGAAGCTAACGCGCATGTATTTGTGTAGGACGGCATGGCAAATGTTCTTCTGCAAAAATTTCTGCAGGTCAGGCAAGTTTTCCTGGCTGTAGAATAACGACAATGCCTTGCGTGAGTTGTTTTCATTTATGACTGACGGAAATTAAAACGATTAGTCGACATTTTTTTCTTCGACGCACGCAAAAATGTAGGACATCTGGCTGGTAGGACTACTTTAACCCTCTAGTTCCCAACCCTGCCAATTGGCGGGCTTCAGCAAAATCGTTGTAAATCTACTATGCTTATTCGTTTTATGTTGAGATCCACCCATACCTTCTCATTATAGTCTAATCTAACTATTCGAGTGGTTTGTTTGTTTTATTACGTTAATTTGAAACAGATATTTCGTGCGAAACTTGAAAAATGCCGAAAACTGAGAAAAAAATTATTTTGCTCTGCAGAGTGAAATTCAAATTGTTGTAAATTGCTTATTTCTTGGAATAAATGAACAAAAAAATTATTGGGTGAGTAGCTGATAAGTTATACTTCATGGTAAAAAAGGAAATTTGCGATAAAAAGTTTAGGAACTAGCCGATTTTTATCAAGGAACTGACCCCGCCAATTGGCGGGGTTGGGCATTAACGTCAACTTTTTTTTGGTAATTTGACAGCGTGTTGTTTTCGTTGTATTTATTGATTTTTTTCGAGTTTAAGCTACAAATTATTGTTATAGGCCTTGTTAGCTTCTTTTATATGCCTTGAAAAATACACAAACATGCAGTGGCATTAATATGAAAGGGGAATTTACAGAACTTATCACTTAATTTTCAGTGCGCCTTTTTGACGAGCTGCAATATAGCGCTTTATAGCTATATCACAAAACATTTTTGCATTTTATGGTATTTGAAAACTATAACCCTATAACCAAGAAACAGATTCAATGAAACCTGGCGAAGTTTGCGGCTTAACGACAAAATCTTGATAAGCAAAACAATATTATTCAAAATGGGATCTATCAATATCATAGACCATTTTAAAACTGCAAATTTTAATCTATAGGGTAGTTGATCCAATAGTTGTGGTAGTACCAATAGTTGCGCTATTATTCATTATTAATGCATATTTTCGTCACCGTAGCATTTTAAATAAAACAATTACATTCATTATATAAAACAGGTTTTTAGAAGTATTGGTAGTTAGACTACACCATTTAAAATTAAAGCATTATTTGCTAAAATGCCAATTTTCCAAAATCCAACGCACAGTTGGAGCGCACAACTATAGGCGCTCATCTATAGTTTTGCTACGATGTTTTTTCACTTAGCAACCTACCAATGTATATGGAATACCACAATTAAAGGAACATCAAACTTAATTAAGGAAACATTAGCGCAACTGTTGGCACAATATAATTGAATCGGAAAATTCATTTTTTCTTTATAAAGCTTCTCGTACAACGAAAGCAATTGTCTTGCCTTGTGACAAATACCTTGTATTTGATAAATTTATATCCCACAAGCATTAACTGAAGCATATACCTCAATAAACAAGCAAAATGAAGTTATATTGTGCTTAGTGGCGCAACTAATGGATCATCTACCCTACCGCTTAATAAATTTGTGTTAATGAACAAATTGAGTGAATTACCAGTCGATAAAAGATTGTAAAGAACAAATGTGTACTACAAAAATGAAAAACCCAATTTATCAAACAAATCACATAAATGAGGATTTAAGTTTCATGTTCTATCAGACTCTAAAGGTTTTTCAAAGGTTACAGTTTCAAAACATATTATGGTGTAGGCAATCCTGACTTGGGAGTAGCTACTAATATTGTTGTTCGCCTTTCTAAAATTTTGCCGGATTTTAAAAATCATATTTTTCGATTGTTATTATAAGGCATTACCATTGATTTTATATCTCCACTCGAGAGGAACGAGAGGAATATACGACTGGGAACTATTCGGAGTAAGGCGTGGTACACTAATTACGTAACGCAAAAATTATGGTTTTTTGACCCCCTCCCTCCCCTATGTAACAAAAAGTAACGCTTGGCATAGCCCCCCCTTTAAATTACGTAACGTTAACTAAACCTCCCCCCCCTATCATTGAATGAAAATCGCACAATCCATTTAACTTTTTTGGTTTTGCAAACTCAAGAAACACATCGATTTTACATTCTTATCAAAACTACACTGATCAGAATGTCAATTTTGAATTCTGATCAAACTATATGATTTAACACAACCAGGTCTGAGTTCAAAACAGGAATTTTGATCAAAATGGATTTGATCAAGTAGAATCGAGTCTAAAATCTTAGCTGAAACAGCAATAAAGCATCACCCCATGTTGCATGTTCGGTTAAACGGTTTGCATCTGCTCAGATCTATTTAGCAAATTATAATTCTGTATTTTTTTAATTTGATAAATTTGTTACGTAACTCTTCTCAAGACTCCCCCTCCCCCCTATGTAACAAAAAGTAATGCAAGCTTAATCTCCCCCCCCCTCCCCTCTGAACGTTACGTAATTTGTGCATGAAGCCTAATAGAATCTCCAAAAGCAAACTGCTTACTGATAAGGACATCAATAGGCAAGATCGTGGTGATTCTGCTGAATTCATTGCCAAATTTGAAAATACAACTGTTTCTGTGTCTGTTTGGAAAGATTCGCTTCCCACGGGCACTATAGACAACGATGAACTGGAAGTGGTTGATGAGTTCATATATTTGGGATCACTGGTCACCGCCGACAATATTACGGGTAAGGAGATTCAATGATGCATTCAAGCTGGAAGTCAAGTCTAGTTTTCCTCCGCAAGACGCTTCGATTAACCCCTCTAGGGTCTACTTCATTTTTAGCACTGCACTTTTTATCTTTCAATATTTTTTACCAAATTTGAGAATTTTTCCGGAAATATTTTCTATTTTCATAATATCTATAGATAATAGCCATATGTCATATGGTCCCGGAGTTATTCCGGAGTTCCTTGGGCGACCGTGACGTGGTTTTTTAAGATAAAGTTGCCAAATATTTAAAACTTGATTTTTGTAAGCATATCATCGACTGTGGACATATCAGTTACTTTGCCGCCGTTATGAGCCATGGTGCGCGCCATCCGAATCCGAGGGGATATTATAAATCCGGAACCGGTTCCCATAAAGGGACATTTCAGCATCAGTAAATTATGTCGTGTCGCATATCAAAAAACATCAGCACTCGACAAAATAGCGATTGGCGATCATCTCATGTGTCACAGAGGCCGTATGACCGGTTCCGAACCCGGGAAGGGTTTCTTTTCTGATTCAAGCACGGAACGGACTTCGAAGGAACTTGTCCGGGACCTGGAATCGGCCATATGGTCAAAAATTTCAGCTGAAGCTCATTATAACTAGTTCCATAAATACTAGCACTGTTATAGATGTTCTGAAATCAATGTCCCGAATTTAATCGAAAAATTTGATTTTACAACTTTTTTGCGCCCAGGTGCCCAACCCCGCCAATTGGCGGGTTACGAATTTTTATAAATAATCAAACTATTCCTGAACTTTGTAATTAAAGAATATTTTTTCCATTATTCTGGCCACGAAATGAGCATTTTAAAATTTTTTCAAGCAAATCAAAAATTTGGGCACTAGAGGGTTAATGATACAAAGCATTTAAATAGATCTCAGCTCACTTTGATTGATCGCGTATAATAGACAACAAATTAAAATATTAGGGAATAACTAGTTTTGCTGTGTGTGTCAATTTTTAATAATTTGTGTTGGATAAGACGGAAATAGGCAATTACGAGGAAGCAGCAACATACCCTATTATATGATTTTTGGCAAACTAATCTATTTTTCAGGGAGCGAAATAAGGCGCTATATCCTTGGTCGATTGCAGCCTGGCCTCTGGTCTATACGCCATTAGTTCATCCCTGAGGGTCCGGAGTATCCCGAGCAGGAGAGAAGAGCAAAATAATATAAAAACAATATCAAACTGTGTTATGATGCTATATTTTGTTAATGAATAGATATGGAGACACATTGATAACACATTTTGTTATTGAGTAGTTATTAAAAACAGTGGTTGTAAGATGAGTTTAATAACTGATTTTGTTATCATATCTTATTTTGACCTTAAAATGACATTCGAAATATTTCATAAAATTTTTTTTAATGATTAAAGAAATTTTTGGATTTTATAAATATTTTATAAAATGATTTTTTAATATCTCATATGTTACTATATTTGTTATTCAATACCTTAAACATACTAAAATATGTTATTCTAAACTCTGAATACGGTCAGAGTTATTGCTTTGTTATTCAAAGTTATTATTTTGGCGTTAAAGAAGCAAAATTTTAATATTATTTTTTGTTATTTACCCACTATGTCAGCCAAAACAAGACCAAATTTTGATATGAGTTATTCGATTTCTAATAACACATTTTGATATTATTTTGCTCTCCGCTCCTGCTCGGGATCACTTAACCTTTATTAGCAAAGATACTCCCAAGACTGTAAATAAATCATCCATGTATATGGGAAACGTTTGGCACGGGAGGTCCATGCTTTCTTATTTCCCCTTGATTTCAAGGAGTTTAATGGAATTAGGTATTTTTTCTGGTATCAAGTGGTTCTTGGAATTCTCTCTGCGGTACATGCTGCGCAGTTGGCCTCGCTGTTGACAAGAAAAATGATCGATTCAAGTAATCGTCATTTTCCAGGATGCCTTCAAGAATTGGCTCCGTTAGTGTGAGATTAGAGTAGATTAGAATATGTCAAATTCGATTTCAATTCTAATTCTAGTGTATTCCTAGTTCAATTTTAACTTTGATTTTGAATCCAACTGCACCAGAAAGCTCGGAGTTTTCCACCTAATCGATCGGTATTTTTGTTATAATAGGTAATAATAGATTCGCCATCCTACGATTACTCGATTTTCCAGGCCAAAACATTCTTTTGTGTATCTCTGTGTGACACGCTAGGGGGCACTGCCACGAAATAAAATTTTAATCATCTGCTTGACCTTTCTATTTCGCATCGAGATTTAGTCCATTCACCAAGCCACATCTATTGTGAACAATGCAGTGAAATCGTCATTATTAGACAAGGTTAGTAGTTAAGCGTATCGCCTGTGACCGATAATAATGAATCATTGTTAGTGGACCTGCAAAGCGATCAAAAATCGAGTCAATGGTACTCGGTCCCATGCGTTGAAATAGTCATCTCGAAAATATTCTTTTTTTGCTCTGCCAGGCAATTTTTTATGGCGAAAATTGGACTTTGATCGCTTTTGCATTCTGCATTTAGTTTCTCGTTGACGTCGATCAAAAAAAACTTTGGCTGTAAGTACTCTTTTATAAACCTTGATATGTACCTTCTGTGATTGCTCTGTTCGTGCTGAGTTTTCTACCGTAACGGAAGCCAACCAGATCAACGGCGTTCACTTATTTATCTTGCCTCTCTTGCGTCTGCAATCAACCGAACCGATCACCTCCGTCAGTCAGACCGTAAGATCAATCGGAGTTTGTTGAACTCCACCGCCGTTTGCCAACACCGGACTAAAACGACCTTCAGTACTGTGGTTATGCTCAACGCAAACATTACCTTCTGTCGTTCTCGGGAAATGCGTTTATTCTACACGATGACTGTACAAGTAAATGCTTAATGCAGTTAAGCAGAATGTGTAAAACAAAAGAAATTAACAAGAGCTTAAAATGTAAGTAGCTGACCTACTACTTTTGAGAATACAATAAATTGTTACGTAAACGTTTCAAGTAACTTCTTTATCCTTCCCTTAACTGCAATAGACTCAACTGAAGGTGAACGTAGTTCTGTTGAAAGGTTGAGAAAAAGATATAAATGATCAATGGTTCATTAACCCCAACAGAAGACTGTAATACATCTGAACGTACCTAAAGGTCACCTGCTTTTAGAGGGTACAATCTAACCATGCATTCCGAAATCTCAATGGTCGGCATGACACGGTTGGCTTTGTACGGTAGGAGTAGAGATTTCCAACCCAATGTGTACCAAGCCAAACACAGATCCGGTTTGAATTAGTTCAAACAATACCATCATACCGTGTTCCAAAGCTCCAAGGCATTTGTGATCTTGACGGATCAGTGCAAAGGCGGTATGAGCGATTCAAATCTTCTAGGATGCACGATTCGCAAAAAAGTTAAATGACAAGCTAACAGGCTTAAGATCAGAATGGTTACGATTTCTCAACAACGAAAGCAACTCGTCAACTTGGCACGACCTTGACTGTGGGCCCAAACAATTTTTAACTTCAATCGGCTCGTTGTTTCCGGGAGCCCATCAAACTGAAACTAACTTTGGAGGCAGCGTAATTCAACCTCTACGGCATGTTAATTACGCATAAAAGCACAGCATAGCTGCACATATTCACCATTGATCACGACGAATGATTCAACGACGCAAAGGCCATGTCCCTTGAGAAGCATATTAAAAACACGCTTCACAGTCATTTAGCTTATCCACGCCAGTTCAAGCTAATTGAATTTAAATTAAGACTTCAATGAACAATACTACAGCGGAGTGTGTGGCAGGGCGGTGATTTACTTAGAGCTAGTTAGAACCGTACTATTTCCACAATCAAACAACAAATCGAGCAAACATTTCACCGCTAATGGAAGCTGGTTTACAGATCACACACCGGTCGGTCGTTCAATTTGCTAACCAACAAACTAGCCTACCGGCCGGTCCATCGTCTGTGTTTGATTTCCGCATATTTTTCCAAAATAAAATGGAAAGTAAATACCTATAGCGATGACGAAACTGTGATGCGCTCTCTCGGTCGCGGCCGGTGTCGTGGCGCTCCGTATTTGTCCATGTTTAGCACCTGCCGGTTCACATATTGTTCAAGTTCAAGTTAAACAGCCGCCGCCGGGTGCCGGGTCGGCCCGGCATCGATCCTGTCCGCAGCGCGGCATGTGTGGTGCGAAAAAAGTTGCTGGTTGACTACGGTAACTGTTTCCATTTTTGTCGATTTTGCTTTTTTTAATAATTGTTTTATGGCAGAGGAATTTAATAAGAAATTCACAAACTCTATAATCAATGGATGCCATTATTAAAGACATTATCATAAAAAATGTTATATGGAAGAATTAGGCGAATCTATTAAACACTTCGCATGGGAGGATTTATTTTTGACGTGTCTTCGTTTTGCGGTATTTGTTTTTTTCTCTACCGGCGGCGGCGGCTAAGTTCGATGCATTTGGTGTGACCTCTACAGAAATTTTATTCGATCGTTTGAATATTTTAAACTCACGACCATTAATATTAGTGGACGGACTGCGGTGCATTTTAAAATAGAATGCATGATGATGCATTGAGGAAACATTCGAATTCAAGGTTTCGATTAATATGTAAAATTAAACCTTATCGATACATGGCGTTTTTTCCTGGATTGATAAAATGGCAAAAGTGATCATTTTTTACCTTTGTTATACTATATAACAAAGGTTTAGAAATTGGTCGAAAAACACGAAATTGATCCGAGGCCCGGAGGGCCGAATCACATATACCAATCGATAGAGCTCGACGAACTGAGCAATGTCTGTGTGTGTGTGTGTATGTGTGTATGTGTGTATGTGTGTATGTGTGTATGTGCAGCTCATTTTCTATCGCCTGTTTCTCAAAGGTGGCTGAACCGATTTGACCGCTTTTACTTTTGTTTGAAAGGTATTATTGCCTAGTATATCACTATTGAATTGCATTGCTGTCCGACGTTTCGTTTAAAAGTTATAAGCAAAAATGTGAAAACTACGTGATACGCGTTTCTCCGGAACTACGCAACCAATTTGAACGATCTTAGTACCAAACGAAAGCTCTTGGTATTACTAAACTTTTTACCAAGTTTTATTAAAAACGGACAAGCAGTTTAAAAGTTAGCCTTAAAAACCGGTTTTGACTAGGTACAAATGATCGCCTGTTTCTCAGAGTTGGCTGAACCGATTTATGCGCTATTATTCTCATTTGGAAGGTAATATAGCCTAATAGATCACTATTGATTTGTTTTTTGATTGGACGTTTAATTCAAAAGTTATGAGCAATCGTATACAACACATTAAAATTTACAATTATTTTTGACTATTTCATCTTAGATAATTTATCTAGTTTAAATTTTTTTGGCATCAAATTAGAGGTTTAATTGCTGCAAATATATCTGCAAAATTTCAGAAGAATTGGTTTTGCCGGTAAAAAGATATTAACCCTTGAACACTCGCGCCAACTTTTGTAACACGGTTGCTCGCGGGAGACAATAGCCCAAAACTAAAAAAAATGTGCGCATTAGAGTTTTGACTAGGAAAACCTGGTTTTAGGTTTATCGCACCTTTGGAAGAGTTTCTTGAAATTGCAAGCTCTATCGTCTGGTAGAATTTAAATTTTGATTAATCCCCCTAAAAGTGAATTAAAAAAAATATTTTTCTTCAGTTTCAATATAACACATTGATGTGTTCTGTAAAGTTGAAGAGTATATTATTACAAGAAACTTTGCTGAAGACAGTAACCTTCTATCTCTTCAGCGAAGAGAGAAAAATCTTATTTATTTGTAAAATCAGTTTTTCCATTTTAGCTCGTTTTGTAATTGTTGTATGACTTTTTCATGTTGTACAAATAGTAAAAATACAGTAAAAAAAAACTTTGCTGAACATAGTATACCTCTATGATTGCTTGTTTAGGAACTGTAGAACTTTGATTATAAAAATATCCTAATTTTGACCCCAAACTACTCGACTATCGACAGACGGATACATTTAAAACATTTTACTTTTGCTGATAGTTTTGTTGCATACAGACACCATTTTTCCATATGGAGAAACGAGAGAAAGATCCAGCTGGGGCCTATTGCGGTACACCTCACATACTGATTGCTTCGTTTCTGTGATGTTAGTTTTTGCTGATCTATTTTGCCAACAGTTTAAAGAATTAATGCATTGAATAATTATGGTATTTTGCTCATAACAAGTTTATTGAAAAATATACGTCAGTTAAACATCAATTTGTAACTTTATAACAATATGGCATTCTAAAACCTACACGTGTTATACAAAATACAACAGCGTGAGTAACCGAAGGTTAATAAAAATTGATGAAAACTTTATTGAATCAAACAGAATGGCATTACAGTAAATTATGCATAGTTCAAAACCTTTGAACTAGACCTTTACTACGCAATGTATATGTTAAATAATAATATTTCCTCTTACAACTTACTTTTACTTGCATTTACTCAAATTAGTAACAACTTACTTATACTTTCTCAGCAATTTCATGAAAAAAGGATCTATCAAAATTTATAAGTGCTCCTAAACTTTTTCAATTGTCAAAAAAATTATGTAAACAAACGCACTACGCAACGTTAACGTAGATGCAGACCGTATAACAAAGGTTCTTTCACCACTAGTGGATTAAATCAGGTTTTATTCAAATCTTCGGAAATTTATTTTACGGATTTGATCAGCATATTTGGAAAACTGCTGAGCAATTCGGTAAATTTTCAAGAATACTTGACGTTTCTGAATACCGCCATCAACCGGTGGCGAGTTCGTTAATATTTTTTGCTGTATTTTTCCGCAAAGCAATTTTATTTCGTAGCTGTCAGTAATTCAGCAACTGTTTAACGAACTGTCCGTATTTATTACGGGTTGACCCGCAAAAGCTATGCTGAGATCAGAAAATTTTGCGGATATATATTTCCACATTTCTCATTCAGTTAGTATTAATTTGAATTGTAAATCTTCATTTCTCTTCTCATTGAAAATTTTGTCATTATAAATCAAAGTTTTGGTGCAGACCTTGCTGGTAGCTGTAGGACTACAGGACAATCGCGGGGTTAGTGGTACATCTAGGTTGAGTCCCCTACTAGCACAGTTGTTGCAAACAAGTTGTGGCAACCGAATTCTTTAGTCATAAATAAGTTTCCGCAACCATTAGCGCGTAAAATGTGCTGCTTGGGTCGGTGCAACCTCTCCGAGTCGAGATTCGAACATCCGACGGCTGGCAGAGCCATACCTCAAGGCCAATTTAGAAGCATATCTCTTTACCATATTCCTATACTATAAATTGTATTTATTTTTAAAACATGGTTTCAATAAAAATATTTTTTAAATTATGATGAAAATTCAGTACACACTACCGAAGTATCAGCAGTGTAATTACAGCTTTCAGCAATAATTTTTGATGAGAGACTCGTTAATTTATACTGGGTAGTCCGCATTTTTTGACATTTCACAAAAAAAAGTTCATTGTCGAGCGTTCGTCAAGCAAAATAATTGTTGAACAGTTCTAATTTCGTTCAAAAAATACGGTGTTCGGTACAAAAATTTAAGTGTGTTGGACAAATCGGCACCAAATTAGGATTTTTGCTTTCTAACTGAAAACGAACAATCTGACAAAATTTGGTCCAAATCCGTGAAAGTCGGTTACACGATTATCGGATACAGGATACTTCGCGTGAATTGACCCTACACACTTAAATTTTTTTACCGAATACCATAATTTTTTGACGAAATTAGAACCGCTGAGCGTTCGGTTGTCAGTTCGGTAATTAGTGAACATTTTTTTTTGTGAAATGTCAAAAAATGCGGATTGTTCAGTATAAATTTTAATTATTAATTATTAAATTTTAAATTATTAAAAATTAAAAAAAAAAAAAATTAACAAACCGGTCGACAAAAATTACTGTTAAAAGCCGTAATTAGAGTGCTGATACTTCAGCTATGTGTACTGAATTTTCGTCTTAAATTTAGAAATATTGTCTTTTATATTAAATACAATTAATTAAATAGATATGTGGTGACAAAAGATGCTTCCAAGTTGTCCTCCAGGTACTGCTCCGTCGCATGTTCGATTCTCAACTGGGAGAGTTAATAAGATCATCACAGTACTAGCCCCGCGGTTGTCTTATACTGTCACAGCTGGCTGCTGTCTGTCACAGTCTGTCGAATAAAAACAGAAGGTCTCATTTCGAAAATGACTTGTGGTTTTATGGTGACGAAAGTTGGCCAAGTCCTACTACGCATCACTAAGCTCCCGAAAAGCACTATAATTGTTCATAATTTGAACTATTTTCACACAGTTTAAACATTCACTAATTGAGTTTTCTGTTTGAATTTCACTTTGACTATCAAAAAATGCTTGATGATAACTTCCGCAAAATTTTCTGAATTCAGCATAGCTTTCGCGAATTTCTCCGTAATAAATACTGTCAGTTCGTTAATCAATTGCTGAATTTTTGGCAGGTATGGAAATGAACTCGCTGTGCGGAAGGATACAGCAAAAATATTAACGAACTCGTTACCGTTTGATGGATACCGGTATTAAGAAACGTCAGATATTGACGATGTTCAGCATTCCTCGAAAAAATAACGGATAGGACAGCATTATTTTGAATAAGTTGATAAAATCCGTAAAATAAATTACCGAACACTTGAATAAAATTAAAGTGGATAATATATAATTTTTAGATTTCACAATGGATCATTGAAAAAGCTGAAAAATCTTACAGATAGCATAGCCATGTTCTGTCAAACACACTCGACGAACGTCTCACGTCTGTGATCGACTGTCAAACTGCGCTTCAATCTGATTGGGCCACCCAAAAAGGCCGATTCAGATTAACCGTTATTCACTGTCAACAACAACGGAACAGCAAGAAATTATGACGTGTAATCTGTATCAGCCTTAAAGTTTACTCTAAATATGCCACGTCGTGCTCCATCTAGCGGTAAGCATGAGCAAAAGCTACCTAAAATGATCCAACTTGAGAATAACGTGAGAACGGCTGGGCTTAAGAAACAGTTTATATAATAACCTTGTTCAAGACAATGCATATAGAATTTGATTTTATAAATTTTACAAAAAAAATACAATTTTCAGAAAATAACAGAAAGAGTACCCATAAGTAGCTCTTCGTCAGATTTCAGGGCATAATTTAAGCTATCTTTAAAAAAAAATAAGTCAAATAGGAGGGGATATTTTGAGAAAATTAACATTTTATGATTTTTATCATGATTTTGCGAAGTTTTTTCTTTCAATGTAAATTTTTCTGAAATTGCACCTAATTTCTCACAAATTTTTCTTTGACGCCATTTTGATCAAATATGACAT
This sequence comes from Sabethes cyaneus, assembly GCF_943734655.1. Classification (NCBI taxonomy): domain Eukaryota; kingdom Metazoa; phylum Arthropoda; class Insecta; order Diptera; family Culicidae; genus Sabethes; species Sabethes cyaneus. The sequence continues at coordinate 22,689,065 of NC_071355.1, forward strand.
AATTTAAAAAATAGACTCATTTCTAAAAAATTACTTTTGGCGTAAAAGTTATGTTTAATGGAAAAAGAATCCTTACGTGGTATTCAACATGTCAACAAAACTTCACAACTTCACTCCAAACAAAAATAATTACGCGGTTTTTTTTCTACGCGAATTTCGGAATTCACGCGGATGTGCTCAATTAGTCTATTTTTAATGTAGTGTTGAAATTCACGAAGTTTTTTTAAGCAAAGTTTTGGTTTTTTACGCGAATTTTGGAATTCACGGGTTTTTTTTTACACGAATTTCGGAATTTACGCGATATTTTTACCCGAATTTCGGAATTTACGAGGTTTTTTACGCGAGTTTCAGAATATATGCAGTTTTTTCTACACGAATTTCGGAATTTACGCGGTTTTTTACGCGATTTTCGGAATTTAACCAGATGTGCTCAATTAGTCTATTTTTTAACGTAGTGTTGGAGTCCACGAAGTTTTTTGTCACGAAATTATGGGTTTTTACGCAAATTTAGGAATTTGCGGATTTTTTTACGCGAATTTCGGAATTTACGCGGGTTTTTAACACGAATTTCGGAATTTACGCGGTTTTTTTACGCGATTTTGATTTACGCGCCACGTATCCTTCGCGTAAAAAGCGATTTGAGTGAGTGAGTGTACGCCGCCACCACAATGTTTGTTCGATTTAATCGACGTTTTTCGGCGAAATAAGTATGAAGATTTAAATTACCAGTTAGTCCGGACGTTTCGAGCTACTATTGGTCTTCGCTCATCATCTGCGGACACTAAAACACTATATTAGGCACATTTACAACATAAAACATATTACAAATTCTTAACTTACACTTTTTCGTCCATTAGGTTCTACTTCGTTTATCTTTCTCTTTGCTATGTCTTACTTTCTATTTCTCTTTCCCCCAAGTTTTTTGATTACAGGGTCATATGCAGCTTTGAACGTTGCGGAATCTACTTGTCTATTCACAACATTGTTCTCACCTTTAATTTTAATGTAAAATGTTTCCGCTATTAGTCTAGTGTTATGTTTAGTTATTTTCTCTATGATTTTGGCTTCGTCAAATTTAAAAACATGACCTGTTTCAATGGTGTGTTGGGTTAAACCTGTACCACCAACTGTTTACTCGCAGCATACTCGCATTGAAAAGGGTAGTTTTATGGAAATGCTGAAAATCGTGTTAGGTTCAACATTTTTCCAGTACAACGGTGAATTTTTCCGCCAAAAATTCGGAATGCCAATGGGCTCCCCTCTCTCCCCCGCAGTTGCAAACATCGTACTGGAGCGCATCGAACAGGCGGCTTTGGAAAAACTACAACAACGAGGAGTAACACCCAGTTTCTACATGCGCTACGTAGATGACTGCCTAATGGGAGCCAAAGTCGATCATGTACAGGAGATTCTTAATATTTTCAATAGTTTTCACCCGTGAATGCAAAATACCGTCGAATTAGAAATTAATGGGCAGCTAAAATTCTTGGATACCATCTTACGTATACAGAACGACAAAATATCAACGGAATGGTTTCCAAAAGATCCAAATACTAGATATTTAGACTTTAATTCTGTTAGTCCTTTTTGTCATAAGAAAAACACGGTAGTCGCTTTGGTTGATAGGGCTTTACAGTTGACAGATGCCGAAATTAGACCGAAAACATTACAAACAGTAAAGACAATGCTACATAAAAATCACTATCCCTGCTATTTCGTAGAAAAGGTAATAAAACAAAGACTACACAGGATGTACAATACGTTAGAAGTACCAGGCAAAGAAACAACTCAACAATTCGTGACAATTCCCTATGTTGCCGGTTTAGGTGAAAAGTTAGGCAGATATTTAAGACAATTTAAGATTAATGTTGCTTACAGACCAACCGACAAAGTAAAAAACGTATTATTTACAAAAACCAAAGACAAAATTATAAGAGATAAAAACACAAACGTCGTTTATGAAGTAAATTGTGGTCAGTGTCAAAAGTCGTACGTAGGAGAAACAAGCCAATTTTTACATAAACGAATGGAACAACATAAATATAGCATCAAAGCAAAAACAGTTGGTGGTACAGGTTTAACCCAACACACCATTGAAACAGGTCATGTTTTTAAATTTGACGAAGCCAAAATCATAGAGAAAATAACTAAACATAACACTAGACTAATAGCGGAAACATTTTACATTAAAATTAAAGGTGAGAACAATGTTGTGAATAGACAAGTAGATTCCGCAACGTTCAAAGCTGCATATGACCCTGTAATCAAAAAACTTGGGGGAAAGAGAAATAGAAAGTAAGACATAGCAAAGAGAAAGATAAACAAAGTAGAACCTAATGGACGAAAAAGTGTAAGTTAACCCTCTAACGGGCAACATCGTAAAAACGATGCGATCAAGCTAGTGACTATTTTATCATGAAAGTACACTCAAAAGAACCTTAAGTTTTGAAAGATGATAACTTTTAAATGCATAGTCAGAATGTTGTGATATTAATATCAAAATGCCAAGAAATCTATTCTGAACACATTTTGCATATTGTCAATTCAAAATAATTTTCGTATGCAGCTCTGAAGCACCAAAAGCGAAGGCCGTCTACAGACGGCTTTACCCGTTAGAGGGTTAAGAATTTGTAATATGTTTTATGTTGTAAATGTGCCTAATATAGTGTTTTAGTGTCCGCAGATGATGAGCGAAGACCAGTAGTAGCTCGAAACGTCCGGACTAACTGGTAATTTAAATCTTCATACTTATTTCGCCGAAAAACGTCGATTAAATCGAACAAACAATGTGGTATATACAGGTGTGGGTGAAATCGTAAATCGACCAATCACGATCAAGCGTGACGACGAACTCCAAAAACAAACCCCATTGTTCGGCGAGGTTTGTTTTTTGTAGTTTGACGTCGTTTCTTGATTTTTCGCTACTAATACCATAAAATGTCTTCTACTTCCTTTCCTTTTTAAACCACATTGATAATAAAGGTTCTTTTCACCACTAGGTGGGTTAAATCGGGGTTTTTCTTCTTTTTTGTACCGTTTACTTGGATTTTGCTCTCACTTTTCTTCTTGTTTCTTCTTTTTCTCGCGTTTTTCTTCTTTCCGTCCCGTATTTTCTCTGTTATTGTTCCGTTTTTCTGCGTTTTTTGTTGGATTTCTCTTGTTTTCAGTCCAGTTTTTCGTTTTGTTTTTCACCCATTTTTGTGTAATTTCCTTCCCGTTTTCCGTCTTTTCTCTTTCCTTTTTTCTTTTTTTCGTTTCGAGTTTTCGACTCTTTCTAACTCTTCTTCTTGTTTTACATGTTCATCTGTTCTTCCTCTTTTAGGTGTCACGTTTATAGTTCTTTTTAGCCACGTTTATTCTATTTCTTTTGTCTTTTCCAGTTTTATCTTTATCGTTAATCCGTTTTTCCATTCATCCCATTTTCCCATCTCATTCTCATGTTTTTATATATTTTTGTTCCGTTTTCCCTCTATTTGCCTCGTTTTTTCTCCTTTGCGCTGTCGTTTTTCCTTTTACTGGTTTTTCCTCCCGTTTCTTCTGCTCTTGTTTATCTTGTTATCAGAAGTTCCGTTTTTTGTCTTTGTATTGTATTTTCAAGCCCGTATTTTTACCTCTTTTTCAGTATCGTTTTTTGTGTTCCATCCCTTTAACCCTTTTTATATCCTGTCCTGTTCCTAGAAACAAAAATGGAAAACGTGACAAAAACTGTATAGAAAACGAGGAAAAACTGGGATGAAAAAAAGAAAAATGATAATAAATGGCGACGGCGCGGCGGGGGGAAAACGGGACATTAAAAGAGGAAAAAGAAGAAAACGGGAGAAAAAATTGATACGGAAGGAGACTGGACAGAAAATGAAGGAGAACGGAAGAGAAAAACAGAAAAATGCGAAAAAAATAAGGAAATACGACGACGTAAAAGTGGAAAACGAGAAAGAAAACGAGGACAAAATGATCAGAAACGAACAAAAACCGGAACAAAAAAGGAATAGAAAAAGATAAAATCCGGAGAATTGAGAAACGAGAACAGAAAAAGAGCAAAAAATGGAGAGAAAAAATGAAAACGAAGAACAAACGCGATAAAATGAAAGAGAACGTGACAGAAAAGGAGCAAAAGCATAATAATAAGGACATAATAGGACATAATAAGAGGACGAACGGAACCGACACAAATTAGAAAATTCAAATAGAAAAGAAATTAATGGAACAGACGGAAAGATTGAGAAGGACAAAAAACGGGGCAGGAAAAAAAGAGAAAAAGAAAACAGTGGGCAGAAAAAAGGAGAGAGAAAAGGAGGGAAAACAAGAAAAATAGACGGGACAGAAAAAACTTGACAGGATGGCGAGAAAACCGGAAGGAAAAAGAAGAAATACATGATAAGAAAGGGAAAACGAAACAAAAAACAAGCTAAATCAAAAAGGAAAAGAAGAATAGCAAGAGAGGAAAAAGGATATCGATAGAAGAAACGAAGGAAACGGGAAAGAGGTCAAATGAAATATAATAGGAGGAAAATTGCACAAAATGGGAATGGGAAATGGGGAAAACTGGGCGATGTAAAAGAAAAAGGGGTGAGCAAAGGAAAAAAGTGAGTCAAAAGAGAATGAACGTGCCAGAAAGGAAAGAAAAATGACACAGACAAAGACTAAAACGAGAATCAGGAGTTAGAAAAAGAAGACAACTGAAAACAAAAAAAAAGGAAAAAGAAAAGATGGAAAACGTAATGAAAATTAAAAAAATCAAGAGCAAAGACAAGACTGATAATAATGAATCCAAGATCCATGAAAAAGAGAACAATGATATAATGAAAACACGGGAAAGAAAAAAAAGAAGACAAGCGAAAACAGAAATTAAGAAAACGGTACAGAAAAAAAGAAAAACGAAACAAAAAGCGGAAAAACATAACTGGAAAAGAGGAGCAATTTGTAAGAGACTAAAATCAAATATGTCAATCTTAACTTCAGGTAAAAGTGTGTGTCTTTACGTGTCCATGGACAAATTCAAGTCTAATTCAATATTCACTGTCAAGTTCGTTTTCAAACCCAATTGCATGCCCAATTTTAGGCCTTCAATTTCAAGTCTAATCTAACTTCAATTTTATGTACCGTGGACCCCCGTTCGTTTGACCATTTTTAATCTGAACACTTTTTAATCTGAACCCCGCTGGTTTGCACGACGTGCAAATTAAAAATGGTTCAAATGTCATTCTCAACATAACATCATTTGTTTATGCAGACAATGCACATAAACACGATTTGTTTGTACTGACCTAGCGTGTTTAATCGGTTTCACATTTCGTTTTCCTAACGATTAAGATAGAAATTCGATCGGAAAATGCAATATTCGCACTTGCAACTGCCGACTAAAACAAACCACCAAAACAATAACAAAGAGCAGGGCGGCCAGTTCACAGCGGTTTCAGCATATTTCGGGTTACCAGTTGTTCAAATTAAAAAGTAACCCTGTTAGTTTGCATGAGGGATCGTTCAAACGAACGGGGGTCCACTGTATAATTCAAATCCTGATTTCAAGTCTAATTTCCAATTTAATTTGATATAAAACTTTAAGACCAAATTAGTTCCTATTCAAGTCAAATTTTATGCCCTATATGTTAAGCCCGGTTTTAAGTTCAATTTAAACTCTAATTTCTTGCCCAATTTCAGCTTGATTTGAAATCCACCCATTTGAAATTGCACCCGAAGGTCTGGAATTTTCAATCTAATCGGCTGGTATTATTGTGTACTAAAAGATTCCCAATCCTACTATTTCTCGATTTTCCAGGCCAAAATATTTTTCTGATAAGATGAGTGTCCCATCTTTTGTTTATATCTGGGCACGCTAGTAATGACGTCATAATGTTTTTGAGCGGCTCTTGAGAATTTTACAGTGTTGCTGAAATGTGATTGCACTTTTGCCGTTGCCTCTTTTGCGGGAAGGTGCATCCGCTTATCTGCATTAGACACATTGGACTACATTTCTTGGATTTTAAGACGAAAAAAATAAATAATGCAGTTTTAATAAACAAAACTGAAAACTGAAACGATCATTTTTCAGCTTGCATCGTGACAGCGCTGCACAGGCAAACAATTATATCTCGAAGGATCTGGCCAAGGCAACAGCAGCAAGACCTGTTTTTCTGATGCTTATATATAGAGAGAATGTATTGCAAAAGGTGCTTTTCTGGTCAATGAAATATTGTAATTCCATTCCATTATTCTGAAATATTCTGAAATGAGGCGTTCTACATGAATTCGCCGTCGAACCGGATCGACCTTTTTTGATTCGGCTTTAAAACTGACATGATTATGCCCTGTGGATCAGGGCATTCAACGGTGATCTATGTATTTTCAAATCAGAGCTATACCAATTTGTGATCGGTGAATTGGAATTTTACAGTGGAGTGAAGTAAGATGCAAGACTCCAGGTGACGTAGAAGTTAGTCGTTTGATTGAAAAGCGGAAACATTTTTCTTCGATTGCTTATAATCATCTATTCATTTTGCTGAGCAAGCTCATTTATAGCCTGTAGATAATCATTTTCTTACCTAATGACGAAACAGTGAATCGACATTTTCTGTGAGTTGAGTCTGTGGTGCAGTGCACCTTCACTCCAATTAAGCTAATGACTTGCTTAGTTAGGGAGCACCTGCACAGGTATAGCAACTTTGTATTGATCCTTTAATGTGAAATGTATTTTGCCCAAATCAGCGTTTCGTTATTGTTTTATTTGGCAGTTAATTCTGAATTAATTTTCAAGCTGCTCCAGAATAACCCGGTGAGTCGTTCGAATATTGTATATGCAAATTAATTCAGTGACAGGAAAGCAGAGATTCCCAAATGCAACCATAGTGCATCGCTATAAATAGGTAGGGTATGGTTGCCGGTAATGAGCCCCTATAACATTACGGATTAGTTTTTTATATTTTTAACATGGAACTATATTAGTATTAGTAGGCAGTGCTGCTAGATCGAATCAGTAGGATAGTTGCACTAGTCCCGTAACTATGCTGTACTGTGAAGTCTGTCGAAAACGGGGTCAAGTTTTAGAAAAGACGTTTAAGCCCAATGCGTTCCTTTTTTATATATTAGTATATTACACGTAAGAGCAATCAGCCTTACATAATTAATAACTGTCAATTACAGTTTATTCATCCAATCCAGTCCCAGTACTTTCGATTTTCAACAATCTGAACAAATAATACTAGAGTTTTCAAATAGAATATAGAGTATAAAAAGTCCACTAATAGTAGAGATACCCTATATCGAGAACATATTTAGCAGTATTAACGAAGGTCACGTAAAAATTTAAATTTTAAAGCAATTTTAATAATTTATTATTCGCTTATCGCGTTTTGGCGCATTTATATCGAACGCCGGGAAGTTGAATGCGCATTTTCTTAGCATTATGGAAAAAAAACAGACACAAATCGATAATTCTAACTTTTGCACCTCTGTCGAGTGAAATTCCCCAGAACCGTTCAACATAATTGACACATACGATTGTTGCCAACCGCGAAACCGATAATAATATAATTTTGGATAAAACGTTGATCCTTCCATGCTTCTATCAATATTCAGTTTGAAATAATTTTCAAGTTAAATTTATCACACCATTTAAAATTTTAAACTTCGGTTTTGCGTCGCTTTTTTCCGCAGGGGTGTAAGCAATGTTCCACAAAAACTGACTCGGTGACGTCTACTCACCACTTAATAATGAGTCATGATTGAGTGAATGTTACTGATTATTTTAGGCTTCAGAGACAAATAGTCTAAAGTACCAGCTTAGAGGTGAATCATCTGACCGAGGAACTTCACTGGATTGATAGACATTCGCTGCTGTCCATTTATTCACTGCATTACAATAACGATAATGAGCCGCAATCAGCTCATTTTTTTTTTTGCTCGTCCTGAGAAAAAATTTTCATTTTCAAAATATTTCAATTTGGTTCTGTCGAAAATGCTAACGAAAATATCGATATTAAACAGAATTACAAGCTTTAATGTGAAGCTCAATATGTTCACCGATTTGCACAACACTGGTACTGGAATTAAGAGTCACACCAACCAGTGTGTAGCTTTCGTGCACTTTTGCTCTCTGATCTTTGAAGACAATCACATCTACTGTCAATCAACGTCATACTTTTAATAATAGCTATTATTATTCAGTGGGGTAATCTTGAATCCTATGGGAAAAAACACGTGTGATCTGTGATCTTCGACCGTTTCACTTTTTCCTGCAATGTAAAATCAACAAAATTACAGCGTCGTGCTCGTGAAGCTTGTTTGTCTATCAAGTTAATTATTGATGCAGCAAAAACTTATCACTAATATGTCACGAAATAATGCATGATTATTTAGTGTAGACCTAATTAATACAGCAAATTCTATGAAAAGAACCCAAGGAACAAAACGGCATCACTTAAACGAGCAGGTGTGTAACAAGAGTTGTGTGGTAGCATCCGGTGCTGAATAAGCGAATTTGCTGAAGTACCTGTTGTTTAAACGTTATAACCAATATTTTTTGTAGCTTCTAATCAACATCTATACGTTGTTATGTAGGTGTGGAATAAGAGTCGAATAGACGTTGTGCAAACGTTTCAGCAGCACAGCTAAGAGCAGGTGTGGAATACCGGCCGCTTAAAGGCTACCATGAAAATGCATGTCGAATACACGTTGTGCAAACGTATCAGCTAACAGCAATTGTGGAGTAAAAGTGTAATGAGCATTGCGTAAACGTATCAGCAGCATTGCTGAGAGCAAGTGTGGTGAGACAGTGGAATGAATGTTGCGCAAATGTTGCTAAGAGGAAGTGTAGAATAAGAGTCGAGTAATCGTCGTACAAACTTATCAGCTGCATCACTAAGAGCAGGTGTGGAATAAAAAGTACTTGATGGCAACCAGTTGTGTTCACGATTATTTAACATGATTTAAGAAACTACTCTTCAGCGCTTAAATGTATTTTAGCCATACAACCATGTATAATAGTCATTCAAACACTTTCTCCACGCAAATATCCAGCACGGTGCTGTTTAAATTCTGCAAAACCAGCTGAACAACTATTGAACAGAGGTGTTTAGGTGTACTTCAAAAGCAGCCATACAGCATGTGCTGAATAAAGACAGTCGGGCAAGCGTTTAATAAGCAAAAATTGTTCCTTGGGAAGTATGTACTAAATATCAAACTTTAGAAGTGCATCATTAAAAACTGGTGTACTTGTTCAGCATCGGGTCGCTCGAGCGCTCCTCACGATCGTGTGGAAGATTTGTGGCTTTCTGACGAATTTTATAGATCCCATTATTATTTTTGTCCATTTTTGCCGCTGAACTTAAAAAACATAACCTTTGAACCACTGAACAGGTTTGAATCGTTTTGATATTAAATACAAGCTTTTCAGGACAAAATATTGAAGCTTAAATTTGAATATAATGATGAAATACAGTAAAAATGTTCCTTTTTTGTTTTTGATGACCCAAAAGACCATCGTTTTTAATATTTTTCGTAGAAAGAAGGTAACGTAAAACAAAGAGAATTTTTTCTTCGAGCAAAAGAAATATGGATTTTAGACACTTTTACTTAAAGTTTAAACGTCAAAACCAAATCTATTCTTGCTTTTAATATATCTATATATATAAAAGTGAGCGTGAGTTTGTTTGTATGTTCCACCATAACTCAAGAACGCCTTGACTGATCTCCACCAAACTTGGCACACATATTTCTTGATATAAGGGAATCAGTACTAAAGGAGTTGACAAAAGGAGGGGATATATAACAGGGGGAGGCCCTAACTTCGAAACGCCTGGACGGTTTTTCATCACACTTGGCACACTTGACAAAAGGGAATCAGCACTGGGAGGTTGCCTAAAGGGGGCCCTAACAAGGGGATGCATTTCTCTTGCATTTAAACCGATTGCAGTTGTGCAAATAACTTTGAGAAAAGAGGGGGTTCCACCGAAGAGGAATATGTGGTAAAAAAGACCTTTGTTTAGTTTCCATTATAGTGATTTTCATAAAGTAAACCAATGCCTAGTTAGCTACGTGACAGAAGAGGGAGCTGACTGGGAAAGAATCGACAAGTAGGGGGACGAAGAACGTGAGTATGAATGTATGTTTCGCCAAAGCTCCGGAACTTCTGGACTGTTCTTCATTAAACGTCGTTTGTCAAACACATGTATTTTGACATAAAAGAATCAGCGCCGGGGGGTTGACAAAAGAGGGTCTCTTACAAGGGGCAAGAAAGGTTCAAATAGGTAAAGGGGTACGTTTCTTTTGCAATTGAAACGATAGCAGTTGTACAAGTTGCTGGATTTTTGAAAGGGGGATTAGGATGGCCGTTAACAAAGGGAAAGTTTAAAAACGGTTTTTTGTCGACTTATAGGGATCACCGGGAAGAAGTCAAATTTACAAGTGGCTGGGGGACAATATGAGGAAAACTAACAAAAAGAGAGTAGACACATTAAAATAAAAAAAAAGGTTTTTTGTTTTTTGCATTATGAGAATTTTCGTTACAATAACAGATGTACAAGTGACTGAGGGGTAAAGAGGCCCCGAGTAAGATCGGGTAATCAGCTAGTACGTTATTATTTTCCATGCAAAAATCTACGAAAAAAAAGACAGAAACGAAAGAAATTTTTTTGGCCGATTTTTGGAAATTCCACTTTTTGAATTTCTTTTTCTATTTCGTGCTAGAAGCGTTAACTCAACTCGTACACTCATTTTTCGATTGATTGAGACTGCGCTAATGAAACATGCGATCGAGGAACAACACAAGTTTGATTTAACCAGCACAAAAATATTAAGCTCCGACGACAGAATTCAAGCGCTACAAGTGCTTGAAATGTGCCATATTGCTTGTGACAGAACCGCAATCAACTACAGAACAGACACAAACAACCTGAGCATAGCTTATTCTGGTATGTTGCGGTCTCTCACACAATGATACACACTCTCAAATCAGGTTGAAATAGTACTCTCCATTTTGACGCTCCCTGAAAGTCATAACCGTACTGTGTCGTGTACAGGAATGACTGTGTAAGTTTTTGCTCGCCGGTATTCAAATTTGAATTTTCAAAAGTCAGACCAACCTAGTAGTTTGTAATAAATTGTACTGTTTTTTATAGTGTAGTTCGACCAACAGCAGAAAAACCCCACCCCAACAAACTTGACAAGAATTAGTTTAATATGTTTGTAAGTTTTGTGTGTAAAAAATTGACTTTGTAACTCAATGTAAATGTAAACTGTTTTTTCGTAGTTGCCCTGATGATGAGGAAATAAAGTCCTTGAAACGTTGGCCTAGACAGCAAATAAACTAGTTTACTAGTAACCCGATGACCAAAACGCCATCACTAAAACCAAAATTGATTTTATGATAAAAATTAACTCATATCCTGTATAATATTTTTTTGCCACTCGATTTTTCAAGCCAATTTCCAAAGGGGGAGTGACAAAAACTTTAAAAATAATTTGCAATGACCTACTTTTTCTTGAGTTTTGTGTTTTAATAATTTTTAAGGGGAATTAAATTGCGATAACACAATGGGGACGCATGCAATTTGGATATTTCTGTCAAGGAAACGGATGGTTCCTCTTTTTCCTGGAAATTAAATAAAAAGAAAACTTATCCAATTTAATTCTACTATGTATATACATAGTAGAATTATAAGTGTTCTTTTTATGTAACTTCCAGGTTTCGTATTCTACTAAGACGCTCCAAAAACTTCAGTGGTTCCTCTTTGCCTAACTATTCGAAAATAAATTATCCCACGAAGGTGTTAAATTTTTGATAGCAACAAGTCCGGGCATTATGTTCACGAGATGATAAATACTGGTGTACGCTGATTTTCGATTTCGTTCGAATTGGAAAATAATTCAAAATATAACACTCAACGGAACAAAGCCGCGGGTGTGATAAGAGGTAATTCAATTTAGAGACGATTCAATGTTTGTGTACATATAATTTATTGCATTTTAAATAATGGAGTGTGTTGCAGAGATAAGTCAGAGTCCGACGAATTTGCTGCTTTCAAGGGAACCCTGATTAAAATGCTAGCGAATCAATGTAAAACAGGCTATTAATTTATTTCACCTTAGTCTATAACGCAAAGAGGAAACTGAGAGCATTTATATTGCAAAGCTCAGCTTTATCTCAATAGCCAGGGCTCAACACAACATCACCTTCAATTGCTTCAAGTCTGGTTTCGATCACCGTAGGTGAAGCGGGTTTCAATTCATCAACTCATCAGCTTTTAAAGTATTATTAGTATTTTTCTCTCAAACATTGGGTAGCAGGCAAACAACCTTAAACGGGAATGAATTGAAATTGAATAACATTTCCTACAATAACGCTAACGATTGATAATTGCTCTAGTCATCATCGACGAATTGCGCCTGACTTTAAATCAACAGCTACCTATGTAACTGAACTGAACTGAAAACAAAAGAAAGTGTTGTTTAGCGAAATGTTACGTAAAATTTAAGAACGATAATACGCAATTTTGCTTATACACAAATGCAGGTTATTCTAATTTTGCTTGGCTGAGACGTTACAGTCAAATGAATCAAAATCGGATAAAAAATTTTGAATTTGTCCATGAGAAAAAAAAATTTGTTTTCAACATTTAGAAAATGAGCTTTCCACAGCAGTGGATTTTTTTTGGAAAATTTTATGCTTTTAAACTTTTATCAGCTGTTATTTTTTATGAATTACTGAGAAAATTTCCTTGTATTTTTATGACAAAAGTTCTAGGATGTTCAAGAATTATGAACTTTCAAATTAAGCGAATGTCCGAGTACATCGGAAAATCGGTCATGGAAAAACGAGAAACATAAAACTTTTTAAATATTGTTTTCATTAATGAGCCCATAAATCTTGAAATTTTGAAACCCTTTGGGCCATTTTGTACGATAATTTTGAAACTGGATAGAGGTGCGCGAATCTCCGATAAGGTTCATAGTAGACAGCTTAGTCAATTTCGATTCATTCTATTCACAGTCCATAGCTGTATTTGTATACATAAACCCCATTATAATAAGCAGCTGACTTCGTAAGCCAGAGATAGGAAGATGCGACACAGCGATAACAGAAGCAATTAGCTCTACACATTCATGGCACGAAACTATTTTCACATAAACATCCATGCTTCATCGTTATAAATATCACCATAGATTACTGTTAACGTCATCACTATCGATGCTTTAAAAAATAACACATATTTTCAATGCTATTCCAATCTGCAGTTTGCTCGGGTATTGCAGGCGTCCGGAAGACGCCTTAACCATGTTCAAGGATGCATTTTGCTGGATGGTTTTCTTGCAAAATGCACTCGCAAGCAAGGGATGGAGAGCTTCGACACAGGACGATACATGGTGGAAAAAGGCGGACATAACCTGTATTGGCCAGCTGGAGCGGCTCGATTCAGGTTATGTATCTGTATATAGTAAAGGAAACGAGTTTTCGATTGCTAGCTGGCGATAAATTCTGGTGGACTGAAATGCTTGCTAATGCTGCTTCTTTCGGCGTTCCAGTCCAGGTGTGCGGAAAGGCTTTGTACGGTCGCTTAAAGTTTTTGGAAAAACCCGACATTGGTAGCACGTTTTTGTCATTTTCGGATTTTCAAAGAACGCAAGTTATGCTATAGCAAAAATTTGTAAATTGGTCATAAAGAACCCTTGTTACACTAGATGGATTAAATCGGGTTATACCTTACACATCCAATCAAAAAACAATTCAATAGTGATCTATAAGGCTATGTCACTTTTCAAACGAGACTATTAACGCAATAATCGGTTTAACCATCTTTGGGAAACAAGCGATAATTATTACCTTGTAAAATAGTTTTTTAAGAATAACTTTTAAACTACTTATTTGTTTTTAAATAAAACTTCGTTACGCTATAGCAACTATAAAGCTTTACTGTCTCACTTCCAGTTGCAGATTAGCTTAATTATGTCAACTTTGCTTCCTTGAATTAACATCGTTTGTGTGTCGCTAGAATGTGACCAAACTGTTTGCTCCCTCATAAGTCACATGTCAATAACTTTCTTTTTTGGGTCCTCTTGGTTTAGTTCTTTTCGGTTTTATTTTAAGGCTACACCAATATAAATAATATGTAATTGAACTGGAAATGTTCGATAGTGCTTTTAAAGTTTAATTTTGGTGTTTGGAAGGTCAATTATTAATAAGCTATAATTTTAATGTACACCATGGTGTTGTGTTGTATCTTTCATTTCTAGAAAGGTTTAGTTGGAGAAAATGAGGTTGAAGTGTGTTATGAGCTCCGTTCCCACTTACCCCCCCGTATTTCCACTTGCCCCGGGGCACTTTTAACAAAATTACAGTAGAATTAAATGGTACTTTACTCTTTCTTGTTGATTGTTAATTTGCCTTAATGATACTACCTATTATATTGCAATGTCAACTATACCGCTGTTAAATACCGCTTTTGATAATTTGAAAAATCAACAGCTATGAACAAGCGTATCGATTAGAACCGACTGGAATTAAACACTAATTCACCGCACAAATGCACTAACAATTACACAAGATAAAATTGTTTTAGTGACACCGTAGTTGGCAGGCAATCAATTCTAGTTGCTATAAGCATAAATTTCTAGCTGATGGCTGATCTACAGCGATCAGAGTTCGAATTCGTAACCCAAAGTATGCCCATGCCCACATACATTTTTTTTTCTTAATCACGGTTAGTAGCGAATCACCTCACAGTGCGTTTCAGTTCGTGTTAGAAAGTCTCTGCTTTAGTGTCACGCGCTTATTCAAAGCGAAATAAACTATAATTGAAAATTTGTGAGTCGTGAGAGTGTGAATCTTTTTATTAATATGTCTCGGCACATGAACGCGCAATTCTTGCATTTTTCCTGTATAGCAGGACACAATAAATACCTTTTCATGAACAAAAATTTTTATTTCAAGCATAAAAATTTGTCAAGGAAAAACCAAATCGAAATTACCAAATGAAAGAGCACACATTGGGCTTGCTCGATCGTCAAAATTGCAAATTAAGTTCATGCAAACTTCACCGCCATTACTTAGCATTACAACCGCAATCAGTTGATATGGACTGCTAAAATTTGGCACTGAATAGTTAAATCGACATTTTCGAATCGAACCAAACAAGCATTTTTGTTTAACAGTAGCTTTTATTCAATTATTGTATAGCTAAAACCAATGGAACTACCACTTGATAGGCTGCTATACAGCAAAAATGTTCCTTAGGAAGTCACACAAAAATTGTCAAAATGCGATATAATCGTTAACCACCAGAACACATGTTATTGTGGCCTGATGGACTAACTCCTAGTGGAACTACAAACTCTAAGATACTGATAAAAATATATATTTCATATCTTAATTTTCGTAATTAACGGCTCTACAAGAAGTTTTTTGAAAATCCAGGTTAGTTGAATATAACTGGTGCTTACATACTAACATTATCCATCTAGCTCCCCCCATCTACTAACAACAATTCCTTTCCCGAATTACTTGTGAAGATGCAGAGGATTCCCTGGTCTTTAGTAGCAACAAGTATTCGACTAACATTCCTTCCCATCCCACTAGGACCCGCATTCGGACGTGGGCGGCGTCGGTATTGATCAGCATGCAGGGACCTGATAAGGATGCACAATGAAGAATAGCATGCAGTCCCAAGTATGCTTTTCCAGCCATCATTTTGCAATTTTCATCGGTCCTGGTCAATAACGAAGTAGCAACACACGGGCGCACTGCGGGACCATTCTGGAAAAAGGCGGTCAAAAGTCTTTTCTCGCTTTTCCTGATGTTTCTGAGCTTAGGTGTCTTCGGAGAAGTTCCTTAAAAAAGTATTCTGAATTTGTTGACATTTCCATACCATTAGATATTAAGGGGATAACACATTTGAAAAAATTAACTTTTCATCGGCACTAGATAGCATGTTAATGTGTTCGGCAAAGTTGTAGATCTTTGAATTTTATTGAACTTTGCTGAAGGTACTAAGTATCTGCATCATATGGTTTGCGAGATATAATCGACTTTCTGTCATGACCCCCTTAAATCAATTTATCAAACTTTTTGTACACAAAACCTCATCTAACAGGTTTGACATGTTCTACATACTTTTTGATACTATCAAAATACGTTACTTTCTAGAAGGTGTAAATATCGTATGTTGCTTTATTTGCCTCAAAACTTGATTTGAAGCATAAATTTTACCGTTTTTACAAGTATTTTTTTTCGTAAATAGGCACCTACTGTCAGCTACAGTTAGCATCGCTTGTACTGCCATAGAATATAGTATAAGTGTGACAAAAATCACGGCCTGGTCTGCCCGGGCATTTCAGTTATTTGAATTATGAATTACATATAAAATATGCTGGTTTTAGTAAACTGTCAAGGATTTATTATTCTTATATGATCTTAATAATTTCACAGGACCTCGTCCAGCGTCTATTTTACTATCTGTTGCAGAATTACTTTCGTTCTAGGACTTTTGTAAAAGTTTGTATGCTGCCGCCTGCTGGTAACAACCGCATTGATTTTTTTACTGTTGGTCTTCTTAAAGTTGAAATCAACGGATCCGACGTCATTAACAATCTTCTGAATACATTTTCGTTTGTCGATATTCTGTTCAGAAATCAGATAACTTAAAGATTTACATACAATCATGATTCATTACAGTTAATGTACCTTGAACATTTTCGTACACGCTTTTCTCCAAAAAGTTTTATGTCTTTGTTACGGCACTCTTGCGGTTCTTCCGAAAGACGAGCGACCGGTAGAAAAGTTGCATCTATTATTTCTGCACCGTGAATTAAAATTCGACGTACCGATTGTGGCATGTAATACCAACCGTATAGTTGAACATATTTCATGGCTGTATCACAGTAATAAATTCTAAAACATGCAATATCGAAAACATTCTACTGGATTTAATGTAAATAGACGCGATGACAGTTGTGTTTCTGGCATTTACTGTACACTGAATGCATTAGGATATCCAAGCGAACTGAAAGCTCGATGCAATTATATTTTCAAATAAATCCGGTAAAGTCATATGTAAATTCATAATTGAAGTAACCAAAACGATCAAAACAAAACTCAAAATACCCGAGCAGACGCGGCCATGATTTTTGGCACACTAAGCGATGCTAACTTTAGCTGACAGTAGGTGCCTATTTACGAAAAAAATTACTTGTAAAAACGGTAAAATTTATGCTTCAAATCAATTTTGAAGGCAAATAAAGCAACATACGATATTTACACCTTCTAGAAAGTAACGTATTTTGATAGTATTAAAAAGTTTGTAGAGAATGCCAATCCTGTTAGATGAGGTTTTGTGTACAAAAAGTTTAATAAACTGATTTTAAGGGGGTCACGACAGAAAGTCGATTATATCTCGCAAACCACATGATGCAAATACTTAGTATCTTCAGCAAAGTTAAATGAAATTCAAAGTTCTACAACTTTGCCGAACACATGAACATGCTATCTAGTTCCTATGAAAATTTATTTTTTCGAATATGTTATCCCCTAAATATCTAATGGTATGAAAATGTCAACAGATGCAGAATACTTTTTTAAGAAACTTCTAAACTCAAAAACGTAAGGAAAAACGAGAAAAGACTTTTGACCGTCTTTTCCCAGAATGGTCCCACTGTGGGGCGGTATCCTTTGCTTATGGTAATCCCTCATTCGTGCCCCTAAGCACAGATCTCCAACCTTTTTATATTGGTTGAGAAATGACTGAGTTATTAGCGTTCAAAACCTATCATTTTTTCGTGACGTTCGCATTTTTGATCTTCGATCTTTGCTATGTTCCTGTAAAACGTAGTCCTACGAACGTTAATAGGTTGTTTTGTTCCAGTAAACCGCAGTTTAAATTAGCACATCAAAATGGTACGGTTCCACAAAATGCAGCAACAACTATCACACAGAAATGTGCTGTAAATTGCGAAAGGCTAGAGCACTTGCACTGTTATCTTTGTTAATAAGCAGATGAGGTCTGATAAGACGTCCGCACTAATAAGTGTAAATAATTCTTTAAAGAAAAAAAATGTAAAATATTCAAAGAGCTCCTTGATAGCAAACTTGACGTCCTTAGTACACACGGAACTAGAGAAGGGTTTTTTATCCAGCTTTAACAATCGAAGTGACCACAGTAATTGACCATGACTCTTCCGACCTTTCCTTCCATCGTACACACTGCAATTGCAATACACCAATCCATTGCAACCGTACTCCGAAGCGGACTGCAATTCGTTCACAATTGTGTCATCTGATAAAGTGCACTCGCGTGGATTTCCTTTCTTCAATTCAGAATCTAACTTGTAACGTTACATAACGCGTAATTATGCTAACAAGACACGAGAGAACAGCACTTCATTCACGATTCACTGCTTGTATTGTAGACGATTGAAACGGAACAAAGGAAAAACATTCTCCAAAAACGATTAGGTACTCTATCGAGAAGATGATTCACTGCGGCGCGGCGGATGAAACGGTATCTCTCGCCGAGGGACCAAAAGGAAGCAAAACACAACTCTAGCAGCAGCAGCAGCAGCTGATTGAATGTTGATGACCACTGGGAACGAAGCAAAAAAGCGCATTCACTTTTTTCCCCGACCAGCAGCAGAGCAGACTCCTGTGGGTAAATATTTATAACTCACACACTGTAAGAATAGTGAAAACGCGCATCCGCGGCAGCGAGCAGTAGAAGAACGGCAGACACGACGTATCACTTCACTCGAAGAAGCGAGCTTAAAACGCGTCCTAATCCGGCGAGAGCCACTCGGCGACTGTCACGCGGTTTCTGTTTCTGTACTATGATTTGTGTAGGATTGCGACAACCGTGAACCGGCATCGGTGACGGCGCATACGTTTATGTATTCAGCAGTTCAGAATATAGAGTTCAGAGAACAGAGCACCGAATGCGTCTGTTAGTTACTGCAACCGGTTCGGTAGTACGTAATGGATATGTTGCGAACGTTGGTAGGTTGGTACCCACTTCCAATCCGATGGATGGTCAGTCAGTTGCAAATTTCTGCAAAAGTTTGTAGGTAGAACGAAATGGGGCTTGTATTGCAGCAGCAGATTAAACGGGAAAACCTGACGATGTGATTTGTGGGTAGGGTGGTGCATCCTACTACTACTTCTAGTTTCCAACCTCTAATAGGCTACGATTTACGTACTATCCAAAAAGTCGCACTTTCATTATTTCATAATTCACTCGACGTATTTACTGGGAAATATGCACTGAAACACCGCCACAGAAAGTCACAAACCACCCTATCCATTCAATTTCCATTCAATACTAGGGCACAACACGCGAGCGCTTCCCGAGCGGGTGCTTGCTTGCGCCTCGCTTTTCCCTCTGCGTTGCGGCTGCGGCACGGTTTTCACTTGTACAGCGCATGCTGTCGGCTAGCGAAGCGAAACTGCGTTGTTGTCGTTACTCCCGGCTTCACAGCTTACGCTGTGATAACGCTTCTTGGTCCGTAATGGTTTGCGTCCCGAACGCACTGGTGCTTCCATCTGACAACGGACGACGAAAGTGGGCTTTGAATACAAGTTAATACAAGTTAATGAGGACACAGACAACGGATAAGTAACGGGGTCCGGGATGAGAAATAAACGTCAAATCCGATATGTCTGCTGTGTAACCTGACCTTTCGCCTGACGTTTTGGTCCGCCTGACATTATACGGTCCCACTGACTGACCAACGAAACACATTTGTTTGCATTGGCAATGGGAGATGAAGCAACGCATTTTTGCAACTACCGTGGACCCCCGTTCATTTGACCGTTTTTAATCTGAACACTTTTTAATTTGAACCCCGTTGGTTTGCACGACGTGCAAATTAAAAATGGTTCAAACGTCATTCTCAATATGACATCATTTGCTTATGCAGACAATGCACATAAACATGATTCTTTTGTGCTGATCTACGTGCTTAATCTGTTTCACATTGCTTTTTCCCAACGATTATGGTAGAAATCCGATCGGAGAATGAAATATTCGCTGCTTGCAATTGCCAACTGAATCAAACCACCAAACAATAACAAAGAGTAGGGCAGCCAGTTTACACAAGTTCCAGCATATTTAGGGCTACCAGTTGTTCAAATTAAAAACTAACCCCGTTAGTTTGCATGAGGAATCGTTCAAACGAACGGGGGTCCACTGTATTAACTCCTGCACCGTTTCAACTTTCAACCTTTTCAACGTTTCAAGTGTTCCAAACGTTCGGCCATCATCAACACACGACTTGTAATTTCGAAGTTTGAATAGGAATAAAGAGTGTCCCTCATAAAATTGCATCACGGATAAAACGCTGCAAAAAATTACCCATTGGGTATAATCTCTTGAAAATTTGAGTAGAAGTAGTTTAGAGTGGATTGGTTTGTATTGTATTTTTTTAATCGCATTCGTAAATTATTCGTTCAATTATTCGTAAATTGTAAAATATGGCGTCATCCGAAAACCAATGTCGCGGAGTGATTTTGCGTAAGCACCTGAAAAATCCTCAACTCTCTCATTGGGACATCGGAAAACAACTTGGAATCGTGCAGTCAACAGCGAGTCGAGTGATTAAACGCTACTAAGAAACTCTGAGCATTGAACGGAAAAAGAAATGCGGTCAGAATGGATGTTTCATCACTTCATCAGTGATCAGGATCACAAGCGATTCGTGAAAGTATTTAAGCAGAATCCCAATGCTTTTTTCACACCATAAGAACATCCATTCACATTTATAAGAACATACATATATGTACCAAACTGGAGGCAATATACGTGTGAAAATTTTAACAACTATTTATAATCCTATCTTGCGTGGTTTTAAGGACACGCAACTTAATACTTCTGAATATATGATTAAGATATAACTTAATATTGCAGTCATCTATATAGTTTTATAATTCACAGTCATGAGTTGTATATCAGGACACTCACGACTGCAAACACGTATATTCTCTATACCTCGTCATCTATCCAACTGAGCGTGGCGTAGTCAAGGACCGAAGAATAGTAAGTCGTAACGCGCGCGGAAAACAGAATATTTGTCTATATTTCACCGAAAAAATCAAGAAACTCAAGTTATAAAAGTGAATGGTGACTAACTCAAACAACATACCTGGTAATGATATGGGATGAAAAAATTGAATTAATTATTAGAAGCACTTATGGAAGCTCAAAGGACGCAATTCTCTTCCATTCGAAGGACTATTGTTCTATTTTTGCCCATATATACCACATTTCATATGAATATCATATTATTAATATTATTGTTATTGATATCATATATGTGGAAAGCTGGATGATGGAGTGGATTGCCAACCTGAATCCTTAAGGTCTGAAGCAAATATGGCAGTTTTCAATTCTCACAAACAAATCATCACGTGGGTTAAAGTTGGCACAGCGAAATTGATTATTATATGGAAGGATCCTAATGCTGGAAGGAGACGCTTATAACCCCGGAATGCGCATAAGGGCCTCTGCTTATGAGTCCGCCCAATCCCTTTTGGTTCTTCTGTAAAAGTATTAGTGTGAACTTCGTTTGATAATTTGATCTACTGTAATTCTACCTACATGCTCTGCACAGTGGTCCAGAAACGAAAGTTAAGTGGAAACATACTTTTGCGGCTGAGCGATATATAATAGTTCCCTACAATGTTGAGCAAAGTTGTTCAACTCTAAAAGACAATTAATGCGAAATCAACGACTAAGTTCCAGTTTGGCTTATAAACACATAATCCATAATAACTTTTAGAAGAAAGAGATAGAAGGATAATTACTTCAACAAAGTTGTAGCTAAAGTACATATAAGTAACTTTGCAAAAGACATAGTAGGCGTATTGTTAGGCGTTTTTAACTCACAGAGTGTTTTTCAACAAGACATCTCAAAAATCACTTTTTCGCTGATTACTTCAAATGCAGTGGTTTTATTGCATCATAATGTTTTACAAAGTTGGTTATCTTATCAAAAGACATATTTTTGTAAAATATTGTATGTTGAACACTCATACGTATAACGAGTTCTAACGTTTTCCCTGTGTTTTTTAGTCTATTTTGGAATAGAATATCTCAAAAAGGGGCAAACGAAAAAAATTAAACTTGGCCGTTTATGAAAGCTTGGATCTTTATCTCAAACATGTGTGGAAATAAAAAACTGGTTTTTTCTCTAACTCGAGTAATTTGAGTTTAATTATTTCATGTTTGACCATTTTCTACTATGCAGTATTTTCCAATATCTTCTTGAAGACGATTAAAGTTAATGTTAATAGTAAAAAAGAAATTTGTCGTACCTTGACACAATTTCTTATGATTGTCACGTAAAATAGTCTTCAAACGGACATGACATCAGTTTTCTATCAGCACCAGCTGTTTTTAATAAATATCTATCTTTCAATTTTCATTATTTTGCAAATCTGCTCAATCTAGCATCAATAATTTTTCAAAAATAATTTTCAATATAAAAGCAAAAAAAATATTGGTTATTTCATACGTAGTATTGTTAACTGTTATTTTAGTTATGTCATTTTTTAATCACATATAAGTATATAAAAACAGGCAAAGAGGTAAAAGAGAAAAAACCTATAGATCCTTTTCGCAAACTTCAACCCCAGACAAACAGACGAGACACTCGCTTTAATTCCATTGCCCTATCAAAAACCACTCATTTTTTCAAAAAAGCATGTTTCGCAACATGGCATCACCGCGGCGCGCGAGTTTTGCTTCGAGGTTTCAGTATAAAACCATACAAATGTGAAAACCCTACAGCATAAAACTCTGTAAATGCCAGCTATTCCGCAACATGCATAACAGAGGGTGCTAGTGTGCAAGCAAAATGTGTAGGACGATGGTTTTTAAAGGATTTTCTTCTATGTGTCATGTCAGTTCGTCAGTGCTTCAACCACCCTATATCAGAATGTCGTTGATTCGGAAAACAGAAAGGGTAGTAATTTATTTGAGAGATTCAATAAATGTTTTGTTTTCGAAATATTTTATTATTGTTAGTAATGTAATATTTCATTATATTATTGATTTGCACTTGGTGGAAGCTCCAGAGTACGTGTACAATACGAACGATTTTGTATTGCAATGACTGGATTGGACGACAACAGGAGGCGTTTGAACACATCCTACAAATTGGCAATCCGGTTAAATTTTCTGGCGTGAAATTCCCTGAACTTACGAATACATTTATTTCGCATTTCCTGTACCTCTTCGCTTAATAACCCTATGGGTAGTGCCGTAGCCTTAATAATATCTGCGCCATGTACTAGCATTTTATGAACGGTTGGCGATAATGGGTACCATGCGTAATGCGAAACGTACATAAGCCTGGTCTTTTCCGCATATTGGATAGATATTGGAAAATACTGCATAGTAGAAAATGGTCAAACATGAAATAACTAAACTGAAATTACTCGAGGTAGAGAAAAAACCAGTTTTTTATTTCCACATATGTTTGAGATAAAACTCCAAGCTTTCAGAAACGGCCAAGTTTGATTTTTTTCGTTTGCCCCTTTTTGAGATATTCTATTCCAAAATAGACTAAAAAAACACAGGAAAAACGTTAGAACTCGTTATACGCATGGGTTTTCATCATACAAAGTTCTGCAAAAATATGTCTTTTGATAAGATAACCAACTTTGTAAAACATTATGATGCAATAAAACTATTGCATTTGAAGTAATCAGCGAAAAATTGATTTTTGAGAGGTCTTTTTATAAAACACCCTGTAAGTTGGAAATGCCTTAAAAAACGCCTACTATGTCTTTGGCAAAGTTACTTATATAATTTTTAGCTACAACTTTGTTGAAGTAATTATCCTTCTATCTCTTTCCTTTAAAAAGTTATTATGTGTTATGTGTTTACAAGCCAAACTGGAACTTAGTCGTTGATTTCGCATTAATTGTCTTTTAGAGTTGAACAACTTTGCTGAACATTGTGGGGAGCTATTTTGAACCACAAAAAACTTTCCACTCAATTTTCGCTGCTGGACCAGTGTGCACTTCAAGTCCTTGAAGTGATGGTGACTTTCTTCTACTACTACTACTACTACTACTACTACTACTACTACTACTACTACTACTACTACTACTACTACTACTACTACTACTACTACTACTACTACTACTACTACTACTACTACTACTACTACTACTACTACTACTACTACTACTACTACTACTACTACTACTACTACTACTACTACTACTACTACTACTACTACTACTACTACTACTACTACTACTACTACTACTACTACTACTACTACTACTACTACTACTACTACTACTACTACTACTACTACTACTACTACTACTACTACTACTACTACTACTACTACTACTACTACTACTACTACTACTACTACTACTACTACTACTACTACTACTACTACTACTACTACTACTACTACTACTACTACTACTACTACTACTACTACTACTACTACTACTACTACTACTACTACTACTACTACTACTACTACTACTACTACTACTACTACTACTACTACTACTACTACTACTACTACTACTACTACTACTACTACTACTACTACTACTACTACTACTACTACTACTACTACTACTACTACTACTACTACTACTACTACTACTACTACTACTAGCAGGTACTACGGAACAAAGTATATGGTGGCTAGTAGAGAGCGTGGTAGCCCTTCGGATGTTGGAACTGCGGTGGTAAGAGTTGGAGATACTTTTGAAGTGGTTCACGAATTTGTTTACCTTAGTACGTTAGTGACGGATGGATTCGATAAGCGGATTGTCGCCGGAAAAGTAAGTAGGGGAACTGTGGGTAAGACGATGAAGAAAGGTAAGACGGACAGGTGGTTGATTCTACCAGTTAAGTATTAAAATTTGTAGATTGTTTGATGGGGTGGGGATCCAACCTTCTTGCTAGCTTATGAAGTCTGAACGTTCCTATAATCATTTAGAACTTTCAAATTTTGATAACGTTTTGAAAAACTGAAAATTGGAAGAGGTTCTGTGTGCGGATGTAACTTTTATGTCGTCGAAAACCTATTGAAAAAATAGGTAATTTTATTTGCATATGAAAAATTGTGAACGCTTTGAAAAAATGTATAATGATGGGGAGAAATTGCTGAGATGGACAGTGAATATATTATAATAAAATTGTTGATTTTGTTTCTTAGTAATATCTCATGCATATAAATGAAAATTTAACTGGACTTCAACCAAACTAGCAGCCGCCAGACATGAACTAAATTTTGGAATGCTTATTTATGCTGCCGCTGCCAAACAATTTTTGATTGGCAGCCCTTGGAGGGGAGGGGTGGACAGCCCCCTTCACTTCTTGCATGCTACACCACCATATTTTACGTATTCAATCTGTTAATGTCAAAAATAATTGATGGCTCTCAGCTGAGGCGATTTATAATACCTGTTCATTTTACCCCTACACATTGTCCGTTTCACCCGCACCACTAAAATAGTTCACTTTTCCGTCTATTTTTAACACTCAAGATTCAAAATACACATTGAAAAACATTTTTTTGTTTAATATTTCACCAGTTGCTTTTGAAAACAATATATTGAACTGAAGTAAACTGTATTTAGGTTTTAGAGATCATAAATTCTCTGTATAATATTAGATTTTCTTCTTAACCTGTTCGTCTTACCCACAGTTCCCCTAAGTATGCAAGGGATTTGTCCCCGGTTGTGAAACACCCATCAATTTTGACGTGTTTATTAAACTAGCACTACCAAATTACTACTAACGTCTCGTCTCATTGTATTCTAGCTTTTAAGCAAATAACAATCAAAATACAGCCTATAGAATGTTTTGTAGGAAATGTGTTCGAAAAACATGCCCGAAAAAGTTTTTTAGAATGTTTTGGGATTGATTTCTTTGTGTATCAAATAAGAATAGAAAAAGGCAGTAAATGCATATAACATTACTTTTGGACCTCTTTTTCATCACACAGGTTTAAGTTTTCAGTAAAACAATTTACTAAAAAAATCTATACCTATAAAGAAGGATTTCTGTCTGTCTGTCTGTCTGTCTGTCTGTCCGTATGTTCCTTATAGAATCGAAAACTACTGGACCAATCGGCATGAAAATATGCATGTAGAGGTTTTTCGGGGCCAGGAAAGGTTTTAGTGATGGTTAGAAACCCCTCCCCCCACTAAGAGGGGGGGCTCCCATACAAATGAAACACAAATTTCTGCATAACTCGACAACTAATCAAGCAAATAGCACAAAATTTGGCATGTGGGTGTCTTCGGTGACAAGAAGTTATTCTATGGTAAATTGAGACCCCTCCCCTCTTTATAAGGGGAATTATAACTCCTCTCCTCTTTAAAAGGGGGGCTTCCATACAAATTTCCTCATAACTCGAGAACTAATCAAGCAAATGGAACCAAATTTGGCATGTGAAGGTTTTCGAGGGCAAGAATATTTTCTATAGTAAATTAGGACCCCTCCCCACTTTAAGAGGGGGGGCTCCTGTACCAAAGAAACACAATTTTCCTCATAACTCGAGAAGTAATTAAGCAAATGGAACCAAATTTGGCATGTGGGTGTTTTTGGAGACAAAAATTTTTTCTATGATGAATTGAGACCCCTCCCCACTTTAGGAAGGGGGCTCCTATAAAAATGAAATGCAAATTTCCTCATAACTCGAGAATTACTCAAGCAAATGGAACCATATTTGGCATGTGAAAGTTTTCTAGGGCATGAATATTTTATATGGTGAAATGGGACCCCTCCCAACTTTAAGAGGGGGGGCTCCTATACAAACGAAATACAAATTTCCTCATAACTCAAGAACTAATCAAGCAAATGGAACCAAATTTGGCACGTGGGTGTTTTTGGAGACAAAAACTTTTTCTATGATGAACTGGGACCCCTCCCCACTTTAGGAGGGGGGCTCCTATACAAATGAAATACAAATTTCCTCATAACTGAAGAACTAATCAAGCAAATGGAACAAAATTTGGCATGTGAAAGTTTTCGAGGGCAAGAATATTTTCTATGGTGAATAAGGACCCCTCCCCACTTTAAAAGGGGGGGCTCCTATACAAACGAAATACAAATTACCTCATAACTCGAGAACTAATCAAGCAAATGAAACAAAATTTGGCACGTGGGTGTTTTTGGAGACAAATTTTTTTTCTATGATGAATTGGGACCCCTCCCCACTTTAGGAGGGGGGCTCCTATACAAATGAAAAACAAATTTCCTCATAACTCGAGAACTAATCAAGCAAATGGAACCAAATTTGACATGTAAGTGGTTTTGGACACAAGATTTTTTTCTATGGTGAATTGAGACCCCTCTCTTCTTTAAAAAGCGAGTTATGGCCCATCTCCCCTTTAAGAGGGTGGGCTGCCATACAAATGAAATGCAAATTTCCTCTTATCTCGAGAACCAATCAATCAAATGGAACCAAATTTGGCATGTGGGAGTTTTACATGGCAGAAATTTTTTCTATGGTGAATTACGACCCCTTTCCCTTTTAAGAGGGGAGCTCCCATACAAATGAAATTCAAATTTCCTTATAACTTGAGAACTAATCAAGCAAATGGAACCAAATTTGGCATGTGGGAGATTTTGGAGTCTTGAATTTATTTTACGATAGTTAGAGACCTCTCACCCCTGTGGTAGGGGGATATGGACTCTCATACAAATAAAACAGAAATTTTTGCGAAACTCAAAAACTAATCGAACTCGAGAAATTCGAGACTCTTCCATAAAACATTAGTCAATACAAGATCAGAAAAACTATCTATAGTAACACTAGATCATTCAGGACGAGACGGTCGCGAGTGTTGCCGGTGACCCGTCGTCGGAAGTGCCGCCCACTGGGGGGCTTGCAAAACTCGAGATTGTGACAAAGATCATCCGAGATTCATGATTTATGTACAACACAGGTTAATTTGTGGCAATACGAAGTTTGTCGGGTCAGCTAGTATTATATAAATTTTTACAAACTGGTATCCGCCCTGGTTGTTAAACAGTTGAGTTCTTCGGTAATGAAAAATTCAGGAAATCGATGGTTCAATGCTTTAATAATCACAAACATTTTTAACACATTTTTCAGGCACATGAGAGCGAAATATTTGAGATCTCACACTTCCTGTTGTTGCATTGATTAAAATTCAGATTTGGATGAATAAATTAAGAAACAGATAGATTACTTTGCATGTTTTCCGTTAATAAATGAATGTAGTATTTTATTTTCATTTTATTTCTTTATTTTCCTCCTCATTTTTATTTTCTTTTATGGATATTTCGAAGTGTTTCACAACCGGGGACACTTTTTTTTATCAGAAAATACTATGTCTCCAAATTTCGCTTCTTTGTTTCAAGCGAAAAATATCTGCTGTCTTCCGCAAAAAGATACGTAAGTCTTCAATCATTCAAATGCTTTCATTAATTAACTTTCATTGGCACCCTAACATAGTTAAAACAAACTGATAATAGCATGAATAGTTTATCCTATTTATGTTATATAAAACTCACCAATTTGCTTTTTTTAAAACATTTTTCAACTCAACGTTCTGTCTGCCTGGTGCTATCAGCACTCTGACGACGTACGGTTTTGTTATCAGCTATTTCGTGGCCGTATTAACGCTGGATGAGAAACGCCGTTCCGCTTGTCGAAATGGCATATTTCCTTGCATCGTTCACAGTGACCCCGGGTCAAAGCGACTATGGTGTAATCCTCCACTATATTGATGGACCGCTTAATGGCGATTATGTACCGGAAACTGACGACCAGCAGTGTGACGTGCAAGACTCGCGATCATCGGTACCTAGGAGGGCCATCTTGGTAACCGGCCGGAGTTGGACGAACTTTAGCATAGTTTGATTCAAGTGTAATTCCAACAGTCGTCTGCCGAGAGGGGATTATAACCAAGAATAAGGAAGCGTATTGAGCGCGGAACTCAGAGAAATATGTCGCACAAACTTTTCAGCTGCTTTATCAGGAATCTGCAAACGATAGCCTTATAGGGGGAAGTCCTGTATGGCCGGACAGGCCTCTATGCCCGGACACTGGCGATTTCTCAAAAACAAAAAGCGATAAAATTATTTGGAAAGAATAGGACAACAGTACCATTAAAGTACTATTGTTCCATTTGTTCCAAATATTTTTATCGCTTTTTGTTTTTGAGAAATCGCCAGTGTCCGGGCATAGAGGCCTGTCCGGCCATACAGGACTTCCCCCTATAAGGCTATCGTTTGCAGATTCCTGATAAAGCAGCTGAAAAATTTGTGCGACAGATTTCTCTGAGTTCCAGCAATCAAAATTTGATTTGATACATTTAAGAAGAGTTTGGTCGAAAAAATCATCTGCTAGAAAATTGAAGAAGTTGTGGCAGCAGAAACTCAGTTCTTAGGACTAACATTACTGGTAATAATTCAGGCATACATGTGGATATTTGTATGTGTCCTCAATACAGTGATAACTGTAGGAGTCTGTCTGTATCGTTGCGAAAAGCCGTTTACATCGATCAGTGCCCTTGCAATGCAGTTGTAGATCGGATTCAGTGTTGATTATGCTGCTCACGTGTTTCAAACATTTCTAATCGCCACTGGAACCGATTGGCGGCAGCGCACGTTGCACTCAATGCTGCGCATTGCATTGGCCGTTTTTTTTGAAGATGAGATTCACTACCTTTCTTTTGGTTTCCATGCTTAATTTCACAGGACTGTAATCATACATTCTGTTTGCTAAGAGTTTTCTTTCTTTTTGTCGCATTCGGACTCTTCTTCACTGGTCTCGTTTTGCTTCCTGTTATTCTTAGTCTGGTTGGTCGCGAAGTGAACATTTCAGCCGAGGCCCTCGCGCTACCCCTACCCGGGATGATAAGAGGAACCCATCAGTGGAGGCCGCAGCATCCGAAGCGGCAGAGATGCAAGTGATCAGGGGCTACGTGTGTCACGGCAAGGCTGTTTCGGCACAGCTTATCAGCCTGAATGAGACTGCTTTATGTTAAGACCTGGTTTTACCAAAAATATAAATTGAAATCTATGCGGTGTGTTATGTGCGCAGGCCATCAATTTAAAATATTTTTTTCATTGAGAAATGCGGCCGCTATTCATAAAATTAGAGTTCAACCTTATCAGCGAGCCTGAGCGAGAGTTTAAGGCATGAATAATGAAGAAGAAAGCATAACCAACAACGCGGTGATAATAATGGTTTCTTATCAAAAAGCATTCGCCTTATTGGACTTTAGAATAGCAGCATTGAGATTGAAAATATACCACCATGTTTCTTGAATTAATATTTCACAACAGAACAAAGTTGGAGTTTGATAAATACTTCTGTTTTACGAAAGCAATGTAAAACTGCTTGGTTTAAAACCACAACTTAACAATTTAGCATTTAACAATGAACATTCAAACAAAATAACAATAAAAATTCTTCGCAGCTAGCCATTGACTCTAAAAGTACTTCACAGTCGAGCTTCGAATATATGACGACTGGCTTGTTAGACCAGCGCCGTACTTCGAGGCTAACTGGGAAGTGAATTGAAGGTTGCTAACCTAAAATGGATTCAGCGGGACGCTCAACTATCGGCTTCATAACTCGCTTCTTACCACGCAGCTATTTCTAGAGATCGTAATAATTTTTTCTTTAGCAGAATATTGAAAAAGTGGTAATAGCAATTGCACAATTTCGCTGGGAAGAAAAAAAATAAATCACAAGTAACGAAATTTAAATGGAAAACCAGTAACGACACATAGAACTGCTCGAAAAATTGAATTCGGAATTTTGAAACTCTGTAATCAGTTCTATCCTTATACGAAATGAAATTTGAATTGAATTGAATCCTACAATTTGTTTAAACTACCTGGACCGAAAATGACCAAAAGGAAACATTCGCCATCCTCGAAACTGGTTGAAATGCATTTGGACGTAGGTCTACGTCTTACGCAAGGTGTCATTCCATAAATTAGATTCTAACTGCCATCATAAAAATATTAAAGATTTTGAACACTAATAACTCTGCTTAATGATGCCACTGCTTGAGAAGTAAGCTAGCATAAATGACAGTCTCCTTGTCCCAACAAGATTTTTTACGTACCACGTACCGTTTTTTGTCTGTCTTGATGTCTGTCTTCGGGAAGTGCGCCAGAAAAAGTTACCAAATTTCCTTATCCCGACCACCGGAGGAAACATCCGCGGTTTTATCACTGTAGAAAGGGTTATACTTTCGTCTCAAAATTAATTTAATTGCAAAGTTCAATAAAATTTCAGTTCAAATAAAAATTTAACCAACATTTGTGGTTTGTCAGTATTGTTTGTGCGTTTAGCTGAAAAGTGTAAATTACTTTCGATATGTACTGCCTGTTTTTTTAATATACTAGAGTTTCTTTTAACATGCATGGTGTAATCACTCTTTATTACATTTGTTTTATAGGTATTCTTATTTGAAGGAAATTAGAGTTCATTTCATGTCGATATGAGATTTGACTTATATTAACTAATGAGGCTCACTCTCGACTCGTTATTGATCTTTCATCATTCGCCTTTCATCTATGCTTTTCGATCTTTCATCTTTCATTTTTTTTCGTAAGGATTATCGGTTTGGTGGTTCGTACTTTTCACCATCTACCTTTCCGGCATCTTTACATCGTTTTTTGTTTCTTTCCAGCGATTTGTTGTTCTTTTTTTATTATCTTTTGCTACGTTTTTGGTTGCTCTTGATGGCGTCTTTTTGTCCTCATTTGTAGTCTGTTTTGGCATTTCTTGTCGCCGATTTGCTGTCGTTTAATCGTCTTTTCTGCATCTATTTTTAGTCTTCGTCATTTTAACTATGTCTTTTGACATATTTGTTGCTTTTTTTGTGTTTTTTGGCGTCTTTTCGTCGTATTTTTGTCGTCCTTCGTTTTTTATTTTCATCGGCTTTTCGCCTTGTCATAACTTTTTCGTCATATTTTCGTTGTCTTTTAGTTGTCTCTGCGTCGTCTATGCTGTGCTGTCTTTTCGTCATTCTTATGTCGTTTTTTCGTTATCTTTTGTAGTTTTCTCTATGCGTTTTCGCCATCTTTTTGTAATTTATCTGTATTCGTCGTCAGAGACTCTTTCGTACTTGTCATTTATGTCGTGTTTTTTTGTTTTTGTTGTTGTTGTTGGGTAGTCTTCATCGTGTATTCCCCATCTTTACATCGTTTCTTTGTCTTTTGCCAGCGATTTGTCTTTTTAGGTGTTGATAGTTTTTTTTCGGTGGCTTTTCATATTTTTTCTTTTCTCGTATTTTTAGCTACTTTTTCTTTATATTCATCGTCTTATCGTTATTTCTTTGGTTTATATTTGCTGTGATTTTGTCATATTTTCGTCATCTTCTCATCTTTTTTTGTTTTGTTTTTTGCTGTTTCTTTCGATGGCCTTTGTCGCTTTTGTCGCCTTTTTTGTTACTATTGCGGCGTCTTTTCGGCGTCATTTTGTCGTCTTTATCGTTTTTTGTCATCGTGTCATCGTCTTCTGTAGTCTTTTTTTCTATTTTTTTATTGTGTTATTGGATTTTATTGTGTGCTTTATTTTTATTTTTGTTATATTTTAGTGGTAATGTTTGTTCCACTGCCTTTGTGTTGTTCATCCGTATAGTCGTATAGTTGACATCTTGTCGTCGTCTTTTTAGCATGTTTTGTTGCCTCTGTTGACACCTTTGACGTAGGTATCTGTCCCTCAGGTAGTGATGACCGATTTTTCCAGTTAATCGATTAGTTAATAATCGATTACTTTTTGGGCGGCCAATAATCGACATCGATTAATCGGCGCTATATAATCGATTAGTCGAAATAATCGATTGGTTATAACCTTTACGTCCCGATACCAAAAATAAGGATACTTGCAGTTACACTTTCGGCTCTATCTCCATTGTTGTTCAATTGATTCATATGCAACTAACGTTTAAAGAACTCCATCAGATTGGTCGGTAAATAGCAACGGGATGGCAAGGTTGTCATCTCCCATATATTTGGTGCGTAACCGACATCACTGGCACTGGCATACGAAAAATGGCCTGTTCGCCCTAAGGCAATGTTAAATCGGGTAAAAAACTTGTTGCTGGCTGTACCAAATGATGGCAGTTTAAGATTATTTATGCAGTTTATGAATATTCTTGCGGATTGCGGTTTTGTAATATATTATACATCATATAATACTTTTCTGTTGAATGAGTGAAAATACGACAACAGTTTATCTATCAGTTGAAAGCGGAATGAAAATAGATGTTCGTTATGCTAAAATTCTAGCGTGCCACACCGTTGGTAAATAGCAGGTTTTTTTCTTGAGCTGTTTTCTTTTCAGCTGGATACCAGGCTTAAGACTTGACCCCTATTTATCGACAGACTTCACATCAGTATTATTAAAGGGCTATTAGGACAATTACGTAGCTAGTGCAACAGCTCTACTGATTCTATCTAGGAGCATCGCCTAGCCGAGATTTGAACATACGAATACGACGACTAGTTTGTTAGATCAGCATCGTACCTCGAAACCAACTAAGCGAAACCAACTAACTGGCTAATCACGTGTGGTTAATTTAGTAGCTAAGCGCCAGCCACTGTAATAAATTAAATTTGTTAGAAATTGTTGAATAGTAAAATTTTAAAAAATCCGGCATAATCGGAACATAAAGCAATCGATTAAAAATTAATCGATTATTTTACCAGATAATCGATTAGTTCGATTAATCGAGAAGCAATCGGACATCACTACCCTCAGGAAGGTAGCCGGTAAAGACGGTAATTCCCAAAAAAGCGAGCTTTACGAATAAATGAAAGATTTTGGACTTAGCGTTTGATGGTTTGGATACCAATCGATTCATAACAGATGTAGCAAATATGTGGTTTTTATTACAATTTTCATTTTTAATCACTAAATAGTGTAAATTGACGAAAAGTTTCAAGGCCAAATATACCCATACATGTTCTTCGTAATCGCTTTGCTTTACGGGCAGGAATGACAAGTAAACTAAACACACCGTCTTACAAAAAAGTAACAAACACGCGTCGCCGCAATAGGTCGAAGATTCTTTACGATGTTTGAGCCTATACCAATTTGATATCTGTGTTTGGGAAGTACGCCAGGGTGCAAAACCGCTCCCTTTCTTCGAATAATATTGTTATTTGAACATTTAACCTAGTCTAATTTGATATCCTGAAAGTAAAACGTCATAGAAAGCGAGTGGCCATTCTTTCTTTCTGCCAGATTGCTTCCATATATTGTAAGAATTTGTTCGGAGCTGTTGTCTTGCACGGAAACAGGGCTGATGGGATATTTGTGCAAGTGCCGTGACGTTGAGTTTTTGTTGAGTTTTTGAGCGTTTCATTTGCTGCTTTGCGTCAGTTAGTTGCATACAATTCTTGACATATCGTCAATTGTATTTCTGTTAGCTGTATAGTTGTAAAGTGTCAAAAGAAACTACTAAAATGCAGAGGACGTTAGCTAATTGATATTTTAACTGGCTGTCCTTTCCCTTAAGAGCGCTAACTGCGTCAACTGCATACCAGTTTTAAGCCAGTTACTTAAAGTTGATTTAAAGTGCTACAAGTCATGCAAAAATTGTCAGAATGCGAAATCATCGCTATTCATTCGAAGATGTGAAATGTGGCCTGATGGTTTAGCTCTTAGTGGAGCTTCGGACTCTAAGAAATTGATAATATTAAAGTACAGAGTACAGACATCTCGCGCAACATGTGTAAAGGGCCTATGTACAAGTGAAAGATTTTCTTCATGTTTGCTCTCTTATGTTTATCACGGCGGTGTAAATGTACTCGAATAAATTAATATTGCGTGAAACGGTTGCTTTTAATTTTAGAATATTTAAATGTAACTTCATTTAACAAATATATATAAATGTTTTTTTTACAATTTATTACATTTATTACAATACAGTAAATTACAAATTTGCGCAGCAAACTGCTGAATATTTCGTTTTTCTTTTTTCTTGCCATTTTTTATTTTATTTTCTGTCCCGTTTTCCACCCTTTTTCTTAGTTCTAATATTCCTCTGTTTCGTGTTTCTCGTCTATTTTTCCGTTCATCCTTGTTTTCATCCTCGTTTTTCCCTAACTTTCTGTCCAGTCTGGTTCTCGTCTTTTACTTGCTGTTTACCTTCTTTTCTATCCCGTTTTTCGTTGTCGTTCGATCCGTTCTTCCTCTTACCTCTTACCTCCTTTTCTGTTACGTTGTTTTTCCTTTCCGTTTTATATCCGAAAGAATCGTTTTCTGTGCCGTTCTTCCTCTTTTAATATTCTTGTTGGTCTATTTTGCTGCCCCCGTATTTTCTCTTTTTCTTTTCTGTCCCGTTTTTCTCATTTTATCCCGTTATTTCTCCTTTTTTTTTGTCCTGAGTTTATCCTAATTTTCTTTGTTTTCTTTATGGTTTTTCTTCCATTCTCTTTTTTTCTGGTTTTCTCGTTTCTGGTTTTATTTCGAGTTTTTTCGTTTTCTCTCTTTTCTCTCCCGTTTACTTTGTTTCCACTTTTGTTTAATTTTTTTATGTCCCGTTTTCCATACCATTTTGACCTAGTTTCATAACAGTTTTTATTCTTTTCTCTCTCGTGTTCATCCTATTTTTTTATCCCGTTTATCCAGTAAGTTTGTCACGTTTTCTTTCGTGCTCTGTTCCATTTTTTCTCTCTCTTTCATTCTTTCTTTTTACTTCTAGTTTCTGGAGAGCAACGGTTTGCTCCATGTTGCTATCCCAAGTAACAATTTGGGTTTTATTACACTCTTATGATGACATTCAAGACCAAAATTGGTCTTGAAGACCACCATAAGATTACAATAAAACTCACATTGTTACTTGGGATGTATTTTCGAATTAGGTAAATATTCAGAAAAGCCGAGATTTCTCAACCATAAATAAAAAAGGTTGTCACGAAAATTTTATCTATAAAAGGTTAACTGACAAAAAAAATTCAAAAAATTTCCATGAGATAGAACATAATCTTTTGTCTTTTCTTTGCGGGTTTTCACTACCTCTCAGTTTCAAATTGGACTTCAATATGGAAATGAATTGGTTTTAACCAATGTCCTAGCGTATGATATATTATACCTCGTCTTCAAAACCTGTTTACTGCTGAATCTCAATAGTTAGTATTGTTAGTATATCACTACAAGAGAGATAAGATATCATTCTGATGTGTGTGCGAGATAATCTGTCAGTTTTTGTCTTTTCATCTGTATTTTTAATAGTGCAAAGTTGTGATAAATGGCGGAAAAAAGCTGAAATATGGCGAAAAAAACTTTGTCTTCAAAACTCATGAAAAAGTCTAGATTTTGTGACGAAATATTACCTGAAATGTAAAATGGTATTTAAATGAGGAATTCTCGCTGAAACGGGACCACTACTGACACGAGGTCTTCAAATATTGGAACTTTTGCACTTAATTGGTTGAAAATGGTTAAAACATAAGATTTCATACCTCGAAATAGTGGACCCCTCGTTCGCTAAGGGGCCTAAAAGTTTCAAAAAAAGATATATTTTGAGCAAACCTTGAGATTTTTATGATGTGATATTTCATAAATTTGCCATGAAACAACTAACAAATGACCCGGTTCTGTAGAGAAGAAGAACAGGGCTTTCAAATGAAGTAAAAAAATGACCTCTATTGGAAAGTTGGGAAAAAAATGCTATAAGGAACATTCAAAAAATTAGGTGTGCACTGGCATTAACTGAATAAAACAACCAGTTATTTGTAGCACGGTTCACAATTTTCATATAACTGTTGTGATATTTCTAAAATTACCTATGAAACAAACTTCAAACAAAACGATTCCGTAAAGAGGAGAGGTAGGGCTTATAAACGAAGTGGAAAAAAATTGGCGGCCATATTGGATTTGGCCGCCATGTTGGATTTTATCAAAAAATCGCTGTTTTCGCCATGATCCCTCCAACCGATTTTAATTTCAAGACCACCATCAGAAAGCTGAGAAAAAATGCTTTGATTTTTTGATAAAATCCAATATGGTGACCAAATCTAAGATGGCTGCCAAAAATTTTTTTACTTCATTTGAAAGCTCTGTTCTTCTGCTTTACAGAACCGGGTCATTTGTTAGTTGTCTTATGGCAAATTTATGAAATATCACATCATATAGATCTCAAGGTTCGCTCAAAATTCAAATTTTTTTGAAACTGCTAGGCCCCTTGGCGAACGAGGGGTCCACTATTTTGAGGTATTAAAAGTGTAAATCTTATTTTTTTAACCATTTTCAACCAATTAAGTACAAAAGTTCCAATATTTGAAGACCTCGTGTCAGTAGTGGCCCCGTTTCAGTGAGAATTACTCATATGTAAAGTCTATCACAAAATTCGACAAGAAATATGTAAACAACTTTGTAATTTGTTTGTTTGGAACTGAGCATATGAAATATAAAACCCGCGATATTTTGGCCTTGAAACCATTCCGAATGACGATTTCGAGTTTCCCGACAAAGTTTCACTTCATTTGGTCCAAATTTGGGTATACCCGGGTCATAATGGGTTAAATTGGACTTGAAAATAGTCTTGAAATTGGATTTGAAATTGGAAAACAAATTATACTTGAAAATGTAGGAAAAATAGGAATTGAAACTGCATGAAAATTGTGTTTAAATTGCACTTGAAATTATATTTGGAATTGGACTTGAAGCTAGACTTAAAATTTGAACTTCAAATGGGTGTTGAAATTAGGCAGGAAATTAGAATTGAATTTAAACTTGAAATTGACACAAAATTAGGCTTGAAACTAAACTTAAAATATAATTTAAAATCGAACTTGAAACTGGTACTGTTTTACCGCAATCAACTCACTTGCGGTAAAAAAGTGGCCGAGCTCCGCACCTGAGTGACTGAGTGACAGAAATTATTTTGTTTAACATTAAATTTTACAGAGAAGGTGGTACACGTGCACGGGCACACTGGGCCCCACCCTGGACTCGCCAGTGTTACTGACATATGCTTAAAGAACTAAGCTCTTGTTCCAGTGAAAATAACCTAGCTGAAAACTGTTAATATTATTACAAAACTGACTCAAGGTTTACTGCTTCCGACTAATTGATGTCACACGAAGGACGACGAAAGCGATCTAACCGATCTTGGAATGGAAACGTGCAAGACAGCAGCCGCATCTCCCGAGTACCGCTCTGGTGGCAGCCGTGCGCACACCACGATCGACTCAGCTGGTTGGTGCGATCCTCGCCGTCGTAGTGTTCGGCGGGTTGGTAGCACGGGCGTATCGCGTACGGCATATACATAACTTAGACTGTGTAGGCATGATCTTCTACAACTACACAGACGGCATCGCATCGTCCGTCGGTCGGGTATGTAGTTATGCTGCACAGCCAGTCCTCTCGCAGTCGAGTGGATTCGGTCGTATCGAGTGGACGTGTGTTTTTGGCCGATCGCGGTGGCCAATACGGTCTGTGAGTGTGACAAGGAGAGAGGATTGCTTGGGCGTGTGGATTGGTCGTGCACAACTGGATGGTAACGTAGACGAAGAAGAAGAAATCCCAAGAAAAATTATCATAAATCATCGACCGAATTCTTGGCACTCCGCATGGACTGGCAGCGCCAAGAAATTCGGGCATTTTCCAGTAGAAGACTGAAGCAGGATTATTCGTACAATGCATCTGGTTGTTGTTCCGTTTGCGGTGGAATTAGTGCAACAGTTGGTGTGCTGAAAAAAAAACGGAATTCTTGTGCATGAAGATTTGCGCCCACAATTCCCGATGTGGTGAAGGTGCTATGTGAGAAGTTATGTTCTCGGTCGGTGCTGATCGACGTGACCAGAAAGGAAAATCTCAGCATATTTATTCGGTCGCAAGGTTGAACGGTGTGCGGTGTGCAGTGTGCGGAAGGGAAAACTTCAAGTTACTTCATTCGGTGCACTTTTCGACTGGGATTTTATACTCAAGATTGTCGCCCGGGAGAGAACGGGAGAGAGCGAACTTCGCGGAGTGTATTTTTGTTGTTGAGATATTCGGTGCATTGTCGTCGAGAGCATAATACATGTACGATTTGTTTTTATGTTTATTTTATGTTGCCCCTTTTTCGTCGGTGCAGCCGTCGTTGGTGGTTCGTTCTCTTTCGCACTCGTTCGTTACACCACCGCACCGTGGTGTTGCAGTTCCGTGCGGTCGTCGACCAACATTTCTTACGGATTTCGGTGTTTGTTATTTTTCCACAGAAGTCATCAACGAGATCGGTAACGACGAAGAGTTACCAACAGTAGCGGAATCCGCTGAGCGGCTCTGGAAGTGGATGTGTTTTGTGCCATTGGGTGGAAAAGATTGCGGCATAGTGTAGTGACCAAAACAAAAAAAAATAGTGATTCCAGTGGAAGATCAACGATCGAGATCGCCCTATAGCAGATTCTGTGCAGTGAACCACTACTGAAAGGAAGACCACAAAAAATCAAACAAATTGTCGCATAGAGCACAAGGTTTATGCTGTGGCTTTTATGAAGATAGTTATATCTTGGTGCCTGAGTGTAAGTGCTCTACATATCTTGGTATTATATGCAGATTACATGTCGAAGTATGAAACATAAATGTCATGCTGAATTAATTATGACTGCTCCACAATACCCTTCGTAGATCACATTTGTGTTAAAGAAATGTATTTTGGGTTGGGCAAAACGTACCTTCGACAGCAGAAATGAAAGATAAATGAACACGTGATGATGGTTTGGATTTAAATTTCAGTACAGTGATTAAACAGCAATAAAAGTTGCTGTGTCAGACGAAAAGAACTGCTCCGGCATGCGTAACTATTCTGAGCTTATTTATTTGTGAGGTGCAGGAACGTTCTTCAGTATGCAGCGTTTAATTTACCTTTTGCTTTTTTAATTACTCTTTAATTGTCCAGATAATGATGATATCATTATTCAATGTAATGTAATTTATAGGATTGTCTCCATTTTTTTGTTTGGGTTGAAATATAAATAAGTAATTAATATGTTGTACCTTTGCAATTTACTTTCAATTTGAATTTGATGCACTTGAATAAGCTGTAAATATTTATGGTAGTGTATTAAATTAATGCAATATGTATCTGAAAATCAAAATAGATCTAAAATATAATCTTTTGATTGTAAAAATTTTACTTTGCGATTTTTTTGTTCCGGAGTTACGAAAAAATCGATTTCTCGAAATCCTGTATGTATGTATGTATGTATGCATGTATGTATGGAGGTAGCCACCATCACCTCAAAGCTTTCCCATTGTATGCAAGTAGAATTACTGCAGAATGGAATTTATCTACCCAGCAACTTTCATGTCAATGCTGTTCTTGAAGGACCAAAAGGGATTGGGTGGATCTGTTAGCAATGCCGCTTACATGATTCCACGGAAGTATAAGACACTCCTTCCAGCATAGACCTCCGCTTTCTAGATACATAACTTCGCCGTGCAAACTTAACTTGCGTGATGATTTGTGTGCTAGAAGGGCGCGTCAAAATTCTCTCTGACCTTGTATGACTTGGGTTGGTTACCACATCCTTCATCCAGTCTTCGATTTATTCGATAGCCTGATGCTCTCTCCCCTTTATTATAATGATGGTATATGGAAATGTAATAGAATATGTGTTATATGTATATACAATATATGAAGATTAATAAATATAGCTACAATGATATCACCATTAAGATGAAAAGAAGTATATTTGGGTAAAAATAGAACAACCTCACCAGCAGACCTTCGAATGGAAT
Organism: Sabethes cyaneus; assembly: GCF_943734655.1. Classification (NCBI taxonomy): domain Eukaryota; kingdom Metazoa; phylum Arthropoda; class Insecta; order Diptera; family Culicidae; genus Sabethes; species Sabethes cyaneus. The sequence goes on from NC_071355.1 coordinate 22,729,748, forward strand.
AGAGTTTGAGCATCATGGAAGCATCATTTGAGTTTCCATAAGTGCTTCCATCATTAATTTAATTTTTTTCTTCTGGTATCCATGAGCATTATTTAACTTTTTTCGGCCCGAGTTTTCACTGAACAGCAGAAGGTGCTTCATGAGCTAAAACGAAATAAATAATTGAAAAAGCTTATGTTAAGCTTACCTACTAACAAGGTCCTGTGGCTCATTCGTCACTCAAACCCGCAGTTTTGAGATCAGGCAGTCGGGTACCACCCAGCATCGCACCTCCTAGCTTGGCTACTCAATAGAGCATTACCGGGTAAGGCCACGTGTAGGTGCTAGATAGGGGCTTAGAATGGTGTGAGCTATGTTGGACGCTTCGTCATTTGCCTTTCTCGTTTCATACCCAAATCGATTTCTCGAAATCCTTATCAAAAATTCATATTTCGGAGAACCAAAATTATTAAATGACAAAGACAGATAGTATATTTGGTTTGAAGATTTGAACATTGCCCAACGTATCCGGCCAGCTTTAATCAATTTCTGAATACTGGGTTCGCCGAAGAGACGCGTGAGCTAGTGGTTTATTCTTCGCTTCCATACACCGTTCTCTTGCCCGCCGTCAAAGATGGTTCTTTGGGCAACCCGCCGTTCGAAAACTCCGAGTATTCGTAGGTCCTCTTTTAGCAGTGTCCACGTTTCGTGCCAGTAGAGGACAACCGGTCTAATTAGCGTTTTGGACAGTATGCACTTTGTATGGGGGTTCAGACTGTTCGACCGCAAGTGTTTGCGGAGTCTGTAGTAGGCCCGACTTCCGCTGATAATACGCTTTTTAATCTGACGGCTGTTATCGTCCTCTGTTGCCAGTGAGCCAAGATATACGAACTCGTCGACTACCTCAAACTCATCCTTATATAATTTGTTTTAGGCTTAATTATTTTCAATCCCATCTTCTCTGCTTCGCGTTTTAGTTTGGTGTACTGATCTTCCACCGTTCCACCAAAATGTTCTGCCGACAGCATCCACGTCATCAGGAAGTAGGTAATTTGACTGGATTTATTTAAAATCGTGCCCCGTATTTCGATCGCCTTCTTCTTCTTCAGCAGCATAGAGCCGGGGTGGCTCGTGCTGTTTCAAGCACTCGTCTCCATTCAACTCGGTCTTGGGCCACTCGTCGCCAATTTCCTAGTCGTCTCAGAAGTCGCAAATCGCTCTCGACCTGGTCGAGCCATCGTGCACGTTGGGCCCCCCTGTTCCTGGTGCCGGTGGGGTTGTTGAAGAGGACTATTTTCGTCGCACAGTCGTCCGGCATCCTTACGACGTGTCCGGCCCACCGTAGCCTGCTAACTTTCGCTAGATGTACGATGGGAGTCTCCCCAAGCAGTGCCTGTAGCTCGTGATTCATACGCCTCCGCCACTCTCCGCTTTCAGTTTGTACTCCGCCAAATATCGTCCGCAGCACTTTCCGCTCAAACACGGCAAGGGCGCGTATGTCCTCCGTAAGCAGCGTCACGGCTTCAAGTCCATAAAGAACTACCGGTCTAATAATGGTTTTGTACATTGTTAGCTTAGTGCGGCGGCGTATGCTTCCTGATCGTAGCGTTTTACGAAGGGCAAAGTAGGCCCGATTTCCCGCTTGGATGCGCCGCTGGATCTCCTTACTAGTGTTGTTGTCCGCGGTCACCAGCGATCCCAAATACACGAACTCTTCTACCACTTCTAGTTCGTCGCCGTCAACGGTTACCGTCCGTGGGAGGCGCACATTTGTTTCCTTTGAGCCTCTTCCTTTCATGTATTTGGTCTTCGACGCATTTATTTTTAGCCCAATTCTCCTAGACTCCGCTTTCAGTCTGGCGTAGATTGCCTCCGCCGTCGCAAAGTTCCTGGCAATGATATCAAAGTCATCTGCAAAGCCTAGAAGTTGGCTACTCTTGGTAAAAATCGTGCCTCTCGTTTCGATGCCCGCTCGTCGGATCACCCCCTCAAGAGCGATGTTGAACAGCATGCAGGATAGACCGTCACCTTGTCTCAACCCTCGTCGCGTCTCGAAGGGACTCGAGAGTGTCCCCGAGATGCGTACGAAACACATCACTCGATCCAATGTAGCTCTGATCAGTCGCGTCAGTTTGTCCGGAAAACCGTATTCGTGCATTATCTGCCATAGCTTGTCTCGATCGACTGTATCGTATGCTGCTTTGAAATCAATAAAGATGTGATGCGTGGGCACGTTGTACTCCCGACATTTCTGCAAGATCTGTCGGAGAGTAAAAATTTGGTCCGTAGTTGCGCGAGCCCCCATGAAACCCGCCTGATAATTCCCTACGAAACCTTGTGCTATCGGTGACAGCCGGCGTAACAGGATCTGGGAGAGTACCTTGTAGGCGGCATTTACCAGCGTAATACCGCGATAGTTGCAGCAGTCTAGCCGATCACCCTTTTTGTAGATGGGACAAACCACTCCTTCCATCCATTCCTCCGGTAGCTTTTCCTCCTCCCAAATCCTCGAAATAACCCAGTGTAGAGCCTTTGCTAGCGTTTCTCCGCCATGTTTATAAAGCTCTGCCGGTAAGCGGTCCTTCCCAGCGGCTTTATTGGTCTTCAGCAACCTGATTTCTCGTTTGACTTCTTGGAGATCAGGTGCTAGGACATCACTATCTTCCATGGGCGCTCCTAGGTTAATTTCCGTTCCGCCTCCTTCTGCGACTTCGCCATTGAGGTGTTCATCGAAGAACTGCTTCCACCTGTCGACCACCTCGCGCTCATTTGTAATTAGATTCCCTCCCTCGTCCCTACACACGTCAGGTTTCGGTGTGTAGCCCTTCCGAGTTTGGTTCACCTTCTCATAAAACTTGCGCGTGTCATTAGCTCGGAATAGTTGCTCCAATTCTTCACGATCTCTGTCCTCCTTTTGGCGCTTTTTTCTCCTCAGGATCGTGGTCAACTTGTTCCTAGCTCGTCGGTACTTGGCCAGGTTCTCTCTAGTGGCAATACTTAGATAATTTTTCCAAGCATTTTTTTTCTCCTCCACCGCTTGTTGGCATTCCCCATCAAACCAATCATTTTGTGTACTCCGAGGCTCAATACCTAGTGCCGCGGTAGCGGCCTCTCCGATGGCCGAGCGTATTCTGCCCCAACCGTCTTCGAGGTTTGAAGCACCTAACTCCTCGGAAGAAGGCAGTGCCTCATTCAGTACTCGCGCGTAGTTCTCGGCAGCTTGTGGGTTATCTAGCTGCCTGATGTTCAGCCGAGGAGGGCGGCTTTGACGTGTCCGGTATACGGTGGACAGCTTTGAGCGCACATGTACTGCTACTAGGTAATGGTCAGAATCGATATCCGCACCCCGACGGGAGCGTACGTTCGTGATGTTAGAGAAGAACCGGCCCTCTATAAGAACGTGGTCAATTTGGTTCAATGTACGTTGGTCAGGTGATCTCCAGGTGGCTTTGTGGATATCCTTGCGCGGGAAAAAGGTGCTTCGGATCACCAGGCCTCGGGAAGCTGCGAAGTTTATACATCGTTGGCCGTTATCGTTTGTGTCGGTGTGCAGGCTATGGGGTCCTACCACCGGTCTATACATTTCTTCCCTACCGACCTGGGCGTTCATATCCCCGATGACGATCTTGATGTCCCGTGACGAGCAGCTGTCGTACGTTGTCTCCAACCTCGCGTAGAACGCTTCTTTCTCATCGTCGGGTCTACCTTCGTGCGGGCAGTGCACGTTAATGATGCTATAATTGAAGAAACGACCCTTTATCCTCAATACACACATTCTCTCGTTGATCGCCTTCCAATCTATCACGCGATCCTGCATTCCGCCCAGCACTACAAAGCCCGTTCCCAGTTCGTTGGTAGCGCCACCGCTCTGGTAAAACTGGGCCTTTCCGCCACGTATCTTCCATACCTTCTCTCCTTTGCGACAGATTTCCTGCAGAGCTACGATACCGAGTTTGCGGGGTTCCAGCTGTTCAATCAGCACCCGCTCGCAACCTGCGAAATTTAGCGATCTGCAGTTCCAAGTCCCGAGTCTCCATTCGTCGTCCTTATTCCGTCGCCTAGGTCGATGCCGAATATTCCGCTCCGAATATGCTTGAATGTTGTTAGTTTGTGTTGTTTAGGTGTGTAGCCGTACTGGGGCAACACTACCGAGTCTCGTGATGGGGCTGCCATCTTATAGTGCCGAGACTCACTACCTCCTTCCCGGTTAGTATACGACCTTAGTTTCCACCGGGGTTGGTTACCCGATCTCCGCTAAGGTTGCTCGTATTCCGGCTGGTACCACGAGGAGGTCGGGATCGGAGTTGCTAGATAAGAGGCTAACGACCACTATGGGGTCTATATTCCGCATTATCCGGCCGTTTACCAACCGTTTATTTCGATCGCCGCTCGTCTTATAACACCTTCAAGCACAATGTTGAATAGCAGGCAGGGAAGACCATCTCCTTACCGAAGTCCCCGAGATTCGAATGGATCCAACAATCCATCCGAGATTCTCACACAGCAATGGAAAAAGCACATCCTAATAGGTTAACTGAATAGTGAGATACGCTGTCAAATCTAGAAACATTAAAAACATACCTAGCACATGCGTTTACTGCAAGCCACAATTTGTTCAGAGAACTAGCTGATGCACTGATAAAAAGAAAATCGGCATATGTGAGGGAAGAGCAGGCTTTTGAATATTTTGAGTTTCGTGTTTACATCTAAATATCTAGCTACTATGTTGAGCTGCTTTAATGTACCATAGATTTTACCAATCTGAGCATTGATTTGAGAACTCCAGTCTAAGTTCAACTTAAATATTGCGCTTTTTGCACCATATTAGACTCCTGTGCAAAAAATTTCTGCGCAGTGAAAATTTTTACACACTCATACTTGGGCTTTGTAGCGCTTTGCACACTTACACTTGTACTGTTTTCATCTACTGTCAGACGATTTATAGTGTTGACGAAAGTAAACATGATCAACATTATTGCTTGTCACCACAAATATTTAGTAGTATTAGTGACTGCGAAAGTTTAACTGTCATTGGAACTTTTTTGCAGAAGTCTAAGAACTCGTGCAATCATCAATATTACACCAAGAATATTAGCACGGTCCATAAAGGGATGGGAACAGGAAGGGATTTTCAACTTGCACAGCATCATTGCTTTAGTTTTTGACATATTAATAGGCAATAAGTTGCCATTGAAAGGGACCATTAAAGAGTTCGTTCAAGATCATTATTGATCAGCAACGATAGGGTGGAACTATTTATGTTTTCATTTACGCATAGGTAGATTTGCACGCCGTCCGCAAAGAGATGTATAGAACAGTGCACAAGAACATTTGGAAGATCATTAATGAATAATGAAAACAAGAGTGGAGAACAACAGATTCAATATTGCAAAATGAGGACATAGCTTCATCATACAATACTGCTTGTTTTCTGTCACTGAGATAAGACTTGAACAAATTGATTACACTTTGAGAAAAACCATATTGTGAACTCAGTTTATTCAATAGCGTTCGATGTGAAACACGATCAAAAGCCTTGCTAAAGTCAATAAGTAACAAGTTCGCCAAACCTTTTCTATCTATGACTTTAGCAACATCGTCATGAATTTTAAGTAAAGCCGAGAGAGCACTAAGGATGCTAATCGGACGCAGGTTAGTTATCTCTGTTAGTCTCTGATTCTTTTTGATCGGAATAATCGGATTTCCATGCAAGCGGAAATTTTGATGATATAATAATTCGATTAAATAAGTGTGCAATCATATGCAAAACAAGTGGTAATATTATTTTAATAAACTTAATAGGAATCATGTCCAATCCTACAGCATTAGACTTAATCGAAAAATTTTATTTGCAATCTTGTTTTCTTGAAAAGTAAGGTATGTTGCTACTTCGTCCTAATTGCCTATTCCCGTACTATCCAACACAAATTATTAAAAATATCAGCATTTTTATGACACACAATTCAAATCTAGTTATTACCTAATATTTTAGTTTGTTGTCTATCATACGCGATTAATCAAAGTGAGCTGAGATTTATTTAAATGCTTTTTATCATTAAAGAAGCCCTACCAGCCAAATTTCCTACGTTTTTTCGTGCGACGAAGAAGAAAATATCGACTAATCGTTTTAAACTTGCCTGGTCTGCAGAAATTTTGCAGCATAACATTTGTCATGCCGTCCTACACAAATATATGCGCGCTAGCTTCGTAAACATTGTTGTTATTTTTAGTTCGGACGATGAAAAATTTTGGTGGACGGATTTTGGAGTTGCGTAATTTCAATAATATGCTTTAATAATCGCTTTTCAGTGATTTCAAAGTTCACGGATCGGAACTTTTGGAGTATTCCTTAAATCCATCCAACAAATGATGAAAATTGAAATGGCTTTACTTACTACGACGGGAATTAGAAATAAACTCTACTTTGATTTTAAAGTGGAACATTTTTTAGTGTAGATTTTTTCATGTTTAGAAATGAATGTTGTAAAAAAAGGATGTTGTAAATGCCAGATCGGGTATATTCGGCGGACACGAAGTACCTCACAATGTCCATTTTCTTCGCTCCGGGGTGGAGCTGGATGTACGAACAAACCATCTAGCATAGTTGCTTTGCCACACTCCTTCGTCCAATATGCCGCCAAGAATTGATCGCAGGACTTTATGCTCGAAAACACCGAAACCACGCTTTGTGGCCGTAGAGTACCACCGGGAGAATTAGCGTTTTATAGAGCGCGAGTTTTGTACGGAGTTGTAGGCTACGGGACCTCAGCTGGCTACGTAATCCGTAGAAGGCCTTGTTGGCAGCCGCTATCCGCCTTTTTACTTCACGGCTCAAATCGTTGTCACATGTCACATGTTCAACGTATCAAGGCAAACAAATTCGTCGACCACTTCAGAAGTATATCCATCTATCACCACCGCAGTTCCAACACCCGAAGGGCTACCACGCTCTCTACCAGCCATCATATACTTTGTTTTGGTAGAATTTATGATAAGCCCTATCCTCGCAGCGTCCTCCTTAAGATGCGGGTACGCTTCTTCCACAGCTCTACGGTTAGCACCGATGATATCGATGTCGTCCGTAAACCCTAGGAGCATATGAGATTTCGTGATGATGGTACCGCTTCTCTGCACGCCGGCTCATCGAATAGCACCTTCCAATGCAATGTTGAACAGCAAGTTCGATAGTCCGTCACCTTGCTTCAAACCATCTAACGTCACAAACGAGTCTGATGTCTCACCCGCTATCCTGACGCTTGATTTTGAAGCATCAAGGGTAGCACGTATAAGCCCAATTAGTTTTGTTGGAAAACCATGTTCAAGCATAATCTGCCACAGCTCGTTTTGTTTAACTGAATCGTACGCCGCTTTGAAATCTATAGACAGATGATGAGTCTGCAAGGTGAATTCCCGGAATTTATCGAGGATCTGTCGCAAGGTGAACATTTGGTCCGTCGTGGAGCGTCCCTCTCGAAAACCGCACTGGTATTCGCCAACAAAGGTTTCCTGTAACAGCCTCAGTCTGAGAAACAGGATGCGAGAGAGAATTTTGTATGCAGAATTGAGGAGAGTAATTGCTGCATTCGAGTCGATGGCCCTTTTTGTAAATTGGGCATATGAGACCTTCCAACCAGCCCGTAAGTAATTCCTCCTCAGTCCATACCTTTAGCATAACCTGATGGATTGCAGAATACAGCCGTTCGCTCCCGACTTTCAAAAGTTCGGCGGGAATGCCGTCCTTTCCAGCTGCTTTGCTCGTCCAAAGTTGGTGGATCCACAGCTTGTCCATCATCCTCAATCGTTATCCTGTTTCTGTTGACCGTTCCATCTTGTTCACCATTCAACAATGCATCGAAATATTGTTTCCAACGCCTAGCCACTTCCGATCTTTCGGTAATCAGGTTCCCCTCCTTGTCGTTGCACATAACTCTGCCACCTGGGCCTCCCAGTTGGCGTCGAGGCTTGATGCTGGCCTAATAAGCCAGTCGTCGTATGTTCGAATCTCGGTTGGGAGAGGCTGTTAGAGTCAATAGGATCGTAGCAACTAGCCCTGCAATTGTCCTGTACAGCTGGCTGCGATGTCTGTCGTATAAAAACAGAAGGTCAAGTTTCGATAACGGAATATTGCGCCTAGGCTTTGCTTTTCTTAATAACAGAGAAAGAGATCCTGCAAGAATCGTTAATAATAACTTGACTCAACAGGACTTCAAGTTAAACTAGCTAAAAATAGGTTTCAATAGTGAGAAGATGAAAGACACCAAAATATAAAAGATTGATCATAAATAACCTAAGTATGCAAAAAACGTAAAGATCTAATGTAACCTGATGGAAAAAGTTCGCTCGAAATGTTTTTGGACTTTGGATAGTTTGAATCTTTTAAACCTTCGATTTGAAAACATTTTCTGACAGCTTACCGCTACTGTAACCAGACCGTCTTGTGATGTCATGTTGAATAGATAATAACAGAAAACAGGTTCTTCAAAGTTGAGCTCCCGCATGGACACATTAAAACTGAGGCCGTTTCCAGCTTATTGACAGTGCGACCTTTCGCGACCATGTGAATCTCTTTTTATCACGATAATATTTCTAGTTTGGTTTTATGCTTAGACAATATACTATCTTGGAAAGGCAGTGTAAAGTGTCCGAGGTATTCAAGATTGAAAAAAATCCTTTAGTCTGATTTACATAAAATTGAGTTAAATTTAGCTTACATAATCATAATGTTTACAACATCTGAATGTGCTATCATGATTAACGATGTTCCAGTATTTACTGGCACCAAAAGTAATCTATCTTAATAATCAAACTGCAAAAAATTATCCCATTTGCGTACAGTTCAATCAACGCACCGCACATTAGCGCTGTTTACACTATCGATTTAATTTTATCAACCTGATGCGAACGTAAATCATTCAATCTAACACAAACCGAAGAAAACAACAACCTATCAAAAAATAACATGGCTTTCAACTTCACGACCACCGGACACCGCACTACCAGGCAGTGGGCCCTCGGCTGGCACCAGGTACCGTCGTCGGTCGTGGCGCAACGATCAGACAAATATATGTGGCTATTTGTTTAAGTCTGCGCGGCACGATTTAATGTTTTGCACGCATCATCACATTGCGCCCTGCCGATTTTCGACGTGAACGAAACCAGCCTGGTTCGTCAGACGGAGTCAGAATACAAGGTTGTTAAGCTCTGGTCACTGCTGGCGCGCAGTGGATGGTGGCGGGTTCCCTCTGCGGCTCTGCCTGGTTTGGCTCCGCTCTGCTAGCCTGCGCTGCGACTTGCGACCAACCAGAGAAAGTTCACGACGTCTTGTCAAACTGTGCAACCGACTGAGGGCCGCAAGGGGTTGCATGCATGTGGCATTCCATCGGTGGATGCTCGTTATGAATTTGAAGCCCTTTCGTCCGAGGTGGATAGTTGGTTCAATCTATGGTGAAATTGGTTAAAATACTTAAGTACATAGCTAAGTGAGGTTCAGAGGAAAGGGGAAAAAATACTGCGATTAAAAATGTTTCATTGCCATAGGTGATTTGTTTTGGTCGATCCATTGTACGTGGGTCAATGATTATGTAGGTCTGCTAGCGCGCGGAAAGAACTGTGTGAGTTTTTGCATTCGGTGTGCACTTTCCTATGGTAATTGGAGCCACCAACTGCGACAACCTTAGCTAAGTACAGGTTTACTTCCATCGATATCCGTTGCCATTCAGCTGCTTTAGGACGTTCCAAAGGGAAGCAACAGTGTCAAATTTTACGAATCGTACATTATTGCTTCTTATTTAACTGGTGTATGTTGCTAGTACGTCTGTATTGCGGAGTCCGTCGAGACCCAGTTTGTCCAAGGGAAGCTGATGTCAGATTTATTTTTAAACCGACCACTGCTGGTAGCGATAAGTGTAATGCAAACGATGCTTCCACAAATTAAAACAAATGTGCATAGTAATGAAGCGAGGTTTCGTAATGGACGTTTGAGGCTATCGACATTGAGGCAGATGACGGCTAATGAAAGCGATTAAGTGGACGCATTTTACTATAGTCTGTGTGCTTTTTTTTCTGACAATTGTCGCAATTTACAATTATAGTCATCATATGAAAACTTGGTCACCTTCAGGGGCGGACTGGAAGACGAAGGGCCCACCGGTCGACACGTCGGATTTCTGTGCCATGGAGCTTGTAGTGAAAAATGACAGGTTCTCGAATATGGACAAAAGAAATAATGGAGCACTTTTCAAAATTGATGCAGTTCAGATTGCACCAACTCGTAAAGGTGTTAAGCTCTTGTTGAAGAGAAATTGCATCGTTCTTGGAGCGTATATATCTTCAAGTAAATCTTCAAATCGTTCGCGAAGGATAAACGAAAATCTTTGAGTACGTAGTTACATCATTGAAGTACAACAGGAAGATTAACGGTCCCAGATGACTACCTTGTAAGATTCTAGACGAGGCTGGGAATGCATTTGGTTGAAAACTTGCAACTGTCGCAATCAGTATACGACCTACGAGGTAGGAACCTAGGAACTGAACCAACGCAACATACTGCCGCGGATACCTTGTCTTTCCAATTTAGCAATCGTAATAGCATGGTCGATTTTATCAAACGCCGCAGACAAATCAGTATAGATGATGTCCGTTTGAGCGCGATCTGCTAAGCTTTCCACAACATATGATGTGAGACAAAGGAGATTCGTTGTGGATGATCTACCTGCGATGAATCCAAGTTGATCATCACTCAACTATTGTTTACAGTACGACAGCAGTGGAGTTATGACTATAAGCTCAAACAGCTTGACAATAGAACATTATGACAAGATTCCTCGGTAGTTGTAGGCATCTTTCCGATCCTTTTTTCCATGCAAATGCCCCGTTTTTGAGTTGCAAAGGTACTCACCTGTAGTTGCGGATTGCAAGACTTTCACACCACAACCAACCACAGGAAGGGGACGACTGTGAAGAGCAGCCACCTTCTAAACCACCATCAACAGGGCCAGGACGACTGGGATGACAGCAATCAGATAAACAAGCGTTGTTTGCAAAATTGACTGAGAACATGACAAAGTTGTTACGGGGTCAGAAGGACTTACATAAGACTTACATACCCACTAAGAGGGGGGCTCCCATTCAAATTTATGCCTATAAAAATGGATTTCTGTCTGCTCTATTGTTCCTTATAGAATCGAAAATTATTGAACCGATCGGAGTGAAAATTTGCATGTAGGGGTTTTTGGGGCCAGGGAAGGTTCTTATGATGGTTAGAGACCCCTCCTCCCACTAAGAGGGGGGCTCCCATAGAAATGAAACACAAATTTCTGCATAACTCGAGAATTAATCAAGCAAATTTTACTTGTGGGTCTTTTTGGAGACAAGAATTTTTTCTATGGTGAATTGAGACCCCTCCCCACTTTTGGAGGGGGGGCTCGTATACAAATGAAATACAAATTTCCTTATAACTCGAGAACTAATCAAGCAAATGGAACCAAATTTAGCATGTGGGTGTTTTTGTAGGCAATTTTTCTTCTATGGTGAATTGAGACCCCTCCCATGTTGTGGAGGGGCGGATTAATGACCCCTCCCTTTTAAGAAGGGGGGCTTCCATACACTTGAAATACAAATTTTCTCATAACTCGAGAACTAATCAAGCAACTGGAACAAAATTTGACATGTGGGTGTTTTTGGAGACAAGAATTTTTTCTATGGTGAATTGAAACCTCTCCCCACTTTAGGAGGGGGGGCTCCTATACAAATGAAATACAAATTTCCTCACAACTCGAGAACTAATTAATCAAATGGAACCATATTTGGCATGTGGATATTTTCGGAGGCATGAATTTTTTCTATGATGAATTGAGACCCCTTACCTGTTTAGGAGGAGGGGCTCCCATACAAATGAAATACAAATTTCCTTATAACTCGAGAACTAATCAAGCAAATGGAACAAAATATGACATGTGGGTGTTTTTGGAGACAAGAATGTTTTCTATGGTGAATTGAAACCTCTTCCCGCTTCAGGAGAGGGGCTCCTATACAAATGAAATACAAATTTCCTCATAACTCGAAAACTAATTAATCAAATGGAACCATATTTGGTATGTGGGTGTTTTTGGAGGCATGAATTTTTTCTATGATGAATTAGGACCCCTCTCCCTTTTTAGGAGGGGGGGCTTCCATACAAATGAAATACAAATTTCCTCATAACTCCAGAACTAATCAAGCAAATGGAACCAAATTTGGCAAATGGGGGGTTTTGGAGGCAGGAATTTTTTTAATGATGGTTTGAGACCCCTCACCTCTGTAGTAGGGGGATAAGGACTCTCATACAAATAAAACAGAAATTTTTGCGTAACTCAAAAACTAATCGAACTCGAGAAATTTTAGACTCTTTCATAAAACATTAATCAATAACAAGACCACCAAAAACTATCAATAGTAACATTAGATAATTCAGCGCGAGACGGCCACAGGCCGCGAGTGTTGCCGGTGACCTGCCGTCGGAAGCGCCGGCCGCTGCGGGGGACAGCCCCCCGTAGAGATCACATATCTAGGTTTATTTATTTTTCTAGATCTACTGACCTCTATTACTTTCCTTCAGTTGGGTCACCCCTGCGAAATGGTACTTTCTACAAAAGGATTTTCCGTGAAATGATACATCCCGCGTAAGGTTTTTCGCGAAATGGTATTCTGCGCAACTCTATATCTCGCGTTATGTTCAACCGAGATTTGGTGTTCCGCAAAATGGTATTCGGCAAAATAGTTTGTAATGATGGCGAATATTTAAATGCTATTTGCTTTATTTTATCAAGCTAAGCAATGGGGGGAGTTGTTTTCTACTTCACTGTGAGGAAAATTTGTATATTAAAACACCCATGAACTCCCCAGAAACTTGCAAAACTCGAGATTGTGACAAAGGTCATCCGAGATTTACGATTTATGTACAACACGGTTTAATTTGTGGCAAGACGAAGTTTGTCGGGTCAGCTAGTATATAGTATAAAGGTACAGCAATCACTCGGAAACCCGGATTTCGAAAGTAGGTCCAGTGGAAAGAGTGCCTAGTACCATTCGACTCACTTTCGAAAACTGACCATTTTCTGTGTGTGTGTGTGTGTGTGTGTGTGTGTGTGTGTGTGTGTGTGTGTGTGTGTGTGTGTGTGTGTGTGTGTGTGTGTGTGTGTGTGTGTGTGTGTGTGTGTGTGTGTGTGTGTGTGTGTGTGTGTGTGTGTGTGTGTGTGTGTGTGTGTGTGTGTGTGTGTGTGTGTGTGTGTGTGTGTGTGTGTGTGTGTGTGTGTGTGTGTGTGTGTGTGTGTGTGTGTGTGTGTGTGTGTGTGTGTGTGTGTGTGTGTGTGTGTGTGTGTGTGTGTGTGTGTGTGTGTGTGTGTGTGTGTGTGTGTGTGTGTGTGTGTGTGTGTGTGTGTGTGTGTGTGTGTGTGTGTGTGTGTGTGTGTGTGTGTGTGTGTGTGTGTGTGTGTGTGTGTGTGTGTGTGTGTGTGTGTGTGTGTGTGTGTGTGTGTGTGTGTGTGTGTGTGTGTGTGTGTGTGTGTGTGTGTGTGTGTGTGTGTGTGTGTGTGTGTGTGTGTGTGTGTGTGTGTGTGTGTGTGTGTGTGTGTGTGTGTGTGTGTGTGTGTGTGTGTGTGTGTGTGTGTGTGTGTGTGTATGTATGTATGTATGTATATATATATATATATGTAACGCTTTTTTCTTTCCCACTTTTCTCAGAGATGGCTGGACCGATTTCGATGATCTTAGTATCAACTGAAAGGTCTAGTTGTTCCATTGTTCGCTATTGAATTTCATATTGACGGACTTTCGGTTTAAAAGTTGTGATATAAAAATACAAAAAATACGAGACCTCACTTTCTCTCAGAGGCTCCTCAATCGATTTGAACAAAATTAATTGCAAATGAAAGGAGATCCTTTTAAAGCTTCACCTTCAAATTTCATGATGATTGGGCTTGTGGTTCGAAAATTACATAAAGAAAATTGTTGTTCAGATCCATCAAACGAAACCAAAGTATTGAAAATCGGATAATTCATTGTATTCAATTTATGTGTGTATATATGTATGTTTGTATGTGTGTATATACGCATGCATGTATTCATATATGTATGTGTCTGTGTATGTGTGTATGCATGTGTGTACCATTTACAATTTTGAAATTTGGATTGACATACAGGAAAAGTGATGAAACATTATCGTCAATTTTCAATTGAATTCATTTCCTTTCAATTTATCAAAATTTTAATTCAATTCAATTTTAGCCACATGCTGTTATTCGCAATCGGACATCTATACGAAAAAAAAAAACAGTTTGTTTAACCCATGGTTACTCGCGCTGTTGTATTTTGTAGAGCGCCTCTAGAATTTTAACCTCATCTTAGTATATCCCGCGATTCCGACCATAAAGAAAACTACTCTTTTCAGCAAGATTGATCCGCAGACCAAGATATAAATATAAATTCATACAAAATTCAAACGAATTTAGCACATTTGAGACCGCTTATGCCATCAAAAAACACTAGCGCTGGGAAAACAATCATTTTTCCATGCTCAAGCATTTTTGTGGCGCTGCTTTTGTACTATATCTTTGATTCCATTTCGTTTCTATAATAATTTTCTACATTCATTAGCTCACTCAGTTAACTCCGAGATACGATGCTAGCCTAATAAGCCAAGTTCGAATCTCGACTGTGCGGTGCAGTACGTTCTTGTGAATTTTACTGTTAAATAACTGATAATTAAAAAATATCTTTTTTCCCCCCATGTTGGGTATTTTTATCACTGCGAGCATTTGTTTGATCTATTGTGATATATTCCCTGTTTTATTATAGCTATGTTGTCAAGATGACGCACCACTATCAGAAGTGATCGTCATTGTTTGACTAATAGCATTTGTCCAGCCCGGTGATGCACTTCGGATGAAGTTGTTCTCCAAATATCAGAGGGTTCTAACAGCCCGCTTTCGAAGAACCTTTATCTTTTATTGAGAATTGCCGAACATCGGCATAACAGGTGTTCTGAGTGTTCTTTTTCTATGACACAGAAGCGACATATATCATCATCTCATCAAGTTTTCCCATTAGCTTCAGATGATATCGACTGGGACAATGTCCTGTTATAAGACCAGTATAAATGGTTAGATCTTTCTTTGAAAGCTCCAGGATTTTGCGAGTCATTGAAACGTTTATAGACATAAACCGTTTTGACTGCCTAGCAATGAAAGTCTTATTCCAATTTGATTCCACTTTCGAACATTCCCATGCTTTTAGCTCCATTTTTAAAGGGGAAGCAGATAAGCCACAGAAGGGCTCAGGTCCTACAAATTGATGAGATGATCCGAGTCTTGCTAGCGCATCAGCTCTTTCATTTCCATCAATTCCACAGTGACCTGGGACCGAGTACAAGTTGACTTGGTTACGACAAGACAATTTCTGGAGTGATTGAATACATTCCCAGACAAGTTTTGATGTGCATGTCGCCGACTTTAGAGCGTTTAGAGCTGCTTGGCTGTCGGACATGATGCATATATTTGAATGTCTATAGTTCTTGCGCAAGCACACAGTCGTAGGGTAAAAGTACCAGTTTTGGCCATAGTTTGTCCAACATTCCCCGTTATCGATCATGTTCCATCACAACCGACTAAACTAAATATGTTTAATATCATCAATAGGTAATTTCCGCTGTAATCTTCATACTGTATTAGTTGATGTGAGGAAAATATACTTTTTTGTTTTAATTTTTATCGAATGAAAAATCTCTGGTGGGTTCCTATTTTGGCCATATTGTTCTAGCATTCGCCACTCTGTGTTCCTATTTTGGCCACCCTGCAGAAAAAGTGTCCAAAACATGATAAATGTACCGGGTAATCTATTTTACTGAATTAGTCATCTTTTTAATACAAAATTGCATCGTACCAGTATTGCAACCGGATATTTAACCCTTTCTTTAACGCCCTCATTACTTTCGCAAGACTTACAAATTGGTTTTCTAGAAAAAAGATCACAACAACAGTTATTTTTCTCTTTTCAGAAGCTTATTAGAAATTATTTTTAATTGTTTAACCCACGATTCTGTTGCATTTTGTACAACGTATGTAAAAATTTAATTTTATTATCTCGGTATATCCCTGGATTCTGGAATGGATAAAATATTTTTTTCTGATATACTCGCTAAAATTATGAGTGGTCATCCAGCCGCGTTCGCTTTGACCAAGTACCCATGTAGAGGGAAAGGCTTGAGCAACTTCTTTCCTAATACGCTGTCCTGGGAGTATAATCAACGAGTCTACGACTTGGCCGGAAGCACTAAATGAAAACATAACGGTTATGTTCTGTTTACCACTCGCTTGCTCTACCTCGTAAACATTACGGAAACCTTTTTACGCAATGACTTCGCGACTTCGTGAAGATAAAACGACGTTTCGTCGCCGTTAAATACACGCATCGGACATTATATTTGTGGTACCTTCTAGGTCCATCCACCTGGAAACTTCCTCGAACCATTTTCTTATGTCAGCTTCGCTAACTCGGACACTAGCTGATGTGACAGCTTCAGGAGTCCGAATTGACAGTTGTGAATGACGGTTCATGAAACACGAGAACCATTTCCTGCCTAACGTATACGAATGTTTACAAAAAATGTGAATATTTTACACAATGTGGAATTTACCAGGACAATTGTTTTTGAATGAAGTATCACGGGGGTTTTCATTTAGAAAATCCTTCACTTTGTACAACAAAGTACGGCGCTGTACTGGAAAACCGCGTCGTTGCATTTCAATGAGCCAGGCAACAATCTTTTCCTCTTCCGTTCGGGAAAGTACCGTTCCGGGACCCTGGATTGTGTTTTCTGCCACTTTCCACTCATGCGGTATCGAATTGTAGACCCCGGAATACCATATTTTTTGCAGGCCGCGTATACCGAAGTTGTTGATGTATCCTGTATACAGGACTGAAGTGTACTTTCATTATATGCCTGACTGGCTACGTTTTTAGATGACGCTATCGAATCGTATGCAATCTTCAACAAAAATATCCAATGATCAGTCACCTTATTCATAAATCAATCATTATAGTACTTACTATCTTCCAGTGGTAAAAACGGAATAATCGTTGATGAACCACAATCAAAATTTCAGAACTAAATAACGTATGGCGAAAACGAGCACGTGAAACTTGAAATCGGTTTGACAGATGGCCAAAAGCGGAACAGTGAATGCTTTTGGGCTCCTATGATTAAACATCTTTTTTTTAAGAAAAAAGACTATTTTACAATTAATAAATGATCGATATGGTTTGAGAAATAACTCATTATACCAGATGTGAAAACCAATGAAAAATAAATAATTTTGGATAAAAGTTATTATGTATTGAAAATTGCTTTCATACTATGCTGACAATAGATTATGTGGGAATTTAGTAGAGGTCAATTTTTTTCTGCTTTCCTGATAGGATATTAATTCTAATGCATTAGTTTTTAGGCAAATTATGTGGAGAAATAACAAAAATTTGATTTAGTTTAGTTTAAAGTTGTGCTATTGACCATATAATTTCACAATTAACAGTTAAACTCAAGTATGGCCAAAACGGGTACTATGGCTAAAACCGGTGTTTCTGCCCTACATTCTAAAATTGCTTGTGTTTCAGCTTGGAATACAGTTGGCCATCTGCCCATAGAAATTGACATGTCTATTCCTGGGCCAGTTACTCCTGCTCCCACTTGATTGTCCATTTTTGAACCATTTGTATAGAAAACTGTCGAGCTTGGACGAAGATCGGGACCACCATCTTCCCAGGAATCACGTCTGGGCTCAAATACACGAAATATTCGGTTGAAGTTGTATTTTTTCTCCATCCAATCTTCATTACTGGTTACAAGAGGATTAATACTAATAGTTTTTAGAATACTGAGATGACCTGTTAAGTCCCCTTCAAAAAGGTTCATTGATATAAACATTGATTGTATAAACTGATACAATGGAAGTATATAGAGTAAAGCATCCAATGGCTTCGAAGTTGTACTTCTCATTGCACCTGTTATTGAGAGAGTGGCTAGCCTTTGAAGTTTTTGTAGCTTTATTTGGGTAGTTTTCTCTTTCGTTTTTGGTCTAACAATGGCCGAATAGATCCAATGGATCATCTTCGGTTTCAGTCCCCATTGCTTACCAAACGTTCTTTTACATATCCATAGAGCATTTGTAGCTTTGTTTACTGCTTGCTCTAGATGTGTGTTCCAATTGAGTTTTCTGTCAAGAAACACTCTAAGATATTTGACAGTGTCTGAAAGTTTTAAAAGTGTTCCTTTCAATCTGATGTTGTTTAATGTAAATTTTTTCCTTCTCGTAAATGGTATGATAGTAGTTTTATTGGCATTTATGCTGAGGCCCTGCCTATCACACCATGATGAAATCAAATTTAAAGCCATTTGCATTCGGTCAGCGATAATAGGATCAAATTTTCCTCGAACAATTATGACTATATCATTTGCGAATTATTTCAAAGCCTAGCGTTGTCAACTTTTGAAGAAGATCATCAACTATTAAAGACCACAAAGACCATGAGCTTCCAAGATTTGCTGAAATTTCCCTTTTTGATAACATTTCGCTAATCCAATGGATAATGGATATAACGAAACCACGTTTCGTCATAGCCGTAATCCTTGAATTATGAGATGAATTATCAAATGCGCCTTCTATGTCAAGGAAGGCAGCTAGTGAAATTTCTTTCGCTTCAAAAGACTTTTCTAGTTTTTTTTACAACAATTTGTACTGCTGTTATTAAAGATTTGCCTTCTTGACATGCGAATTGATATTTGCTCAAAGGATCTTTGGCTAAATATGATGACTTGATATGCTCATCAATTATTTTTTTCATTGTTTTTAACACAACAGACGATAAGCTTATCGGCCTGAAGGATTTTGGTGAAGTTTTATCCTTATTAGCCTTCGAAATCAACGTGACCCGTACTTTGTAACTTTTCTTTTGTTCAGTCTGAACTTCTCAGGGCGGACATAAGTCAATGCGGAGAACAAGCGAGCATGTGGAAAAGAATATAGCAGGGCTTTATGATTAAATATGATGAAAAGATAATATAATTCACTAGATACAACGAATTTATTCAAAGATCGTTTGGCGTCAGGATGGGAAAGGGTTTTTGGATGGTCGTATACCTTAACGTAGCTGTGTCGTAGCTCATCCGAAGTCTGCTCAGAGTGGTGAATTTTAGCTGTGCTGCCACCTCGTGGCCGGGTTGTGCCTAGAACAGCCGTCTCAATCAATCTGGTGGGCGGCGGGAATCCAACTTCGCTGGCCGCCTTTAGCCGCCGGTGATACTGTTGAAGGCGTCGTTCACAGGTCGCTGGTTGGTTCGAATCTCGAGGGGTCCCGCAGTCTGCCAGTGAAATACGGAATACAGAAGTATCCGCGTCCGCGATCGTAGCAGGGTGATTTGCACGGGCCAACGGGAACGGGAAGGCACTAGATGCGGTCACTCACACACTTGGCTCACTTTTTAATTTTTGTCGTCACCTGGCGAGAATTTATACTTATGTAAATGGTTGTCTATGGTTGTTACCAGAAAGAAGGCCGTCTGCAGGGCAGACGGCGTATTTATCCAACTCCGTCCAATTTTGCAAGTCATGCTGACATCTCGCGTAGCTGTCAATGTTGGTCCACTGACAGGCGGGCAGTTGCGTCAATGTATACGGTTTTTGTCGGAGTTGATATGGAGGGGTATTAAGAGCGGGATTGGGATTTTATTTGAATTTAAATTTAAATTAGGTATATTTAACTCAAGAAAGGTAATTAGAGTAGAATTTTAGTTTTAAAGCAAAATATTTATTTTAAATTTAAATTAGAAAATATATTATTGGATTAATCAATTAGATGAATTAGATTT
This sequence comes from Sabethes cyaneus, assembly GCF_943734655.1. NCBI lineage: Eukaryota > Metazoa > Arthropoda > Insecta > Diptera > Culicidae > Sabethes > Sabethes cyaneus. Next base: position 22,749,624 of record NC_071355.1, read on the forward strand.
AGTTAATAATACAAAATATAGAAATTTAAATGAAAAATTTAGCTCTCGTGCATTGTGACCTACGATTAAGGGGTTACAACTTGTCGCCATACTGCTATATGGTTATGGTTATGGTTATGGTATATGGTGGTTGATTGAAAAACGTTTGTTAGAATAGGTGTTAAAAACGCCTTGCCCTTCTGTAGTAGTATAGGAAAAATTCCATCCCTACCCGGTGATTTGAAGGGTTCAAAAGTGTCAATCGCCCGCTCAACCTTGCTGCTCGTAAAAATTTTTTTGGCCAAAGTACAAGCATCATTCCTGTTTCTATCTGCCCCAGTCATTTCATTCGCTATTTCGTGAATGTCTGTTCTGGTTTCAAGATTTACAGTTCTCAATGCCGGTGCACTTTGGTCTCCGCATGTATTAATAATGATTGAACAGGGAAAATGTGTTCTCATCATTAACTCTATAGGTTATAATCCATTAGAATGATCTTTAGCGAGGATTTTCTGTGGTATAGCTGTTGCTGGAGTATTTTTAATGTTTTCACATGTGTGCCTCCAGTGAGTCCTCTTTGATCTTCGTATTTCCCTATTATAGGCAGTGAGAGTAGTATAAACAAGTGTGTCCGTTTTGCCCGGTTAAATCATTTCCGAGCTTTCTTCCTAAATTTCTTCAAAGTTTTGTTCCACCAAGGTACATCTCTATTCGTAGAGCGTTCCTTTGCAGGACAGCTTTCGTGATAAGCTTGTTGGATCAGGTTTGAAAGTTGTTTTAAGTTGTCCTCAAGTTCTTTACATGTCCTTGAGCAGCCTTTCAAGTTCCTGACTCCAACCTTCAGTTTCAAATCATGCTGATCCAAGTTTGTTTTCCTGGCAACTCTTATAATTTCCTTAAGTTGTTAATTAGCTTCGTAATCAAACATGATTTGCTTGTGATCGGACAAGGATTCTTCATTCGATACTTGCCAATTTTTTATTTTATCAGTCATCGCTGGACTGTATAGTGTTAAGTTAAGTATTTCTTGCCTTATTGCGTTTACAAAAGTCAAAAGTTGGCTGTTCCCCTTTATTGCATATATCTATATCATTTGATGATATAAAGTCTGAAAGGAGTTCACCTCTGTTATTGATATCTGTGATGGCCCAAACAGTGTGGTAGGCGTTTGCATCACATCCAATTACAAATGCTTTGTTTTGTTTCTCGCAGTAAGAAACCTGTAAATTCCAACATCTGATGGAGGTACTTCACCCACGTCTCCTGGAAAATATGCCGATGCTACGCAAATTTCAGTCTTTGCGTGGGTCGTTGGATCCTCCATCATTATTGCTGTGAGATCTTTTGTAATTAATTCTATAATTGGAATTTTTTTATGTTTTCACTTACCAAAATGGCAGCTCTTGGCGTGAGTTCACCTTCAACATAAATCAATTTACACGACTGTGTAGGAATTCCTTGTATCCTACCTTTATAGGTCCAGGATCAGTGCTTCATCCAGGTTGCTTTCTGTCAATCTTCTACAAAGTACAGCAGTACAGCAGCTCCCTTTGCATGGTGAAGGTTCACTTGGACAAATTTAATATTTTTTCTATGTAGTTTTATATGATTTGTGGTATGACCGGGTTGTTTTGGGTTTAGTCCTGCACCGTTGACACCACTGGGTCCTGGGATTTGACAGCATCGCCAGTTTCCTCTTGGGTCCTATCGATGTCAGGGTCACTCCTGAGCGCTGATCCCCCACTTGATTTGTTATCTATATTTAAATTAGAAGTTTCCTTGATTGTTTCCATTTCGATGGTCTTAATTTGCTGGCAGAAAGAATCAACTGTCCTTGGAGAGAATCCAACCTTGGGAGACTTAATTAAACTTGCCCCAAGCATTCATCCTTAGGCACGGGTCGCGTTACACCGAGGATTGGGTTCCTCTGCTGCAATTTACTCAGAATGCAGCATGCTCCAATGTTGCTTGCTACATTGGGAGCAAAAGTTTTTTACAAGATTTGTCGCAGAAGAGACGCGGTGTGCAGATCTAGTTGGATCCATTACATGTTTGTCATGGAGCCATCCAGTGCTGCACACCGAAAGACAAATCTCAACACTCTTCCTTTATCCTGGTTTGTGACAGACAGATCGGATCACGATCCAATTTCCCCATCACTTGTTCACTCTTTTTATGGAGTCGTGTTAGTTCATTAGCAAAGGTCCCTCACTGGCGAAGTTTCAAAAAATATAGCCAAGTTAATTATAAATGATCCTGAGAAACTATTAATTCAGGTTTTTGAAGATAATATCGACCATCGATGTAAATAGCTATTATCTGATATTTGATTAATAACACGTTTCGCTAGAAATACTGTATTTTGACAAAACAGCGTTTCTCAGAAATGTGCAACGGTGTAATTAACACTTTCGGAACAGAGATGTATAATTAAATTGCAAACGTTGGGATTCGACTGTTTTAATTAACACTTAAACTCTCAGAATCAATTCGCGATCTCTTAAAACGTCGATTATAACTTGCCAGCCAGGGAATGGAAACTGATTTGGTCTAAGCAACACATGGCTACTGATGCAATTTGCATTTTTTTCGTCAATGAGGCATCTATTTACTTCTTAAACACCTGTTGCAACAAACTTTATCAGTAACTTCATTTACGCCAGATGCATAGCAAACATGAATACTAACGAGCTTCGGTTATGAATGAGTCCGATAAGATAATACTTCATTCATGCAATATGCAGTCAACAAACAACACACATACACTTTTACGACCTAACAACTTAGCTAGAAGCACGCGTCAGTCGGAAAACATGCGCCTTATCTTTAACTTAAGGAAGTGCTGAGCATACAAACATAGGAAATGTACATATTATTGTATGAACAATGGCATTCTTTATGACTGAGAGTCTCGTTTTCATATCAACGAAATGTGTTGATTTTTTTTAAAGCAATTCATCAGTGCAATTATTAAGCAGATGATACATAATAACAAAATTAATGATTGTAAACTGTAAATTTAATTTCAATTTCTTTTCTTTTTATTTCAGCTTAGGACGTTATATTAACGTCCTACTCATGTATAGTTGGCCGCAGCGATGGCCAAACCGAACAGCTCGTCATGTATAGGTTTTGTAATTAATTTATTTATTTTTATTAGTAAGTATGAAACATACTGGGGACTTGATTCAGAAAATAATCCATTTTACTATTGCAGATTTAATTTTAAGTAGTAATGCACAGCGAAGACCGTTTACTAGTAATAGGTGTAAGTATTCTCCATATGTTGTTTGTCTTTCAATAATAAATCATCCAGTGCACTCAGCTATCAGAACATTTCGCGTTCCATTCCGGTTGTTTTGTCCAAAAATTTTTTTAATTGAAATGCACGCGTTTATGATTGTGCTAACCGATTTGTGTACCGCTCATATTTTTCTAACCCGCATATCATCGCGCGCACACACGCATACACACGCTTAGTTCCGTCCACTGCGAAAGCATTCCCGTCGCTTGTGCGAAAGCAGTACTACTTGCCGCACACAAAGTTTATGATTGTCCAAACCGAACCGCCACTGGTTAGCACCAGCAGCGACAGAAGTGTCCAGCGAGGTGATCAGCAACCGCCCCAAGATGATTGGTCCGGCGAAGTGGATAGGAGAGAACATGACGCGGACGAAGCGGCGGAGGATGCTGCAGATAACTTTCAACGGCCGGGCATGATTAACAATCATATCAATTATAATAAGTATAATTCGATCTTCATGAGTTCGCATCCGAAGAAAACGACATTTTCGTCTGAGGAACAGGAAGAAGACGGTTTAGAAGCAACGAGGCGACCAGTTTATGTCTATCGGCATCGTGGAGGTGGTTTGATTTTGGCATTTTGAAACGGATTGATTGAGGGTATTAGTTTCGAATAGGCAAAGACACTAGCAAAAAGCTGAGTAACGCTCATAGAAGTGTCAATTTGATGATCGTTGGTTATTGCGAGTTAAGCAGCGCAATTATTGCTCACTTCTGTCTGTAAATCCACGCAGTGGTACTGAGGCATAGTTCTGAAATTAGCATATACTGTCAAATTGCATCATCGTTTTTTTTCTCTTCTAAGAGCTTTTTGTCGCTGGAGCAAGCAAACCAGCCATCGTCAAACATTGCATAATCTGTACACAGTCCCATTCGATTCGTGACTTAATGTGCAAATAGTTAAGTCACAACCAGTCGGTCGCTTACTGCTTCTTCCCTCGATCCGCAATAATGATCGAATATGGTGTGCTAGAAGACGGAACAAGTCGCAGATTACAGGCCTACAGAAAAGCCCAGCTGCAGTGAACCTTAACCAGGCGGTTAAGTAGGTTGTTGATAGCACATCGTTGTTAAATCGTCCCTAACGGCAGCCACACCCACAGACAAGTGGAATCGAACGAACGTCTGTCAACGTTAAAACTGTAACGCTTGACATAATCTCCATAGCTAAGCTTTCCGCTTCTATCTTGCGTGTAACATCTAATTTGGATTCAAATCGCGTTTTCCTAGTAGTGAACTCACACGAGAAACCCAAACCGCATATGCTAATGATAATTTTAGACTCACATGGCATATGTTTACATTCGAAGCTTCCCGCTCACACTCACATTTCATCTCCGCTTCGCATAGACTAGCATCCATCCAAATCAGTTTTAGTTTCTTAGCTCATAGAGGCCATCTGTGGCCGAATAACAAGCCGCACATCATCGGATTATATTGTTACTAAGAAACCTCGAACACGTTTTTTCCGTCTCTTCCCGTTCGTCGTCCGTCAAAAACCCTCACGCCACTGGACGTTTGCGTGCGAGCAGTAGCAAGTAGGCCTGTCCATCGTGTTCATCCGTGTGAGCAGAGCAGTTGTTACCCGGCGACCGGTAACCTGCTGATTGGCCGTGAGAATCGGCTGTATGCGTCGTCGACCTGCGGTACGGCGCGGCCCGAGCGCTACTGCATCGTGTCCCACTTGGAGGAGAAGAAATGCTTCCTGTGCGACACACGGCCCGAGACGGCCAACAACCCGATGAAGAACCACCGGGTCGGGCAGATTATCTACAAGAATCAACCCGGGTAAGTTGTTATCTCTTGTTACCAGGCAACCTTAGCACTAGGGTGATGTCGAAAGTATATGTTAGATGACTATTTCACCAAAAATATTTAACAGAATAATTTTTCTAAGGCGATACAAAATTTTGCTCTACTGGTCTATAATATTCAGATCATTCTATCCCAAGTAACAATTCTAAAGCCACTAGATTTTACTTGAATTTTATAAAGGTTTTATTGCGGTAGTAATCATTACCTGTAGTTTTATTGTGGTATTTATTTATTGTCGCCAATCAATCTTGTAGGCCATTTTGAGAAACACTCAATGTTATCTTACGATCTAGCTTATTAATTTAATGTTAGGAATTATTAGGGGGATTAGGGGCATAATGAGCACACGGGGCGAAATGGGCACCCCTCTTTTCTACGAAAGTACGCATTTTGTAACATCATATGGCATGCGAAACACTGCTGTAGGTACTACAGTATCAATTTATCAAAAAATGAGTGATCTCTACTTTTAAAACATGGAGTTATATTAAAAAACTTAACTAGGTTCTCAGACGCTGAAAAATTATAATTTTGGTGCACTACCAAATAAGCTTTTACGATCATTTAAATATCTTAATCTATCAAGTGCACACTGCAACATTATGTATGCATTGTATCTCAAATTTCACCTTCATTGAAGTTTTGATTTTATACTATAATTAGTGGAAAACCCCATTTTTACTTTAACTACTTGACTGGGGGCGAAATGGGCACCCTTAGGTGGGGTGAAACGAGCACTGTGTCGCATTAACTAGCCTGTCAGTTTCTTTGTTTATCGCGTCTATGCTTGTTTACAGTGATGGTATGAATATGCCAAGAAAATCCAGAAGACATAATTGGTCAAAAAAGGCCTTGCAAGCGACCTTGACTACTATAAGGCGAGACGGAATATCCACAAAATAAGTCGCCAAGTTCCACGGCATTCTGCGGCAGGCGTTAGCTCGGTATGTGAGACCATACGAAAGGGCAATCTCGGGGCAAGAGGTGGACCAAATTGATTCCTTCAAAACTGTCTGTTTTCACTCCCGCTGCAGAACAAGAACTGGTGGTCCATATTTTGTAAATGGAGGTTCGATGCTACGGTATTACTACCCGTGAAATCAGAATCCTCGTATACCAGCTGGCAGAGGGAAACGGAAAAGCATATGTCTTCAACACTAAAATACAGCTAGCCTTAGCGTCATCCGAAACATTCTTTGTGTGCTCCAGAGGCAACCTCCACGGCTCAATTGGCTTCAAGCGGCTTACGGTCAATAGTTTTTTCGACGTTTTGACACGTTTTATGTTTGTGTATGTATGGGTGTGTATGTGTATATGTGTACGTATGTGTGTATGTATGTGTATATGCATGTGTGTGTGAGTGTGTGTGTGTATGTGTATGTGTTTGGTTGTTGTACTTATATACACCCTTCAAGCATGTGTTTATAAGGGTGCTCATTATGCCCCACACACTGACCGATTTTTAGTTTTTGAAGCATAAGTTTAAATTGCAATTTTCGTCATCAAATCAATTATTTTTCAATTTGTCAACCGTATGCCTTTAATTATCGTTAGTGAATGTATATTTTGCAATGACGACCCTTTAAAAATTCAGTCATTTTGGGTGCTTAAATCAGCCAACAAGTTAGGGTGCTCATTATGCTTCTAATACCCCTACTGTACAGTAAATTACCAAAGTATTGCTTAAGTTTTATTTTGGACATTGTGAAGTCAATATTGTTGCAATGTATATTGTAAACTGCCATCATTTGATTAATAGGTCCAAATTTTGCATAGTTCGTTCAATAATTATTAATTGCAAATATTTGTCGCTGTCTCAAATGTCATGTTGGCACATAAAAGTTCAATTTTGATAAGATTTCCGTTGAACCGATTTTATCCGAGACGATATTGTTTATAAAAGATACCATTGCAAATTCTCGCCGTTCCTTTAATGTTTGAATATCAATAAGCATGCATCTACCTTTATAAGATGGTAACACGAATTGAGTCCAACCTATCCTACGTAGTGCATATAATAAAAACTGTTTTTGTACTGTACTTTCTTCATGTGTGATTATAAATGGAGACCATACTATACTGCAATATTCTAATATTGATCTAACATATGCAACGTATAATGTTTTAATAGTGTATGGGTCTTGAAAGTTATAGCAAAAACGTTTAATAAAGCCTAACATGTTATTAGCTCTGTTTATAACTGTATTATAATGATCAATGAACATTAGCTTTGAGTCAAGGATAACCCCTAAATCTCTAACTCTATCGCACTTTTTCACATTCTGGTCACCTAAGAAAATTGTCACATCAGGTTTGTTACGTTTTCTACTAAAAGAGATTAGATTACATTTTTTGACATTTAATTGCTACTAAGACGCTCCAAAAACTTCATTTAATTGCAGCAAACTCTTGTTACACCATGTGTGGAATAGCAGTATCTCATTTTTGAAAGTTTTCATGTCTTCAGCATTTTTTATTTCTATAAAAAGTTTCATGTCATCGGCGTAAATCAATACTTTGAGCTTCTTAAGGATGAAGGATAAGTCGTTAACAAACAAAAGAAAAGAGTAGAGGTCCTAAATGAGGGCCTTGAGGGACACCTGGCTTGGCATTAATAGGGTTTGATTGTTTTCCTCTGAACCTTACAATTAGTTCTCGGTTGGTCAAATATGTTTCAAGCCACTTGAGGAGTTTTGGTTGGATTCCCGTTTTTTGCATTTTATAAAGAAGCAAAGGTATGTCAACGTGATCAAATGCTTTACTAAAATCAGTGTACAAGGCTTCAACATGGTTACCGTTATCCATTGCATCTAGAGAATAACTAATGAGTTCGAGTAGATTCGTAGCAGCCGAGCGGCCTTTATTAAAACCATGCTGCGCTGGTGTTATTCTATTTTTAATTTGGTCAAACATTTTAACATTTACTATTGCCTCAAAAAGTTTCGGGATGCAAGATATAAGTGTCATATCACGATAGTTGCGGATGTCAGCTTTTTTACCAGGCTTGAAAATAGGCACCAGAAAAGATTTTTTCCATACTAGTGGAAAAACTCCCGACTCCAATGACATATTGAAAAGCCAATATAATGGAGCAGTTAGTTCTGTAGCTAAAGTTTAAAAAAAAAACTGGAAATTTCATCGGGTCCCGATCCTTTCGCTATATCTAAATGATTTAATGCATTTGAGGTATTTGAGGTATTATGCAATACCAAGAGGGTATGAATCCAAACACACTTATAGCTAACTAAAAAGCCATAATAAAACTGTTAATAAAGCAAATTTATTGTGGTTGCTTATCATGTAAAAACTTGTTGGCTACACCACGTCTCTTATGAATTTACCAAAGTTTGGCGTAGCAATACAAAATGGCGCACCAATCAAAATTGATCTTATCGTGGTTGCTTATCAAACCGCAAGAAATCTGTTAGTTTAAGTTAGTTAGTTAGTTAGCTATTAAAACGGTCACACCCTGACTAAACAGTTTTTTGCTGCTATTATGAAAAAATCATTTTTTATGCGAGGCCATATTGCCATATTCTAGTATTTTGTTTTAGCTCGCAAACAAAATCAAAGCAAAGCAAAGAGTTTTGCAGAAAGAAAGTTATTATCAATCGGTTTTTCTGTCACAGGGAGCAACTAATATGATTTTGCCAGAAATTGAGATTGACTAACTAAATATATTTATTTTGGTAAAACAACTAGTTTTTGAAAATCGCAAAATTTCAGTGGTGTATTGGCTTTATCCACCCATCATATCAATATGCACAATAAAATTTAATGGGAACATGCTGCAAACGAACTAAGACTGCTTAAAACTCGTTATTTATTCCACATTTTATGGGACATTTTATTATGGTCGCTATAAACCAAATCGTTCAGAATGATCTGACAGTAAAACTTTAACTTTTCGGCTCACAAATGTGTTTTCAAGTTGTCAAAGCTGGCGAACCAATTTAGCTTTTACCAGAGCGAAAAGCGAAAAGCTTTGTTAAATTACTAGCTGAGTGCCCGTTCTTACTCGGGGCACCTTTGTCTCACAGCCACTTGTACATCAGTTATTGTAACCGAAATGCTTATAATGCAAAAATATAACGCTGTTCCTCTTTTGGATGTTCCTCCCCATTTGTCAGCTTCCCCTCTTTTGTCTACCCGGCCACTTACACATCTGTTTTCTTTACGGAAATCCCTAAAAAACCCTATAAAGAGAAACAAAAACATTTATCCTATTTGCACCTTCCGCAATGGCCCCACCCATAAGTAATGAATAGTTATGTTATTGTACTTTTCAAAAAAAAAAAAAAGTAGAGGGTGTAACAGTGTTTCTTCCATAGTTACAAAAAAACCTGTCATTCCTTTCATCTCACTTCAAGACAAAACTTGTTTAGAAACAATGTTTTTAGTTTCACCACTAGGAGCAAGTATGCACAAATTATTGACCGAGCCCACTCTAGAACATGCCACATAAAGTTGACCATGAGAAAAACATGGTGTTCTCAGATCAACTCCACATTGTTTGAATGATTGCCCCTGTGACACAAAATTTGTGTCTATTTAATAGAGTCAGCCAGCAATACTTAGCACTAATGGTCGAACACTTTTTATACGGGTCACTTTGATTCGGCGCATAATTACACTTGCCAAATTTACAGCTGCGAGTATTGCCGTTTAGTGTTTCGTATTTTGATTTTTTCTGTTGTACGGATAAATTGTTACAGTCATGTGGGCGTCCAAACATTTCGGAGTCTTCCCCCTATTACTCCCCCCTCTTTTGTCAACCCCTTCAATTCTGATTCCCTTATATCAAGGAACTCGTATGAAAGTTTGATAAACAACGATCATGGCGTTTCGGAGTTATCGTCTCCCCCTATAAGTCCCATCCCCCTTTGTACACCCCCGGTGCTGATTCCCTGATGTAAAGGAACATGTGTGCCAAGTTTGATAAAGAACAGTCAAGGCGTTTCGGTGTTATCGTCTCCCCCTATTAGTCCCATCCCCTTTTGTACACCCCCAGTGCTGATTCTCTTATGCCAAGGAACAATTGTGCCAAGTTTGATGAATAACCGTCCAGGCATTTCGAAATTATGGCCTGTTACGAACCCCCCCCCCTTTTATTTCGGAGTTATGGTCCCCCCCCTATTGGGGACCCTTCTCCCTATCAGCGAACGGTCAAAGCATTTCGGAGTTATGCCCCCCCCCTTATTGGGGACCCTCTCCCCTATCAGGGAACCTCCCCCTCTCGTTTGTGTTAACCCCCCAGTGCTGATTCTCTTATGTCAAGGAATATGTGTGCCAAGTTTGATGAATAATCGTCCAGGCATTTCGGAGTTACGGCCTCCCCCCCCTGTTACGAACCCCCCTCCCGCTTTTGTCAACCCCCCAGTGCTGATTCTCTTATATCAAGGAACATGTGTGCCAAGTTTTGTGGAGATCGGTCAAGGCGTTCTGGAGTTATGGTGGAACATACAAACATACAAACATAGGGGAATGTCGTCGTGGTTGGGCCCGCCTTTTGACATTCGCCCATAACTTCTGTTTCAAAAAGAATTTCTAAAATCTAAATGGATCGTTGGAAAGGTCTAAGAATAAGCTATATTTCAGGAACTGAATCTTGAACTGATTGCTTGAAAAATAATAAAGTTATAGGCATTTACGTGAAGATAAAAAATGTTGTTATACTCGGGCCACGTTGTACAGGTTGGGCCACCGCTCTTAATCCGAGAAATACGTATTGAAATTCTATGTAGAGACATCAAAAGAATGAATTTCGTGAACTACGACCTATAGAAGTATAAATACGCTATTTTTAATAACATCTTTGCGAAATTTTTGGTGATCTTGTAAAATCAATATTACTACAATCGCGTTTTCCGAAGTGTACTACTGCAATGAAAAATCAACAGCAACCTAGGTTTTTATTGTACTAATTTTGCTTTATTTCATCGCATTTCCCGCGACTGACGTTCTCTAGCGAATATTGCGCTTCTGTGCTTAAAATTATGGTGGCTCAACCATGACTACACAAGTGGCCCGACCTTTGCAATAAGCGCTTTTGTAGCATTTCCTCTTACCCTACACAAACACCTAACTCGACGGGATTTTTCAATAGCCTTCGTGTAGAGCACAACACATTTAATAAATTTGCAATATTTATCCCGATAATTGTATTTCATGAATCATTTCTTGAAGAAAAGTTAACTGCACCTAGAAAACTTTTTTTGTACTGATTCAATCAGTGAATTCAGTACGCGTGTTTTGAATACACGATTGAAACTCACAATATTGTGAAAAGTTAGCTGTCACAGTTAGAAGTTTAACAATGCTTGTACATAGGTATCACAAGTTACTAAAACTGAAAAAATCGTGGTGGCCCGACCATAACAGTGGCCCGACGATAACGACATTACCCTACTCACGCACACTTTTATATATATAAATGGCGGTGGCTGTCAAGCAGCGAAAGCTTAATCGGTTTTATTGCTGCTTTTAGCAGAGCGTGATACGACTACGTGAGCTTATAGTTTGATTCTTATAGAGGTGATGAAAACATTCTGAGGCGTGGGCTATTTGGTCAGAAAGCAGTTTTATTAAGCGGTCATCAGAAACTTCTAGTGGAAGCTCATAGTTTTATTATCAGTTTTATGTTATTGGTCATGAAAACCACTATACGAACATAATACAACTAGGAATTGTTATTTGGGATGTATTGATATATTTTTTCAATCAAAATACATACGTCACACTTCGTTACCTTGCCTTTCTTGGTCAATTTGTCTCTAACTGTTGATGTTGGTGTCATTCTAACGATGCGATGGTGCAATTTACGTAGGGGAATGTCCCCGGCTATGAAACAGGTTTTATTTTTTGGCCATAGCTCTGGATCGGATCATTCAATTTTAAATCTTCTTGAAGCATTGGAAAGTTTAAACGTAGGGGAATATCATCGTGGTTGGGCCACCTATTGGCATTTGCCCATAACATCCGTTTCAAAATGAATATTAGAAATCTAAATACATCGCTGCAAAGGTCTAAGAATAAGGTATATTTCTGGAAAATTTTCAACTGATTGCTTGAAAAATAATAAAGTTATAGGCATTTACGTGAAGACAAAACAAGTTGTCATAGTCGGACCATGTTGTACAGGTTGGGCCACCGCTGAAAATCTCAGAAATACTTATTGAAATTCTACATAGAGACATGAAAAGAATGAATTCCGTGAAAAACAGCGCATATAAGTACAAATATCGTATTTTAAACTACATTTTTGCCAAAATTTGGCGATCTTGTAAAATCAATATTACAACAATCGCGTGCTTTATTGAAAGTGTACTACTTCAATGAAAAAACAACAACAATCTAGGTTTTTATTGTATTTATTTTGCTAGCACGAGACAGTAAAAATTGCGCTTCTGCATTAAAAATTATGATGGCCCAACCATAACTACACCAGTGGCCCGACCTTTACAATAAGCGCTTTTGCAGCATTTCGCCGTACCCTACCCATACCCCTTACTGGAGGGGATTTTTCTATAGTCCTCGCATGGAGTACTTAATACATTTTCAATATTTATCGCAAAAATTGCATTTCATGTATCATTTCTTGAGGAAAAGTTCACTGCGCCTGGAAAACTTTTTTTTGTAAGATTCAATCACTGCATTCGGTACGTGTGTTTTGAATATACGATTGAAACTCACGATATTGTGAAAAGTTTGCCGTCACAGTAAGAAGTTTTACAATGCTTGTACATAGATATCACGAGTTACTAAAACTGGAAAAACGATAACGACATTACCCTATACCTATCTTTTTGCCAAAGAAAGTATACGGTTTTTGTTTAAAACACAAAAGTTATAGCAAAATTTCAAAACATATTTTTTTTGTGGCTAAAAAAGTGTCCCCGCTTGTGAAACACCTCGGGAAATCGTTAGAAAAGAAAAGAAAACATCGAAAGATATCGGAGGAAAATCAATAATTAAAATCATTTATTCATGGAAAATACTAAAAATACAAAATCATTGATCAATTTCTTCGTTTAATCGTCTAAATCCGAGTCGCAATGAATGTATGTAAAAAAGCTAGAAGTCATATTGGCGCATTTGAAATGCACTGGCCTGTTACATGTTACAAAGAATTGAGTTTTTGCCAAACCTAAATGAATCCTATTACCAGAAAAACTCATAATGCCCCAATTAAAGTAATGTGTGATCAATGAAGTATAAGATAATTGATTTTCTAGATGTTTCACAACCGGGGCGGTGGTCATATTGCAAAAAAAATATGTAATAATTTTTGAGTGAACTATTTTACCTAAAATTTGTTTGTGTGATGAAATAGAGGTCCAAATTAAGCTTATATGCTTTTACCTGACTTTTTTATTCCATTTTGTACACAAAATAATCAATTCCGGAGTGATTCGCGATTGGGGCTCAACTACAAATTGTAAACAAATCGTTTTATCACACCATCAGCCTTAAAAAGACTGATAATATCCTTGGCAAGAACCCTTTCTTCTGTTTTAATCGTTAGAATTATTTAAAACAAGTTTTAGTAATGGGCGATAGAAGTGTTTAATCAAAACAAAAGACAGTTTGCAGTTTAGCCCCTCGCATTGTTATGAAGTGACAGGCTTATTTGCAAATCGTTTTGTAAACAGGCGATAGTAAAGAGCGAAACTCCGTTGTTTTTAAAACACAGGCGCATTGTAAACAGGCGAAACTAAATAAAAAAATCAAAACAAGGCGAAACAGGGCTGGGCGAATCTCATTGTCAAAATGTTTCTAGGCTCATTCCAAGGGGTTCAACTATAAAACTTAGATTTTGAGCTTGAATGCACAAATTTTATGCAGTATTATTGTGAAATTATCAGATTGATTTATTCTACACCAATTTATGTCTTTAAACTTGATTTTTGTAACTTTTATTTAAATTAAGATTTGAAAATGTACTGGCAAATTATCACAGTGATATTTCTCATTGTTCACACTGTGTTAGTTGCGCCCTTATCGCGAATCACTCCGGAATTGCAAAACATGTAAAAAACTTTTTTTGGGTGTTTTTTCAAACACGTTTCTTACAAAGCATTGTAAATGTTGAAGTTTGACCGTTGTTTGTATATAAGTTACATTACTATGAGGCTAGACGTTAGTAGTAACTTGACAGAACTACGGGTGTTTCACAACCGGGGCCGTTTCACAACAGGGGACAATCCTCTACAACATGCTGCCTAGAAACAGATGATGTGATCAAGTAGTCCTCTTCATTCAAACAATTTTTTTTCTTTTTTTTCTTCCGTTTTATCAGCGGCGTGGCTAGAGCGTGTTGCCCGTAGCAACTTAGCAACGAAAACTAATAATGAAATGATGTGCTGAAAACTGTAGTGAATTTAAAAAATGTTCAACTTTCCGTGTAAATTCCAGGAGTTGCTGGGAAAATTCAATCTTTTGATGAAAGCTATACGAAAGGCACTTCTTTTGTGAATCGAATGGTATGCGAACCATAAAAAATAAATTGGCTGAGCTATAAGCGTTCGAAATCTATCACTTTTTCGTGTCACGATTATTTTTGCTTTCCTAGCAAACCACCCTATTATAGTAAGACGTAGTCCTACGTCAAAAAGTGGAAACTTGGTACCGATTGCTCATAGATAACTATGCGACCACATCAGTTTCCGTTGAATGGAAGTGCATAATTTCTATTAGTGCTAAATGACACATTAGAAGATTTGCAGGAAAATACTTTTACAGCTTGCAAATTACACATAAAGTATAATTGTACCCAATTGAGTTTGTTAGCAGTTTGTCCGATTGTTCAGACTTCGAACAGTCAAACCAGTTCAAAATGAAGTCACACGTGTTGCAATGATCTCAATATAGCTCGGTGGAAAATGCTGTGTTAGATCACCACGACGTCAGACGGAATCGTCGTAGATAATGTTTCTACAAATGTTGTTTCGTACACAAACACACTCCTACATGACATCATCTGCCGTTTGCCGGTAGTGCCAAGCTAGCACATGGCATCGCCGTGAAGGCGGGCGTGCATTGGCCAATTTTATCCCTGTTTTTTTTTTGGTTCCTACATACTACCGCGCCGCCACTATGTCTTGTTGATGTTTGGCTAAAGAAACCGAAGCTAGAATTTAATGGTCGGCTGATCATGACGGCCGTCATACAAATAGATCCACCGCAAAACCGTATAGGTACGAGCCGGGTGACATAATCTCGATGAGAAACCGTTTGGCCTTCTGGGCTGGAGTGGAGGTGATGAGTAAATATGTATTTTTCTGCAAGCGAAAATAAACATTTGTACTGGGATGGTTTGACAAATGGTTTACATTCCTTTCGGTCAGGAACTAAATAGAACAAGGAAGAATGATTTTATTGTGAAAATTGATTGCGCAAGCTTGTATGAATATTAACGATTCTTGAAAATTTATATTTTTATCTGTCCATCATTGAATCATAGTTAAACCAATATTTGCAGCTAAAAACTTTAACTACTCACTTTCAAACACCTACTTCACAGCACGCTGGATCAATCCTGGTGGCAGTCGGAGAATGGCAAGGAAAACGTAACGATACAGCTGGACTTGGAGGCGGAGTTCCACTTCACCCATTTGATCATTGTGTTCGCCACCTTCCGGCCGGCCGCTATGTTGATCGAGCGGTCGTACGATTTTGGTAAAACGTGGCACGTTTATCGGTACTTTGCGCACAACTGCCGGGATGCGTTCCCCCATGCGCCGACGGCGTCGAAGAACATTACGGACGTAATCTGCGATCATCGCTATTCCGGTGTGGAACCGTCGAAAAACGGTGAAGTCATCTATCGCGTGCTGCCCCCGATGAACATCGAAAACCCGTACGCCGAACATGTGCAGAACATGCTGAAGATGACCAATCTGCGGATCAACTTCACTCGCTTGCATACGCTGGGTGATACTCTACTGGACGATCGTCAGGAGATCCAGGAGAAGTACTACTATGGTATCTCGAATATGATCGTGCGAGGTTCATGTTCTTGCTATGGACATGCGTCCCGTTGTCTGCCGCTGGAAGGAGTCCGAAATACCATCGATATGGTGCATGGAAGGTGCGAATGTACTCATAACACCAAGGGTTTAAATTGCGAGGAATGCGAAGACTTTTTCAATGATTTGCCATGGAAGCCGGCTTTGGGCAAGCAAACTAATGCCTGCAAAAGTGAGTGGTCCTAAGTTTTCTACCATAATTGTATTGTTTTCAACTTTTTTTAATTCAACAGAATGCCACTGTAACAATCACGCGACAAGCTGTCATTTCGATCAGGCTGTCTACGAACATTCTGGTCGTGTGAGCGGTGGAGTGTGCGACAACTGCCAGCATAACACACAGGGATATCACTGCGAGGAGTGTGCGCAATTCTTCTACCGTGATCCCAACGAGGACATCCAGAGTCCGTACGTGTGCAAGCCGTGCGATTGCGATCCACGCGGTTCACTGGACGATGGTATTTGCGACTCTTTCGGCGATGAGGAGACTGGCGTTGAAGCTGGCGCGTGTCATTGCAAGCGCTACGTAAACGGTCGGCGATGCGATCAGTGCAAGGAAGGCTTCTGGAACTTCGACGAGAGCAATCCCGAGGGATGCCAACCATGTACGTGTAACATTTTGGGAACGGTGAACAATGCGGGTTGCAACGTTCATACCGGAGAGTGTATCTGTAAGAGGCTAGTAACTGGACGTGACTGTAATCAGTGTACCCCGGAAACCTATGGCCTCTCTGAAGCTCATGAAGGATGCACGCCGTGTAACTGTCATCCTGGAGGCTCCTTGGACAACGATTGTGACGTAATTACCGGTCAGTGTCGCTGCCGACCGCACATGCAAGGTCGAGATTGTGCAACTCCTAAGCAGCACTATTTTATTCCTACCCTGCATAAGGTTCTAGAAGCGGAGTTCCCTGGCACTGTAAGTACCTTTTAAATGATGATTTTAACCATTATAGCACAATGATTACGTTTCATTTCAGATTTGTGACCACTACTCATCGGCTGCCGTAAGTATTTTCGAGGCAAAAATGCGTTCAGAAAGCTTGTAAAGTTTCACACCAACCATTGTAAATTTCAGAACTGTTCGGTCGTAATCCGCGAGCATCCGCACGATCGATCACCGACCTGGACCGGACCCGGTTTCATTCGTGTGCACGAAGGAACGGAACTGAAGTTCACCGTTGATGACATCCCGAAAACCATGAACTACGACGTGTTGATACGCTATTCACCGCAGATGAAAGGCGACTGGGAGGATATCCGAATGACGGTCCTACGACCGGACGAGTACGACCCGGAAGGTCCGTGCGCGAATTCACCGCCGAGCTACGATACGGACATACACGCAACGCTGCCGGAGTACGATCACACCGCAGTGGCGCTGCACGAAGTTTGCCTGGAAACGGGCAAGACGTACAAGTTCATCGTTTCCTTCAAGCGGCACAATCCGTACGACGATAATCCGGCGGCGCAAATTCTGATCGATTCGGTAGGTTAAAATTGACTGTTTAACGGAGACTGGATTAATGTTTTATTTTGATATATTTTTTTAATAGATTGTGCTTGTTCCGAAAATCGAGGTTACGCCGATTTTCCACGGTTCGCCACAAGCCGAACACATCTTTGACGAATATGGTGATTTGGGATGTAATCAGACTTACTACGAGGTGAACTACGATGTCAGTGCAAGGCCCGAATGCAAGGATTTGTTTGCGACGGTCAGCATGTTCGTGTTCAATGGAGCTACTCGTAAGTACCGCTATTTCCAATTGTCGAAATCTGTTACGTTATTCAATAGATTACCTGCTACTCTTGAAAAATTTCTTGTAAGCGCCATAGACGTCCCCGACTGTGCGGTCATAAGTCTTTTAATTGCTTTCGGGGCGTTTCATCGTAAATGACAAAGAAAAAACCTTTATTAAAATCATATGGTTTTTCTGATTTTTCTTTCTAAGGAGTTTTCCACCGCGTACTCGTCGCTAGGCCTCACTCTACCTGGTTGAATTAGCTTGCTTGCCGTGCTTCTAATCCTCTTGTTCATATTGAATTTGAAGCAAACATCTTGTTCGCAGCGTAATTATTTGACGTTCTTGCATTGCCCATCGGATCCGTCCAGGCTCTAGTCACTTATCGAATACTGAGTTCGCTGCGCGAATTAATGGTTCATCGTCTGCCTCTATGCCCCATTCTCCTGTACACTGCTGAAGATTGTTCTTCCCAAAAACTCCAAACAATCGTAATCGTCCTCCTCGAATATGATCCATGTTTCATGCCCATAACCGGTTTAATGAGCGGATTGTCAAGGCCTGAAGGCCCAGACACAATACATACAAATTGCCTCCGAATCTTACGGTTGGTGTCATTGTCCGCCGTTACCAGTGAGTCAAGGTAGGCAAATTTGTCAACTACCCGCTCACAGTACGTTAGTTGGAATTGAAGGAGCACTCAAATATATGAAGTCTTGCAGAGCACCAGGAAGAGTCTGCATTTCAGCCGAGATGCTGAAAGCTTACCCAGTATTGTTACCGCAAATGTTGCATCAGGTCTTCAGCAATATCTGGGAAACAATAATTTCGGTGGACTGGATATAAGAAACTCTATAAGGGTTGCTGTAGGAGCAAGAAAGGGTTATATACCTTCACTGCTACTGTTCATTGTCGTTCTGGACGAAATTTTAATTAGAGCCATTGATACTAAACCTAACCGTGGATTACCCTGGAACCCTTTGACAATGGAGCAATTAAATAACCTCGACCTAACCGACGACATTCTCTTGCTCTCCCGATGGAAATATGATATGTAGAGAAAGCTTGATGGTCTCTTCGATGCTCTCTGCACTGAGCGCTCCAACGAATAAATCTTTGTCGAACTCGAAAGCTTTCAACTTCCACGTCCGACCAGTTGGCCTCAACCCTCGCGACGGTGATGCATCCATCAGTCAATCTTGCGTCGTATAGCTTGATGGTCGCTATGCGTGTACATATTGACCACGATTGGGTCGCCCTTACGGGCCCTTACTCTTTGGCTTTGGCTTTGCAGCTACGGTTTCTTTCGGCTTCTTGGTAGGCAGTTTCTGCCTAACCAATCGCCACTCCTTGTCGATCCGGTCACCTCAGTCAGGACCTCTTCCACCTTCTTAATGGTAGGGGCGCGGTTGGTCCGCTGCCTCTTAGCTACCAACTTAGGCGTTACCGCCTTCCGCTTAACATTAAGCGGTGTACGCGTCTGACACAGTGTTGCCATAGAAGCGGCTTCGACAAGGGCTTTGGCGGTCGCGCACCATTTTAAAAGCACTTACCTTTCCACCTCACCGGCTGCTTGTTACCAGTTGGCGAGTTTTGAACGTACTTAGAGGTCTAGTTTTCGACCTTGTGCTAGTTTTCGCACCAGTGCTGAAACATTCATCATATAAATTCCTAAGGAAAAAGGTAGAGGAAAGCTATTATTTAGAATATTGTCAAGGTTGTTAGTTTGCCATACTTTGAAATTTTTCAATGCTCCACCAAAATTTGGGTATGTATTTCCAAGGAGTTCGAGAGTTTTCTTTTCGTTTGGTGATAACAGATACGGAATTAAAATTTCCATAAATTATGTATATTAGGACATTGAATTCTTGCAATATGTTATTATACAAAGAAAACGCAATATTTCAGTCAAATTTTCTTATGTTGCAGTGCATATTTCTTTTTCATGCTGTAATTAACCTGCCCATAAATGGAAGACAGTCACATGTGCAAAAACGTGCAACTGCGAAAAACGCTATTGAAACCGCGATAATTTTTCTTTAATATTGAGACGATTTTGGAAACAAATCGTCCAACCAAAGCGTTATAATATCACTTGAATGTACATAACAGAATACTTTTACAAGCAATTTGTTCACAAGTGACTTAAATTTGTTCAAAAACTGTCAAAGTTACCGATATGCGTTTATTTGTGCTTGAATAAGCAAGAATAAACGCATAACAGTCACAGCATGCCTTGATCCCTGCGTTGCCGGTGACTAGGCAGTATTTTCAAGGTCACGTGTCGTTGTCATATTTCACGTGCTTGTTTAAGGTGAAGGTCGTCAGAGTCCAATTGCATTTTTACTGATATCAGTACTTTCATGACGAGAACAGAGTTGCTAGTAGTAGGTAATAATCTGTTATGAACAATTATGAAACGTAGAATCGCGTATCTATTTTTGCCGTTGAACGAGATCCGACAGTAATTTAATGACATAAAACGCTGTTTATGATGAATTTTATTATCAGTGAATTTTATAAGTTGCCAGATTTAGAACACGGGTTAGGAACCTTACGGCAATCCAGTGCTATGCGCCAACAGATGCTGCCGACCTGCAGGAGAAAGAGAGCTTTTACAGCCAGCTGAACAGCGTGGTTGAGAAAATCCCGAAGGGGGACATCCAAATTCACATGGGCGACTTCAACGCGAAGATTGGCTCAAACAACGCGGACCTTGAACGCGTCATGGGACGCCATGGCCTAAGAGAGATGAGCGAAAACGGGGAGCTGTTTACAGAATTCTGTGGTAATAACGACATGGTCATTGGTGGATCGCTCTTCCCCCATAGACCAGTACATAAAATCACGTGGGTTTTCCTCGACGGCCGAACAGAAAACCAAATCGACCACATCTGCATCAGCCGGAAATGGAGAAGGAGCCCTCTTGATGTACGCAACAAACGCAGCGCTGACATTGCATCCGACCATCATCTTGTTATCGCTGAGATACGTCTGCGCGTCGCACGTGTCCAACGACGGGAGGAGAAAGTTGGGTGCCGCTACGACGTCCGCCGATTGGAGAATCCGGAGGTGAAAAGGGCCTTTGTTGAACAACTTGAATCTCGAGCCTCGGAGTTGCCATCTGATGGAACCGTCGAAGAGTAATGGACCGGCATCAAGAACGTCTTCATCACGACCAGTGATGAAACCCTCGGCAAAGCGCGCAGTGGGCGGAGGGAGTGGATTTCGGATGAAACTTGGAGGAAGATCGACGAGCGGAGAGAGGCGAAAGCCAGCATTGAGCGAGCGCGGACCAGATCGGCTAAGACAGCTGCCCGTCAACGATACGCCGACTGGAGAGGGCTGTTAAACGTGCTTGTAGGCGGGACAAGAGAGCCTGGACTAACTCCCTAGCCGAACAAGGAGAAACCGCTGCCGCCAATGGTGATATCCGTTTGTTGTACGATATTTCTCGCCGCCTTAGTGGTGCCAGGATGAATACAAAGATGCCGCTAAAGGACAGAGCTGGTCAGCTATTGACTGACCGTACAGAACAGCTTAAGCGATGGACTGAACATTTTGAACAACTCTTCCGAGTTTCAAATGTCAGAGACCAACAAAACCAGCAGCGTACGACGCCTACAGTTCGTCGAATAAATCGCGTGAACTCGGAGGCGCCATCGCTGGATGAAATTGTAGCAGCCATCAAGAGTATGAAATCCAATAGAGCGCCAGGGATAGATCGTATTTCAGCCGAAATGCTCAAAGCTGACCCATCTTTGTCAGCCCAGATGATGCATCAGCTTTTCAGCAATATTTGGGAAACCGCAACTTTTCCGGTGGACTGGATGCAGGGCATATTGGTCAAAGTCCCTAAGAAAGGAGACCTAACGGAATGCGGTAACTGGCGTGGCATCACGTTGCTCTGTATTACTCTCAAAGTACTCTGTAAGGTAATCCTCAACCGGATCCAGGAGAAGATCGACGCTACTCTCCGGCGGCAGCAAGCTGGATTCCGTGCTGGCCGATCATGTGTAGACCATATCACAACGCTCCGCATTATATTGGAGCAGATCAACGAATTCCAGGACTCTCTTCTGCTGGTGTTCGTTGACTTCGAAAAGGCGTTCGACAGACTCAATCACGAAAACATCTGGGGCGCACTTAGGCGTAGAGGAGTTCCAGATAAGTTAGTCCATCTCATCGAGGCTCAGTACGAGGCGTTCTCGTGCAAGGTTTTGCACGACGGCGTCTTGTCCGATCCCATAAGGGTTACTGCTGGCGTGAGACAGGGCTGCATTTTATCACCGCTTCTGTTTCTCATCGTTATGGATGAGATATTAGTTGGAGCAATTGACAGTAGACAAAATCGAGGATTGCCTTGGAATCCTCTAACGATGGAGCAGCTAAATGACCTCGACCTAGCCGACGACATTGTCTTACTCGCACAACGCCGAAACGATATGCAGAGCAAGTTAGACGACCTCTCCGAGAGCTCCCAGGCAGCAGGTCTCACAGTCAATGTAGCGAAAACTAAGTCTATGGTAGTGAACACTGACAATTCCACCAACTTTACAGTAGCGGGACAACAAGTTGAGCAGGTAGCCGTCTTTCAATATCTTGGTAGCCAAACAACGCCCGATGGTGGTACCAAGACTGATATAGCCACACGGATCAGGAAGGCCAGGGGTGCCTTTGCAGGTCTGCGAAACATTTGGCGCTCAAACCAGATCACTCTACGTACGAAAACCCGAATCTTTAATTCAAACGTTAAATCCGTACTGCTGTATGCCTGCGAAACGTGGTGCGTCTCAGCGGAGACAACGCAAAAACTGCAGGTATTCATTAACCGGTGCCTGGTGGCCTGATAATTGGATATCCAATGAGGAACTCCATCGTCGGTGTCATCAACGGCCGATAGCCACAGAAATTCGTGAGCGTAGGTGGAAGTGGATCGGACACACCTTGAGGAAAGGAGCGAACGAGGTTTGCAGAGCAGCACTCGACTGGAATCCACAAGGACAGCGTAGAAGAGGCAGACCCAGAGGCTCATGGAGACGGAGCTTAGCCAACGACATCCGGGCTGTAGACGAGAACCTGTCCTGGCGACAGGTAAAAGCCATGGCGGGTAACCGTCAGCAGTGGAGATTTCTGATTTCATCCCTTTGTTCTGCCGGACCGGCGGACATGGACACATGAAAAAAAAAAAAAAATTTATAAGTATATTTTCGACACTCTACAACCGTTAATTTAATGGCGAAAATTATTATTCAATTTCATGCTCAACGTAAATATGGCAACACTCCACATATACACCCCTTTCCTTGGTAACGTACAACAACGACGGTCGCGGATTCGGAACTTCAATCCCAAGCAACAATGTGAGTTTTATTGTACTCTTATGGCGGTTTTCATGACCAATTTTGGTCTTAAATGCCATCATAAGAGTGTAATAAAACCCAAATTGTTACTTGTGATCGAAACGAAGTAAAGTTTTTCATATCAATTCAAGTGAACAGTTTGGGCAGAATCATAATAATATCTTACCAACTAACTGTTCGGGTGGTAAATTAAAGTTTTCTGTGTCTCAAGTTAAGTTTTGCGAGTGATGTGACGACTGGAACGGTCGAAAAAAATTAATGAAAAATCGACAGCGAAAAAGTGAAAATATAGTGATGAATTTTAATTGGCCAGAAATCTCAGTATTTAGTATAATTTATGCCCCAAAAAGTAATAGAACCTGTAGAATGCAATGTTTAGTGCTTCGAGTTACAATTCATTACAAATTCATTGAATAGCTTAACACTTCTACTTTTTACACTAAGCTCTTATAGGTAATCTAGCTAACTTGGCTGGCTGGACTCCTGGCTGGACGGCTGAGATTTAGATCTCTTAAGGGAGTGCTCGTACGTTTAGCATTCAAAAACTGAATTCATCACCCGTAAGAATTGCGGAAGTTTGAGTAGCATTAACTGTAGCACAGAATGTTTAAACTTTTTGAAGTTTCTCTCGTCTTTCATGGTGGCTGGAAGAGCATTGTATTGCACTTTACCGCAGTATGAAAATGCTCTTTTCCCGAATTCGGTATTTACTCTCGATATTGAGAGGTTAGTCTGATGGTTCCCCGACTCTATGGGAGCATGTTGGTACACTGAAGAAGGGAAGGGAAGAGTGATATTCGGTGCCACACTGACTGCCATAAATGAACTCGACGACCTTGTCGTTAATTCAATTGACTCCGTTTTGACTCAAATCTCTTCCTAGCCTTTTCTCCTTTCATTTGATCAAACTCGTGTTTTAATCTTTGACCTTGAAATGCGGTCAGGCATTAATATTAATATTTTTTTAACGATGGTTCTTCAATTGATGGAGGTACGGTAGGGGAAGGTAATGAAAATTATTTGGGAAAGGAGGGGAAAGAGTGGAAAGGAAGGGAGGGGGGGGGGGGTAATAGGTAGCTACGCTTAACAAGTTGTCGTTGTGACTCCTATCTTTTGTCCAATGCTGGAAGGTGCATGGGTCGAACCAAGCCTATGATCAGAGATTATAAATGGATTTGAACCCACAACATCGGCCAGGGCGTGTTCGCTGGTACCCGTGTACCTTTGAACCATAGAGGTGCTGGACCTTTCATTTGTAATTTATTATTGGGAGTTTATCGTGGCACCGCATGATGGGGTTTGTTTGACTCAGAAGCTGGTGGCTTTCCTGTGTGTCCGGAACACTTCCAGAGGGCACTTTATACGACTTCCTGGGCACTTTATACGACGACAAATGAACTAGTTCGAACTAGTTTTGCATTTTCGATTACTTAGAGATGTCACATGTTGTATTTTAGTTATATTCGGAAGCTGATCCCTGTAGAGGTATACGGAACATTCGCGGACATGTTTAGATGTGGCCAATGACGTCTTGAACACTTGATATATTTCCATAGTGTGACTGTTATGCGTTTATTTGTAATATGGAACTGACATAGTTTGATATTTTTTTCAACATTTTGGGAACAAACATAACTTTTTGTTTGGAATATTGAAAGAATAGATAATTCAAAGATGATTCCCAGGTTTATTTCAAAAGTGGTGAAAAGTCACGTGGGACTGTTTTGCGTTTATGGGCAGTGAAAGACGTTTAAAAAAGTACATAAATTGAAACGCGAAACTGTTTGTGTTCCAGATTTCGACCGGTCCAAATAACCTGCTGTATGCTTTCAAATCCGCTTGTTTCATTTTTCGAGCCATCGTTCAAAAGCTATGGAAGGGAAAGGTAACCAGATCCGAAAGTAATTATATGATCAGGAGTTTTCCGGGATTGCATTTCAAACATTTTCCATCTTTTCATTCAAAGGAGAAGAGTAATCGAAATAGTCTACAAAAAAAAGGTTGACGGTTGTTTTAAAAAAATAATATTGTGATATTCCAAAAGTGTTGCAGTTATTTTTTGCATTAAATTCATCAATTTAAACGACCCTCTACATTACTTTATACTTGGGTCGAATATTAGAACACGCAAGGGTCGAAAACTAAATCAAGGAGTCGAAAATTAGCCCATTGGGATACTGAATTGAAACGAGAAACTTCATACACTTATTTCCTTTTAAATGTTAACTGAATACACATCCTTTTCTACTATTACATCATATTTCCGAAAAAACAGCGCTATTTGGACGATATATTGCAATTTGTTGGCCGTGCGTTGGCTTTGTAGGTCTTACCCTATTAATAAACTCGCCGTTTCAGCAAGGTATCACCCTTTCATATCTAAGATGAAGCTCGGCTGTCAGCCCTATAGCGTTTTATTCAAACGTATCCCGCATTTTCGGTATCTTCCTGGAATCGATCCTAATGTGCCAGCGGTACTTCCACCCCTCTCTAGGGCCCAGTTTGGTATTCGGTCGACCGAAGGCCTGGTTGCGTCCCAGCCGGCACCACGTGGAGGTAGGGATAAGAGTTCCCGCAATCCCGTAACAAGAGCTATCTGGTTAGTACTTCAAAAAAAAAAATATATATAAGAAAAGAAACGAAATGTCAATGTTACTGTTTAAATCTATTACCTCACCAGGTTCACTAGACTAATTTTGATTTGGTCTTAGGTATCCTACGGGCCACTCTACAACTCCTACAAGAGCCTATTTTGAAATGGCAAATCCGATTTTGACTTACCGATTTACGTCGGTACATGAAAAATGGATTTACAGCAAATGGTGATATACTTTCTAGTTTCTTTTTTAGCCGTTTCTTTCTGTAGCCGAAAGCTTACCGAGGCTGCTTCAGCAAGTGAGTGGTCGTATAGTTTCGAATCTTAGTTCGAATCAAGTCCACTTAATGCCAAGTGATTTTAGCATGGGTTTATTCTTAGGCCCGTCATTACGCTTTCATCATGCTGAATTCTGTATTACTCCGATGAAACCTCATGGCAGTGCAGAAGTCACTCTTATAGTTAAAGTGTACTGGTTAGAGCGCGAAGAACGAAGAACGAGTGGGTAAAGTAGAAGCAAGCGTTTGAGGGAAGGTTAAGCCCCATTACACACAAGCATGCATAAAATTAATAGGCATATCGCTCACTCAATAGTGATTATAGTAAAAAGAAATGCAGTGCGTGTTATGCAACAAACACCCCGGGGATATCACAATAGACCAACGATACTGGTCGCAGTGATGAGTCCACACATGAAAAAAAAATCCTTTCTATACAAGCGGATTTTGTAAGGACACTTTTCCGTAAAGGCAGATTGTCGGTTATCGTTTGATGGTCAAATGTTTTAGTATATCAAAGCTAGATAGATTTATGACGTTTTTTGTCCTTTGTAGAAATAAACGGGTTTTTAAAATGTAGCCATTGATAACGTTTAAACAAAGCACTAATCCACTGCACTCTATAGGTACGCTTGTTGAAACACTAATTTACAACGGTCAACGTTTCCATTCGCATTATTGGACACAACGGCGACCTTCAGCTAATTAAACTGTGCAATCTATCAGCGGTACATATCATATCTTATCACACGACGCGATTTCTAAGCTTAGATAGTGCCCTGCACGCACCACAGTTTGGCGTCGTCGTCGTTATCTAATAAACAGTCGTCCGGCAAGAAGCATAGTTTCCGTGTTGTCTTTCTTTACATTTGTGCAGTCGCATTTGTTTTTCGGAAAGCTATGCTATTCCGTTCGTACCGGCTGTTGGTTGTGGCTTTCACGATTTGTTTTCTACACGGTCGAGCCACGAACGGACAGGACATCAATATTGATGATTTAGATTTGGATCAGTTTACCAAACCTCCCGGTGCTTTTCGATAAACCTCTCTTTTTTTAAACCTAATTGAAATTTCAACAATGTTTTGTCTCTTCTAGCATGCGAGTGTAACCCAACCGGTTCGACGACGAAAAAATGCGAAGAATTCGGAGGATACTGTACTTGCAAGACGAATGTTGTCGGTCGCCAATGCGACCGGTGTGCTCCGGGAACGTATGGGTTCGGACCCGAGGGATGCAAGGCTTGCGATTGTAATAGTATCGGATCGAAGGACAACGATTGCGACCTGGTGACCGGCCAATGTAGCTGTCATCCCAACACGTACGGACGGGAGTGCGATCAGTGTCAGCCTGGTTTTTGGAACTTCCCGAACTGTCAAATGTGTGAGTGTAACGGACACACCCCGAATTGTAACTCCAAGACCGGTGAGTGCACGCAATGTCAGGACTTTACGCGTGGCTGGAAGTGCGATCGATGCGTTGAGGGATACTACGGAAACCCTTTGCTGGGGTCGGAGATCGGATGTCGGCCTTGTCGCTGTCCGGATACGATAGCATCGGGACACTCGTACGCGAACGAATGCTTGCTGGATCCGAAAACGAACGACGTGATCTGTTTGTGCGATCAGGGTTATGCCGGTGCGAAGTGTGACGTGTGCGCGGATAACTATTTCGGTAATCCGGATCGACCGGGCGGGGTTTGCCAGCCGTGCGACTGCAGCAACAATGTGGATATAAGCCAATCGGGCAACTGCGACGCCAAAACGGGACGGTGTCTGCAGTGTTTGTACGAAACCGAGGGCGACCATTGCGAGATCTGTTCGGATGGGTTCTACGGTGATGCACTGCAGCAGGATTGTAGACCGTGCGATTGCAATGTGCTGGGAACGAATCAAACGTTGCAGCATTGTGATCGGTTTACCGGGCAGTGCCCTTGTTTGGCGAACGTTCGGGGTCAGTACTGCGAGGAGTGTATCGAAAACCATTGGAAGATCGCAAGCGGCGAAGGATGCGAACAGTGCGGTTGCGATCCGGTTGGTTCGGTTAACGAGCAGTGTAATCCGGTAAGTTAAGCTGGTTATCATTCGAGGACAGTCATGATAAATGTGCGTATTTTTACAGTATGATGGACAGTGTACTTGCAAGCCAGGTTTCGGTGGACGACAATGTAACCAGTGCGAGGCAAACTTTTGGGGAAATCCAAATGTACAGTGTAACCGTAAGTTTTGCTTTCCCTAAATTTATTTTCAGAAAATAATCATTTTACTTGCAGCTTGCGATTGCAATCCTTACGGAGCGGCCACCCATCAATGTAATCGGGAAACTGGTCAGTGCGTTTGCAACAAAGGAATCGGTGGATACAAATGTGACCAATGTGCTCGGGGATATCTGGGCGAAGCACCGTACTGTGAGCCTTGTGGTGAATGCTTCGACAATTGGGACATCATATTGGATGGTCTGCAAGAGGAGACAAATCGAACAATTGAGGAGGCCAAATCGGTGAAGACGCTTGGCGCTACCGGTGCCTACAAGAAGGAGTTTGACTCGATGAGTAAGAAGATCGATGTGATCAATGGATTACTGACCAACACGATATCCGATCGGGAGATTGAGGCAATCGATGCTCGCATTGAGGAAGTTAGGAAGCATCTACGAGTGTCGTTGAAGGCATTGGAAGAATCGGAGAAGCGCCTGCAGGATACGGGAGCCAGTATCAACTACGCGAACATTGACATTGATGAACTGAGCAAACGAGCCGAGGAGGTCAAACAAATGGCTAATTACCTGCGAGAGAACGCAACGAAGCTACAGGAGGGCAACATAGAAGGAGCTTTGAACCTTACTCGAGATGCCTGGAATCGGGTGACGCTTTTAGGTGAAACCAACATGGAAATCCAGGAGCTTAACGATAACGCGGAGCGACAATGCAAGCGGACGGATGTGCTGCTGAAAAAACAACAGGAACACTTCGATCATTTGCACGACACTAATGAGGCGTCCTTCCTGAAGTATCAAGCCGAGCTGGATACGTTGAATTCCAACATGCCGGACTTGAACGAACGCATCTGCGACCGACGGGGTGATCCTTGTGACGAGTTTTGCGGCGGAGCCGGCTGTGACGGAAAATGTGGTGGCCTCACCTGCGATAAGGGCGCATTGACTAGGTCGGAAAGGGCACTGTACTACGCGAAGAAAACCGAGCAAATCAGCAAGGAAAAGGAGGAACTGGCAGACGATATTCTGCGATCGGTATTAAATTAGTTTAACCTGGTAAATTGATTAGTATAATAGGTAATAAATGCCATATTTTGTTTTAGATGTCGCAAGCGAAAACTAATGCATCGGAAGCCTTCAAGAAGGCAAAGCGGGCTCATGATAAGGCGGAAGCTCACTACAATCAGACTCGCAGTCTAATTGACCAGGCTACTGAAGTGGTGACTGCTTTGACGGAAATCATTGACAACAATACGGCTTCGCCGGACAAGATTCAGGAATTGTCGAATAAAATCAAGGATTACGAGTTGCAGCTGGATCCGGACCAGATCCAGAAGCTGGCCGAACAAATCGATGAAGCAGTATCGCACTTAGAAAATGTCGAATCTATCATCCGAAGCACGGAAGACGATTTACAGCGTGTCGAGCAATTGAAGGAAGCAACCATGGGAACGAAGTAAGAATCTTATATTATCGGTTTCAAACTAGAAATTTAAATTTCACTGTGCTTTCCAAGGGATCGTGCCAAGAATGTTCTGGAAGAAGTGATTGACGTAATCAAAGCACTCGATGACGCGGATGAGGCGCAGAAAAAGGCACGTCAATCGATAAAGCGAGCTAACGAAGACATCCAGTCTGCTAAGATCGATTTGGAAGAGGTAACTATATGACGCCTTTGGATTGCGTTCACAGAAACATAAAAAAGTTTTTTATTTTCTTGCTTAGATCGACAAAGAAACGGACGATGCTTACAAACGAGCCAACGAGACGGCCAATAAGGTGGACGAATTGAAAACTCGTCTCAATAAGCTGCACGTCAGCAACGTCCAAAACGAGCAAGATGCCGACGAAATCATCAAACAGGCGGAAGCGGTGAAGGATTCAGCAAATACCGCCCATGATTTGGCTACGCAGGTTAGATTTACCGGAAAAAAACAAAAGCCCGATTTTTCAGTTTTTGTTTAACCTTCTTTTTTGTTACAGTTGAAGGACAATTACAAGACGGCCAATGCTACCCTTTCGGCTAGATCGGTTGCGTCGGAAAGTGCTCGCGAACGGGCCCAGAACCTGCTGAAGCGTGCGTCCAAAATTACGGTAGAAACCACTAATCAACTGAAAAAGCTTCAAGGTATTTCCTTTGTTTAATTTGTTTTTGATCGCAAAAAAATTAAAATTTTTTTAACCTTTCAAAGAACTTCACACGACGTACGAATCGAACCAGAAGGACCTGGACTCGCTGGAGGTACAAATACACGATTTGACCGAGCAGATCAACAACTACTTGAACAAGATCCAGAGTGACGCCGATCGTTACCGACAATGTACGACGTAGAGCAACAACGAAGCAAGCAAAAACAACTAACAAAAAATAAAGTAACTGTTTTCTAACAAATTTGTGTTCAATTGATGGTGTAACGAAAATCATTCGCGATTTTTATCAAAAAAAAAAAAACTGCCCGTAGTTGAGAACCGTTTGTTTTAACAAATATGCAATTTGGAATTTAAAAAAAAATAACTTCTACTCTTAGGTTTAAGGAAAGGCCGGAACTAATTTACAAATATGCAAAAAGCAAAACGAAACAAAACAGAATAATATCCCAGTTTTAACTTAACGTGATTCAATAGCCCCAACAAGAACACTCACGGTCCATTATGTTCTAAGCCGCTGGCTAAGAGCCAGCGTTTGCAGTGTTGTTTAGCATACAATTTTTACGTTTTGTAAAGTGTCCTCTATATATTTTAGTATACACCGTTCAACGTTCAATCAAAAAGTGCCAAAAAAAGTGTATCGAAAGACTCGAATCTGCTTCCCAGATGTCACGCAAAAATGCCATTTAGTTTTACCAGTGGGTAACGAGTAGAGCTTAGTACTGTAGGAATATAGAAAGAGGAAGGTAATTATGTCACTGTAACGATCGATTTATGGTAACAATTTAGAAGTACATTTTCAAACAGTAACGACATTTTATCCGAGTATTTCGTCGCGTTTTTTAAGGGTGCAATTTCTAGACTCGTAGCTAAACGTAAAGTCAAAGCACAATCTTTGGGTTTCAATTTTGCGTTTAGTACGATCGTAATCTAATAACCCTCATTAGTGTTAGACTAGAGCAAAGGAATCGTGGAAAGTTGCGGATAAGGAGTTTTTGTTGTTGATTGAAGTAAAAAGCTGATGAAGAACAACCATTTATTATGCTAAGTAAAACAAAACTTGTAGTCGGTAAGTTCAGCTAGCAATACTTTACTGCAAACGCAAAAATAGTCATAAAGATTTTACTGCTAATAATTTTAATTCCGGACATAAATATAAACGTTTATTTGTATCAATTGCAAACCAGTACTTTATCTATCCAAAAAAATCCAGTAATGTAGTTCACAATTGCGTATGATCTTACAAAAGTTTTTCCCATAAGATGCTTCCAGTGTTCCCAATATGGACACAAAGCGGTGAATTGCAGCAATACTGTGTGCTGCCACAAATGTGCAGCGGAACATCCTATTGGCCAATGCAAAGCCAGGGTGTCGACTCAAATCCAAAAATAAAATTCCCTGACTTTCCCTGATTTTCCCTGATGCTTTAAATATTTTTCCCTGACCCTCAAAACTCGAATATCAAGCTTATTTGGGCGATTTCTGGCTTAAGTTTTTAACCCTTTAGCATGGTTTATGCGAGCTGCTGAAAACTAAAGCTAGATTTCTTCATGTTTTAAGAACACATATCAAAGATTCTTAACCTATTTCTTACCAGCGTTTCGAAAACGCCCTCTTCTATCGAGTCAGTTATGTTTGACGTATCAACTTGAATCCAAAGAAACAAAGATTGAGAAACAAACTAATCGACCTGTTTTTGCACAAAGCTTAGATGTTACATACAACAAAATTACAGCCGTGTAAACATAACAAATCTTGCTAATTTTCAGTCAGCTCAAACTAGTAACTTTGCCGCTGGAAGGTGGACACATGTCTGCGGGTTTTCAGTTAAACTAAAACAAAACTTTCCTGGAAGTTCCAGCTTGTTATCTTTGCTGCAAAAAGTATGGGGTTAAGAAGATGATTCCTCAAAGATTTTTGGTACAAAAATGTGCGTTTTGCTGGCTTCGAGGTACGGAAAAACTTTAGCTAGATATATTGTTAGAAAATGTCCAAATGGCAAATATTTTAACCATTGAGGTGGACAGTATGCGAAGTTAAGACTATAAGACTAAAGCTGTGTGTCATGATTTCGGATTGCAACTATCGAGGCTTGAGAGCAACAATGACTCGAAGGTAGTTCGGTGGCCGGCCGTTCGTTCCGATGACCGTATATGGGTGTTGAGAATTAAGGCAAATTCTTCAACTACAGCTTAATCAACGTATAGTCACCAACAAATCATAAATTCGATTATACTAGGAACGAATTGAACCGCCCAGTTAGCTTCGAGGTACGATGCTGATCTAACAAGCCAGTTGTTCGCCAGTTCGAATCTCGGCTAGCCGGTTTTTGTTAGATAGAATCAGTAGGATGGTTGCACTGACCCCGTAATTTGCCTGTACTCTAACAGCCGGCTGCGAAGTCTGTCGATCAAGAAGGATACTGTCTAGTGACGGTTAATGCTCAAGACTTTGTTTTGCTTTGCTAGAGACGAATTCTATGACAGGTTCGAAAGGATTTATGGGGTGCGCACGACTTGAAAATTCAAGACTCTAGCTCCCAGATCGATCCTGTTTAACGGTCAATACTTTTTGGAAGTCACAATATACAGTCTTTTCTTAGCGACTTTGACCACTATCTCGTCGTAAGATCCACGCAGATCCACTCCACGTTGCAGTGGAGTACACCAGAAAGCTTGATCAACGAATCGCAAAACAGCATGACGAAAGGGAATAAGACATAAGTAGGCTGTGGAGGATCCGCCATGGCGCCCACAACTACGAGGGAAGTGATAGGCACGACGTGCACTCAACCAAAAGACCACATACATTTTACGTGTAAATGCACATACTTTTAAAATATCAGCATTCATATGAGTTTTATCACGACCATCTAATATTCAAATAGTAAAATATTAATATTCAAGTAGACAACATATACATTTTATATACATATACTTCATTGTCATATGCCTTTCACATAACTGTCACGTGATTGTCAGGTGTGCAAAATAAATAGTTGATATAAAGTAATTTTCATGTGCCGTTCACATAGTTGTCACGTGACCTTCAGGTATGCAAAATAAATAGATGATGTAACATATTTTTCATATGCCGTGCACATTGATGTCATGTGATAGTCAGGTATGCAATACAGATTATGTAACTTGATTTTCATGTGCCATTCATATAACTGTCACATGACTGTCAGGTATGCAAAATAAATAGATGATTAACGTATTTTCCATGTGCCGTTCACATAGTTATCACGTGATTGTCATGTATGCAAAATAAACAGCGACGAAAAAAACATTCAAGATCGCGTCAAGTGACAGTGAGGCAAATTGTCTTTAAATTGGTGTTTCGCAGGCAACTTACTGCACTTTTTCAAAGGTAAATATAAATTATTATTTAAATAAGCAATAAAACACATTTATATCAATGATTTCAGGATTTCGTTTTTCTTATTGGAGTTGTCGCACAATATTATTTGGAGCCAGGAAAGAAGGTAGACTGCGAATTTCTGCAGGTCCTTGCGATCACAGTCCCGACACTCTTTAGGCTTTAGGAAAAAGGTAACTGTTCTCATATTTCAGTAATCAATTTATAAAATAGTTATCTTTTTAGGAAAAAACAATATATTATTACAAGGCGGAAATCCGCTCCGTAAAAGGATATCCATTTCTGCTTTCTTGGCCCTGATAATGAATTTCTAAGTTGCGACGTTTGCAGCTAAAAAGCGATTGGAGCTGCTGATTTGTTGAAAAGTTTGAACACAAGGAATACAAGCCAAGGTATAAATTCATCAACAATTTAAAGATATTATGTTACATATTATTTTGTATTTTCCAGATACGAAACTTTGTATCGCGTTACTTCTCCTGCTTCTCCTAAGCACCGTATTACCACCAACGCTTGCAGCATCCAGATCGAATCCAGATACAAACTATTCATCTGTAGAACAAGTGGTTTCAGACTAATGCTGAGGCAAAAATTAGGAATAAAACAATCACAATGTAAACATGGAATGTAGGTATATAGTGCTTATATATACAATTTTAAATAAACTTTATATCGTCATAAAAAATTCGTTTTTTTAATATGCGCAAAAAACAACTTTTAATATCATTATTTATGGAATTGTCCGTTTCGCATGAAGCAGATAAGATGTATGTGACGTTCAACTAAAAGTTAAATGAAGTTCTGACACAAGGTATCTGCATTTCACGTAACTTGTATGTGCACCCATAGATCATATTAATGTAATTATTTACGTGAAAAACATATGGTATTTAGGTGAAAAGTATTATGGAAAATATTTATATGGTTTTGCACCTGAAACGTAAGTGATTATTTTTTTGAGTGCAGCTGAACCAGTCCCGAAGGTTGCCAACTCGCATAAACGCAAATTCTACAGAACGTTAATGCTCCCGGTAACCCTTAACGGACATGAATCATGGACACTGAAGGAAGATGATCAATGCTTGGGGCTTCTGAGTGTAGAATTCTGCAATTGGTGAAAACGCTGTGGATCGCGTGTAAATAACAGTCTGTATCCCTGCCTGCCATTGCCGATTTCGAGCACTACAGCGAGTGAAGTCTGACAATTGTACGGCGCAAAACAAATAAGAAATTTACGGCAAACTGAAAGATAATCGAATCGCCACTAGACATGTAACAAGTTTTAATTCAACCGATCAATCTGCGTATATTTTACACGAAAATGGATTTGATTCCAAAGTTGATCAACAATATTGCCGGGTAAACAAAATTTCCCTGATTGAATTTCGAAATTCCCTGATATTCCCTGATCCAAAAATGAATTCCCTGATATTCCCTGATTTTCCAGGTTTTTCCAGGAAATCGACACCCTGTCAGTTAGTTAGGCCATTACAAATATTTGAAAAAGTTTTTGTTCCACCGGTGTTGGGCAACTGAAGGGGGCGTAAAAAAAAACAAAGAGATTTTTTTTAATCGAGCAAAAAAAATTTTGCGTTTTAAGCATTGCACTCCCTTTGCAAGACCAGTAAAAATCAACATGCTGAAAATATTTACTACGAAAAATCCAAAAATAATCTGGAAATTGATAATCTTACTGGCAAACGAAGTAAAAAATCAGAGGGGTTGTGTACAAGACACGACCGCATATATAGGTGACGCAGGACTACGCAAGTCTCTTTGTATAGTGATAGTTGCATGTATTCATGCTTGTAATCATTCGATTCTTCATGTATACATGCTATATGCAACATATATACATGCTACATGCGTTGTATGTAACATTTATCAAAGTAGTAACATTGCATACGTTCAATTTTCAAAAGATTGTACATTTGAAAACAATTTAACAAAATCAAGAACACAAACTATTGCTTTCCTGCTACCTTACTGAAATTAAAGATTGTTTTTATTACCCATGGTTCTCCACGTTGAAGGGATTTCGCCAATTCAATCCTATTTTATCAACAGCACATCTTTTCACTACACTTCTAATGAAACGGCAAGCATGCGTATTCATACAGAGTCGTATTATAACCGAACACTATAGCTGTAGCACATTTTTCCAACACAGATATCAAATTCGCCGAGGTTTAATCGTCTCGCAGTAAAGATTTTGCGATCTGTTGGAAGTATGAACTTGTGTCATTTTTTCTGGCACACTTCTCTAACACAGACATCAAATTGGACTAGGTTTAATCGCGTTCGTAAGAAATCTGTTGGCGCGAGGGGGCTTTGTCACTCTTTCTGGCGTATTTCCCAAGCAAGGACATCAAAATGGTCTAGGTTTAACCGCGGTGTTAAGAAATCTTGTTGAAATGAGGAAACTTTGTCACTTGTTTTGGCTTACTTCCCAAGCACAGATATCAAATTTGTATAGGTTTAGATCATTGCAAAGAATCTTCCAACCAATCACGAAGCGAAAATTCTGGTAAAACATAGGTTCATTATTTTCAATTTTTCAATAGTTCAACATAAAGAATTCATACTTTTCTTCATTTGAGTCAATTCTTAGAAGATTTTCCGATCGATTGGTGTAAGAATATTGAAAATCTATCCGAAAACCGCTGAGCTATTAGCGCTCAAAACCTTTCATTTTTCGTGACGCTCGCATTTTTCTATTTTCTGGAATGACACCCTATCTCAAAACTTGCCGTAAGACGTAGTCCTACGTCAAAAGAACAGACTAATCTCAAGTTTTTAGTCTATATTAATATTTTTTTTGAAACGATGGTTCTACAATTGATGAAGGGACGGTAGGGGAAAGAAATGAAAATTTTTTGGATTTTTCGTAGAACCATCGTTTCAAAAAAAAATATTAATAGTAAAAAGAACAAACGATTGCTAAAAATCAGAGGGGTTGTGCACAAGACACGACCACACAGGTGACGTAGGACTGCGTAAGTCTCTTTGTAGCGATAGTAGGATGTTTCCATGTATGTAATAATACGATTCTTCATGTATACAAGCTACATACGTAACGTTTATCAAAGTGGTAGCATTGTATACGTTCAATCCTCTACCGAGTTTTGAGTTATGTTTGAATCTATTTTATCAATACGAAACCAAGTCACACTAAATCAAACAATAAATAAATTTTTATGATCTGCTTCTACGTTGAATAGTCTTTTCCTCTGGTAATCGGTAGACGGTATGCGCGAGTTTTCGAAAAGTTGAAAATTTTACGCAATTTTTCTGCGGCTTACAAAAGAACACTGATAATAAAGCATTTACAACCTGCAGACGGTTTGGAAACTCTAAACTCTTCAATCGTTGTGTGGCCCTTAAAAGGACCGATTGATTGATTATCATAACTCCAGCTTGCAATAAACTTGCACTAACGCACTTAACGTAATTCTCTGTTCGGTAAATTGGAGTACCGATAACCGCAAACCAAGCACGGACCAGCCGGAAAGCCTCAGCAGCTATGTGATCAACGAAGCCGTTCGTGTATGGTCCTGAGTCACGATGAAATACCATTCAAAGTGGCCAGCTGCAAGTGACATGGGATGATTCTGGTCGTTTTGTTGTCGCGAGCAGCATATTTCCTGCCAATTTCAGAACTTCAGCAGTCAGATATTCCACCACGGCAGCGAGACGAGTGCTCCAGCTCCAACACGCTCAGCATACTTTCCTTTCCTCAGCAGTGAATGAACACGAGCTGCTTACCGATGTGTCGCCAATGAAAGCCGTTGACCGAATGACGATGCCATGCGCAGTAAAAAGCATAGCAGCCAAATGCGGATGAGTCGATGGATTCTTCGGTTTGTTGGCGTCTCGTTTAGTGAATTTGGACGTCTTCGTTGCCTTATCCGGGGAAGCAGCAACAGCTGAAGCTCAACAATTTTCGATCGGATTCTATAGGGCGTAAGTTAAATACAATCATAAGGAAAGGAAGCATAACCCATAGCTCATATCGTATATATTTTTGTCAGCCGTGCTAGGGAAGCACTGACGAGGGAAGGCAAAAATATGAAAATAATTCAATTTTTCAATGGCGCGCATTGAAAATCAATAGTTTTCTATATTTTCCAAATCGATTTTCCGATCAATTGGTGTAAATATCTTGGAAATCTATTGAAAATTGACTGAATTATAAGCCGAAACGTGAAAACGCGTTTCTACTTTGATGACGTTATTTCTAACAACCAATCACAAAGCGAGAATTCTGGTAAAACATAGGTTCATTATTTTCAATTTTTCAAAAGATCAACATCAAGAATACATACTTTTCTTCATTTGAGCCAATTCTTAGAAGATTTTCGAATCGATTGGTGTGAGAATATTGAAAATCGATCGGGAAACCGCTAAGCTATTTGTGTTGAAAACCTGACCACTTTTCGAGAAAGATTTTTTGGAATTGTTAAATATATATCTTGATTAATATCGGTTAACGAAGGTGAGGTGATATTTATATAAAATTAGTAAAAGTAAACTGTACTTGTTGCTGGTACAAAATGAAGTGACACGTTTAATCAGTCCTTTTAGATACATGCGTTCAGAGAGTGCAAACTCTCAATTTTCGCTTGCTCTCTTCATCGAGCTTAGGGATGCTACAACTTCTTTCCCCTTAAAGTTTATCATTTCATTTTACACGAAAGCAAAAACTAATATAAGGTATACAAATCTTTCCTATGTAATTAATTTACTAAATGAAACGCCTTAATCCTTCATTAATCACAAAATCTATATAAAATCGAAAAAATGTTCAATAATAAAGATATTCATCCTTTCTTGTACTCGTTGATATCCTTTCCGAACGCCTTAGTTTTGTAGGCTTTGGAATTTGTTTCCGGTTCATTTTATTTCCCTGTTTCGATGGTGAACTCCGATGCTCACCAGAATACTTTTCTGGTTCACTATCTATACTCGATGACGAAAGTGGCTCCGATACATGCCTATCGGAAGCATAACACTCCTTATCCTTCTTCTCTTCGAAAATGGCTGAGTCAGCCACAAAACCATAAAAATCGCTGTCATTGTCAAATGACCGTTCCAAACGCTCCAAAGTTCGCATTTTTTTATTTCTGTTATTATCAAATGACTGTTCTGACTGCTCCGAAACCCGCTTTCTCTTATTGCTGTTATGTTGCTGACTGAAGTTTGAACTGTTATGTTGTTGCAAAGCTGTTGAACTCTCTCCACGGAAAACCAAAGGTCGGTGAGTTTTCCGGCGAGAGTCAGACAAAAACTTCAACTGGCGCTTATGCGCCGAAATTACCCGACCACCGAGCGATATGTTTAATATCGCTGACAACTTGCTCTTCCTTGACTGCGTTGATTCTCTCCAGAGACTGAATTGGTTGAGCAAAAGTGTTCCTCCATCCAGAATAGTAGATGTCCAACCAACTTCTACCCATTAAAGGGACAAAATTTAAATCGCATTTTAAAATCACAAGACTCAAGCTTTTGATTATTCCTCCTAATTGTACCGAAACATCCGATTTACCTACTACCTTCAATTTTTTTCCATCAATAACAGCCAGTTTTTTATAACATGGCTTGATTTCATGTTTTCTAAAATTTCGTAAAAATAATTCTTCCGATATCACTGATTCCGCCGAACCACAATCTATTTCCATTGTTAAACGCTTATTCTCTATGTGCACCTCAACATAACAAGGCTCATTTATTTTATTGATTGCTGAAATCATTAAACAAGGTATATCGTCGTCATCAGTGTCAGAATTCATATCAGTTTTCAATCTTTTAAATAACGAAGAAACTCCGGAGGAGGCTGGTTTAGGAGAATCTAAAAACTTTACACTAGGTTTGTTTTTGTGGTGGTTCTTTTCTTTAAAACGATAGTAAAATTTCCTAGTGTGGCCTTTCTTTTTGCAAAAGGAGCATAAATATAAAGGTTTATCTTCGCTATTCCTTTTATACGCAAATCTACCTCTACTTCCGCTTCTGTAAAATGAACGATTTCGATCTATGCTACGACTTCCACTACGATATCGGCGGTGAGCACGATCAGGTCTACGACCCAACCGCGCTACCACTCCCATGTGCCGTTCGTCGTCACTGTTCAATAATCTTGACCTTGCACTGGCCAACTCTTGGTTTAAAATGTATCTTTCTGCTTTAGAAGCCGTTAGGTCTTCTTCGTCAAATAAACGTTTTTGAAGCGTTTTATCAAAAACACCGATTACCAAAACATCTCGAATCGCACGTTCCTTAAAATTTCCGAAATCACATTTTTCAGCTAAAACCTTGACAGCCAAAACGAAATCTTCAGCTTTCTCATTTTGACCCTGTCGTCGAGTCCAAAGTTTGAAGCTATTAATTACCTCTGAATCATTTTTATCATATCGCTTTGTCAATTCTTCCGTTATCTGCTTGTACGTTAAATCTTTAAAACTCTGACCTGGGAATAATTTTTTTAATTCCGAATAAACCTCTTGCCCGCACACAGCTAAAAAACTCGTTTTATGCTTCTCAGATGGTAAATTATTGTGGTCGAAAATCCATTCAAGTTGTTCAAGATATTGGGAGAATGGAATTGAGCCAGGCAAATAAGGCTCGGTAGTTGTTGTCAACGACATTTCACGTATCTATATATCCTCGGGGCAAATGGGTATGTAAACTTCTGTAAATGGCAGCCAACAACACAAAATCGTTGAACAGCAACAGCAAAATCCTGCAACAGCAGCAAAAATTCTTCAACAACAGCAGCAAAAATCCTCCCACAGCAACAGTCGACTAAAAATCTTCCAAAAGTATCGATCTTCGATGTCCGTCCAAAAAAAATCCTCAGCAATAAATCCAGAAATCAACAGCAGCAGCCAAATCCTCAATTTAATCGTGCACAGTACTCATGCACCTCCTGCAGCAGAACACTTTCCAAAAAACAAAAAATTGACTCGCTGATAGTCAAGCTGTGAGCATATAACAAAATGGTGTTCGAATGAATGCTGTCGCCCAGTGAATGTAAAAACTTTTCAGCCGCCGTACAAAGATATCCGAAACAAAAGAAAAACGCGTGCCACAAAAGACTGTATAGCACCGCTTTGCAAAATGGCGTATTTCTGGCGTTCCACGGCCTTTGTTCGCACTGACGCTTCTTTGCTGATGACCAAATAAAATCACTAATGCGTTATAAAATTTGATGAGCTTTTGATTCTGGATAAAAATAAAGACGTAATCGTCGCCTGAAACGCACAATTTCTTCTTAGAAATAATTCGCAATGGCACAACGCAGATATCACAAAAATACTTTTGCTGGCCGCTTCAGCTTAATTCGCGAGTAAAAATAAGCCCGAAACTACACTCACGCAAGAAAATTGCACTAATTACTTAAATTACCGTTTTATTCTCGTCGCCAATTGTTAAATATATATCTTGATTAATATCGGTTAACGAAGGTGAGGTGATATTTATATAAAATTAGTAAAAGTAAACTGTACTTGTTGCTGGTACAAAATGAAGTGACACGTTTAATCAGTCCTTTTAGATACATGCGTTCAGAGAGTGCAAACTCTCAATTTTCGCTTGCTCTTTTCATCGAGCTTAGGGATGCTACAGGAATTACCCCCTATACCAGCTATCTTCCTGAAAGACGTAGTCCTACGTCAAAAGGTAAACGAATATTCTCAGCCGGTGGATTCAGGAGCGGATGTCAATATTATTGGTGGTGAAGACTGGAAACGATTATCGCATGAACTCCATACGGGCACAGCCAACCTAAAACCAATCCAGTTGTCGAGTGACAACGAACTGCGCCCTTACGCGTCGAATAAGTCCATTGGCGTTACGTGCGCATTTAGGGCTAAAATAGAAGTGGTAGGCTGATAAAAACCAGTAATCGATGCTGATTTCTTAGTCGATAGCGAAGGAACCCGCTCACTGCTGGGGCGGTCCACAGCAAGTGATCTGAAATTGTTGAAAGTTGGGGTAACCGTCAACAACTGTGAAACATCGAAGCGGCTACTCAAGTTTCCAAAAGTACCGGGCGTTCGAGTGAAGTTTTGCGTTGACAGGAGCGTCCCT
Source organism: Sabethes cyaneus (assembly GCF_943734655.1). NCBI lineage: Eukaryota > Metazoa > Arthropoda > Insecta > Diptera > Culicidae > Sabethes > Sabethes cyaneus. The sequence goes on from NC_071355.1 coordinate 22,791,555, forward strand.
CCGACGAAAAATGCTTACTATAATGTACCCGCTGCTTTTAGGCAGAGTGCGAGAGCTTGGCTCGCGGATATGGAAAAACACGGTATTATAGAGCGTGTAACAACAGCACCCGACTGGATTAGCGGCATGTCGGCGGTTCCAAAAGGCAAAGGAGATTTTTGCCTGGTTGTAAACATGCGAGCACCAAATCGAGCAATTAAACGCGAATATTATCGCCTACCATGGCTAGATGAGATGAGAGTCAAGCTCCATGGGGCCAAATATTTTTCAAAACTTGATCTTACAAACGCTTTTTACCGTTTGGAATTACATGAGTCGTCGAGGGATTTAACAACTTTCATGTCGGAAAATGGCATGTTTCGGTTTACCCGGCTAATGTTTGGGGTGAATTGCGCCCCTGAAAATTTTCAGCGCGAAATGACGAAGATACTCGAAGGAGTAGAGAATATTATTATATACATAGATGAACTTCGCAAAACTACATCCCAAGTGTTGAGGATGCCGAGGCAGAATAATTTGACAGTAAATACTGGTAAATGCGAATTCGATCAGACTAGATTAAAGTTTCTAGGCCATGAGGTTGATGAAACTGGTTTCAACATCGATGAGGCGAAAGTTAAGAACATTCGGAGATTCCGACAACCTAGCACGATTTCCGAACTCCGAAGCTTCCTGGGCTTGGCCTCGTTCCTAAGTCCGTATATCCAGGGTTTTGCCGATCTTGCGAGGCCATTATGGGCGGTCACTAGCAAGCGTTTGGTCCTGGAGCGAGGAACAAACGAAGGCTTATGAGTGACTTAAAGATCGCATTGAACAATGCAAAACCTTCCTAGGATACTTTTCGGAAACAGACAAAACAATTCTATACACGGACGGCTCCCCATGTGCTCTGGGGGCTGTTCTCATTCAGGATGACGGTAGAAAACCTCCACGCGTTATAAGTTTCGCATCAAAAGCTCTGACAACGACCGAGAAGAGGTATCCACAAAACCAAGGCGAGGCTTTGGCTGCAGTGTGGGCGGTGGAGCATTTCGCCTATTTTTTGCTTGGAAGACCTTTCACACTTCGTACCGGTGCGCAGGGCTTCACGTTTATCCTAAATAGATTACGTGAGGATTCCAAGCGAGCGTTAAACCGTGCAGATGGCTGGACTCTTAGACTTAGTCAATATAACTTACCGTGGAATACGTGCGTGGAAGGGAAAATATTGCGGATCCGTCATCAAGGCTTTATGCTGGCACCGATGGTCCTTTCGAAGAAGAGATAAGCCCGTGGGAAGTCGCATCACTTGAAATGAATCAAATTCAATTCTTGACCGAGAACGAAATCAAACACGCTACATTTGCGGATATACAGTTTAAAAAGGTATATTTTTATTACTCAATCTAAATTTCCGTTTTTACATTGAATTTGGTAACAAACAGGTAATCGATGCTCTTGAAACGGGAGTTTGGCCTAAGGAATTGAGACGATTTGAAGCGCTTGGTAGTGATTTAACGATGCGTGACGGAATTTTGGTTAAAACGGGGTGCGCAATCATACCGGAGAATCTTCGCCATAAAACGCTAACAATCGCACATGAGGGCCATCCGTCAGTTGCCAAATTTAAAAGCAAACTAAGAGAACGCGTTTGGTGGCCTGGCATGACAAAGAATGCTGAAACTTGGACAAATTCATGTGCAGTTTGTGTAACCAATGGAAGACCCGAAAGGCCGACTCCTATGATGAGAGTCTTTGCCCCTGATACCGTATGGGACACGATCGCTCTAGATTTTAACGGTCCCTAGTCTAAGTTCGGTAATGTTTTAATTCTGGTCATCGTTGACTATCGCTCCAGATACATAATGGCTAAACCAGTGAAATCTACCAGTTTTGAGCATACGAGAAGCGTATTGGACGAAATTTTCGAGAAGGAAGGATTTCCAGCGCATATTAAGACGGATAATGGCCCCCCTCTTTCAACGGGGAAGAGTATAGACAGTAACAGTATTGCCTTGAGCGTGGCATTGACATCATCTTCTCCACACCATTTTATCCTCAGCAAAACGGATTGGCCGAGAGCTGCATGAAACTAATAAATAAGGCGATGGCAACTGCGTCTTCAAGTGGGACAAATTACCGTGATAAATTGAAGGCTGAAGGACGATCTGTGCTTACAACTCCGCTGCACATTTCATCACGGGGATACCACCAGAGGAGGTAATGACGGGAAGGAAAGTCAAACGCGGGCTACCTCTTCTAAACCGCAGTAAAGCAACATTTGACGACAGCTTACTAAATTCGAGAGATCGGATGTCTACGCTAGAAGCCAAGAAGCGAGAAGATGCTAAACGAGGAGCGCGTAAGTGTCAAGTAAAACAAGGAGCGTAATGGTATGCTCGTTTTAAGCGATGAAAATGGACAAATACTGAAAAGACACTGAATGCGTAAATTTTGTATAACCCCTTGTCGATATTGTTGTTTTCCACCTTACAATAATTTCTAGCAGCACTGTACAACTAAAACGGCTATCCAGCTTTCCACGAGCGATAATGGCGGATATTGAGCACAAGTGGGCATAATCTTTTGACATTCATTGGAGGAGCGTCGAGTTCGCCCTGACGGAGTTACTATGGAAACATTCATGATTGTTTGTTGTTCGAATGTAAACATTGTTCAATTTTGCAGATCAGCTAAAGAGGAATATAATTGAACGGACAACAAGTTTTATGGATTGCGGCTTTGCAGTTTTCGCAAATTTCAGGGAGAGTGTCCAAATACGCAACGGAAAGTTTCTTATCAAGTCGAGACGCTGTTCGAGAGCAAACTTGACAACGGCTCGACCAACATGAAGTTAATGTTTGCGTTAATGTGTAATGTTTCGAATGTTTAATTCGCACGATTGTGAAAAAGTATTCTGAGCCAGTGCCTTCAGCCAATTATGGCCGCAAACCACTATAAAAGTTTGAATCCGTTTAGTTATGTTTCACTTCAGCTGCAAAATTAAACAATGTTTACATTTTTACACTCCAACAACAAACAATCGTGAATGTATCCATAGTAACTCCGTCAGGGTGAACTCGACGCTCCTCCAATGAATGTCAAAAGATTGTGCTCAATATCCGCCATTATCGCTCGTGGAAAGCTGGATAATAAATGGAAGATCTCGTTTAAGCGGACGTTGTTTTATTCGAGTGTTACAATTTTCATCAAACCATCCATTTTTCCTGCCAATTCGCGCAGAGCTATCGTTTACCGTACATTCTGGTCCTTCAAATCCGGATTTATGGAGGAATTTTGCATGGTTTGAAGTGGTTTAGTGGAAAAAATGGCTAGCACCGGTTGCTAGTTTCTCGTGATAAACTGAAAACGTTGGTGGTGCTCCGCCACCAAGATCGTGCCCGTGGCACAAGTGGACTGCCATATTGGTGGACATAAAAAAAAGTTGACGTTTGCGACCGGCTCAACTGAAACAAAAGAGACGGTGCGGAAAGTGACAGCGAACATTGCAATAACAAAGAAATGATTAACGTACAAACGAATGAATAATTTTGAAACGCCTCGTTCATCGTCGGCACAAATAAACAGAAGGAACATTCTCGATGCGCTTTCGGGGTCTAACAGCAACGTCGTAGATACATTTCCTACTATTGCTGAACAAAAAGCCGTACAGGACGCCATCGAAAAACGTCGTAAGATGCAGAATAGTTTGGATGCGCTGGTAGACCGTCGTGATTTGCTTCTCGACAAGGTACTTCGGATAAATGAGTCGTTGCAGGCAGAAAACATAAGTATTCATTTACTTCGGCTACATTTGGAAACATTACGAAGATGTGCAGATGATTATGAAAAGAATTATAGCGAAATGTCTACATTCCTGCCAAAAGAAGGCCGTGCCGAGGAACGCAAGGAATATGCTGCGTTTGAAAAACTTCACGATCAAGTTTACGTCGAACTGCAGGCAAGGATTTCACAAACTGAGCTCACTACAAAGTTATTGGAAACGCAGAACCCTTCAGTGCTTCCGTCAAGTAACACACCCCAGCCGGTGTTCGTTCAGACTAGTGTGCCTCATTTACAAGCTCCATTCCCTACGTTTAATGGGAATCCGGAGAATTGGTATAGTTTCAAAAGCCTTTTTCAAAGTATAATGGCAAGGTACGTGAATGAGTCTCCCGCGATGAAAATTTTATATCTGCGTAATTCATTATCGGGTGATGCGAAGGATAAAATTGATGAGGCTGTTGTCAATAACAACGAATATGAGAGCGCGTGGAAAATTTTGGAGACTGCATATGAGGATAAACGTTTGATTTTGGACACCCACATCGATACAATTCTGGATTGTCCAAGAATCTGCAAGGAAAATCGTGGTAAATCGCTTGCGAAACTGGTAGATATCTGCACAAAGCATACTGATGCTTTGAATGGTCACGGTTATCCAGTTGAAGGGTTGGCAGAGTTGATTTTAGTGAACGTCATTTACAAAAAATTGGATAAGGAAACTCAAGAACAGTGGGAAGTCAAGATTGGTCATGAGGATTTGCCAGCGTATGATGATTTCATGGAATTCTTACGGGAGCGTGGGCGTGTTTTGCAGCGAACAAATCGTCCTCAGCAACATGTTACGCAGCAGTCAACCGCGGCTGCAATTAAACGCCAAGGATATAATCAAAAATCGCAGCCGTTTACAGCAAAATCGTTTGTTTCAACGTCAAAGGAAGTGTGCTCTTGTTGTAAGGCAGAGCATGTAATATACAGGTGCGCACAGTTTCTGGAAATGGATGTAGAGGATCGAAGACTAGTCGCTATAAAGGAAAGGTTATGTTTCAATTGTCTAAAGAAACATCGAGTGATTGATTGTCCTTCCGACAAGGGATGCAAGGTACAACGTTGTAATCGAAAGCATCACACTCTGTTGCATCCGGGTAGCACAGCCGCTACCAGTACGTCAATGGTAAAGGCTAGTGAGAAACCTCAGCTTAAAGAGGCACCGGTTCAAACTGAAGGTAATCCAGAGAATCCAGCTCATGTGGACAGTGCCGTCGCCCTGTGCGCCAGTGTCGGCAGATCGAACCGTCAAGTAGTACTTTCCACTGCGGAGGTGTTTATGGTAGGAAAGGAAGGCGTCATCAAATGTCGAGCGTTATTAGATTCAGGGTCAGATAGTAACATCGTCACCGAAGAGCTGGCGGGTAGGCTGAAATTGAAAATGAATCGCGTGGACCTTCCTATCAGTGGTTTAAACGACATGCAATTCACAGTGAAATATTTGTTATCAACCAAGATCAAATCTTGCGTCGGTTCCTTTACATCGTCTGTATTGGAATTCCTGGTTGTCCCACAGGTTACTTCAACACTTCCTCTCGTCGAGATTGAAGCACGAACTTTGTCTCTCCCAGCTGGAATAGCATTAGCCGATCCGAAATTTCAGACAGCTACGAAAGTCGACGCCATTATAGGAAATGAAATTTTCTTTGATTTGGTTAAGAAGGGACGCTTTAAGATTGGTAACAATTCGCTGACATTAGCTGAAACAGAATTGGGTTGGGTTATGGGAGGATCGATTCCAATCAGAAAAGGCAAGCTTTATCCACGTGCCTGCCAGTTCAATCGCTTTGAAGATAACCTTGTTCAGATCATGACAAAGTTTTGGGAATTAGAGAACGTTTCGTCTGATAATAGTATGACCACAGCAGAGATCGATGTTGAAAACCATTTTGCATCCACACACACACGTGATAAACATGGGCGGTATATCGTACGGCTACCGTTCAACAATCTGCAGAAAGACTTAGGGGAATCATACAAATTTGCATTGAAGCGATTAGATAGGTTGATGACGTCATTGGTAAGAAACCCAGACAAGCGGATTGAGTATGCTGAATTTCTGACAGAATATCTCGCACTTGGTCACATGAAGGAGGTACCGCACGCAGGTGATGGATGTTATTATATACCTCATCATGCAGTATATAAATCATCAAGTTCCACTACTAAGACTAGGGTAGTTTTTGACGCTTCAGCAAAGACTACCACAGGCATTTCGCTCAATGACACGTTGAAGGTTGGGCCTACGGTACAAAGTGACCTACTGTCACTTATTTTAAGATTTTGCACACACACGGTCGTACTGACAGGTGATATTCCCAAAATGTACCGTCAGGTCAGGCTTCATAAAGACGATTGCAAGTACCAAAGAATTTTGTGGCGAGACTCGAGTGATACTTTGCGAGAATTTGAATTACAAACAGTAACGTACGGTATTTCAAGTTCCCCACACCATGCAACAAGGGTATTGACACAGTTAGCAAACGATGAAGGAGCAAACTTTGTTTTAGCTGCACACGTCGTCAAATATGACAGTTATATTGACGATTTCTTGACAGGCGGAAGGTCGGCTGATGAGGTGATTCATATTTACAAGGAATTGGTTGAGTTACTCCGCAGAGGAGGTTTTGGTGTTCACAAGTTTTGCTCTAATAGCCATGAGGTTTTGCAAGCTATTCCTGCCGAGTTTCACGAAAAGCAAATCAATTTCAGCGAGTGTGAAATTAACAATACTATTAAAACGTTGGGCCTTATTTGGAACCCGCAGGATGATTATTTTGCCTTTCGCGTTCCCAGTGCTATTGAAACAAACAGCTGGACTAAACGAAATATACTATCAGCGATCTCGAGCCTGTTCGACCCTGCAGGTTTTTTGGGACCGATTGTCATGGTTGCTAAATTAATTATGCAGGACATATGGCGACTTGGTCTCGATTGGGAAGAAACACCTCCACATGAAATATGGCAGCGGTGGATGTCCTTTTGGCATCAGTTGCCTGCTGTTCATCAAATTCGTAAGCCGCGCTGTGTTATTCCTAGTGATACTGCCAAAATCGAATTGTGTGGATTTTCGGATGCTTCATTGCGTGGATATGGTGCCGTAATTTATATAAGGTCTATTAGTAAGGAGGGCACCATCAGTGTAAACCTCATCGCCAGTAAATCCCGTGTTGCTCCAATTAAGCCGCTCACAATTCCACGATTGGAACTATGCGGTGCAAAGCTGCTTGCGGAGCTCATCCAAAAGGTGGTATTGGCCTTAGGTGTTACGTTCGATAAGGTACTTTTGTTTTGTTATTCTCAAATCGTGCTATGCTGGCTCAAGAAGTCACCGTTGGTGCTGAACCAGTTTGTGTCCAATCGTGTTGCCGTGACAATGGAGCTGACTCAAGGATATCAATGGCGGTACGTACGATCGGAAAACAATCCGGCGGACATGATTTCGAGAGGTGTCATGCCAGAGGATCTACTCGAAAATGATATGTGGTGGACGGGACCTCCTATGTTATGGAACTTGCAGCTTATAACTGAAAATACTGAAGTTTTGGATGATGAATCACTGCCGGAATTAAGAACTGCCATTGTATTGACTGCTACTCTTCAGGAGCAGCCAATCAAACTTGATAGGTTGAGCAATATTCGAAAGCTACAAAGAGCGTGGGTATACGTTTTGCGGTACATTGACTATCAGATACATAAAAAGCGACAGTTTAAGAATATAGATGCCATCGATATTGCTCGCTCAGAGCGAGCGATCTTTCTAGTCCTTCAGAAGCAGAATTTTGGTGATATCATCAAGGCATTGAAATCTCAATCTACTAAGCGAAACCGCGTTTCCAACTTGGCACCATTCATCGGGGAAGACGGCCTAATACGAGTCGGTGAGCGATTGAAGTATTCAGCTATACCATATGACGGAAGACACCAAGTGTTACTCCCAGTTCATCATGTGACGGAAATTTTAGTACGGAAGCTACATGAAGAAAACCAACATGTGGGCCCTAATGGATTATTGGCCATCGTCCGTGAGCGATTCTGGCCTGTACGAGTCAAACAACTTATTAGAAACATTATCTCAAAGTGCCAAGTTTGTGCCAGACAAAATCCTACACCAGGTAGACAATTCATGGGAAATCTTCCGGAATATCGTGTAAACCCGGCGCCAGTCTTCTCTAAAGTGGGAATCGACTACGCTGGACCGTTCACGCTGAAGATAGAGGGAAGAGGTGGAAGGTGCTATAAGGCATACGTAGCGGTCTTCGTGTGCATGACTACAAAGGCGTTGCATTGCGAAGTAGTGTCAGATCTAACGACAGATAAATTCATAGCTGCCCTTCAACGGTTTTCTGGTAGACGTGGAACTCCAAGTGATATATTTTCCGATAATGCTACCTGTTTTGTAGGAGCCAATCATGAGTTGGCTGTTTTGCGGGAATTATTCAACTCCAAATTGCATCAACAAAAACTTGATGAATATTGCAGTGTTAAACAGATCCGTTGGCATTTCATACCACCAAGAATCCCACACTTTGGAGGTATATGGGAGGCCGCAATAAAATCAATGAAACAGCATATGAAGCGAGTTGTCGGCGAAACGAAATTAACATACGAGGAGATGTGTACATTCCTGGCTCAAACGGAGGCAATACTTAACTCGCGACCATTGTGTCCGATGTCAGAAAAACCCTAACGATCTTGCTGTGCTAACTCCAGGACATTTCCTTACATTTCGGTCAACGCTGGCCATTCCGGAACCGTCATATGAGGACGAGAAGGTTGGACGTCTCAATCGGTGGCAACATATCCAACTTATGCAGCAACATTTCTGGCGCAGATGGTCCAGAGAGTATCTCCATCAGTTACAAGGGAGACAAAAGTGGTACGACGGAGTGAAGGAGTATAAGGTCAACCGCCTCTGCAATGGCGACGCGGAAGGATTATTGCCACACACCCGGGAGAGGATGGTGCTGTTCGAGTGGTAACAGTGAAGACGTCATCCAGTGAATTTAAGAGAGCAGTTACCAAAATTGCCTTACTATCGTCAGTTTAGTCTGAATACTCAACGGGGGGTGAACGAATGCGTAAATTTTGTATAACCCCTTGTCGATATTGTTGTTTTCCACCTTACAATAATTTCTAGCAGCACTGTACAACTAAAACGGCTATAATAAATGGAAGATCTCGTTTAAGCGGACGTTGTTTTATTCGAGTGTTACAATTTTCATCAAACCATCAATTTTTTCTGCCAATTCGCGCAGAGCTATCGTTTACCGTACAGACACCATTCGGCCTCTTTCGTATCCCAGGCCCAGCCGCAGCAGAGGTAAGACGTATTTCTCAGTAGCAGAGCGCGATGGAAGATTTCTCCGCACCACGCTTATAGTGACCATTTGGAAGTTAAAGAAGCCATCCAGCGGCTGAAGAACAACAATAGCGGAAGCTGATGGCATTGGAGCGGAACTTATTAAAATGGGCCCGGACAAGTTGACCTGCTGTCTGCAGTAACTGATTGTCAAGATTTGGGATACGGAACGAATACCGGAGGAGTCGAAAGACGGTATTATCTGCCCTATCTACCGAAAAGGTGATAAGCTGGATTGTGAGAACTACCGAGCAATCACTATCCTGAATGCCGCCTACAAAGTGCTGTACCAAGTCATCTTTCATCGACTATCGCCAATAGCCAATAGATTTTTGGGAAGTTACCAGGCCGGATTCATGGAGGGTCGGTCTACAACGGACCAAATCTTCACCCTGCGGCAGATCCTCCAGAAGTGCCGCGAATTTCGAGTCCCCACGCACCACCTGTTCATCGATTTCAAAGCCGCATATGATAGCGTAAACCGACAAGAGCTATGGAAAATTTTGGACGAAAACGGCTTTCCGGGTAAGCTTACTAGACTTATGGCTACGATGCATGGGATCCAATGCTGTGTGAGAATCTCTGGTGGATTGTTGGACCCATTCGAATCTTGCAGGGGACTTCGACAAGGAGATGGTCTTTCCTGCCTGCTATTCAACATTGCGCTCGAAGGTGTTATAAGACGAGCGGCGATCGAAATGCGGGGCACGATTTTTAATAAATCTAGTCAATTTTTATGCTTTGCTGACGACGTGGATGCTGTTGGCAGAACATTTGAGGCGATGGAAGATCAGTACACCAGACTAAAACGTTTCGCATCAAATCTGGTAGGAACAAGACGAAGAGGGGCACAACGAGCGAGGTAGCAAGACCAGGTGGTGCGAGATCTGGCGAGCACTGGGTGCCCGCGGAACTGGAGACTAGTTGCCATGGTCGAAACAGATGGAGAAATTATACTGCGCTGGCCTTGTCGTAAGACGGTAGGCCAACTAACTAACTAACATCTGTCTACACTTGCCATGAGTCCCATATCGATATTCTCCATTTTTGAGTTTAATCATGTATAGTACTGACATGCGGGGATCTGTCAACCATTATCCGTTATCCATACCATTATATTCATCGACATCGTAGTAGGCCTCGCCCTTGAACGCGTTTTTCTGAATTGACATTACCTGCTGCCATGGTACAAAAAGCACTCTAGTGATTTATTCATCGGTTCTACAATGCAATGTCATCTGAACTGAGTAACTTTCGATAATGCTTGATTTACACTAAACAGAAGTTAATATATTTTGTAAATCGATCATGTTGACTTGCTAAATTGTACAAATATAAGCCATTTATTTTGTTGTTACCGCACTTACCAATAATTGTTTATGAGTTAAACCACCTCGTCATACCACGGAAAACATGACAGCGCTTAAGCCATTCTGAAAAAAATATCGACATTAAAAAAACAATTTCCAGTTTATTCGCTGTAGGCATTTATATACGTACGCCTCTATCAGTGATGCCCGTAAATTGTTCGTTACTCCAGTGGGCTGTGCTTCGTTCAGTTTAAAGACACTTTCTACAACCGACAGTTCGGTTGACGTCGTACTCGTACCACAGAATGCACACCAATCGTTTACAACTACGCCTGCCGCAAGCACTTCCGAGCCACGATTAACCGTTCCAGCCTTGAAAAGAGGAAAACGAAACTGTTAGAAAACATTATCATCCAAGTATAGCTCATATCCTACCACCAACGGAATCTGCAGAAGTGACGCCAGCTCGTCCAGTTCGGAAGTGGCCGTCTTGGGATGAATCAGACCGCCCTGATTACTGAGGACCGAGTAAGCACCAACCAAAACATTATTCGCTATTGTCTGTCGGTATACTTCCACCCCGAGCACGTCTCCTATTATTTCCTCTGTCTCCCGGTCAATGTCGGGATGTACTAGGGCAACGTAATCATTGCAAGCAATCACATTCCCCAGAGCCGATAGCCGTTCTTCGACACGTTGAATTTTAACCGTATCCGGCAGGGAATTTCGTAAATGCTGCAACTCAACGTCGGTTGTGCTGCCAGGAACGATGAGCCCGTTTTTGTTGGCAACGGTCAGCCGACCGATAATTCGGCATCCTGCAATACTGGCGTGCACCACCGGAATAGTTTCTGCCAGCTCCGATTCGAAAGTGCTGCAAGGCGGATTAGTAAAATGGTTTTTAAAGCAGATAAGACACAACACACAACACACAAAAGCTAGCTTTATATTCTGAATTCCGATGGAGACACAGATACATAAAACATCGCATACGGGGCACATGTGAAGTCGAAACCTAACCTGAGCTAAAATTCACTCTCGATTTTTGCTACAGGAATGTGATATTAAAATAATATCTAATTGCAAAAGAAATGCAAAAAATTTCACTTATTTCCTTTCGTTGGAAGCATGACTTCTCAACTTAACGAATTGCACAATGTTGTTATTACCTGTAAAATGCTTCCGAACCGCCGATAGCTACCAAGCAGTAAGAATTCGTAAGTTTGCTGAACACTCCTATGTCGTCATTGTTTTCAAACTGTACACGCAGAGCCATGTTGTTAAACACTGATTTATATTAAATTTGTTGTAAAATTCACAAATAATTTGGAACAATTATTTAAAATTGAGTGAACCGCACAGTATGGTGTATGGCGAAAGTATCAACAGAACAGAACAGCAGAATCGACTACGAAACGATGGAAAGCAGAGAAACGGAGAAAACTTTGACGTTTGGAATATGTTTCGATGTTTTGCTAGCGCACGCGTGTTTAAAAAGCCATCATTCAGTTACCATGTTTTCGATGTTTTTAGATACACTTGCACCAATGAGGCTAAATAGACAGGTGTGGAGAAGCGCTCTATATGTGCCATATCCAGCCACAGAGAACAGACTACCAGGTAATCGACCAAAAGTGTGTAAAAGGTTTTTATGTAATCTACGAGTAATCCTTCAATAGAGCACCCCTCGAGCAGTAAGTGGCAAACTAAATCTTGATGTCGCTGTCATCGCTGCTATGTAACTCCAGCACAAAGAAATATTGATAAAGGTACATGGATATTTTTTTATGCGTTTGGCAAACTATTTCTGGAGGGCGCTACCGACAGATTTTACACACAAAAAATCGATTACTTCCTTCGAACCTGTTAATCTGTTCTCTGTGATCCAGCTTTCCATGAGCGATAATGGCGGATATTGGGCACAATCTTTTGACATTCATTGCAGGAGCGTCGAGTTCGCCCTGACGGAGCTACTATGGATACATTCATAATTGTTTGTTGTTCGAATCTAAAAATGTAAACATTGTTCAATTTTGCAGATCAGCTGAAGAGGAACATAATTGAACGGACAACAAGTTTTATGGATTATGGCTTTGCAGTTTTCGCAAATTTCAGGCAGAATGTCCAAATACGCAACGGAAAGTTTCTTATCAAGTCGAGACGCTGTTAGGGAGCAAACTTGACAACGGCTCGACCAACATGAATGTTTGCATTAATGTGTAATGTTTCGAATGTTTAATTCGCACGATTGTGAAAAAGTATTCTGAGCCAGTGCCTTCAGCAAATTATGGCCGCAAATCACTATCCAGCTTTCCACGAGCGATAATGGCGGTAATTGAGCACAAGTGGGCACAATCTTTTGACATTCATTGGAGGAGCGTCGAGTTCGCCCTGACGAAGTTACTATGGAAACATCCATGATTGTTTGTTGTTCGAGTGTAAAAATGTAAACATTGTTTCATTTTGCAGATCAGCTGAAATGGAACATAAATGAACTGATTCAAACTTTTGTAGTGGTTTGCGGCCATAATTTCCTGAAAGCACCGGCTCAGGATACTTTTACAATCGTCCGAATTAAACATCCGAGTGAACTCAGAGACATTAACTTCATATTAGTCGACCCGTTTTTGCCAAGTTTGCTCTCGAACAGCGTCTCGTCTTGATAAGAAACTTTCCTTTGCGTATTTGGCTTCTCCCTGAAATTCGCGAAAACTGCAAAGCCACAATTCATAAAACTTGTTGTCCGTTCAATTATGTTCCTCTTTAGCTGATCTGCAGAATTAAACAATGTTTACATTTTTACAGTCGAACAACAAACAATCATGAATGTATCCATAGTAACTCCGTCAGGGCGAACTCGACGCTCCTCCAAGGAATGTCAAAAGATTGTGCCCACTTGTGCTCAATATCCGCCATTATCGCTCGTGGAAAGCTGGATACAAGTTTGAATCCGTTTAGTTATGTCTCACATCAGCTGGTCTGCAAAATTAATCAATGTTTACATTTTTACACTCGAACAACAAACAATCATGAATGTATCCGTAGTAACTCCGTCAGGGCGAACTCGACGCTCCTCCAATGAATGTCAAAACATTGTGCCCACTTGTGCTCAATATCCGCCATTATCGTTCGTGGAAAGCTGGATACCAAACCCATTTATCGACAAATATTTTGAGAAGGGCGAATAAGTTAACTGTCAAACAGAACGAGTGAGAGTTCATTTTCCACTGCTACATCAAAAAAATAGCTCGGTCTGTTTGACGTTTGGCTTATTCGCCTTTTTCAAATGTTGGTCGACATTTTATTCTCTGTTGACATTTCAAGATTATTTTTGTGCTTTTTCTTCTTCGGTGAGAATTGAACCGCCAATCTGTCTGAAGTTTTTGGAGCAGCGTCTTAGTAGAAAACGAAACCTGAGTTCGAAAACAGACACTGAGGAAACCTGCAAGTCGTAGGCGAAATCATACGTATCTGTCAAAAATAAATAAACTTGGTGGAATTAAATTGGGTAAGTTTTCTTTTTATTTAATTTCACGCCAATCTGTCAATTACACTCTCATATGATGCAGCTTTGCGGGAATAGCACAACGCCTTCACCAGCTAAACTGTAAACGGTGGTTGAGAGTCAGCTGCCAATAGCCTTAGGGTACCGCCAGAGTGCAAGCGACATGCGACGCGACGCGACATTTCTTGCTGTAGTTATACGCGCAGCCCTTTTTCGCCTGAAGCAGGACTGTGCATTTGGCAACATGAGAGCGAAGTCGTGTCGCGTCGCTGTCGCGTTTACTCTGTACGGGGCCTTAGCCATTTATCCAGCCATCTTTGAGCCATTTTCGGGTTCCCCTTAAACTACCGAAATTCTTCATTCGGATGTTTGATTCACTTAGCAGGGTGGAATGTAGGGAAAGATTCTATTTTTCACATTTCTTGTGTAGGTTCAGTGTTTAAGCCTAGTATCCAGCTGAAAAGAACAGCTCAAGAAAAAATCTTACTACAGCCTGAATTCGTTAATTGGGCCACGATTGCACTCCAGCTGATTCGCTAATTGGGCCGACTGACAGTTGTTAGAAATTTCTAAACTCGAAAATTCCATACAATTTTGACATTCAAGTTGTCATATAGCCCAATTAGCGAACACCCAATTAACGAACCGCCCAATTAACGAACCACCAATTAACGAAACTTTGCTGTATTTATCGAAGAAATTTTGACAACTGCAAGGCAAGCAATTATCTGTCATTTTTTCTTGTGGTAAAACGTTTCAATTGGGTCCTAAAATTTGTGATAAAAAGATGATTTTTTTAGAAGGAACGATAAAGCTTCCCATTATGACTACCAGAGTATAGTTTTTTCTTTTTTAAAAAGATGCAGAGCACTAAAAAATTAAAAAGCAAAAATATTGTAATTTATTCTCCCTTGACATTAGAGATCTTCCTTGACATAACGAATATAACACGTTTCTGGCAACAATGTAACTTTTTCTCACTGGCAACTCTGGTTTGACATTAGAGCAGCTGATCGTTTTGACAGTTGCAGCTTCGCAGTTGTCTCTTGTGCTTGTCTGCGTTTTGCTGTTCGTGAGGAAGTGGAACATCAAATTTGTACTAGTTATCGGATAAAAGTTTTGATTCGGGCAATGTATTCCAATCCATCGATTCACGGTGCTAGACTTAGTCCAAATCTAGTTTGCGCTAAGAATGACTAAACGCTGTCAAACTGATGGCCAACAGTATAATCTCGGTACAATCGACCTCGCAGAAAAGTATGAAAAAAAAATGCCAACCGAAACTGGCACCGTATTATCAATCAGATTGGTATGTTCTGCTACTCCGATGTGAATCAGCAGTAGGGCGAACGGCAGACCAAAAATTTCTGTGCGTTTCTAACCAAACGGTCGCATCTCGATGGCGAGTGTTGCATCCGAAAACTGAAGCCATCCACGCTGTGACCAAGTGCAGTCACTACGCTTATTGCTGATTTTGACAAAGGCCTTAATTAAACTGAGATGACCGGAACCGGAAAATGAGCTGTAAACTCAGAAAATGTTTTATAGGTCGCGATTGCCAAGCCATTTCCTGACTTTGCAACTTTTGACTTTTTGACACACTATCACATGAGCGTGAAGGTAAACAAAAAGTTTTCCGTGACATTTCAAGACATACTATGGTTTCTTTTTATAATTCGTGTTGTCTAGACACCGCTTGACACAACCATGCACAACTATAGTTTGTCTATATAAGGTTGCCCAAATGTTTATTTTTTGTTCAAAATTTCACAAAATTAAAAAAAAGGTTTTTAACGGCAATAGCCTAAAAATATAAAATTGAATATCAAAATATGTGTTCCTAACCCTAACCTCATCGATTCAAGCTAAAAACGACATAGGGCTTTAGGACCCAATTCACTTGCATGTTTAAACTGCGCCATCTGAAAATGAAACAATATTTCTTGTGAGGTGCATACTGGTAAAGAAATCGCAAACGGGAAATCTTTTCTTTAGCATTTCTTAACCTATCTTTTTGCCCATTTCTTTTCAGGTCGATATCAGGCTTTAGGGAATTTCCTGCTTTTTATTTTGTGTTTATGTTCTGGTACCGTGAATTCGAGTGAAATTGATCTCTTTTTCGAGTATTTTTTAGAAATCTTTGAATAGAAACATATTTAAAAAGATGATTGAATTTTAAAATAAGTACTGTACACACTTAGAAAAAAGCACCGAATTCGGTAAAATTTTACCGAAATCTAAACAGCTGAACGTTCGGTAAAATTTACCGATCTGTTTAAGTGTGTAGTGCTGGCTACACGACAGTATCATCTACATCATATATAAATAGTTTTATTTTAGATAAAACTTAATGTAATCGTAAAATCGAAAAATCTCAAATAACGGGTGAAATTCCCAAGTAACAGTTTCAGGCTGATCAAACGATTTTATAGCTGATTTTATTCAACCTGCGCTGATCTATGGTTTAGGTTTAGAAATGAAAACCTTTTTTCAGCTCTTAAACGTCTAAATCTGGTGATTTTATCAAGCTTCAGGCTAATTAACAGCTGCTTTCGAAGCTGCAGTGAAGCTTAATAGAAACTTTTTTGCGCTTTCAAATAGCCAGTTTGAGCAATGCTGTCAATTCTATTTTTAGAACGAGAAATAGTTTTGCAATCTGCTTTTCCAGTCGTATAATCAACGTTTCATCAACCTTTATGCAGCCAAAAAAAAAATCTATTTTTAAATTAAAAAAAATGAAACGCGGGCTTTTTTTGCTGGGAAACATGTTTCGAACGCGATATTTTTAATACTTTTTAATTTCGAATAACTAATTCGTATAATTAAGCTAGCTAATTAAAAATGCATGTCTTTTTCCGGGAATTGAACCCGCCCATCTTTTGATCCATAACAGACAGACAGTGAGAATACCTTTACACTAGAAATACTCAGAGGTGAGAGATACGCGGAAGCAGCCATCTTGGGAGCCAAGCGAGCAGCGAGAATTGTCAAAAGGGAGCCAATCGAACAAGCATACTGTTCGCTTAAATGTTTGACTAACAAGTACAGTCACGCACCTTGAATATTATACTCGGACACAGTGTGTCTAAAGCTTTGCAATGCATTTTACACTGGTTAAGTTGAAAGCGAGGGGCAAGACACTTCATAATATTATCATAATATTAATATATTAGGCCCTATTAAAGCCCTATAAATGTATAACTTTATAGGGCTTTAGGTTATATTATGTGTGGGAAAGGTAAATATATTAAGGTTGAAAAAACATTTCCATAAGGAAAAGTAATATATTTTCAACAGTGTCTTGCCCCTCGGTTGAAAGATATATCGCTATATTGTGCAAAAATCATGTAAACAAAACAGAAGCGGATCATATTGAAAACAATCAAGTCACACTGCTACAGCATTTTGCTCCGCCAAATCGTTGGCTTTAGTTTCCCCGTATCTCTTACTGTGAGTATTTCTACTTTACACCTGAAGCCTAGCCCGCCTAGCGTGAAGCAGTCAATAATGTCGATAACCGACATACTTTTGCTGTCAGCCGAATTGCGAAATTCTATGATCTGACAGTATGTGTGCTGTGAGCCGAAAGAAAACTTGATAGAAGTTAGCCACTTTAACACCCTTAAGCAACCTTAAAGTAGTTTGAAAGCTGTGAGCCTAGTGAAAGCTTTCTTTAACACCTTTAGGCAGCCGTAAAACGGTTTGATGTTCATGCCTGTTTAGAAGCAAACTTTTTGGTAAAAACAATCCGCTTTAAGCTCGTTTATCAGTTTTTGGGAGAAAACTGGTTTGAAAAACTTAAAGTAGCTTAAACATAGCTTATTTAAACACCATTTAAGTACTTACTTTATGCAGCTTTGATCGCCTTAAACCAACCCGTAAACAGCCATTGTTCTTGCAATTCAGCTCTCGTTGTAACTTGGGTTGATCACGTAGAAATCAAGACGATATTGCTATCAAACCATATTCTCTGACAGCAATAAGCTAGCGTACAGTATAAAATCTGGCGTAATCGGGATAGGCAACATGACATCCTGCATGTAGGCAACAATGTCGCGTATAGCAACTAGCACAAAAATCAGACAGCCAGTACATTAGCATGGATGATGCGGCTGCTAAATAAATATGAACGATAAAAAAGATATTAAGCAAATTTTAACATCGTATTCGCGATTTTTTGTTTAAACATAGCTGTATATATGTGTAAATGTACGATTTACGTATACAATCTTCACTTATCTAGTGAAACAAATAAATTAATTCTCCTTATATACGGCAGCTTGACTGTTTCTTTGAATTCGCGTTGACGAGCGTAAGCTGCTGCCACCTCCAAAAGTTTACTGTTCGGGTGAAGCGGAATAGGAATTTCTTAAAGAGCGCAAGAGATCAAAAAATTTTGGCAGATTTTCACCCACACGTATATACGGGCATTTCCATGAGTGTGCAAGAGATCGTTTAATGCCGTCAACGCGAATGTGTAGTTGCATTTCACTATGTAAGCACAAACCGATCTCTTGCACTCTCATGCAACTGCCATATGGATCGTTTGTAAAATTTGTGCGAAGTATAATCTGTCTTTTGCACTCTTTTATAAATCTCCATTTTGCTTCACAGAAAGAACAAACTTTCGCAGGTGGCAGCTCCATTTCGCAGCCATAGCGAACTAGAAATCTATGTTGTCTCAGTTCATGATGTTATCAATCATTTTATTTTGTAAAAGGTCAAATTAAACAATTTCTACCGCATTATTTTATTCATGGAAACTATCAAAGCACAGCCAGATAATTAGAGAGCCGAATTAGTTCCATTAAAACTTCCTGCTGCAACGAAATTTGTGTTAACGGCAAAGAGTTTTATCGGGCATGTTGAAAATTGCGATTCGATTAAAATAGTAAATTTTGAAAAATCAAGCCATTTACAAGATCAATCTTGTTGAAATCCAAGTGACTTTGATCTGTAACTCAATCTTTATATGAATGGGTGCATATAAAGCACAGAGAACAGACATTCATCTTGGCCTCGCAACGTGTGTAAAAGCTCAGCCACCATTTTGAAAGTAAGTGGTAATGCTTCCACTACGTGGCGCTCACATCACTAATAGAATGAACTTTGGTTGCTAATGATTGTCAATACACATCAAAGCTTTCGTCATATTTTCACTAATGCATTTAACTTGTATTTAATAGTTGCTACAGCAACTAATGTATTGTTTACCCTATCGCTATCCGCTATCGAACTTGAAATAAAAGATAAACATTTAGCAAAAATAGTAATCAATGTAGAATTACTTTTTAATCCTTCCGAGAAACTGTGTTTCTGTGTTGGCTACGAGCCATTGGCATACAGGCCGAGAATGAGGTGGTACAGGTTTTCCGGTGTTCCAAGAAATTTTTCTATGGTGAATTGAGACACTTCCTCACTTTAGGAGGGGGGGCTTCTATGCAAATGAAATACAAATTTCCTCATAACTCGAGAACTAAGTAAGCAAATGAAACCAAATTTGGTATGTGAGAAATTTTTTAATGATGGTTTGAGACCCCTCACAATGTACAATTAGAACTGTAAAAGCCTCGAAAATTGTGTGAAGTCTCGTAAATTCCAAACAGACATTTTGTTACTATCAAAAAATGTTTCACGTAAAGGCCATTGAAGACCAATTCAACAACATACATTGTTTGCTCGATTGGTACAGTTATAAAATTAAAACCCACATTAAATTACCAAGTTTATCTTTTCCATTTTCTGATGGACATGGATAGGCAATTAGCGATAAGTTTTAGTTAACTTTACAAGTTTTATTTGCTTTCGATCGGAATCACAATAAATAATTTCCACTTTTAGCTAAATATCACAAAAATACGTTAGGAAAATAGATTTAGTTATTATCAATAAGTGTTTTATCTACTTCGATGGCAAACGTTTCTGCTCGCTGAGATATCGAACGTACAAATATAGGTATTTTGCATTTCTGTTTTATTGTTTGTACTTTGTACGCATTTTTGTTTTGTTTTTTCGTTGCATTAACTCAAAACACTACTTCTAAGGGCTAAAATTCAAACAAAGATACGGGCTTCTAAAACCAATATCATTTAACATTTCTGCACATCTAACGAGAAACCTAAACGCGTAGAACTAGCTATAGTCTAGACTCCACGGCGCGACTGAATAATCCGGGTGGATTGCGTGTGCCGAAGCGGCTGCCGGTGACCGTTCGGTCCGAAACCGTTACTGTTGCCGTGGCGCGGGAAGTGCTTTTCCGACCGTATCCGGCGCAAAATGTGATCCCGCGATTCGTCGTGCCGAATGACGGTGGTCGGTAGGTCCCACTCGACGTCTTCGCTGGAGCAGCAGGACCGGAACAGGTGTCGAAAACCGGCCCGAAATTTGCGATTCATAAACGCGTACAGAACCGGATTGATGCATGAGTTCGCTGCACCGAGCCACTGCGCTACCGGCAGGATGCCGAAGATGAAGGTTTGTACTGTGAATTGATTGTATTTTATTAGATGATTCTAAACGTCTAAGCCGAGCGTTTCTTACCTGAATCGTCGTAAATGAGGTCCCCTGCAAATTTCACGAAGCAGAATATTGTGTACAGCGGTAGCCATGACAGCGTGAATGTTATGATAACCACGAATATCATTTTAATAACCTAAAATGTCAAGAGAAGAGGTTTTATTTTATCAACACTTGAAAATCGCTATAATCAATGCGCCTCCTTTGATTTTTGCGGTGGCCATTGAATGGGGGCGCATTATAAGCTACGCTTAGTGCGGCAAAGCGCCAACCAACACTACTAACCTTTACTTTGCTTTGGTTAAAGACCTCGTTTTTTCGGCTGATTATCAGATCCCGCGGGAGCTTCCGGTAGGCAACGTTCTTCCAAATGATAACGTAGCATATTGATATCACTAGCAGGGGACCGAGATAGCACAGTATGAGGTTCGCGAACAGAAAGTACCAACTCTCCGAGGCGGGCGAAGGCCACAGTTCGGTGCAAATCTGTCAATAACAATGGAAAAGAACGTATTTTTATAGTCCAGTAGAGAGTGTGGAAAGCGAAACAGAATTGAAAATATGACACCGAACATAAACATGCTTTAGCAAATATTTACTCGAAAAATATTCAATCATGTTGTTCACGCTATCATTGCGTTACGCCTTCATCAAATGTGTTGGTATTTCTCCGCCAAAATGAAGTTTTTAGCATTCGTCTGGGCCTGGGCTCTTGTTCGTTTCAAACATGTTAATGCCCGTGCCAGTGAAAAGGGGAAAATAATACTACCTACCATCAGATTGGGAAGAAAAATCAAATCAAAATACAAATCGCTTTGTTTTACATACTCGATAAAGAGCCACCAGCCCGAGGATGTCGGCGCCGCCTAGCAGTGGGTTTAGATTCATAAATTGATTGAATTGTTTTCTAAGTATTAAAATGTTAATCTATCTGCAAAATCTATTCCAAGGAAAATAGCAGTCAAAACAACTAAACCACATCTGTAAATTTCGAATTCAACCCACTGTGTATCTGTGACACGCGGCTTAGTGGTAAGTAAATATTTGTAAGGTTTGCTCTTGAAGATTTCATTTGACTTTCATTTCAAGATTCATTTGATATTCAAGATAATCAGACTTATTGTGGCTTTTCCTAAACGAATCAGTTGAACTGAAGTTGTGCGCTTGAAGCGCTTCATGAATGAGAAGAGTTTATTGGTTTGGAACTTCTTTGATATACTTTTCAGTAAAATAAAAAAAAAAATCAAAAATCTTTTATGCCGCATTTATTTTCCGCAAAAACTGGAAATTGTTAAGTGCATTTCAATAACCTACAATCAAACTACATTGAGCAATAGAAAAACATCATGCTCGCCGAAGCAATCAAATCTAATTCTTCTGGTAAAGTGTACGTGAGCAGAAAATAACAAGAAGTTAATTATTTGGCCCCGATTTGACGAGGGCGAGGAAAACATTTTAGCAAAAGCATAATTGTGTCCTTCCGAACCATTAGCATACCAACCAACCAACGCAACGTTTCGCCAAGCCGCGCCGCGCCGCGCCGCTGCGTTGTACTGTCTGGCCCAAATCTTTATCAATGGAACGTGTCAGAAAAATGCCAGCCTCCATTTGGACCGGAGTGCGGAGAATCAAAAATTTATGCATCAGTCGGCGAGAAATCTCGGAACTGAACAACTTCACAGCTATTTACCCTCTACCTCTACCAAGAAGATGAAAAAAAAGGAAAAAAGGACCTACCTGTGCCAAACTGCCGGGTATGCCGATCGGCTTCAGCGTGAACACAAACAGCCACGGAAGATTAATGCCCAGTGCGAATGTCCAGATAATTGAAACGATCACTCGGTACTGCCTGTGCGAGGTGGTCGGAAGCGGGAGAGGAAGAAAAAAGTACACAAGTAAATAATCAGTAGCAGTCAGTGGTGAGTTATGTTTCGGCTCGGTCTCGCGGGGACCAAACCTGGGCTGCGGACACCCACACGGTTGTGCTGGGTGGGCAGGGTGCGGTACGGTAGATTATCTCACCTGGTGGTAATGGTTCCCGAGATAGGGAACGAAATGGCTACGCAGCGCTCGATCGAGATGGCCATCAGCGTGTTGACCGAAGCGGACACCGAGACGCCCTGCAGATAGGAAACGGTTTTGCAGAAAAACACTCCCAAGATCCAGGCTGCGGGGAAGGAAATTATGGAAATTATGATAAGACTTTAATGATATTTGTATTCTGAATGTTTTGTGGGTGTCACCCCGGTAGGAGACTGATTCATTCTTTTTTTTCGCTGCTAAATCGAAAAATAATGGAAAAGAAAAGTAGTGGAAGATTTAGTGCTTCAAAGATACAGATTTCGTTTTTGTGTGCATAAAGCAAAATGTACGCACAGAAATGGTGAATTATTCTTTATAAAAAAAATATATTAAGCCGCTTGTTGATGTGTCCACTGTCAGTCATCGCCACACTCAAGTGAAAGGTTACGGAGGTTCACGGCAGGAGTTCATTTATCGACTAAACGTGGCGTGCAACAAACCAATCACGACTGGTAGTGACAAGTATGAGAACTGCCTTTCTCGTCAATCGACTTTCAGCAGATTCTGCTGGTATGAAGTTAATCTTTAGCTTGGTATGTAAGGTCGGATCACGTTTCTTGGCATTTCCTGCGTAGACTAAACGACGTCTAATGGGGGTTTGCTTTCGAGCAAAGATTGTAGTCGACATTAAAGAGGTAATGGATTAATTGTATAACTTCAGTATTTGCATTGATCTAAAAACATATAGACATTCAAATGTTGTTCAATTCGACGAGGCGTCGAGGCAGACCGCGTGCTTCGGTATGATTTCATGATTCATATATAGGTAAATAAAGTGGAACAAATACATCATAATTAATTATTGAGAAAACTGAGTCCGTTACTTTTACTGGATAGTAAGAGTACCAAGGAAAATTGAAATTTAGAGGAACTAATCTCTGTATAATACACTCTGGGAATTGCTGTGAACATTAGGACAGCTTAATTCATAGAGTAGTTTATTAACACACTGTGCAAGATAATTTTAATATTCGTAATCCCATCATTATATATGCCATTTATTTCAAAATGCAGAATAATGCTTGGAATGAATTGAAACAGTGTTAATAAGAATTGCTTTCGAGTTTTTGCGTGAGATTCAATTCTCATTAACACTGCTTCAATTCATTCCAAGCATTATTCTGCATTTTGAAATAAATGGCATAGCGTTTATTTCTAATTCCCGTCGTAGTAAGTAAAGCCATTCTAATTTTCATCATTTGTTGGATGGATTTAATGAATACTCCAAAAGTTCTTGTGCTGATTTGACTCACCTTCCGATCCGTGAACTTTGAAATCACTGAAAAGCGATTATTAAAGTATATGATTGAAATTACGCAACTAACTTTATTTCTTAAATTCGTCGAACCGTTTTAATATCCGTCCATCAACATTTTTCATTGTCCGAACTAAAAATGTTTACGAAGCTAACGCCTATGTATTTGTGTAGGACGGCATGACAAATGTTATTCTGCAAAATCTCTGCAGGTCAGGCAAGTTTTCCTGACTGTAGAATAGCGACAATGCCTTGCGTGAGTTATTTTCATTTACCATGCGGTATCGAATTCGGTACGGCTTCGAAATTCGTACACCTAATAGAATTTGTTTGATTATATGTATTAAAACAGTCTAAATGCAAAATATTAATATCAGGTGCAGACCCATTTTTTATTAGAGGTAAAATGAAGGTGAGGTAAGGTCCAATCGACACCAAACTTGATAATTTAACTTTTCGACCACAAATGAACAATTTGGTTTAAATACGGAAATATTGATTCCCGTGAGGACACTGTATGTGTAAATGACTCTTAGAGGAGTAAGACTGAAACACAATGCTTTGATTATGGAGAAAAGCATATTTTGTCAAGCAGTCAGTCAAATAAAACCCGAATTAGTCCATCTTGCGGTGTGGCCTAGCCTTTCTACTGCCACAATAATTATTTTTTAATTTCTCTGGAACATCCATATTGATATTTTTAAATCTCTGTTACTTATACCACAAAATCCTTATTTACCAGTACAATTACCGTACAATAATTATATTTTCTTTCGTAGGGTGCGTAAATACATGTAAGCGTCATTTAATTTACATTATGAACACCTGATTAAGCTTTATAATATACTAGCTGACCCGACAAACTTCGTATTGCCACAAATCAAACTGTGTTGTATATAAATCGTGAATCTCGGATGACCTTTGTCACAATCTCGAGTTTTGCAAGTTTCTGGGGAGTTCATGGGTGTTTTAATATACAAATTTTCCTCACAGTAAAGTAGAAAACAACTCCCCCCATTGCTTAGCCTGATAAAATAAAGCGGATAGCATTTAAATAATCGCCATCATTACAAACCATTTCGCCGAATACCATTTTGCGAAACACCAGTTCTCGGTTGACCATAACGCGGAATATAGAGTTTCGCAGAATACCATTTCGCGAAAAAGCTTACACGGGAAGTACCATTTCACGGAAAATCTTTTCGTAGCAAGTACCATTTCGCAGGAGTGACCCAACTGAAGGTAAGTAACAGAGGTCAGTAGATCTAGGAAAATAAATAAACCTAGATAAAGGTGATCTCTACGGGGGCTGCCCCCCGTAGTGACCGGCGCTTCCGACGGCAGGTCGCCGGCAACACTAGCGGCCTGTGGCGCGGTATCGCGCTGAAATATCTAATGTTACTATTGATAGTTGTTGGTGGTCTTGTTGTTGATTAATGTTTTATGAAAGAGTCTAAGACTTCTCGAGTTCGATTAGTTTTTGAGTTACACAAAAACTTCTGTTTTATTTGTATAAGAGTCCTTATCCCCCTACCACAGTGATGAGGGGTCTCAAACCAACATTAAAAAAACTCCTGCCTCCAAACCCCCCACATGCCAAATTTTGTTCCAGTTGCTTGATTACTTCTCGAGTTATGAGGAAATAGGTATTTCATTTAAATCGAAGCTCCCCCTCTTAAAAGGGAGAGGGGTCATTATTCCCCTTCTAAAAAGGGGAGGGGTCTCAATTCACCATAGAAAAAAAATTGCCTGCAAAAACACCCACATGCTAAATTTGGTTCCATTTGCTTGATTAGTTCTGGAGTTATGAGGAAATTTGTATTTCATTTGTATGGGAGCCCCTTCCCCCCCAAAAAAGGTAAGGGGTCCCAATTCATCATAGAAAAAATTCATGCCTCCAAAAACACCCACATGCCAAACATGGTTCCATTTGATTAATTAATTCTCGAGTTATGAGAAAATTTGTATTTCATTTGTATAGGAGACCCCCCTCCTAAAGCGGGGAGAGGTTTCAATTCATCATATAAAAAATTCTTGTCTCCAAAAACACTCACATGTCAAATTTTGTTCCATTTGCTTGATTAGTTCTCGAGTTATGAGGAAATTTGTATTTCATGTGTATGGAAGCCCCCCCTCTTAAAAGGGAGAGGGGTCATTATACCCCTCCTAAAGAGGAGAGGAGTCTCAATTCCCCATAGAAAAAAAATTGCCTACAAAAACACCCACATGCCAAGTTTGGTTTCATTTGCTTGATTAGTTCTGAAGTTATGACGAAATTTGTGTTTCATTTGTATGGGAGCCCCCCCTCTTAGTGGGAGGAGGGGTCTCTTACCATCATAAGAAACTTCCCTGGCCCCAAAAACCCCTATATGCAAATTTTCACTCCGATCGGTTCAGTAGTTTTCGATTCTATAAGGAACATAAAGCAGAAAGAAATCCATTTTTTAAAGCATAGATTTGTATGGGAGCCCTCCCTCTTAATGGGGGGAGGGGACTTTTGCCTTCGAGAGAACCTTCTGTAGCCCCAAAAACCCCTAAGGACTGTATCGAAAAGTCTTTAGCAACCTATATTCGTGAATAAAAATGAAATACGATTATTATTTCAATTTGTGTTTTCGGTTTATTGAAGATCAGTACGACTTGAAACAATAACATGTCTTACATTATTCAAAATATTAGATCTTAAAGAATGAGCGCACGTTTGATAAAACTCCTCCCAGCAAATTCTGCACACTAGCTTTTGTGCATTTGCTGGATGCTACTGTTCAATTTTTCTTGCATTCCTCCATGCTTTGGGGAACTATTCCTTCCCTCCTAAAGATCCTCTTCATTATCGACCAATAACGTTCAATTGATCAGAGCTCTGGACAATTTGGTGGATTGATGTTTTTCTCGACGAATTGGATATGCTTGTCTGAAAGGCACTGTAGTACAGGCTTAGCGCTATGTACAGATCCCAAATTCGGCCAAAAGAGAGGGGCAGACTCTACAAACAGTGTAGAGGGGCCACAATATTTTTTACAATTATTCATGTAAGTTTGAGCATTTATTGCACACTTTGTGAAGAAAATACGCATCGCAGACCATAAGTACAAAAAGCATGCCATACTAAAACTTTTTGTCCAAACTTTTCCAGCGCAATCATACAGTCGGTATCGTCCACCACCTTGTCCGCCGATTTCGTGATCGTGATTTCGTATGTCTTTGCGAAGTTCCTGACGCTGATTCACTGAATTGTTGCAATACTTATTTTAAGTATTTTAGCCAAATAAGACGTTGTTACCAATCAGTGTCGTTTAATATGACTTATTACTTCAGAATCTACCGGGGGCTTATTTATCGATGATATTTTTCGCTGGTGTGGTGCACTTTAAACCGTTTTGTGATTTGGTTGATAAAAACACCGTTTTCAGTGCACCAAGTGTGCAGATTTTTTTTTCTGGTTTCAAGATCAATCCGAGGCATAGCGAAAAGTAAAAAAATAATCGAAACAAATCGAACTTTTTCTAGATATTTAAACAAACTTTTGCTGGCATGCACATAAAAATTGCTTCACCCATTTTTGAGTAAAATCATTTTAAAGGTTGCTAATTACTTTTCGATACAGTCCTTACATGCAAATTTTCACGCCGATCGGTTCAGTAGTTTTCGATTCTAAAAGGAACATACGGACAGACAGACAGAAATCCTTTTTTATAGGCATAGATTTCAACCCAAATTGTACCCAAGACAGTATTTTAAGCCGCCATTTTTAATTTAATTTTCAATTTAATCAATTTAGTTTTTAAATAAATGTATTAAACGGCGTTATCTGAAGCAAAAAGGACAAAAAGTAACAAAAGTGGCCCGCCATTTTGGTCAGCCATTTTACATTCTGAGTATGAGTTTCATTTTTTGAATCAACGACCCGAAAAATTCCTTAAGATGAAATTTATATTAAAAAATTCAAAATTAACAGGAAAAGTCGCCATTTTGGATCGGCCATTTTGAATTTCACATTTTTGATATCATTTTTGAAATCAGTAACCCAAAAAATTTGGAATCTCATCATCTTGAGGTTTTGGCCAAGAATTTTAAATTTCCGACCACTGTAGGACGGTTGCCATACGTACGATTGCCATACAGACGAATGCCAAAATATATGTTGGCCATAATGGACGGGAGCCATAATGTACGTTTGCCATAATATATATTTTTGGTATGGAGGCCCAGAACTACACTTCGACCAGTTCAAAGCTCAAAGGACCAGCGCGACCAAGTCGCAAGAGGCCCAAATGATTTCGTTTAAAAAAGCGGCTTTGCCGCTTTTCATTTTATACAGGGTATCTCGATGCGAGGACTACCCAAGTAGCACTTGTAACTAATCATAAAAATAAAAAAAATACAAAAAGGTTGCACAGCAGTTACATTTAGGATACTTGTAACGAGTTAGGTTACATAAAATTAAAAATAGTTACTTTTTAGTTTTTTAGTGACGAAAATCTCAAAAAGTTACCAGGTAGTTACCAAATGACCAAATTGAAACCTTTTTTTCGAACTGTCAACAACTTGGTCGTCGCAAAACAGTCACATTTCAGTTACGAGTTACCAATTAATTATCAAGTGACACAAATGAAACCTTTTTCCAAACTGTCATCAACTTGCTGGTCGCAAAACAGTTAATTTTCCGTTACGAGTAGTTACGAAGTCAAAAATAGTCGGCTAGTAACATTTTCGCAACAACTTGTTCACTGTTCCTTGTAAACACAACGGATTAAGCAAAAACTAGATCTCAAGAATTTTACTTATGGTAAAGATAAACAATTGGTACACGGGCTGTAAAATGCTCTTGTAAATGCGTTTATTTACTTAATTGATGGTACTTGGAATCTTCTCCGCACAGACAATGATATCAAAAACAAACTTTGATTATTCTCAAACGTCAAAACGATCAAGTTACATCGAAACGAAATCGGCAATGAAAATAGGTTACAGTGTAACTTAGAAATGACGACATAAGAAATAAGTGACCACAACGGATTTAATATTGGTTACCGTAACCGATAGCGTAACCAGGTCGAAGGCTAAGATTACGTGCAACTAGAATGTAACTGAATTGTAACCTTCTATGATTAACACTGCTGGTAAACTGTTTTATTCAAAGTGAAACTATTCTTTGATATTAAATTAACACTTTCTTTTCACAAGAATCACTAAAAAACACGTTTTCCCGATATCTATGAACAGTGTCTGCTTAAAATCATTTCATGCAATATGCCGAAAACGATGCAAAACTTCAAGGACGATGGTGTAGTAGTTAAAACCAAAGGCAAAATGGCTATGAATTTTACTAAGTGATAGCGAAAATAAATTGTTTTTAATGATTTCTAGGTGAATGCTCCACTAATTCATTATTGCTAAGAATAAATTTAAAAATCAGAAAATTAAAATTAAAATTTTTATATTTGTACATATTTGTTTTACAAAAAATCAATTTTTCGAAGAAGTAAGTAACGAAAAGCTAGATTAAATAAGAGCGCGTAATTTTTTCAAAGCTAGAATCATGCATTTCACCATAAATTTGAAACTGCATTAAAATTTGTGTTGAAATAACAAGCGAAATTTATACACTCTTCTATATTCAACAGTTAAATTTACTGCTTGACGTTGACAGCCATAGATTGAAATAATAAACCTGCTGCATTATTTTCGCTATGCAATAAAAGTTTCAAGATAACTAATTTGCCATCAACTGAAAGTCAATTTACAGTTTATGTGTAACTTCAATAGTAACCATTTTGTAACTATACATGTTACATATTGGTTATTGAGTAACTGTTAATGTAACCATATTTAGTTACATAAGTTGCGCTATTTCGGTTACACAACTGTTATATTTTAGGTTACTGTAACCGAAGTTTGACATTTAAATTTGTCGCATATCAGCCGCTGCGACTCAATTGTGACAACGTGTGCTACTTGGGTAGGGAAAACTAACTAGAGGACGGTAAACCTAGGAAAACGAATAGATCTAGACACATGTGATTTCTGCGGGGGGACTGCCCCTCGCAGTGGCCGGCGCTTCCGACGGCGGGTCACCGGCGAACACTTTACGCTACCCGTTATAGCGCCATAAATACAAAAGGTATAATAATAGGCACAGCACTTCAGTAATATTGTAGATAATAACTAATGCTATAAAAGCCCTATACATCACTTCTTCAAATTTTGCTTGGCTGAGATTAGGGCTGTCTAACCGGTAGTACCGGTAGTACCGAAACCGGTGATACCGGCCAATTTTTGGATACCGAAATACCGGTTTTGTAAAGGCAAAAAACCGGTATTTCCGGTATTTTCTAATATCCTAGTTTTTTTAGTTTCTTTATTCAAAGAAGAACTAAGTTGGATAGAAGATTGTAAAACTCATAGAAAAACAACTTTGTGTTAATGCTGATGAGATTCTTCGATTACTACCAATGACACCCTCTTCATTGCTTCAGCAACTGTGGATAATTATACCTCTTGAACCTGTTTAAGGCACAGTACAGCATCTTTGCTGAATGTTTCATTGTATAAGCCAGACGTCACATATCAATTTATTTTTGAACAACTTGATATTTACAAGCCACCAAATTATTCGAAACATCAAATAATGAATTTAGGAATCAAGGTCAGGGCCCGGCAACGTCGCTTACAATAGTAAATACAATAGTCACTCAACAATGAAGTAATGAAACTTCAGTTTCAACTGCAGCAATGCCGATTCGTTTCAAAACTTCAATCATGCACCATGAAACGATTTTCACTTCACCATGACGACCGGTTTTAAAGTTTCATTTGTATTCTTCTATTCTATCAAATATTCACTAGAAGGCCAACAACTTTGAATGCAATTGAATTGAATTTGAGTAATAGTTCTTACAATTTAATGCATATTATAATTAACCTACTGCCAGTCGTCGTCATTTGTTACAGTCTCTAATCTAACTTCAGCTGAAGTTTGCTTGAAACGTTCTGTTCAACAAATGAAACAAGTGACTTCATGTATGAAGCGAAGGTACGAAAAAGTCAGCTTCATTTATTTGTTTCGACGATTCCGGGTCGTGATTAGAATACAGGTGATCTTTTTTAAGCAATCGTGTTAAATGACACGAATCTGCCAGGACTGAATTTGGAATACTTTTCAAGTCTTTCGAGTGATACTTTGATTGAACAAGCAGGTGAACTCTCCAAGCCACTATCTGCGAATAGTGGGATTGATAACAGAGAACAGAATGTACCTGTGAATGATGCTTAAGAGGATGACGCTATCAAGAGTTCCGGTTTGGGGATGGAGGAAAACTTCGTGAAGAGATTGTAGGAAACCGAGGCATACGTTATAGTGGAAGCTACAATCCCGGGATATTCGAAAATAGTTAAGCGCTTGTTTCCCTACTATAAATTTGAATACCGAAATACCGGTTTTCACTAAAAGAGCCCAATACCGACACCCCTAGCTGAGATGCAGTAGTAATCAAAAAAGCAAAATCGAAGAGAAAAGTGTATGACAAGCCTGATGTACCGATTTGTTTTGGATCTGTTATCACACAAATGCTGCGGTATATAGCAAATTATGATGTATATAGATACAAAAGTGTTGTTTTGTTTCCAATTCATGAATCAGTTGGATTTTGCCATTGACAAACGTATTAGTTTGTGGAAAAATTAGGAATACGCAAAACGGATTGGTTTGGTGGTCTACTTTTTCAGAAAGTTCTAGGTAATGAGTATTTGTCAGAGCTCATCCCATTCTAGGCAAAAACAACGGAGTTTTCTAATCAACAGAATATTCTGAACCATCTGCTAATGCATGAGCAGACATTAGAATGTCACTAAACGAAGTGTTTTGCTGTCAACCTCTCTTTCAGCATTCTTCTTGCCTACCAAATATCGCTAACTCGAGTTACCGCTAAAATCCCGCTGAGTTATTTAAGAAAACCGTTAGATTCCCGCTAGCCGCTGTTTGGTTATTAAGTCCCGCTGTCCGACTTGAAATCCCGCTTAATCTAGCGGGAAAACCGCTGATTTGGCAACGCTGCCAGCGAGAGGTTCCATGTTCGGTAAAGCAGAGTTCAGCACTTAGAGAGGGTATGTATATATTTTTCTTTTACTACTTTGCATCACCAATCTCGTTCCTAGAACTGGGAAGTGGAAAAAGTTATGATTTGGTCATGGACAAGAGGTTTCATTCCCAAGCAACAATGTGAGTTTTATTATACTCTTTTGGTGGTCTTCAAGACCAATTTTGGTCTTAAATGTCATCATAAGAGTGTGATAAAACCCAAATTGTTACTTGGGTTCCGTACCTTAAACCTTTGTTGGTAAATGCAGAACTTAGTATGAAATAAAAATGTAGGAGTGCCAGAGAAAAAAGCCATGCTCAAGTCGCTCAACATCGAATAGCCGATTCTACTAAGATTCGAACCCATGACCAGTCACTTGTCAAGGCATACTCGACAACCCGTAGCCGGTAATATTAATTGTAAAGATTTTTTTTTAATATTTCGGTACTGCAAAATCTCATTGCAAAAAAGGCTGAGTCCACTAAATTGTCCCCAGATGCGTCCAATAGAGAGAACTTAGAAAATATTGAAGCGGAAGCTAAAGATGCAGCAGTCATCAGCGATATTGGCCAGATGAATAACCGGCTGATCAAGACCGTAACTGAAGAACGTATGCGCAGGCTGATGAGCGGTATCAACAGTAAAGTGATTTTTTTCTTTGGCCTCTTTTTTGGTATAGGTATGACTATGTATAGCGGTCATAACGAAAACTATTTTGGAAACGGAAGTCTGATGCGAAGAATGATTAATAGGATGACCTGCAAAATTTCGATATAGACCTAAAATATATCGGGTTGTGCAATGGTAGTCGGGGCTCGCACCCACGATCTTTCGATGGGTACCCGAATGTTTTACTCACTAAACTATTATTTTCCCAGCTAGCACCAACTAATAATTAGTCACACACACACACAGTTAATCACACCAAATCAACCTGAACTGGCTGGGTAAAATTCGTAAATTTTTAGAGGTCAACCAACTCAATCAACAAACCAATAGCTTGTTCTTTCAAGTGTGTAGGCTGAAACATTACGGTAGTTATTTTGTATGTAATAGCGCCCATCGCTAGTTACACTGAAACACTTTCAATTTATGTGATTTTCTTTTTCGTTAGCATAAAAAAAACGAACAAAGTACAAATTTCGACCCATCTTTGATACCAACATTGCCCATTAAAAAGCGGATCTTTCCATTTACTTGGTGGCATTTCTCCTGCTGCTGCTGGCTGCTAGAGCGGTGAGTGTTTGCTGTTATGATGTGTCCCATAAAAAATAAATGTAGCTTCGGGAATGGCATGCTAACAATTGGCCTATAAATCCTTCGCACGAGAGTTGGTCGGTGACGAGCCATCCCGGCAGCAGCAGCAACGCTTGCGGGTAAAGTGGGCCACTTGCAAAGAATTGATCGATCCCCATCGGATAACAAAAGAAGCCATGTCTCCGATTCAAGGATGTTACCAATTCGTGATTTTTACTGCCATTCGCCGTGGGCTGCTGTGAAGTGACGAACCTAAGCAAACATTTCACTGAGCTTTTACATTCAGATATCCTAACATAGTTTAGCACATTTTGACGCGTGAAATGTCTGACGATGGCGCACACTTTATGCGGACCTTCGTCTGTCGGGCTTAATTGGATGAAGTTTGTTCTGTTGACTGTGATTGGTATTGAATTTAATTTTTAATTTGATTGAAGCAATATATATAATTCACACCAGTAGCGTACTTACCCGGATATAGGTTGCCTATCAGGGTGAAAGGGAGACAGATGAAATTGACTAATAAATCAGCGTACGCCAGATTCACGATGAAGCGGTTCGTCGGGGAGCGCATCATGGTGCTTTTCTTCACCACAATCACGACCGAGATGTTCCCCAGCAGACCGACGATGAATATCAGCGAGTAGGCAACGCTGTGGAATTGAGGTAATTTATTAAAAAAAATTGCAATGTTCAATCTTAGCATAAAATTGACATTGAAATCTAGGTTGAATTCAATTGGCTTCAAATATAATGAGAAGTTTTGTTGTATTAAGACAGTTGAAATGGTTGTTGACTTCTGTGATTGAAATTTAATGGATATCAGAGCATCTAATTTCGCTAATTTAAAAGTAATCCCAAACATTTCGGGCCAAACAATGGAGTTAGGACAAACACAAACCTCAGTAGAATTGTTCCCAGCATCCCGTACCGCAGCTGGTAGGCCGGATCGAAGGCCTGCATCGTGAAGTCCTTTCGGTTCGCTTCGAGCTCCAGTTCGCCCGGCTGGAAAGCGCTGAGATTGACGGCGGACAACGGCCCCATCGAATTGGGGAAACCCGGCTCGGTATCATAGTGCACAACGAAGCAGGTCCAATTGTGGCTCGAGCTGATGTCGGTCGTACAATTAATTGAATTGGATTCCATTGAGTGAGTGCAAGGCGGAAAGTCTGCGCCGCGGTTGGCAGGCTCAGCCACGGCCACGGAGTTCTGATTAGCTGAGGGTGGCTGCGGTAATTTAGCACGTTTTCCGTCCGATTGGTGCTTCCGTGCTGCTCATGCTGGGAGCTTCTTCGATTCGTTCCATATGATGTGGCACGGATTACAGCAGACAGCGGTCAATTGGCTGAAACGAGAAAAGAACGGTTGTTAGTTTGTTGGCTTTTGTGGCATTGGTGAAGTTTGAAGTAACTCTGTTTGGAAGGTTAATCCGGATATTTTCAGGAAATAAATTCGTCGGTTTAGAAAATATGCGAGAAAGCTTTAGATAGGATATTTTACTCATATCTAGTCATCTGAGTAGTTACCATTTTTCAGTGTATAGTAAATTATTGTTACATTGACTTTCAATGTATTAATTCATGCTTATTATTATTATCAATAAGAAAAGTTATTGAAATAAATAGATAACTATTGAATATACACGTTATACACAATTCCCCTAATGGGTATAGCAGCAAATGTTAAACGCACTACCGCGCCAGGGTTGGGTCACACTGGGGTACATGCCACATTTTCTGTGTAAAGTTTAATGTAAAACAAAATAATTCATCGAGATGTAACGCGAAAGACAGCTGTTTTTAATTAAATCGCTCACAATTTTTTGATAGATCGTAAATAAGTTCAATTTCAAGTCTGAATCAAGATCACTGGCGTGCTCAGGAGAAGGTGAGACACGTGCCTCATCTTCTCTATAACATTTAATGTAAAACAATAATGCCCAAAGGTTTAATCAGGAAGTACGTGAATATTAATTCAATGGATAATTTCTACGACAAATAAACTAACTGTGTAGAAAGTTACATTGCAACTCCGATTTCCAGTTTAGTTTGCAGTCTTATTTCTAGTTTTAAGTTTCAAATTTCAAGAATTTCCTGACCAATTTCAAATAAAAATGCGAATTAAATTTTAAATCCAATTATTTCAAGTTCAATTTTATTTCAAATTATTTCATTTTATTCAATTTTATTGTAAATTATCTCAAGTTCGATTTCATGTTCAATTTAAAGTCCAACTTCCGGTTCAATTTGAAATGAAGTTCCTAAGTTAAACTGATCCAAACTCCAAACAAGTCCAATCTCAAGCAAAATTACAACTTTAATTTTGAAGCGAATTTTAAAGCCATTATCTAGTCAAATTTTAAATAAAATTTCAAGCAATTTCAAGCATCTCATATTGCCTCTCATATCTCAAATCCCACTTTAAGTTCAATTTTAAGTTAAATTTCAAGTTCAACTTCTAGTTCAAGTCTTTATGTCAAAATCTTGCTAATTTAAAGCCCAAATCTATGTCTAATTTCAAGTCCAACTCCAAGCAAAGCTTCAACTTCAATTTTAAGATAAATGCAATTTCAACTTCATATTCAATATCATGAGTCATTCAAGCCCAATTTAATGTCTAATTTGACGTACAACAGACCTTTCAAAAGGATGTTTTGCCCAGCAAACTATTACCGTAACCGTAAGATGGTAGATCTTTGCTACGCAATTAGGGTCAAAACAATGGACTTCTAAGTTCCACCATGAAGACTTTTTCACAATAATTTTTTTTGAGGAAGCGGACAATGTGCCCCACCTGCGGACTTTAAATTGAAGTAGATTTGAACTTGAACGTGTTCCTTAAAATTCGACTCTAAATTGAGAAAATTGCGTTTCGAACTGAATATAAAATGGGACATCAAATTGAAATTACATTTGAAATAGAACTTTAAATCGGACATCAATTGGAAACCAATTTAATTAGAAATTGGCCCCACAATGCATGAAAATTAGCTTGCTATTGAACTAAAATTGGGCTTGAAATTGCACTCGAAATAAGATTTCATTTTGGGTTTGAAATTCGACTTGAAAATAAACCTGAAAATAAAAAAGTAAATTGGATTTAATAAACTTAAAGTTAGACATTAAATTGGATTTCAAATTGGAATGGAAATGGAGATGGAAATGAAAATAAATAAGACTTGAAATTGGCATTAAAATGGCCCATTAAATTGGACCTAAAATTAGACTTGAAAATAGGTTTGAATTTGCACTTGAAATCGGAATTGAAATTGGATGTCAAATCGGAGTTAGAAATCGAATTGAATTAGAATTGTTGGACTTGAAGTTTGACCTGAATTGGACTTAATATGGGAGGTAATTGGAAATCTAATCCGAAAACTTTTAAGAAGGTTTTAATATACAATGAACGTATCCTTCAGGTTAAACGCGAATTGGGTGTAATATGAACTTGTAGTGTTACTTAAAAATTGATTTAAAGTTCGACTTGGAATCATACATGAAACTAAACTTAAATTGGGCTTGAAATTAAAGTTAGAATGGACTTGAGGCTGGATTTAATTTACTTATCGCATATATGCCGGACAATTTCGTCAATTTGTTTTTTAGAAAAGGTGGGACACAAGTTTCAGTGCCCGCGCAACTAGCATTTTCATATGTATATTAAGGTTACAATCCAACAAAATCGTATTCGATGCACAAAACCAGCTTATAGTACTATTTTGGAGATGAAAATAAGAGAAATAATTTTTAACGATTCATTTATATAGCTTTTACTATACGATAAGATCAGATTCAGCACGACCAACTTCATACTGCTATATAACTTTGTGCTGACAGTCGTTTGTTTGTCAGTTACTAGCATTATAAACGATAGAATATCAACTTGTGCGCAATTTATTATGCTTTATTTACGATTCCGCATTTACTAAGAGATTTTATGATAATTTTCGTACATTGATATACGAGTTGGTGCTGGCCGGGTCCACATTACGTCCAATTAAAGTCCAATGACAAGTCTTATTTTACGTCCAATATTAACAAAAATATTGTAGCAAAGTGCAATTTTAAGTCATATTTCAAGGTCAATTTCAAGTCCAAATTTCAAACTTGATTTTTGAAGTGAGGAAGTGTCTAGTGCGAAGAATGATTAATTGAATGAACTGAAATTTTTTGATAAAGACCAAAAATGTGTTAGGGTAATGGCAGACAGGGCTCGTACCCACGATCTATCAGTTGATACTCGACTGTCTTACTAACTAAACTACCGCCGCCATAAAAGTTTTTATTACATTTATTTACAATTAGAGCTTGGTAATGAAGAGGAATTAATAAAACTTGCCCACTACTGACTTTATTTAATGTAGTAAGTTTAAATTAATATGAAAATCTTTTGGAAAAGAAAAGTATCTGTCAAAATACTTTGAGCCTTACTGATTTTTATGATTAAAACTAAAAAACTAAACTAAAAAACAACGAATACCATACAAAACAACTAGTGAAGGTAGAACGAACATAGAAGAAGAACCATGTCTCCTCGCTCAAGAAAATTTCATAATTCCCTTTACAAATGCTTAAATATATTAATTTGTTATTATTACTGTAATTGATAAAAATGACGTTTAACGCAAGCTGGTGAAGAGGAATTGGGGGATTGACGCCAGAATACATAAACACAAAATATTTTCGATCCGTTTGGTACTAATGGATAATAAATTTCTGCTTAAATAGCTCTTCATGGCATGATCGGAATTAGGTACACTTGTGATCGGAATTAGAATCACCCTCCAAAATTGATGATCAGAATTAGGTACACTGATACATGATACTTGGATGCTTTTTTTTTGTATGCCAGAAGGGAATTAAGTTCAAAAATGCCACTACTACGATAGTCACGAAGACTGTTTTTTGTAGCTGGCCCCGATTGCTGTACACAGTTTACCTTTACAGTTTACACCTGGAAGACGCAAGAGCAAGTGCGCTGAACTTTCTAGTTCTAAGTTGCAAAAGTGGCAAATGTCAGTTAAGGCTTTGTCAATTCCCTTTAAATGGTAAAGAATGGGACAATGACCGGTGAGGAGTCCCGCGATTGTGCGCAGTTGACTACGCGTTAAGGTAAGCAGTTTTTTAACTACTGGAGGGTCTGTGTAGATAAACTGTTTATCTTGTCTACAACTACAGCCCTGCGCTTGATACCAACTGAATGCTATTTCTAGCTTTTCCAAGGTCAGTAATTCGTCCGTCGGGTTCGGGACGGGTTCGGGCTTGACAGTTTTACCAGGCGCCGGGTTCGGGTCGGGTTCGGGCTTAGCGAAAAAAATAAATCCGGGTTCGGGTCGGGTTAGGGTTTGAGTAATGAGAAACCGGACCATCCCCACGATCCACGTGTAAAAGTATCGTTTTAAAATAATAAAACAAGCAATACTTTAATGATATTTAGTATGATTTAAATATCAGCTACACTGGACTGGTGGCTTTTTAGACAGTTTAGTGTATAGTGTGAGGTTGGTAAACGGCTAGATAATGCGGAATATAGACCCCATAGTGGTCGTTAGCCTCTTATCCAGCAACTCCGATCCCGACCTCCTCGTGGTACCAGCCGGAATACGAGCAACCTTAGCGGAGATCGGGTAACCAACCCCGGTGGAAACTAAGGTCGTATACTAACCGGGAAGGAGGTAGTGAGTCTCGGCACTATAAGATGGCAGCCCCATCACGAGACTCGGTTGTGTTGCCCCAGTACGGCTACACACCTAAACAACACAAACTAACAACATTCAAGCATATTCGGAGCGGAATATTCGGCATCGACCTAGGCGACGAAATAAGGACGACGAATGGAGACTCGGGACTTGGAACTGCAGATCGCTAAATTTCGCAGGTTGCGAGCGGGTGCTGATTGAACAGCTGGAACCCCGCAAACTCGGCATCGTAGCTCTGCAGGAAATCTGTCGCAAAGGAGAGAAGGTATGGAAGATACGTGGCGGAAAGGCCCAGTTTTACCAGAGCGGTGGCGCTACCAACGAACTGGGAACGGGCTTTGTAGTGCTGGGCGGAATGCAGGATCGCGTGATAGATTGGAAGGCGATCAACGAGAGAATGTGTGTATTGAGGATAAAGGGTCGTTTCTTCAATTATAGCATCATTAACGTGCACTGCCCGCACGAAGGTAGACCCGACGATGAGAAAGAAGCGTTCTACGCGAGGCTGGAGGCAACGTACGACAGCTGCTCGTCACGGGACATCAAGATCGTCATCGGGGATATGAACGCCCAGGTCGGTAGGGAAGAAATGTATAGACCGGTGGTAGGACCCCATAGCCTGCACACCGACACAAACGATAACGGCCAACGATGTATAAACTTCGCAGCTTCCCGAGGCCTGGTGATCCGAAGTACCTTTTTCCCGCGGAAGGATATCCACAAAGCCACCTGGAGATCACCTGACCAACGTACAATGAACCAAATTGACCACGTTCTCATAGAGGGCCGGTTCTTCTCTAACATCACGAACGTACGCTCCCGTCGGGGTGCGGATATCGATTCTGACCATTACCTAGTAGCAGTACATGTGCGCTCAAAGCTGTCCACCGTATACCGGACACGTCAAAGCCGCCCTCCTCGGCTGAACATCAGGCAGCTAGATAACTCACAAGCTGCCGAGAACTACGCGCGAGTACTGAATGAGGCACTGCCTTCTTCCGAGGAGTTAGGTGCTTCAAACCTCGAAGACGGTTGGGGCAGAATACGCTCGGCCATCGGAGAGGTCGCTACCGCGGCACTAGGTATTGAGCCTCGGAGTACACAAAATGATTGGTTTGATGGGGAATGCCAACAAGCGGTGGAGGAGAAAAAAAATGCTTGGAAAAATTATCTAAGTATTGCCACTAGAGAGAACCTGGCCAAGTACCGACGAGCTAGGAACCAGTTGACCACGATCCTGAGGAGAAAAAAGCGCCAAAAGGAGGACAGAGATCGTGAAGAATTAGAGCAACTATTCCGAGCTAATGACACGCGCAAGTTTTATGAGAAGGTGAACCAAACTCGGAAGGGCTACACACCGAAACCTGACATGTGTAGGGACGAGGGAGGGAATCTAATTACAAACGAGCGCGAGGTGGTCGACAGGTGGAAGCAGTTCTTCGATGAACACCTCAATGGCGAAGTCGCAGAAGGAGGCGGAACGGAAATTAACCTAGGAGCGCCCATGGAAGATAGTGATGTCCTAGCACCTGATCTCCAAGAAGTCAAACGAGAAATCAGGCTGCTGAAGACCAATAAAGCCGCTGGGAAGGACCGCCTACCGGCAGAGCTTTATAAACATGGCGGGGAAACGCTAGCAAAGGCTCTACACTGGGTTATTTCGAGGATTTGGGAGGAGGAAAAGCTACCGGAGGAATGGATGGAAGGAGTGGTTTATCCCATCTACAAAAAGGGTGATCGGCTAGACTGCTGCAACTATCGTGGTATTACGCTGGTAAACGCCGCCTACAAGGTACTCTCCCAGATCCTGTTACGCCGGCTGTCACCGATAGCACAAGGTTTCGTAGGGAATTATCAGGCGGGTTTCATGGGGGCTCGCGCAACTACGGACCAAATGTTTACTATCCGACAGATCTTGCAGAAATGTCGGGAGTACAACGTGCCCACGCATCACATCTTTATCGATTTCAAAGCAGCATACGATACAGTCGATCGAGACAAGCTATGGCAGATAATGCACGAATACGGTTTTCCGGACAGACTGACGCGACTGATCAGAGCTACATTGGATCGAGTGATGTGTTTCGTACGCATCTCTGGGACACTCTCGAGTCCCTTCGAGACGCGACGAGGGTTGAGACAAGGTGACGGTCTATCCTGCATGCTGTTCAACATCGCTCTTGAGGGGGTGATCCAACGAGCGGGCAGCCAACTTCTAGGCTTTGCAGATGACTTCGATATCATTGCCAGGAACTTTGCGACGGCGGAGGAAATCTACGCCAGACTGAAAGCGGAGTCTAGGAGAATTGGGCTAAAAATAAATGCGTCGAAGACCAAATACATGAAAGGAAGAGGCTCAAAGGAAACAAATGCGCGCCTCCCACGGACGGTAACCGTTGACGGCGACGAACTAAAAGTGGTAGAAGAGTTCGTGTATTTGGGATCGCTGGTGACCGCGGACAACAACACTAGTAAGGAGATCCAGCGGCGCATCCAAGCGGGAAATCGGGCCTACTTTGCCCTTCGTAAAACGCTGCGATCAGGAAGCATACGCCGCCGCACGAAGCTAACAATGTACAAAACCATTATTAGACCGGTAGTTCTTTATGGACTTGAAGCCGTGACGCTGCTTACGAAGGACATACGTGCCCTTGCCGTGTTTGAGCGGAAAGTGCTGCGGACGATATTTGGCGGAGTACAAACTGAAAGCGGAGAGTGGCGGAGGCGTATGAATCACGAGCTACAGGCACTGCTTGGAGAGACTCCCATCGTACATCTAGCGAAAGTTAGCAGGCTACGGTGGGCCGGACACGTCGTAAGGATGCCGGACGACAGTGCGACGAAAACGGTCCTCTTCAACAACCCCACCGGCACCAGGAACAGGGGGGCCCAACGTGCACGATGGCTCGACCAGGTCGAAAGCGATTTGCAACTTCTGAGACGGCTAGGAAATTGGCGACGAGTGGCCCAAGACCGAGTTGAATGGAGACGAGTGCTTGAAACAGCACGAGCCACCCCGGCTCTATGCTGCTGAAGAAGAAGAAGTGTATTCGAGTTTAGACCAAAAGTTATATACACCCAGAATTCGCTGGTTGGATCATGTCATAACTGCGCCCCAACGGGTGCAGAATTCTCTGCTATCACGAATTTTTAGTTTGTATTCCGAAAAAAGTTTCGTACCTCAGAATAATTGTAAGTTTAAATGTCTTCAAAAGCAATCTCTTTTATTTTTAAATTAACGTGCTAGTGCTTTAAGCTAAAAACTAGCTTTTGGCTATTAGATACCGTTATAACATAATGAAACAAGATCCAAGCATTTCAAAATAATTTTCCATCTTCCATGTAAATTTTTCGTTTCGCTTTTTACATGGTTTCATAGAAAACTTAAGAAGCATTCTCGCAAAAAGTAAAAAAAAACGATTGAATACTTTAATTTTTTAGAATTTTCAATTAAGTTCTTAGGTCAAAAAGAAATAGAAGAGTGATAAAAACCTAAAATTTCAAATGAAGTTTAGAGTTCGAACGTTAAAGAGAATACGAAAAGAAAGATTTAAATCGAGGGGTGAGTTTTATGAAAATTAAAATAAATTTCAAGTTCAGGGCGGGATCAGATTTGACATAAAAAAAATACGGGATCTGGTATGGCCGAAAAAAAATATACGGGCTCGGGTCAGGTTCGGGCTTAGCGAACAAA
This sequence comes from Sabethes cyaneus, assembly GCF_943734655.1. NCBI lineage: Eukaryota > Metazoa > Arthropoda > Insecta > Diptera > Culicidae > Sabethes > Sabethes cyaneus. The sequence continues at coordinate 22,834,125 of NC_071355.1, forward strand.
ATATATATATATATACAGAAATTCGATTTTCGATTTTTAGAGTGTATAATGCCCACGTTAATAAAAACCTCGTATCATTCGTCAATGCAGAATGTATTTCATGAAACTAGAAAGTACGTCCAAAAGTACAACAGTTTTTGACCTAACATGCTCGTCCTAAAATTTAAAAATCAATAAATGATAAAAATCGTTAAATTTTATAAGGCTTTCGAAAATTTGTTTTCAGACTTCAGAGTTGTAGGGGTAAAATGCGCGTAAGTGTGTACAAAACGAATCACAACAAAGGGTCAAAATGAGCCATTACAGATGAGCAAAGTCCGCCGACTGTCCGGTTTCAACGCAAAACCGGCACGACTCAGAACAGCGTGAGTACCTATCAACTCTTCAAATCTGTTATTCCGGATCCTGGTCCCGACGATCAGCAGGTCTTTTTCGCTGAAGCGGTCGATGCTAAGATATCGCTTTTCACAAACGTTTTGACGTTTGTCCACACGCGCATGAACTACTAGATTGATGAACGTTTGATTGCACTGTAAGCGTTTGTTTAGTACATTCGTACTTATCATGGCGCGTTTCAACCCACCCCGTCTTGTTTGACAAAAAACGTTTAAATCAAACAAATAATAATATAAATAAGAAATTTTAAATAAATTTTATTGTTAATTTGCAGCCTAAATCTAATTTCAAATCCACTGGTGGAACCAGGCTTGGACAAAAGATGTTTTTGAACGGTCAAGTGCCCACCCTCTATCCATGTCTGGGAACGCCAGTGGAAACTACTCTATTCTTTTACGTCTGATCTGCCTACATAACAAAATAATGTTCAGTTTTTTCGCCCGGCTTTTTCACAGAGGAGAAACATTACCTTAACTCATCATCCGCCTGTGCGATAAGTAAGATACTTCCACCATCGACATTCTCCATACATATGTATCTGTGCTTTCTCGTTTATTGTAGGCAGTCATATTTTAGGAATATCAATAAAACATGAGTTAACACTAGGTTTTGCGAGAGACGCTCAAAACATAACTTTCCACAGTCCAGTCGAGCTGAAGCACAGCCATTATCTTGAGCCGCTGATGCTCTATGATGGCAAAGGCCGACTGTCATGCCACGCCGGGCAGCTTTGTCATCATATGACGGAAAAAATACAGCCATTCAATTATCAAAAATTGTTCCACTCTGAACGGATGCTGCGATAAATTCAAGACATTGGTCGAATGGTACCAATAAATTCAAGCCAGCTGTCCAAATTTATGCCTCCTCGCACAAAACATCATCTGATACAAACAGCAGAGCGGTCGGAAGCGCCACTTTTCCGCCGGCGTACGCTTCATAGACAAGATTAAGTTACCAACATAAATCAACCGCCTGCCGTACTAACCCGATGTTCCGGAAACGGTAACGCGGTCAGTTTCTTACCCCAGCAGCATACGCGTACAGCCGACCGAGACCTCCGGCGCGTTACTCGCATATGTGGGAAAAATTGCAACCAGTTAGCGTGCGAATAATCCAGCCGTGGCAGACAACGCTTTTTCTCTTGACAATACGAAGCGCAAATAAAAAGGATAAACGGGAAATGAATATCCTGTTCTACGAGCTACATATGCGTAATGGAGCAATCAGCGATAACATAAACAACGGAAGCGATGCGGCGATGGTTGGCGAATTCCGGGCAATCAATCACGGCCGAATATGGGTCAATGCTAAGCGCGGGATAGTGGAGTGTGTCTAGAAAATGGGTCAATTTCTATACTAACAACTGTCATAGTTCAGAGATAGTTAAATTAAATTAGTTAAAGATGAAATTTAACCTTTAACTCCTTTTATCTTACACGAAACAAGCGCAGAAACTTTTTGGTTCCAAAAAAATCAATTTTCACCTCCACGGGCTGTATCAACCATGCTTGGGTGTAAAATTTAGTTACAGCTGTGATAGATGTTAGAAATATAAATATAATTGGACACAACCCACCAATGCATCATCTGGTTAGGCTAAATATTCCCTTCTGGAAAGTCGTGCGGAACTCGTGAAGCCCCCGCTTGGCACGACCAGAGAAAATTGGCAATTAGACGCGCGTCGCGTTGGCTGAAAGTAGAGACCACTTTAACCCAGGAAGGAAATTAAATTACTTTCGGGAATGGGAGCAACGCCACCGCCGCGGCAGGATTTGCGTTTTGAAATAGATGAACGAAACTCTCAGGAAGCACTCAGGAATTTGTGCGTACAACGGGAAATCGCAGGCAATCCGAAAGGTCATCAACTCGAAGCTGATTTCGCTGCTCGACTGAGAGAAATTTATTCGGTAGGTGCTGTCGAATCACGAAAAGAAAAACGGCCAGATCGGAGAACCGGAAAGCCGGTGACTGCATGACGTGTCCGTAATCAGCCTGATACCTAGCATCCATACCCATACCTTTGGGTGCGATTTGTTTTGATACTTCTTCTGACAAATTTACTGGTATTTAAAATGGTGTTAAATCTTTGAGCGTCTTAGTAGAATGTTTAGAGGACACAAAAAGGAAATGTCTAGCTTTTTATTCTGGCACCAAATCAACAAACAAGTTATGCAAATATGTACACAGGTATTTCAGGTTGATAGCCTCTATCATTGCTTCGTTGGACTGTTCGAAATTCGTTAATTGCCTTGGCAATTTTTCTGTGTGCGTTTCGGCTATAATAGGGATATCTATCATTCTGGGAATCCAGCTCTCTAAGCGTCAAGTTGTTTAATTTTATTTAAATCTGCTAACGAAAAAAACAAAATTACGATCTGGTCTAACTATGTGTACGATTACGCACGTTTCGATCCCGATTTGCAGCTTCATCAGGGCTTAAGGCGTGGATCGTCTTCGTCGTTGGTGCGTAAAGCAATATTTAGCATTTGCTATAGTTTAATGATTAAACGGTCAAAATTAGACACATAAATATCTGTCGAAAAATAGCAGTTAATTTGGTACAAGGTATTGTTTTGGTTTTGGTTTTGTAAATAGAACTACGAATTGAGTGCTACTGCAACACAGTTCTACTACTCTTACGCGTCGTGAGTCACGACGACGCATTCTAATACATTTCGAACAACGATTCGTGGATATTTATCAAAGTTTTTCAATTAGTTTTACATCCCATACATTGGTATACCATACCTATATATAAAACTAAATTTCTTTCAAAAATAGCTTCAGCTCTAACTATAGCTATTTTCAAGTAACCCGGAATCGTTAAATTTGACTTCAATGTCATGTCCAATTTTAATGAGATCTCCAAAACTAGTAGTTACACTACATTCTGGTAGTCTAAATCAGTCAACGAACATGGATAATTAAATAGGATAATTTCCAGTTTGATTGACGCAGCTTTTCCCCGAACGAAAACCGACTCGTTATTTGCTTCAATAAGTTTTATTTTCCCTTCCCACCACCGTCCAACTGCTGCTGCTACCGCTTTCATTCATACCTACTGTTTTCATTTCGACCCCAACCAGCACAGGGCTACCATCAGCCAAAGGGCGGACGGGCGTTCGTTCGAGCGATATTGGCCCCCACGACGTTGTTTACGCCGATTTTTCACCGGCACATTCTGATGAGTTTTCAGCAGAACTCGCACCGCCCAGAAGCTGTACAAAGATTGATTGAACTTGAAATGAGCCGTGTAAGGATTCGCTGAATGATACGGCCAACTTTAGACAGTTTAGGCACAGACAAACAGACATAACTCTTGGAAGAAAAATCAACAAAAATTATCGTACCTCACATTTAACCTGAACACTAGCACCATCTATGATCGACATTCCCAAATATCAAATAGCAACATGGGTGTCCCTCGAAGTAGGAAGTATTTTTTATGGGGAATTTTCCTTCTTTCGTCAAAAAGCGCCACTTTGACCAAAACGGAGACATTCCCAACTAAGCTCAAATTTGAAATGACGGTTTAATCGGTACGAAGAATGGAAAACGAGTGTTATGTCTGTTTGTCTGTGGTTTAGGTCTGTAGGTATTGCAGGCGAATGAAGCTGCTGACATGTTTGTTTTCAACAACTTTACCGCCGCAGCAACTTTAAGACGAAAGTTTATAATCGAGCAATTACACGGCAAATTTAGCACTGATGTTCGCTTTTTGAGGGGACAACACTAAATTTGAAGCTAAAAATTGAAAGTTTATGATGCAACAATTTTAGTTTTTTAGCGTTCAACAGTCAATCAGAAATTCACATTTTCGGCACCGCTGTCGATCGATGTCGTCGTAAAATGCTGTAAGCTTTACTGTACCGCTATTTTCTCAGATTTATATGGCTTGTTACGAACAAAGTGTCGACTTATTTCCACCTATTTTTGTGTGGCAATAAACCAAATCACACTGGGGACAAAATTACCTACCCTCCAATTATACTTTTCGATGGCGTAGGCCTCCTTTCCAAGAGGATGGTGCTCCACGTATACACAACTTTATTGATTAATGATAAGCCATGTGTTAAGAAGTGTGTTTGGGTACTGTACTTTTGTATCGATTCAAACAAAAAACTTGCTTTATTTGTGTTGTATATTGTTTCAGGTACGCTGAAGTCTTCAAATATATGCCATTGACTTAAAAGTATACTATAGATTGTACGAACGTTCTCTATTGTATATTTTTCTAATGGTATCAAACAAAATTATTCACCAAACTGAACAAATCTTCACTTTTTAAAATATTTAAAATACTTCCGTAACAAGTGTAGGAATTGTTTTTCAACTATAACATTAGTGTCTCAAAATTATAATGATAGAAGGACTCAAAATGTTCACACATATTTTGTTCAAGTAGCCCAAGGTCTTAAATGCCATCATAAGAGAGTAGTAAAACCCAAATTGTTACTTGGGAGGGGAAACGTCGTTAGGAAGAAATTGGATATTTTCCTCTCTTCAAATAATTAGGATTGTGCGACGAACTGTGTGCGAGCCGACATTGTCAGGATGAATAAAGGCAGTACGTTTTGGTTGAATTTCCTGATTTTGGCGCTGATGAATTGTGATATTGTAGTGTTCCGGCTGCACCTTTATTTTTTCATTTGACTCTCCAATGGAGTATTCAACATGGAACTCATGAAACTCAGACGCAAGTCGTTGTTCAGATTGTTTTCATCAGTGAATCAACGCGCGAGTGATAAAATTTTGCTCTGTCGAGTTTTTTTTACGCAAAAGATTATGACAGCTGTGTCTAGACATTAGAGCCCAGTCATCGGAAGCTGAATTAACCAATATTTATCCCCACCCACGTTTGCTTTTTTACTATGATATAATTTTGAAATACATACCTTCATATGTTATGAGGATCTGTCGTTAGATGGAATGCTTTCATTTATTATCTGATGCAAATCTATTATTCTATTCAATGGGTATAATGGACACCATAACTTGATGGCAGGTTTAAGCATCCAAAATGACTGAATTATTAAAGTATCGTCAATGCAAAACATGCATTTAGTATCGATTATTAAAGGCATACTGTTTACAAGTTATAAAATAACTGTATAATCATGAAAATTGTAAGTTAAAGTCATGCTTCCAAAACTGCAAATCAGTCGGTGTATGGGGCAAAATGAGCACTCTTATAAACACTTACCTGGGTGAACAAGCACATACACACATATCATACATTATTGACCGCTACCCGGTTGAACCTCCTTGCAATCGAGTTGCAGAGGTGACCTCTGGAGCAAGCAAAGAAAGTTCCGGATGACGCTTTCGGAAACCACGCAGCCAATCCCAACCAGTTAGTCGTATTTTGGTGTTGAAGACATGGGCTTTTCCATTTTTCTCCCCCAGCTGATATGCTACGGGTAGTATACCGTACCATTGAAACTTCATTTCCAAAATATGGTTCACTTTAGCACTTGTTCTTCAGCAGGAGTGAAAACGGTCTTAAAAGAACCGATTTGGAACCCCTCCGGCTCCGATATTACCGCTTCTTATCTCTTCAACTACCGAGCTAGCACCTGCCGTGGGATCCCGTAGTGCTTGGCGGCTTGTTCCGTCTCACATTACAGTGGTCAAGACCGCTTGCAGGGCCGTTTTGGACCAATTCTGTCTTCCAAATTTCCTTAGGAAGATCCTAATGATGGTATACTGGAATGGCGGGAAAACGATCGGATTAGACGCTATAGGGCTGACGGCTGTGCTATTCTGCTACATTAGGTAAGGAAGGGTAACACCTTCCCGAAACGGCGAGTAGGCTAATGGTACAGCTGCTATCCGTCCCACTAAAACCGTGGCTGGTCTCTAGGTATGTTCAAACCTCGTCACTCACGTCTAAGTGCGGTGGTGTAGCCTCAGATGATATATTCCTGACTAACGCTGATCGGATACTGACATCCCTATCCTCATGAAGGATAGGGGGAGTGTCCCTAGCCATGCCCAGCTAGCACCACCTCATATATCAATGTACGGAAATTATAGTAAATATCTCCTAACAAACTCGAAATCGTAACTAAAGCTGGATAAAGTGGGACCATGTTGATTTTCTATCGTATATAATGATAATAACTGACATACACACTTAAAAAACTCAGCAAAATTTGCCGAGATTTGGACAGCCGAGCGTTCTTTTCCCGCTTGGATGTTCGATTTCCCGCTTGGATGCGCCGCTGGATCTCCTTACTAGTGTTGTTGTCCGCGGTCACCAGCGATCCCAAATACACGAACTCCTCTACCACTTCCAGTTCGTCGCCGTCAACGGTTACGGTCCGTGGGAGGCACGCATTTGTTTCCTTTGAGCCTCTTCCTTTCATGTATTTGGTCTTCGACGCATTTATTTTTAGCCCAATTCTCCTAGACTCCGCTTTCAGTCTGGCGTAGATTGCCTCCGCCGTCGCAAAGTTCCTGGCAATGATATCGAAGTCATCTGCAAAGCCTAGAAGTTGGCTACCCTTGGTAAAAATCGTGCCTCTCGTTTCGATGCCCGCTCGTCGGATCACCCCCTCAAGAGCGATGTTGAACAGCATGCAGGATAGACCGTCACCTTGTCTCAACCCTCGTCGCGTCTCGAAGGGACTCGAGAGTGTCCCAGAGATACGTACGAAACACATCACTCGATCCAATGTAGCTCTGATCAGTCGCGTCAGTTTGTCCGGAAAACCGTATTCGTGCATTATCTGCCATAGCTTGTCTCGATCGACTGTATCGTATGCTGCTTTGAAATCAATAAAGATGTGATGCGTGGGCACGTTGTATTCCCGACATTTCTGCAAAATCTGTCGGATAGTAAAAATTTGGTCCGTAGTTGCGCGAGCCCTCATGAAACCCGCCTGATAATTCCCTACGAAACCTTGTGCTATCGGTGACAGCCGGCGTAACAGGATCTGGGAGAGTACCTTGTAGGCGGCGTTTACCAGCGTTATACCACGATAGTTGCAGCAGTCTAGCCGATCACCCTTTTTGTAGATGGGACAAACCACTCCTTCCATCCATTCCTCCGGTAGCTTTTCCTCCTCCCAAATCCTAGAAATAACCCAGTGTAAAGCCTTTGCTAGCGTTTCTCCGCCATGTTTATAAAGCTCTGCCGGTAGGCGGTCCTTCCCAGCGGCTTTATTGGTCTTCAGCAGCCTGATTTCTCGAAAAGACCTCCAGTAGTGAATTCTCGCACGGACAAAAGGAAGAGAGAAACGCCTGGTGAAGAAGAGGAGCTAAGAACGAAGAGGAAGACAATCCGGACCAAGGCGAATGTAGTGGATGGCGTACCGTCGCAAGCCAGAAGGAGAAACAGAAACAAAATGGAGGGGAGAATGGCGAGCAGAAGAAGCCCAGGCCTCGGCGGGAGAGGATTAAGGGTGATGCGCTGGTTGTCGAAGCGAACGCCAACGTTTCGTATGCAGCGATCCTCCGAAAAGTCAGAGAAGCCCCGGAGTTGAAGGAACTCGGAGAGAAAGTGGTAAGAACCAGGCGAACTCAAAAGGGAGAGATGCTTTTTGAACTGAAAAAGGATCCATCGGTTAAGAGCGCAGCTTTTAAGCATCTTGTTACCAAAGCACTTGGAGATGAAGCGAACGTGAAAGCGCTTTCCCAAGAAACCGTGATCGAGTGCAGGGACCTGGACGAGATCACGACAGAACAGGAGTTAAGGAGTTCGTTGAAGGTACAGTGCGAATTGGGCGACGTACCGATGGTAATCCGGCTCAGAAAGGCATATGGTGGGACGCAGACGGCGACGATTCGTCTCTCAGCGGTAGCAGTGCCCAAGCTACTGATGAAGGGTAAAATTAAAGTTGGATGGTCAGTGTGTGTTCTGAAAGCCATCCCTCGTGTGACCAAGGAAATGGAACGTTGTTTCTGGTGCTGGGGTTTCGGTCATCAGGCGCGTAACTGTGAAGGTCCGGATAGATCCAGATCGTGTCGGAAATGCGGCGAGAATGGCCATTTTGCAAGCGACTGCGCAAAGCCACCGAGGTGTATGCTCTGCAATAATTCAGAGAGAAATGATCACACGACGGGTGGCTTCCAATGCCCAGATTAATCTCAATCATTGCGACATAGCACAAAAACTGTTGTGGCAGTCGACAACGAAGTCGTTGTGCGACGTCGCGATAATTGCAGAGCCGTACCGAATTCCTCCCGGTAACGGTAACTGGGCAGCTGATAAAGCAGCAATGGCTGCAATACACGTAATGGGCAAGTTCCCCATTGAGGAGGTGGTTTCCAGTTCGTATGAAGGTTTCGTGATTGTCAAAATCAACGGAATCTACGTATACAGCTGTTACGCACCCCCAAGTTGGACCATGGAGCAGTTCCACCAGATGCAAAACAAAGTAAACGCAACTGCTTCAAGGAGCTGTGCCGAGAAGTAGACGCCAACCCCTGGGGTGACGCGTACCGAATCGTTATGGCGAAAGTAAAAGGTCCTGTGCAGCCTTGGCATACACTTTTCGTTTTGATTTTGCTCTTTTGATTACTGCTCCTCAGCCAAGCAGAATTTGAAAAAGTGGTGTATGGGTCATTTGTAGAGCTAGTAATTATCTATAATATTGCTGAAGAAAGGGAAGTTTTATCTTTAGTATTTACGGCGGTGTAGGGCAGCAATGCCGTTGGTAGCAAAAAGAGCGCTCTTTTTGCTACCAAGAGGGTAGCAGCCTTATAGCGCCATAAAGACAAAATGCACAGTAATGCTTACTTCAGCAATATTGTAGTTAATAACAAATTCTACAAACGCCCCATACATCACTTTTTCAAATTTTGCTTGGCTGAGATGCAGTAATCAAAAGAGCAAAATCGAAGCGAAAAGTGTATGCCAAGCCTGATCCTGTGACAATTGGGGAGTTGTGTCCGAATAAGCGGAAGGTTATCGTGGAGGGACTTTTTCCGACGCACGCCCCTACGATATGGCCAACAATACCGTACGGTCCAGAAGAGAGGGCTAGCGCTGATGGTCTGCAAGTCTCAATCGATGAAATAGTGGCAGTGGCAAGACAGCTAAAAATGAAGAAGGCCCCTGGTCCGGATGGGATTCCTAACGTGGCTCTTAAGGCAGCAATACAAGCGTTTCCGGATTTGTTCAGGACCGTGCTGCAGAAATGCTTAGAAGATGGTAGCTTGCCGGACCGATGGAAGATCCAGAAGCTAGTGCTGTTGCCGAAGCCAGGGAAGCCTGCGGGGGATCCAGCGTCATACAGGCCGATATGTCTACTGGATACATGCGGAAAACTCCTGGAGAGGATAATCCTGAAGAGGAAATCGTTTTTGCGCTGTTGTAATGATCGACGTAAAAAACGCCTTCAACAGCGCCAGTTGGGAGGTCATTGCCGAATCGTTGTATAAAAAGCATGTCCCAGGATATCACAGGATTGTTTACGAGACCGCCGAGGGGCGCAAGATGGTGAACATTACGTCTGGAGTCCCACAAGGCTCCATCCTTGGCCCAACGCTCTGGAACGGGATGTACAACGGTGTACTGTCTCTGAAGCTGCCTAGAGGCGCGGTAATCGTCGGCTTTGCAGATGACATCGTGCTATCGGTGACAGGCGAGTCACTGAAGGAGGTAGAAATGCTGGTGACAGAGGCGATTAGAACTATCGAGAACTGGATGCATGGTGCAAAGCTACAAATCGCCCACCATAAAACGGAGGTTCTGCTGGTTAGCAACTGTAAAGCCGTACAACTTGCAGTCGTCACCGTCGTAGAGCACATTATTACTTCAACGCGCGCGGCCAAGTATCTGGGAGCAATGATAGACGACCGGTTGAACTTCAACTGGCACGTCGATTACGCTTGCGAGAAGGCGGCGAAGGCTATCAATGCGATAGCCAGAATCATGCCGAATTGTTATGGCCCGAGTAGTAGTAAGCGGAGACTGCTGGCTAGTGTGCAATAATCGATACTGCGGTATGGAGGTCCAGCCTGGATCGCAGCACTACGATCAAAGCGGAATCGCGTGAAGCTGAATAGTACCTTCCGACTCATGGCTGTAAGAGTTGCCAGTGCATATAGAACAATATCGTCGGAGGCAGTATGTGTTATCGCTGGAATGATCCCCATCAGCATCATGATCGCGGAAGATAACGGCTGCTACGGACGAAGAAACGTCAGAGGAGCCCGGAAGCTGGCGAGAGAAGAGTCGCTGAGCAAATGGCAGCAAGAGTGGGATAGGGCCGAGCAAGGTAGATGGACGCACCGACTCATACCGGTTCTGTCAACCTGGTTGAACAGGAAACATGGAGACGTCGGGTTCCACTTGACGCAGTTTCTCTCGGGTCACGGTTGCTTCAGGCAATACCTGCATCGGTTCGGGCACGCTGCGACACCACTCTGCCCGGAATGCAGAGAGACGGTAGAAACACCACAGCATGTGGTTTTTGAATGTCCTCGATTTGCAGCGATACGAAGGGAGATGCCGCCCCTGACGGTGGAGAACATAGTAGGCGCAATGTGTCGGGAGGAGAGCGTGTGGAATGCCGTCACCGGCGTTGTAGCACAGATTATGTTGCAACAATAACGACAGTGGAGAAACGACCGGAGAACTACCAATTTCGATTAGCGTTGTCTCGACAGACGCATCGGTGAAGCGAAGAGCGCGACGGAGCAAACCAAGCTTGACAGAAACACTACGAGGGCGGCCGTGAGAGGATGGTTGTTATGTTGGTCGCTATCCCTGGATCGATTCGCGTCTCGACAGGTGAAGTGGAAGTGCAGTGACGAACTCGACGGAGCAGTGCTGAGCCTTACAAGAAACCCTGCGAGGGTGGCCGTGATGAGATGGAAGTCATGACGGTCGCCATCTTTGAATCGGTACACGTCTCGACAGGTGCAAGGAAAGTGGACGGTGAAGGAGAATGCAGTAGCAACAAGGATGGCAGAACCCTGCGAGGGTGAATGTGAAGGAGTGGACGTTATGACGGTCATCTCTGGATCGGGGTGTACAGACACAGCCTCCCCCCGAAGTAATACTTAACGATAGTTCCGGGGGGGCGAAACAGGTTTGGTATAGTAGGACATGCATCGAAGCATGGGTAAAACCCTCAACACATAAGCACGCATAAAAAAATATAAGCTTATCGTTTACTTAATAACGATAAAGCACAGAAATGCAGTGCAGAATACAGCATACACCCGGGCAACATTACAATAGATCAATAATGTTGTGGTCAAAGTGATAAGCCCATACAAAAAATAATAAAATAAAACGTCAATGAAAAGTACCCTTCATGTTTTTGAACTTTTGAGAATATTTTTTCCCCTTCATCACATGCATCGAATTTTGAATTCCCAAGGCAGCTGTTAAGAGTCAGTCACGCACAATGTCTGCGTCTGAGAAATCAATTTTGTCTGTTGTGATTACTATCGGAATATGTCACGCATATGACATTCATATTTATAAACCCAATCTTTTGTTTGTCATAAAACAGCTCCTGCCGACTCCTTCATCTTCATTCGTAGCATCCTGTATTTCCATATGCATTATACATATTTATGCATCAGTTGGGGGGCGGCAACCTATCGTAATGCTGCCATTATTGCCAGTTAGGCACTGCCAGTGGAGTAGCAATCAAACTTGCATGGCAAATATGCCATAAAACTAACCCGCGTAGGCCCATTTATCAAGTGCTTTTAGGAGGGTAAAGAAAAATGACACTTATCTTCGTTCAGTTGTGGTGCGGACTAGTTAAGCCGCCTCCACCGCCACAGCCGTCTTAAGAGCAGGAAATGCGATATGAATAGAAACTTTTCCCCGACGACGGTTTGCTACCTTTTTCCCTTGCTGTTAGATGTATACAGCATCAAACGGGTATTGGTCGTCCAGTGGCTAAGGACCGTAAAATACATTGTGGTTCGCACGAGGTTTGACGTTCTATGGGCTGGTGGTAGCAAACCGCAGAGCATATAACCTCATCCCTGATGCCGGAAGGGTTCAGGTATTAACAACAGTTGTTGAACATTGAGAAAACTCACGGAAATGTACAGCTGAATGGGACTTTAATGGACTTTAAATGAGAGAGGCATTAGCGAAACAATCGAGGAACGGGAAGTTTCTGGTTTGACGTTTTCTATCAATTAATCGTTTCTTTTTTTTGCAGTAAATTATTTAACCCAAAATTTACCAGTAGGTACAAGTGCTCGGAATAAATATCCGATTTCATCGATTTTTCTTTCCACAAAATCATCCATTGATCCATTTCCTGACAATGAAACTTTGGAAAATGGTTTCCGGCGAGCTAAACCTTTTCCTTTTAGTCAATAACCCCAACACGGCGCCAACTTTTTTCTGCTCTTCTATCAAATCGACACCATTCAATATATGTAGGAAGCTGGGAGGAAGTAAAGCGCCTTCTTGAAAATCGTATATCCTTGAAGGCATTATGGGTCTTTTTTCGCACTCTCCGACTGTTACGGGATCGAATCGGATTAATTTGTATTGCACAAACTTTTCATATTCGACTGTCGACTGCTGGCTGTCTGCCAACGTAATATTGACTGTGATCCGCTTTTTTGGCGTTTATTATTCCACCGCTTCACTGCCGAAGAGAGTCGAAATCGACTAAGGTTTCCTTCCAGTCACAACAATCTCGGGCATCTCGGGTGAAAAGAAGCTACGTGTGTTTCATAGCAAAGCAAGGATGTCACCCACGACTTTGCCTGGGTTTATTTCTATCAATTTCAATGCAACAATCATTCGACTTTGGCGTGAGTGCCGACTTCGGAAATACTAGGAAACGGTAGCAGACAATGAATGGTACAACCAAATACGAAAATCTCTCAATCTATCTAATACCAACATGGATAGGCTTAGAGGCGAAATCAATGTGATTGTCACCCCAGCAAAAAGGGTTCAAGCCAAAACTTGTTGGCTGCAACCAAGTGTGGGTGGAAATGGATAACGAGAGAAAAGGATTGACTACGAAATTGCTTGTTATCGGATCGGTAAGGGGCAGAAAATTATAGTTATCAGTAGGTAGTTCTCTAGCTCGGTAGATCCTTGAAGCTGTGCCACTGACTGTTTACTGTTCCGCTTTTGTTTTTTCCCATAGGACCGATCGGAAATGATTGCGCCAGATAATGAATATTGGGGCTGTCATGTGCCATGTACGACACACAGTTTCGAATGGTGATTTTTCGCAACTACCGTACGATGTTAATCAGACGTTTAAGAAAATCAATGGCTCCCTGGCTGCTTTCATTATGGAAAGAGGTTTAAAAATAATACCATATTCACTGATTGCGGGAAGGACATTGATCCGTACGGTTTTCTCCTCAACTGGGTTTACGATAAAACATAAGGAGAAGTTAGTATTTATGTGCTCAAAATAATCCTAATTTTTTTTCTAAGTTTTTTTTTCTAGCATTTAGTTGGGTACATTTACATATTATTTATTGATGAATGTTGACTATGAAAGCGCTGGAAGGTGACTTTTAGTTGACCAGAAGGGTGCCAGAAGGGTTAAGCTGGGTGCTTAATTTTAAACTTGACGGACAATGTATCAAACCAGAGCTTGCATTGTCTAACAAAATTAGGTTATAATTGGAAAACCACAAGTTAGACTTATATATGTTATATTTGTTGATTTCTTCGGTGAACTCAAAAGAAATGTCTTGTGTTTGCCGCGAACGTTTCGACCTACTGCTCTTCGGCCATACAAGTTAGACTGTCAAAGTTGAAATTGGGCTAGAAATTAGACCTGGAACTGAACCAGAAGCTTTATTTCAAATTACACTGCAAATTGAACTTGATATTGGATTTAAAATTAGAATTAAATTTGGAGTAATTTGGACTGGAAGTTTTACATAGAATTAGTATGCTGTTTTTTCCTCTTTTTCTATCACGTTTATCCAGTTTTTGTCACGTTTTCCTTCGTGCTTGTTTTCGTTCTTTCTACTTATCTCATCTTTCCTTTTTGTTTCTTCAGAGTGTAGATTATCCAGCGAAAATAAAATTTGCTAACTTTTCCAGTTTTTTCCAAGCGAACATCCAGTTTTTTCCATTTTGAACAAATCCCGTGGTAAAATATGCCGTTTCTCTTTTTACGATTCAAATTCATCTTTTTAGGCAAAATTTAAGTTAAAAATAGAACGCAGATAAAAATGTAATTTAATTAACGCACAGCGAAATTGAAGAAAAAAATTAAAATAGAGAGCAGCAGGAGACCGACTATCGCTAAATCTATCGGCAATATATCTGTCAATAAGCTAAGAAAATGTTTTGTACATGTACAAAATGTACATTTTCATAAGAAACAATTTGCTCTACGTTGTTTGGTTCATGAGATATGAATTTTTAAATAAGGAAAGCTTTCAAGAGAACCTAGATGTTAAGCGTGTTGTGTGCTATATCTCTACATAACTGCGTTGGTGGGAGGAAATGCTTATCAACTTAGGGACTGTTTACTTTAAGAAATGCTTTATTGGTTTCACTGTTTCTGGTTTTTGCTGCCAGGTATTGTGAGCCAATTAGCAATGTGGTGATTATCGACATCTTCATAAAAATCGCCAAAAATTTGAAATTGATTCGCAATGGACAATGCACAGTGGTCCAAAAGAGCGAAAAGCGGAACTTTTTTCCTAGTGTCTTTTGCTTTCATTTGATCATTTATGGTCTTCAGCACTTTTGTTCGTATGAGTCCTTAATCTAAAAAAATCCCCCTTAATCTAAAACTGCCAATCGTTCGTCATCGCTTACTATAATGAAAACAAAAAAAAAACTTTTTTGTGTGAGGAAATATAGACATAATTTCTTCGGCAAAGCTGTAAATATTGTAAAAACAAGCAACTTTGCTGAAGAAATAAAATTTCTATCTTTATCGAGTGCTGAACTATGCATTTTACAAGAATGCAATGTTCTAGGCAATTATCGAAGCTCTCAAAATACACGTTTTTGCAAAAGACCGCAAATCCCTTGGACCCTTACTTGCTGAGTTATCCTATATTCAAACTTTAAATCAAGCTTTAACCCAAGAAACAATTTGAAGTCATGAATAAACATGCCCATTGAACAAGTGCTTAACACAAGCGTTGGTAGCTGAACAACACATGTGTTGAAAAAGTTACTGGTTAAAAGTTCCATACATCAAAACTAGCGTTTTTTCCACAGTCTGTGTATTTTTTACAAAATCGTTGAATAAAAGTTTAATAAAAAATTTTAACAAAACTCTTGTGATTAGTTAACAGTCTCTTAATAGTTAGTTGAAGAGCCTCTTTTAAATTAGAAGCTGTTTTGCAACATCTAATTCATTGTTGAATAACAAGCTCAAATGACGTCCCAAGGGACAAACCGGTAGCACTTAAAAGAGTAGATATGGAATAACTGCTGTGTTGTAGCATCCGGTGCTGAATAAGCGAAATTGCTGAAGTACATGTTGTATAAAAGTCATCCAATATTTTTGCAGCTTGTAATCAACTTGTGTAACTGTCTTTAAAGAGAGTATTCGAAGCACTACTATGAAATGTGGAATAAGAGTCAAATAAATGATGTGCAGATGCATCAGCAGCACCGCTAAGTGCAGGTGCGGAATACCGGTTACTTAAAGGCAACCAAAGAAACCAATTGGAATAAGAGTGAAACGAACGTTGCGCAAACATATCAGCAGTATTATTGAGAGCAAGTATGGAATAAAATTGAACTGAACGTTGCGCAAGCGAATCAGCGCAATTACAGAGAGCAAGTGTGGAATAAAAGTGAATTGAACGTTGCGCAAGTGAATCAGCGCCATTACAGAGAGCAAGTATGAAATAAAAGTTGATTAAAGGTTGCGCAAGCGAGTCCGCAGCATTACAGAGAGCAAATGTGGAATAAAAATGGATTGAACGTTGCGCAAGCGTGTCTGCAGCATTACAGAGAGCAAGTGTGGAATAAGAGTAGAATAAGAGTGAAATGAATTTAGCGCAAACGTATCAGCAGCATTATTAAGAGCAAGTGTAGAATGAGAGGCTGGCAAAGGGTGAACATGTGCATTCCATAACCTCTGTTCATTAACTCCTATTCCTACCTCCACGAGGTGCCGGCTGGGGTACGCAACTTCGGTTGTCGTATGCTAACAGGAAAGGGGGCACAGTGGCTCCCGCCCACATTAAGATGGCAGCCCCATCAGCGGGATAAGGACCTTAGGTTAACAGTCTACTGTACCAGAACACACAAAAAGTTAGTGAAAATGAAAGAAGAAATCTCTCCGGATTATTGGCAACGACCTTTAGCATGAAAACACGGACACGAATCGGAACATGGAATATACTGACCCTTGCCCAGCAGGGCAAGCTGGCTCAACTTGCAAGGGAAGCTAGCCGCCTGAAGCTTGAAATCCTGGGGCTGAGCGAGGTCCGCTGGCCGGGTACTGGCGAACACAGGACATCATCCGGGCAAGTCTTGCTCTACTCTGGCATACGAGGTGAAAATGCTACTCGAGAAAGAGGAGTTGGATTCCTACTGAGCCCAGGGGCACGTGCGGCCCTGATGAAGTGGGAACCAATAAATGAGCGAATAATCGTTGCCAGATTTAGAACACGGGTTAGGAACCTTACGGCAATCCAGTGCTATGCGCCAACAGATGCTGCCGACCTGCAGGAGAAAGAGAGCTTTTACAGTCAGCTGAACAGCGTGGTTGAGAAAATCCCGAAGGGGGACATCCAAATTCACATGGGCGACTTCAACGCGAAGATTGGCTCAAACAACGCGGACCTTGAACGCGTCATGGGACGCCATGGCCTAGGAGAGATGAGCGAAAACGGGGAGCTGTTTACAGAATTCTGTGGTAATAACGACATGGTCATTGGTGGATCGCTCTTCCCCCATAGACCAGTACATAAAGTCACGTGGGTTTCCCGCGACGGCCGAACAGAAAACCAAATCGACCACATCTGCATCAGCCGGAAATGGAGAAGGAGCCTTCTTGATGTACGCAACAAACGCAGCGCTGACATTGCATCCGACCATCATCTTGTTATCGCTGAGATACGTCTGCGCGTCGCACGTGTCCAACGACGGGAGGAGAAAGTTGGGTGCCGCTACGACGTCCGCCGATTGGAGAATCCTGAGGTGAAAAGGGCTTTTGTTGAACAACTTGAATCTCGAGCCTCGGAGTTGCCATCTGGTGGAACCGTCGAAGAGCAATGGACCGGCATCAAGAACGCCTTCATCACGACCAGTGATGAAACCCTCGGCAAAGCGCGCAGTGGGCGGAGGGAGTGGATTTCGGATGAAACTTGGAGGAAGATCGACGAGCGGAGAGAGGCGAAAGCCGGCATTGAGCGAGCGCGGACCAGATCGGCTAAGACAGCTGCCCGTCAACGATACGCCGAACTGGAGAGGGCTGTTAAACGTGCTTGTAGGCGGGACAAGAGAGCCTGGACTAACTCCCTAGCCGAACAAGGAGAAACCGCCGCCGCCAATGGTGATATCCGTTTGTTGTACGATATTTCTCGCCGCCTTAGTGGTGCCAGGATGAATACAAAGATGCCGCTAAAGGACAGAGCTGGTCAGCTATTGACTGACCGTGCAGAACAGCTTAAGCGTTGGACTGAACATTTTGAACAACTCTTCCGAGTTTCAAATGTCAGAGACCAACAAAACCAGCAGCGCACGACGCCTACAGTTCGTCGAATAAATCGCGTGAACTCGGAGGCGCCATCGCTGGATGAAATTGTAGCAGCCATCAAGAGTATGAAATCCAATAGAGCGCCAGGGATAGATCGTATTTCAGCCGAAATGCTCAAAGCTGACCCATCTTTGTCAGCCCAGATGATGCATCAGCTTTTCAGCAATATTTGGGAAACCGCAACTTTTCCGGTGGACTGGATGCAGGTCATATTGGTCAAAGTCCCTAAGAAAGGAGACCTAACGGAATGCGGTAACTGGCGTGGCATCACGTTGCTCTGTATTATTCTCAAAGTACTCTGTAAGGTAATCCTCAACCGGATCCAGGAGAAGATCGACGCTACTCTCCGGCGGCAGCAAGCTGGATTCCGTGCTGGCCGATCATGTGTAGACCATATCACAACGCTCCGCATTATATTGGAGCAGATCAACGAATTCCAGGACTCTCTTCTGCTGGTGTTCGTTGACTTCGAAAAGGCGTTCGACCGACTCAATCACGAAAACATCTGGGGCGCACTTAGGCGTAGAGGAGTTCCAGATAAGCTAGTCCATCTCATCGAGGCTCAGTACGAGGCGTTCTCGTGCAAGGTTTTGCACGACGGCGTCTTGTCCGACCCCATAAGGGTTACTGCTGGCGTGAGACAGGGCTGCATTTTATCACCGCTTCTGTTTCTCATCGTTATGGATGAGATATTAGTTGGAGCAATTGACAGTAGACCAAATCGAGGATTGCCTTGGAATCCTCTAACGATGGAGCAGCTAAATGACCTCGACCTAGCCGACGACATTGTCTTGCTCGCACAACGACGAAACGATATGCAGAGCAAGTTAGACGACCTCTCCGAGAGCTCCCAGGCAGCAGGTCTCACAGTCAATGTAGCGAAAACTAAGTCTATGGTAGTGAACACTGACAATTCCACCAACTTTACAGTAGCGGGACAACAAGTTGAGCAGGTAGCCGTCTTTCAATATCTTGGTAGCCAAACAACGCCCGATGGTGGTACCAAGACTGATATAGCCACACGGATCAGGAAGGCCAGGGGTGCCTTTGCAGGTCTGCGAAACATTTGGCGCTCAAACCAGATCACTCTACGTACGAAAACCCGAATCTTTAATTCAAACGTTAAATCCGTACTGCTGTATGCCTGCGAAACGTGGTGCGTCTCAGCGGAGACAACGCAAAAACTGCAGGTATTCATTAACCGGTGCCTGCGATATATTATTCGTGCCTGGTGGCCTGATAATTGGATATCCAATGAGGAACTCCATCGTCGGTGTCATCAACGGCCGATAGCCACAGAAATTCGTGAGCGTAGGTGGAAGTGGATCGGACACACCTTGAGGAAAGGAGCGAACGAGGTTTGCAGAGCAGCACTCGACTGGAATCCACAAGGACAGCGTAGAAGAGGCAGACCCAGAGGCTCATGGCGACGGAGCTTAGCCAACGACATCCGGGCTGTAGACGAGAACCTGTCCTGGCGACAGGTAAAAGCCATGGCGGGTAACCGTCAGCAGTGGAGATCTCTGATTTCATCCCTTTGTTCTGCCGGACCGGCGGACATGGACACATAAGTAAGTAGAATGAGAGTGGATTAAAAGTGGAATGAACGTTGCGCAAACATATCAGCAGTATTTCAGAGAGCAAGTGTGGAATAAGAATGGAACAAAAATAGAATGAACGTTGTGCCAACGAATCAGCAGCATTACAGAGAACAAGTGTGGAAAAAGAGTTTAAAGAACGTTGCGCAAACGTATTAGCAGCAATGCTAAGAGCTGGTGAAAAGGAGAGTAGAGTAAAAGTGGAATGACCTTTGGGCAAACATATCAGCTGACATCAAACTGAGAGCAAGTGTGGAATAAAAGTGAATTGAACACTGCGCAAGCAAATCAGCAGTAGTACTGAGAGCAAGTGTGGAATCAAAGTGGATTGAACGTTGCACAAATGAATCAGCAGCATTACAGAGAACAAGTGTGGAAAAGGAGCTTGATGAACGTTGCGCAAACGAATTAGCAGCAGTGCTGAGAGTAAGTGTGGAAAAATTCCTTAGAGCAGATTTAGAATTACAACCGCCTGATGGCAACTAATTACACCAATAATTTAATACACACGATGAAATTAGACCCATTTTGTTTCACTTTATGCCGATTACATTCCGAAGGACTTTTAACTTGCATCAACACTAAACAATCAGTAAGCAACCGTACTCAGATATTTACTGAGAGCAAGTGTGGGATGAGAGTGGAATAAAAGTTGCGCAAACGAATCAGCAGCATTGCTAAAAGGAGTCATTTCTAAGGAAAATGATCTACAGCTCTGCACTCGATAGAGATAGAAATGTCATTTCTTTAGCAAAATTGTTTAGTTTTATATTTTCTATAACTTTGCCGAAGAAATCATGTATCTACCTACGAATACAAAAAAAAGGACTTGTATCGAGCCTTTCGCGAATGCGAAACTCTTAAAACGAATGCTTACCTTACTCTCATTTGGGTGGACAAGCTGAACCCATACAAGTTTATAGTACTCGACTTAAGCTTTAAGATGAAGCGCTAATTTCATAAATCCGCTTACCCCATTTTGCCCCATGGGCACGTGAAGCTATGGAAATTTAAAGCTTGAATATGCACTAACTCAGCAAGTAAAGGTCCAAGAGATTTGCGGTCTTCTGCAAAAACGTGTATTTTGAGAGCCTGCTTCGAGAGCGAGTTCAGCACTCGAGAAATTTTATTTCTTCAGCAAAGTTGCTTGTTTTTACAATATTTACAACTTTGCCGAAGAAACTATGTCAATATTTCCTAACACAAAAAAGTTATTTTTTTATTTTCATTATAGTAAGCGATGACTAACCTTTGACAGTTTTAGATTAAGCGGGATATTCATACGAACAAAAGTGCCAAAGACCATAAATGATAAAATGAAAACAAGAGACACTAGGAAAAAAGTTCCACTTTTCGCCCTTTTGGACTACTGTGCAATGTTCTTAATTTAATTTTGTTCTTATCATTCATTATTCATTATTATCATCATTATTATTCTCAGTTTTCGTTAATGGTCCTGGGGTTAGGTTCTGAGTATTTTTTGCAAATGATCAGCATCGCTTGCTTTCGTGCCTCGTTCATTGCAATAACTTTGACTACCAATTACGAAGATTTAACCCCTCTAAGGTCCACATCATTTATAGCACCGCAAAATTCACTAAAATGGTCGTAACTTTTTTATCTTCTAATATTTTTTCACCAAATTTGGGGGATTTCCCGAAAATCTTTTCTATTTTCATAATACCTACAGATAATGGCTGTATGTCTTATGGCACCGGAGTTACTTGGGGGACCGCGACATGGCTTTTTTAGATAAAGTTGCCAAATATTTAGAATTTGTTTGAAATCTGTTGATTTTTGTAAATATATCATCGACTGTGGACATATAAGTTACTTTGCCGCAGTTACGAGCCATGACGCGCATGATCCGGATCCGGGGGGACACTATGAATCCGGAACCGGTTCCCATAAAGGGACATTTCAGCATCAGTAAAGTATGTCGTGTGGAATATCAAAAATCAGAGGGGTTGTGCACAAGACACGACCGCATAGGTGACGTAGGACTGCGTAAGTCTCTAAGTAAGTGAGGATGTATCCATGTATGTAATAATACGATTCTTCATGTATACAACCTACATACGTAACGTTTATCAAATTAGAAACATTGTATACGTTCAATGCTCAACCGATTTTGGAGTTATATCCATGAATTGATTGAATCTATTTTATTAAAACGAAACCAAGTCAGTAACTAAACCAAACAGTAAATAAATTTTTATGATCTGTTTCTCTTTCTACGTTGAACTGTGCTTTTCCTCTGATAATCGGTAGACGGTACGCGCGAGTTTTCAAAAAGTGGAAAATTTTGCGCAACTTTTCTGCGGCTTACAAAAGAACACTGATAATAAAGCATTTACAACCTGCAGACGTTTTGGAAGTCTCAGATAGTGATGTCCGTTAATCGTTCAATTAATTCAACTAATGGAATAACACGGGGAATATTCGAATAATTTTTAATCGAATTCTGTCAGCACAAATAGTTGAATTAATCGTTTAGTGCACACAACGCTCACCGATTAATCGGTAATCGAACAATTGAAAATTTCAGACATCACTAATCGCAGAAAATGTCGCCCGTGACCAGAAAACTTAGCGTCATTGGTTGGTCGTCCGCAATGGTGAAAAATTCAACTTTTCCCTCGTTGACTGTAATTATGGTATTAACTGGGCAAGAAAATATAATAAACTCTTTAATCGTTGTGTGGTCCTTAAAAGGACCGATTGTTTGATTATCATAACTCCTGCTTGCAATAAACTTGCATTAACGCACTTAACGTAATTCTCTGTTCGGTAAATTGGAGTACCGATCTGCTAACCAGGCACGGCTTATTGCAACGGAACCATCAACCGGAAAGCCTCAGTAGCTATGCGATCAACGAAGCCGTTTGTTTATGGTCTTGAATCACGATGAAATACCACTCCAAGTGGCCAGCTGCAAGTGACGTGGGATGCTTCTGGTCGTTTTGTTGTCGCGAGCAGCATATTTCCTCCCAATTCCAGAACTTCAGCAGCCAGATATTCCATCACGGCAGCGAAATGAGTGCTCCAGCCTCAGTAGCCGACCGGGAACTGCAAACGTGCACGAGTTGACTTTCGTTTGCCCTGGCAAACGATGTTGTCAGTAGCTCAGCTAGTGTTTGAATAATGCTGTTCGCTGGCTTACCACGTATTATGTACCAGAGCAAGCGACAAGAATCGGCCACATCTATTTTTCATGGTCCTTCATTCTATCATCTACGTTAAATAAAATAGAGCATTTCAATTTGAGTCTGAACAAAAGAGCAAAGTTACCAGTGTGCCGTTCGCCCTTTGCTGCCAAAGAAAAATTACGCTACAGTAATAATACACTGGAGCATTGGTGATGGATAAATTTGTGTTGCTACTTGCTAAAGAGAACCGAGTGGAAAGCCCTAAGTTTCAAGTTTCCTAGGTTTCATCAACTACTGAAAACCGTTATTTGAAGTACGAACAAATTCTTATATGAAGATGCAAAAGATGTTACTAAAAGTTACATTTTATTAAACCCATGGTTTTATGCATTTTGACGCTTGACCGAATACATTAAGCTGGTAGCTGGTGCTTCTTACCTTCCGAGACGGCCAACTCAACCAGCAGCAACAAGCGAACAGAAGCGCGAGAGGTGATCGGTTAAAATTATTTGTTAAGGAGCGAACAATTAGAATCAATCGAATTAAATAGAATTAAAATCAGTGAGCGACAATTCCTCAAATCTTCATGAACTTTCTTCTTCTTTCGTCCTTAAAAGAACATTTTGTCGACGTGATATGTTGGAAATTTAAGCCTTCTTTTCCATCTTCTTGAGCAAAAACAGCTTGGATGTTCGGAAGACACTTCTCTGAGCAGTGGTGACACCGCACAGCAATTAGTTCAACTCTTCGTTGTTGCGGATGGCGAGCTGCAAGTGACGATAATTCTGATCGTTTCGTTGTCGCAAGCAGCATATTTCCTGCCAATTACGGAACTTTAGCAGCCAGATATTCCTTCACGGCGGCGAAACCAGTGCTCCAGCTCTAACACACGCTCAGCATCTGCTCAACAATTTTCGATCGGATTCTATAGGGCGTAAATTAAATACAATCATAAGGAAGCTTAACCCATGGCTTATATCGTATATATTTCTGTCATCCGTGCTAGGGAAGCACTGACGAGGGAAGGCAAAAAGATGAAAATAATTCAATTTTTCAATGACGCGCATTGAAAATCAATAGTTTTCTGTATTGTAAATATTTTCCAAATCGATTTTCCGATCAACTAATGTAAATATCTTGGAAATCTATTGAAAATTGACTGAATTATAAGCCGAAGCGTGAAAACTTTGATGACGTCATTTCCAACAACCAATCACGAAGCAAGAATTCTGGTAAAACATAGGTTCATTATTTTCAATTTTTCAATAGTTCAACATCAAGAATCCATACTTTTCTTCATTTAGGTCAATTCCTAGAAGATCTTCCGATCGATTGGTGTAAGAATATTAAAAACCGATCGGAAAACTGCTGAGCTATTAGCGCTCAAAACCTATCATTTTTCGTGACGCTCGCATTTTTCGATTTTTTGGAATGACACCCTATGTCAAAACTTGCCGTAAGACGTAGTCCTACGTGAAAAGTTACGACCATTTTAGTGAATTTTGCTGTGCATGATGTAGACCTTAAAGGGGTTAAATTCGAATCCAGTAAGCAAAGCAAAGCCTAGGTGCTACATTCCGTTATCGAAACTTGACCTTCGGTTTTTATACGACAGACTTCGCAGCCAGTTGTTAGAGTGCAGGACAATTGCAGGGCCAGTTGCTACGATCCTATTGACTCTAACAGCCTCCCCCAGTTGAGATTCGAACATACGACGACTGGCTTATTAGACCAGCGTAATACGACGAAGCCAACTGGGAGGCAATCCAGTAGTTTTGAATAGTAATTTGTATTGTAATTTAAAATAACATTTGGCTCAGGTGAAGAGAGGAATCCCTGGTCCCTGGTCGTGGTTGCCGGGCGTTTAGATACGTTACTTGTGTGATTTTTGTTATGAAACGATAAATTCGCGGAGCAGTAAAGTTTTTAATGTAATGGTTCGTAAACGAATTAGAATGCGTGATTGATGATCTCCTCGATATCTTTATCTTAAATTAGCGAGAAAATATTAAATCAAATCAAAACATTCGTAATGAATCGTCAACCTTATCTAACAAGCTTTTGTAATGGATGAAATGTAATCGCTGACGCGCGCGTTGTTTCATTGGATCATATCATCTACCAAGCTGAACCCTTATCTGTACCTTGTATTGGTCAATTTTCAAGATATTGAATCTGTAGAAATTGCACAATGAGAATGTCATGCTACTCCCAAGCCCCATTTAATTGGGTTCTTTGTGCAATCTTACTGGTTCGGCCAATCGCGGAGTGCAACCACGGGCAGTCTGCCTAAGCTCTAAGCTCTATAAGCTATAATCCAGGAACAACAAAAATGTTACCATGAAAGTTTTAACATTAAAACATCAGAAGTTGACAAATAAGAGCAAAATAGTTCCAAAAATTTCCATAAGAAAGAACATAATTGCCCGAATTTTCTTTGGAGTTTTCCATAATCTAAGACAGGTGAAGCCTAAAATTGTACCTAAGAATGCAAATGAATGGGTTTTGGAATGAATTGGACTGAAAACTAGGCTGGAAATTGGATTTGAATTTATTTATTTTAAGTTGGACTTAAAATCAAAGTTCAAATTAGACTTGAAATTGAACTTGAAGTAGGAATTGGTTTTGTTTATAAATTGGATGTAAATTGCACATAAAATTGAATTTGGAATTCGTCGCTTTGGTTGACGTTTACGCATACTGATGACTTGTTTAACAGTTCAAAATAAATATATCAACAAATTAAATGTATCAAAAGTAGGTAAAAGTGGTCAATAATTTTGAAAAAATTGTATCATAAATCACAAATAATATCGATTTTTCTGGTATCAATTAGGGAGCTATTGGAAGAAGCGTAAGAAAGTTCCCCGTCCAGAAAAGTCAACCCTTGTCGACGGGAGCAGAGTTCTTACGATGCCCTTGAAGTTAGCGATAAAAATAGATGCTTGATTTATTGTGCCATTCAACTGTTGTTGTCTGATAGCTTCCTATATTTGTATCTCTGATTTTCATTAAGAAAAAAGGAACCCGGAAGTAATCGAATCTACATTTTCGGATATCGATTACCAACTCTCAATGGTACTCAACTGTGGAGCTGAAAGAATAGCGAAAGTAATATTTTCCCTGCGCTAAAGAGAAAATAAAGTAATTTAATTCAGGGCTGTTTTTCGAGGGAGACTTTTCGATAAATCACGCTTGAGTGTTGTATAATTGTTTTTAAGTTTTTTTTTTTGCTTGTGAAAATTATCCACAGAAACGTCACCAAATTCAATTCTACAGTTATACGTTCTTTGAAACAAAAGTCAAAAGTTTAAAATTAAAAAATGGAAAAAGTCAAAACCGAATCAACCATAAGTCTACGCTTCAATCAAATCTAAATGATGTGTCGTTAATTTCTTTTAGTGTTCTGAACCATGACGTTCCATCCCCACAGAAGTACTCTCTTTATAGGCTGTATGGAAACAAAACCTTCAACAAAAATTTCATGTTTTCGTCATGTTGTACGAATTTCCCGGAAAAATTCTAATCAGTATTTCTACTCGAACGATTCCGCAGGCTAATTCTTTCAAGGACTCATTCATGCTTTGTTTTGTTCAAGAACTTTCCTGCTTCCTGCAGGAATGCGGGAAGCATTTTTCTCCTGTTTGGATCTTAAAACACGGTTTCCAGCAAGGAATTGATAAGATATTACCATTCATCAGTATGGTAAACAAACTGAAGTGGTTGGATTCGTACGAAAAGGCGCATGTAAGCGACCGAACCGACTGCGACGACGGGTTCCTGTGTAGGTACCAATGCTATATGATCCGAAACCGAATTATTCAAGAGGAAAACAGCAGTTCGTGTGTGTTGTTGTGGGAGACAAATATCCGAAGAGTCACTTCAAAAGCGGCACATTCAGTGTACCGTTTGCGACAACAAAGAATGTGTGGGGTGGAGGCGGTGGAGGGTGTATCTTTCAGCTGATTCCTATCATCTTGCGAAGAAAGGAGGGATTGTATCCTTGTTTCTTCCAACTAATGGAGTAACCAAATTTAGTATGTACTTTATAATTCGTTCATGAAGACAATGAAAGTCGCGAAACTAGTTATTTTATTTCTCTAAAAGATTGAAAGTGATTGAAGTGTAATTTGATATTGTACAGCGGGACACCGCAGTAAACATTAAACAAATTCAAATTGGTGCTTTATTTAAAACGTAAATTATATCTAGGTCTACTATCCTATAAAAATAGAAGGTGATTTAAGGAGTTCCTTTAACTTTTACTTCGGCATTTCAACTAAATTGAAATCCCAGCTAAAGTCAAAAAGTGAATCACCAAACTGAAGAAGTGTATTGTTACATAAATAATTCCATTAACCTACCAGCATCAACATTAGAACAACCAACGGTGTTCCTCTTCGGTGGAACAAGCAAAATGGACTGTAGGGCTTCTGTCGGAAGAAGCAAACAAGGCGACGGAATAAGGATTCCTGGTGGACACCTTGCTTTCACAGGATCACTACTTGCAGAGCACTAGGTTGCTTCTGCAGACTCGCTGGGATGGAAACACTTGCACTAGAGTCAGGACTATTACTGTTCTTCACCTTTGGACTACACTGCTAGTAAAACACTGGTACGGAATATAAACGCGGTATATTTCACTTAAAACTTAAAACTAACGTACAAGGAGCGCTGTCCTAACCTAAAGTGTACAAGTCGCACAAGCGATTTATTAAAATACATAATGTTGTACATAAGTAAATACCCCCACCACTTGCGTTCGATGTTCCACGGGAGTTCCATTAAATGGTGCAAATTCATATTGGAACAAAAACGGCTGCGCAGATAAAGTTCCAACTAGATCGTTGTCGACTAAGCGGGTGCAGTACAAATGTCGCATCGGTAAAGCAGAAGAAATGCACGTTGGTTAAACAGGACAAATGTCGCTACGGCGGGTGTAGACAAATGTCGATAATGCAAAAGTATGGTTATCGATGTTGCAGAAACAAGATGAATGTCGATAATATTGCGATGATAAAACAGTTCAACTTCCAACTGGAACATACTCCGCCCCGTTGAAATATCTTTTCAATTCATTCCTTGCCAATATTATACCCTTTTAGATTAGCATTTATCATGCAGCAAGCAGCTTTGTTGTCTTCAATCGGCAAGATTGATAATTTGGTAATCGGGCGACGAAAAGTGGTGTTTTCACTGCGAACGTCTGCAGCGCGTACTAAACCGTCGGTGCCTGGATAAGTTTTAGTTACTGTCCCCAATTTCCATTGAAGCGGTGGCAAGTTTTTATTGTGGATCAAGACAATCGTTCCTGGAATGATGTTTGTATTTACCTTCCAATTTTTCTTCCTAGGTTGAAGACTGCTAAGATAGTCCCTGTTCCAGGCCTTCCAGAAATGTTCTCGTAACATCTGCAAATGCTGCCATTTGTCCAATCGATTAACCTTAATGTTCTCTAAGGAGGGCTCCGGAATTGCCGTCAGTGGACGACCGATAAGATAGTCTGCCGGTGTTATTATTTTAATCTGGTCCGGATCCAATGTGGTTGCGAAGAGAGGACGTGAATTCAGGACAGCTTCAATCTCCGTCAAAACAGTTGCAAATTGTTCGAAATTGAGAGATGTGTTTCCCAATACTTTTTTTAAATGAATCTTGGTACTTTTTACTGCTGCCTCCCACAAACCACCAAACTCTGGAGCATCCGGTGGTATGAAATGCCATTCAATAGCCTTTGACAAACAGAAATATTCGATATTATGTGCTTGCTGCTCTCTTTGAAACATCTGGTACAGCTGGTTTAATTCATGTGAAGCGCCACGAAAATTAGTACCGTTATCTGAATGCAATTGCTGAACGATACCTCGACGACTGATGAACCTCTGAAGGGCTGCCAAAAACGCATTAGTTGACATGCTTGACACTAACTCCAAATGTATTGCTCGTGTAACCATACATACGAAAACTGAAATATAAGCTTTCACTGTAGCTCCCTTCCGTACACCTTGTTTGATAAAAAATGGTCCAGCATAATCCACACCGGTTACAGCGAAAGGCGGTGCGGGCGTTACTCTATAGGCAGGAAGGTTACCCATGTACTGCGATGTTTCTGTCGGTCGCACCCTGAAACATTTAATGCAGGCTCTTGTCACTGAGCGGATGGTGGAAATAGCATTAACTACCCAGTAATTTCGCCGAAGAACGTTTAATAAACCTGTTGGACCTAGATGAAGGTGCTCAACATGTAACTGGCGAATAAAGGATCTGGTAATAGGACTATTATTGGGCAAAATGATTTGGTGCATAGAAGCAAATGGAAGTTTAGAGTGTTGAACTCGCCCTCCAACTCTTAGCAATCCATCCACTAAAATCGGACCGAGAGCGGCTAGTTTCTTACACATCCTACCAGATTTTACTCTCATAATTTCATCGCTATACTCAAGCTTTTGAGCAACCTTGAAGATCACAAGCAAAGCCTTTCTTTGTTCGTCAATTGTTGGTAATTCCTTGAAGACTCGTGCCGCTGGATCTCGTTGCTTGCAGTTATGAATAAATCGCAGCATCAGAGCGATGATGCGTTGCAATTTTCTAAATGAACTATATTTTGAAAACACAGCTAATGGTTGTTCCTTCGTTACAGGTAGGGCGGTGACTAAAGATTTCATCTCTGGAAGTTCACTGTTTGGAAGTTCTACTGGGTCCGACAACTGATCATATGCTGACGCAAGAAAAGATGGCCCATTCCACCATAACGTGTTATTTTCTAGCTCCTTGGGCATTTGACCTCGAGAAAGAATGTCGGCAGGGTTCTGCGATGAGCGTACATACTTCCAAGAAAAATCACGTGTTGTTGATTGTATCTCGGCTACTCTATTACGAACGAATATATCTAGCCTTTCGGTAGGTTTCTTTAACCAGCTCAAAACAATTTGGCTGTCTGACCAAAGAACCACTTGCTTTTTCAATGGTGCCACGGTTGATTTACTGCAAAGCAGCTGTAGTTGCGCCGACTCATTGGAGTGAATACTGCGGACGTAAACACATGCTCCGTACGCCTGTTCGGAAGCATCAGCAAATCCATGAAGTTCAAGAACACTGCAGTCGTCTGAAATTACGCGCCTTGGAATGCGAATATCATTAAGTTGAGGAAGAGCGTTCTGGAACTGTTTCCATCTTAACTGGTGCTCTATATCGACTGGTTCGTCCCAACCGACCTTGCTGCGCCATAAATCTTGCATCAGTATCTTAGCCAATACAATTACGGGAGAAACGAGTCCTAACGGATCAAATAATCTCGCGATTCCAGAAAATATTATCCGTTTGGTCGGCACATCAAAGGATTGATTCGCTTCAGAAGGCTTCGATAAAAACATGAACTGATCAAACTGCGGATCCCACATTATTCCTAAAACCTTAATAACTGTGTTCGTGTTGGTGTCTGCTAAAACCTTTTTTTGTTCCCGTTCGTCAGCAGGAATATATGCCAGTAGTTCGTCCGAATTCGAGCACCATTTATGGATTGGAAAACCACCACTTGCTAATAGTTGCTTGACCTGCCTCTGTCGCTCTAATGCCAATTCTAATGTATCATCGCCTGAAAGGACATCATCAACGTAGAAATCGTTCATTGCAGTAGCAGCTCCCATTGGATAATTATTTATTTCATCGTCTGCTAGTTGCTTCAGGCATCGTGTCGCTAGGAATGGAGCACTTGCTGTTCCATATGTTACTGTCGTCAATTCTAAAACCTTCAAGGGTAATTCTGAACCTTCTCGCCAGAAGATTCTTTGCAAACTGGTTTGGCTAGAATCTACAAAAATTTGGCGATACATTTTGCTAATGTCTGCGGTGAATGCATATTTATGTTTACGGAACCGTAATACTATGGAGAACAAATCAGATTGAACAGTACCACCTACCATTTGGACATCATTTAAAGACAAACTGGAACTTGAAGGCTTAGCAGATGCGTCGAAAACAACCCTGCATTTTGTCGTAGTACTGTCTGGACGAATTACGGCATGGTGAGGCAAATAACAATTTCGCTGAGCTGGAAGATCCTTCCGCTCGTCAACTTGCTTGCAGTGGCCAAGACTTTCGTATTCTTGTATAAATTTTACATATTGCTCCCGAAGCGCTGAGTTATGAGAAAGACGATGTTCTAGCATATAAAATCGCTTTAATGCAAGATCTCGGCAGTTGGACAGATGAACAACATTCTCCTTCAACGGCAACTGAACGATAAACCGTCCTGAAGAATCACGCTTATGCGTGGCACGAAAATGCTCCTCACATTCCTGCTCCTCTGAAGACAAAACTGGTGCTTCGGCGACATCTTCTATTTCCCAGAAACGTTGCATAGCTTTATGAACGTCTTCAACGGTTATCTTATGAGAATACACGGAGTCAGCTTCGACTAATGGCTCATATACTTCTCCAGTTACAACCCAACCAAGTCGAGTTTCGCGGAGTTCTGGATAATTCGCTCCAAGCTTATGCTGACCTGGTTTCAGCAATGCAAAGAAATGACTGTTACCTATAAGCAAA
This sequence comes from Sabethes cyaneus, assembly GCF_943734655.1. Taxonomy (NCBI): domain Eukaryota; kingdom Metazoa; phylum Arthropoda; class Insecta; order Diptera; family Culicidae; genus Sabethes; species Sabethes cyaneus. The sequence continues at coordinate 22,865,460 of NC_071355.1, forward strand.
TCGACCGCTTGCGGAGCGTTGAAATAAGGATCGGCTAACTGGAATTCTGGAGGTATACACCAGTTGCGAGTATCAATAAACGAGCTTGGTATTAAACCGGTTACTGACGGTGTTACGATGCATTCTAGGACTGTTCGAAAATCGTTGTTGGTTGACAAAATCTCCACATTGGCCTTTTTGTCGCTTTTGCTTGCCTTGTTATTAACACCAGCAATCAAAACACTGGTGGGAAAAGTTTTCAAACCGATCAAATCAACCATTCGTTTGGAGATAAGGTTGACCTGCGATCCACAATCTAATAAAGCGCGACAAGAATGAGCCTTGCCTCGACGATCGACGATGTTGACCATTGCCGTTAAAAGCATGACTGTCCGCTTAGCATTGGACTTGGCGATTGAACAAGTTGTTGCTACAGCATCGCTAGTATTAATTTCTGCACTGGATGCTAGTACAGGAGAACGATCAAATTGTGGCTTACCGGTAACTGATGGATTTGATTTCTGATATCTCGATGATCTCCACACGCTATCATCATGCAGCTGCGTGTGATGACGCATTCGACATTTTTGGCACTTACGCTCGGAGGTACAATCTTTTATACGATGCCCTTTCCGGAGGCAGTTGAAGCACATGCCTAATTCACGCACCTTCTCAACACGTTGCGATAAATTCATGCCTCTGAAGATGTCACACTGAAAGTTTTTATGAGCACCTTTACAGAAATCACACAACTCGCTAACACTGTCTGTAGCTGCATTCGTGGTTACTCTCGGGGAAAATGCTGATTTCTGTACTAACTTGGAACTACTTGGCAACTTAACTACCTCTTCGCAATTTTCTAGTACGTTGCACTGTTTTTTCAGGAATGTGATTGTGCCATCGTAGCTTGGCAACTCACCCTTCGCAATTGTTCCTTCCCATTGCTTTCGCGTGTTTCGATCCATGCTGGCCGAAATTAAATGAACCACCATTAGCTCGGAGATGCCTGTCAGCTCATGCTTGAAGTACCGGAGATTTTCTATGTGCTTTGTACAGCTATCGAGTAGTTGACGCAGCTCTCGATGTGATTCGGTTGACATCTTTTTCATCGTTAGCAGACCTTTGATGTGATTGTCAATTATCACTCGTGGATTCTCAAAGCGTTCGTTTAGTATCTCCCAAGCGTGTGCGTAATTGTTTTCATTCACCGTTTTGGCATCAAGTATCCCTGCAGCAGCTCCTACAAGCGACTTGTCCAAATGATATAGCTTGATAGCGTCACTATCATTGGACTGAGACATGATGTCGAGAAAGGTAGCCTTGAATTTTGGCCAATTCTCGTAAAGTCCATTAAAGGTTGGGACCGGTGCCTTGAGAGGCTGCTGACGGATGACCACTTGCGGCGGAGCTGGCTCAACATAATTCCTCTTCTCTAGGATTAAGGTTTCCAGTCGAATCAGCACGTGATGATATGTTTCCTCAAAAATAGCGTAATCCGTATCATGTTCATCCATTTCTTCATTGGAAAGAACCGCTGTTAATTGGTTGTGGAAAGAACAATACTCCTGATATGCTGACTCTACACACTTCACATACACATTGAGCTGGGCAAGCGGAACTATCGAATCTTCTATCATCGCAGCGATACGCTGAATCTTCGCTTGCGCTTGAGATTGTTGACGAGAAAGAACCGTTATCCTTTTGTCAACAGCACTTGTAGAAGGGCGCTTCGCGCCTTCATCGAAACCATGGAAACTTTCACTTTCACTATCACTTGCATCTTTATCATTGGGCGACTTAGCCCCTTGCGACCCCTGTGGGCTATGCGTTATTGGCATTTTTTTTTTCACTTCACTAACGTGTTTATTCTTCGGGTTCGTTTTCACTTTTCACTCAAACTAGCAGCGTATCCAATGGCAAGAAGGAATAACCGGCTCGGAGATCCGGTTCGAAGGACCATATGTTCCTCTTCGGTGGAACAAGCAAAATGGACTGTAGGGCTTCTGTCGGAAGAAGCAAACAAGGCGACGGAATAAGGATTCCTGGTGGACACCTTGCTTTCTCAGGATCACTACTTGCAGAGCACTAGGTTGCTTCTGCAGACTCGCTGGGATGGAAACACTTGCACTAGAGTCAGGACTATTACTGTTCTTCACCTTTGGACTACACTGCTAGTAAAACACTGGTACGGAATATAAACGCGGTATATTTCACTTAAAACTTAAAACTAACGTACAAGGAGCGCTGTCCTAACCTAAAGTGTACAAGTCGCACAAGCGATTTATTAAAATACATAATGTTGTACATAAGTAAATACCCCCACCACTTGCGTTCGATGTTCCACGGGAGTTCCATTAAATGGTGCAAATTCATATTGGAACAAAAACGGCTGCGCAGATAAAGTTCCAACTAGATCGTTGTCGACTAAGCGGGTGCAGTACAAATGTCGCATCGGTAAAGCAGAAGAAATGCACGTTGGTTAAACAGGACAAATGTCGCTACGGCGGGTGTAGACAAATGTCGATAATGCAAAAGTATGGTTATCGATGTTGCAGAAACAAGATGAATGTCGATAATATTGCGATGATAAAACAGTTCAACTTCCAACTGGAACAAACGGTGAAAAGTTGAAGATGAAAAATCTCGGCATGCGGAGTTTGAAAAAGGGGCAACTGCCGGAAAGTTTTGCCCGGAAAAAATTCACACAGAAATGAAATTGATTAGACAGCGTGTTTGCATCAATTGGCAGCTACCTTCATCAAAAACGACTTGACGAATCATCATGATGTGTTCCATTCGAGAGCAAATAATGTGTATGCAACCAACCTAATTTAACTATGAGTTCTATTATATTTATAGTATTCGCCGAATTTTATGAATGAAATATTTATCAGCAAATGGCTATTGACTAAAATCACGGCAAGCATTCTGAAACATTTTTGTTCTTACCTTGCTTCCTGCTTGCTTATTTCGTGATCGAACAATCAGATGGCAGACCATCTGTGACGCTTCAGGAAAGTTTACTGAAACACTTCACAAGTACAGTAAACATTCGAATCTCCATGCTACAATGAGCGCAAAAAATATTCATCAACAACCCACTCGACTCTTATCTCCAATATCCCGTGGGATGTGAGCATTGTGTGTACCGAACCAGACAACCTACAACCAGCTATCGGATAGGTTTCTAGACCCTATTCCGGGCTCTGAATCTCACTGAACGTTCACACAAAAATTCAGCAAAAATTATTCTGACCCAGGACAACGCCACATACCCTAGCTAAATTGTTGCGAAAACTCCTTATAAATTTCCACTAAGCAATTCTTGTACACACTCTCCTTCCTTCGGTTTGGTGAATCCTCCTCGTTCAAACGGCTCTCCTCTCTAGCCGAAGCGAAAATGGGCTTCGAGATTGTCTAACAACAGGACGAGCCTTCAAAGAGGAAAAATTTATTTCAACCAACATACTCCACTCCACCAACACCAGCAACCGCCCTCTTGGGTAACAAGAAATTCCACGCCAGGCGCTACTTGAAAAAGATTGCTTCCTTTTCCCGTGTGTTCCTTCCGCGTTTCGTTCGTTGGTTCGTTTTTTATTTGCGGTTTTCCGCCGCTCCGTCCGCCCTATAAGTTATTCGGCAAAACAGCGTGTCTATGAACTTTGCGATGTGATCGGATCGGTTCGACACTGCTGTAGCACTTAATTTTTATGACGTTAGACGAAGGCCGACATATTTGGTTGGTTTCCACTTTTTTTTTAAACACGCCGGATGATGCTGCGTGCTATCATGTGGTCACTAGTTCAATAGAATAACTCGTGTGTACATCGCGACTGACCATACACGGACGAACGAGTCCATTTCCCCCCGTCCCCGGACCAACCAAGCGAGTCCTTTGTATACCAGACAAAGCGAAGGTCGTAAATAAAAACTCAACTGTCATTACGGAAGAAAAAAGCTAAATCTTTGTTTGGTCTAAGGCTGTGCCACTAAATTGATGCGCGGGAGGGGATATAAAAAAAATGCAAATTATTGGTGTGTATTGCCAAGTCTAATTTCAAGTCAATTTTAACTTCTAGTTTCATGTAAAATTTCAAGCCCGATTTCATATTCAATCATAAATTCTTTCAAACGCAACTTGCAATCAAAAACCAATTTGTATTTATTACGGAAAGTTCTGCAGACGATATTTGGCGGAGTACAAACTGAAAGCGGAGAGTGGCGGAGGCGCATGAATCACGAGCTACAGGCACTGCTTGAGGAGACTCCCGTCGTACATCTAGCGAATGTTAGCAGGCTACGGTGGGCCGAACACGTCGTAAGGATGCCGGACGACTGTGCGACGAAAATAGTCCTCTTCAACAATCGACTTTTGCGACGATTTGCGACTTTTGAGTCGACTGAAAAATTGGCGATGAGTGGCCCAAGACCAAGTTGAATGGAAACGAGCGCTTGAAACATCACGTGCCACCCCGGCTCTATGCCGAAGACGAAGAAGAAGAAGAAGAAGAAGAAGAAGAAGAAGAAGAAGAAGAAGTTGTATTTATTACCAATTTTAAATGGATTTTAAAGTGATGGTTAAGCTAAGCGGATGGAGGAGTAAGGATTCTAAAGAAAAATCGGCTGCTCCTGAAAAAAAAAAGCCGGAAAAGAGCACGGAGGAAAACGTTGCTAAAGCTGGACAAATAGATAGAAAAAGACAAAAACACAAGAGTAAAAAAGAAGAAAATCCTGACAGAAGGGAAAGGAAAACGGAATGTAAAAAGAGAAAAAAGTGAAAAAGATGAAAACGGGAGATAAAAAGGAAAACAAGACAAAAAAAGACGGGAGAGAAAAGAAGAAAAATGAGAGAAAGGAAGATAAAGAGAATCAGAAAAAAGACTAAATAGGAGAAAAAAGAAATAAAAAAGGAGAAAAATTCGGGTCAGAAAAGGCAGGAAAACGTGGAAGAAAAAGAAGGAAAAGACAAGAAAGGGAAAATGGAACAGTAAACAAGAGAAGGGGAAGAGAGAGAGACAAGGAAAATGCGATCAATGTAACAGGTAAAAGATGGGACGGGACAGAAAAAACAAGAAAAAGAAAACAAAAAAGAAAACGAAAGAGAACATGCGAAAAACGGAAAATCGGAGAGGATAGGAAGAAAAGGGAGCCAAATATAGAATAAAAGTCGGACACAAAGACGGAAAACTAGAGGTGTGCGCCGCCGACACTTTTGCACGCGCCGCCGCCGCCGATGATTTAGAACCGGCGCGCCGCCTAGGTCCTTTTTCCCACGCCGCCGAAGCCGTTTACCCACGCCGACGATATAGTCCAACATTGACAAAAATGCGGGTCAACATGTTGACAGCACATAGTGAACCCGTTTTGTGAATTCATTTTTATAATGTACCTTTAATTTAGATTCAATTAAACTGCCGTGTTGCTGTACCCTGAGTGTTACCACGCGTCCAACTGAGTGCGAATCGAAAAACCTAACGTAAACGAACTTCAGCATGACGTTTTCTGTCAAACTTCCGTCTTGCTTCCCGTTGCTCATTTCTTTTGAAAGAGACATAAGCGACCAAAATTTTTGAAAAATTCAAAATTTTTATTTCAGATTTTGATTCTGCAGTCTTTTTCGTTTATTTTGATACTAATTTTGTAGTAATCCGACCACGGGAAGTGACCGAAAAACGATCGAACACATAAGCATTTCACTGCGGCATTGAACAACCTCGCTGGAATAAAACGCCGCTTCTGTAAAAACACGATTTTCAAGCTTTATGTACCTTTCTCTCAGAAACTACACACCGTATTGAATTTTTTTTTTTTGGTTTTATTGGTAGAAGCTTGGCAAAGACTTTTATAACTTTTGAGCTTTGTAAACTAATCACAGCTTGAGAAAAAGGAAAAAGAATATTTTTTGAAACTGTAGTTCTTTTACAATTGACGACAATAGCAATTGCAAGCAAGAAGCAATAAATTTTTTCGAGTGAGGAGAAAGAGCGGAATGGTGAGAGCTAGTATTGCTTTTCATTTCGCGGTTGTAAACTGACTGGTGCCAAATTTAGGTGCCGGTCTTACCCCCATACTGATTTCCAGTGTTGCAAGACCGCACTCGTGTGGTCTAATTTTCTCACACGCGCATTTTAGTTCTAATGAACACGCCGGCATGAGTATCTCCTACGGACTCTCGCTTTTATTTTTTCATGCACTGCGACAAGTTTTTGCGAGTGTGTATTTAGCTATCGACACCACAGTCGCCGCTCTCACTCGTCATTGCAATCCAAGCAGCTTACACCGATCACTCGCGAGGGCTCGCAGGCTTATCCGCGTGTGTAAAAGTAAGGACGTAAGGTGAACAAAATAGAAAAAAATGCAAAATAAGCAGTGTTGGGCACCGCTATTTCGCTAACCAATACAATTTGCTCGATAAACGTGGAAATTTCGCTAATCACTAATCGCAAACTGCAAATTAACAGTCACTGTCTATATTTGAACATATCGCAATAACTTGCATTGTAATCTATCACTGTACAACTTATTACTAATTTGTTACACGATTGTTATTATTACACGACCTTTCTTAATTTAACTAAGATCAAAACCTATTATAACGGATAAAATACTTTACAGTTTATTAATTTTAAAATAAACAGCGGCACTTCATTTGAAATTATGGACCAGCAACAATTCGGTATAAATTATAAAGTATAACTAGCGTTCCTTGATTGGTCGGTTAGCGAATTAGCGGTGCCCCATACTGAAAATAAGTATCCATATATCCTAGTATGCCGCTAGCCCGCACGGGCTGTTGGCTTCTCACAAGTTGTAGGGTTTGTGAGCGGGCTGTGCAGAAAGACATTTCGAGGCTGTGCGTAGTAAGTAGGTAGCAGGATGTATGCACGCAGCATCGGTGGTTGCTTATCGTACGCTTGCGTCAGTTGCGTAAGCGCTGGATGCTGCTTATACTCGCTCGCATGGGTATACTTTACTTCTTGCTCGATTTGAAACATTGCCGATTTCACCCGCCTAGTTTTAGGCGCCGTCTATTATACGCAATGCATGTAATATCCCTTAATTTAAAAAAAAACACATTGGCAGAAAACTGAAATTTAAATTCGGTCTATAGTAATCGCACATTCATATGTACGGCATAAAATCGAAAGATGGGGTGCGTATTCCAATCTTCCCTGCCTTTTACGTACTAGTGTCTACCATATCGCGTATTCGCAAACATACAAATAAAAAATTATTCAAAGATTTAAGGGTAATTAAAAATCATTCACAAAATAAGGATTATGAAGATTTGTTTTACTTGTCAACTTTAGTTCAATTTTTAAAAAGATTTTGCTTAAACTTTTACGAAATGTGGTAATTTAACGGTGTAAAATACTCGCACGCCGATGCACGCCGCCGCCGCCGATAATCTGAGCGGCGCACACCTCTGCGAAAAACCAGAACCGATGAAGACGAAAAACGAGAAGAAAAGGAAATTTTAAGGGCTAAAAAAAGATAAAAACTTGAAACAAAAACTGAGGAAAAGCACAGAAAACGGGAAAGAAAAAAAAACAATATACGAGTGAGAAAACATGAAGAAAATCAGGACTGAAAATAAAAAGGGATGGTACATGAACCGATAAAAACAGAAAAACGAATATGGAAATACAAGAAAAATGAGTGAAAAATAAAAAAACGGAGGGAGAGCGCGAGTAAAAACCAAGAAAACGGTACAGAAAAAGTAAAACCAAAAGGAAGCAGCATAGTGAGAGAGAAGAAAAAATCGATAGAGGAAAATGGGAAAAGAGGTCAAATGGTCAAAACAAAAGGAAAAAGATTAGTCAAAAAACGCAAAAATGTGAAAAACAGGAAAGACGGACTACAGAAAACTGCAACGAAGGCGAAAAAACGGGAGAGAGAACGCCCAAAGAGGCAAAAATGAAGAAAAAAAAACCGTAAAACCGAAAAAGGGAAGAAAAGACAACGGAACAGACTAAGATAAAAAACGATAAAGAAAAAAGATAAAAAGAGTAAGAAAAAGGCGAGAAGAATCCCGATTTCTCATCGAAAAAGAGAGAAGAAAAGTCGGGAAATAAGAGCGAAAAAAACCTGAAAGACCTAAATATAAGGAAAAACAGGACTGAAAATAAGACAAAATGGGACAAAAAATAAAACAGTGAAACAGGAAAAACGGGATAGAAAAAAGACAAGCTGGAGAAAAACATGAAAACGGGAAGAAAATGAAAGCTAAAAACGTGAACATGGCACAGATAAAGAGAAAAAACGGAACAAAAAGTGGAAAAATGGGACTGGAAAAGAGACTGAAGACTAAAGAAGGTTCGAAATATACTGCATAACTTTGTAGAATATTTGAAAGCAATAAAAAAATCGTTTGCAAAGTGTGCATAATTGATTTTCAAATGATTTTTTTTTTAAACACATCGTTATATTTCGCAACCAGTAAGTGATAGATAGCTGGCTTATACAAATTTGGAAAAAGTTTTTGTCACCTCCCCCACCCCCTTCCAAAATTTTCGAACTGTGAAGGGAGAAAAAAATAAATTGTTATATTATTATGTTGCATTCTATAGTGACAAGCAGGTTTTAAGGTTAAAGCAATTATCTCGTTGGTCTTGATCAACTTTTTTTCAGCAATTAAGCTTTCTGGTTCCTGCTGCAAATCACAGGCGACTATACTGTACTTAACCTTTAAGTTCCCGAAGTCGAAAATTGAGGCGCTTGCAATCAGATTTTTGGCTCCACTTTTACTTTAAATTTTGTTCCATTTCAATTCATCTTGTATTAAGGGGGAGATCCCACTGTGGAAGACCGAAAATAATAGATTTATAGTTAGGTGTTGGCGTGTTTTGGTTATTTGTTAAGGTTTATTTGAAGATATATTTTGTATTTTTTGGATACCGGAATAGTGATTATTATGCTGGTGGCAGGTGGGTGCGTTAAACCCCCCTTTAGAAAATAGTTCCTTGCTGGCGGTACCTACCGGGAACCAACAGAATATCGTAGAACGGATTTCAAGGATAATTTTTAAGCTTTAGGTCAATACTTAAATTGTTACGTTTTTTGAAAAATTTTTGAAAATTCGAAAAATTACCATAACGGCAGCAATTTTTCCAAAGGAAGGTTTTTTCATCAAAAAGCGCCAGTTAGGAACTCATAAAAAATTTAAAAATTGAGACATTAACAAACGGCTACGTAACAATTGAGATAATTCATTTTTTTACACGCTGAAAAAAATGTCAGCCAAATCGGTCCACTAGATTCTGAGATAGACGTTCCGTCTGCTAAAGAAACATGGTTTTGGGGAAAACGCGTTCAAAGTTTCGTACAGCAATGGACTTCCCATGAAGTGACTCCACAATATTTACCGTAAGTTTATAATGAGATCAGATATCAAAAAATCCCTTTGGCATACGATTTTTGAAGGTACAAGCGTCTCGAAAATGCAAAAAAATAAAATTCGATTTTTCCGACTTTCCAGTGTGGAGTCCCCCCTTAAAAGAACCGAATTCGATTGAGACAAAAATCAATCAAACAATATATTAGTGAAGTTTGGTACCGCTTTTGTGGTTTCAGCTACGCTTTTTACGCTTTAGCACATTATTTACTTGATTTATGCAGCTCAAAGACGGAATACAAATTAAAATTAGTTCCAAAGAAGAAATAAAACAATTGCAATTGAAATTGCGAGATTGAGCAAAATATTTTATCCAAACAACTGTTTATTTTCCATCAGGATGTATGTTATTTGACTTAATTTTAACTAACCGAAATGTCAACGGCAGCTTTTAAACAATCAGAAACTCACCTTTTAGACAGCCCGATCGACCCAACTCAACACTACTCTACCGGATAAATTTTATTATACAAATACATGATAAAGAAACAAAAACGATTTTTGATTGACGTTTAGTGCCTGTTCCCAAACACTTCCCCGATTCTTTACTAACACTTTTGTTGCTCGAGAATAATCATTCATAAAAACTTGGCAAACAAAGCACGGTCTAATTAACTACAACCAAACCTACCTTAGCAGTGTAAACAGTTCCAGAAAATGTTCGCTGATCTCACGAATCCCATGGAAAGAAATCGATTCGGATCTTACGAATAACTGCAGGTACTTTCCACTTTCTTGGAACACATATCTTTGGCACAGAATGGCACCAGTATCTTCCGCAATTTGTTTACCGTACAGCAGCAGACAGCAGCGGGTATCAACACTCTTCACCCGTGCGAGCCCTATTGTTTGGTTCACCACAAATATCAGCGAGACAATGAACAAAAAGCAAAAAGCTCAGCAAATATTAGACACTGTGTGTGGGCGCAATTTTATCTTCACTAATGCAGCTCACTTTTTTAAGCATGACAAATTTTCATCGCTGTCGTTCACCTGAGCCACTTGAACAATACTTTTGTTCTTCTTGATTCACGTAGGGTTTTGCTTTTCTCCGAAGTCGTAAACATTAACAACACTTGAAACAAACAATAACATCAATTACAATCACCATTGCAGAAATAATCCGCTACTTTTCGCGTGTAGGTACAATTGCGATTTTCCAGCTCAATAACTGCTTCTGCAGCATCACATTTCGCGGCACAGTCTAACAGGCGCACAAATTTCCCGCGGCGGCTACACACTCACCCTCAGCGACAACGACAGGAAAAACAGACGTCTGCACCCGGCAACCGTCGGCGTCGTAATGAAAGTGAAAACTACAGCAGCATATCGTCGCGACGCTTAGCGGTGTCTGCAGGCCGTTGTGCTGTACCTTCACTGTACACGCCGAGAAGAAATGATGACGATGATGATGATGGTGGTAAATGATGCGAAATTGTGAGTTCCCCGTTAACTCAGGGTGGCAGCGCAGCAATATTTGGGGGTGTGTTCGGTAACTCAGACTGATTACAGCCTCGGAGCTTCGGAGGAACGGGATGAACAAGTAGGAGTAATCCGACTCCGTTGAACTTGGAATTTGATCCACGTGTCGAAAGAAATAATAATCGATGGGTAACTCGAGAGAAAGGCTAGTTGCCTTAACTTCGGTGACGTGATCTGGCCTTACTTTTGCTTATTCGATATGATTTGATTGCCGAACGCTCTCACTGGTCATAATGAGAGTTGGCGTTGTTAAACAGATTGGAATCAGTGTGAACAGTATGATAAATGCTGCAGAGTAAATTCGTATTTACCGAATAGTGAACAAACTTTTCTTTATTATCAAAGTTTTCTTGCTCTGCAGCAAACAAGCTACACGCCACTTCATATTCCTGATTGTTTTCTCTTTCTTCGACTTCAGAAAAAATCAAATAATCCCGGCCTGATCATTTGTTTCTAGTGAGCCTAGACGAACTCGATGTCCTGAAAGTAAACTGTAACGAGCAAGTTCAAATCAGCCCTTTTTTGTAGACCAATTTTATCGATCGGTCACTTCAAACTAATAAAAATCGAATGTTATATCATGGTATAGGGTAACCAACCTATTATGGACCCCCTCAGCAGCTGTACATAATTTGGACACTTCCATTTGATTTTGCTGTAAGTGTCCAAATTATGTACAGTTGCTGAGGGGGTCCAAAATAGGTTGGTTACCCTATTTTCTGTTTCTGAATTAGTTGTATGCATATGTTCTGGTTCATCGTACTTATTAGATAGTGGTAATTCTTTATCTATTTTCATTCACATCGCGTCTGATAACTATGTAGATGTATTAAACATTCGCTTACTGGTGGTCTGTATCAGTGCACTAATAGCATTAACTACTACTTGGAAAGTAACTATTTTTCAAACTATTTTGACCTAGGATTACGTCTTTGTTTACTATACTGGGTAGCACTTTGTGAACTCGAAAATGGAACTGTAACAATTGAATGAAAGATTTCAAACAGCAAAAACTTCTGACATCGGACTATGTCTTACCGCCGGGTGTCATTCCATGATTTAGATTCTTGTTACCGTCACGAAAGTATGAAAGATTTTGAACGCAGATAGCTTTGTCAACTATGAATGGATTTTTATGGCTTAGATACCGATCGACTCATTTGGATGTAGCAATTATGAGATTTCTATTATAACTTTCTTTTTCAATCACTAAACGCTGAATAGTGAAAATTAACGAAAAATCTCCAAGTCAAATGTCTCCATACATTTTTTTCGTAATCGCCTTAAACAGTGTTGCCACATGTACAAAGTACAGATTTTTCCGATTTTTTTGGTACAGATTCTGTACGGTACAGAATGTAAGTAAAGATGAAAAAGATTTTTTTACCTTCCAGTACAGGTGAATACGTGGCAACACTGGCCTTGATCCCAGGCAGGGACGACCACGACAGTTAAATACACCATCTGTTTACTGTGATTTCGATTAGTTTTAGAAAAAAGTCACAAAATCTCCTCGCAAGATGAATTTGATGTCTCTGCTTGGGAAGTACGCTAGAAAATGTAACAAAGCCCCGCGTCCCAAGTAGATTTCTTACGGCCGCGATTAAACCAAGGTAATTTGAACAGGGGCGCCAAAGGGGGCCAAAGGGCTCACCGGGCCTTTCACATTAGAGGCCGCAGTGTTCAATATTCTCATGACAGTAAAATAACAAAAAAAAAATCAGAGGGGTTGTGCACAAGACACGACCGCATAGGTGACGTAGGACTACGTAAGTATCTTTGAAGTGATAGTAGGATGTATCCATGTTGGTAGTAATATGATTCTTCATGTATACAAGCTACATATGTAACGTTTAACTACAAAGTAGTAACATTGTATACATTCAATCCTCAACCGATTTTGGAGTTATATTTATGAATTGATTGAATCTATTTTCTTAAAACGAAACCAAGTCAGTGACTAAACCAATCAGTAAATAAATTTTTATGATCTGTTTCTACGTTGAATAGTGCTTTTCCTCTGGTAATCGGTAGACGGTACGCGCGGGTTTTCAAAAAGTTGAAATTTTGCGCAACTTTTCTGTGGCTTACAAAAGAACACTGATAAAGCATTTACAACCTGCAGACGTTTTGAAAGTCGCAGAAAATGTCGCCCGTGACCAGAAAACTTGTTTCCGTCATTTGTTGGTTGTCCGCAATGGCGAAAATTCAACCTTTCCCTCGTTGCATGTGTTATGGTATTATCTGGGCAAAAAATATAATAAACTCTTCAATCGTTGTGTGGCCCCTAAAATGACCGATTGTTTGATTATCATAACTCCAGCTTGCAAACCAGGCACGTCTTGTTGCAACGGACCAACCGGAAAGCCTCAGCAGCTATGCGATTGGCGATGCCGTTCATGTTTGGTCATGAGACACGATGAAATACCACTCCAAGTGGCCAGCTACAAGTCGCAGAAAATGTCGTCTGTGACCAGGAAACTTATTTCCGTGGAATAATTCTGGTCATTTTGTTGTCGCGAGTTGCATATTTCCTGCCCATTCCAGAACTTCAGCAGTCAGATATTCCATCACGGTAGCGAAACGAGTGCTCCAGCTCCAACACACGCTCAGCATACTTTCCTTTTCTCAGCAGCTGATGATTATGAACACGACCGACCGGGAACTGCAGACGTGCACGAGTCGCGCGTGACTCGTTTGCCCTTGGTGCTTCTTCCTTTCTCGCGTCCAGACAATAAGATGCCAATAAGATGTTGGCAGTAGCTCAGCATTGTAGCATCTGCATGTATATATGTTGCATATAGCATGTATACATGAAGTGTCGAATGATTACAAGCATGGATACATGCTACTATCACTACAAAGAGACTTACATAGTCCTGCGTTACCTAAATATGCGGTCGTGTCTTGTACACAAGCCCTCTGATTTTTTTTACTGATTTTCGACTCAATAACTGCTTCTCTAGAATCACATTTCGCGGCACAGTCTAAAAGTGGCACAGATTTCCCTCGGATACACTTACTCAGCAACCGTCGGCGTCGTAATGTTATAGGGCAATTGTGTATAACGTGCCCCTCCCCTGGCCAATTTGTCCCCCCCCCCCCACATCGTTTTTCCCTAAACAAGCGAAAATAAAATGCAAAACCACCCAGAAACCATAGTATTTGATGGAACCAGCCTACTAATAAGTATGACAGTTGTCACATGCTGTACAAACAATACAAAAAAATGTTTTTGAGCAGCTTATAAGCTATTTCCTTGTCAAAATCTGTAAATAACCGGTTGTTGCGATTCGATTGCGTGAAGTAAGCTTCAAAAAGACGGTATGAAACACTTGATATTTTTTCATATAAGTAAAAGCAGGCCAATATGCCCCACTTGCGGTGGTGCAATTTGCCCCCTTGCAAATGTGGCTACAAACATAGGCAAACAGATCTAAGTTGAAGTCAATTGATATTATTTAATCCAATTAGTATTGTAGACTAACCGTGGTGGGAATAATTTATTACCAACGTCCAAATTCCAGGTAATTCAACTACGCGGTGCAAAATGCCACAGCTGCAGTATAATGTGCCCCACGCAAAAAAGAAAAGGTGCACCAGAAGGCCGAAATTAGGTTTATTTTATATAAAAATACGATAGTTTGAAAACAACGGAAATAGTTTTACTTTCTACAAAATAAAGTTGGTCTGTCACTGGTTGAAATACTCAAATTACGGCATTAGGCATATTGTACTGCAGGTGGAGCATTTTACCCCGCGCGAACGAGAAACACAACATTTAGATGCTTTTGACACATTCCGCGGGCCGGTATATCAATCAGACATTTTATAAAAGTTGCTTTTAGCATAGTTGAATATTTTTCCATGATTGGGCAATGTTTGAACCTTTAAAAACTGCCATAATTGGTATTCTAGCATTTTCGGAAGTTATATAAAACGTGCATCGAAAATAGATGAAATTTACAAGAAATAAATGATTTTACGTGATATTTTTAAAAATGTTGCTACAGTGCGCTAAAACATTTAATAATATCACTTGTTTTCGACCAACATACAAAGAAATATATGCTGAATCCATTCCAAAAATAGTTTGGATGTAATTTTGCAGTTATTTTGTATTTCAAGTGGATTGAATAGGACCATTTTTTTGCGTTGTAACGTCACGAAAAAGGTGTACTTTTTCGCTTTCGCAGAAAAGTACAAATTCGAACAATCTAATAATCCGTATTCTCTTTGTACTCATAATTACCTTTAAAACGGTGCCTAAAGAATGAAGATAAGTTAAGTAGAACCTAAATTACAACTGATTGAAGCTCGCGTTGTAACGTCACGGCGGTCAGCCGGACGGATTCAAAACAAGTGAGACATAAGTAATAGCATCGAAACATAGCATAATAGTTGCTTCAGAAAAGTTTCTTCATTTTAAAAGTACTTTCTAGTGATGAAAAAACATTTGGACATTAGGGTGTCCCTAAGCAGATACAAAAATTATTTTCTCTATTTCAAGTCAGAAATGATTGCTGTCTATAGAAAACTTGTAGAGAAACTAATTTCAACAAATTTCGTTGAATGCTGAAGGTTTCTATTTCTTACATGAAAAAAGTTATAGAGCCAAACTCTTAGGGACACCCTCAAAAATAGTTTTTTTCGATCTATCTCTTTAATAACACTTCGTACGCCTTTTAGATATTCTAAGAAATTGGTAATCGAATTAAATTGCACATTTTTGTCGAAAATAGTAGAGATCTATCTTTTTCCCTTTAGGAGCTATCCCTTGTTTCTTTTATTTCTACATGTTCACCTACGGTTGCCTTCATAATAACTTTTTTTAGATTTTCCACAGTGTTTTACCCTAAGTTGTACATGGTGGAATACAACATAAATTGACTCACAAAAAACAAGTGAGTTTAGTTGCTCATAGCTGCTCTCCCCCGAGATACACCCCCTTGAAGAGTACATGTAAAAATAAAAAGAAACAGTGATAGCTTCTAAAGGGAAAAAGATAGAGGACAAAAATGGGCAATTTAATTAGATCATCAATTTTTTAGAACATTTGCAAGGCAAACGAAGCGTTATTAAAGCGCTAGATAAAAAAACTATTTTGAAGGGTGTCCCTAAGAGTTTTTCTCTATAACTTTTTTCATGTAAGAAATAGAAATCTTCAGTATTCAACAAAGTTTCTTAAAATTAGTTTTACTACAAATTTTCTGTGAATAGCAATCATTCTGACTTAAAATAAAGAAAATATTTTTTGTATCTGCTTGAGGACACCCTAATGTCCGAATATTTTTTCACCACTAGAAAGTGCATTTTAAATGAAGAAAGTTTCCAGAAGCAACTATTATGCTATGTCTTATGGTTTCGATGATATTACTTATGTTTCACTTTCTTAGAATTACTCCCACTACGCGACGTAATTTGTGAACAACCCCAAAATTACGTAGTCAAAATAGTGAAAGACATACTAACAACACGTCTTTGGATTATCTGTTATATACAGAAGGCAGCAACAGCGATAATTGTCGAATATTAACTGAACAGATTTTTCGTGACGTTACAACGGAGCTACGACCCTCTCTGTGTAAAACAAACCGTTGTAAGGTCACGAAAAGTAAAAGCTGTTTAAAAATTAACTTCACTAATTATCGGAATTCTGAAAATGGCAAGTCCCAAGTAACAATTTATTACACTCTTATGATGGTATTTAAGACCAAAATTAGCCTTGAAAACCGCCGTAAGAGAACAATAAAACTCACATTGTTGTTTGGGGTTATTCAGTTTTCATTTCTTATCAAATCATAGAAGAAAGTCTTTAGGTAAAATTTGAAAGAGAGCAGAATTTTCATGTCATTCAACAGAAGAACCAAAAGACGAATTTCTGGCGCGTTGTAACGTCACGCTACATTTTTGCTTTCCAAAACAATCTGGTTAAAGCAAATGCTATTAATTTGTTCACTTTTAATTGGAAATTTTATGCTCTTTCCAAATATATAATAATGTTTGGGTATTTCTCAACAATTTTCCCAGCTGAAGCACAAATAGTGTGCAAAGAAGAGTCAAAACGTTGTAACGTCACGGCGGAATGTGTCTTTTATTGAATAATTCCTAGCAAATTTATTCCACAATACTAAATGAAATAAACAATTGCAATTGGTTTTCAGCTCAAATACCAATATATACTCGTAGTTGTAACGTTAATTTAGGGAAGCGTAACAGAGATATATCCATTTATTCTTAGGGGGGACACATTATACACATTTCTCCTATTGCTGTTATTCCCTTTTATGCGAAAACCTTACCAAAGAAAAATGAAAGCAATAAAGACTCTGTTATCATTTTTGATCGCCGAATCCTTCGGACTTCCACTTCTGTTCTGTGGTTGAACTCCTCAGAAACTAGCAATACTCGAGATTGTCACATAGGTCATCCGAGATACACGATTTATGTTCAGCACGGCTTAATTTGTGGCAATAGGAGGTCTGTTGGGTGTTGGGTCAACTAGTAAATTAATAAACAACCCTTTTTTTCGAAATATAGTGAATCAATTTAGAAATTAATGGCTTTTCTATGCTTTATAATTTTTTATTCCGAGTGAAAGTTTGTCAAATACATATAAGGCCAAAAAAAAACCTTCCCCTTTGAAATCTTAGTTGAAATCAAACGATGTTAGGAAGTGGACGGCAGTCGGATCCTGGCCACAAACAATGGAATTCGGTTGACTTTGTCAACCACGAATACAGCAAATGGTTGATTGCATGTAAAATGTATGTCCGGGAATGGTTTCGCACTTAACGGAAACACCGTGATTTTAGAAACAGCCGTTCCAATTGAACCGTTCTCATCCACACTGAAAGATAGCTCCTGCTTCACATCGTCCACTCTGGTTGGGATTGTGGTCATCCTCGAAGGGTGTGAATCACTCCCGAAAATTCGTTTGACGCTGAGCTGTAAAGAACGGTTATGGTGAGAGGTTACTGGTAGGTATAAGTCCTTGAGGCGTTGGACTACAGTGTTACCATTTTTAGGGGTTCATTCAGTGCCACCGTGCTTTTGATGGAAAACTTGGGCAGCTTCAAGTGAACTTCGTTCGGGTTGTAATTTTGCTCGATTGTGCTGAACATTTTCTGCAAGCTATCCAGGGTTAGCTGCTTCAGCATTTCATCTAGTTGGTGATGTACTGTTGGTAACATCACAATTATTGCTAATTCGTTGCCTTCGTACGGTAATTCAACCCATCGAAGCCCCAATTGTTGGGCTTTATTGAAAATAATATCTCCGTGGTTTAAGTTGTTTGACTGAGCCATCATTTGTACTGCAATCGTGCGTCCTGTTGTAACCTCAAATTGTCCGTTCAAGTCAGTGTCTGTTTCGTTGAATCTATACCGCCAGCTGCCTTTGAAGTACATTGCGTTCAATAGCAGAATTGCCGTGTCCTTAGATAGGTCTTGAAATATGGAAATAATTTTTAAGCTTTATTAAAAAAATGACTTTGTAGCGTTTACCGTCCGATACAATCCCTGAGATGTGGCCACGAGTCTTCTGCTTGGCCCACTGATTAATCTGCCGTATTGCATAATTTGTGTTAAAAAAATCCACGTCTTCAATTGGAAATTGGTGTTTCATATGAGCAGCATTGAACGTCGTAGTTAGCTTTATGTTGATAGATTTAAAAATATAGCTTGCAATATAAAGCTCGTTTTTGTACGGATTATGATTCGCAATTTCCTCTAGATCATTGGTTAACTGCCTGCATTCATTGCTTGACAGCCGTACGACTTCGATGAGTTAGTCGCGTGCAGGCTCTGAACACCCATCGGCTAGTTGAGCCAACAAAATTTGCGCTGACAACGGACTGATGATAAAGTTTTCCGTCGGATATCCAGAGTCGGCCACTCGGGAGATTTCCAGTGCAAACTTCAGAGCTTTACTGTTCACAGTAAACTTCAGAGCTGTACTGTTCACAGTATTCGCTAGAACAAGCGTGATATAAGCTATGAAATATAAAAAATAAATTATTTCGTACACGGTATTGCCAAATGTAGGAAACAATTTTACTATAATTTTTTTGCATCAATTAGGTACTTCCATTCCATTCACAGCTCGATCGATCCTAGATAACTCACCCAAGCCACTATCAAACTGCTGACCGATAAAGCTAGTCAGCCGGTAACACAGGGTTTCCCCATCACGTCCGCTTTGTTCTCAATTTGTTTCGTTCTGGCAGTCGGCGTTCTGCCTTTTCTGTCAAAGTCAATCGTCGCAGTAGGTCTATGAATAATAATTTCGCAGCAGTGCCAGAAAACCGGTCATCCGCGAAATAAACACAGCTGAGACATTGCAAGAGGAATATAAATGTGTCTGTTGAGTGGCTGCTTTTCCCCTTTTTTCCCGAAGAAGCTCTTTCCATCACGTCGCATCACGGTAATGGAAAATCCCTTATCACTAGTTTGGAGATTTCTCCCAAGAACGATGGTTTTTCCAATTCAAGGTCTAGGAAAACTAGGTAGTGCATATTTGCGGATTGAATTATTTTCATACAGCTATCTAGCACCTTGCAATAGCTTTCGACATTTTGAGTGTAGTTTCACTAACTCATTTCTTCTTAATAAAATATCTAAACCTATATTCTTACCACTGAAAATAATTATGCATTTCATTTTTGATATCGAAGCTGATTAGCAATTTTGATTGAAGTTTACATTACTATACTATCGTTTTGGATAAGTACGATCGCGGGACACACTCTCGTAGAACAAACTGAGCTTCAAACTGCTTGCAGGGAGCAATAAATGCATTTCCTAGCGATGTGTTTGCTTAAATTCGATGTTCTACGATTACCTAACTGATTCATTTAAACTATTTGAAAATATCGTCGCTCATGAAATCTTTGGGTTGCTGTTAAATGCATACAATGAAGTTCCCGTTTCTCGAACAAAAAAAAAAAAAAAATAGAATGCTCGCGTAGCTTTTCAAAAGGATCTAAGTATCTAAGAGCCAAGTAAGATGGGTTCGTCTATGACGGGTCTTTGTCTTACTTTCCCGACATAAAGACGTGACAGCATTAGAACCATTTTTGAATCGAAGAATTACATTCAAACTATTACTTAGTCTTAATATTTGTGGATTGCCTCTTCGTTAGAAGCATAAGCGTAAGCATAGAATACCGCCCGTGTGCGGCTACTTCGTTATTGACCAGGACCGATGAAAATTGCAAAAAGATGGCTAGAAAAAGCATATTTGGGACAGCACACTATTCCTCATTGTGCAACCTTATCAGGTTTCTGCATGCTGATCAATACCGACGCCGGCCACTTCCGAATGCGGGTCCTGATGGAGTGGGAAGGAATGTTAGTCCGGTAATTGTTGCTACAAAATACCGGGGAATCCTGGGAATGCATCTTCACAAGTATTTCGGGAAAGGAATTGTTGATAGTAGAAATAATAAAAATGGAGATCGAGTCATATTGGAATACCTGACTTTTCTTTAAAAAACCCAAGCATTGCTTAGTCATCAATATAAAGAACAGTATAATATCACTAAACTTCGCGCGCGAGACTGTGATATCATTGTAAGTTTAATGCATCGACAACGGGAACTATCCGGGAACAACGGGAACGAATTCGAAGGCCGCTCGCCCGAAACATCACGCCATCTCTCAACGAACTGAATACAGGTTGACAAAACTCTCCTTCCTCGATCATAGCACGCAACTACCACGAACTATATCAATATACTTTAATATAGCATCATGTAATACACAGATACATATCTCAGGTTTCTAATAGATACTAGCGTCTGACTTAAAACTTGACGGACAATGTAATAAAACCGAGCTTGCACTAAATCAATCAAAATTAGGCAATAATTGGAAACCCACAAGTAAGAGCGTCTTGAGCCACGATAATCCACTTAAATATTTAAGTGGATCTTTAAGTAGAGTTCACAGATCGTTGTATATGTAGTATGCACTTTGACCTAATAATGTTCAAATTTAATATCTTTATACGAAATCTATAGAAAGGTCCCTAGTATCAATATTAAGGGAAGAGTCTGTACTACAAATGGCCGGGCAGGGGTAAGTTTCCCAAAACTCGCAACCGTACCCGTATCCGGTGGGTTCGGATAGAGTTCGGGTATCGAAAAAATTAATTTTAGAGTTCAGGTCCGGTGCGGGTTCTCAATTTTTTTTAAACCGAGTACGGGCCGGGTTCGAGTACCGTGACAGCTCCTAATTCTGCGCATTTTTCTTTATATAAGTATTTTTTAACATTGTGCATAATTATGATCATTGCGTTATTTTTTTTATAAATGTCTGTTGAATATTACGCCATTATTCACAAACGGGCCATAATATTTGAGAGCGAAATAATTTAAAGTGAAACTGAAAGTATTTTATATGACAGAAAACATCGTCGTTAGCACCAACGCTAAGATTGACTTCTAGAAAATTTACAAATTTATGATCTAAATTCTTTGTAATGATCAAATTACCCAGCATAATTAGAAAGAATAATTAGTTTTAGTCATGTTTTAGACAAAATGAGTGATAGCATGCATTGCTTTCCTTAGAAAAATGCGATGCAATAATGCGCAGATTTAGCCACAGATTTTTTATTCATGTTCCAAATTCTGCGCAGTAATGTATCTTACGAAGAAATCGCGAAAGAATACGCAACCTCACCCAAATGACTTAGGTATAGAGGCATGAAAATTCAAGTAGAATCTTTAACTTGCATTGATTGGCATCCTGTGCTGTGTCTCGGGGTCCGAACCTACGAGCGCCAATTCATGAAATCATGTCTTCTATTTTTATGTCCTCTTTATCTATTTTATGTCCAACCTCATGGGGCTGTTAGAGAGTGGGGAAGTGGTTTCTACATGAAAACACAATTTTTAGTATTAGTTTACAGTGTAATCTTCAGTATGCAGAAAACCCGAATCAATTCGCCCTTCACGTTATCGAGAATAAAATAATTAAAATGAGGCAATCAAAAAGAGAACAATATTCCTTTGCCACCCGGACAGCACAAGAAGGCCGGATCATGGAATTAAATATGGTAATGGCAAATGCCGGATTTTTTGGTGTGCTTTCAGTTCATAAAGACATAAACAGCATGGCAGGAGTATTCATTTTTACTTTTTGGGTGCACAGAATTAGGAGCAAACTAGGCACCGTGGATAAGTTTACAAAAAGAAAAATATACTCAATTGTTGGTAGACTTATAATTCCTATATTTTTTATCAGATATTATAGACCATAGCACTACACGTTGAGGCTATCCACGTTGTTAATATAAATCTAGAATACTTAGAATAGTGGGAGAATCATAAAAATGTCCTAACTGCGCAGAACATGGTACATTCACGGTATTTGAATTTTTATTCCCGACCATTTCTAGACTGTATTTACAGGTGCATACATTCGTAGTCCTACGCCAAGCCTACGTTTGTGTCCTGAGACACAGAGCCTTCTATTTTTTATTATAATCTATACAGTAAAAGTGTACCTAAAAATAAAAAATAAGAAAACTTATCCAATTTAATTTTACTATGTGTATTTTATTCAATGACAGATACGTATTTCGCCTACGACTTGCAGGCTTCCTCAGTATCTGTTTTCGAACTAAACTAACTTTTTTTTTTTTTTAGTTCGAAAACAGACACTGAGGAAGCCTGCAAGTCGTAGGCGAAATACGTATCTGTCATTGAATAAACTACACATAGTAGAATTAAATTGGATAAGTTTTCTTATTTTTTATTTTTAAATTTCGTATTCTACTAAGACGCTCCAAAAACTTCAGTCAGTAAAAGTGAACTATAATGCAAATAAGTAAAAGGGCTTCCATTTCTCTTTCATTTAGACTGATTGCAATTACGCAAAAGCTTAGGAGACAAAACGGCGGCAGGTTATGAGGAGTGGAGTTAGGGAAAGGGGTTCCTGAGGAGGAATATATGAAAAATGCTTTGTTGCTCTTGCATTATAGGGATTTTCAGAGAGCAAATAGATGCATAATTAGCTATGTAACAGAAGGGGAAGCTAACTGAGAACGAACCAACAGGAACTTTCTGAAGGGCACAGTTCGGTTTTGACATTCAATGCAGGAGCGGCTACTGCGATTACTATGGAAGCTACTACGGTTGTTTGTTGGTTGAGTGAAAAAATGTAAACATTGTTTAGCTTTTGCAGAGCAGCTGAAAAAGAATTTAGTTCAGTGCAAACTTGTTGGCAACCAATTTAGCTGCGTTTGTCCAAGATTTTCGAAATTTGTCTATAGTTGTTGCTTGTGGTTTGTGCTGGGACAGCTTTCTCTTCACCAAAGCCCGATACCGCTCGATAGGGCGTTACTCTGGACAGTTAGGTGGATTCGCCTCCTTCGGTACAATATGGACTCCATTAGCATCATACCATTCCAAAACATCTTTGGCGTAGTGACAGAATGCCAAATCAGGCCAAAACAGCGAGGGTATATTTCTTTGTTACCCGTTCCCGTAGTGATGTAACTTTTGCTTGCTCGACCACAGCTGTATATGGCCTGCCATACTAAATATTTTTTGGGGAACTTGGCTTTCTTCTTTGTCCTAAAATGCTCTGCAATGCCATTCCATTTTATGGCAGTGTAAAAAGACTATTTAAAGCTATTTAAAGTTTTCTAGGACATACGTTTCATTGTCCATTATAACGCATGGAAACTTCGTTAAATATTCGCGATAAAGCTTACGAGCGCGTGTTTTGGCCGTCGCATTTTGCTTATCATTACGGTTTGGCACAGTTCTCACCTTGAAAGACTTCATGCCTTGTCGTTGCTTAAAAGTGTGCACGAATGTTGGCGACATTTTTATTTTACGAGCAATGGTACATACGGAAAGATCTGGTCTCCTCCATAATATTTGTTTTACCTTCGCATCCTTGTGGTGGTTCCTCAGATCCGTTTTTGTTCCACTTCCCTTCTTCCTAGCTGTTCTCAAGCGAGTATCGCTAAGCACTGTGAACATGCTTGGAGGAAATCCAAGCTTTTTGGCAAGTTTTCTTAACGAGAGATTCGGATTTTCATTGCGACCTCACACAATTGCTTTTCGCATCTGCTCTTCTTTCGACGCCATTTTACGCTGAGCGCTTGTACCTAATATAAACAAGTGTTATATTTTCAGAAAGAACAGACATACGTCTACCACTCTGCAAAATATTTCACTCGTTGTTAATGTATTGCCGAAGCTGTATGTGTTTAGAGGTGTCCAAATTTTGTCGCGAACAAGCCTTACTTGGAAATTAAAATTGTTCACATTAAGCATGAAATTTGTTCGACTCTGCTCATTTCTATAAATCACGTCAATAATGAAAATCACCATAAAATGCTGCGCCGAATGAACAATCGATTCAAGGTTATCATTCGTAAGAATCCTCCTATAGCGCGCGCTGACTGACTGGTTTCATGCTTCCCGAATTGCCGCCAATGCCAGCTTTACCGGCGGCAGCGCAAGTACCTACGAGAAAGTCGTGAAAATTTCCACTTTATTGAATTGATTTCCACCCCACCAGTCAGCATCCTGAGCAGTCAATGCTTTGTTGGTGCCGCCGCCGCTGCGTTTGCTGCTTGCACACGGGGAAACCGAGTAATTGGCTACTAGGCGGATCGAGATGAGATAATATAGCGCATTTTCCGTTTGACTGGTAACTTCGTCCGCCTTTTCCTTTTTTCGCCGACTTAGTGTAGTACTCAAAATAGGGTGAGTCAAATCATATAAATGGTACAATGGGGTTTCCTTGGAAAAAAAACACAAGTGATCACCCTATTGTACATGTAGGTGTATAAGATAAATTATTTCCTAGAAAAAAAAGATAGACAGGATAGGCACACGTACGCAATGTACACATTCGACGGCGAATCTGATTATAGCCTTCATGTGTTTCGTTGATAAAGGGTATTAGAACAATGTTGTTGATACTTTCAAACATAATCAATTAATGCTAAGCTCGTCTGAAATGGTTTCGTTACTTTTTCGCAACGATGTACTGCTCCGGCAGCCGCGCCGGAAGAACATTCGAAGTCATGTCATTAATCTTCCTTTTACCTTCCATTTCCGAGCCGTGATTTGCCTTCGCTTGAGTGGAATTCTCTCAGCTAATCAGTGCCGTTCGACAGTCATAATTTTCCAGCCAACCACCCTGACAAGAAAGTGTGTAAACAAAATGACTTACCACCTAAACTAGAAGATTTCCATCATTGCAACCAGAGCAGCACGTAACCGCCCGTCCCGGCGAGGATGATAAATGATCGTTACGTTCCCAGCAGCATTTGGAAAGGACCGACATCCGACAGCGTGGTTCCGTTCGTTGCGGACTAAATCAGCGTAGAGAGTAACGTATGATTGGAACCGGCAACAAGCCCCCGTCCGTTTGCTTCGGCGGTATCGATTTGGAGCAAATGGCGGGAAATATTATGTAAAATGGGTAAGTTACACTTAAAGATGCGGTTGAAGAATTGCACGAATAAAATAAAGTCTGTATAAATTGTAGTCATTGTTCAAAGGAAAGTTTTATTTCGGTTCGTGCGAACTAAGATCTTTTGGAAAGCAAATTTGAGTTCATTGAAACTTCAAATGCTTGTTTCCATGATAAGTCTATATTCTTTATGTTTAATCATTTGTTTAGTTTTCTTTTCTGAAGCAAAATGATGAATTAGGAAAATATTGAACTTTTAATAGGATAAATGTTAGGTGATTCAAGTGAGCGGAAATATCATAACCGTAAGTAAGACTTCAACGTAAAGACAAAGTCATAGATCCCCGGGAATGGACCGTCTACCGGCAGAACTCTACAAAAGTGGCCAAGAATCGCTAGCAAAAGTGGCCAAGAATCGCAGCAATGTTGCGTCGTCTATCTCCAATAGCAAAAGAATTTGTAGATCAGTATCAGGCGGCATTTATGCCCTCCTATCCTCCTACAAATCCTCTAGAAATGTCGAGAGTGCAACGTGTCTACGCAGCATATTTTCCGTGGATTTCAGAGCAGCATACGATACAGTTGAACGCGAACAGCTATGGCAGATAATGCACGAATGCGATTTCCGGACAAACTGTCGCGGCTGATCAAAGCTACCCTGGAGCGAGTGATGGGCTACGTGCGCGTTTTGGGGACACTCTCGAGGGAGAAATTTTTCGAATCGTGCAGAGGGTTGCGGCAAGGAGATAGACTATCCCGTATGTTATTCATTACATATCGCTATTAAAGATGTGATCCGGCGAGTGGGCATCGAAACGAGAGATGCGATCTTCAGCAAGAGTAGTCAACTCTTAACCTTCGCAGACGACCTCAACATCATTGATAGAAATCTTGGGACGGCGGAGGGAATCTACGCCAGACTAAAAACGGAGGTTCGGAGGTGTTCGATGAACACCTCAATGGCGAAGTTACAGAAGGAGGCGAAACGGAAGTTAACCTAGTATCCATGGAAGATAGTAATGTCCCAGCACCTGATCTTCGAGAATTCAACAAGAAATCGGGTTGTTGAAGACCAACAAAGCCGCCAGTAAGAACCATCTACCAGTAGAGCTTTATAAACATGGTCGAGAAACGCTGGCAATGGCTCTACACTGGGTTATTTCTCCAGTATTATTAAGATTTTGGAAGAGAAGAAGCCACCGGAGGAAGGAGTGATTTGTCCCATCTAGAAAAAGACTGATCGGCTCTGCTGCAGCATTTATCGCGGTATAACGCTGGTAAACGCCGCCTTCTTTCCCAGATCCTATTAGAGCCAGCGAATAAACCAAATCGGCTAGAGGCTTGCAATATTATGCAAGCAATAGAGGAGGCGAACCCTCAATTCATGAAAAACATTGTTGTTGTTTTTCATATGTGTCAGGCTGTGTTCATCGCATGCGGTAATCTAGTGTGCTATGCGTGATTAACATTTACATTTACATTTATTATAGTCAACAGATAAGGTATAATCCTAATGACAAATATCTATTTAAAACATATATGAACTAACCTAGTACAAACATCTTTTAAAACAACGCTTATTGTTTTCACGAGACACTTTAAATCAAACACTTCATAGTAGCTATTAAAAACCCGGCACATACTAAGCACTGGTTCGTGTAACCCGTAGTTCTTGAATGTCGATTGACGAGAAAGGCGTGCAAACGAAGATTACGTCTTCTAGTGTTGATATCTAGGCGACTAAGCAATTCAGGACAATCGATATTTCCTTGAAGGAGATCGCCGACGAAACACGCCTTAGCCACATTGCGCCTTCCTTCCAGCGGTTCTAAATCAATCAGCTCGCAACGGCTTTCGTAACTCGGCAGGTTACGTGGGTCACGCCAGCAGCGTAGGTGTCGCAGTACAAACCTAATAAATTTGCGCTGAACTGCTTCAGTCCGATGAATTGCATTTTGGTAAAAAGGTGACCAAACAACGGCGGATTATTTCAGCATAGGACGAACCAGCGAGCAATATAGAGATTTTAAGCAATATACATCCTTGAAGCTTTTCGCAAAGCGGAACAGAAATCCTAGTTGCGAGAAAACCCTGGATACAACGAAAGAAATGTGGTTCTTGAACGTTCGAGTCAAGCAAGACTCCCAAGTCTTTAACAGTTGTTTCGCGCTTCAGGACCGTCTCACGAAGGGCGTAATCGTGCAGGTACATGTTACGTTTGCGACCGAAGCAGATGACTGAGCACTTGGACACATTTAGTGACATCTTGTTAATTCGGCACCATTCGTCAAAGGTCTCCAAATCCTGTTGCAAGAGATGGGCCTCATTAGGGCTTTTTAATGTACAGTACATTTTCAAATCGTCAGCATAAGATAATCTCGAACATTTGACGATAATGCTCACGTCATTCATGTACAACAGAAACAAGAACGGTCCCAAATGACTGCCTTTTCCCAAATGATGATACGTAATCGCCGATTTTGACTGACATAGTTCTGCCGATGAGATAGCAGCGAAGCCAAGTCAGCAGATTGTCGTGAATGTCCAATTCGTGGTATTTAGAGATGGCTATCTCATAGTTTATGCGGTCGAAAGCTGCAGAAAGGTCCGTATATGTGGCGTCAACTTGATTCCCTTCTTGCATTGCACGGATGATGAACGATGTAAAGGCGATTAAATTGGTTGTCGTTGAGTGCTTTGACATAAATCCATGCTGATCAGCAGAGATGCAGTGTGAGCAATCTTGCATCAACTTTTCCAGAACAATTAGCTCAAATAGCTTAGAGACAGCACTTAAGGCAGCAATACCACGGTGATTAGCAAAGGTTCTTTTGCATCCCTTTTTGTGCACAGGGAAAACAAAGGAATCCTTCCAGCACTCGGAGAAAACTCCCATCGTCAATGATATATCGAAAACCTTAGCTAAGGGCAATGCAAGAGTATTTAGACAGCGTTTCAAGACTATGGAAGGAATGCCATCTGGGTCGCATCCAGTTGAGGATTTCAAATGTTTCCCAGCAGAGATCACCACGTCGCTGGTTACGTTGAGCGGGAAACTGGAAACGGTTAAGCGAGTAATGTTACTTGTGGCTGCCACAATGTCATGAGCATGGCCGATCTCATCAGAAATAACAAAGGTAAAAACGCTACTGAATTGCGTGCGAAACAAGTCGGCAATATCTGCGACTGAATCCGCTACTTTAACGCCGTCAGTCATACTGGAAGGACGTCCAGATTCTTTCCGTTGTTCGTTTACAGAGGTTCAAAACTTCTTAGGATTTGCTCTAAGACTAAGAGAGCTCTGCAGATGCGAATTATGGGCATTAAACAAACTGTTATTTAGGCGCTTCTAGTTGGAGTTAGCATGCGCATAGACAACTTTGGTACGGTCCGAGCGATATTTGCAGTATTTCCTAAGGGCAGCTCTTTTCATTCGTTTCAGACGTTCAGATTCCGAGTTGGACCATGCGTGCTTAGAAGGCTTACGTTTGAATTTTTTGGGTGTAAACTGATCGATCGCGTAAAGTATGATGCCACAAACGGTGGAAGCAGCAAAATTAACGTCGTGACTAGCGAGTAAAGAATTCCAGTCCAAGTTAGCATAAGATAATAAGTCGTAATAGACGGTTTCAGCATGGTCTAAGAAACGATATTCGGGTTTCAAATCCAGTGTCAACAATAGAGGTGGATGATGCCAGGCCTGCAATGCTTGACGAGTGGTGTTGGGGTTTGCAGAGTAGAACAACGTTGCCCTAATTCTTCGCTTACGAAACACAGATCAAGCAAACGGTTATTTGCATTCAAAATGCCATTCAGCTGTCTCAGTCCGGCTGTTGAATATGAATCAAGCAAGGACAGTGAAGCTAGACGAAACGAGGAATGAGCAAAGTTATTCGTATCGCTGAGCCACGCTGAGCTGTGCTGAGGTTGATATCCCCTACAATAATAATGCTATCATTAGCTTCCATTTGAGAGACAACCCATTCGAGAGAGAGTGCATGTTTGTCGATTATGCTGCTGTCATTGATGCGGTCAGGTGGAAAATATACGACACAGATAAAAACCGTTCCAGATCGAGCCGATATCGCTACCCACAAATGCTCGACCGTCGTTATTTCGGGGGGTTTCAATTGCCAGGATTTGATGCTGGAGCGCACGGCCAAAAGAACTCCGCCGCCAGAGCTTTTGTTACTATTTAAGGCTGTCCGATCGTGCCGATAAACCGAGTACGTGTCGTCAGACAGTTGCTTCGATAGTGTGTTGTTCTTCAGCCAAGTTTTCGTGAAAGCGTAGATATCGTAGCATGCCGCACTGCAAGCTAGCCGGTGCTCAGCAAGAGAACTATTAATACCACCAATATTCTGGTAGTAATTCCAATATTCCAATATTCTGGTAATGTTTGAAAGATACTAATTCAACACCTAATACGATACGTTTAAATTGAAATTGTAACGAAACTAAAAGAGATAGACGTTTTTCCTCAAAAAAACGAATTGGAGAACGGTACCAGAGCTTTAAACACACATTTTAAGGAGAAAATCGATAAAAACGTCACTTTTAGAAACATTTCAAGGCTTTTTTCTCATTAAGTAGGAGGATTAAAAGCCATTTCAGTACAAACTTTTCTCAGTTTTTGAATGAATGGACTAACCGAGTTGCGCTAGCTAGCATAGTTTTTGTACCAGAGATAATTTCAGGCAAACAGAACCGAAAATTAAAAATGTTCAATAACTCTGTAATAGTTGAGGAATAGAAGGATTTTTATCGTCATATATGGTACTTTTATCACCCCCTGAAATACCTGCACTAAGCTACCTAACACCCTGTATAATGAATAAAATAAATAAAATATTCATGCTGTAAACATAATGTTTACGTAGTTACTGGTAGATCGATATTTTCCTCGAAATTCGAAGTTTCCCAGCTACGCTCTTCAACTCCGTTTCCAATTCCCTTACAATCAGTCAGAAACACCAAGTATGCCAAGTTTGTATAATCCAAGCGTTCCGGAGTCCGAAAAAATCGGGCATTTCCTTTAGAATTTTCTAGGAACATTGGTGACCTCGAATTTTTTTAATTTTGTTTTCCTTCATGAGCGTACAAAAAATGGGTTTCTTCAAATAATTTGATAATTTCGAAAAAATACCTTGCAATTAAAGTATATTACAAAAATAGCATTAAAAACAAACATAGGTTTCTCAGTAATTTTGAACTAGATTCTGACTAAATAAATACGATTACGTCTACTGTAATAAAGCAATGGCAACTTTCATATGCAAGAAAATAAATTATGCATTACCGCTTGCTTTCATTCTTATTATTGTTATCAAACTTTCCAAACGGAAATAAATAAACATATTTTTATGTCTTGAATTTCCCCGTGACGATCGTGTTTTGCCAATCTATCACTAACCGTACACTCTACCGGAAAGCACGCATCTCCCGCAACAGCACTCAGTAGCCTGTCTATCGTTGAGGAGGTTGGTGAAGCGCAGTTCGAGTCGTCTGGACTGCTGCGATCGTTCGAAGACAATATAATAGTAGCGGTTGACAGTCAGCAAGTGGCACTACAAGTACAAGTGCAAATCGTTTTAGTTCGTGCGAAATTTGCATTTCCATCTTAACTAACCATATTGATTGGAGTTCCATCTACAAACCAGCGATAAAATTAAGAATTCTGGACTCCATGCAATAGTTTTATTGGAAAAAATGAAGTGGATAATAGTTATGTGTGGTAAGTTCATGATAAACAACTAAAGCTTACAAAAAGAATCCCCCAAAACAGAGAGCGATCATTGCTTCCGAGAATGATTGCTTAGAACATAAACAGGATAAACATGATTTTAGTAGAAATAATTCTATGCAATGCATCGAAAAGAACCAGATTTCCAGAACCAGAAGCTCTATCGACTCATCTTATATATACATATATGACCTGCTCACCTTTCGCTATCAGGGATCGCCAGCAGTGACGCGATCGTTACAGCCCAGGGGAAGCCCCAACGAGAAGAGTGTCGCCTTCGGATGAGTGTTATTTATAACGAAGAGCTTCTCTAGCGAGAGATTGGAGTGTTAAATAATAAAGCATTGATTTAGCGTTTGAGGAATGGGAAAATCGATTACATACTGTGCTAAGTTAATGTTGGTTTGACTTCTTTTATTACATGTTTGTTAGTGAGTTTGTTAGAGTCTTTTGATTTTTCGTTTGTTTCTAAAGAACCGGTGTTTCTGTCTTTCAGACAACTATTTATGTAAAATATTTAGTATTTAATTTGAATGATTCGTTACTTTAACGACAAGGTCGTCAGAGTCCATTTATGGCAGTCAGCAAGGCACCGAATATCACCCTTCCCTTCCCTTGTTCATTGTACCAACATGCTCCCATAGACTCGGGAAACCATCACAAAAATATAAAATTAGTTCAACTAACCTGCTAGCCGTAATAAGATCTTGCAACTCGAAGCACTAAACTTTGCATTCTATGAGTTCTTTTACTTTTTCGGTCATTTAGTGTAATTAAATACTGAGATTAGTGACCAATTAATATTCATCACTATATTTTCATTTTTTCGCCGTCGGTTTTTCATTAATTTTTTTCAGCAGTTTCAATCGTCAAATCACTCGCAAAACTTAACTTGAGGCACGAAAAACTTTAATTTACCACCCGAACAGTTATTTAGAGAGATATCATAATTATTTTGCCCAAATTGTTCACTTGAATTGATAGGAAAAACTTCACTTCGTTTCGATTGCAATTCCGAATCCACGACCGTGGTTGTTGTATGTTACCAAGGAAACGGACGTTTATATGGAGTGATGCCAACGTAAACATTTGAGCATGAAATTGACCAATTATTTTCGCTGTTAAATTAAAGGTTGTAGAGTGTCGATAATATACTTATAAAATTCACTGATAATAAAATTCACCGTAAACAACATGTTATGTGATAAAGTTACTGTCGGATTTAGTTCAACAGCAAAAATAGATACACGATTCATAATTGTTCATAACAGATTATTACTTACTACTAGCAACTCTATTCTCAACAAAATGATAGTAACAACAAGTACTGAAATCAGTAAAATAGCAACTGGACTCTGACGACCTTCACTTTAAAAACACTAGAAGGATCATAAAACATAATCAAAAAATGGCGCATGTTTTGATGGAACAGAAATACCATCATGCAAGCTTACCGTTTAAAAACTAAGCAAAGAAATTGAAAGCATTATTATTTCGTTGCAGCTTTGCTCTCCGTGGGAATGGCCCAGTCCCTTCGTCGCCGGACGAATTCCGCCCGAACTACAACGCCTGCCAGTAGCGTCGCACCGAACGATTTCATCGATGATCGAAACTGCCGGGGTTCACCCAACAGCGATGGCAGCACGGATCCGTGGCAGTGTCTCTGCGATCAGCTTACATATGAGCGCAGAGAATGCGAGCAAAACGTACACAGGCTTCTAAAAGCCAATCCCAACTTTAAACTCTGCATGGACCAACAGCACCATTACCTCGCGGTGAGCCAGAAGTGTCACTATGACGCCAACTGGGACACTTCCAACGACCCGGCCGGAAAAGCGATGCAGTTCGCGTTGGACCTCTTCCGCACTGCTGATAGTGAAATTTCAATGAAAAATTTCATTATCAGCCCAATATCGCCGCAGATCCTGCTCGCTCAGCTAGTGGAAGGTTGCTCCGAGCCAGCACGAATCGAAATGATCAAAACATTGCGCTTGAATAGGGGAGAAATCAAGTCACTAACGGATTCACTCCACAACGCGGCCAACACCGGTTCCGCTGACAACAAACTTGACATTGCATCAATATTTTTTAAATCAGTCGATGTGAATCTAACCGAAAAATTCAACGGCGCTCGAAAGGAAAATATAATTAAAATGCGAGATTTGGATTTCTCTAAAACGAATCAAGCCGTGCAGGAAGTCAATGAATGGGTCAGTCAAATGACTAGAGGAAACATTCCAGAAGCCGTTTCTGCAGGTGAGTTATTTTACTGCTTCTGTAGAAAATAATTCTGCACAGCAAACTTACAGAAAACCTGGCCCCGGACACCGCACTGCTACTGCTGAACGCTATCTACTTCAAGGGAACCTGGCTGTACAAATTCAACGAATCCGACACAAACAAGCGTGACTCATTTCACGTTAGTAAAACTCAGAAGATGCCAGCCATAATGATGTCACAATCGAATCGACTGCGTTTCGGTGACATTAGCTTCGGCCAGTATTCGGACCCGGACTGGGGTCTGCGTTGGGTCGAACTGCCGTACCAGGGGGACAAGCTCGCGATGATACTGCTGCTCCCGAAGGCTCGCCATCAGCTGGATGAAACGTTGAAGCAGGTGAACAGCACCCATCTACAGGACATTTTTCGTGTTATTCGACGTGATTACAATCCGACAATGATTCACGTGAAGGTGCCCAAATTCCGCATTCGAGACTCAACGTCGTTGGTGCTTCCGCTGCAAAAGGTTTGATTTTTCTGAATAATATTCCAACTCTTTTCATACACTGAAGTGTTCAATGTTTTTGTTTCAGCTCGGTATCAAACGAATATTCGAAGATAACAATGCTTTGTCCGAACTGTCCAGCACTCCTACCAAGGTATCGGACGTGAAGCAGGAAGCGTTCCTCAGTGTGGACGAGAAAGGAACCATAGCAACCGCCGTCACGAAGATTACGATTATTCCGCTCAGCCTAAGCGGTTACGAGGATATTGACTTCGTGTGCGACGAACCGTTCATGGTAATGATTGTCGACAAGACACGGGAGATTCCGCTCCTGATGGCCAAGGTGAGACAGCCCCAGAAGCCGAAAGCGAACAACTGAAAATCTACAATACTCATTTGTAATTTGATTTCCTAAAATATAATATACACCCATGCATATTTGCTGGTTTCTACGGACGCACGTTTCAACAAGCAAGCAAGCAAGCATTAATTATCGTCAAAAACTTTTGTTTTGATTCGCCCAACAAATTTCGTATTTCTTGGGAATTATTCTAAGGAAAGAAGCTAAACAATCAGTATAACATAAGTAACATACTTATCCTGGCCCGCTGTCTCTCAGACGTCATCAACGACCCGAGGTATACAAATTCGTCCACCATCTCGAAATTGTCCCCATCGACTACCACACTATTGCCTATGCAAGCTCGTAGGCGCTCGGTTCCTGCTGCTAACAGATACTTGGTTTTCAACGTCCAACCTTTACTGCTTCACGTTTCAGTTTGGTATACTATTCAGCAACGGCCTGAAACGTCCTTCCGACAATGTCCACGTCGTCAACCAAATAGATAAATTTGCTAGATTTGTTGAAGATCGTATCCCGCATGTTAAAACCCGCACGTTTCATAACACCTTCTAGTGCGATTTTGAACAGGAGACAGGAAATACCATCGCCTTGTCGCAGTCCCCTGCATGTTTAAAATGGGCCTGATAACGTGCCCGAAATCCTCACACAGTACCCGAACACCATCCATCGTGGCCTTTATCAGTTTCGAGTATCGAGAAGCTGATACTCGGGAAAGCCGTTTTCTTTCATAATATTCCATAGCTCTTCACGGTCGATTGTATCGTAAGCAACCTTGAAATCTAAGTATAGGTAGTGCGTAGGGACTTGGTATTCGCGACACTTTTGGAGGATCTGTCGCAGCACAAAGATTTGGTCCGTTGTCGATCACCTGTCTACAAAACCGGCTTGATAACTTCCCACGAATCTACTTGCTAGCGGCGATAGACGGCATGTATATTGAGCATATTTCTTCCTCCTTCCGCTCCTCCAGTAGCTGTTCTGTTTCCCAGATCCTGACTATCAGCCGGTGCCAACCTTTTTATCTCGAGATATTTCGAGGGTCTTTATCTCGAGATATTTCGGCTCGCGTCACGAAGCCTTTGCGGGATACATTCAGTTACTTGTAGAATTTTCGCATTTCCTGAGAGCGATACAGCTGCTCCATGCCCCGGTCCCCGCACTCTATTTCTTCCAGGCGGTGCTTCTTATCCCGGAAAAAGTGGGTTTGCTATCTTCGTTTCAGTCAATATCGTTCCAAGTTTTGATGGGTCCCCTGCTGCAGCATCGACGCCCGCACCGTTCGGTTATAATATGATTCTGTTTGGTGTAATGTAGTAACTTTGAATAAGCTAGTTTTAACGTGTTGAACAGCACCTCTCATGTAAGTCATTACCTTTGTAACGTATATACTTTGAATAAAGCATCAGTCTCAACGCAACTCACATGGTGTCAGAAGTGGGGTATTGGGAAAGCGCGGAGTTTCTGATTAAACCCGCCATGAAAACGTTGAGAAACGTTAAGAAAAAGTGAAAAATAGTCAGCCTTTCGTCTCGAACGCACAAATCGCGCACATAAGTGAAATAATTTGTTTGATATACGTAGAAAATCGAGTGTTGCATAATCGCAGAAAATAAAATGGCGCATGTTGAGTCACTGGCTTCTGCAACGGGAGGGCTGAAGCCCCCAAAGCCGCTAGTGCTAGGTGATAATATGGCGGAACAGTGGCGAAGCTGGTACCGCCAGTTTAAATGGTTCTCTATCGCGACGCAGTTAGATGTGAAACCAAAAGAAGTACAGGCAGCAACGTTATTAAGTGCAATCGGTGTCGACTGTATACGTATTTTTGACACTTTTGGTTTACACCCCGAGCAAGAAGAGGATATTAATGTGATAGTGCAAAAGTTTAATGAGTACTTTTCTCCCAAATCATGCATTACATATGAGCGTTACCATTTCAACCGAATCGAGCAGAAAGAAGAAGAACCTTTCGATGTGTTTGTAACTCGCGTCCGGGAGCAAGCTAAAAAATGTGCTTTTAGTATCCTACATGATTCGCTTATAAAAGACAAATTGATTATTGGAATGCGGTATACGAAACTAGTTCCCAAATTGTTAGATGACGAGCTCACACTTCAGAAAACAGTCGAAATCTGTCGCAACTACGAGCTAACATCGATACAAACGAGAGAGTTAAATAAGGAAGAAAAAATAGAAGTGTTAAGATCAGCAAAGCGAGAAGAACCAAATAAGTGGAAAGAAGAAGTGTTCGACTGCAATCGATGTGGACGAAAGCACAAAAAGGGTAGCTGTCCGGCGTTTGGAAAAACGTGCAACTCTTGTGGACTTAAAGGTCATTTCGCGGTTATGTGCAGAATGAAAACAAAATCTGATAGAAAAGTGAATGAGGTTATACAGCGAGTGAGCGAATATGAAGAATCCGATGCAGAAGAAGAATTTTACGTACATGTCGTAGATAATAGCAATGAAGATGATTGGTTCGAAGTCGTCGAGTTTCAAAGTAAACGTGTTTCTGCGAAGTTGGATACCGGTGCCCAGTGTAACGTACTTCCCATAAGGATTCTTCAGGATACTTCAGCAGCTGTCAAGCCGTCTAGGACGAGAAATCTCGTAACGTACAATGGACAGAAAATTCCAGTCATCGGGGAAGTTTCAGCTAATTGCATCGTCAAAGGTAGGTCCAGTCCAATTACGTTTAAAGTCGTGAAGGAAGATGTCACACCAGTGCTAGGCCGCAAAACTTGTAGTTCTCTCGAATTGATTACTAGAATTCACACAGTCGAGGTAAACGAAGCCGTCCTGTACGATGGCTTAGGATGTTTGCGGAACTATATTTATGATATCGATCTAATCGGCGATCCAAAATGGGAAATCTGCCCATCGAGAAACGTACCCCATAGCATCAGAGAAGATGTTAAGA
Organism: Sabethes cyaneus; assembly: GCF_943734655.1. NCBI lineage: Eukaryota > Metazoa > Arthropoda > Insecta > Diptera > Culicidae > Sabethes > Sabethes cyaneus. The sequence goes on from NC_071355.1 coordinate 22,902,508, forward strand.
AAGAACTATCGAATATGGAAAGGCTGGGAGTGATCGCTATGATACATGAGCCTACCCCGGTTGTTAATGCTATGGTTATTGTTCGAAAGAAAGGAAAAATACGTATCTGCATAGACCCATCGCAGGTTAATCAGAACCTGTTAAGAAGGCACCACCCCCTCACGACAATTGAGGAAATAGCAGCACGCCTTAAGCACTCTACTCGGTTTACAATTTTGGATTGTAAAAAAGGATTCTGGCAGATTAAAGTGACCGACCGAACATCGAAGTATCTTACCTTTGGAACACCGTGGGGTCGTTATTGTTGTAAGCGGCTCCCATTTGGCCTTGCATCAGCTCCCGAAATATTTCAAAATGTTATGCAGCAGCTGCTTGGGGATATAGATGGCGTTGAATGCTCGATGGACGATATATTAATTCATGCTAGGAGTTCAGCGGAGTTGCACCAAATTACAGATGGCGTATTAAAGCGAATCACTGCAGCGGGATTAAAATTAAACCGGGAGAAATGTTTGTTTGACCAGCCATCAGTTAAGTTCCTAGGACACATCCTTTCAGCCGAAGGGGTAAAGGCGGATGACGATAAACTTGACGCAATACGGAAACTTCAGGTGCCGACTAATAAACAGCAACTGCAAAGAGCCCTTGGCATGATTACTTATCTCGGTAAGTTCATTAAAAATTTATCAGATATAACAAACCCGCTTCGAATGCTCTTGTCGAAGAACGTAATGTGGGAATGGAATGCAGAACAACAAGATGCCTTTTTGAAAATAAAAAACATGATGATTTCTCCTCCCATACTAGCTTTCTACGACGTCAACGCACCAGTCACGCTGTCAGTGGATGCCAGCTCAAAAGCATTTGGAGCTGTATTGATGCAAAGTGGTAAGCCAGTCGCTTATGCTTCGAAATCGTTGAATGCAGCAGAGCTCAATTATCCGCAAATAGAGAAAGAGGCTGCTGCAATTCGTTTTGCTTGTCAAAAGTTTCATCAGTACGTATACGGCAAAGAACTGATTGTCGAAAGTGACCATAAGCCACTAGAATCTATTTTTCGAAAACCATTGGATCGTTGCCCACTCCGGCTCAAGAGGATTAGGCTCGACGTTTCACAGTATAATCCACGTGTTATCTACGTACGAGGCAAGGACATACCAATTCCAGACATACTTAGTCGGGATGTTCTGAATCACCAAAAAGATGAATTTGAGGATGAATTGGAGGTCCATATAGTATTACAGATGTCGAAGCGAGCAGCAGGCGAGCTTCGAGATCATATCGTGATGGATGATGAGATGCAGCTATTGAAACAAACGATAATAACTGGTTGGCCGGATCGTAGGGATGAAGTAAATCCTATCTTGCGAAAATATTGGTGTTTCAGAGATGAGCTTGCTGTATACGAAGGAATTTTGTTCAAAGCTAATCAAGTAGTTGTACCGCAATCGCTGCGGAAGAAAATGCTTACCGCTATCCATAGTGGACACTGCGGCCTGCACAGCTGCATAAAACGAGCGAAACAGTCGTTGTTTTGGATAAATATGCCTTCAGATATACAGGAGACGATTGATGCCTGTAGAATTTGCCAGAAACATCAACATGATAATGTTAAACAAAGTATCGTGTCGAAAGAAATTCCAAGTTTGCCATTTGAGAGAGTAGCGACGGACTTATTCCACTTCAAAGGAAATGATTATATACTTATCGTGGATAGCTATTCGAGTTTCTTTGATTTTAAAAAGCTGACAGATTTATCATCACGGACAATAGTCACAAAACTCAAGGAATGGTTTGCGGTACATGGGATCCCACGAGTGCTTGAATCAGATAACGGACCTCAGTATTCTTCAGAAGAGTTCAAGGTGTTTGCAAGGGAGTGGAGTTTTGATCATAGCACTTCCAGTCCATGTTTTCCAAGAGCTAATGGATTAGCTGAACGCTACGTTCAGACAGCCAAAAATATTCTAAAGAAATGCACCGAAGATAAGTCTGATATCCAACTAGCTCTGCTACACGCTCGAAATACACCGAGATGCATTGGCTTACCTGCTTCTAGTGAAAGACTTATGGGAAGGCTTCTTCGTACAAATTTGCCAATCACAGACAAAACTTTGCAACCCAAGCTGATTTCGGGTGTTCCAGAAGCATTGTCGGAAGAGAGAAAGCTACAGAAGCAGTATGCTAATAGAGGAACAGTGGAATCGAAACAATATCAACCTGGAGAGCCAGTACTTGTTCAGAATCAAAACACTAAGTCATGGACACCAGCAACAGTGGTGCACTGTGTCGATGGAAGAAGATCGTATGCAGTAACTGACGGGGAAACAACACTCAGAAGAAATGCTCACCATATACGCCCAGTTAAGGCAGTGCAAAACGAAAATGAAGGAGTGTTGAAGCCACCACCTGTATCGGAAAATCAATTAGCAACTGCGGAAGACGTTCCAGACAGTTTAGAAATCGTCCAACCAGGTGAAAATGGCACTCTTAATAACCAGCAACAAACAACTCGTAGTGGCCGTATGCCTAAACCATTGAAGCTTAAAGATTTTGTGTATTATTAGTATTCTTTTAAAAAAAGGGAGATGTAATGTAGTAACTTTGAATAAGCTAGTTTTAACGTGTTGAACAGCACCTCTCATGTAAGTCATTACCTTTGTAACGTATATATTTTGAATAAAGCATCAGTCTCAACGCAACTCACATTTGGATGCGCATGATTGCCGTTTCATTGTAAATAACTCTGCAATTTATTGAAGACTGAACGTATACAATGTTTCTAGGGGTATTCACGTAGCGCTTGGTATGTTGCGTATATGATGTATTGCTGCATAGAAACATTGCACTCCAATTGCACACACTGCAGCAGTTTGACGTTTGGGTTGACTTGTCAATGTAACAGATTTTGTCAGCTGCCTTGTTTAGTTTGTTAAACGTTTTGAAATTTGCTGTTGCTCGAAAACGAAAACTAACGTCAATTATAAAAATGTTGTCGACATAAACTAGTAATTTATCTAAGGAGGATTTGGAGCGGTATAAGGGAAAAAGGTGGAAAAGTTCCTGTTCACATCACCGGGCATCGACTGTAGACGGTCGATGTAATCGGCGTAATCAGCGAGTACCGTTTCGAGTAACAGATGGATGACATTTCGGTTACCTATCAAAACGGGTCGAAAGCGGAAGCGAGCTGTCAGGTGGAAGAAGAGAAGAAAAAGTAAACAATCGCAAATTTGTGCAAACGTGATTATTGAAATCTTTAAAAATTCATTTAATTTGGTTATAAACCGTGTTAGGAGTGATAAGGTTAAATTATCGGTGGTCCAAGTTGATCTCCGTGTGTACCTGTAAGTAAAGAAGAAAAGAAAGATAATATAGTGAGTAAATAATGATAAATTAATACAAAAATACTTACCTAGATCGAAACACTGCGGCTAACCATCCATCGTACTGCTGCGACGATACGTGGACTGGTACGGTGATTTAATTCGTGAGTATCTGAAAAGAGAAGAAATAAACAAAAATAAATATCTAATAAGTGCATTAAATAATAGGAAAAGTAAGCAGGAAAGGAGTAACGGTAGGAAAAGCTTAGGAAGGACAAATTCGTAAGGAAGGAGGAGACTATTTGAGTGAGTGATACAAATTGTTTGATCGTTTGTAAACCAACTAAATAATGAATATAATTTCAGTTTTTGAGCCACTCCAAAAGTGCTGCTACAAAATATTTAGTTATCCGAACAGTTCCCTACACTTCTACTTTTGATGCAAACAGTCTCCCACTCACCGTCGATTACGATAACATCTTGTTTTATCTTCTAAATAAATTATTCTTCCGAACTGGAAATGCAGTGGAAAACGAAAAATAATTGAAGGCTTCCACAAATTTTGAGCGTGGGTTTGTGAAGGAAGTAAAAGGACATATTTGTGAAAGTATTTTGCAGTCTATGGAAAGGTTGGTTTATAATGTAAAATAATAAGTAATTAGCTTTTGCACAGGTGTTACACAGCATGAAGATTAGTGACTCCCTGCAGAGCTGTGGATTCTAATCCAAGCTGAAAGCTCCCATGATAAAGAAGCTGGTGGGATTCTTTGACCTTGAAATGCGGTCAAGCAATATTAATATTTTTTTGAAACGGTGGTTCTTCAATTGATGGAGGGACGGTAGGGAAAAGTAATGAAAATTTTTTGTCGTATGGGCCTGCATAGTGCCGTCGTGCTGACAGTAAAAACAAGTTTGATTAAAACTTCTCGGTCGATGGTTTTTACACTTGACCAGTTGAACCGAGCAGTCGGGTCGAGTAGAAAGCCGCGCAGTTGAGTCGAGTAGCCGGTTCGTATAGTCGAATCGAGCAGTTGAATCGAGGTTCAGTCGAGCAGTCCAGTCGAATAGTTGAATCGAACAGTTGAGTCAAATAGTCCAGTCTAGCAGTTGAATCGAGTAGTTGAATCGAGCAGTCGAATCGAACAGTTGAATCAAGCTGTCTAGTCGAGCAGTTGAGTCGAACAGTTGAATCGAGCAATTGAGTCGAGTAGTCCAGTCGAGCAGTTTAATCGAGTAGCCTAGTTGAGAAGTTAAATCGAGCAGTTCAGTTGAGCAGTCCAGTCGAGCAATCAAGTCGACCAATCCAGTCGAGCAGTCTAGTCGACCAGTTCAGCAGTCGAGCAGTACAGCAGTCGACCAGTGAGGTGACTGAGAATGGAGTCCATTGCTAAGCATAACGTTCTGTCATGTTTTGCGATCATCGTGTAAATTAGAGCCACTCTACCTGTCAATTATTACCAAAAAACGGCCTATCAGAATGCAAAATTACTTTCCTGGATAATAAAAATCTACCGCATATAATTTCACTTAAAAAATAAAATATTCACTTAAATTTCCATTTGGCCTGTGAATGTGCTATATTTCTGACATTTATCTTACGCACAGTTCCCTGTGTATACGTACACAATTTGTTCGCCGTAGTTGCGTCAGAAAAATATGGCGTCATGTTGCGATATTGTTTCAAAAGCGAAATTGTTCTCTACCGAGTTCTCTACAGTTTTATCTAGCAGGTTAGATAGAGCGTAGAGCTCTACGTTTTTTACTCCACCAAAATCTACCGGTCCTGTTTGTGGAAGTGCTGATGGGGTCTTCCAGCCTGCAACGTCCGGCAAATAGGGTAAAGAACTAGTTTTAAGCAGTCTAAGCGGGTCACTGATTGTTTTACCTTATTACAAGCGATGGGTTGACTAAGTGGGGGATATCAGCATACCAATCTTCTTGCTATCTTTAGTTCTTTAAGCTGTTACCACTGGAAGACACTATTGTTGAGCTAAACTTTTGATTTTTCTCTTTAAAAGTTGGAGCGGTGGAACTAATTTTGAACAGACCGAACCCATTTTCACCCGCAAGGTGCTTTTTTAAGCAATCCTGAAATCTGAATTTTTTTACGTCCCCTTAAAAAATCCCTCGAACTTTTATCCGTTCACGTTCCTATCCGCGACCTACTAATCGGCATCTGATGCGTAATCGACATAGCGTATCGGCATAGATGCGTAAAATGCCATCTGTCTAAATTGTTTATCGGGGCATACACTCACCGCACCGTTCGGCAAACGGTATTCGTCGTTTCTTTGATTCTCTGGTTTTCTTGTGGGAAACTGCGAGTTTGACGTCTCACTCGCTGTTCATAAGGATGGTGGGAGAACAAAAGAGGTAAACATATACAGCAGTACAAACGATCCGACTCAGAACAGTGTTGTCAAAGCAAATAACATTGAAACACATCATTGCTTTATTAAATCACTGAGAAAATCTTCGAAAATTATTGAAAAAGCTGTCTTTTGTGTTGTTTTTAATAAAGAAAAATTAATTATGAACATACATTTCTCTTGAAAGTATTGAACCACGTTTTCACCATAGGAGGTTTCAGTTAATTTCAAACTTAAAATTCTTATTTCCAGAACCGAAACAGTGTCTTGGCAACACGATAGTTCATCAGTTGTGCTGCAGCTGCTGCTTGTGGTGAACAGGTTCCGTCAATTCAGAATTTGTTTTCAGTTTTGTTAGAAAATAATAAAACTTTCGGCTAGTGACAAAGCCTTAGATAATAGAAAAAAAGAGAGTGAATAATATGGTATGTGACAATTGAGTGCTTGACTTTTAGAGTGGTTGTAATCAGTGCTGAAAAATGTGATGGATTCGTTAGTAGCGAGGTGGCGATTGCCTTCAGCAGCTGAAAAATGTACGTTTTTGGACAACAATTTTTAATTCATCATATTTATTGTCGGAAACCCAATAAATTGTGTTTGTGTGAATCAAATGTATGGTTAAGTGATTTGTGAAGATGATCCTATCAAAAGATTTTGAGAATATGAATAAAAAAGTGCGTTTTCGGCTCATTTATGTTCAACTGATTAAACTAGGTGACACTGCTTAACTCGTTCCTTACCCTATATAAGCTAATCCGAATTTTCGATATCTGATGCCGCTTCGTATCCTAGCACCTCGGCTTCTACGTCTGGTACGAGTAACGCCAATAGCGGACCACCCATCCCTACGGATACTCCTATTAGCAATCTTAATGTTGCATCTAACGCGGCAATCATCCCTGCGGATACTCCAGTTAGCAGCCTTACTTCGGATCCCGGTGCACCTAGCGCAGAAGCCTGTACATTCCATCGCACTCCTTCTGTGTACTATCAGACTGTAAGGGACCTGCGGACTAAAATTGCTCGACTACGATTATTGTTGTCCAGTTGTGAGTATGATGTACTTGTCTTTACGGAAACATGGCTTAGGGCTGATATTGACAACAACAAAATATCTCCTCGACTACGTTCTATTCCGTTATGATCGTAATGAATTGTCCAGCAATCACTTACGGGGCGGTGGAGTATTGATCGCAATCAATAACGCTATAGAATGCAAGTACATTGTCCTGGCGGATTGTAGTGAACTTGAACAAATTGCAGTCCGTATTAATTTGCAAAGTCGCTCGATTTATATACAGCCCGGACTCGATTATCCGGGTGACAATTTTTATTTTCAGCCCGGATAATCGAATCACCCGGATAATCGAAACATCATTTTTGGTACAAAAATTTTTTAGGCATGTCAAGTTTTTTCACTTTCATGTTTCATGGTATCAGAAATGTTTTATTTATTATTGATCTATCTTCCCAACAGTCAGAAAATTCCTTTCTTACGATTTTTTCCACTGATTATTTTTTTTGGTACCATATTATTTTTTGTATGTTATGTTTTTCAATATTTAGGTATAATAAACGTTTTTTATTATTGATCAATCTCTTCTAAAGTCATAAAATTCCTTTTTGCAATTTTTTTTATTGATGATTACGATGATGATGATGATGATGGTAATGGTGATGATGACGATGATGATTTTTAAGTAAAAAAATTGATTCCATCATCACAGGATTTATTTTTGTTTTGTTCGCCGATGAAAGGAATATAAGAAAGGAATTTTGTGGCTTTAGGGAGATGTATCAATACTTGTCAAGTTGGAATCATCATGCAGCATGAAAACTATAACATTAAGGTTTAAAATAAATCATTGAAAAAAAAAATAATTTTTTTTCACCCGGTTTATCGAGTCTAAAAACCCGGATAATCGAATCCCCGGATAATCGAGTCCCCGGTTAATCGAATCCCCGGATAATCGAGTCCGGCCTGTAGTTGCTATTTATCTCCCGCCCAACTCAAGTACCGAACTATACTCGGCTCACGCAAAAGCGGTACAATGTCTTGCGAACCGTCTCACGGAGTCTGACATAATTCTGTCAATTGGGGATTTTAATTTACCTGACTTGAGGTGACATATCGACGATGACATTAATGGATATAGCCTTTCGCACGTCTCAGCAGAAATTAAGCAATATTTCATAGACCCAATATTTGGCAAGGGCTTGAGACAAATTAATCATTCTGTCAACGTGAATGGCAGACTCTTAGATCTTGTATTTACCAATCTCCCGGAATGCTTTGACATAATCGCGCCATCTTCTCCGTTGTTGCCTGTCGATTGTCACCACGCATCATTTATTTTACTGTTTGACGAGGTGGACGCACCGATTTCGGACGACCTAAGTGAAAGAAATCAAATTCGATTACGTGACTATGACATACTGAATTCAATTTTTGCAGACGTGGATTGGAGTAAACATCTTTCTGCTATTGGTTCGGTTGACCAGATGCTTTTAGATTTTTATGATTTGCTTTTAGACGTTGTAGCTCGACACGTACCCAAAAAAAGACAAAGATTAACCTCTAATTTCAAGCAGCCGTGGTGGACTCCTGAACTTCGAAACCTGCGTAACAACCTTCGTAAAATGCGGAACCAATACTTCCAAACTAAAAACGAATTTGATAGAATTAAGCTTCGGGAACGTGAGGCAGAGTACAAAGCCGTTCTTTCTGCAACGCACGAAAACTACCTGCAAAGGATTCAGTCAGCTGTCAAACAGGATCCTTCGCGTTTCTGGGATTTTATTAAGAAACGGAAAGTCGGTAATAATGTTCCTTCGTCTGTCAGTCTCGACAAAACAACTTCTCACTCCAACTCGGAAGCAGCCTATCTGTTTGCCTCATTTTTTGACAGTGTATAGAGTAGAGCGGGGCATAAGTGCGATGTTTGAAGTTGTCATCAATTTTCGTGAGATATAAAGAAGGACAACAACATAATATATTTTATAATGATGCAGTAACTCTATGTCTTCACATTCAACTATAAATCATCTGCGGTAATAGTGTTTTGCAAAATAAATTCTTCTTTCTTCTGACCAAGTGCAGATTCGCACTTTTACCCCACCAGCGGGGCAAAAGTTCGAATACCGCGGGGCAAAAGTTCGAAGCTAGAATCCATGAAATAGAGGTTTTCCGTCAAAATTTTTTTTTTCCACTAAATGTTCGGTTTTGACTCTTAGAAATGATACCCATATAAAACTTTCTTTATTAAAACCTCTAACTACTGTAAAAATGAAAAACTAAAATACGTATATCTCAACCCGTCACTTCTCGGATGTATTACATGCCTTTTTGTACCAGTGTCCTCTATTTTCACCACTTCGAAACCATTTATGCCACTCTTTACTCTTGTGGCAAGCAACGCACGAAACGAAAAAGAAGGTAATCATTAGCTTCATTCGTTTTGTCCTTTTCACTCAACCGCTGATAAACATATGTCAATATCTGTTGTGCAATGCTGCCAGAAAATCTGAAAATTTTAATAAACAGTGCAGCCGAAACGAATTTTTTAAAACTCAACATTCGTGATTTGGTGAAAAGAAACTCACCATTCTTGCAATTTACATTGTTTGAAAAATCGTAGTAAATTCTAGAGTCAACGAAAAAAATATATTTTTGCACCATTATCACTCGTATTGGGAGTACTTTCGAGAAAAAATAAGAAAAGAAGGGGTATGATCTGACGGAAAACCTCTATTAGCCCAGCAGTAGCTAACAAAACCATATTATCTTCAATCTGCGTTATGTTTTGGTAAGGAATATTCTCAATTTGCACCTTTTCTATTTTGCGCTGGTGTATTGCAGCCTCCGTTAGATCGAAACTTTTCCAAACCTTTGTTTTTTGTTTCATCAGCGAAAACACATTGTTTTTCTTCGGCCAACATCTGTAGAGCACACAGTTTTCTGCAGATCTTTCATTTCTAGTATCTGTAATATAGTGCCTAAAGTTGTATATAATTAGCTATACATTTTTGCCTCGTCCATGAATCGTACTTTTGCCCCGTCCGTGAATCGAACTTTTACCCCGCTAGGCGCTTGACGGGGTTAGATAGAATTACGGAAAAGCGAAATATATTTTGTAAATTATTTTCGCCGCATTTTCAAAACAGATATCTGAGTGATGTGAAACGCTGCTACAAATTTTCAACAAGTAATATCCTCCTGTTAATATCGTATTTGCCGTATAACGAAAAATTACATCAAAACCGCCCTAAAATAACATTTGCACATAACTCAGCAACTATGCTTCGTAAGCAACCAAAGTTTACGTTAGATTCAAGCTGTCAAAGTAGTCACCCATCCATGCCAATGTAGAAAATTTACTCGGAATCTGCACCGATAAATCATTGAATCGCACTTTTACCCGCATCGCACTTTTACCCCTCCTTACTCTATAGCAAATCATCACCCGTCCAGCGACAAAACTGCTTCGCTCACATACCGTTCCTAAATATCAATCTGCCGCTTATACAGTTTTCTGCAGGTGAAGTTCAGAACGCGCTGAAAGATCTCGACTCAACGAAAGGACCCGGAACAGACGACCTGCCTCCAATTTTTCCGAAAAACTGTGCCGTTTCGCTTGCGTTACCGATTTCCGCCGTTTTTAACCGCTTGCTCCAGGAAAGGAAATTCCCAGACACATGTAAAATGGCATCCATAGTTCCAATTCACAAATCCATCCTTTGCTGCCTTAGTAAAGTATTTGAAAAACTAATTCACAGAACTTTGTACAGAGCCTTCGTTAAAGTGAATTCTGTGACATCCAAAATATTCTGCATATCATCTGGAGTACCCCAAGGCAGTGTGCTTGGCCTTCTCATCTTTATTATCTATATGAACGACTTGCTGAAACTGCTTTCATCATCAAAGCTTTTTTTTGCCGATGATCTAAAAATTTCTCTGCAGCAGTATAAAATGGGATCGGATTGTTTGGAACGTGTCAACTCTATCCGCGATCTAGGAGTTACAACCGACTCGAAGCTGAGGTTTAACGAGCACATAAGCCTAATGACTACCAAAGCTCACATAGTGCTTTGTTTTATGCGGCGACGTGTTTCTGGATTCACGGACGTTTATTGCCTCAAGACACTGTATTGCTCGCTTAACCGAATCATTTTGGAGTATGCATCCCCTGTTTGGGTGCCTTTCCAAATAACGCAACCCCTTGCGATTGAGCGTATCCAGAAGAAATTTTTGCGATTCGCCTTGCGTCAGCTGCCTTGGAATGACCCAGTTAATCTTCCAAGTTGATTAACCTGGAGATACTCTCAGCCAGGCGAGTCAAACAGCAGCGGCTGTTTGTCTTTGATATCATAACAGGAAACGTTAAACCGAGCTCCTGGGCCAGATGCGATGGAATGCACCTCCTCGGCGGCTTCGTAATCCGCCATTATTTGTAATTCCGTTTCACAGAACAAACTACGGCTATAATAATTCTTTTAGTTTTACGGTCTTTTAATTATATTTGTAATGTGTTTGATTTTACGATGTCTAGATATGTGTTCAGTGTTAGAATAAGAGATTTAAATTAGCAATAAGTTAGTAATCTGTACGACGTAGTCGGAGATGGTAGGGGATTGTCCCCTGTTGTGAAACACCCATCGTTTTTGACATGTTTATTAAACTAGCACTACCAAATTACTACCAACGGCTCGTCTCATTGTACTCTACCTTTTGAGCAAACAACAATCAAAATACAGCTTTTAGAATGTTTTGTAGGAAATGTGTTCGAAAAACCTGCCCGAAAAAGTTTTTTGGAATATTTTGGGATTGATTTTTTTTGTCTATCAAACAAAATAGAAAAAGGCAGTAAAATGCATATAACCTTAGTTTTGAATCTCTATTTCATAACACAGACAAATTTTAAATGAAATAATTTACTCAAAAAATTTTACATAAATTTTTACAAACTCGTCGTTGTGAAACAGTGAAGTTCTCCGGTTATGAAAAATTCAGAAAAACGAATATTCAAAATTTTAATGAACATAAAAATTTTCAACACACTTTTCAGGCACATGAGGGCCAAATCTGCATATTTGAGATCTCGAACTTCCTGTTTTTACGTAGGGTATGTTGCTACATCGTCGTAATTGCCTATTCCCGTCCTATCCAACACAAATTATTAAAAATATCAGCATTTTTATGACACACAATCCAAAACTAGTTATTCCCTAATATTTTAGTTAGCTGTCTATCATACGCGATCAATCAAAGTGAGCTGAGATCTATTTAAATGCTTTTTATCATTAAAGAAGTCCTACCAGCCAAATTTCCTACGTTTTTTCGTGCGACGAAGAAGACAATGTCGACTAATCGTTTTAATTTCCGTCATTCATAAATGAAAATAACTCACGCAAGGCATTGTCGTTATTCTACAGCCAGGAAAACTTGCCTGGCCTGCAGAAATATTGTAGAATAACATTTGTCATGCCGTCCTACACAAATACATGCGCGTTAGCTTCGTAAACATTGTTGTGATTTTTAGTTCGGACGATGAAAAATTTTGATGGACGGATTTTAAAACGGTACGACGAATTTTAGAATTAAAGTCAGTTGCGTAATTTCAATAATATGCTTTAATAGTCGCTTTTCAGTGATTTCACGGATCGGAAAGTAAGTGTGTTTTAGTAAAATCAGCACAAGAACTTTTGGAGTATTCATTAAATCCATCCTACAAATGATGAATATTAGAATGGCTTTACTTATTACGACGGGAATTAGAAAAAAAACCTACAATTGATTACAATTTAGATTTAGATGATTAAATTAAGAAACTGATAAATTACTTTGCATTTAAGGTGTTTTGCGTTAATAAATGAATGTAATATTTTATTTTCATTCCACATTTCTATATTTTCTTCTTTATTTTTATTTTTTTATGGGTTTTTCGAAGTGTTTCACAACCGGGGACTCTTTGTTTTTGGTCAAAAAACTCTATGTCTCCCAATTCGCTATAACTTTTTTGTTTCAAGCAAAAAATATATGCTGTCTTTAGCAAAAACATATGTAAGTCTTCAATCTTTCAAATGCTTTAAAAAGATATGGAATTAAATAATCCGTTCAAAAGCTATGACCAAAAAACAAAACCTGTTTCATAACCGGGGACATTCCCCTACATTAATCATCATAAATATAAGAGGCTTATGTCTGTCGCCAAAACGAGGGGCGCGATATGTGTTTTCGTGGTAATAATCGCCCACATTAAGCAAAGACTCAAACCAATCATACCAGATTACATTCAAGACGAGCAAAAGTAACGTAGTTGCACTTCACAGAGGTACATAGCGTTAGCGTTACATAGCGTACCTCCAATTTGCTCTCAATTAGACGCGAGGCGACGCGCGGGGGTAAATAAATAAATAAATAAATAAAAAAAATTACTCTACAGTGGATACTGGGCTCTTTCGAGCATTCAACAAAAGGTAGGAGTCATAACGACTACTTGTTAAGCGTAGCTACCAAAGCCCCTGATTGTATATATATATTGGACTTCAAACTAAACTAGAAATTGGATTTGAAATCGAACTTTTAATAATACTTGGAGCTGGACTTAAAATCAAAGATGAAACTGCACTTGAAATTAAACTTGAGATTGAGTTCAAAGTAGGGATTGAAATTGGAGATGAATTGGATTTGAATTGCACCCGAAATTGTATTTGGATCGGACTAAAAACTAGACTTAAAATTGGACTTGTAATCGGTGTTAACATTGGCACGGTAATTGTTTGAAAAATCTCTGAAACCATTCCAGTATTTTAATGCTTACGTTAAGTGTTATTTGATTGTTGTTTTGATAATGACTTTATTAATTTATAATATTTCACCTTAGCTGCATGCTTTCTCTTGAAAGGTTAGCTTTACAAAAATATCCAAATTCTGATTAAGTATGGAATGTATCATTTATGATAATCAACAATTACTATGAGAGCAAAAGTCTCAGTTTTCGTGAAAAATTGTGTGTGTCTTCTAGGGAAGACATCAAGTGGCTGTTATCCAGACTAACATAATTGTTATGTTTAGTATCGGATAACTCGAACATTTCAATTCATATCTTTTCACAACTATCTATCATTAAAGCTAAAAAACGCCAACGATTGTCAACGATATTTTAAGCTTAGTAATGAAACTAGGTGTTACTGGTCATAAACTGTTAATTGTTTATTCAACTAAATACCTAGATGGATGGCTGCTAGAAAATCAAATGTTCTTCCTAGCAAAGTCCATCCATTCACTTACTTAAAGTAAACGTCACTCGTATGGCTCGTAGATCTGTCCGATGAAAACCGGATACCGTTCGTTCTTGTCAACAATCATCGCCAGGAAGGGCTGGTCCACATCGAAGCGAATCTCCCGGTACGGTGTGGTAATACTTAGCGGCACAATCGACAGCGACGCCACCGAGGTAGCTTTCGTTCCCTGTTCGTCTACGCTCAGGTACGTCCGTTGAGTTACATCCGATACGACAACCTGCTCATTACTCAAATGCCGCAGCGAATCTCCATCGTGGAAGATTGAATCCAAACCGAGCCGCTGGAGGGGTCCATTCAGAGACACGGAATCAGTCAGTGTAAATTTCGGCAGACGAAGATTAACCTTCGTGGTGATAAAGGAATTGTCAATCTGGGCCATTATTCGTGCGAGATCCTCCGCTTGCAGTTGCTGAAGGGAAGCTTCCAGTTGATGACGTCTTAATGGCAGCAGTATTAACATTGCTAGCGTGTCCCCTTCGTAGGGCAACTCCACCCAGCGAAAACCGTTACCGTCGGGAAATTTCAATTCACCGTAACGAAGTTTATTCAGCTGATACATGCTATTGACATTGTGCGTGTTCCCCGGAGATGACTCGAACTGACCCGGTTCCGTTTGAACGAATGTGTACTTCCATTTGCCTTTGAAAAATATGGAGTTGGCAAGCAGTAAACGCGTGTTTGAACTCAATGATCCTGGAAGAAAAATGATACTGTTAAAAGTGTCGTTGTTTCATTCCCGCTCACGGAACAAACCAGGGCTGACGATTTCATTGATCAGACGGTGAGTTTTGTCCGAAACCCATTTGTTAGCCGTCCGAGCTACCTGGTTCGGTTGATTGAAATTTACCGGCAGAACGTCAACATTACGCAGTCGAGCATTTTCCGTGAAGGATTTGTTCAGCTTGAGATTAGTGGCCACAAAATTGACGGAAGCGAATTCCACCGTGTTGACGGTGGATCTCGAAACATCCTGGAGCGTTTTGGTCATTTTGTCCAACTGTTCCGGATACAAATGAATGGCTTGTATCAGCTGGCGCTGCGTTACAGGGTTGGCAAAATCAATCAGGTTGGACAGTAGCAGCTGTGGTAGCAGCGGGCTTATAACGGAGTCGCCATTTGGTGGACGGTCAATTGTCTGACAAAGTTTAAGAATTGAATATATCTAATTCGTTATAACAATGAGCATCATACCTTAAACAAATTTAAAGCAAACTTCGTTGCCTGATGTCCTGGTGTGTTTAACAGCACTACTGGCCCATCTTCGTCATCATCCGTCAGTTCGGCAGGGGGAGTTAAATGCTGAGCCGGACTAGACTGTTGACCCACAGGACGCCCGTTCTGTGTATTTCTGATCGGAACCGGCTGCTGCGTATGACCGCTGGCTTGCATTGTGCTACTCTTTGGAACCGGAATGGATACCCGAACGTTGTCGTGGGGGTTGTAGTTGAACACTATCTCCACCACTTCAACATGCCCGGCAGGTGCACCTTCGCTAGTCTTGTGTTCGTCGGCTCTACGTATTGGTGCTTCTGGCTGAAATTGTTCCGCTGGAAAGTGAAAATTGCTTGGCCTCGGAGTTTCACTCGGAGGAGCTGCATTGCTCTGATGATCGTTACCACAACCCGTCGGGCTTAGTTGATAGCCCGTGTCAGATGGACAGAGATGCATATCCGGATAGGATCGAATAATTTGCGCCACCAACTCACAGCATATAATCGGATCGGCATTGGAACAGATACCGCTGAAGGCATGCATTAGTGCTGCCACTATGAAAACGATTCATTGATAAGTAATTAGAGTGGGGGTCAGTTTTGGAATGAAATCAAGTACCTACCATTCCCTCTGGATGACTGAGAACAGTAGCTATTCCAGATTTGACGATTCTGTACTTGTGCTGATGTTTGCGCACTAACCAACGATGCTGCTATCGTGGTGATTGCTAATGGAAAAAAGATTATTAGTGAAAAAAGACCATTTTAGTGCCAAGAGAATAAGCAATGAATCATTATAAACGTATCCCACCTTCTCTGTAATATTTAGGGTTAAACAAAATAATTTCTGTAAATCAAAAGCCCGCAGTTTTAGATTATATCGGCCGCTATATTTGCAATAAGTAACTTAATTGCGTTAAAATTGTTCCGATTTCAAGTCCAGTTATAAAATAAATTTCAAGTTTAGTTTCCAGCTTAATTATAGCAAAACCACAAGTTCAAATTCAATTCTAATTTCATGCCCAATTTCAACACCGACCTTAAGTCTCCTTTCAAGACCAATCCAATTACACTTTCGAGTGCAATTTAAATTTAGTTCATAACAATGTTCAATTCCTACTTTAGGTTCAATTTCAAGCCTAATTTCAGGTCTAATTCAAACTGTGATTTTTAGTTCAACTTGAAGTATAATTTGAAGTCCGATTTCAACTCCAATTTAGAGCCTGTAGTTTCCAGTCCATGCACTTCCATTTTCAAGTCCAATTTTAAGTTAAGTGATGGTAATGGAAAATTATGTTCTGTCACATGGCAATCATTTGAAATATTTTTTTCTTGTTGTCAATTTCTAGTCTTTTAGTGATAAAATTTGATGACACCCCGTTAGGCATACGGACGTTAGGCATACGGACGCGAGGCATAGTACGCTAGGCATAATGGATATAAGGCATACGGATACAAGGCATATAGACGCGAGGCCGAATGGACACGAGGCCGAATAGACGCGAGGCCGAATAGATGCAAGGCCGAATAGCCACGAGGCCGAATAGACACGAGGCCGAATGGATGCGAGGCCGAATGGATGCGAGGCCGAATGGATGCGAGGCCGAATGGACACGAGGCCGAATGTATGCTTGGCAAAACAGATATGTCAAAATCAAATCAGATCACTACAGACAAGGAAACAGTAAAACGATAGCGGCGACAAACGTTCAAGTTTGAATTTAAATTATAAGTTGTTTGTCATAAATTTCTGAGGATGGCTGAATAAAGTAAGCAGAAACGTTAACAATACTAAGTTAATTTAATAATTCACCGAAAAGAATCAATTTAAATCTGATAAGAAAATTGCACGGTGATCAAAAAAGACCAAAAGAACAGATATGATAACGAGCCAAAGGTGGTGGTACGAAACATCCAGTAAACGACGTGCCATACGGTAACCGCGCCGTTAAAGCAAAATTGATCCAATTACCGTTTGGCTCAATATATTCGTTCGAATGACTTCTTTGACGAAATGCCATGTCGCTTAAAACACTGAAAATTTATCAGTGATGCGATGATAACTTTAATTAATTACTTTCCAGTTTCTATTTTTTTGTTTTATGCGGTGTTGGGTATTAGTGTTCTAATTTCCAAATGTTTTTATTAAGTAACCCTCCTCGACGATTTTATAACATTAGCCCGGAAACCACTAGCCCGAAAGTAACTAGCCAAATAGCAAACCCGAATGTACCATTAGGCGCTCCGTAACTGCAAGGTTGCTGAATCTACTATACTGGTAAAATGAGCTAGTAAGAACGCACCAACCAAGGATCATATGCTCATGAGGCCTCGGTAGAATTATATGTACAATTGCAAATTAATACAATTAGACGTAATAATTCTATTGAATACCAATACAATACGAATATGAATAGCAAAAATGTAAAAAATCCTTTGGAAAAATGAAATATTCGCAGGCCGACTACGCTTTCGATCATCTAGGATAAATTGTTTTCCATAATGTCGCATATTTTTTAGTATATTTCGCCATTTTCGCCGAAAGTACTATTTGGCGGAGAACCACCGCTTATTCAGTTTGAAAGCCGCAAAAAGCGGCTTCGCCGCTTTGTATTCAACAAAAGTTAAATCGATGCGAGGACCAGGGGCGGACTGGCCCACCGGGCAACCGGGCAAATGGCCGGTGGGCCCCAGTAAAAATTTCGTCGTTACACAAAATCAGATTTTCCAAAATTTTTATTTCAGTTAAACTTTTTCTACGACTCACGAATGTTCAATTGCTGAGGCCCCATGATTTATGAAATCAACCGATTTGATGATTGAAAATTCAGCTTTAAATGGGACTATTGGGGCCCCGAACTTTAAACCAAAATTTTTCTTTCAATTAAACTTTTTCTATGACTCACGAATATTCGATTGCTGAGGCCCCATGATACATGAAATCAACCGATTTGATGATTGAAAATTCAGCTTTAAATGGGACTATTGGGGCCCCGAACTTTAAACCAAAATTTCTCTTTCAATTGAACTTTTTCTACGACTCACGAATGTTCAATTGCTGGGGCCCCGTGCTTCATGAAACCATTTAAGTTGAGCTGTTGGGGTCCAAGCTCAGAAAATATTACCAGCTTCAATTCTGAGTAATTAAAAGTAGAATTAGTATTTCATCCGCAGTTATTCGACTACTTATAAATATCGAACTGTCGGTTTAAGCTCCATACTTAGTTTACTTCAGTGGCGACGGTCCGTTATCGATCCTGCGCCGAATGAATTATGGTCCTTCAGTACTCAATCCTGGGCTACCTTTCTTCAAACCCCTCGAACACCAGCTGAACGTGCATCATCCTCGATAGCGCACATCTATCAGTGCGATGTCTACGGGCATTCTAGACACGTGACCAGCCCAGCGCAGACTGTCACACTGTACTATCTTCATTACAACAGCATATTTGATTTATGTCCGTAAAGGGCCACCGAGAGGATTAGTGTTCTCTAGAGCGTCAGTTTATGCGAATTTGCAAGCTACGGGACTTCAGCTACAAAATGTAATGCCTGCGTAAAGGCCAATTCGCAGCTGCAATTAGTCGTTTTATTTTGCGACTTACATCGTTGTCACATATCACGAGCATACCAAAATATATTCAGTTCCTCTTCGACACCAACACCATTTGGATTTCCGCGCCATGTATTTCGTTTTGGCGGTGTTAATGGTAAGTCCCAATTTCTCAATAAATGACCTAAAGGCTTCTTTCGCTGCTCTACTTTTGATTTAGGTGATATCGACGTCATCCGCAAAATCAAGAAGCACGTGAGGTCTCCTCTGCTATTCTGACTCATAATTTTTACTCATCCAGCGTCACACGAATCAACGTAACTAGTTCTGTGGGAAAACCATGTCCTAGCGTTAACTGTCACAGCTCATTTTGTTTTACTGAATCGTATGCCGCCTTGAAATCCATAAAAATATGATGAATCTGCAAGTTTTACTCCCGGAACTCGTCAGTTACTAGACGCAGAGTAAATATCTGACCCATCGTGAAGCGACCCTCATGAAAACCAGCTTGATACTCGCCGACGAAGAACTCAGCTAACGGACTCAGCCACACACGATAGGGAGAGCACCTTATAGGCGAAATTGAGCAACGTAATGTCTCGATAGTTTTTACTCTCAAGTCGATGTCCGTTTTTTAAATTATGGGAAATGAGGCCAATCAACCACTCCTCCGAGATTTATTTTCCTCCCATATTCTGTTCGTGACAATAAGGGGGTGCGAATTGTTTCGTACAGCTGCTCGCTCCTCACTTTTAGAAGTTCAGCCAGGATAGCATCCTTTACAGCAACTTTACCGTTTTTCAGCTCACTGATTGCTCTTTTGACCTCCGCCTGTGTTGATGGCTCCACAGTTTTGCCGTCGCTCAAAATTCTTATCCTGTACCTGCTGATCTTCGTGTTTACTTCTCTATTCAACAGCGTCTGGAAATACTCTTCCACCTGGCTGCTACCGTCGTTTTGTCAGTAAGCAGGTTGCCAGCACTATCATTGCACATCACAGGCATGGCAAAATCCTTGCACCTGACCGTTTTGTAGAAACTCCGTGTGTCGTTGCTGGCGAACCTCTCCTCTGGACTGGCGAGCACGTGCTCTTCATACTGACATTTTTAGACGGTGGGTTCTTTCTTCCGCAGCTCTACCAGGACGAACCAAAAAGATTCGCGCAGAGTTTCGGGCCTTCCTCACATCGGAATCGTGTGAAGAAATTCTGCAGAGGATTCGCACAGAATACCTTGCTTATAGAAGCAGAATTCTTATAGGAAAATCCAAGAGTTTAATCCCAGGGATAGCTACAACTCGGCACGGGAATCGCCTGCACTATGGACTGTTTTGTTCTGATTTGAAGACGCAGTAAGCTACTCATATATATTGAACTGTTTACATCCCATCATTTATAAAATCAGCTTATTTGATACTTGCAATTTTGCATGTCATTAACCCTATAACATAAAATCTGCAGAAATATAAATGGGTGATAGATGAGGACAACGTTGCATTGCTGGTAAAGATGCACAATGGCACTTATCAGAATGTGGAAAGTTCTCTTCCGGGTTCGCTGAAGCACGGTCAATAAAGAATCAAATATTCACGCTGCGGCAGATCCTCCAAAAATTCCATGAATGCAGAATTCTACGCACAATTATTTCATTGATTTCAAAGTTGCGCATGATTCCATCCACCGTAAAATCATGGCCATTCTAACCTCGCAGTGGACTTTATCAACGTGATGGTCCCTCATGTGGGCTGTTCAACATGCCGTTACAGGATGTTATTAAAGGAGCACACACAGGCACAATCTTCAGCAAATCTAGTTAGTTCGTCTGCTCTGCCAATGAAATGGATATTGTCGATAGAACAACATCTGTGGTGGTGGCTGAAAAAACTAAAACTCAAAGTAGCGAAGATTGGGTTGAAGAAAAATGCGTCCAAACTAAAGTACGTGAACCGCTAATAAACCGAACACGCTAAAAGTTGGTAACTCGGTCCTAATAACGACTGAGTTTGTTTTGTTTCGAGCATCGAGCCGTTATGCTGCTCGTTCTCCCGATACTCAACACTCGACAGTGACTGAGTCGAGTCAAGTTGCCCGGGCCCCTAATCTCAAAGGTCCGGTGGGCCCTTTGGCTCCCAGTCCGCCCCTGGCGAGGGCTAGGGAAAACTAACTAGAGGTCGGTAGACCTAGGAAATCGAATAGACCTAGACAGATGTGATTTCTGCGGGGGGGCTGCCCCCCCGCAGTGGCCGGCGCTTCCGACGGCGGGTCACCGGCGAACACTCGCCGTTGCCTGCGGCCGGCTCGCCCTGAATCATCTAGGAAACGTGCGATACTAACATGATAAAAAAGTTTCATATCTCATGACAAGCATAACTCATAACATGGTTAACCGAGCTTCCTTTTGTCACTTCAATTGAATTAGAATACGCCTTTTGGAAAAATTGTCATACATTCGGATTAGTGTTACATTCGGGCTACTGTCATTTAGGTAAGTGCCCTTCGGCTATGTGGTATTCGGGCTAGTGTGAAAAAACCCTCCGCAACACCCCCGTTACCAAAAAATCACAGAAAATGAAATTCGCGTTAGGCCAAGATTTGAATTGGATCTATAACGCTGTATAAAACTTCGAAATGAAATGCAAAGCCAGGTAACGCACATTATGCCAGCAGAACACAATTGTGTCTTTAGCTTGAAAAAAAACGAAAATCGGTTTTGTCATCGATGCGAGGACTAAGAAAAACTAACTAGGGTCAGTAGTCATAGGAAAGCGAACCGGTTCGCCCTGAATCATCTTAAAAGCGTTTGCAGCATCTGGCTAGTAAGCTGACTAGCCACTTCGGTTCTCATTGTTGTGCAGGTGGTCTAATGTCTATTCGGCCTCGTGTCGATTCGGCTTCGCGTCCATTCGGCCTCACGTCTATTCGGCCTCTCGTCCATTCGGCCTCTCGTCCATTCGGCCTTGCGGTCACTCGGCCTCACGTCCATTATGCCTTTTGGCAGTATGCTTTCAATCCAGTATGCCTCATATCCATTATGCCTGACGTCTGTATGCCTAGCGTACTATGCCTTGCGTCCGTATGCCTAACATCTGTATGCCTCGCGTCCCGTCCCCATAAAATTTGTATGATAATATAATATTGATGTTTTTTCCATATCCTGCTGCTCTCCAGAACAAGAAGAAACATAAAAACGAAAAATGAGACAGAAGGACAAAAATTTGTAAAGAGTACAGAGGAAAACGTGACAAAAACAGAACATACGGAATTCAAAAAGAAAAAAATAATGAAAACTGGGATGAGAAAAAGGAAAACGAAAGAAAAAACGTGTCAGAATGGGAGGAAGAACGGACCGTAAAAAGAGAAAACAAGCAAAAATGTAGAAGACGGGACGGAAAAAAAACGCAAAAACGGAGAAAGCTGAACAGAAAAAGATGACGAACGGAAGAAAAAATAGGACAAACGGGAGGAAAGAAGGAAAAATTATAAAGAAAATGAGGAAGAACTTAACATAAAAGGAAGAAAAACGGGGAAAAAATGGGATGAAAAAGGTGAAAATACGGCGGTAGAAAGATGGAGAAACGAGAAAAGAAAAAGAAGAAAACATGACAGAAAAAGACGAACTTGAATACGGAAGACAAAAGGGATCGGAGAAGATAAACAGATCGTGACAGAAAAGGAAGAACGATTTAACCCTTTATAAGGCAGTGGCAACTATATTGCCACCAAATAATTAATCTCACCTCTCTCATCCACTCTCCATCGCTCTCTCTCTCTCTCTCTCTCTCTCTCTCTCTCTCTCTCTCTCTCTCTCTCTCTCTCTCTCTCTCTCTCTCTCTCTCTCTCTCTCTCTCTCTCTCTCTCTCTCTCTCTCGCTCTCTCTCTCTCTCTCTCTCTCTCTCTTCTTTTTCAGACTTTCTCTCTCACTCGGATATCAAGCAATTATTTTACACGTTAGCAATTTAAATATATTTCAGAGAATACAGCAATTATCAACATATTTCGAAGCAAAACATTCCAGGTGGTCTGTAAGATCAAATAGGGTATGTTGCTGCTTCGTCGTAATTGCCTATTCCCGTCCTATCTAACACAAATTATCAAAAATATCAGCGTCTATCATACGCGATCAATCAAAGTGAGCTGAGATCTATTTAATTTAATTTAAAGAAATAAAAAGATAAACGCCACGCTACGTCGCCTTAAATCTGAAAGAAAGGCTACCTTGAGGAGGTCTTCAAGGTATAAAACTCAATCTCTGCGCCCACTATCAGGCTCTCAACAAGCGCTACAAAAAGTTAAGCCGACACTGCTTCCGCAATTACTTGAACAACGTTGAGCGAAGACTGAAGCGCAACCCCCAGTCGTTCTGGAAATATGTTAGTGCACAACGGAAAGACGACGGTTTTCCATCAGCCATGTTCCTTGGAAGCAACACTGCGACTAAATTGTATATGGTTTGTCAACTGTTCTCGCGGAAATTCTCCAGCGTCTTTGTCGATGAAAGGCTGTCCGAAACAGAAGTATCGACTGCTTTAGTCAGTGTTCCAAGTCTCAGCGATTCTCTCACTAACCTGTCTATTGATGATTCTATGATCAAGCAGGCCGCTTTGAAGTTGAAAAGCTCAACTTCCAGTGGACCCGATGGCGTACCTTCAATATTTTTAAAGAACTGCCTTGATGCCTTGGCTGCTCCAATCCGACGTCTATTTAACTCTTCGGTTAGCTCAGGTATATTTCCGTCTGCTTGGAAATCCGCTTACATGTTTCCAGTTCATAAGAAGGGGAACAAAAGAAACATAGACAACTACAGAGGTATCTCTGCCTTATGTGCATTATCGAAACTCTTCGAGCTCGTTGTGATCGTGCCAATTTTCTCGTTCGTCCAGCAATACATCGCTGATGAGCAACACGGATTCATGCCGAAGCGCTCAACGTCTACCAATCTACTAACGCTCACTACGTACGTAACGGACTGCTTTGACGACCGATCCCAGACGGACGTTATCTACACTGACCTCTCCGCCGCCTTCGACAAGCTAAATCATCAAATCGCCGTTGCAAAACTGGACAAACTGGGAATTGGAGGGCCGCTGCTTCAGTGGTTTAAATCGTATCTGACGAACCGTCCTATCAACGTGTCTATCAATGGCTTCATCTCACCGGCTTTCACCGCTTTTTCTGGAGTCCCACAAGGTAGCCACCTCGGACCGTTAGTCTTTCTTATTTATTTCCACGACGTCAACTTAATGCTCAAAGGTCCTCGGCTTGTGTTCGCCGACGACCTAAACTGTTTTCGAAAGTTAACGATTCATCGGACACTCTCGCACTCCTGGAGCAACTGTTGATATTCGCTAGATGGTGCAAACACAATCGCTTGGTACTAAACCTCGACAAATGTGAAGTGATAACGTTCTCGAGAAAGCTGAACCCTATAATATTCGATTATCGATTATCAAGCGAACCCTTACGCCGTGTAGATTGCGTCAAGGATCTTGGGGTACTGCTGGACTCTAAATTGACTTTCAAACAGCATGTTTCATTCGTTGTCGACAAGGCCTGCAGAAACCTAGGATTCATCATGCGTATCGCCAAAAACTTCAACGATATTTATTGTTTGAAATCACTCTTCTGTGCGTTGGTTCGCTCTAACTTCGAGTATTGCGCACCCGTATGGAGCCCGTATTACCAAAACGGCGTCAGTCGAATAGAGTCGGTGCAACGGAGGTTCATCAGCTTTGCCCTCCGTAGGTTACCATGGAATGATCCGTTCCGGCTACCAAGCTACGAACAGCGCTGCAGATTAATCAACTTGGACATCCTGCAAACACGTCGGGACGTAACTAGAGCCGTCTTCGTATCAGATGTTCTGACATCCCGGATTGACTGTCCTTGGATTCTAGGAAGACTATACATCTTAACTCGGTCTCGCTTAACGCGGAACAATTCTTTCTTACATATACCGCATCGGAGAACTAACTACAGTACTTTCGGTACTATAACCGGCTTATAACGGAACTTCAACCGTTTTGTGTCCTACTTCGACTTTGACGTCAGCCACAACGTACTGAAAACCCGATTTAGAGCTCTTGCTACTAGTTTTTAAGTAGTCAGTAGGATAGAAAAATCTGTTGACTTTTAATTAATAAACAATAAACAATAAAAAAAAACGTCTATAGCGAAGATCTCTGATTTCATCCCTTTAGTCTGCCGGACCAGCGGGCATGGACACATAAGTAAGTATTTAATCGTTAATTTAATGGTTAAAATTCTAGTCAAATTCGTGCTCAATTATTTAGGTTGCCATCACATACCGACGTTCGTTGCCTTGGTTGCGTGTCAACAAACGACCGCCGTGAATTCGCGACTACAATCTATAGGGTAACTGGTGGTAAAATGCCCAGTCGGGGCAAAATGCGCCGCTGTCATATTTCACGAATTACTCACTTTTAAACTGTAATTAAGGTGCCAATCGCTTCTATTTTACATTACAAACTTATGTTGAGCATATAAGCTTTCTAAATTATATAAATCCTATGAAAAAACAAAATTATTATTTGCCGTCTTATTTCTTACAATTTTCGCAACTTTTTTCGTAAGACATTACGCCACCAATAAACAATATTACGTATCTGTAAATGACTCTTGTTTTGAACAATGGTCTCGGTATCCATCAGCCAATGTAAAATTGCTTAATTGAATTATTATTTATGTGATTTAAACGATTTTTTTTAAACAAGTTCTAGCGGGGCAAAATGCACCGTGAGAAGCATGAATTTACTTGCAGTGCAACCAAACGTTAATCGATCTAGTAGCCCATACACTTTTAGGCAAACGTCAAAACGTTGGTAAAAGCAAGAGGCAAAGTGTTGTTTTAATTCTGATTCGCTCCGAAAAACCCGGTTAAGATGTCGCGAAGCTACATAAAAAATCCACCGTCGGTCTTGGCCGGAGCCTGCCACTTGCGGCGGTAGTGAAAACCAGTGAAAAACAGTGAAAGACGCGTTGCCGGCAAGGTACCAAGAAAAACCCTTGTGTGATATCTTAGCATCGACCGCTCCAGCGAAGATGGACCTGGCGATTGCAAAACCGCGATCCGGAATAACAGATTTAACAAGTAGGTAGGTCCTCACACTGTTCTGAGTCGTGCCGAGTGTGCATTAAAATAAAAGAGACAGCGCATTTTGCCAATTTGTTGTGGTGCATTTTGACCCTTTATTGTGGTTCGTTTTGTACACGCCTATGCGCATTTTACCCCTAACAAATCTGAAAACAAATTTTCAAATGCCTTATATAATTTCACGATTCAAACGTGTTTTATTGATGTTTATGCTTCAGGACGAGCATGCTAGGAAGAAAACTGTTCTACTTTAGGGTTTATAGTCTAGTTTCTGGAAATGCATTCCGCATTGATGAATTATATATTCTTCTTAACGTGGGCATTATACTCGCAGTCCCCCTACCTATAAACTGCTCTTCTTATGAACAATGGTCTTGGTATTCAGCAGCCAACGTAAAATTTCCTAATTGAATTTTTATTTGTATGATTTAAACGATTTTTTTAAACACGTCTTAGCGGGACAAAATGCGCCATGAGAAGCATGAACTTACTTGCTTACTTACTTTAGAAAAACCAACCGTCGGTCTTGGTTGAACCTGCACTTGCGGTGAAGTGAATGCGGTCGCACCGCATCGGAAAGGATGGATATCGGAAAGACGTGTTGCAGGTATCTACAAGGTACAAAGAAAACCCCTTTTGCGATATCTAAGCATCGACCGCTCCGGCGAAGATGGACCTGCCGATCGCGAAACCGGAATCTGGAAAAACTGATTTAACAAGTAGGTAGGTACCTCCGCTGTTCTAAGTAGCGCAGGGTTTGCATTGAAATAAAATAGTCAGCGCATTTTGCCCATTTGTTGTGGCGCATTTTGACCCTTTGTTGTGGTTCGTTTTGTACACGCCTATGCGCATTTTACCCCTACCGAATCTGAAAACAAATTTTCAAATGCCTCATAAAATTTCACGTTTTAAACGTGTTTGATTGATTTTTACGCTTCAGAACGAGCATGTTAAGTAAAACACTGTTCTACCTTAGGGCTTATTTTTTGATTTCTTGAAATGCATTCTGCATTGGCGAATAATACGATATTTTTCTTAACGTGTGCATTACACCCCCAGTCCCCCTATTAGTTGAGGTTTTTCTTTAAATTCAAGTGAACACTATACCATTTTTTCTTAGAAACAGAAACACTCGGGTGGTAAGTCAGTATTTCGATTATATCTAGCTCACTTTTGCAAATCTCAAACAGTAACACAACCTGTAAAATGCAATGTTTAATCCTTCGAGTTGCATAATCTTCCTGCTCCTAGCAGATTGGCTAACCAAATTTTTATTTTATTTTTCTTTTCTTTAAGATGGTTTCCTGACGGTATAGGAGTATATTGGGCAGTGGAATATTTTCGTGGATTTTCATATCTTCGTGGATTTCAGGGCAGCATACGATACAGTTAAACGAGAACAGCTATGGCAGATAATGCACGAGTACGGTTTTCCGGACAAACAGACGCGGCTGATCAAAACTTCTCTGGAGCGAGTGTTGTGCTACGTGCGCGTTTCGGGGACACTCTCGAGTTCTTTTCAGCAAGAGTAGCCAACTCTTAGTCTTCGCAGACGACCGCGACATCATTACTAGATACCTTGGGACGGCGGAGGCAATCTACGCAAGACTAAAAACGGGGGCTAGGAGGATAGGGTTACAAATCAATGCGTCGAAAACCAAATATATGGTAGGAAGAGGCTCCAGAGAAAGCAACGTTTGCCTCCCACGGACAATAACAATTAACGGCGATGTACTAGAAGTGGTTGATGAGTGCGTATATTTGGGATCTCTGGTCACCGCCGGCAATAATACGAGTAAGGAGATCCAACAACGCATTCAAGCTGGAAATTGAGCCTACTTTTCACTCCGCAAGATGCTTTGATCTGGGAGCATACGCCGCTGCACAAAGCTGACGATGTACAAAACGCTAATCAGACCGGTAGTCCTCTACGGACTTGAGACAGTAACTTTGCTTACGGAGGACATACGTGCACTAGCCGTATTTGAACGAAAGGTATTGCGGACTACAAACGGAAAGCGGAGAGTGGCGGAAGCGTATGAATCACGAGCTACAGGCACTGCTTGGAGAGATTCTTATCGTACACCTGGCGAAAGCTGGGAGATTACGGTGGACCGGTCACGTCGCAAGGATGCCGGACGATTTGCAGTGGAATTCGTTATCTTCAAGAACCCTGCTGGCATACCGTGGAATGAAACCCAAATCTTGGTGGACAAAAATAATTACGCTAAAACCGTTAGTCCTAGGTATATAGTATGTTCGGAGTAAATTTGTTATTTTAACTTTCGCATTTTTTGGTGTATATGACATTACGGTGACCATCACAGTAAGCGAGTGCAAAATATAAACTTTTTTATGACTTAAATTAGCTGAATACAATGTTCAGTAAAGTTATAGAACATTAAATTTTTAGTTACTTTGCCAAAGAAATTAAAGTTCTATCTCTTATAGTTGACAGGCTGGAGCTATTTAAAGTTGTTTGGTCGGGGTGGACTTAAAAAATCCGTTTTTTCTTTATATCTTCTTTCGTGTTTATTTCTCACAAATCATGCCTTCTGAGCACTTTCACACGCATAGAAAACGCACATTTTGTTTGAAGGAATCAAGTTGCTATCTCCTTCGGTTCCGAAGCTATAGGCTCTAAAAAAATATAGTCAATAACGTAAAAACTGCTCAAAAGCACTGAAGTTTTTGGAGCGTCTTAGTAGAATACGAAACCTGGAAATTAAATAAAAAGAAAACTTATCTAATTTAATTCTACTATGTATATTTTTTATTCTTGACAGATACGTATTTCGCCTACGACTTGCAGGCTTCCTCAGTGTCTGTTTTCGAACACTGGCTGAGTTTCGTTTACAAAGCTCAAAAGTTATAAAAGTCTTTGCGAAGCATCTACCAAAAAATAAAAAAAAAAGTTTGTTCGAATGCGTTGTGTAGCTTCTGAGAAAAAGGTACATAAAGTTTGAAAATCATGTTTTTACAGGGACAGCGCTTTTTTCTTTCGAGGCTGTTCCACGCCGCACTGGAATGCTTACGTGCTTTTGGCCACTTCCTGTGGTCGGATCATTACAAAATTAGTATCAAAATAAGCGGAAAAGACTGTAGAATCAAAATTTTGAAATAAAAAATTATGATTTTTAAGCAAATTTTGTCGTTTATGTCCCCTTAACAAAAGCACTAAAAGTCAACTTGATGAAAATATACCTAATTAATGTAAATGCGAGTGATTTTGGATTCAGTAGCACCTTAACGTGAAATGACTACGATGTGGTAGTGGAGAAGTACGCTGCACCCTCGCCAATTTGGACTACGGTGCCTAATTGATTAGTAACAACTAATCAACTACAACTTTACAACCTAAACTTAGAGTATTGAAGGAAACATATGCCGGTATTGTAAATTATTTTCACTACAAAAATAAAGTTTTTCTTCAGCAGCAAATTAATTGAACAATTCTGTACACTGCAAATGGTAATAAAAACCTACATAAATTATCGCTATTCTTATTAGCACATATTTTTATGACCTTTAGGGTCTTCATTTTAAAGACAGTACGTGATGAAATTATAAAAAGGCAAAGGGGTTGTGTGCAAGACACGACCGCATTCGTGACGCAGGACTACGTAAGTCTCTTTGTAGTGATAGTAGCATGTATTCAGGCATGTAATCATACGATTTTTCATGTAGACATGCTAAACGCAGCATATAGAGTAGGGCGGGACATAAGTGCGATGTTTGAAGTTTTCATCAATTTTCGTGAGATATAAAGAAGGACAAGAACATAATATATTTTATTGTGATGCAGTAACTCAATGTCTTTACATTCAACTATAAATCATCTGCGGTAATAGTGTTTTGCAAAATAAATTCTTCTTTCTTCTGATCAAGTGTCGATTTGCCCTTTTATCCCACTAGCGGGGCAAAAGTGCGAAGCTCAAATCCATGAAATTAGCACAACATTAGCAAACCATATTATCTGCAATCTGCGTTATGTTTCGGTTAGGAATACTCTCAATTTGCGCCTTTCCTATTTTGCGCTGGTGTATTGCAGCCTCCGTTAGATCGAAACTTTTGCAAACGTTTGTTTTTTGCTTCATCAGCGGAAAAACATTGTTTTCCTTAGGCCAACATTTGTAGAGATCACAGTTTTCTGCAGATCTTCCATTTCTAGTATCTGTAATATAGTGCCTAAAGCTGTATATAATTAGCTATACATTTTTGCCTCGCCCATGAATCGCACTTTTGCCCCGTCCGTGAATCGAACTTTTACCCCGCTATACGCTTGACGGGGTTAGATTAAATTACGAAACAGCGAAATATATTTTGTAAATTCTTTTTAACGTATTTTCAAAACAGATATGTGAGAGATGTAAAACGCTGCTACAAATTTTCAACAAGTAATATCCTCCTGTTATATCGTATTTGCCGTATAACGAAAAATTACATCAAAACCGCTCTAAAATAACATTTGCACATAACTCAGCAACTATGCTTCGTAAGCAACCAAAGTTTACGTTAGATTCAAGCTGTCAAAGTAGTCACCCATCCATGCCAATGTAGTTAATTTATTCGGAATCTGCACCGATAAATCATTGAATCGCACTTTTACCCGCATCGCACTTTTACCCCTCCTTACTCTATAGGGTTTGTTGACACTAGCCGCAGGTTGAGAAAATTCGATTGTTTTTAAATTTTTAATGTTAATTGCGCCTCAAATTTTATCTATTTCCAACCAATCAGGATGCGAGGATTTCTAGTTGGACAATGCTTCATCATTTTCAATGGGTCAAACTTGAACATTTACAATGCTTTTTAGGAAAAGTGTTTGAAAAAACACCCAAAAAAGTTTTTTCGTATGTTTTACAATTGATTATTTTGTGTACCAAATGGAATAAAAAAGGTCAGCTAAAGACATATAAGCTTATAGTTTTGGACCTCTATTTCATCACACAGACAAATTTTAGGTGAAATAATTGACTCAAACCTAACGACCCGGTTATGAAACAGTAGAGTTCTCCGGTTAAGAAACATCTAGAAAATCTACTGTTTTATACTTCAATGATCATACACTACTTCTATTGGGGTATTATGAGTCTTTATGGCGGCAGGATTCATTTAAGTTTAGCAAAAATTCAATTTCTTGTAACACATGTAACAGGCCAGTGCATTTAAAATGCGCCAATATGACTGGTTGCTTTTTAACATGCATTCATTGCGATTCAGATTTAGACGATTAAACGAAGAAATTGATCAATGTTTTTATATTTTTAGTATTTTCCATGAATAAATGATTTTAATTATCCATTTTCCTTCGATATTTCTATATTTTCTTTTCTTTCCTAACGATTTCCCGAGGTGTTTCACGCCCAGGCACACTTTTTTAGCTACAAAAATCATGTTTTGAAATTTTGCTCTTACTTTTGTGTTTTAAACAAAAACCATATACAGGGATACCTCGATATAAGACAATTTATAATTTCTAAAAGTTGTCTTATATCGAAATTGTCTTATATCGAAACATGGTTTTTTCAAAAAAAATTTGCATTTGCCATCGCCAGTTTTGCTCTGTGTTATGTGTTTACGGTTTTTGAACTATTTATTATTGTTTGAACTACTAGTTTTTTACTATTTTTGGGGTTATTTTGAAATAATGAACATCTTCATGGCACCGATTTCAAAATGGAAAATCAGCTCTGGTATCGTTATCAGCTATGTCAAAGGGATCTGTTTCGATATAAGACAAAATTGTCTTATATCGAATTGTCTTATATCGAGGTTGTTTTATAACGAGGCTGTCTTATATCGAGGTATACCTGTACTACCTTTGGCAAAAAGATAGGTAGACGTTTAAACTTTCCAATGCTTCAAAAAGATTTAAAATTGGATCATCCGATCAAAAGCTATGGCCATAAAACAAAACCTGTTTCCTAACCGGGGACATTCCCCAACACTTATGATTTAGTAGCGTTCTTCATTTGGGCCAACGCGTAGTAGATGTGCGATTGGTGCAAAAATATTGAAAATCGATCAAGAAACCGCCAAGCTATTAGCCACCTGACCTCTTTTCGAGAAAGGCTTTTTGGAATAACACCCTATCTAGGCAAACCTTACCGTAAGACGTAGTCCTACGTCAAAAGTAAATTCTTCTTGCGAACTTAATTTCCACTTCATTTGCTTAAAACTCGTGGTAACCGGTTGAACCTATGCAGTAAACCATTTCGCAAATATTATTGAAAGAATCTTAAAGTAGTTGGGAAATGTTGAAGTAGGGTATGTTGCTGCTTCGTCGTAATTGCCTATTCCCGTCCTATCCAACACAAATTATTAAAAATATCAGCATTTTTATGACACACAATACAAAATTAGTTATTCCCTAATATTTTAGTTTGCTGTCTATCATACGCGATCAATCAAAGTGACCTCAGATCTATTTAAAAGCTTTTTATCATTAAAGAAGTCCTACCAGCCACATTTCCTACGTTTTTTCGTGCGACGAAGAAGAAAATGTCGACTAATCGTTTTAATTTCCGTCATTCATAAATGAAAATAACTCACGCAAGGCATTATCGTTATTCTTCAGCCAGGAAAACTTGCCTGACCTGCAGAAATTTTGCAGAATAACATTTGCCATGCCGTCCTACACAAATATTTCGTTAGCTTCGTAAACATTGTTGTGATTTTTAGTTCGGGCGATGAAAAATTTTGCTGGACGGATTTTAAAACGGTACGACGAATTTAAGAAATAAAGTTAGTTGCGTAATTTCGGAAGGTCGGAAGGTAAGTGTATTTTAGTCAAATCACCACAAGAACTTTTGGAGTATTCATTGAATCCATCCAACAAATGATGAAAATTAGAATGGCTTTACTTACTACGACGGGAATTAGAAATAAACCCTATATATTTTCTGTTCAAAATTATTTGTTAGAAATTGAAACAGAAAAGTTCTCCCCGTCTAGCTTCACGTTTTATCTGTTTCAGACTACTTTGTCACGATGTTTTTTGTTTTATTGTAAGTTGCAGCATAATTATCTCATCTATTGATTGACTTATCCGGGAAAGAACCTGATAATGGGTAATCACTTGGAACTTCCTTTGCTCGACGCTTTGAAATAATAATCTACATTACCGTTTACCGTACGGCTTCGATCTATACGACTGTATCTAAAACCAGTTTTCAGCATGTTCAAGCTCTGAAGTTAGCACAAGTTTGACCAGTTATCGCGCATCATTCAGGGTCGGAATTTCCACCGTTGTGTATTCAAACTGGTATCCTACATTTTTCGCTCTGGATGAGAAGCTAAAAATATAACCATTCCTACCTGTAATTGATTTTTTGCAACAATTTGGTTGTTCGAAAATTTTCGTTTTCGAAATAATAAAATCATAGTCTGTTGTGTTAGTAAAGTTTCAAGTCTGCAACTATAAAAACAAAATCAAAACATTCCTTGAACTTCAGTTTTAAAGAAGGTCATGCAGTGAACAAAAATTTTTTTGCAGTTACTATACGATTTGACGAATTCTGGAACCTACACCAATTACACAGCCAAGAAGTTTCGCTTAAAATTTACCTATTAGGAATAAACACTTGTCCATCCTGATTGACTCTTGCTTTGATCTAGTCCAGGTCCTTTCGTTAGCACATAACTCGACGTAGAACCGAATATTGCACGTATCACACTACACCTTTCCGTCGATAGGTCTGCAACCTTGGGGTTTTCCCCAACAACAAAACTCTCAATCGATGTGAATCGATTCCGGTGTGCAGCAACGAGTCTGCACCGCAGTGACAAGTTACTAATAAATACGACAAATCACACAACGCCGCCAGACTATCTAATATATAGTGACTTAAATTTTTCAAATCCCATCCGAGTCTGTGCAGAGACAAACCACTACTGAATGGTCTACTGCCAGTCAGCTTCAACACTCACTGACTCTGCCTGACCGACCAGGCTGAGCGCTTCTTAGGCACACAGAATATCATCATCATCCTCGTCGCGACATTTGTTGTCGTCATCGTCGCATCGTCTTCGTCACTATTCTACAGGGAGACAACAAAAAGCCGGTTTTGCTCTTGCACCTCACGATTCTTACTATAGAACGTAGCTACCTATATGATAAACAAATAGCGATTTGACCTATCGGGCGTTCAAGGGTGATGAGTCTTCAGTGGGCCTATTCGAAATATATCGCTGTTATAAAGCAATGACCGCAATAAGTTGTAGAAAGTGAGATTTCTCTAACGTCTCTTAATTTACTTTACTTAATTTGCTTGTTTTCAAACAGCTTCAAGAGACTTTTAATTAATTTTTAATCTTATTTTTCTTACTAGAACACTTTTTAAATTAGAGTAAGGAGGGGTAAGAGATTCCGAGTAAATTAACTACATTTGCATGGATGGGTGACTACTTTGACAGCTTGAATCTAACGTAAACTTTGGTTGCTTGCGAAGCATAGTTGCTGAGTTATGTGCAAATGTTATTTTAGGGCGGTTCTGATGTAATTTTTCGTTTTACGGCAAATACGATATCAACAGGAGGATATTACTTGTTGAAAATTTGTAGCAGCGTTTTACATCACTCACATATCTGTTTTGAAAATACGGTGAAAAGAATTTACAAAATATATTTCGCTTTTCCGTAATTTAATCTAACCACGTCAAGCGCTTAGCGGGGTAAAAGTGCGTTTCACGGACGGGGCAAAAGTGCGATTCATGGACGAGGCAAAAATGTATAACTAATTATATACAACTTTACAGATACTAGAAATGGAAGATCTGCAGAAAACTGTGTGCTCTACAGATGTTGGCCGAAGGAAAACAATGTTTTTCCGCTGATGAAACAAAAAACAAACGTTTGAAAAAGTTTCGATTTGACGGAAGCTGCAATACACCAGCGCAAAATAGAAAAGGTGCAAATTGAGAATATTCCTTACCAAAACCTAACGCAAATTGGAGATAATATGGATTTGTTAGCTACTGTTGGGCTAATTTGATGGATTCCAGCGTCGCACTTTTGCCCCGCGGTATTCGCACTTTTGCCCCGCTAGTGGGTAAGATGCGGTAACATTGTGTAAGCTTGAAGAACCTCCTGAAGCGCTTATTTCGGTTGATCCTCTGCATCCACCGCTTTTAGCGCGTCTACACTGCTCGGCTCCCACACGCTTTATCGACCCGCTTGACGACCAAACATTGGACTTCGCACGTGCTGACATTGATAGTTTGAAAATGGCTCTTTCATGTGTTGACTGGTCACCAGTGCACTGTGCGGTAAATGTTGATGATGCTTTGCGATTTTTTAATGATACCCTCACACAACTCTTCTCGAGATTTGTTCCGAACCGTCGACCACGAGTGTCACCACCTTGGTCTAATAGTCGTCTTCGATATTTGAAGCAAAACCGTGCAGAGCCCTAAGGAAATATTCCAATAATCGCAACTCGTTTACCAAACAAAGGTTCAAAATCGCAAACTCCAGGTATAAATCTTATCTTCGAACGCTCTACGGTCGGTATATACTGCGTACAGAAAATGCATTAAAAAAGCACCCCAAACGTTTTTGGTCGTTTGTCAATGAGAAACGGAAAGAACGTGGTCTGCCGTCAACCATGTTTTTGGACACTGACTCTTCGAGTTCTACCCAAGAAATCTGCAACCTGTTTGCCAAACGCTTCAGCAGTGTGTTCGACGACGTAATGCCTAGCCAACAACAAATTGAAGACGCGTTAAGAGATGTCTCCACTGGAACGATGCCAATGAGAAGCTGTGTATTTGATGATGCAGATATTATTGCTGGTTTTAGGAAAATGAAGCCTTCAACCTCGCCCGGACCTGACGGAATTCCTGCAATTATTTTAATAAAGTGCGCTGATGTTCTCTGCGCGCCTTTAAGAATAATTTTTAATCTGTCCCTTACACAAGCAGTTTTCCCAGAATGCTGGAAGAAATCAGTGATGTTCCCGGTGCTGAAAACGGGTGATAAATGCAATATTTTTAACTACCGTGGAGTAACCTCTTTATGTGCCGCATCTAAACTTTTTGAAATATTGGTAAACAAAGAACTTTTTAAAGCTGCAAAGTCTTACATTTCCCCGGAACAACACGGATTCTTTCCTGGTAGATCTACCGTTACCAACCTAGTTCAGTTCTCATCACTGTGCCTCACCTCCATGGATGAAGGACTTCAAGTCGACGCGATATACACCGACCTTAAAGCAGCCTTTGATAGAGTCAACCACCGTATTCTGCTTGCCAAACTCAATCGTCTGGGTGTGTCATCAAACCTAGTTCACTGGTTCGAGTCGTATCTGACTAATCGCCGACTGTACGTCAAATTGGGATCAACGGAATCAGATGAATTTCATAATCCCTCAGGTGTCCCACAAGGCAGCAATTTAGGACCATTGTTGTTTATCATATTCTTTAATGACGTCTGCCAAGTGTTACCGAGAGATTGCAAACTTTTGTATGCTGACGATCTTAAAATCTTCTGAACAATCGGTGCTCTCACAGACTGTCAAATGTTGCAGGAAAGGGTTGACAAGTTTTACGACTGGTGCCAACGCAATTTTATGACTATCAGCGCGACGAAATGTTCGGTAATCACGTTGACGAGGAAAAAGAACCCAATTCTCTGCAGTTATAGAATAGGAAACGATGAAATACAAAGATCAAATGTTGTACGTGATCTCGGGGTTCTGATAGACACAGAACTAAGCTTCCGAGAGCATTATAGTCATATCGTTGGTAAATCTCGACGGAACCTCGGGTTCATCTTCCGTATCTCAGCTGAATTCCGCGACCCATACTGCCTGCGTGCCTTGTACTTCAGCTTAGTTTGATCAGTGTTGGAAACAGCAGCTATCGTTTGGTGTCCATTCCGTCGCATTTGGATCCACAGAATTGAAAAAGTTCAAGCGAGATTCATCAGATACGCTTTAAGACTTCTTCCTTGGCGAAATCGAAATGAGCTACCGCCGTACGAAGCAAGATGTAGACTTCTGGGAATGGATACCCTCCAAATGCGTAGAAACGCTCAGAGGACGGTCTTTGTCGGCAAACTGTTGTTGGGGGATATCGACGCGCCTTGGATTCTCTCCAGAATAAACATAAATGTAGTACCACGACCCCTTCGACGCTGGGATTTCACGAGACTTCAGCAGTACAGAACGGATTATGCACAAAATGAGCCCATACGATCGATGTGTTTTTTATTTAACCAGTGTTACCATTTGTTTGACTTCAATGTTAGTGCTAGCGTTTTTCGTGACCGTGTAACAAACTATTATGTTATATCCTAGTTTATAAGTGTTCATGTAGACTGTTTGTCCGATGAATATATACAAAATAAATAACAAATAACAAATAAATAACAAATAACAAAAGTACGAATAGGCACTTGATCAGAAGAAAGAAGAATTCATTTTGCAAAACACTAATACCGCAGATGATTTATAGTTGAATGTAAAGACATTGCCGCGGCACTAGGTATTGAGCCTCGGAATACACAAAATGATTGGCTTGATGGGGAATGCCAACAAGCGGTGGAGGGGAAAAACTGCTTGGAAAAATTATCTAAGTATTGCCACTAGAGAGAACCTAGCCAAATACCGACGAGCTAGGAACCAGTTGACCACGATCCTGAGGAGGAAAAAGCGTCAAAAAGGAGGACAGAGATCGTGAAGAATTAGAACAACTGTTCCAAGTTCCGCGCAAGTTTTATGAGAAGGTGAACCAAACTCGGAAGGGCTACACATCGAAACCTGACATGTGTAGGGACGAGGGAGCGAATCTAATCACAAACGAGCGCGAGGTGGTCGTCAGATGTAAGCAGTTCTTCGATGAACACCTCAACGGCGAAGTTGCAGAAGGTGGCGGAACGGAAATTAACCTAGGAGCGCCCATGGAAGATAGTGATGTCCTAGCACCTGATCTCTAAGATGTCAAACGAGAAATCAGGCTGCTGAAGATCAATAAAGCCGCTGGGAAGGACCGCCTATCGGCAGAGCTTTATAAGCATGGCGGAGAAACGCTAGCAAAGGCTTTACACTGGGTTATTTCGAGGATTTGGGAGGAGGAAAAGCTACCGGAGGAATGGATGGAACGAGTTGTTTGTCCCATCTACAAAAAGGGTAATCGGCTCGACTGCTGAACCTATCGTGGTATTACACTGGTAAA
Organism: Sabethes cyaneus; assembly: GCF_943734655.1. Classification (NCBI taxonomy): domain Eukaryota; kingdom Metazoa; phylum Arthropoda; class Insecta; order Diptera; family Culicidae; genus Sabethes; species Sabethes cyaneus. Next base: position 22,940,556 of record NC_071355.1, read on the forward strand.
CGCCGCCTACAAGGTACTCTCCCAGATCCTGTAACGCAGGTTGTCACCGATAGCACAAGGTTTCGTAGGGAATTATCAGGCGGGTTTCACGGGGGCTCGCGTAACTATGGACCTAATTTTTACTATACGACAGATCTAACGGAAATGTCGGGAGTACAACGTGCCCACGCATCACATCTTTATTGATTTCAAAGCAGCATACGATACAGTCGATTGAGACAAGTTATGGTAGATAATGCACGAACACGGTTTTCCGACAAACTGACGCGACTGATCAGAGGTACATTGGACCGAGTAATGTGTTTCGTACGCATCTCTGGGACACTCTCGAGTCCCTTCGAGACGTGGCGAGGGATGAGACAAGGTGACGTATTATCCTGCATGCTGTTCTACATCGCTCTTGAGGGGGTGATCCGACGAGCGGTAATCGAAACGAGAGGCACGATTTTTACCACGAGTAGCCAACTTCTAGGCTTTGCAGATGACTTCGATATCATTGCCAGGAACTTTGCGACGGCGGAGACAATCTACGCCAGACTGAAAGCGGAGTCTAGGAGAATTGGGCTAAAAATAAATGCGTCGAAGACAAAATACATGAAGGGAAGAGGCTCAAAGGAAACCAACGCGCGTCTCCCGCGGATGGTAACCATTGACGGCGACGAACTAGAAGTGGTAGAGGAGTTCGTGTATTTTGGATCGCTAATGACCACGGACAACAACACTAGTAAGGAGCTCCAGCGGCGCATCCAGGCGGGAAATCGGTCCTACTTTGCCCTTCGTAAAACGCTACGATCAGGAAGCGTACGCCGCCGCACGAAGCTAACAATTTACAAAACTCTTATTATATCGGTAGTTCTTTATGGACTTGAAGCCGTGACGCTGCTCACGGAGGACATACGCGCCCTTGCCGTGTTCGAGCGGAAAGTGCTGTGGACGATATTTGGCGGAGTACAAACTGAAAGCGGAGAGTGACGAAAGTTAGCAGGCTACGGTGGGCCGGACACGTCGTAACCGTAAAGGCCCAGACACAATGCATACGGATTTTACTACGTTGCGGAAATTTGACAGAAAACCCATGCAAAAACTGCCAAATTGCCGCAACGTAGTAAAATCCGTATGCATTGTGTTTGGGGCTTAAGGATGCCGGACGACAGTGCGACGAAAATAGTCCTCTTCAACAACCCCACCGGCACCAGGAACAGGGGGGCCCAACGTGCACGATGGCTCGACCAGGTCGAAAGCGATTTGCGACTTCTGAGACGACTAGGAAATTGGCGACGAGTGGCCCAAGACCGAGTTGAATGGAGACGAGTGCTTGAAACAGCACGAGCCACCCCGGCTCTATGCTGCTGAAGAAGAAGAATGTTCCCAAAAATAGTTCCCTATTAATTTTTCTCGCTCAAAACCCAAACGAATATCAACAGCTTTGCAATTACGAAAACTGGCATATGATAGAGACGAGGAAGGAAATCTGATCACAAACGAGCGCGAGATGATCTTCAAGTAGGAGCAGTTCTTCGGTGAACACCTCAAAGGCGAACCTGGGAGTACCCATGGAAGATAGCAATATCCCAGCACCTGATCTCTAAGAAGTCAAACGAGAAATCGAATTGCTGAAGACCAATAAAGCCGCTGGTAAGGACCGTCTACCGGCAGAGCTTTATAAATATGTCCGAGAAACGCTGACAACGGCTCTACACTGAGTAAATCTTAGAAAGTAACAAGTGGAGGAGGAGCGTGAGGAGAAGAAGCAACCGATGGACATGGATGGAAGAAGAGGCATAGCGTTGGTAAAGCCACCTACAAGGTATTCTCCCAGATGTTGTTACATCGGCTGTCACCGATAGCACATGATTTCGTAGGGAATTACCAGGCAGGCTTAAACGGGGCTCGTGCAACTACAGACAATATTTTTACCTTCCGACAGATCTTGCAGAAATAACGGGAGTACAACGTGCCACAAATCTCATCTTTATTGTTTTTAAAGCAGCATACGATACAGTCGATCGAGATCACCTGTATGGCAGATAATGCAAGTACACGATTTTCTTATTCTTATTCTTATTCTTATTCTTATTCTTATTCTTATTCTTATTCTTATTCTTATTCTTATTCTTATTCTTATTCTTATTCTTATTCTTATTCTTATTCTTATTCTTATTCTTATTCTTATTCTTATTCTTATTCTTATTCTTATTCTTATTCTTATTCTTATTCTTATTCTTATTCTTATTCTTATTCTTATTCTTATTCTTATTCTTATTCTTATTCTTATTCTTATTCTTATTCTTATTCTTATTCTTATTCTTATTCTTATTCTTATTCTTATTCTTATTCTTATTCTTATTCTTATTCTTATTCTTATTCTTATTCTTATTCTTATTCTTATTCTTATTCTTATTCTTATTCTTATTCTTATTCTTATTCTTATTCTTATTCTTATTCTTATTCTTATTCTTATTCTTATTCTTATTCTTATTCTTATTCTTATTCTTATTCTTATTCTTATTCTTATTCTTATTCTTATTCTTATTCTTATTCTTATTCTTATTCTTATTCTTATTCTTATTCTTATTCTTATTCTTATTCTTATTCTTATTCTTATTCTTATTCTTATTCTTATTCTTATTCTTATTCTTATTCTTATTCTTATTCTTATTCTTATTCTTATTCTTATTCTTATTCTTATTCTTATTCTTATTCTTATTCTTATTCTTATTCTTATTCTTATTCTTATTCTTATTCTTATTCTTATTCTTATTAATACCAACACAGCCACAATAAAGGATTCCTGGAAATAATTTTAATTATTTCTAATTATAGAAATATTTTCTTGTCTGTATTAACATTTGCAAAATATCAGAGGTATATTGCAAATGCTTAATCGGCCAGGCCAACTGTGAAGTATTGCCGCAAAGACGATTATAAGAAATAAATCTTGTGTGAATATGTTATTCATACATAGATGCATTTCAAAATAAACAGGGGAAGAAGAAACGGGAACGTCTCGTACCAACCGTTTCTGATTAACTGTAAATTTGTTTCGTTCTAAGTATCTTTGCTAATAAAGGTTAAGTGATACTCCGGACCCTCGGGGATGAACTTATGGCATTAACCAAAGTCAGGTTACAATAGGCCAAGGTTATAGTGCCTTATTTCGCTCGCTGAAAATAGATTAATCTCATTATCCAAAAATTTATGCACATACACAAACTACCCGACTAAGAGTTCTTCTCTGCAGGAGTAGCATAGAAAAGAAACTCCCATTCGACCCGTCAACGTCTGCAGAAGTGCAAAAACATTCAAATGGGAAGGTAATCGAATAGTACTCTCTAATTTTTTATACCTATCGTTTAAGGAGTACAATATAAATACTAAATGAGTTCACTTATCTTGCATAATCCAAATGTATATGATAGTAACGAGAAAGCTGCTCTCCATGCAAACAAAGCTTCTAAGCTGGCTTCCAAATGCGTCGTCCACATACTTGTTGATAGGAATTCATGTAAAAAATTATGTTTTCAGACAAATAGTTTCATCCCTTGCATCTTGAGCTGCAGTATTTTTCCGTGATAATTTCCGCAGCAATGGAAACTCCTTAGCAATCCTCCTGCAAACTCCTTCCAGCTCCAATCAAAAATCCGGGACCGAATCTCGCGTCCAAAAGGCAAGCCGATCACTCACTCACTTAAGACTTATCCGTTTAACACTAATCACTTTGCAATGCAATTGCCAAGTAAGTATTTATTTAAGAAATTTCAGAGTGAAAAATTCATAACGCGAAAAAGTATATTTCGACCATTCGCGGTCACAGTTTGCTGCGATCTTCGATAATGCAAGTACACGGTTTTCAACATAAACTGACTGAACTGATCCGCGTTACATTGGATCAAGTGTATGTTTCGTGCACATCTCGGAGACACTTTTGAATCCCTTCAAGGCGCAGAGAGGGTTGAGACAAGGTGATGGGTTATCCTAAATGCTGTTTAACATCGCTCTTGACGGGGTGATCCGACAAGCGGCTATCGAAAGACATATCGAGAGACACAATTTTTACCAAGGGCCAACTCCTAGCAAGTAACTTTGCGTTGCAAAACGCTACGATCAAGACTTCAACAACTCCAACGATACCAGCAACAAGGGGACTCCACGTGCTGGATGACTCGACCAGGTCGAAAGTGATTTGCGACTTCTGAGACGACTGAGAAATTGGCGACAAGTCTGCTTGAAACAGCACGAGCCACTCCGGCTCTATGCTGCTGACGACAATGACGACGATGGCGTTTATATAAATTTTTGGTACAAAGTGAAAAATTTTTTTAAGGCACCCCTCAAGCCTCTCCCAGCGAAATTTCCTTGCTACGCCGATGGTAGGGAAACGATGTATCGAGGCCGGTTATCGGGTTCATGACCTGCACACCAGACAACCGCTTACTTTGGACCTTCCGAAGACCTGCTGATCAGAATTACTTGTTTTTCTTTCACAAGGCCACCTGCAGATCACCTGACCAACGAATATTGAACCAAATCTATCAAATAGTCATCGCCGGTGCTTCTAAAATATCAACATACGTTTCTTACGGGGTGCGGACCTAGCTACAGTACATGTTCGCTCAAAACTACCGACGGTCCTCCTCGAATAAACAATTAAACAATCCGCAAGATGCGTGCGTCCACTAAACATGGCTCTACCTTTCTCTTTGGAGCTAGGTGAATCAACACTCCAAGATGGATGGAATGGAATACGATTAACCGTCGATGAAGCCTCAACCGCGGTGCTAGGAGAAGAAACCTCAAGTGCACGGAATGGTTGGTTTAGCGAGAAACGCCAGCATTCGTTGGAGAGGAAAAATATCTTAGCTTAGCTTAGCTAGGATCAGGATTCACCTTGATAAGTGATGTGATCGTACAAGCGATGAAGAGTAGAGAGCTTAGAAAAATTAGGGAAGAATTTGGCAAAGTATCAACGAGCTCGGAGTGAGTTGACCATGATCCTTAGGAAAAAAAGCTTCAGGAGGAGGACAGAGATCGTGAATAACTAGAATAACTATTCTACACTCAAACAATTCCTTCCCAAGCAGCAGTGTAAGTTTTGTTGTACTTTTATGGTGGATTTCATGACCAATTTTGGTCTTGAATGCCGTCATAAGAGAGTAATGAAACCTAAATTGTTACTTGGGTTCCGGTATGTCGGGAGTACAATATGCCCACGAATCATATTTGCGTGGATTTCAAGGCAGCATACGATACAGTTGAGCGCGAAGAGTTGTGACAGTTAGTGCACATGAATGGTTATCCAGACAAACTAAATAACACGACTGATCATAGCTACCCTGAAGCGAGTGTTCCGGTAGCACTCTCGAGTTCTATCGAAACGGTCGATTGACGGTCCCGTATTCTATTTAACATCGCTATGAAGGTGTGAGTGGGCGTCAAAACAAGAGGAACGATCTTCAACAAAAGTAACCACCTCCTAGCAGAGGACCATGGCATCATTACTAAAAACCTTGGGACGGCGAAGGCAATCTACGCTGATCTACAAACAGAGCATCGTACCCCTGATGAAAGTTGGGAAGCTACGGTGCTCCAGCCTTGTCATAGGGATGTACCACCAATATTTGGATTAGAGACCCTACGTACCTGATAGCACAGCCAGGTCGAAGCTGACTTGCGAGTGTCGAGATGCTCAACAAATTAGCGACGAGTAGCCTAGGTCGAGTACAATGGAGACAAGTTCTTGATACCTGCTTCTGTAATCTAAAGATAGAGAGATAAAGAGGTTAGGTTGGCAATTTGTTAAATCTAAATCTTCATCCGCATGTTTGGGTGAAAAATGTCCTGATTTTATTTAAAAAAAATTTAATTGAATCGATATGGTCACCCTAGGAGGGCTCCCATATAAATGAAACACAAATTTCTGCATAACTTGAGCAGTAATCAAGCAACTGGAACAAAATTAGGCATAAGGGGGTTTTTGGATGCAAGAATTTTTTCTATGGTGAATTAAAACGCCTCCCCACTTTAGGAGGGGGGGGCTCCCATACAAATGAAATTCAAATTTGCTCATAACTCGAGAACTAATCAAACAAATGGAAGCAAATTTGGCATGTGGAGGTCTTTAGAGGCAGGAATTTTTCCTGTGGTAAATTATGACCCCTCACCCCTTCAAGAGGGGGGGCTCCTATATAAATGAAATACAAATATCCTCATATCTCAAGAACTAATCGAGCAATTGGAACCAAATTTGGCATGTAGGGGTGTTTAGTGGCAGGAATTTTTCCGATAGTGAATTAGGACCCCTCTCCTATTTAGGAGGAGCTCCTGTACAATTGAAATTCAAATTTCCTCATAACTCGAGAACTAATCAAGTAAATGGAACCAAATTTGGCATGTGGGGGATTTTGGAGGCATGAATTATTTTTATGGTGGCTTGAGACCCCTATCCCAAACTTTGTCGTAAGACGTAGTCCTACGTCAAAAGTTGATAGTATAAAGTGCCCTAAATACACCAGATATTGAAGTGTGGATTAATTTTGTATAAATCACAATATGTAGTCCAATTTCGATAATATAAAGCAAAGGAACAAGAAGAAAATAATAGGGTAAACGCACCATTAGTGGTGGTAGTACCAGTAGTGGTGGAAACTTGAATTATTACATTATTTTTGCAGATTTTGGTACAAGTTTGATACTTATCAAATAATGCTGTTGCTGGTAGTTCGATACTTATCAAACTTGTACCAATATCTGCAAAAATAATGGAATAATTCAAGTTTCCGCCACTACTGGTACTACCACCACTAATGGTGCGTTTACCCTATAAAAGATTTTTTCAGAAGCAAAATCTATAATTTGGGGCAATTGAAATGAGAAGTTGGGTGCTATTACTAACCTTCGATTACCTTGTCTTCAAGATTTAGACGTATAAGGCGACCCTGACGTTCATGGTTGTTCCGATCAAAACTCAGAATACCAATTTTAACCTATTGGAATGCTTTCTAACCAAAAGCAATATAAAAAAGCTGTTAGGTAAAGTGGTTTTTTTAAACTAAAATTACCATTTGTTCTTAAGAATACTTTTTTATTCGTACCGCTTTAAAAATAAATTACGATTTTACATACACTAACTAAATCCTATTTGTTCATTCGGCGAAATATTGTAGCAGATTTTGTTTAGTTTATTTAATTTTTTATTTTTTGTTTGTTTTCGAAGTTAGAAATCGAAACTGCATTCATCGATCAAGTGCAAAGTGCGTCCCCCCTCCCTTCATATTGGCTTGGCGTTAACAATAGTAACCGGTTGCTGCTACTCACCCATGGCTGTGAGCACCAAACTGCGGTTAATACAATTTCGAAATAAATAAACCTTATTTCGAAAAGATTAATGTGCTGTGAATTGGGTCGGGAATTCAGATGGATCAACTTAGGTGGTTATTGTTGTTGTTGTTGGTAGCAGTTTAACTAAAAGGTCCTTCAATTCACAGCAAGGATGTTTTGTTTTTGTTTTGGTTTTGGCACTCACACTTAAAATTGGCTATCGGTTGAGCAAATTATGCCCGAACTTATGAAACATTTGGCACAAGTTGGGAAAATTTGTGTGTTTTTTTCGAAAGTGTAGTGTTGATTATGAGCCAATTTCGTTTAGTTGGTTATTGTTTGTTACTATTTTGGAGTTGTTTGATTGCGACAAGCACATTTGGACGCAAGTTTTTTTTCCTGCATTGTAAAAAGTGCGAAGTAGTGTTCCTATGAGTATTCGTTAGTCATAAGAAGAGCTATTGTTAGAAGATCGATGTGTGACGATGATGGTTTTCGGTTTTGTGATTGTGCTCTGCTACCTACTGGCTGTGCCTGAAAATGCGGATGAATGCAATTTCAAGTGCGCTTTAGAAACGAGAGAAGGACTACTTAACTAAAACGTTAATATAATTTATTCACTAGCCTAGAAGAGTGAAGAGACAGTGTCAGAGTGCGTGATTCTACTCCGTCGCGTCCGGGATGTCGGTAATTTTGCCAGCAACGATCACCACATCGTCGACGGTATCACGCACAAAGAAAGCAAATGGCCGATCGACTACGAACTGCTCCAGTTCGTCCTGATCGTCGGAAGTCTTTGATTCGACGGCATCGCCCGCTGACAGGGACAACTCACTGCTGGCACCTTCGTCAACTCGAATGGATACGTGCTGCACCAGTTCGTCGACGTGAATCTTCTGCTCGTCCGTAATTCCACTGAGATCGGCCTTGGATGTGAACATCGTGATTAGGCCCAACTGAAAGGGTGAAAAATGGCCTAGTTATTATCTTATTAACTATAGATTAATGGTGAAGCAAACCTTAGCGAGAGCCTTCTCCGCTCGACTTGTGCTATCGATGTGGAATTTCGGTAAACTGATTCGAACTGACTGCTGGTTGAGGGCCTTCTGAGCACTGCTCAGACTGTGACAGTTGAAGTTTCTGATCAGATCCTTGATGCCGTCCGCCTTGTTGGGAACCATCACGAGCAAGGAGTATCGAGTGTTCTAAAAGAAAAGATTGTCAGTGAAATTTGAAACATAAAATTCTACAGGATTACATTGTAGGGCAATTCAACGAATTTGGCATCCAGCTCCTGGCTTAATCCAACACCGAAGTTGCCGGCCGTATGCATCATCACAACGGGTTTCTGTTCGCCGTTCAGCAAGAAAATGCCCGGTTCCGAGTTGACCTGGAAAAAAATGATTTATAAAAAATGAGTTATTTAGCTTAGAACTCTCTTTGAATTTCCATATCAGTACACAGCGCAAGCGACGCTGCTGATAAGCCAACATATCAACATTCTAGCAGTTGCTTTCATAGAATTTCTATCAATCTACTGTCGTTAGTCGAGAGTTAAAATGTCGTTCGTGCGGACGAGTTTTGTCCTGCTGGCGGTGGCAGCCGCTTTCACCGTTCAGGGCGTTCCATCCGCATCGCTGATCAAGCTCAACTGTGAAACGATAAATCGTATTTGCTATCTGAAGAACATCTACGCTTCCGAGGAGGACCGCTTCAAGGACGTTCACGGAGCCGAATTTTTCGATGGGATCGAATTTTACGACTGTCATATCTATACCCTGCCTAAGATGCCATTCATCAAAGCAGTAACAGCCAAAGGGATTAACCTCGTGAGGATTGCAGAAAAGACCTTTTCCACAGTTCGACAAGTAAACGTTGCTGAGAACCGTTTACGGGACTTTTCATCGCGAGCTTTCGAATGGCCAGAGGAAGTGGAAATGCTGGTGCTGAGTGGAAACCCTTCGCTGAAAGATTTGAGTGTGCTGAAAAAATTGACCTCTCTGACGGATCTTCAAATGGCACAGATGAAGCTGGATTTGGATTTTGTGGACCCGGAAATTTTTTCCGGCATGCAAAAGTTGGTGACGCTCAATTTAAGTGATAATAAAATAGTTTCGGTACCGGTCGGAATATTCAACAAACTTGAATCCTTGGAAAGCTTAAACTTAAGCAAAAATTATATCTCAAAAATCTCATCCGGAGCATTCGTCATCAATCGTTTACCAGTAAACGAGGAAAGCGATGAGCGCCAGCAATTATCCATCAATCTAGCCAACAATAATATTTCAATAATCGAAAACAACTCCTTCATGGTGGTAGACCTCGTGGATCTATCGGATAATAAACTGATCGGAATTGGGCCTTCGGCCTTCTACAACAAATCACAACTGGGAACGCTGATCCTATCGAATAACCGTCAACTGAAAAACTTTAACTTTTTACAACACCTTCCAACGTTGCACACGCTAACCATGTCCCACATGAACTTCACCTTCGAAGGCGTACCGTTGGATGTTTTCGCTAAGCTGGACCTGCTGACGTCGTTGGATTTGTCCAACAATGACATCATGAACATTCCGATCGGGGTCTTTGCCGAGATGTCTTCGGTCAACTACATCAACCTGCGCCACAACCGAATCCTATACATCGAGTTCGGAACGTTTTCGATTCGCAAGTACGATTTGATCGACGAGATCGACCTTTCCTACAATCAGATCAGCGACGTCAACTATCTGGTGTTTGCTCCGCTGAAGTACCTGCGGACGCTGCTGCTGCACGGCAATCAGATTACCCACGTCAATGCGGGTCACCTGAAGCGCAACAAAAGTCTGCAGAACTTTGGCATCCAGAACAATCCGATTCTGTGCTCGGATCTGGTGGATCTGCTCGCCATACTGAAGCTGGTGCTCGACGGTAAAGAGTTTGTGGCGCACTCGCCGAACGTTAACGGGATTCGCTGTAATCCATAGGGTATATTTGATGAAGAGTATTGCATATTATGGTAATAAAAAAATTAATAAACATTCTTAGCTTCTAATCTAAGGTTTCTTTTTACCTTTTCAATTATTGTGCTCCAGTTAGAGGAATCACTAACTCACGTAGGTATGTACTTCTTTCATTTTCATATTAAGGTCCTAGCGACCCAGGCGCTTAAGTACATTTGTAGAGATGCTCCTTCGCCAGCGCATGCCTGCATATTTCGTTTCCGCCGCTTCGTTGTGTGTGGTAAACCACCAAGCGTAAATCGTAAGGACAGAACACATTCTGACGGGACGGAACAGAATTAGACAGCATTCAAACGACAAGATTGGGTTTTCAGGCTCTTTTGCAGTGTACTTGGATGAACAAAAAAAATCACACAAAGCCTTTGATGTTCCTCGCATAGGAATCGTGTGGATCAATTTTGCAGAAGATTCGTGCAGGATACCTTGATTAAGGAAACCGGTTTCTTGTATGAGAATTCAAAAGTTGAAATCCCCGGAATACTTGAAATTCGGTAAAGAAGTCTGTTTTACTATGAAATAAGAATCCTCAGGGTTTTTAGGGCAGTAATGACTATATTCTTTCAAGAGTAAAATGAAGCTTTCTTTGAAGTTAGTTTCCTCAAGTTTTCTTAACTTCTCACACACAGACGACACATGCATATCACGGACTGGCAACTGTGAATCAATTTTCATAACATAACGCTTGTAGCTGAAAAATAAGAAAGCAAACAGGACAGAACACGTTCGATAACACCGAAAATTGGACGGCATCAAAACAACAAGTTTGATCAGTTATTAAAACGTTGATTAGAATAACCGCTGCATTCTATTATTTATAGTCAAAACAAAGGTGGAAGCTCTGATTTGGAGCAGATTATGGTAAATGGTTTTATGCTTTTTTCTTGACAGTAAACTGCCAGCGTAGATCTCAAAATGGTGTCAAAAACGAATTTTACGGTATAAGAGGCATTTCTGTTTTAAAAGTCTACATTTTGTGAAATTCCATAGAATATGCTAAGCCACTAGTCAACGTATTGTGTCGCAAAATGGCCACGATAAGATGCATTCTTTTCGAGAAATGGTTGAAAGTCGCAATAAGTGGCTTTCATTATAATATCGCGTAAAAGTTGTGCAGGGTGAGTAGTAATAACTGTCGGTGTTTTTGGAACATGTTTATTTACAAATGTGATGTGTCAAAGATGTGTCTGCCTAGCCTATTTATCGTTTAGAATGTATTCAAATATCAAGAGAGCTTACAGTTTTGTTTTAAATTTTTTAATTCGTTTAACAGTCGTGGTAATCATGGACGCAAAAAGGAAACTTGTGATAAGTCTGATTCATCATTCGTACCATCAAGCGATACAAGGTAACCGGTTCTTGGAAAATACTCCCCAAACCAGGCCGTAAACGCACTGTAAGAGCACCGGAAGCCATCAACCGAGTAAGAGAGCGAATCCGACGGAAAGCAGATCTATCTGGACGTAAGATGGTCAAGGAACTGAGAATTTCACAATCAACCATGAAGAATATTTGAAAAGATGATCGATCGATGCATACCATACAAAAAACAACGGGTGCATGGGTTGCAAGAGTCGAAAGATGTCGGCAGCTGTTCAAGCGGTACGGTGATTGTAAAATTCTGTTTTCGGACAAAACAAATGTTCCTGCTACAGGATCACCATAACGAACAAAATGATCGGATATATATGCAGCTCATATTTCTGATATTCCTCGGGACAACTGGCTGTTTAAAGGTTCCAGAATGTTCCCGGTCCCTGTCCATTAAAATCAACAATAAATTTTACACCGACAATGTTTTGAAGAACCCTTTGTCAAAAAACACTACACGAATGTACTATACTGCTTCCAACAAGATTCTGCACCGTCTCACCAGGCGAAAGTTACATAAGCTTGGTTTGAGGACAATTTCACGGATTTTATTTCTTCGAAGGAGTGGCCTACCTCTTCGCTTGATCTGAATCCCCTCGACTTCTATGCATGGGGTACATGCTAGGCAAACTAAGACAACGAAGGATTGACTATGGATACTTTTAAGCAACGATTGAAGATTTGGGATGAAATGCCTCAGAATATCGTAAGTGCCAGTTGTAACGATTTTCGATAACCATTGCGACTGGTAATTAAAGCGAAAGAAAACAGATTTGAATTGGACTAATATTTAAGACAAATGTTACGGCCTCCCAGTTGGCTTCGAGGTATGACGCTGGCCTAATAAGCCTGTCGTAGTATGTTCGAATCTCGACTGGGAGAGGCTGTTAGAGTCAATAGGATCGTAGCAACTAGCCCTGCAATTGTCCTGCATTCTAGCAGCTGGCTGCGAAGTCTGTCGTATAAAAACAGAAGGTCAAGTTTCGATAACGGAATGTAGCACCTGGGCTTTGCTTTGCTTTGCTTTGTTACGGATATACTTTGGGGCAGAGTAGTCAACAGTAAGACAACGGGAATAACTTTGTCATAAATTGAATGCTTTATGACATGATATTGCATTGATATTTTCCTGAAAAGTTTTTCAACAAAGTAAATTTTATTTCAATTATTTTCCGGTGATTTTCAACAGCAAACCACATATTTAATTCAAATTAAATTTACTACATGTAATAAAGTTCCAGCTTCCGGACAATTTTTTTCTGACCCAAGTACGGAACGGATTTAGAAGGAACTTGTCCAGGGCCTGGAATCGGTCATATGGCTTCTGAGAGACATGAGATGGTCGCCAATCGCTGTTTTGTCAAGTGCTGATGTTTGAAATGTCCCTTTATGGGAACCGGTTCCGGATTCATAGTGACCTTCCGGATCTGGATGGCACGTACTGTGACTCGTAATAGCAGCAAAGCAACTGGTATGACCACAGGACCGATGGTTTGTTTAAAAAAATCCACATCCAGACATTTCAAAAATTTAATAAAAACTGAACATGTGACTTATTGCCACGTTCTGTAGGACTTATGGAAATACAAAAGATTTCCCAAATTTGGTGAAAAAATATTGAAAGATAAAACAAGTTTCGGTCATTTTAGTGAATTTTTCAGCGCTAAAAATGATGTAGACCTTAGAGGGGTTTTTTTGTATGGGCTTATCACTTTGACCACAACATTATTGATCTATTGTAATGTTGCCCGGGTGTATGCTGTATTCTGCACTGCCTTTCTGTGCTTTATCGTCATTGAGTAAACGATAAGCTTATATTTTTTTTATGCGTGCTTATGTGTTGAGGGTTTTACCCATGCTTCGATGCATGTCCTACTATACCAAACCTGTTTCGCCTCGTTATAGTTAGCACTGGTGAGCAGTGTTGCCACATATTCATCTGTACTGGAAGGTAAAAAAATCTTTTTCATCTGTACTTTTGCTTTCAAAAATCTGTACCAAAATCTGTACCACAAAGTTGGTTTGTTACACAGGGAAACCTGGTTTGTTTGCTTTAAAAAATACAAAAATCGCAAATTACTAATTTTTTTTATGATATTGGTACATAACCTTAAAGACAGACACGTTTTGTTTTGTTTGCATTCATGTCAAAAGGTGCTCCTCTATTGATTTCAAGTAACAAAACTGAAAGAAAAAAATTAGTTTTTGATACCCAAAAAAATCTGTACCCATCTGTACTTTATGACAAAAATCTGTAATCTGTACCGTACAGAATCTGTACCAAAAAAATCGGAAAAATCTGTACTTTTCCAGATAAATCTGTACATGTGGCAACACTGCTGGTGAGTCCTCCTGAGGTTCAAAACCATTACCTCATTCGCGTTGACGAACGTAAGCTGCTGCCACCTCCAAAAGTTTACTGTAGGGGTGAAGCGGAATAGGAATTTCTTAAAGAGCGCAAGAGATCAAAACATTTTGGCAGATTTTCACCCACATGTACATACGGGCATTTCTATGAGTGCGCAAGAGATCGTTTAATGTCGTCAACGCGAATTAGGTGCTCATACCAGTATACTAACCATAAGAAGCGTCTTCGGGATAATGTAGAACTCAGCATGAAGAAAGGGTGATGAGGGGCCAGAGAATAAACCCATTGCTAAAGTCACTTTGACATCGAATGGCCTGATTCTACTAAGATTCGAACCCACGACCATTCGCTTGTCAAAGCAGACTCGGTAACCTTGCGGCTACATAACCCCCCTATGGGGGTCAATTATAAGGCAATAAAACTTCATAGATCGCTATTTGTTGAATTGTTGCTTGATTGGACGTTAAATTTGAAAGTTATGATTTTGAGCAATCGTGTACCGAACATTAATAACACAGGTCAGAAAAAATTAAAAAATTTCAGATGCATGAGATATTTTAGGTGAATCATATGTTTTTGGGGTGCCGAATCCAAAACTGATTTCCGTTTTTCTCCATCACGTACAAATTTTTTGCAAATTATGCTTCTCTTATGGAAAAGTCACAAATTAGATGGAAAACTTATTATCACAGATTCGTATTAAAAAACCTAAATAAAATCTTTTTCTGTTATTTCAGTAAATTTTTACTTAATAAATTCAGGAAAAATACTACTGGACTGTAATTTTTATATTTACTCTTTTTTTGCCCTTCAACACTGGGTTAATGTACTCAGGTATGCTCACTTAGGCAAATTCAACTGCTGTGCCTCACAGAAGCAAAATCTGTAAAAGATATGTAAGAAGCATTTGTAGAGCTGAATGTAATCTACAATTTTGTTGAATAGAGTAGTGCATTATTTTTTCCATTTACCATAAAGACGGCCTTTAAGCCTTGTTTTATAAATAGAACGTTTGTTTGAGCTAAGGATAAAGTTGCAATAATATTACCACGTAAATACAAAAGTAATGGAGTACTCAATTCAGAAACAATCTACAATAGATTGCATTCAGTTCTACAAATGTTTCATACATGACTTTTATCAAATTTGCTTCTATAAGACTGTACACTGTACAGTCAACTGAGCGCAGGTGGATGTATTTGAGAGCACCAAATTTGCTTTAAAATAATACTCTCCATAGTTTCTCCATCGCGTATGATTTTCTTCTAAAACATGGAAGGGTTTACATTGATAAATACAATTCTGATGTAAAAATCAATTTTTTAATGTAATTTACATCTGGGATATTTCTGCTGCTTTATGTCTAAAACCAACTTTCAAGATTTTTCAACAAGTATTACATGAAAACGTGACGTGACGGACAATTTTTATTATTTTTTCTGAATTCAGTGGACAAAAATCTATAAAAATCAGTTGAAAAATCCTATGCAGTTTTTTTGATGCAGACCTGTGTAATCTATAGCGATTTAATAAAAGATAATTCATTTGATTGTAATTCTACTAACGGGTGGCAACTAAAATTTTGGAATTTTTTCGCGGCCCTTACGCTCAACAACAAACGAGCTCAGAGAGAAATGAGAGTATGTATGTGTTAGCTCTCTCTCTCCTCTTTTTGTTAATATTTTTTGTTTTGTTTATGCTTGCCCAGTTTTGCTAAAAATGGCGTCGAAACAAGAAGCATTTCGGGACCGCGAAGTACACTTCTACGAACTGCCACAGAAATCTCGGCAAAATGCATACGGTACAACATTTAAAAATCAAATATGTTGCGGCTTCGACTGTTTACCATATCCTAAGATGCCCAACAACTATTCGCAAGCAAGGTTGTGGAAGACCAGCCAAAATTATGGACGCAGAAGGACATCGTTCTCTTTCTCGTTTCTTTAACAACAAGCCCTCTGGTTTTGCTATCAATTAAGATCCACCAGACGAATGTTTGAAGAAAATTTTGAACCCGTTTCTGCAAAAACATCATGCAGCTGGATAATACGTGTTTGGGCCGGATAGAGCATCATCACATAATTCCGCCAAAAAAACACAATCCTTCCTGAATACCCATTCGATCCCATTTTTACCCAAAAACCACGACCTGAAAAATCCGTCTCAGTGCGCCCAATCGAAGATTTCCTCGGGATTTTGTGTTGCTTGGTGTACAAAAATAGCTGGAGAGCCAGGAATTGCAAACAGTTGATTGGTAGAATCGAGAGATGCATTCGCAAAGTTGACATGACGGCCGTACAACGCTCCTGTTTCGACGTCAAACGAAAGCTTCGCCGAACAGCCAATTAAGGAAAAAAACCAAATTTATCTGAAAAATTTCATAACAATTGGTGTTTCCGCTCAAAAGTTTAGTATTTTTAAAATTTAAAAATTAAAAAAAAAGTATTTTTAGCACTGCGACCACTTGTTTAATCTACCCAAGCAGCACATATTTAGCACTTTTAGTTGTAGCAACGCATTTATGACTAAAATTGGTCACAAATCGGTTGCAACAACCGGTTTGTAACCACTGTGCTACTGGGATATTGTGATATCGAAAACAAACTCAAGAACAACAAGGCACGTGGCTAAGAGGACATCGCAGCTGAGCCTATCAAGATGGGCCCGGATAACTTGGCTACCTGTCTGCAGCGGTTGATAATCAGGGACTAGGCAACAGAACAGCTACCGGAGGAGTGGAAGGAAGACAGCGATCGAATCTTTGTGCTGACAGATTCTCCAAAAGTGTCGCGAATACTAAGTCCCTACGCACCACCTATTCATAGATTTCAAGGCCGCCTACGATACTATCGACTGTGAAGAGCTCTGGAAAATTATGGACAAAAACTGCTTTCCGGGAAGCTGGCAAAACTGATTAAGGCTACAATGGTTGGTGTACAGAGTTTTGTGACGATATCGGGCGCGTTATCAAGCTCGTTTGAAACACGCAATGGACTTCGACAAGACGATGCACAGTGGGACGGATTCAAAAATAGTGAGACACAAGTAATAGCATCGAAACCTGAAGACATAGCATAATAGTTGCTTCAAAAAAGTTTCTTAATTCAGAAAAAACTTTCTAGTGGTGAAAAAATATTCGCACTTTAGGGTGTCCCTAATCAGATACAAAAAATATTTCCTCTATTTTGAGTCAGAAATGATTGCTACCTACAGAAAAGTTGTAGCTAAACTATTTTCGAGAAACTATGTTGAAAACTGAAGATTTCTATCTCCTACATGAAATAAGTTATAGAACCAAACTCTTTGGGACACCCTTATAAACAGTTTTATCAATCCAGCTCTTTAATAACGCTTCGTATGCTCTTCAACTATTCTAATAAATTATTAATCACATTAAATTGTACATACTCGTCGAAGACAGTAGAGCTCTATCTTTTTCCCTTTAGCAGCTATCACTGGTTTATTAATTTTTACATGTAATCTTTAAGGGGGTGTAACTCGGGGGAGAGCAGCTATGAGCAGCTAATCTCACTTACCTTTTGTGAATAGTGATATCCATAAATCGTTCGATTAATTCAACTAATCGAATAACACATGGAATATTCGAATAATTTTTAATTGAATACTGCCAAGAAGAGGATCATGGGTTGAATGAATGTACTTGCTGATATATCAGAAAGTGCAGGACAGATCCTTTCTAAGGATTATCCAGCACTGAACTGTATGTAGCTCAACTGGATTCTGTAGAAGATGTACTTTTGATCACAATAGAGTAACAAAGAAGCGAATCGGTCAAACCTCAATTCTCTAATTGCTCGTATGAATTGGTGTCACGAAAGAATGAAAGATTTTGACCGTTAATAGCTCTTCCAATTCCGAACGGATTTTGTTCATTTGCATATCAAACGATTCACAACAGATACAGCAATTGTGTGATTTTCACGAAAAGATTGTTATCGCTGGACAGTGAAAATCAGCGAAAACTTTCAAAGTCAAATTTTCCCATACATTTTCCGTGCGATAACTCTGATTCACAGGCACGGACGACTATTACAAACACCAAGCGTGCGGGTGTTGCTGTTGGGTCACACACGAACTGCCTGACTGGACTGCTTGACTCGACTGCCCTAATCGACTGTTTGACACAGCTGCTCGCTTATACTGCTTGAATTGACAGCTTGACTCGACTCAACTGCCAACTCGGCTGCTCGACTCAACTCGACTGTTCGAATCAACTACTCAAATCGACTGCTCGAATCAGCTGTTCGACTGAACTGGTCGAGTCAACTTCTCGAATAAACTGCTCGTGTCAACTGCTCAACTCAACTACTCGACTGGATTACTCCACTCAAATGCTCGACTTGACTGCTCATCTCAACTGCTCGACTACTCGACGAGATTGCTCGACTTGACCAACTCGATTACTCGACTCGATTACTCGCCTCGACTGCTCGACTGGAAGGCAGATTTCTATTTTGGTATACTCTAATTTTGGTAAAGGCTTTGGTTTTGGTAAAAATTGTCGTAAAATATTACTAAATAATTCACCTACTAAAGATATGATATAATAGCATAGCAATATTCTTAATGGTTGGCATGTGTTATAATATAACAATAATAAACTGTCTTTTGACAGTTATTACTATGCTTTTTGTACTACTTTACCCTGTTTTAGTTTATATGGGGGGGTTGAAGTGAAAAAATGTTTATATTCAAGCTTTCATCACAAACCCCGCATGACGTAGTTCTACGCCAACCGGTCGTGTCTGGAGCACAACCCTTGTGTTTTTTTTGCCCCCCGATTTTTCAGGCCAATTTTAAAGGGAAGGGAGGGCGATTTTAATTGGAAATGGCCTTATTATTAAGAAACATAAAAATCTTCCGCTGGTAGACCCACGCTGTTGGTTCATCAGTCAAACAAACAAACTGATGGAAAAACAATATTTTAGTTATTAAAATCAAATGCACAAAATCTGTGACACGATGTTGAACGCGTCTTTATAATTGAGTTTAATACACTAGTCACAAATTCACAAGTATTGCAAAACCTTACCTGGAATGGATTGGCCCAACTTCCTCGATAGTACAATCCATTGAAGAGTAACATTTTCGACTCATCCGACGCATCTTTGCTGTCCGCTTTCCGTCCTACAAGGGAGTTACCACTGAGTGCCGAAGCAATATCTCCAGACAAGAACGATCGCCGTACGTTAAACTGCAAGAAATTATATTATATAGACACAAACACTAAAAAAAAGTTATCTTCTAAATCTCAACATACCCTGCTTCTCGATGCTTGACTCTCGACGGCATACATTATCTCGTGTTCCTCATCATCGTCCATTTTTTTCAGCGACAGGCTCACCTTTTTCGGCGCGTCCAAAACGAAATGGTCAATGTGATCCTCCACAGGTTTTACGACGGGCTCGTCTAGCACCTCGTTCGTGTACTCGTCCTTTTGCTGGGCAATTTCCTTTTTAATCTGTGTCGGTTCCACGTACAGCTTATCGTCAATGTTCTTATCGAACTTTGGATTATCATCTTCGTCCACCTCGTCGTACTTGGTAGCAACAGCAACCTCCGACCGTACGTTGTTCTCCGCTTGCGGATTGGTTTTCAGCTTGAGGACTTCGAATTCGATGATGTCCTTGCTGTTGTTGTTCGACGGAACGATCTGGTTGCTGTCCACCACCGGAACCGGATCCGGTTCGATTGGCCCGACTGACGTTTTCGGATCGTCGAAGTTGTAATCGTTGCGTTCGATGTCCCGCACATCGACGTAGTAGTTATTCAGTAACTTGCTCCGGAAGTCCTGCTTAACTGTGTTGTTCTTGTAGATGTAGAACCAACTTTTGAACTGCGGTTCGTTGGATGGGTTTTGGGAGTTCAACCTCCGTAGGGACTTGTCGAAGGCTAGCCGTACTAGATTTAAAGAAAAATAACATTAATTTTATGTTTGTGATGTAACTTGAAGATGATAACTAACTTGCTGCTTTATCCTTGGGAAACTTGAAGACATCGAAATACTCCTGCAGAGCTTGTCCTTCCGCACCTTCGCTGATCATGGCCAGTATGGAAGAAAATCCAATCGGGGAAAACACCTGATTCGCGGTGGAATCGATGCTTCCCTTCAGCAAGCTGACCGTGATGACGTTGGTCGACAGACCAACGAGACTCCGATCTTCGCCGTCATCGGCAGACCGGTACCGTTGCTTGGGCAGCGCGCAGACCATGCAAGCGCATATTGCCACAAGTAAATCTAGATGAAAGAGAATAAGGTGAAAAATGAGCGATTGCTTTAAGTTGTTCTACTACTTTATTGTAGCATAAACAAATGAACATGTTTGCCCATCGGAATGTGGGTTTATCGATGCTCAAACTGCCCGTGCCCGTGGCCGTGCGCCGTTGATGGTCAAGATCGAGAGCGACCGTTATTCTTTAAAATCGTTTAAATGTATCGTCCCATTGCTTATGCTGGTCGACGCAAAGAAAAGACCATAAAAATAAAAGAGCAGCTGTTGCCACAGTGTGTGATCTATCGTGTAGTTCCACTTCCTATTATTTAGTAAATTATTAAAAAAAATGGTTGAATGACATTTCATAAACAAGCTGTCTCCACAAAATGGTATTTAAAAATAATCATCATAAACATTAGGTAATTGGCTGTCGAGTTTTAAAAACGGCCACTTCCGCCACAGCGGGGAAAGTTCCGAAACCGCGAATGGCAAAATTCTTATCCGAACTTTTCGTGGTTTTTCCCACTGTTCACGGTCGAATGCCCCCCGGCGAAAGTGACCAATTTGCTACCTTGAGTGCCCCTGTCACGAACGAGTGCCGCAATTATTACGCGCACCGGACAGCAGCAGCTCGGATTTGCAAGCGACAAAAGTGTGAACGGCATTAAGCGTTTGTTCCGGCCGGCGGTGTCGACCGACGACGACGGTAACGTGCGGAGTTTAAGTGGAAAATTGGACCGGGCGGTGCGCACACGATAATCTTGGGCGTCAGCGTCAGGTTGAACGGCTCACCGCCAACCCCGGCGAGGAAACAACGATCGATCATTCGCACCGGCCGATTAGAAAACTGTTTGTTGTGTTTATGCAATCATTTGTTCAACCTGATCGAAAGTTATTGTATATATTTGCGCGTAATGTTTTTGTGGCCGTCCATTTAATTGTTATTTGAATGAAAACAAAAGCCACGATCAAGGTTAAAGCACCCATGGTGCGATTGGCGCTAAGCGTTCTTAATGAATTGATTGCATTATTGCCGAAGAGATACGACCTCGGCTGGGTTACTATCTGAGGTGAACGAGCTTCCGGAGAGATATTTTTGCACCAACTCTTGAAATTTGCAGTGCTCTTAAAGGGCGATCATAATATTTAGACTAGAAACATGTAATACTAAGCAAAGTCATGAGCTTAAACGTCTTTCTAAGACTTGACCTTTCTCTATCGATCTCTATCGACGGGGCTAGTGCAACAACCCTACTGACTCTATCTAGCAGCATTGCCTAACCGAGATTCGAACGCCCTTCGTGCGTCACCGGCACGCCTTTTGTGGTAGGAACTAGAACCATTTAACATGCCTTGGTTTACATCCCAGATAACCAATAAGCATCACCAATGCTATTCAAATGCAAGTCAATGAGCATTTAAGTCGCCTAAAATGCTACTTAAATGCAATTTTGGCAAAATATACGGCTACTTTACTGCTAATCTTCTTATAGTGTTGACAATGCTAATTTGCTGCTAATTACCGACACCAAGCATTTGAATTGAATTTAAGAAGCCAATATACAACACCTATGCAGTCAAAAAGCTAATATACAACAACGTGCAGTATAAAATGCCAGTATAAATTGATTTGCTGCTTATGTTAATGCTTATTGGTTACCTGGGATGTTTATGAAGAACAACTTGAGTAGTACAGAACTCGTACGACGTAAAAAATCTTGCACAAACACCTGCAAAATCCAGAGTGGTTTGGATCAAAGTTGGCGAAAGTGTTAAAAATGCCAAAATGCCAACAGTGTGTAATGATCTAAAAGGTTATAAGAAGAAACTAGGCGTGAAAAGATGACAAAGAACTTTTAAGAAAACCGGAGCTAGGGACCGAAATCGGAGGGGGAAGATATTAAGGTACTCCAATCCTGGCATCTCCATCCGGAATGTGCCTCGAAGATACGATATTAACTATCAAACTAAGCGGAAAATGCCCGCTCGAGAAGGCTATCCAGCTTTCCACGAGCAATCATGGCGGCTGGTGGGTAAAACTTTCTGAAGGGTACAGTTCGATTATGGCATTCTGGTAATGGTAATACTGTGAAACCTAAAGCTGAACAAAAATACTGCAATCCACTCATTTAAGGGTTTTTCTGCGACATTCCACTCCCGAGTTATAGATTGTTTTATTCGTCCAAATTTACTTTTGACCAGGTTTTAGGGCTTGAAATGGGACATGAAATTGAACTTAAAAGATTTTAAATTGTATACGAAATTTACTTGAAAGGACTTGAAATTGGAATAAAAATTGAAACTTGAAATTGAAACATAAACTTGAAATTTTACTTCACGTTGGACTTAAAGTTTGATTTGACACTGGATCCATTTTTACGCAGTTACATTATTTATGCCAAAAATGCCGGGTTATTAAATTAAAATCTCTGATTGCACCCCGAGAAAATAATTCTTTACATTAAATTTCATGGAGAAGGAAAAAGCACGTGCCCTAAGCTGGGGCACGCCAATTTGTTATTTGTTATTTGTTATTTATTTATTAAATTCATCCGACTGGAGTGTCTTAATGAATATGGCTGGGAAAAGCCACCTTGAAAATCATGGATGACAATTTTCAAGCCGGCACAAAAACCCAGCATCTTTTTGACATAAATAATACATAGATATAACTTACTCACTACAAACAATTCACATTACAGGCAACAGATAACGAAAAATCAAAAATTGAAGTTGTGTGCAGCACTGTTGTATGATGAAGCAAGGCGACGGATAGGTTCCTGTTGGCCATAGTTTGTGCGATGAGTATTTAACCATAGCAAACGTTGATGGCGTTGTGGGCGCAGAGGGCAGTGTAGTTGTAGCATTGAGAGGATGTTTGGACAGTCATAGCTACCAGTTAAAATTTTGTGAGC
This sequence comes from Sabethes cyaneus, assembly GCF_943734655.1. Classification (NCBI taxonomy): domain Eukaryota; kingdom Metazoa; phylum Arthropoda; class Insecta; order Diptera; family Culicidae; genus Sabethes; species Sabethes cyaneus. The sequence continues at coordinate 22,963,765 of NC_071355.1, forward strand.
CGTTTGAGCCATTATTTCCTTTCGTCGTTGTTCAAGTGTAGTAATACCAAGCAGGAGGCAGAGATTAGCGTAAGGTGGCATATTGTCAGGGTCTCTCCATGGCAGTGTACGGCATATCCTACGAACAAACTGTTTTTGCACGCGCTCGATGCGTTTTACCCAGTTGTCGTAATACGGGTCCCACACAGCGCAAGCTGTCTCCAAAATTGAACGCACCAAAGAGCAATAGAGGATGCGTAGAGTCGCAGGGTCCTCGAATTCCTTACCGACTCTCAGGATTAAACCAAGTTGTCGATTTGCTTTGTTTACGATCATTGAATAGTGTTGCCTAAACGTTAGTTGTGTGTCCAGCACAACTCCGAGATCAGAGATCACATCACAGCGTTCAACCGCTATCCCATTAATACGATAGTCAAACATTAAGGGCTGTTTTTTACGATGGAAGCTGATTGCAGTACACTTCGCAATACTCAAACTCATGTAGTTGCGGCAGCACCAGTCAGAAAACAAATCGATCAGCATCTGAAGTCTAGTGCAGTCGTCATAAGAAGTAATAAGCTGATAAATTTTGGTGTCATCCGCATACAATAGTCGTGTGCCGGGTGGTAATAGTTTCGTAATATCGTTGATAAATACCGAAAACAGTAAGGGTCCCAAAATACTGCCTTGGGGAACTCCAGAATTGTTAGTAAACCAGCTAGACTGGGATAAGCCCAGCTTTACAGCAATTTTCCGGTTGCGTAGATACGATTCTAACCAAGCTACCAACGCAACAGAGACGCCTAGTTTATTAAATTTAGCACAAGGTATTCCATGATCCACACGGTCAAATGCAGCCTTCAGGTCGGTGTAGATAGCGTCAACCTGAAGGCATCGGTCCATACCACGTAAGCAAAAAGAAGTGAATTCAAGTAAATTTGTAGTCACAGACCTTCCTGGGAAAAAGCCGTGCTGTGCAGTAGAGATGTAATTTTTTATGCTGAACATTAGATGATCATAAACAATCGCTTTGAACACTTTCGAACAGGCACACAAACAGGAGATCCCACGATAATGTTCAAATACCGTAAAAAATCACGAAAATCGATGGTTTTCAACTTTCCAGAGTAGGGAGGCTATTTAAGTTTCATTACATTCCTTTAGTAGTTTAGTGCTTTTGTTCATGACCTATTTCATAAAACGGCCAATAAAACTATGAGTTCCACTAAAAGCTTCTGATGAACGCTTTTATAAACTTCCGGCCAACCATAAGGCCCATTATTCAGAAGGCTTTTATAGCCTCTTGATGAGTTAGACCGTAAGTAGGCATCTTATGGCTGGTTGACGGCAACCGCTACAGTATAATGAAGCTGTAAAGCTTAATTGTAAAGTAATAATTGTGTTAGTAGGGAGGACTAAAAATAAGAAAAAATGGGACAGGAAACGAAGGAAAACGTAAGAAAGAAACAATAAACACGAAACAGGAAAAAAAGAAGAAGAGGAACAACGGAAGGAAAAAGAAGAAAAGTGAGAGTAAAAACCAAGAAACCGGTACAAAATAGAAGAAAACACGGAACAAAGAGTGAAAAAACGTGTTGTGAGAGTAAGACGATAAATGCCAATCCTAATTTCAAGTAATGTCTATGTCCAAATTCAAGTAAAATTTAATGTCCAATGTCAAGTTCAATTTCAAGTCCAATACCATGTTAGATTTTAAGCCCAGTTTAAATCTAATTCACGTCCAATTTCGAGCTTAATTTGAAATCTAATTTTATATCCAATTTCAACTTTAATTTCAAATACCAGTCAAATAAAAAATTCTCTCCGATTTCATAACTAATTGCAAGTAAAACTTTCAGTTCAAATTACTCCGTAATTAATTCCAATTTCAAATCTAATTTTAAGCTTTATTTCCAGTTTATCCTATTTATAACGGGTGGCAACTAAAATTTTGGAATTTTTTCGCGGCCCTTATGCTCAACAACAAATGAGCTCAGAGTGAAATGAGAGTATGTATGTGTTAGCTCTCTCTCTCCTCTTTCTGCTAATATTTTTTGTTTCTTATTTTCTTATTTTTTGTTTGTATCTCGGCAAAAAGTATACGGTACAACATTTAAAAAGCAAATATGTTGCGGCTTCGACTGTTTGCCATGTTCTAAGATGCCCAACAACTATTCGCAAGCAAAGTAGTGGAAGACCAGCCAAAATTATGAACGCAGAAGGATATCTTTCACTTTCTCGTTTCTTCAACAACAAGTTCTCTGGTTTGGCTATCAATTCAGATGCTCCAGACGAATGTTTGAACAAAATTTTGATCCCGTTTCTATAAAAACATCATGCAGATGGACAATACGTGTTTTGGCCGGATAGAGCATCATTGCATTACGCCAAAAAAACACAATCGTTCCTGAATACCCATTCGATCTCGTTTTTACCCAAAAACCATGACCAGAAAAATCTGTCTCAGTGCGCCCAATCGAAGATTTCTTCAGGATTTTGAGTTCCTTGGTGTACAAAAATAACCGGAGAACCACGAATTGCAAACAGTTGATTGGTAGAATCGAGAGATGTATTCGCAAAGATGACATGAAGGCCGTACAACGCTCCTGTTTCGACGTCAAACGAAACGCCGAACAGCCGATTACGGACCGTTTTCAAATATACACTAATTTTTTTTCAACAATGGATAATATATCTTTAATTTCGGTAAATCAGATTTTCTTCATGTATCTCTGTCTTTTTTTGAGAGCTTGAGAAAAAAATTCCAAAATTTTAGTTACCACCCGTTATAAAAGTTTGCGTGAGTATGTTTGTATGTTCCACCATAACTCCAGAACGCCTTGATCGTTCTCCACCACACTTGGCACACATGTTCCTTGGTGTAAGAGAATCAGTACTGGGGGTTGACAAAAGGAGCCGAGTTTCATAACAGGGGGGAGACCCTAACTCCGAAGCGCCTTAACGGTTCTTCATCAAACTTGGCACAGATGTTGCTTGACATAAGCGAATCAGGGGTCAGTCCCGGCGTAGTGGTTAGCATTCACGCCTCTCACGCCGAGGACCCGGGTTCAAATCCCAACCCCGAAGAAGTCACGAATGACCCAAGCTGTTGAAGTGACTATAATCTACAAAAAAATAAGCGAATCAGCACTGGGAGGTTGCCAAAAGGGGAGAGCCCTATAAGGGACTAAGTAAAAGGGGTTGCGTTTCTCTTGCATTCAAACCGATTGCAGTTGTGTAAGTGACTTTGAGAAAAGAGGGGGGTTCCACCGAAGAGGAATATATGGTAAAAAACACTTTTGTTTCGTTTCCATTATAGGGATTTCCATAGAACAAACCAATGCATAATTAGCTACGTGACAGAAGAGGGACCTGACTGGGAAAGAACCGACAAGTAGGGGGACGAAGAACGTGAGTATGAATGTATGTTTCGCCATCGTTCCAGAACTTTTGGACTATTCTTCATTAAACGTCGTTTGTCAAACACATGTATTCTGGCATAACAGCGTAGGGCTCGACAAAAGAGGGAGATGGGCTCTTACAAGGTGAGAGAAAGGTTCAAATGGGAATAGGGGTGCGTTCCTCTTGCATTTGGAACGATAGCAGTTGTACAAATTGCTGGATTTCTGAAATGGGGAATAGGGCGGCCATTAACAAAGGAAAGGTTCAAAAACGTAAGAAAAAAACTTTTTTCGAATTATAGAGATTACGTGAAGAAGTCAGATTTACAAGTGGCTGAGGGACAACATGAGGGGAACTGACAAAGGGAGTAGACACATTCAAATGAAGAAAAGGGGTTTGTTTCTTGCATTATCAGAATTTTCATTACAATAACAGATGTACAAGTGACTAAGAGGCAAAGCGGCCCCGAGTAAGACCGGGCAATCAACTAGTTTGAAATAAAGCTCCTGAATCAGTTCCAAGTTCATTTTCTAGTCCAACATCAACTTGGATTTTAGATCAATTTGCATCCGAAAGTCCAGTTTTTAACCTAATCGGCCGGTATTCTTGTGTTAAGTAATATTGGATGCGCCATCCTACATGATTACTCGATTTTCTAGTTCAAAACAACACTCTGAAAGGTTGGGTGCTCCACCTTTTGTTTATGTCTGGGCACGCTAGTGAAGACAATACTCGCCACATTAATAGCTATACCGTGAACGCGCCATATTCTGCGCACTTTCTTGCTCATGTTCCTAATTCTGCGCATGTTTGCTCCTAATTCTGCGCACCCAAAAAGTGAAAATAAATACTCCTGCCATGCTATTTATGTCTTTATATGCTGAAAGCACATAATCCACAAAAATCCGGCATTAGCCATTACCATAATTATATCTATGATCCGGCCTTCTTGTACTGTCCGGGTGGCAAAGGAATATTGTGATCATTTTGATTACCTCATTTTAAATATTTTATTCTCGATAATGTGAAGATCGAATTGATTCGGGTTTTCTGCATAGGGGAACTGTGGGTAAGACGAACAGGGTGGGTAAGACGGACAGGTGGTTGATTCTACCAGTTAAGCATTAAAATTCGTAAATGTTTTGATGGGCATCCAACCATCTTACTATCTCATGATTTCTGAACGTTTCCATCATCATTTAGAACTTTCAACTTTTGATAAAGTACAGAAAAACTGAAAAGTGGAAGTGATTCTGCGTTTGGATGTAACTTTTTTGCCATTGAAAATAAGCTTTTGGCGTGGTTTAATTCTAAAATGTAACCCATAACATGAAGTATTTCGATTTAATACCTTTTCAAGTAACGTCTGTATTGAAAAAATACGTAATTTTATTTACATATGAAAAATTGTAAACGTTTTAAAAATATGTATAATGGTGGGGTGAAATGGACAGCTGCCAGTGTGGGTAAGATGGTCAGTGAACATATTATAATAAAATGGTTGATTTTGCTTCTTAGCATTATCTCATGCATAAAAATGAAAATTTAACCGGCAAATGTGGACTTCAAACAAATTAGCAGCAGCCAGGCACGAAATAGACTTTGGAATGCTAGTTCATATTGCCGCTGCCAAACAATTTTCGATTGGCTGCTATTGGTGGGAGGGGGTGGACTGCCCCCTTCACTTTTTGCACGCTACACCACCATATTTTACGTATTCAATTTGTTTGTTGTTTGTTAAAAATAATAATATGCTCACTGTTGGGGCGATTTACAAAACATGTCCATCTTACCCCCACACATTGTCCGTTTCACCCGCAGCACTAAAAAAGTTCACTTTTTCGGACCATTTTTAAAACTCAAAATACACATTGAAAAACATTTTTTGTTAAATATTTCACTAGCTACTTTTGAAAACAATATATTGAACTGAAGTAAACTGTATTTAGGTTTTGTAAATCATAAGTTCTCTGTATTATATTAGATGTTCTTCTTAACCTGTTCGTCTTACCCACAGTTCCCCTACTGAACATTGCACTTTAGACTAATACTAAAAATTGTGTTTTCATATAGAAACCACTTCCTCTCTGACAGCCCCATGAGGTTGGACAATGAAAAAAATAGAAGACATGGTTTTATGAATTGGCGCTCGAAGGTTCGGACCCAGAGACACAGCACAGGACATTGACTATTCCAATCAATGCAAGTTAAAGATTCTACTTGAATTTTTATGCCTCTATACCACAGCCACTAGGGTGAGGTTGCGTATTCTTTCGCGATTTCTTCGTAAGATACATTACTGCGCAGAATTTGGAACATCTGTGCCTAAATTTGCGCATTATTGCATCGCATTTTTCTAGGGAAAGCAATGCATGCAATCACTCTTTTTGTCTAAAACATGACTAAAACTAATTATTCTTTCTAATTATGCTGGGTAATTTGATCATTGCAAAGAATTTCGATCATAAATTTGTTAATTTTCTAGAAGAACAATCTTAGCGTTGGTGCTAACGACGATGTTTTCTGCCATATAAAATACTTTGAGTTTCACGTTAAATTATTTCGCACTCAAATATTATGACCCGTTTGTGAATAATGGCGCAATATTCAACAGACATTTATAAAAAATAACGCAATTATCATAGTTATGCACAATGTTAAAAAATACTTATACAAAGAAAAATGCGCAGAATTAGGAGCGGTCACGGTACATTAACAAATATACGGTCTGCATTGCTGAGAAAAATGTTCGCCAAATGAACTTCCACCGAACCGAAAATTGGCAATGGATTAGTTTTCGAAATAAGCTAAATGCTATGTTTCTATAAAAAACGCCTTATCTTGGCATGAACACTATTGGGATTGACGAAGAAATTTCCATGTTGTTCGAACCCCTGTGAGAAACTAACGACAAATAACTATGTGTGAACCACTTTTCATAAGAGTATAAAATGTAATAAAGTATGATTGATATTTTCTGTTCAACAAATAAACAGACAGAGTAACGTAAAGATGAAGGTCCTGGAGATTCATCAAAAACTTTTCTTAAACAAACAGTTTAATAAACGATAATAAACCGCCAAAAGCTATCGTAGAATGTTTGATGTTAAACTCAGTTATCCACCACTAACCACTACAAAAAATTGTAGATTCCACTAAAATAATAACTAAGAGAGATTTGAAATGATAGTGAAGAAACGAGTAAATAATAAATAACAAACCAGTATAGTATTGCGAACCTTTAATGATATAAACTTCATAATATTAGGTTATGTCCAAGAAACTATACATGGTAACATATGCATGACTATTTGTTCCACCGGATTTAACCGACAAACCCATCAAAGAATCTTACGCAACACTCCCTTGAAATCGAAACTTTCAACCGTAACTGCATTTTTTTCCTTCTCCACGACTGCAATTATATGCTGATTTACAAACTTTACTGTTTTTCCATCTATCTAATAACGGTAAAGGAGCTTCGAGCCGGACAAGCTCCGTCAGAAACATTACATGCCCAGGTCCGGTCGGATGGCGTGGCACGTGCCCATGGCTTCGGAAAATGGGTATCTTTTATCTGCTCGGATGCACATGAGCTAGCTGCCACGCCGCCCGCCCGGCGGATGGCGTTCGAAGAACGTTCGGTCACACGGTACGCGGGTACGAGGCAGGGTACCCACGAGGCGGTCCAAAACAAGGTGTCTTACATTCTATAGTGTTAATTTTTTCTTTACTCAAAACAACCCGCCTTCACCTTCGCGGTTGCCTCGATCAGAGCCCGCTCGATCGGTGCTGGCCGCTTTCCATTAATTCTTCATCCGCAGCAGACCGGGCTACTAGTCTAGTAGTGACGGCCCATATTTCTCTTTTCGAAGCTGAAAATTGCTTCATTCTACTTGTGTGCTTGCGATGCTCTCGTTGTTATGGTTATGATCGGCATGTTTAATAGGTGGTGTTGTTATGCTTGGCTCTGGAAATCGATGAGATCGTGGTTGGCCAGCCATAGGAAATCCCCGGCGAGCCAAATCGGTTTTTGTTGCTTAGTTTAGTTTCCCGCAGCATGGTTAATTGATAACTTTATGGGTAACCGTTAATAGTACCCGGCGATGATCGGTGTTCGGCTTTCAGCAAGGTGCCTCAGGTGATGTTCGTACACTGAGGGCCGGTTTTTTAGACGAAATTGATTCCGTTGCAGATCAACACTGAACGACGTTAGCGAAGAAAATCAACGCTGGAATCCAATGTAACCTCCTGCACCATACAGCACCGTGGCTAATAACGGCTGACTAACCACTGTGTTGACCATATACATGGGTCCGTAGGCAATCAGCTCGCTTACTGGAATGGAACCTCGTCGATATTCCAATGAAGAATTTGCATAAAACCCTGTGGGTAATTGAGCTTGACCGGCACATAATCGAGATGGCGAAGAAAGCATTCCAATTATGCAGACGGATTTTTTGTGCGTGTGTGGGAATATACATCATACAGATACGCTGCGAGTGTGAGGATTAAACTGGGTCAGGTTTGACCCACTACTGATGAGTTATTTTACTGCGGGGGAAATGGTCGGTAATCGCTCATAATTGAGTTTGCTCAATGGAAATTGGACTCGACGAAGAAACCGATCGGATAACGAGCGGCCTGATTGATGGTAAAGTTTTTTTTTATTGTGATCAGTTCCTTTTTTTCATTTATGGTATGGTATGATTTGAAACATTACTGTTTTTATGACGAATGTAGCTTGTAAAGCTATGATTTTCCGCACTGGTTGAGTTGAGTACACAAGATACTTACCAAGTGGCAGAAACCCGAAGTCCTGTCTAATTGAATTGCAGGGAAAGCTGATCTGTTTTCAATGATGACTGGTAATAGTTATATTTAAATTGTCTTATTGACTAGTTCAACAACAGTTTTATACCGTTTCTAATGGGAATTCCCTTAAAGGTATAAATCACAAGCAAATAGAACTTTCTATTTTAACGTGCCTTTTGACAGTGCCTTCCTTTGGTCAAAGTTACCTAATTGGCTTTCTCAGCACAACTTGTTTGTTTATTGTTTATTGGCAAACATAACTAGATGCTGTAAAAATCCGCTACCAACGGTGTGTAAAAACCGAATTAAACTAAATTATAGTAAATTTTGACCGTAAATGGAGCAGACAGGTGAAAGTGTCTCCAGCTTGCATGAATAGAATCTTACGACATTCGTAATTTGAGTAGACAAGGTGTACAAAAAAACAAGTATGCTCAAAATTAGCAACCATTTCGATCAAACGGTAGAAAATAGTTGAATGAATTCGATAGAATTTCTGGAAATATTTCGCGTGTTGTTAGGTACGCACAACAATACTTCGTAAGTTTTGATTGTTTGATGTAATATTTTTTTACTGTTGACGATGTAATTCACTATATAGCGTCTTAACATCCACAACACAAATATTAACCAAGGTGCGCTTTCTAATTAAACATAGGTTTTTTATTATTGTTTCAGATCGAATTAATATTGAGGTGTTTACAGGTTAAACAGTTGTTTCAAAACGTGGTAAACATAAGCTTGCACGGTGAAGTCGGTTTACAGATGCTCTGAAGAAGACTTCCAATAATAGGCAAGTGGTATTAGAGCGGTTCCATGCTTTCTCACGTTGTTTATCATCCCTTAATCAAATAAACTTCAAGTGAAGTAGGAATTAAATATGGTTTTTTGCTGCCTCGGCATGTCGTAGACAGCTTCAAAAGGGTAGTACAAAAATTACATGAAAAAAAATGTCCTCAACTGTGTCCTCAATAGTGGTAATAACAATGATACTGCTTCATGAGCATTTTACCAAAAAGTTCTATATAGTAGCACTCGAATATTATAATTGCTTTTGGGTTATTTTTTGTGCGTGCCTTCCTGTTGGCTTCGAGATCACTGGCCTAACAAGCCAGTCGTTAAACGTTCGAATCTCGACTAGCAAAAGTGCAAGAGTCAATTCAGTACTAAGAAAAAGTAGCACCGAGTAGTGCTTTTAATTCTTTGTCTTATAAGTAGTATAACTTTGTTGTATAGCAGCTTATGAGGCGCTTGTTTCATTGGTTTCAGCTGTACAATAGTTGAATAAGCTACTCTTAAACAAAATTTGTTGTTGGGAAGTCCCTGTAGAGCTTCGTCGTCCCATCCGTAAGACGAGTTAGATTAAATAAATCGACAATCCAACAAAATAATGATTATGAAACAAAACAGGTGGCTCTTGCCGTGCCAAAGATTCCTGTCCACTGTACTCGGTCCCGGGCTTCTTGTCACCAATTCGTTAACCGTCTCGACACACGCAAATCGGATTCTACCTGATCGAACCATTTAACACCTTGAGCCCCTCGATTCATGGTACCGGTGGGGTTCTTCACTGCGCAGTTGTTCGGCATTATTGCGACGTGGCCGGCCCACCATAGTATCTCAACTTTTCGCCTGATGTACGATGGGAATCTCTCTAAGTAGTGCCTGCATCTCATGAATCATAGGTTTACTCCACTGCCCGCTTTCCATTTGTACTCCGCAAAAATAGTCCCCAACCAGGGCTTGAAAAGGGATCGCAAGTTGAATGTGACTACCGTGAATGCGTACACGTTCCGCATTCAAACTCCGCTTTTTGAACGATCATTTGACTGTTTTTTGAATCCAGTCAATCTACCGCTTGCGCTGCTGCCGTATTACAATTAAGGCGGCCTCTCTGCAAAAGCAAACAGTCGTAGGCTTTGCCCCGCTTTGCGCGTTCATATGAAGAATCTGAACTGCAAACTGACTGGAAGCATAAAATGACGTATTTCTTCATTCCTCTTTTTGTCTCCAAATCGGCTGCTCACAGTAATAGTTTGTCACCCGGACGTCGGTCCGGCGCAAGCAAAATGTTCGTTTGTATTGGACGGAGTCCGACCGACTTCTTCCATGCACATGTAGTGGTTGTTTTTTTTTTTGTAGTATTGAATCATACGCAAGTGCGGTAGCTTTTCGTTAGCGTGGTGACTGCCAGTCATTTGACTGTTTTGCAGTCATTCGCTGCTCCAAACGGTAAAGGCGACTTGATCGAAACGAAAATGTTAAAAAGCTTTAAAACGCATTCGTTCTACTGCGTTCAATCGGCGTTTGACTGAGCAAACTGCCAGTTGTGTTATGCATAGCTTGTTATGCATATTCCACCACTAAACGGACGGTGTGAACTTGAATGTAAGTTGGTGTGGCTGCGGTAGAAAAAAAGTATCGGTCGAAGCCCTGTCCCCAACACCTTTCGTTCAAATACGGCAAGTGCACGTATTTCTTCCGTAGGCAAAGTTACAGTCTCAAGCTATGTGCGGTGTATACTCCTTGATCAAAGCGTCTTGCGGAGGGAAAAGTAGGGTCGACTTGCAACTTGAATGTGTCGTGTCATTGAATCTCCTTACTCGTATAGTCGTATTATTGTCGGCGGTACCCAGAAATTCTAAATATATGAACCCATCGACCACTTCCAGTTCATCGCCGTCAATCTCTGTCTCTGTCCGTGAGAAGCAAATGTTGCTTTCTCTGGAGCTCCTTCCTACCATATATTTGGTTTTACACGCATTGATTTGTAACCCAATCCTCCATTTAGCCTCCGTTTTAGTCTGGCGCATATTGCCTCCGATGTCTCAAGGTTTCATGAGTCGAAGTCATCTGCAAAGGCTAAAAGGCTGCATCAGTTTGTCCGGAAATCCGTTCTAGTGCATTATCTGCGCCCGACTGTACCGTATACAGCACTGAAATCCACGAAAATATGTTGCGTGGGCACGTTGCACTTTCGACATTTAGGGAAGTTTTTTTGGAGTGAAAATTTGACCCGTAGTAGCGAATTCTCTTGCTATTGGATTAGGAGTAGACGACTTTTTTGTAAAGTTTGTGGCATACACTGGCGTGTTCAGGCTAGGGTATATTAGGGCACGTGCCCTACCTTTTCTGTAAAATTTAATGTAAAACATAAATAAATTTCTGTAACTCGGAAAGTCCGCTGTTTTATTATTTAATCTACCACTATTTTGCCGATAAGGCCATTGATTATTTTTAAAGTTTTTGTCACCCCCCCCAATAGTTCCAATTTCAAGTCCTGCTATAAATTAAACTTCATATTTAGTTTCAAGTCTGATAAACTCAATTTCAAGTTTAAAACCAATTCTAATTTTATGCCCAGTTTCAATCAGGCTTCATTTTTGGTTTTTTGCTCAGTAGATGCTCAATTGACTATAGCGCTTCAACTAACCAGAATTCGAAAAAGTAGTGTAAAGGGCGATTGTAGAGCTTATTATTATCTACATTATTGTTGAAGAAAGTTTAGTTTTATCTTCTGTATTTACGGCGCTATGGGGCTGCTACACCGTTGGTAGCAAAAAGAGCGCTCATTTGGCTACCAACGGGGTATCAATCGCATAACGCCGTAAATACAAAAGATAAAACCATACTTTCTTCAACAATAATGTAGACAATAATAAACTCTACAATCGCCCTTTACACTACTTTTTCGAATTCTGTTTAGTTGAAGTGCTATAGTCAATTGAGCATCTACTGAGCAAAAAACCGAGAATGAAGCCTGGTTTCAATACCGTTTTCAAATTTTGAGTCTAGTTTCAAGGTTATTTCCAGGAACCAAATTGAATCCTCGATGAATTATACGAATAAATAACAAATTAAAATATACAAAAACAAATCGGAGGCAGAAGGAGAAAAAGCGGCGAAGAGCACGAAGGAAAACGTGACAACTGTACAAGGAAACGCAAAAAAAACTATCAATAACTGGCATGAAAGATAGAAACACGAAAGAAAAAAACCTGACAGAATGGGAAAACAAACGGGACATGAAAAGAGAAAAAAGTGAAAAAGAAGAAAATGGAAGAGAAAGAGAGGGAAAACGAAAGAGGAAACTGGACAAAGAAAAGAATGAACAACGAAAGAGAAAAGATGGAAAAACCATAAAGAAAACGAAGAAAATGAGTATAAAAGAACGACAGAAAAGAACCATTTTTACGGGTCGGAAATGAAGAAAAACAGGATAGAAAAGGAGAAAAACTTGAAAATGAAGAAACAGAAAAAGTGTAAAAACAAAACAGAAAAAAATGGGAAGAAAACATAGTAAAAGAGTTAAAAAGCGACAAAAGACGAAAACCAGGTTAACGACCGAAAGAAAATGTCAAAAATCGGACAGAAAGTGACAAGAAACGAGGCTACAAAAGAAGAAAACGGCCCCGAAACGTAGAAAAACAGAACGAACGGAAAAACGGAGAAAAATCAGAAAAGGGAATCAGGAAAATGGCGAAAAACGGGACAAAAAAGAGAAAATAAAAAGAACATAGAGGAAATAGTCAGGAGAGAGGGAGACAGAGAGAGAGAAGGAATGCGAAATAGAAGACAAGGGAAATCCAATGAGAAAAAATAGTGAGAGAAAAAATAAAATCGACTGCGAATGAAGAAAACAGAAAAAAGGGGTCAAACGAGATGTAATAGGCGAAAGATGGGACATAACACGGGAAGAAAAAGAAAAAGGAACAGAATATACGGTTTAGACTTAAAATAAAACGGAAGAAAAAAAGGAAAAAAGAGAGGAAAGGGAAAAAATGAGCCAAAAACAGACTAACCGTGACAGAAAAGACGAAAAAACCGGGAATAAAAAAAGGAAAAACGAAACAGTTGAGGACGGAAAACGAGGAATGAAATTACAAAAAAAAACAGTGAAAAATAGGACTAAACGAAGGGAAAATGGTAAACGAAGAAAAACAGAGCAACGAAACAAGTAAAACGGGACAGAAAAAATGGAAAATGAGACAAAAACAAGAAAAACAAAAGGAAAGTGAGGACAGAAGTCAAGAAAACGGTACTGAAAATGAGCAACAATACCAAACAAAAAGTGGAAAAACGGGACTCGAAAAGAGAAAAAATTGAACAGAAAAGAGGTAAAACATGTGAGAGAATAAGCCGAAAAACGTCCACTTTAATTTCAAGTAAAACCTCGTGTCTAATTTCGTGTCCATGTCTGGTTGAAGTAAAATTTTAATATCCAACGTAAGGTTCAGTTTCAAGTTCAATTCCATGTCCGCCAGTTGTATGTATTGCCTAGTTTAATTCGGATTTTAGGTTCAATTTTAAGTCAAATTTCAACTAAAAATACGCAATCGCGTGAGATAACGCCGAAACGCGAAATTTTTCATTTGGCAGGAACCATTATGTGATTAATAGAAGAAAAGAAGTGAAATACGAAATTTATTTTCTCACATATTTAAGATACAGGTTTGATGCGTTCAGCAAAGATGTAATAAATGTCAATACAAACAACTTTCTTAAAGACATCATAGCTGTTTCTTTTCACATAAAATAGCTATGAAGCGTTATTTGTGGACAAGCCCTTAAGAACAGTTTTTTGTCTCTAAATTGGTCTGGTCAATTTTTGCGCGTTTATAGTGTTCTTGAAGGTTATTTGTTTTACTAAAATTCACGTTTTGGTAGAAATTAAGGTACCCCGGGGCAAGTGAGAACGGAGCTCATAACTCACTTCAACCTGATTTTCTCCAATTGAACCTTTCTAGAAATGAGAGATGCAACTCCAACGCATACATTAAAATTATAGTTTAATTATAATTGGCTTTCAAAACACCAAAATTAGCGTGTAGAGCGCTATATCTCTGCATATTAGCGTTGGTAAGAGGAAATGCTTACCAATTTAGGGACTATATTGGCTCGTTTCATTATCCCTGACTTTTATTTTCAGATATAATAAGTTCAAGTTGTCACGTAGTTTTCGAGCCGTAAATCTCGCATGTGCATAGTATCTTTCGATATTAATTACATTATGGTTGTATATGAGCACCATTGGCATTATATTAATTTTGTTAGAAAGGTATTTTTATATCTTGATTTTCGTATTTACTGGCTGTACAAGAAAATTTTCGAATATCCAGGTTAGTCTCATATAACTGGTGCTTACATACTTACATTATCCATCTAGCTCCAACCATCTACTAACAACAATTCCTTTCCCGAAATACTTGTGAAGATGCAGAGGATTGTCCCTGGTCTTTAGTAGCAACAAGTATTGGACATTCCTTCCCATCCCACCAGGACCCGCATTCGGACGTGGCCGGCGTCGGTATTGATCAGTAAGCAGGGACCTGATATGGTTGCACAATAAGGGATAGCGTGCTGTCCCAAGTATGCTTTTTCCAGCCATCATTTTGCAATTTTCATCAGTTCTGGTAGTGCAATTTTCAATAACGGAGTAGCAGCACACGAGCAGTATCCTATTTAAGTCTAATTTCAACTTTAATTCAAGTCCAATTCCAAGTCTAATTCAATCTTAATTTTAAATAAGATTTCAAGTCCAACGTCAAAGAAAAAAACTTCAAATTATTAGTTTGAACGTTAAATCACCGCAATATTATGATTTGAAATTTTTTGATTCTTCTCGGTGAAGTGATCAAATACATCATTTCACTGAAAAGAATCAAGAAAGTTCGATTTCATGGCTGTCGTCTGCCGCCGGTCAGTCATTTGGTCAGCACGAAAGTCATTGCATATTGACTGGCTGCTTGAAGTTGGTTAGTTGGTTCACCCGCTTCTGGACCCTCTTGGCATCCAGCTGGTGCGGGATTCTGCATCCTCATCCTCAACCGCCAGAGTCCTTCTCGTCGCCGAGATTCCGATTCAACCTTTCTCGGACCAAACGAGAAAAAGGAGTTCTGCAACCAATGCACAGTTGTATGTCTAATTCCAAGTATAACTGCCAGTCCAAATTACTCTAAATTTAAGTCCAATTTCAAGTTCAATCTCCAGTTCAATATGGAATAAAGCTTCAAGTCCAAATTAGTCCAAATTCTAGTCTAATTTAGCGACCTATGTCAAGTCAGATTTCTAGTCCAATTTAAAGTTTGATTTTAAATCTAATTTCACCTGAAAGCCCGAAGTTTTTAAGCGGCCGGTATTTTTGTGACAAGTAATAATAGATTCGCCATACTTCGATTACTTGCTTCAGTTTCCAAGCCAAAACATTATTCTGAAAGGTTTATGTCTGAGCACGCTAGTTATTACATACTTCAAGGACTCAATTAGATCAAACTTAATAAATATACTTTGAAGATTTCTTTAAAATTAGTACATTGGTTCGGGAAATTTTGCACCAGGAATGCACACTCAAACATCCACTCTAGCTCTCAAATACCTTATGCAACCTCGTCAAGTTCAGCCGACTCTTGCTGACTTGGAATGAAGCGGCAAATTAAATTTCAGAAAGTAAACCATTTATGATAGTGGAATCAGCAAACAAACAGAAAAACAAAAGGAAAAAGCTCTCCGTAAGAGAATAATAACTCGTGGCAGTAAAAACTTACTCAAGCAGTGAACTGTTTTGATGTTTTTTAATGAAATATTATTATGATTCCGGCACCCAGAGCGTGTGGTTTGAAATATAACAAAAAAAAAATCCAATAAAAATACACGCACAACGGTTGCGGTGGCACGGTCTGCGGGGAAAATCCACTCGTTGTCTCGCCGTTCGTGTGAAAATCCACACCTGAACGGCTCTTGAAAGAGTCATTCAGTGGCGGTCTGGCCTGTGTTCAACTATTAGCACCCACACGAACGTCGGCGATAGGCTTCATACGGAAACACAAACTTCCGACAACCAAATTGTCATTCACCCGAGGAGATCAAACAACTTGCTGTACCGCTGATAACGAAAAATGTGTAGTTTAAAGTTTGACACCGCAATTATAGCTGGGAGGAAAATCTGTCTAGCAAACATCTCATGTGAAATAATTTTGACGTAGGACTAACGTCTTACCGCAAGGTGTCATTCCGTAATTTAGATTCTAGTTACCATCTCGAAAATATGAAAGATTTTGAACGCTAATAGTTCTTATAGCTCTAATAATTATGAATGGATTTAGAATAGTTTAGATCTCTATCCACTCATAATAGATATAGCAATTATGTGGGGTTTCTATTATAATTTTCTGTGAAAATTAACGAAAACGGTTAGGTGCAAGGTCAAATATCCCCATCCAATTTCCAATATTCCATATAATATCCAATATTCACGCATTAATCGACAGATAAAGCTAAAATGACCCATAATTGTGTGTGACCCACAATTGTGGACTGACTATATGTACTTTCCCTTTAGGAAAAAAAGTGACAAAGCCGCTTTGTCCCAACAGGTCGAAGATTCTTTACGAATGACGACGTTCAGACAGCGTTGCCAGATTTTGTTGAGAAAAAATCCATAGTTTTATCACCGAAGAAAGGGTTGCATTTATATTCAAATTTTGAATCAAATTTTAGTTTAAATAACAATTTAACCGACATTTGTGCTTCATTTGCAGGTTTGCTAGTGATGTTTGCTCGTTTTGCTGAAAAGTATAAATTAATTGCGATATGTACTGCCTGTTTTCTAAAAAAAAAATTTCATTCCTCCTAAATGTGTGATTCCTCATCATATTTGTTTTATAGGTGTTATAATTTGTAGTTAATTAGTACTTTTTGAAATAAATCATTAAATTATATATTTGATTTGACTCAAATTAATCGACTTTTGCTGCTGACCGTTCATCGTTCGCCTTTCATCTATCTTTCTTTGGTCTTTCATCCTTCACTTTTCTTCTAGTGGTTTATCATTCGATGGTCATTTATATTGGCATCTGCCTTTCTGGCATATTTACAACGTCTCTTTTCTCTTAACAACGATTTGTTTGTTATTTTTTTTACTTACATTGTGTTTATGGTTACTTTTTATTGCGTATTTTTGTCCTCGTTTTTTCGACGCGTTTTTGCCTTCTTTGTATCATCTCTCTGTCGTATTTTTGCAGTCTTTTCATGGTATGTTCACCATCTTTATATCACATTTTCCTCTTCTGTTCGTCATTCGCATTTTTCGTTGTTCGTTTTTGCATTTTTCGTTTTTTTTTAATATCTTTTTACCATTTTTGTTGTAGTCTTTTTGTTATTATTTTGGCATCGTCATTTTGTCGATTTTTGTTGGCACCTTTTCTCGTCGTCCTGCTTGTTGTCAAGACAACCAAAGCTGCCGCAAAAGACGATCCTTAAGACTGTCGCAATGGCCTTTAACCCAATGCCGTTCGCGCATAACAAATAAACCAAAAAGTTGTTTTTTACTGTCGCTTTGTCGTCTCTCCTATAATCGTCGTCTTTTTTTTTTCTGCATATTTTATCGCATTTTTCATACAAATTTTTGTCATGTTTGCTTTTTGACGATGTTTTGCCATTTTGTCGTCTTTTTCGTTGCTGTTTTGTCGTTTTTTCGACCTCTTCATCTTATTCGCATGTTATTTCCGTCGTCTGTTCATCGTATATGACACTTCTAAACGTCTTTTTGTCGTCCGTCGTTTTGTACTCTTTCTCGCTGTTTTGGTATCTTTTCGTCATCTTACTGGTGTCTGTTCGACACCTTTTTGCCATTTTTTTTTTATATTTCTGTAGTCTTTTCTTTGTCTCTTTTCAATGATTTGTTATCATACTTTATCGTATTTTATGGCGTTTTTTGTTGATCGCTTTTTACTTTTTTTCGGTGGATTTTCATCGTATTTTTGTAGTTTTCCGTTAATTTTCAATGGGGTTTTCGCCGTTTTTTTATCGTCTTTCTAACGCCAATTTGCTGTCTTTTTGTCGTTCTTTCATCGGGTTTTTGTCATCTCTTTATTGTCTTCTCTTCGTATTATTCATCTTATCGGTATTTCTTTGTTGTGTGTTTCTTCTGTTTTCGTCGTATTTTCGTCATCTGCTCGTTTTTTGCGTCTGTTGTTTTTGTTTTTTTTTTCGAAGGCTTTTGCCGTTTTTGTTGTCTTTTTTGTAGCTGTTTTGGGGTATTTTCGTCATCATTTTGTCGTCTATTCTTCGTTTTTTGTCATCTTTGCATCGTCTTTTGTCATCGTTCTGCCGTTTCATACTGTCCTTTTATCACTTTTTCGCCATTTTTTATCGTCTTGTTTGTTATCAGCTGTGTTTATACTGCCTTTTTATTCTGCTTTTTTGTACTACCTTTTCATACTGTCTTTTTTGTTACTGCTTTGGCGTAATTTCATCGCTTTTCTGTCGTGTTTTCTGATGGTTTACATATTCAACAATTTGGCAAAGCTAAATAAATTGGACAATTGCAAATTGGACGTGGATTCCAGCTGCTAGGTTAAACAGATTAACCTTATTCGCTTGAAAATAGTGAAGTTCTGTCGTACTACAGAAATCTTATTAGAAACTGTGCAAATGTGCAAAAAATAGAAACGAAAATTTCACCAACAAAAAAGTTAACCCTCTTTACTAAGTATTCAGTTCGTTTCTTCGTCTCAGAAGAGCTCTATAAGAAGCTTTCAAATCGGCTCTTAAAGAGAAAAGTTGTGCTTTTCGGGATATTATTCACGATATTATGTTAAGTTTGGTAACTAAAAGAAATTTCCAACCTTTTCCGTGACATTTATAAAAATCGGTAGATTCGAGCACTTGATTCGTAGGCCCCACCATGGTGCACCATGGGATAAAACCCAAATCTAGGTGGACAAAAGTAATTACGCTAAAACCGTTAGTCCTAGGTATATAGTATGTTCGGAGTAAATTTGTTATTTTAACTTCCGCATTTTTTGGTGTATATGACATTAGGGTGACTATCATAGTAAGCGAGTGCAAAATATAAACTTTTTTATGGCTTAAGTTAGCTGAATATAATTTCAGCAAAGTTAAATAACATGAAATTTTAAGTAACTTTGCCAAAGAAATTAAAGTTCTATCTCTTATGGTTGATGGGCTGGAGCTATTTAAAGTATTTTGGTCGGGAAAGACCTAAAAAATCTGTTTTTTCTTTATATCTTATTTCGTGTTTATTTCTCACAAATCATGCCTTGTTTGAAGGAATCAAGTTGCTATCTCCTTCGGTTCCGAAGCTAAAGGCATTTTTTCTAAAAAAAATATGGTTTTTTCAAATGTCAGTAACGTAAAAACTGCTCAAAAGCAGCAAATCAATTTTTGTATGAATGTTTAGTAATAAATTGGCCTCCGAAACTAATTGAGATCACATCGGTCCAGGTCGGCTCTTTTTTGCGAGACCGTATTGAATATTGAAGTAAAAGTTACCGTTTTACTTACCAAAATCACAATTTTTACGTAAATAGAATGGATTAAAGAGCGAAAATAAGTCTAAATGATTGTATTTTTCTTAATCAAGTAGAGTAATAATGGTATAACTTCTCAGGGCGATTTAAGTTTCTTAAAAACTGGAATACATCTAATCAATAGTTGTTATCTCTCGAAAACTTTCGTGTATGTCTTTCTCTAACTTGCCTATATATCTTGTTAATTGCTTCCTGTGCCTCTTCTGACATCATCCCAATCGGTAATATCAGAGAATCAGCCTTGGAATCCGCTACAGTGGAGCTATGCATCAAAATTTTGTGCCTTGAGGACCGAGGGGTCCGCTGTTTCGAGGTACTTAAAGTGTAATTCTCATTTTTTAACAATTTTCAACCAATCAAGTACAAAAATTTTAGTATTTGAAGACCACGTGTCAGTAGTAGCCCGGTTTCAACGAGAATTACTGTTATATTTTCGGCGACCACAGTTAATTAATGTTACAGCATTCATATCCCCTAAGATAAAAGGTTTTCCGGCTCGAAAAAAAACCAGAGCCACTTTCATAAGCTGAATACAGATAATTAAGATAAAGACAAGCATTTAGTGATCTCAATTAGTTTCGGAGGCCAATTTATTACTAAACATTTATACAAAATTTGATTTGCTGCTTTTGAGCAGTTTTTACGTTACTGACATTTGAAAAAACCATATTTTTTAGAAAAAATGCCTTTAGCTTCGGAACCGAAGGAGATAGCAACTTGATTCCTTCAAACAAAATGTGCGTTTTCCATGTATGTGAAAGTGCTTAGAAGGCATGATTTGTGAGAAATAAACACGAAAGAAGATATAAAGAAAAAACGGATTTTTTAGGTCCACCCCGACCAAAAAACTTTAAATAACTCCAGCCCGTCAACCATAAGAGATAGAACTTTAATTTCTTTGGCAAAGTTATTTAAAATTTAATGTTATTTAACTTTGCTGAATATTATATTCAGCTAACTTAAGCCATAAAAAAGTTTATATTTTGCACTCGCTTACTATGATGGTCACTCTAATGTCATATACACCAAAAAATACGGAATTTACTCCGAACATACTATATACCTGGGACTAACGGTTTTAGCGTAATTACTTTTGTCCACCTGGATTTGGGTTTCATCCCACGGTGCGCCCGTAGAAAATTCCTAAATCCGTAGAACTACGAATAAATCCGTATTTCTGGCATCGCTGGTTCAAACTTATACTAATTTGAACACCGGAAAAAGTGATAAAGTCTACTCGTTCCAATAAGATTTCTTAGGACCGCGATAAACCTAGTTCAATTTGATGTCTGCGCAACAGACACAGTGACAAAACTTTCTTGTCATAACAGGTCGAAGATTCTTTCGAATAAATCTAAGTCAATTCGCGACTACGAAGCTTCTGAAGTTTGTTTAGTTTTTGTGCGAGAAAACCAGAGCAGGTAGTGAGCATGTAGGGCGCTATATCACTATATATATGCATTGCTAAGAGTAAAAGCTTTTTAACTTAGGGACTTCATATGGCTCATTCACCGTGTCTGGTTTTTACTGTCAAGTATTGTGAACTACAATGCATTGTGTGATTTTCTTCATCTTCATATAAATCGCCACGTATTTGATACTGTTTCGCAGTGACCAATCTTTTTAATTTAATTTTGTTCTGATCATTTATGAAGCCGTGACAATCACGTAGTCGTAAATTCGAGCCAGCAGTTTGTATTATTGAGCACGTAAACTAACGGCACGCGGTAACTTACAATAATATTTGGGTTAGATGGAGAGCCGAATATATAAGACCCGTATCATGGTGGCCGGGCTCCCAGATACGTTACTTGTGTGCTTTTGGTATACAGTACCACCTCGCTAATCCGACAAATTCATGGCCGGATTAACGAATTTTGACTCGATAATCCGGCAGTCAGTGGGGTTTTGAGAAGTCGTCTTGTTTACATCCTGTCGTAAACAACTTTGGAAATTTGCGGAAAAAAATTATCGCAAATACGCAATAAATTTGTGTTGTACTAAAAAATGCTGAATTTATTCTATAAAATAGTTTTGAATTCTTGTTTAGCTTAGAACCGAGCGCAAGAACGTTAATCTTTTGAGAAGAGTGATGAAAAATGGTGCCCCTGGCAAAATTGAACACAGTTATAAGGAGCACCTTTTACCCTTCCCATTTAGTTGGAATGAGTAACATCTTGACTCAAATAAAGACCCCCAGTGAAAGCAGTGTTCGGTTGAATGAAGCTAAGTACAATGCTTTTTAATTCGGAATTTCCGGATTAGCGAGATCCGGACTATCGAGTCGTCGGATTATTGGGTGTCGGATTAGCGGGGGGATACTGTAAAACGTTAATTTGTGGAGCAGTGAAGTTTTTAACGTAATGATTCTTCCTCTACTAACAGACGTCTGATTTTTCTAGTTTATTTTTCGGGAAAAATAGAATTCGTCTTAAGTAGAATAGTTTCCGCGTTCGAAAGTTGTATTGTACCGTGGACCCCCGTTCGTTTGACCATTTTTAATTTGAAAACTTTTTAATTTGAACCCCGTTGGTTTGCACGACGTGCAAATTAAAAATGGTTCAAACGACATTCTCAACATGACATCATTTGTTTATGCAGACAATGCACATAAACACGATTTGTTTGTACTGACCTAGCGTGTTTAATCGGTTTCACATGTCGTTTTCCTAACGATTAAGATAGAAATCCGATCAGAAAATGCAATATTCGCACTTGCAACTGCCAACTAAAACGAACCACCAAAACAATAACAAAGAGCAGAGCGGTCAGTTCACACAGGTTTCAGCATATTTCGGGTTACCAGTTGTTCAAATTAAAAAGTAACCCCGTTAGTTTGCATGAGGAATCGTTCAAACGAACGGGGGTCCACTGTATAGTGTAAATGTGAATTGTGGAAGAAATTCAATGTTTGTCGCTGCTGAAGACCCCAGTAGAATCGGCAGTTGCGCTGGCAAACAAACGAAGAACAGAGCAGCGCGGTCTCTAGGGAAAAATATGTTTTAATTAGAGGTTTTCGGATAAAAAGGCGTTCTAGCAGCAACTAGTGATGACAGACGGGATGTCTGGATTGAAAACTGAAACCAGTCGAGGAATGTGAAAGGACGTTTATGCATGGATTTACATCGAAAGCTGTTGCTTAGGCAGCAACTCCAGCCTACTGTTACCCATTAAGAGATGCCGGATGGATCAAGAAGGACATGATACAGTTCTGTATGCCACAATATTGACGGTCTTTGGATAAAATAGCTGCTCGTCAAATTAATGACACAGAATGGCTCCTTCAAAAGCTGAGAAGTGAGGAAAATTCGGTGAGAAAGTTCCATTTGCTTTATATAATCTCAAGTTTTATACACAAATTTGTAGGATTATTATACATATCTATTTTCAATAGTTTATAATCATATTAAAAGATGTGGCTTTTCGGTCTCGGGTTTCTTACGAAAACTTTATTTTACGTTTTTGACTGACGTTTCGAAGGGCTATGCCTTCATCCTCGGAGCAAAACGTTAACAAATGTTTTCTTAGTCAAGTGTTTGCATTTGAATGTGAGAATGTTGATTTTGTTTAACCCTCTATAACTATAACCTTCCACGCACATCACAACCAGATCGATAATCCAATTGGATTGGCTCCGAGGATGAAGGCATAGCCCTTTGAAACGTCAGCCGAAAACGTAAAATAAAGTTTTCGTAAGAAACCCCAGACCGAAAAGCCACATCTTTTACTACAAATTCAACGGTCTATTATAACGCTTATAATTATCTATTTTCGGGTATCAAGTGTGTTTTATCTCTTTTCGGAGAGCGAAATAAGGTGCTATAACCTTGGCCAATTACAGCCGGGATTTTGGTCTAAATGCCATACGTTCATCCCCGAGGGTCCGGAGTATCATTTAACCTTCATTAGCAAAGATACTCCCAACGACACAAATTTACAGTTAATCAGAAACGGTTGGTACGAGACATCCCCATTTCTTCTTCCCCTGTTGATTTTGAAATGCATCTATGTATGAATAACTTATTCACACAAGATTTATTTCTCATAATCGTCTTTGCGGCAATACTTCACAGTTGGCCTGGCCGATTAAATGTTAATACAGACAAGAAAATAATTTGAAATATTTCTATAATTAGAAATAATCAAAAAAAATCCAGGAATCCTTTATTGTGGCTGTGTTGGTATTATTAAGAATAATAAGAATAAGAATAAGTAACGATTCTTCCTCTACTGACACGAATCCTATCCCGTGATACTTGTGGAGAGAGGTACCCGCGGTCTCTAGCAACAACAAGTACACTCAACCCCCGCTAATATGAAAAACACCCCGTTCAGATCAGGCGAATTCATTTGTAATCTGAATATTTGATAACTCTATTCATTTTCACATACGCGCAAGGTGCGCACCCTATGACCTTGTTGTTTTGATTTGACGAAAACAAACATTTTGAAAACATGTCGAATATGCGCGAATTCTGAACATCCAGATTGTAGAAAAGGAAATTTGCCCGACAGTATCAACTAAAATGATCTATTGTGAGTGTTGGAAAGCGATAAGTTGCATATGAGCTATATTGCCAAAGCTGCTGAGAAGAGGAAACGTACCGTGAATTCGGGTGAAATTGATCACTTTTTCGAGTATTTTTTAAATATCTTTGAATAGAAACATATTTAGGAAGATTATTCAATTTTAAAATAAGTACTGTAGTGCCGGCTACACGACAGTATCATCTATATCTTATATAAATAGTTTTATTTTAGATAAAACTTAATGTAATTGTGAAATTGAAAATTTACAAATAACGGGTGAAATTGATCACGTAGAAATCAAGACGATATTGCTATTAAACCATACGCTCTGAGAGCAATAACCTGACGTGCAGTATAAAATCTGGCGTAATCGAGATATTGCCTGTATGTAGGCAACAATGTCGCGTACAGCAACTAGCACAAAAACCAAACAGTCAGCTCTACATTAGCATGGTTGATGCATCTGCTAAATAAATATGAACGATAGAAAAGATATTAAGCCAATTTTAGCATCGTAATCGTTTGTTTTTGTTTAAACATTGCTGTATATATGTGTAAATGTACGATTTTCGTATACAATCTTCACCAATCTAGTTAAACAAATAATTTAATTCTCCTCATATACGGGAGCTTCACTGTCTCTTTGAATGTGTAGTTGCATTTCGCTATGTAAGCACAAACCGATCTCTTGCACTCTCATGCAACTGCCATATGGAGCATTTGTAAAATTTGTGCGAAGTATTGTCTGTCTTTTGCACCCTTTTATAAATCTCCATTCTGCTTCACAGAAAGAATAAACTTTCGCAGGTGGCAGCTCCATTTCGCACCCATAGCGATCTAGAAATCTATGTTGCCTCAGTTCATGATGTTATCAATCGTTTTATTTCGTAAAAGGTCAAATCAAACAATTTCTGTCGCATAATTTTATTCTTGGAAATTATCAAAGCACAGCCAGATAATTAGAGAATCGAATTAGTTCTATCAAAATTTCCTTCTGCAACGAAATTTGTGTTAACAGCAAGGAGTTTTATCGGGCATGTTGAAAATTGCGATTCGATCAAAATAGTAAATTTTAAAAAATCAAGCCGTTTACAAGATCAATCTTGCTGAAAGCCAAGTGACTTTGACCTGTAACTCAATCTTTATATGGATGGGTGCATATTCAGCTTTATGAATCAGTATAAACGTAGAATAAAGAGTTTTTTACTCGTTGGTCCAAGGTGATCAATTTCACCCGACTGATCAATTTCGCCCGAATCGACGGTATTAGGGTTTTTTGCTTTTTTTTCAATTTGCCCGGTCAACTTAACCGTCAATTGCGTATGACGCTTGATCAGTTTTTAATGTGAATGCATTCATACCAACGGGGTTTAGATTAAAAATGTTCAGATTAAGGAAGGTCATTCCAGCGGGGGTACACGGTATCGAACTAATATAATCCTTCCTTTTCCCATGAGCCTTTTAGTCGAGGCCGGTGTCGTTATTGGTCAATTTTCAAAGTGCTGAATCGGTAGAAGTTGCACAATGAGAATATCATGCTACTCCCAAGCACCATTCAATTGGTTCTTTGTGCAATCTTACTGGTTTGACCAATCACGGAGTGCAACTATACGGGTAGTCTACCTAACCTAAGCTAAGCTAAACTAATAGCAAGCAAGGGACGGAAGTATTTTTGCTTTTGTTTTCGTTTTGTTTTGTTTTTATTCGACTGTTCGGCATTGAATTTCATATAAGCGTGAACAGGCCTAAAAATTTCTGTGAGTTTCGTAGTCGTAGCGAATGAGATATCTGTGTTGAGGAAGTGCACTAAATACAACTATAGTGTTCGGTTGTAATAGGATTCTATATGTGTGCGCACGTAGAGCATTTCATTGGAAAAGTAGGGTAATAAGAGAATATTTTATGTTGTGGTAAGGATGTGCGATTGGATGGATTGTTGTGGATAAAAAGCGATCGCATTGGGGAAATGTCTTCGACGTGGCAAAAGGGCCGGTCATAAAAACAATCTTTGATTTCTGGAAAGTAACAAGACAACAGTAGTTTGTACTCGATTTTGTTGAATTGTTTCCAAATGCATATTTTAGCGAGGATCGCTATGATGTTTTCTCGTGGTATGGTTTGAATAGGTATCTTTATGCATCAAGGATCAAAACGGTTCTATTTAAATCTACAAATCCAACGCATGTTATACCTAATCTTTTTGAGCAATGAATAAAAAATATCAAGTGAGGGCGGTTTCCTTGCTACTATTGGACTGTAAACAGTGAGTTTGGAAAACGTAAAATTTCTGTGATTGATATGTTTCCTCCTTCGCTGGGTTTACCATAAAACTTTTAACTTAACATATCATGTAAGAAAATATCGTGTACAATTTTCGTCCGAATAAAAAAATTTCCCGTCAGTCAACTCGGCAGGGTTCAACGATTGCGCGAGAAGCTTTTTATTGCAGGATTAAATAATTGCCACAGTTCATCCCGTTATTGCAACAATCGGTAGTTATTAAACAGCAAGTGGCTATTATTATCTGTTAGCTCTTCGCTCGCAACAGCTTTAATATGCATGCTCCTAAACGAACATATCAGTCACCGGTAAGCTTAACCGCCGCGCGCCCGCCGGTCAGTCATTTGGTCAGCACGAAAGTCACTGCATATTGACTGGCTGCTGCTTGAAGTTGGTCCGTCCACTTCTGGAGCCCTCTTGGCATCCAGCTGCTGGTGCGGGATTCTGCACCCTCATCCTCATCAACCACTGGCTGGAGTCGTTCTCGTCGCCGAGAGTCCGATTCAACCTTCATCGGACCAAACGAGAAAAAAAGGAGCTCTGAACCAATGTACAGTTATAATTATAATACAGGTTTGCTCTACTCCGCATAAAAACTGCGTCCCATTGGAAGAATGTGTGATTTTTTACCTCTTGATCTGTGCGCTTTAAGGTCCATGGCACGATGCTGCAATAAAGTCTGCATCATTCCGGCCCGGGTCGGATGCTGATGAAGGCAACAAGGGATAAGCGATGGTGATCTTCGTGCGGGAGATGCTCACAGAGGAGGAAAAAATCTTCAAGGTAAAGCAGGGGCCGATCGTTTTATGTTTCAAAACGATCCACTTACGACCAGAAATGCGAGGTAGAAAGGAAATGCTTCACCTCCGGATGAGATGCGAATCTATTTTTGGCAATCTTGAGGTCAGCAACCTTCGGACCGGCACTGACCACGGGTTAAATCTACTGCTAGAGGACGTTTGTCGGAGCTATGACTACATCGATCGTGAACAGTATGGTTAAACTTTACGACTAAAATCTGCAACCAAAGACAGAAATATGATCGCTCGCTGGTTTATTGGTGCCCTAGAAGGAGAAGGCCATTCGTCCCGGAAGAGAAAGGCCAAACAAAACCTAAGTAAAAAGAGAAGAAAAAAAAACTTTTACAGCCGCCAATATCTGGGTTTAACCACCGTTATAACTTTCGTCAATGTCCGGCGACAATTAACATACATTCAGGTCTCCACATGAGTCGCTCTGGCAGCCACTAGCAGCAGCAGCAACAGCAGAGCAGAGGCCAATCGAGTCAATGATGGCCGGCGGTCGAGGCCAAGGTGACACACACGTGCGGTGAATCCGGCCGGGCGGCGCGGCGGTTTGTGTATAACAAGAGCGCTACCATATGTATGAACAGCCAGCGAACATTCCTTCTCGGGAAGGCCGTACTGCGGACGACGGACGGTGCCCGCGGGGCGGTCGGTGTGCGGCAAATTTACAAGGTGAGAGAAATGAGCAATGGATTGGGGTTGAAAATTGGATATGTTGTGGGAGGTAGACCGCACAGGCACACACAGAAATCATCAAAACAAACGCCAAATCGGAGATTTGTGTCACGCAGATCCGGATAAGGGGAGCGACGAACGTGTTGTTCGTGTTGCCAGTACGGACAGAAAATAGGTGAACGTGATTTTACTCTCGATACTTGCGATACTTTTTTTTTGTATGTTGGCAGCGGTATTTTTAAAAGGAAGACCGCAGCAGCTGGTGTTTCTAAATTACTAAAATGGTACGCTGTATATAATGATTGCTTTCTGCTGAAATTTTGAACTGGTTTAAGCGTTTGGGTTTGTTACAACGAAACTGGGGTTCGTTGCTGTACGAACATTGCAGTCACTACTGAAAGCGCTGAGTCAACTTTAAAGTTTAATAGCCCATTAACTATCGACTATCGATCTATCAAATTAATTAAAATATTCCATCAATTCGCAAAAACTATAACTGATGATGTTACGGTTTGAATGCAAAACAGCAAAATTTCGTGCGTTTACTTTGCTCCCAATTTGTGTTCTCGAAAGGGGGGACCATTTGCGGGACAAAATGTTTCAGAATCTTCGACGCACTGGAAACCAAGCGGATGCAGCGGAAACATCTAGCACAATTAACGCAAACGGCGCTGTGCTTCTGTGCTGTGCAAGGCATGATTGGAATTTTCCAATTGCCACCAACAAAGGACGGAGAAGAAAATTTTATGGTGCGAAGAAAGCGAAGGTAACCTATTTTCCTACTGCAACATAAAAGTACGCTGCGCTACGGTGATATCATTTTAAGGCATTATGAACGGTGCAACAAGCTTTCAAGCCACCACAGCTCAGAAGAAATCGTTTCGGTTCCGTTCCGAAAGAAGCGTGAATGCATATTGTAAAGTTTGCGAAGAATTGATTTCTACTACCAAACCGAATCATTTACTACAGAATAAATAAATAAATAATGATTCCTTTTCATATGCTTTTGAAATCGAAGACTCAGGCCATATAATTTTACGTTGCCTTATTTTAAGCTTGGCAACCAAACAAAATTAAAATTCTTCGTGCTTGTACCTAGACTACTTTCAGATCTGAGTATTAACTCATTCATATGCACTTATGACCCATTTCAGCGTTACGGGACACTATCCCTACTATGCAGATCGGTTCCTGTTTCATCAAATCCCTAGCTTTCTAGTGGAAGATAAAGTACTCTTTAAACAATTATTTTACAAGGCATTTGTCAAGAAATTGGTAAAACAGGAGGCGATTCATACGGTAACAATGGGTGCTAATTGTGTCCCGTAATGCTGGAATCCGGGGCTCCACAGCCGCAAGGTTACCGAGTCTGCTTTGACAAGCGAGTGGTTGTGGGTTCGAATCTTAGCAGAATCAATCCATTCCTTGTCAAGTGACTTTAGCATGGGTTCATCCATAGGCCCCTCATTTATCTTTCCTTCATGCTGAATTCTATATTTACCCACTTTGACAGTGCAAAAGTCCCTCCTATAGTTGAGTGTACTGGTCAGAGGAACGAATGAGTCCTCGCCAGGGACACCTATAATATGGGATAGTACTAGCAGCGAGGAATAAGTGGGTCAAGTAGATCAAGCGTTAAAGGAAGGGTAAACCCCAATACACACAAGCACGCATAAAATTTAGTAAGCATATCGCTCACTCAATAGCAATTATAGCAAAAGGAAATCCAGTGCAGGTCATACAGCAAACACCCGGGCGATATCACAATAGATCAACTATACTGGTCGCAGTGATAAGTCCACACATGAGAAAAAAACGCTGGAATGTGTCTTATACGAAATAGCTGAAAAACTCTTAACGGGAAATTAGCAGCCATTAACTTGGACCCAAAAGCGGGGTTCTGTTTATAGAAATGTATTCACTGCATTCTTCTTGCCAATCTGAACACAGCGAGTATATTTGCGTGCACAGAATTTTTGTTTTAAATAAAAAAAAACTGCTTTTGAAATTTGCAGAAGCGAAAACGATTAATTTCACCTTAAATTCGACTTAACTTTAAGAACATCTAGAAGTACAATTCGATGTGTTGTTCGAAATAACGATATACAGGGTGAGTAGTACTACCTGTCAGTATTTTTTGGACGTGATCAATTAAAAATTGATTAATCACAGATGTGTCTGTATATTTTTCATTTAAAGTGTGTTCAAATGTCAACACAACTTGCGATTAATATTTTTTGAAACGATGGTTCTACAATTGATGAAGGGACGGTAGGGAAAGAAATGAAAATTTTTGGTGAAGGTGGGGAAGAGCGGAAAGGAAGGGGGGGGGGGGGTACTGGTAGCTATGCTTGACAAGTAGTCATTTTGACTCCTACCTTTTGTCCAATACTGGAAGGTGCATGAGTCGAACCAAGCTGTAATCTGAGATTACAAAGATAACAACTTGCGAGTTTATTTTGAATTTTCGTTCGTGGTAATCATGGACGCAAAAAGCGAACTTGTAATAAGTTTGTTTTTTTTAATTTTCGATCGTGTGATGTTTAAAAAATGCTGAAATCACCCGGAGTAAACGAAAGAGTCATCTTTCATGCCATGAAGTGATACAAGGAAACCGTAAATACTCCACTAACCTGGCCGTAAACGCACTGTGGTAATTCAAATTTCGAATGTAAAAAAACGAGGATATTAATTCAAATTCTACGCGTAAAACGAGAAGATGTTGATTCAAATTTCGTACGTAAAAAGAGAAGACGGTAATTCAAACTTCGGTCGTGAAACGAGAGGATGTCAATTCTAATTTTGGGCCCTAATTTAAATTTTGGACGTAAAAAGAGAGGACGTAATTCAAATTTAGGACAAAAAAAAGAGGACGTTAGTTCAAATTTTAAAGAAACCACATAAAATGAACGGACGAAAAAAGAGATTACAGTACAGTTGGAACCGTTGTCGTAATTGCATTTATTAGCTTTACTCTTTTTACGTGATATATAAACTGTTGACCATTTTTAATGCCTTCAGAAAATACAGTACAAAGGCGAAGAAAAGATAGCTAAAGTGGGACAACGAAGAAACGGTGAAATGACGACGTAAAACGACAAAAAACAATGAAATGATAACGAAAAAATAATCAAAATTCGACGACAATATTACAACGGGAATGACATGGAAATACTATGAAAAGACTATCAAAAGATGCCGAAGCCAACAAATCCAAAAAAACATCAAAACACGATTAAAAAGACAGCAAACCATGCAAAAAAGGCAACGAAAAGATGACGAAAGAACGATGAAAACACTTTGACGAGACAAGCTTTTTGTTGTTTTGAAATGAAAAACTGGCAAAAAGTGACGAACACACAACAGAAAACCGGCGTAATGTCAAAACACGATGAAATGGTGACAAAAAGAACTAAAGAAAAGACGACAGAATGACAACGAATAACCGACAAAATAACGACCAAAAGACGCCAAAGCATCAAACCACAGAAACGACAAAAACTCGCTGAAAAGAATGACAAAAATGCCAAAAACAGAAGCTACAGAAACTACGACCAGACACCGGACAACAAAAATATGACGATATAAATTCGACGAGAGATGACAAAACAAGGGCGAATACACAAAGAAATGACAAAACACAACGAAAAGGTGTAGAAAAGACAAGAATAAGATGACCGATCCACGTCATAAGAACAACGAAAAGACAGCAAATAGGTGACAAAAGGACGACGAAGAGATGACGAAAAGACGACGAGACGGCGACAAATGTCAATAAAAAATGACAAAAAGACTACAAATAGATACAGAAAAGACGATGAAGGGACAATGAAAATACAGCAAACCAGCGACAAAAAATAAAATAAAAAATATATCAAAAAACGGTGGAATGGGACTTGATTCTACTTTATGTAGAATTATCTAGCCGATTATTAGAGAACATAATAATTACGGGGCTATTGCAATGATCGTAATGCGTCTAGCAGCACGCCAAGCCAAGAAAAAATGACAAGAAGACGTTTAAAAAGTGTCGAAAAGAAGATGAAAAGATGACGAAGGAACGATAATAACGCAGTAAAAATAAGCAGGTGAAAAAACGAAGAATAGCGTCAAAAATATGATGATAACACATGAACACACGCTCAAAGTCTAGAAAGGTAAATAAAAAATGACGAAAAGACTTAATATAGTCCCTACATTAGAAGTGGCAAGAAAAATACGACAAAACGGCAATAAAAAAGAAAAAACGCAAAACGACAAAAAGCAAATCCTTGGGTTTTGAACGCCTTAAAGACATGACCCTTCTTTATCGACAAACTTCGTAGCCGGTTATCATGAAATTACGGGGATAGTGCAACGATCCTACTGAGTGTAGCAATACCGCCCAGCTGAGCTGAGTGACAAAAATCGTTTAAAAAGCGTCAAAAAGAACGTTAAAACATGACAACAAAAAGGACGACGACGAAATAGAAAAAAATGACAAAAAAAAAACAACAACGAAAAACGGCGAAGCGACAAAAAATGGCAGGGGTCAGTCCCGGCGTAGTGGTTAGCATTCACGCCTCGCACGCCGAGGACCCGGGTTCAAATCTCAACCCCGCAGAAGTCACGAATGACCCAAGCTGGTTAATGTATTATAGTTTAACAAAAAAAATGACAAAAAAAACGAAAAAATGACGACGAAAAGCCAAAACAGCAACAAAAAGATAACAGAAACCAGTCGCATAAGCCTGAAAAGGAGTCAAAAAAGACGAACAGATGATGAAAACACAATCGAAACATAGCAAAGCAGCGTAAAAAGGCGACAAGAATACGAAGGGAGATGACAAAAAGACTACGTATACTTTGAAAAGATAAAAATGACGAAAAAGAGTCGAAGATGATGAAAAGATAACAAAAGATGATGAAAATATCAGCAGCAAGATGATAACAAAAAAACGACTTAAAGAACGAGCAAATAGACAATAAAAAGATGACGAAGGGACGCGGAAAAGACCGCGAAAAGATGACGGCAAAATGATGAAAAAGTGATAACAAGTTGGGAAAAAATGTTAAAAAAATGCTATGAATGGACAAGAGAACATGGCAAAATAGCATCAAACAAATAAATAAAAATACAATAAAAACAAGAAAGACGTCAAATAGACGACGAAAGAATGATGGAAAGACAGTAAAACGACTACATTTTTGTTGTTTTGACAACAAAAAGGACGATGACAAAAAGTGATGAAACAAGAAATGACGAAACGACAGATGATGAAAAAAGTGTAAAAACAAAAAACAGCAAAGACGAGAAAATGACGCTAAAATGACGTCAAAACCGATACAAAAAAAATGGCAAAAATCCGCGGAAAAGGATAAGAAAAATGCCAAAATCTGACAACCTTGAATTGACGACGAAAATACGATGAAAAGATAACAAAAATACCACGAAAAAACTACAAAAATACGACGAGAGATGACAACAAAAAACGTTGAATCCAAAAAAAAAAACGAACAAAAAGATGACAAAAGAAAGCGGAAACGCGTTTTTTAAAGACAACAATAACATGACAAAAAGACTACAAAAGAATGACGAAGAGACAGCAAGTAGACGACAAAAAGACGACGAACAAGCGGCAAAAAAACAGCAAAATGATAAAAAAGTGATGACAAGTAGGCGAACAGAAGACAAAAAAAATTATTGTTTAATAAATAGTGTGAAAAGGTTTTCCTTTAACTTCAATCTTCGTATTCCACTAAGATGCTCAACAAACTTCAGTCAAGACCAGAAACGACAAAAATGCGATGAAAAGACAGCGAAAAAATTGATTTGTTTATTTGTTTATTTGAAAAGGAAAAAGCCCTTTGGAGTGAAACAGTTTTGACATTCCTTCTCCAGTAGGCACAAAACCTCCTATCTTTTTGTACCAAAAGTTTACACCAAATGATACATAGCTTTTTTAACACTTAAGACTAGGAATACATTGCATTAATTAGTAATTGTACAAAAGTTTGAGCGTAGAACTAATAATTTACTAATAACATGATTAACAATAGCTACATTTATTTCAAGGCACGACGAATTTTTTCTTTTAAAGCGGTACGAGATAAATTAAAATCACACATTATAACATTATAAAATTATAAAATTAAGCGAAAAAAGTTTTTTACATTTTATAAAAGACTATAAATAGATGCAGAAAATAAAAAGGCGATGAAGGGTAATAAAAATACGCCCAAACAGCGACAAAAATAGCCATTAGCAAAAACCCAAAATGTCCAAAAGACTTTTGAAAAGTCTGCAAAAAGGTATCATTTTTGTTGTTTTGACAACAACATGGCAAAAATGTGACGAAAAGACGACAACAAAAACGGTGAAACAACAAAAGACGATGAAAAATGACAAAAAGAAGAAGAAGAGACGACGAAAAGACGTCAGTTACAGTTACAGTAGCAAAAAGCCGTCGGATATACGAAAAACAGAGGTCAAAAACGACGAAGAAACGATAAAAAGGGCAAAAACCCGTAAAGGCACGACAAAAATACGACGAGAGGTGGCAAAAAGACAACGAATACTGTGGAAAGAGAACAAAGTGACGATGATAAAAGAATGACAAAAAGACAGCAAATAGACGGCAAAAGGACGTCGAAGGGGCGATGCCAATACGGATGTAAAGAGGGCAAAAAAATGAAGATAAGTTGGGTTTTTACCCAACGTAAAAAAAACGACGAAAGACGACAAAAATACGGTGGCAAGACACCAAAAATACACCCAAAAAGCGGTAAAAAATAAAAATGATGAAAAGTCAAAAAAATAGATATGGAAAAGCCGGACAACAAAAATACGGCAAAATAGCGACAAAGAAAAAAGTAAAAATAAGCAACAAAAAACTAAAAAAGTCAAAAATACGACGCAATAATGATGAAAAGGGAAATAAAAAGATAACAGTATCGTCGTTTTGACAACAAAAAGGACGAAGACAAAATGGCAAAACAGTGACGAACCAACAACAAAAGACAATAAAAAAAAGGCAAAACGACAAAAGACGATAAAAAATACAAAAAAATGAAGAAAATACGAGAAAAATGTCGAATAGCTGAAAACGGAGGTTAAGCGGACGAACAAATGGCGAAACTACGATTAAAAGATGGCAAAAATAAAACGAATACTAAGAAAAGAGAGCAAATAATAAAATGATGAGGAAATTGCTAATAAACGATAAAAAGACGACGAAGAGATGGTGAAAAGACAACGCAAAGATGACAAAAAAGTGATGACAAGTAGGCGAAAAGACGTTTATCGCAGAAAGATGACATAAATAGCGACAAAAATGTCAAAAAAATTAATAAACATAACTAAAAAACGGTTGCATGAAAGGTAATGAAGGGGCAATAAAACTACGGCAAAACAGCGACAAAAATAAATAATAAAAATCACAACGATGAAAAGGCAGTAGAATGATAATATTTTTGGTGTTTTGACAACAAAACGGACGAAGACAAAGTAACAAAAAAGTGACGAAAAGACTACAAAAAACGGTGAGACGACAAAAGCGGACAAAAAATAAGGAAATGATAAAAACAAAAAGTCACCGAATGTGCCAAAAACAGAGATCACAAAAAACGAACAGATGACAATGAAAAGATGGCTAAAAACATAAAAACATGCAAAGAAAAGAGAACAGAGACGGAAACAAAACACGA
The DNA here is from genome assembly GCF_943734655.1 of Sabethes cyaneus. Taxonomy (NCBI): domain Eukaryota; kingdom Metazoa; phylum Arthropoda; class Insecta; order Diptera; family Culicidae; genus Sabethes; species Sabethes cyaneus. Next base: position 22,999,268 of record NC_071355.1, read on the forward strand.
AGAAATGACAAAAGACAGTAAATAGATAAACAAAACCACCAAGTTAGCTTTGAGATATGATGTTGGTTTCACAAGCCAGTCGTCGTGTGTTCAAATCTCGACTGGGCGGTGCTGCTAGAGCTAGTAGAATCGTTACACTAGCCCCGTAATTGTCCTGTACGCTATTAACCGGCTGCAAAGTCTGCAGATAAAGAAGGGTCAAGTCTTAAAGACGTTTATAACCCAAAGCTTTGCTTTTTTAGATAGACTAATCTCGGGTGTTTGTGTTGACCTTTAATGAGGTCGAGAATATAATTAATTTTTTGCAACGGTAGTTTGCGGTAGGTGAGGACGGTAAAACAAAGTAATGAAACAAAAATGATGATAGAATCCAAACAGAACGGGACAACCCCTCTTTGCGCTTCACGCCTAGTCCCGTTCTGTTTGGATACTATCATCAACTTTGTTTCACTACTTTCTTCTACCGTCGCCTTCGTCGAATGTAATAAACTACCGTTATAAAAAATTGAAAAGCAAATAGATGACAAAAAGACGGTGAATGTTACAGAAGCGTTGAAAATCCCAAAGAAAGTCAATACAGTTTCGCTGAATTACGTTAAGAGTGCACAGAATCAGCGATAATATCAGGCGTTTGTCGTCAGAATAAGTTCATATGTTTATATCAAGGTGTCACCGGAACAAGCACGCCGTGACTCGCTCGCTCACAAGTCACAGTAAGAATCTCGGACTATTTGGTGGTGAGCAAGCTGAACTGTTGAATTATCCCAAATTCACGGTGTCTGAAGCCCTGAAATGATTTGGTAAGCGCCTAACCAACGATTGTGTCGTCATGGATGATGAACCGTATTGCAGGGTCGTTTTCAGAAAACCTTCTGGACAAGAGTGTTATATCTCGTTCAATTCCCAAATTCTCCTGGAAAAGTGGAAAATAAATGAGAGATTGAAATTCCTGAAAAAGAACCTCATTTATACACAATAAAAAATAGATTATTTTAATCAGTAATCACTATTTAAGACGCTGAATAAAAAATCTGTTCCACTTTCCTATAATCTTTTTAAATTAAGATAATTCACGACCACTCTTAAAGTGATTTTGAATTGCTTAAATTCGCTTTTATATACTTCAACTCACAAGCTGTAGCTCTTTTTACGATCCGTAATCAAAACCTTAACACAATCACGACATGTTACGTCTCCTCCAATCATATTTCTCATAAAAAGCAAAATTTCTCTTTCGACACCCGTTATCAATCATCTGTTTTCACATTAGGTGTAGGTACATTTGCCATTTGTTTCGCGTTATTTTTTTTTCTCGCATATCATCACGCCGCTCGAGTCATCATATCGCATTCGATCCCATTTGTTTAGAGCAGCCCGTGATAGATCACATTAACTTTAGCTCCTCGTAAACACCATTCATCGCGCAGGTGCACCAGCTTAGAGACCTCGGAAAAGGAAAGTGTACCCTTCGGTTCGGTTGCACCCCTGCAGCATATTAATCGACAAAAGCAGGCAGATGATGATGATGTTGATTCGCCGCCATTTGGCACGGATTCCATCCAGTAAAATTTCATTTCATTTTAACACCCGTCCACCAGTGGTGGCCGGCCCCGGCGAACAAATCGAGTCACATTATTACACGATTTTCACTTTCTTTGCCGACATGCGGCGTGGGTCCGTAATTGGTAGCTAATTGTAAAACGTGTCTGATCTCTGATGAGAAAAATTATGCTAGATCCTGTCACTTTGCGATGGGGTACCGTTTCGGTATCATAACTAGTGGTAACCATAGCGATGGTTTACTTCGACGTTTTCGCTCGTGCTATTTGATGGGTTAGGTTTGTGTTAAATCGGCAGCGTCCATGTCCAAGTGAGCTGAACATAACCTATTCCGATCCGCTGCATCGGGTGGGTTGTCCGGCTTGTCGATGCTTCGTTTTCCATTTCGTTGGATATTGACCGACTTACGCAGGAGGTGTCAAACAGCAGTCAACAGTTGGTAATTATTTTTTTTAATATAAATCAATGGTGAGCGGCCGCCGGTCGTCGGCGCGCGTGGTCTTTCAAACGAAAACTCCTGCAGCTGACATAACATGTTGTCTAACATGGGCGAGGTGGATGTGTTTTTATTTTCCTTCGCTGATGAAACTGCACACCGCACCGGAGAGGAAAACAAAAGTGAGTGTTTCCAAAGTGAAGCTGTTGTTTTTGTTTTTTTATTTCCCCATTAAACAGATTTAGGTTTTTCCCACGCGGTTGAATTATTTGCAGAATGACAACCATACCATACCAGGCAACGGCTGGTGCCAGGTGATTGTCTTTGAAGTCGTTGAGCTGGTAAAACTTTCCCGTGGAGCTTTGTGGCTGGCTGAGCTGTGTGATATAATGGATAACTATCCTATTAGTTCCTGAAACAGTGCATTGAATCACACTGCTTCCTCTGAACGTTTTGGGTTTGTTACGATGATAGATGGTATTGCTGTTGTCACTGATTGTCTAATATCAGTTAAGCTTTGGAAGGTTTTTTTATGTCATCACCGTTTGATCACCACATAATGTTACATAGGGCTAGGTTATCACATACCTATACTTAATTATCTGTATTACTGCCGGATGTTTTACTGAAAATTCAGTAAATATAATTGTGACATAAAAGAAATAGAAAACTCAGAAATGCCTTCTCAATCAATAACACCGAACCGGAAAATCGAACAGCATGATTTGGTGAATGCCAATGCGTCGCATTTTGAAATAGATGAACGATGAAATATTCGTCACAGAAAGCGAAACGACACGCTACCAAGGCCTCAATTTTATACAACAATTACTGGGCAGATGAGATGAATGATGCATTGACACAGAAAATATATGGAAAAAAGATTCTTTTTCGGTAGGCGGTAAAAAAACTGGCATATTTTACAACCAACAACACGCAATTAGGAGTTGGTTGCATGGAAAAGGTTGCATTTTGAAAATGTTTGTTTCATCAAAACAAGTTCCATGCACTTGGTTGAACCAATCAAAGATATTGCACATGAAAACATTGAATTTATGCAAAAGAAGGCTTTTAAATCCTTCAAAATTTTCGAAATTGAATTGACAAATTGATTGAAATTGCAAGTTTGTTTTTGCCATGTGTGCTTGAATGCATTCTGCAAATCCTGTTTTTAAAGAGAAAAGCTGGGCAACGACCGGGAAAAGTGTGCCCGTCAAAAATAACTATTTTAGTTAGACATTCAAAGGCACTGATTATAATGGCAGTGAAATTGACCAATTTACGATATCAATTGCTGACACACCGCTCCCCCATATTTAACAGCCATTTATCGTGCATTCTCAATTGTGTGTCGAGAATATCATTCATTAAAGAAATATAAAGACGACGAGAGGACAATCACTGGTGATGTGAAACGCAAAATGCTATTCAACATAAGCATAAAAACCGCTACAAGTCAGTGCACTTCGAAAACACAGGAAGAGGATTGGGTATTGATTGATAAATACTTTCCCTGTCGCCCGGGATATTATGCAGCTCTGCGAATTCCATTTGAAACGAGTGATTGCTGATTGCTGTTAACGATGATTGGAACAAGCTAATTACATGTCTTCATGTAAAGAGGTACAATCAAAAGAATAAATTTTTTGAATTTCATACAAAAATGATCACCTGAACAAACGCCCTGTAACAAATAGTCTATAAGCGGGTTGTGATTTTTCATATCCAGCACTCTAAGGACTGTTCATTTTTTAAACTAGACACCTATTTTTAATAGAAAAGATTTATTTTCGAACGAATTCATACGTTTAGCCAGCATACAGAAACAGATGACAGCATAACCAAAAGTTTGTTGATTAATAGCGAAAACAAAAGGGGTCTAAGATTACTCCCCTGGGGGACGCCGGATACTGGCAAATACCTCAGAACGAGAAGCTTCGATCATAACGCAAAGCTATCCGTTTGTGAAATAGGATCTGAACCAGGCAATCAAGGATATATAGACTCCAAGTTTCTATAGGTTGCTTAACAGAATTGCGTGTTCCACTCAAGCACTTGCTGCCTTGGGATCAGTTGAGACAGCATCAACTTGTCCACTGCTGTCCATTGTGCAAATGCAGAGTGAGGTAAATTCGGTCAAATTTGTCGCAACAGACCGCTTAAGATTAGAATTGTTGCTGAGAAGGTGAAGAGCAGTGCTTCATGGATAATGATCTCAAAATTTTTTGAAAAGCAGCATAAGGAACTGATGCCCCTGCAATTCCAAACGTCTCTTCTCACCTTTCTTGTGAACAAGGAACATAAATGGGGATATTCACAGTTCAGAAGTTTTCCTGTAACATGAAAGCCAACAGATACTAACTTTCTTTCAGCAAGTCTCACTTTGCTTTGATGAATTTTCGTTTGTGGACTAAAAAATGCCCACGCATTAAAAATGTTTTCGGTGTTGAACTGTAATATTCTTCATAATAGCAGCAATACATCCATCTGTTACCATAGAAAGAGTACTATAAAAAATCAGATTTATAGAGGGTATGATATGGGGAAGATAATTGAGGAGCGTCCAATATAGTTCTAGCCATCCCAAGCCCCTGCATAGCGCCTCCACGTGGCCATACCTGGTAATGCTTATTGAGTAGCCAAGCTAGGAGGTGCGATGCTGGCTGGTTCCCGGCTGCCTGATCTCAAAACCGGGGCTTTGGGCAGACGGCGGAGCCACACGGCCTAGCTAATAGGTAAGCCTAATATAAGTTACTAGCTGACCCGACAAACTTCGTATTGCCACAAATTAACCTGTGTTGTACATAAATCATGAATCTCGGATGATCTTTGTCGCAATCTCGAGTTTTGCAAGCCCCCCAGTGGGCGGCGCTTCCGACGGCGGGTCATCGGCAACACTCGCGACCGTCTCGTCCTGAATGATCTAGTGTTACTATAGATAGTTTTTGTGGTCTTGTATTGACTAATGTTTTATGGAAGAGTCTCGAATTTCTCGAGTTCGATTAGTTTTTGAGTTTCGCAAAAATTTCTCCATATCCCCCTACCATAGGGGTGAGAGGTCTCTAACTATCGTAAAATAAATTCAAGACTCCAAAATCTCCCACATGCCAAATTTGATTCCATTTGCTTGATTAGTTCTCAAGTTATAAGGAAATTTGAATTTCATTTGTATGGGAGCTCCCCTCTTAAAAGGGGAAGGGGTCGTAATTCACCATAGAAAAAATTTCTGCCATCTAAAAATCCCACATGCCAAATTTGGTTCCATTTGATTGATTAGTTCTCGAGATAAGAGGAAATTTGCATTTCATTTGTATGGAAGCCCACCCTCTTGAAGAGGAGATGGGCCATAACTCGCTTTCTAAAGAAGAGAGGGGTCTCAATTCACCATAGAAAAAATTTTTGTCTCCAAAAACACCCACGTGCCAAATTTGGTTCCATTTGCTTGATTAGTTCTCGAGTTATGAGGAAATTTGTATTTCGTTTGTATAGGAGCCCCCCCTCTTAAAGTTGGGAGGGGTCCTAATTCACCCTAGAAAATATTTTTGCCTCCAGAAACCTCCACATGCCAAATTTGGTTCTATTTGCTTGATTAGTTCTCGAGTTATGAGGAAATTTGAATTTCATTTGTGTAGAAGCACCCCCTCTTAAAGTTGGGAGGGGTCCTAATTCACCATAGAAAAAATTTTTGCCTCCAGAAACCTCCACATGCCAAATTTGGTTCTATTTGCTTGATTAGTTCTCGAGTTATGAGGAAATTTGAATTTCATTTGTATGGGAGCCCCCCCTCCAAAAGCGGGTAGGGGTCCCAATTCATCATAGAAAAAATTTTTGTCTCCAAAAACACCCACGTGCCAAATTTGGTTCCATTTGCTTGATTACTTCTCGAGTTATGAGGAAATTTGTATTTCGTTTGTATAGGAGCCCCCCTCTTAAAGTTGGGAGGGGTCCTAATTCACCATAGAAAATATTCTTGCCCTCGAAAACTTTCACATGCCAAATTTGGTTTCATTTGCTTGATTAGCTCTCGAGTTATGAGGAAATTTGTATTTCATTTGTATAGGAGCCCCCCCCTTCTAAAGTGAGGAGGGGTCCCAGTTCATCATAGAAAAAAATTTTGTCTCCAAAAACACCCACGTGTCAAATTTGGTTCCATTTGCTTGATTAGTTCTCGAGTTATGAGGAAATTTGTATTTCGTTTGTATAGGAGCCCCCCCTCCTAAAGTGGGGAGGGGTCCTATTTTTGTCTTCAGAAACACCCACATGCCAAATTTGGTTCCATTTGCTCAATTACTTCTCGAGTTATGAGGAAAATTGTGTTTCTTTGGTACAGGAGCCCCCCCTCTTAAGGTGGGGAGGGGTCCTAATTTACTATAGAAAATATTCTTGCCCTCGAAAACCTTCACATGCCAAATTTGGTTCCATTTGCTTGATTAGTTCTCGAGTTATGAGGAAATTTGTATGGAAGCCCCCCCTTTTAAAGAGGGGAGGAGTTATAATTCCCCTTATAAAGAGGGGAGGGGTCTCAATTTACCATAGAATAAATTCTTGTCACCGAAAACACCCACATGCCAAATTTTGTTCTATTTGCTTGATTAGTTGTCGAGTTATGGAGAAATTTGTGTTTCATTTGTATCGGAGCCCCCCCTCTTAATGGGGGGAGGGGTTTCTAATTATCAGTAAAACCTTTCCTGGCCCCAAAAAACGTCTACATGCATATTTTCATGCCGATTGGTTCAGTAGTTTTCGATTAAGGAACATACGGACAGACAGACAGAAATCCTTATTTATAGGTATAGATTTTAATTTTTTTTTTTCGTTTTAGCTTATGAAGTATCTCTTGCTATATAATAAAAACTTTGGCCAAAACGACTTTTAATGCTGCACATGGATACCAGAATGAAAAAGTTAAATTAATTATTACAAGCACTTATGGAACCTCAAAGTTACTCTATTCCATACGAAGGACTGCTGGTGAGATTGTTCTATTTTTGCACATATATACCGTGCCGTATCGAAATCCGTACACCTAAGAACTAGACAATTTTAAATGCTCAATATAAGATTATGATATTGTAATAGGCAATTCGTCATATTTTCTTTTGACAGTATAATGCTTATTTTAACATTATTTGGAATAACAAGAAACTAAAATTAATCCTAGTTACAAAAAATCGAGATCGAAATGTGCAGCTCTTGATTCAAAATCCGTACACTTTTTTATGTCTGATTCAAAATCCGTACACCTGTGACTCAAAATCCGTACACCATGTTAAAAATCAATTAAAGTCCGCATAATTTTGAATCTAAATCCGTGTAAGCTTGATCGAAATTGAGTTTAAAGTTTATGGCTAAGTTGTTTTTGTTTATTTGACTAATTGCTTTATAAAATTTGCTTTTCTCGATAATTAACGCATTGTATTTTAGTCCTGCTCATCTAAGAGTCGTTTACACGCACAGTAGGGACACTACACGGAATCAATCTTTTCTTTTTTTAGCCAAATTATGGGTAATTGTTCATTTTCGGTCGGAAAGCTAAAATATCAGGTTTGGTACTGATTAAATATTGCCTCTATCCATGGGATCACCCACTTGTAACAAAACCTCGTTTGTGTTAAATGTTCTTACATTCGTTTCCTTATGCCTCAGGAAATATTAGGCTTAGAAACAAACTTTTTTAACATTTTAGAGTAAATTCACTTGACTTATAAACAATATATAACATTTTTTCTTGATTTTTGTTGCAAATTATACGGAAAGCTGAAAAATTGCAGAAGAGACTTCGGTATTTCGAAAGTACCAATTCAATATACTAGCTCTTATCGTAGTGACCGGAACTTAGACTATCTCGATGTTTTATTAAGGGATTATTCACCATTTATTATCGTAATTCCCATCTTCCAGTTTATCGACATATATTTAGCTTTAGTTATTTCCGTTTTGTTTGGCAAAACATAGAGTAGAGTTGGATCGCTAAGGATACTGCACAGGTGTACGGATTTAGATTCAACTAGTAAAACTGAATCAAAATCCGTACAGTACTAATTATGATGAATAAATATTACTTCAATGCCATAATGAATAATATTAAGCTGTAGAACGATAAACACCTATAGTTCAAATTGATTTTCGGGAATTTAAATATGAAAATCACTTCAAGTACGCTTAACACTTCATTTTATTGGAAGTGATTTTCTTAGCAAATGGCTAACAAGCAAGCCAATTTAGAAGGGCATCTGATAGACATTAACGTTTTAATTTTTATTAGTTGTATTTCGTGGCCTACTACCTATGTTTTGACATTGACGTAATGCTAATAAACCACGGATCTAGGCCTAATATTAATATTTTGCATTTAGACTGTTTAATACATATAATCAAGTAAATTGTATTAGGTGTACGGATTTCGAAGCTGTACGGATTTCGATACCGCATGGTACCACAGTTCATCTTAATATTATATTATTAATAGTACTAGTATTGATATCATAAATGTGGAAGGCTGGTTGATGGAGTGAATTGCCAACCTGAATCCTTAAGGACTGAAGCAAATATGGCACTTCTCAATTCAATACCAACAAATCATCACGTGGGCTAAAGTTGGTACAGCGAAATTGATTATTACATGGAAGGATCCTAATGCTGGAAGGCGACTCTTATAACCCAGGAATGCGCACAAGTGCCTCTGCTTGTGGGTCCGCCCAATCCCTTTTGGCCCTTCTGTAACAGCATTAGTGTGAAATTCATTTGATAATCAAATTTGGATCTACTTTAATTCTACCCACATACAATGGCAAGTCCTTGAAAGATGGCAGTTTTCCCCTACTAATACTACTATAAAAAAAAACAGATTTATTGAGGTTTAATAAAAAACCGCAATAAGATCAATTTTGAACAGGTGTGCCATTTTATATTACTACGCTCCACTTATAGTGAGTAGATAAGAGATGTGGCGCAGCCAACAAGTTTTATCGTGACAATAAGAGCAACCAGATTATGAGAGAAGATTATCTTATACAGGCAGACCGAGAAGAAAGAGTTCCTCTTAGAACCGTTTTAGATTCCTGCAGAGACAGGATGGCGATATGTAGTGCTTCTTGCAGTCGTTAGCCGCACAGTCGAACTCGATCCGCTCTGTATTTGTGTTGTGTTGAAAATTTCTTTCAGTCACAAAATTCTTGTTCTGTTTGCATTAATTAGCTTTAGTCTTTTTACGCGACTATCGAAAACTGCTGAATATTTAAGCCTTCAAAAAACACAACAATAAGGCGACGAAAAGAAGTCTAATATACGAAGAAAACATAACGAAGAGACGCCGTAAAGACGACGGAAATGCGACGGAAACATTTCATGCTGTTTCAGCATGTGATATCAAGTCGCCAAAACAATGACAAAAAGAACAAAAACATGACATAAAAGGTTTCAAAAGCGTCAAAAGGGCGACGAAACATGCTTCAAACGACAATGAAAGGACGATGAAAAGAGAGTAAAAAGGTAACATTTTTGTTGCCTTGACAACCAATAGAATGTTGAAAAATTAAAAAAAAAGTGATGAAATCACAAATAAAACGCGGCGGAACGACGATGAAAAAATGACAAAAGCGAAGAAAAGACGACGAAAAAGGTTAAAATAGTAACAAAAAAGTCGCAAAAACAGCCCAAAGCAAGAACAGAAATACGACAGAGCGATAACAAAAAGACGATGAACACGAAGTAAAAGATACCAAAATGATGACAAAAAGACGACGAAAGGCGTCGAATAAATAATACGATGACGAAAAGAAGCCAAAACAGTGACAAAAAGACGTTTAAAAGTATCAAAACTCATGCAACAATGTGAGTTTTATTGTACTCTTATTGCAGCATTCAAGACTAATTTTGGTCTTAAATACCATTATAAGAGAGTAATAAAACTCAAATTGTTACCGGGGAAAATCAGACTTCAAAAAACGACGAACAAACGATAAAAAAATGGTGGCAAAATGACCATGAAAAGACGGCCGAAATATGGCAGAAAGATGGCAGATAGATGACGGATACGAATGGAAGAAAATATAGAGGGGACAAAAAGAATGCAAAAAGGTATCGAAAAGACAACAAAAAGAAACGAAATGACTATAAATAGATGTAGAAAAGTCAATAAAGAGACGGTAAAACGACGGTAAGTGGGGACAAAAAGCAACATGACGATAAACAATTAAAAACCTTCACAAAGGTGACAAAACATGCAAAAAAGATGGTGAATATACGACAGAAAAGCCGACGAAAGAACGACGAAAAGACAGTTTTTTGTTGTCTTGACAGCAAACAGGATGGCGATAAAATTACAGAAATAGACGAAAAGACAACAACAAAATGGCGAAACGAAGATAGAAGACAACGAAACGATAGCAATAAAAAATGAAGAAAAAAACTATAAAAAGATGCTTGAAACAACAAAAATACCGAAGTTTTTGCAGCGTTTCAGTAGAATGCGAAACCTGAAAATAAATAAAAAAGAAAACTTTTCAATTAAATTCTACTCTATACATAGTAGAATTTAATTGGAAAGTTTTCTTTTTTATTCAATTTCAGCAACAAAAATACCGACAAAAAGCCTGCATGGGAATTCATCAAAAACTCGACAGAACATGCAAAAAAACGATGGAAAATGACGAATATATGGTAGCAAAGCCGAAAAAACCCAACAAGACAGAAAACACCACAAAAAATGATTTAGAACGACAGTAAAGAAACAATATGCCACGTCGAAATTATTCGAGCTAGTGGTCATTAAACCACTTTTTTCACATTGCCAACAAGCGATTGCAGATGAGCAACACGGATTTCTCCCAAAACGTTCGTGTGCTATGAATCTACTTTGCTTCACTAGCTATGTAACTGACAGCTTCATTGGACGAGCTCAAACCGACGCGATTTACACAGACCTCTCCGCTGCTTTCGATAAAGTTAATCATCGCATCGCTGTCGCTAAATTGGATAGGTATGGTTTTAGCGGCAATATGTTGAACTGGTTCGAATCGTACTTAACTGGACGAATCCTGAGTGTGAAAATAGGTGATGTGACTTCCGCTTCGTTCCCTGCTACTTCCGGGATTGCACAAGGCAGCCATCTGGGTCCGCTGGTGTTTGTCCTATATTTTAAACCGAAACATTGACGATGCTTTGTTTCTTCAACAACAGCTAAATGCACTTGCCAGTTGGTGCGAGACGAATTGTATGCTACTAAATCCGATCAAATGTTCTGTAATCACTTTTACGAGAAAAAATCAACCGATTCACTTCAACTACAAACTCAATGGACTTCCAATTCAGCGAGTAGAACGAGTCAAGGATCTCGGCGTGTTACTTGATGTTAAGCTAATTTTCAAACAACACGTTTCATTGATTGTTGCCAAAGCCTCTAGACAACTAGGCTTAATTATGCGAATGACACGTGACTTTAACAGCATTGAATGTTTGGTAGCGCTCTACGGGTCACTGGTTCGAGCTTCCCTAGAATACTGTTCCGTAGTATGGATCCCTCACTACAATAACGCTATCTACCGCATCGAAAGTATCCAGCGTCGCTTCGTACGCTACGCTCTTCGATTGCTTCCATGGCGACAGCCAATGAGGAATACTCGATATGAGGATCGTTGCCAACTCATCCGAATCGATACTCTCGAACTTCGCCGAGAAACAGCGCGCGCCATGGTTGTTTCGGATATCTTGACATCCTACATCGACTGCCCTACCATCCTTCATCAAATCAACTTGAATGCACCAACCAGATCACTGCGGAGGTTATCTCTACTAAATTTACCTTTTCGACGGACGAATTACAGTGGCAACAGCGCTATCTCTGGTCTACAGCGTTCTTTCAACCGAGTTTCGGCAGTGTTTGATTTTAATTTATCACAACGAGTGTTACGTTCGAGTTTTGTCTCTATGTTTCGACGTTTTATGTATTAGTTATTAAGGTCCATTAGGGCAAGTCTTGCCTGTTGGTAATAAATTTGAAATTTTGGTTGCTTTATTTATATTCCATAAGGGCATCGCGACAGTCTTAATGGCCGTCTTTTGTGGCATTTTTGGTTGTCTTCAAAATGGCGACCAACGGACAGCGAGAAAAGGTGCCAAAAAGGCGATGAAAAGACAACAAACAAGATGACAAAAACGAGAAAAAAAGATCTTTTACCCATCTGCCAAAATGCCGACGATGCCAAAATGAATGTGCCCAAACAGCATTGAAAAAGTGACGATAATAACGGAAAAAAGCCATTGAAAAAGTGACGAAAAACGCAAAACCGGAGAACAGATGACGAAAATGACCATGAAAATGCGACAAAAAATACGAAAAACGCCAGAGAAATGACAAAAATGTCAAAAACGATGAAAAGACTATAAATAGACGCAGAAACGGCGATGAAGAGACGATCAAACGACAGAAAAAAGTGACAAGAAATACCGAAAGAGACTACAATTGAGGACAAAAAGACGCAATTAAGAGCAATCAGGAACGCGATAGAAGACAATAGAAAAAAAACAACAAATCACTGGAAAAGACAAGGTAAAGTGGCCAAAAAGGCAGATGCTAAAAAGGACGAACTACGGAACCACAGAACCGAAAAACCGCACGAAGGAACATAAAAGATGAAAGACGGAAAAAACATAGATGAAAGGCGAATGATGAAAGATCAATAACGAAAGTTGAGAGTAAGTGTGCTTAATTAATGTAAGTCAAATCTCAAATGCACATGAAATGATTTAATTCAAAAAAGTATTAATTTTCTCCAAATGCCATGAAGGACAATACCTATAATATAAAAATGTGATAAAGAGTGATTACACATTTGGACGGATTTCGCTTCTCTATTGATTTTGAAACGAAAGTATAAACGGTTCTACAGTGATAAAACTACGGCTTTTTCGTCAGTAATGTCTGGCAATACATATCCATAGTCTCCATGTCAAGTGAAAAAATATGCTTTTTCTGTGCACGATGAGTTTTGGTATCATTCGAGGGTAAAGTAAATGGTTGAACCCAAATCGAAAGCAGTTAGTTGCTGTGACAAGTAGATTCTCACTCTATGATTGACCTTCTGGTAGCTAGCGCTGCCTTTTGGCGGGTTAGAGGTATCAATCTTTGAATCCTTCTAAATCCCTGATATTTCGTTATTTAATATTAATATTTAGCAAAGACAAGCCTGCCTGAGAATACATCACTCCATCGAAATAACCCTTCGACGTTCAGGCAGTGGCAGAAAATCGAAGGCTGCTGACCTGGTGAAGGTCAGGGAATCCACGTCTTCTAGATCCGAAAGGCACCGAACCGGAACGACAAATAAAACAAACTGGAAGCTGTACTGAGAAAACACCTAAAGTGTTGAAGAACAAGCTGGCTTTGAAGAAACACTAGGCAAAAGGATTGAAGTCGGTTCCACTATTGCCAAAAAAAATCCAATAAAGAAGAATAAACAGAAAAGCTAACCATAATCTTGTAGTTTATTGCTTGAAAATTTAAAGAAAATCCGAACAACAGTTAAGTTTTGGCAACCATTTTTGTGTGACTCATTGAAACTTAAGGGAAAGGACAGCCAGTTAAAGTATCAATTAGCTAACGTGCAACGACGATGAAAAATTTTGATGGACGGATTTGAAAACGGTACGACGAATTTAAGAAATAAAGTCAGTTGCGAAATTTTAATAAAATGCTTTAATAATCGCTTTTTAGTGAATTCAATGTGCACGGATTGGAAGGTCAAATCAGCACAAGAACTTTTGGAGTATTCATTAAATCCACCTAAGAAATGATGAAAGTTAGAGTGGCCTTCCTTACTACGACGGGAATCAGAAATAAACCCTAGTTATTGAAAATTACCTATTGAAATTTAGTTGTTGAACCACATAATTGCTACATCTATTATGATGAATCGAATGGTATTCATACCACGGAAATCCATTCCTAATTGGCAAAGTTAATTGGAAATCGGTAAATTCCTAGTAGACAAAATTTTCATGTTTTCGTGGCGCTCGCATGGTTTGGTTTTTTGGAATCACCCTCTGTACCAGCCACCTTCCTAAGAGACGTAGTCCTACGTCAAAAGTGAGGTTATCTTGTCTCGGGAAATGATCTATAAAAAGCACTGTTGAAACATAACCTGCTGGATGTAATCGGAATTAATAGCCTTAGTTGAAATATTTAATCGTCAAACAAGATTGTGCTGTCAGTCAGTTTGATTGACGAACAATGGTGCTGTATACTTCAAATGGCCCCTATCCAAGCAACCACATAATCCAAATCCATATCTTTACTGTCATCGGTCGGTAATGCTCGGTAAAGCATTAGTAAGTACCTATACGCAAGCTAACAACCTAATACTAATCGTCGCAATCATCTGTGGTAATCCCTTTTTCATTGATGAATTTTTCTTTCCCATTCTTTTGTTTTTAATTAATTTCGTCATCATCGTTATTGTTTTTATAATTAGGTTTTAATGCATCGAATGCACTTACTCATACAGAACCGACTTTCCCATTATGCAAATTTCATTAAAGGATAATTAAAGAAACTGTGACGTAAGTTAATGAATTCAATTTAAGAAATTTAATTGCAGTTATTTCCTGATTTGGCTCTGATGAAATTTGATATTTACCGAACAAAAAAAGTAATTATAATATTTAAAAAACAACAAAGAATGTAAGAAGGACTGCACTTTTAACAGGAGGACAGAGGAAAATAAACGATAAATAAAAACATAATCAATTTTAGTGTCGTTTGTATATAATGACATTTTAATCTTGCTTAATAGAAACATAATAAGTTTTGCGATATGAAATAGGTAAAACCTGACCACATATAAATCGTATAAATTTGCACGGTCGCTTAATTTCAAACTTCAAAGTGACACAAATATTGTCATTAGAAAGGTAACGAATGCATCAAGGCAGATCACAATCTCCACATAAATCATTGTTTATCATGTAATAGGATTATTCCTCTTGTACTAGTGAAGTCGTGAAGATTCAACCTCTCTAATTGCGAAAGATGAGATGCACCGGCTTAGGCTTAACTGCGGTCACTTGGGAAATGATCAGATTAATGATCTTAATTTTATGACCCTCAGCTTCATGATTGAATAATAAGGAAGCCTTTCCCTAGTTTAATTTTGTGAAATGGTTACAATTATTATACGAATTCAAATACAACTGTCGGTATTTTATATAAACAATATATAATCAAAGGTTAAAAATCGTTAAAACGTTGGAAACCCACAAAAAAAGTACATTAAAATCCATTAACTGAAGTAACAATAGATCCTAGTTGCGTTCATTAAAATCCACATCTTATATGAGAATACATTAAACAATTATACAACTTATGAACTCATGAAAACATAAATATGCCATCATAAATGCCATAACGTAAGAGAGCAACAGATCAAGGTTTAGTAAAAGTAATCAATCATCTTCACCCCTTCCGATAACCGTAACCAGCTTAGCTGACACGAAATCGGATACTTCCTGCATCTTCTCCGGTGAAAGGAGGTTTGAAACAATTTGTCCAACCAAACGACACTCACAAATTTCTTGTTTTTCCGGTGGTGACACCAAACCAACCGTCCATGTGCCATCATCCGGTACAACAGACCGGCGGCGTGCGAAACGACAGCGGAAATTTAGCAAAACATACCTTAAACAAATTACCGGCGATTGCGCAAAAACCATTGCACTGCCAACATCAGAGCCAACATGTTTCATGTTTCGAAGTTCAATTCAATTCAAGCATGCACACTCCATCAGGCAGACTCAGACAGACGGTAGGTACTTCGGGGGTACTTCCACAAATCAAGGGGCTTTCAAAATGAGATAACTCAGAGGAAAAATAACCGAAGATCGAGAGACACTTACATGACAGTAGGAGTTTCATAATTTCCGCACGATCTGGGCTATACAACTGCGACTGCTGCTGCTGCTGGTTTCTTTTTCTGTCGTGTTGATTGATTCGACACACTTAACTTTACTTTTCTCCACTATTTTCAAAAAAAAACCTTCAAAGCAAGGCTTTATTTTTCAGGAAAATCCAACACAAAAGTTCACTTCCACTGTTCACTGCTTCAGCCTGTCTTCTGTTTTATTATTTTTTTTTTTTGCTGAATCAATCCTGCCGTACTGTGGCTGCTGCAGATGCCATGGCCGGGAAGGAATGTCCAACGGTCACCGCGGATGGATTCTTGAACGGACCTTCAAGATCAATGTTAACCGAACGAGGTTACACAACAGAATGTTACCTAATGGCAAAACGGTTTCTGGTTTTATACTTCGGGGGGCTGTCCGGATTCCCGAAGGTGCGGACGTACGTCCGCGCTTCAGGTGTGCTTCTCTGTGCTGCTGAGCCAGTTAGCAACCAGCGTGCGGGGAACAAGCAAGTTGAACCACTACGAGGGCCAACGACGGACTGAGCAAACTGACTGAGCTTCTTCGCGCTTGGAGGCTGAACCTACCTGAGCCAAACCAAACCGGAGCGCTCAGAGAGGGGGTTCTCGTGGGGGGATACGGCACGCCGGTGCGCCAACAACGGGTGGGTGGCAATGGCAGGGAAGATGTACGCGCATTGCTTTTTTCTTTTCGAAGGCCGCGGTAGTACTTCTGCAAAAAGAGAGAGAAAGAAGCAAGTGCGAAGTTTTGATCGAATTTTGAGCAAGGGAGAATGGATCAATTTGCGATAGGGTTTGTTACCTGCCGGTAGGTTGTTTTGGAACTGAAAGCTTTCTATACAGCATTCGCACGAAATCAGATCTGTCGGAATTTAAAATGTGCTCCGATTTGGTTCCTATGTATTTGTTCTGTTTTAGAAAATTATTGACCTTTTATTTATTTAACGTCATTCAACTGTTTTGGAAAATTCGACAGAACCCATTTCCAATCAAATGAAAGATATTTCGCTAAACTTTTTAGATCAAACATTGAGTTGGAGAGTTGGAGTTCTTTTCAAAAAATGTTAAAACATTGAAAACATTTGTTTTTCTTTTGTTTTTCACGTTATACAGACACCACTTTTTATATATTTTGAAATGCTTAATTGTTTTGGAGATATAGTTGTTTAAAGAAATTGAGATTCCCTTCTTTCCTTTTCATTTTTACTTTTTCTGCCCACTGTTTCTTCTATCTCTATTCTACTTTATTTCTTTTCCTATCCCGTTTTTCGCCCTTTTCCTTAGACTTAAACTCCATCTGCTCCGGTTTTCGTCTCTCTTTTTGCGTTTTTCTCAGTTTTCAGGTCCGTTTCAGCTCTTTTTCTGACTCGTTCTTTGTCATTTTTTACCCCTTTTCAGCTTCTTTTCTTTTCTTTCGACTTTTTTTACGTTTAACTCCTTTTTACCCCGTTTTTCGTTCGTCTGTACTGTTTTCCCTCTTATTAGGTTCTGTGTTATCCCGTTATTTCCGTTGTATGTTCTATTTTTATTTATTTTCTATCCCGTTTATCATCTTTTTCTGTTCTGGTCCCGTTTTTTCTCCTTTTTTGCTACGGTTTTTCTCGTTTTCCGTCCAGTTTAACCAAATTTTCTTTCTCGTTTTTTAGGGCTCTTTCTTATTTTCTTTCATTTTTCTTCTATTTTTCTATGTTTTCGTTTTTTTCCTTTTCCACTTTTTTCTCCTTTTATGTTTTGTTTTCCTTCCGATGTTGTCATGCTTTTTCTTTCTAGCTTCCTAAAACCCCCACATGCCAAACTTAATTACATTTGCTTGATTAGTTCTCGAGTTATAAGGAAATGTATATTTCTTTTGTATGGGAGTCTACTGTACGCGACCGCCTACTTAGCTTCGAGGTACGATGCTAGTCTAACAAGCCAGCCGTCGCATGTTCGAATCTCGGCTAGACGGTGCTTGCTTGATAGAGTCAGTAGGATCGTTACACTGGCCCCGTAATTTTCCTGTACTCTAAACAGCCGGCTGCGAAGTCTGTCGATAAAGAAGGGTAATGTCTAATGACGGTTTAAGCCCACGACTTTGCTTTGCTTGTATGGGAGCCCCTGCTCCTAAATAGGGAAGTGGTCCTAATTCATCACAGGAAAAAAAATTTGCCTCCAGAAACCCCCACATACCAAATTTGGTTCTGGCTGAAACGGGGCCACTACTGACACGAGGTCTTCAAAAATTGGAACATTTGCGCTTAATTGGTTGAAAATGATAAAAATATAAGAATTGCACTTTTGATACCTCGAAATAGTGGACCTCTCGTTCGTCAAGGGGACTAACAGGTTCAAAAAAAGTTGAATTTTGAGCAAACCTTGAGATCTATATCTTGTGATATTTCATAAATTTGACATGAAATAACGAACAAATGGCCCGGTTCTGTAAAGAAAAAGAACAGGGCTTTCAAATGGAGTAAAAAAAAATTTTGGCCGCCATCTTGGATTTGGTCGCCATATTGCATTTAATCAAAAAATCGCCATTTTCACCATGAGCCCCCAACCGATTTTCATTTTAAGACCACCATTGGTAACCTGAAGAAAAATGCTACAAGAAACATTCATAAATAATACAACCAGTTATTTGTAGCAAGGTTCACATTTTTCATATAAATTATGTTGTATTTCCAAAATTTGCTATGAAACAAACTACAGACGACACGGTTCTGTAAAGAGGCGAGATAGGGTTTATGAACGAAGTGAAAAAAAATCAACGGTCATCTTGGATTTAGCCGCCATGTTGGATTTTATCAAAAAATTTTCGTTTTCGCCATGATCCCCTCAACCGATTTTAATTTTAAGACCACTAGTGAAAAGCTGATAAAAAATGCTACAAGTAACATTCCTCAAATTACATGTGTAGTGGCATTAAATAAACGAAACAATTAATTATCTGTATGAGTGGTTAACAACTCTCATATAATGGAATATCTTGCTACAGAAAATTAATTGTTTTATTTAGTTAATGCCATTGCACACCTTATTTAATGAATGTTTCTTATAGCAATATTTCTCAGCTTTCCGATGGTGGTCTTAAAATCGGTTCAGGGGATCATGGCGAAAACGGCGATTTTTTGATAAAATCCAACATGGCGGCCAAATCCAAGATGGCCGCCAATTTTTTTTCCACTTTGTTTATAAGCCCTATCTCTCCTCTTTACATTATCGTGACGTTTGTAGTTTGATTCATAGCAAATTTTGGAAATACAACAATATTTACATGAAAATTGTGAACCTTGCTACAAATAACTGATTTTTTTGATTCAGTTAATGACATTGCACACCTGATTTCATAAATGTTTCTTGTAGCATTTTTTCTCAGCTTTCCAATGGTGGTGTTAAAATCGGTTGGGAAGCTCATGGTGAAAACGGCGATTTTTTGATAAATTCCAATATGGGAGCGAAATCCAGGATGGCCGCCAACAAATTTTTTACTCCATTTGGAAGCCCTGTTCATCTTCTTTACAGAACCGGACCATTTGTTAGTTGTTTCATGGCAAATTTATGAAATATCACAAGATATAGATCTCAAGGTTTGCTCAAAATTCAACTTTTTTTGCACCTGTTAGACCCCTTGGCGCACGAGGGTTCCACTATTTCGAAGTATCAAAAGTGCAATTCTTATTTTTTAACCATTTTCAACCAATTAAGCGCAAAAGTTCTAATATTTGAAGACCTCGTGTCAGTAGTGGCCCCGTTTCAGCGAGAATTACTTATATGAGGAAATTTATATTTAATTTGTATTGAAGCCCCCTCCCTTCCTAAAGGGGAGAGGGCTGACAATTCGCAATACAAAAAATTCCTGCTTCCTAAAACTCTCACATGCCAAATTTGGTTCCACTTGTTTGATTAGTTCTTTAGTTATGCAGAAATTTGTGTTTCCCCTCTAAGGGGGGAAGAGTCTCTAACTATCATAAGAACCTTCCCTGGCCCCAAAGCTCCTGCATGCAAATTTAGTAGTTTCCGAGTTTATAAGGAACATACGGACAGACAGACAGAAATGCATTTTCAAAGGTATAGATTTGTAACTCTCCAAGCACTTTAGTAATTGTTTATTTATTTATATTTGAGACCAAGATAAGACCATCGACTTGGATCTTTACCTAGTAGTAGTACATATGTGCTTTTAAACACGCCGCGAGTTGCCGCGAGCTACGCGCGGCTACTGGATAAAGCTCCGCCTTTCTCTGTGGAGCCCCAGCTCCCTTCAACCCTCAAAGACGCATAGAGCACGATACGCTCGGACGTTAAGATTAACCTAGGAGTGCCTACAAACGATTACAGCGTATCAGTTCCCCAACTCGAAAAGATCCGGCGAGATATTGGTCAACTGAAGAATAATAGAGCCGCTGGCAGTGACTGACTGCTTACAGAATTCTACAAGAATAACAAAGAACCACTAGCAACGATATTTCACTGAATAATTTCACGGATGTCAAGGAGAAGCTACCGGAGGAATAGATGGAAGGTGTGTTTTGTCCCGTCAATAAAGGAGGAAGTGGCTCAATTACTGTAATTACTGCGATATCACGCTGGTCAACGCGGTCTACAACATGCTCTCCCAGGTCTTATTACGTTATCTATCCCCAATAGCAAGAGAATTCGTAGCGGTACCAGTACCAAGTGGACGATATGGAGATCCGTACTACTACGGATCCAATTTTCACTTTCCTGAAAATCCTCCAAAAATGTACAACGTACAACTAGGAGTACAACGTACCCACGCATCATATTTTTGTGGATTTCAGAGCAGCATACGATGCAGTCGAGCCCAAACAGCTATGGTCGATAATGCACGAGAACGGTTTTCTGGATCAGTTTGTCAGTCCGCGACTGACCAAAGTTACTCAGAAGCGAGTGATGTCTTACGTGCGTCTTTCGGGGGCACTCTCGAGTTCTTTCGAATTGCGGCAAGGCGATGGACTATCCTGTACGTTATTCAACATCACTTGCAGATCTTCAGCAAGAGTAAACAACTCCTACTAACCATCGCAGACGACCTCGACATCATTCCTCGGGAAACCTTGGGACGGCGCACAGTGGTCCCATTGGTATCAGAACACGCGTTTTTTTAATTGCGCCGAAATGGTTGATTATACTGGTTAAGTATGTTCAGAGAAATTTCTCAGCGTTAAAAGATCTTTCATATGGCATGAACGATTATTTGATTAATCCCCCTAAAAGTAAGATAAAAAATTTAATTTTCGAACAGTAAGAGATACAGCAAAACAAAGTTCTACAAAATTTTTGAAATGATTATTATGAAAAACTTTGCCAAAGAAAGTAACCTTCTAGCTATTATAGTTTTTGAGATGAAGGACAATTTTTGTGGAGACTACGAAAATCAATTTTTTGACCACAGTTCTTTCTACAGTATTTATACCCATTTGACATGTTC
This sequence comes from Sabethes cyaneus, assembly GCF_943734655.1. NCBI lineage: Eukaryota > Metazoa > Arthropoda > Insecta > Diptera > Culicidae > Sabethes > Sabethes cyaneus. The sequence continues at coordinate 23,020,614 of NC_071355.1, forward strand.
GGCAAAGATTTTCTAACAGTCAAATAACATACTTTTGTAGAATATAGTAACTTGCTATCGTCAATATTTGCGGAGAAAATTAAAGTTTTCGTTTAAAAATTAACCAATTTTCAACAGCATTAACTCCCAAACATGCAAATATGTTCAAGCCATTTATTGGCCATGTGAAAGAACAAGAAAAATACTACAAAATCCAAAACAAATTAGCTTGACCCTGGCTATCCCTCTACCAAAACACTCGCATTGAAAATTATTACTCGGTTGAATTTAATATGGCGTAGTGTAAAAACCGTGTTATCCCGATCAAGTAAGTGTGCAAAATAAATAATGAAAATGTGTAATCCAAGCAGCATGGATTATTTGTAGAGATTCAGAAAAAGATTTGCAAAATTTGTTTTCGAATGAAATTTGATTTGATTTGACAGTGACTATTGGCTGCGTTGAACGGGAAGTGGTTGATGAATTCGTATATTTGGGATATCTGGTCACCGTATTCAAGCTGGAAGTCCAGCCCACTTTTACCTCCGCAAGACGCTTCGATCAAGGAGATAACTCTAGAGCTCGTCCAGGTTGAACCCGACTTGCGTGTGTCGAGACGCTTAAGGAATTGGCGACGAGTAGCCTGAATATAGTGGAGAGGAATTCTTGATATGGCAAGAGCCACTCCGGCTCTATGCTGCTAGAGATACGTAAAAATTCGCTGTATTAGAGTAATCGTACGGACGTAACGGAGTATCGTAAGAAGGCGAATCTACAGGGTGTTCAATAAGTTCGAATACAATTTAAAATTGTGTTTAAAAAATGAAAATACAAGATATGCTGTTCTGAGTACATTTTTATTGAAGCAGTGTTTATTAAGAACCTTTACAATATATTTGGTGGAAGCACCAGAGCGGAGAGTTACCTTTATTTAAGATGGATGGTACTCTCCGTTTTGTTTCAAAATTTAGCGTATTTTAAGTGTCTCGGCGCCGCTGTAATCTATAGTCTCTGTAGGACCGGTGCGCCGTCCTGTTGAAAGACGTAATCATCTTTCCCGTAGAGGTCACGAAGTGCCGGGGCCACAACCTTCTCCAGAACCTCGGTCTTATAGTACGCGGCGTTGATTTTAACGTTTTTCTCGATAAACACCAGTGGAAGCTTCCCACAGATACGGTCCCCCAAACCGTCACCGACACATCGCTCTGGAACCGCGGGATGTTTATGTGGGATGGGGGGATGCTGGCCAACGTCGGCGTCCACAGCCGATCATTTTGGACATTGTGCGGCTGTTGCAAGATGAAGAGTTTCTCATCAGAAAACACGAACTTCTGACCAGCGAGCCGCGAAAGTACCAGTTTTGCTCTGTCCAGCCTCTTCTTCGTTGTAGCCTCCGTTACCCCGTGCATCTTGCGTTTCTTGTACGGCTTGCATCCCAGGTCCTTCGCCATGATGGTGTGGGCAGTCCCGATCGACACATCCAGGTCAACAGCGGTCTTCCGGATCGAGCGGTTCATTTTTCGACGTACCCGCTTCCTCACCACCATGATGGCTGCTGGCGTCCTTGTAACCGATCGTTACAGTATGAATTAATAATTTTTTAAATTTGTTATGCATGATTATGATAAACGCCCACCTATTTTGAATCCTGTACTAAACGCTCAACACAGTTCAAACACACTCCACAACACCGATGGGCTAATGGGTAACGGTACAAAATACAATGCGGTCGACAAACCGCCAAATCAAGTGAAAAGAACCTTTGGGCCGTTCTCAAGAATGTGCCAACGGCCATTTCGAATCAGGCGAGCGAGTGCTTCAGTAGTGCGAAAAGTAAAAATTTGAATTAGTGCCAAAGTGCCAAATTTAACGGTTTATAAAAAGATTTCAAACCGAGACAGTCATTCAGGTAACAAAAAGGGAGAAATAACTTATATAAGCCCGAAGATTACACTAAAAGGGTAAATTTCCCACCCACGTATAGGACCTTTTAAGTATACCTTGGTATACTTTTCCTTGATACCGTTTATTGCGATTGGCGATCGCATTCCCGGGAGCTTGCGAGCAACCGAAGGCACTCTGCACTCGCTTCGGCCTAGGTAACCTGCCGGTTACCTACGTCTAACCGTAAAAGTCCAGCGATTGGTCCTCTGATCTTCCGTATCATAATCGTCAAGGAGGACATCAACCCTCGGGCTTCAGCCCTAATCACTAAGGAGGATTCCCTTCTCGGTCTGGCAGAAGGCGGTCTCGTCCGTCGCCAACCGATCCCAGTCAACGAAGGAAGCGCCTGAAAGGAGAACTTACCTGGAACGCCTTTCCAGGTCGCCCATTCGTCGCCGCCATTCCATCGTCGACGCCATTTTGCCAGCCGGCCTTGGAGACGCCCGATAGCTGCAGCGGAGATCAGCGGGCGCTCGCCGGTCATACATAACCACCACCGTCAACCCGCAGAAGAAAGCAGTGAGTAGCGAAGTACCGTGAACCACCCCATCAACACACTACACGTTACAATAAAAACACATTCCTACAAAGAAGTTGGCCGTTTTAGTGTTAAAATTTGTATCGCGAAATCCCTCCAGTTTGCCCAGTAGCGCGCCGACCTTGCGACGAAGTCCGGGTCTCGTGCTGCTGAAGTTTGTCGGGGTAGCAGCTCACTTGGGAGTTGTTACATCCTCGCCGAACGCGGTCGCTCGGAGATATGTCACCGTGTCGCTCACCTCTCGCAAACAACTCTACTACGACGTTGCGGTATTCCTTCATCGTAAACAAATAACAAATGTCACCAAGTCGACACCTTGCGCGTCGGTTAGCCTATATATAAGGCCAAAGCTGACAGCAATAACCATACACAGAATGCACATGATATGTACTTACATAGCGATGAAAAGTTGTATTCGAACTGGTTGAACACCCTGTACCCAAGCAACACAGCTTGTTATCGAATAGTATAATATTACATATATCAGAACTTCTCTATTACCTGAAAAGCGCAAAAAACTTAAGTCTAGTGAAACAAGAATTGAAAGAAGTATGTATCAGGTTATTTCATACCAATTTAAAACGTTATTATAGCATAAGCTACAACTTGTTCTTCCAGTAGTTTAAATTTAGTAATGGTGACGTAATAAAAACTTCGTGTTGACATGTTGACAAAACAAACATTATACATTAGATATGAGCTGTCAAATAAATTCATGTTATCCCAAAACATCTCAAAACCTTAATAATAACGACATATGTTTTCAAAGTACGTTTATAGTACGCTTAAGCGACTAATTTCCACGAATATTATTTTCTAACTTGTTTTGTGTGTTACTTGGGTATTATAACTAATCTCAAAAATACCGGCCGATTAGGTTGAAAATTCCCGCATCAGGAAAATGGTGACAAAATGAGATAAATAGAAGAAATAAAGAACAACAGCGAAAACACGAGAGAGAAAAATAGGAAAAACAAGAGAGAACAGAACAGCGGAACAGAAAAGAAAAGGAACCAACAAAGAGGAGAAAAAAACGGGACAAAAAATGAGTAAATACGGGAGCAAGATAATGAAGAAACGAGAACAGAAAATGGAGAAAAAATGAAATCGGAAGACAGAACGTTATAATAATACAGGATATAATAAGAGGAAGAAAGACAGAAAAAGAAAAGAGTAGAAACGGGACAGAAAATGTCAAAAACGAAACAGGAAAAGAGAGGAAAGGACAAATAACCGGGAACAGAAAAAGGAGAGAAAAGGAATCGGGAAAGAGAAAACAGCGAAAAAAAGGAAAAACGATAGAAAAAAAGAAGGAAAATGTGACAAGAAAGTTACATTAAGACAATAAGAAACTAAACAGGAAACAACAGAGGAAACGAAGAAAATGGGAAAATGAGGACAAATGGGATATAAAAGGAGAAAGATGGGGCAAAAACCGGAAAATGAAACAGAGAAATAAATGAAAAACGGCACAAAAGTAAAATGGAAAAGAAAAAGAAGAACGGGAGATAAAAAAAGAAAACCGCTTAGGAAAGGGAAATGTGAACCAAAAATAGAATGAACGTCACAGAGAAGAGTAGGAATAACGGAACAGACGAATACGGAAAACAAGAATGAAAGGAGATAAAACGAATTAGGAAAAAACAAAAAACTGAAAAAGAAAAAAAAGGAAAAAGAGAATAAAAATGTTGGAATACGAGAAAGAGAATACGGGAAAATAACGAAAAACGAGTGAAAGTTTGGACTGAAAATATGATAAAATGAGACAGGAAACGAAGAAAAATGGAACTATGAAACTATGAAACATGAAATGCGACACACACAAAAAAGAAAACGAAAATCAGAGGAAATCAGAGGAAGGAAAATGAGAGCAAAAATCAACAAATAACAGAAGACGGAGATGAAACGGAACAAACAGCTGAAACCCCGGACTGGAAAATAAGAAAAACAAAACAGAAACGAGGTAAAATGTGCGCGAAATCCAAATTTTAAATTTTGATGTAAAACTTCTAGGTGAAATTAGGCCAAATGCAAGTCTCCAGTTCGTTTTTTGTTTTTGGATTTCCGTTTTTTTTCGTTCCCTGTATTGTATCATTTTCTGCACTGTTTCCACTTTTCCGGTTCCGGTTTTCGTCTCTTTTCGCCTTTAAACTCCTTTTCAATTCAGTTTTTCGTTTTCGTCTGTTCCGTTCTTCCTATTATTATGTCCGTCCTTTTCATCCTTTTCATCCATCCGTTCTGATTTTCTTTTCGGTTTTATCCTTTGTTTTCCTTTTTTGATTTCTTTTTCTTTTTCTGTCCCGTTTTTCCGTGTTCGTTTCACCCTTTTCCTAATCCCGTTTCCTATAACTCCTCTTCTTTCCCGTATGGCTTCTTTTCTGTCCGATTTAACCTCATTTTCTTTCTCTTCCCTCGTTTTCTTTATGCTTTTTCATTCCTTTCCCTCATTTTTCTTCATTTTTTAGTTCTTCGTCTTTTGTGCTGTTAAGTGTTCTCGTTTTTTGCCTCGACGTCCCTCTTTTTCTCTTCCAGAAAACTTTTCCACTTTTTCTTATGTCCCGTTTTCCTTCCCATTCAGACACGCTTTTTTCCTGTTTTGACAGATTTTTTTCTTTTCCCTCTCGCGGTTTTCCTCTTTTGCCATCTCATTTGTCCAGTATTTGTCACCTTTTCTTTTGTGCTCTTTTCCATTTTTCCCTCCTGTCTCATTTTTCCTTTATTGCTTCTTTTTCTGGAGAGCAGCATAAGATGGGCCACTTCTAGATCCATCGACAATCGGCAATATGCTAAGAACATTTACATAAGATACTGAAAAATTTCCATGTGACAGAACATAATTTTCCGACTTAACTTAACTTTTAACTTAAAATTGGACTTAAAAATAGAAATTAATTGGTTTTAAATTGGACTCGAAACTAGACTTAAAATTGAGCTTGAAACTAGACTTAAAGTATTGGTATTGGGCGTTAAATTAAAATTAAATTTAGGCTTAAAATTTAACTTAAATAAGGCTTTAAACTAAACTTGAAATTTAATTTATAACTGGAATAGACACTGGAACTATTTTTACGCAATTAATTTACTTATCGCAAAAATAGTCGCTGATTAAATTAAAAACTGCGGATCTTTGGGTTAAAGATATTAAATTAACCAATTTAAATTAAATTGGTTAAAGATATCTGTTTTGCATTAAATTCCACAGAGAAGGTGGGGTACATGTCCTAATGTGCCTCAGCCTGGATACGCGAGTGGTAAGAACCTCTTGTTTTGCACTCAAACCATTGAAATAGGTAGCAACCTTTCAAACAACAGTAGGGGAAGACGGGGTAAGACGGCCCCCCTAAGCGAATAAATTGCTAGCAGAAGTACGAAAATTCACTTTTTCTTGTTCCGCACATGGAAAAGCATTCATTTATCTATCATTAAAAATTATATAAAGAATTAATTAATCTATTTTTCCGTGATTTTTCATTAATTTTCGAAACGTCTAAAAATTACTCGTTCACAACCAGGCGGGGTAAGAAGGACCACCAAAGGGGTAAGACGGACCATGGCGGAGTAAGGCGGATTGTGGCAGATTTGAAGGTTCTTTGAGTTGTAAACACAATTTCAATATTATTAACTAAGAACAAGTTCTTAAGGGGTTTTTAGGTACATGCTAAAAGAAGGTATAGTTTAATTTAGACACCTGCTAAAAGAAGAAATTTTACTACTAATTCAATTTTGAAAATAAGAGTAGACGTTATTTTACTCCACTGGTTTATATTTAACCTTTTCTTGGCGTTATTTTTGTTGATTTGTCAGCAGCAGCAGGACGTTTACTCTTTGAATACCCTTCACTTTAGGTGAAGGCAACACATTAAATGAGCCGTAAAGTGAATTGGAATCATCGAATTTTGATTCCGTAAGATCCAAATTTACATTGATTGTGTTATTCGAATGGCATTTGTTGGCTTCTTTTGACGTGGTAGGCTCTGTGTTAGACAGGATGATCTCAGATTCAGGGATAATTTTTATTACAGGTGTATTCTATTTCGAAAAAGACATTGATGAAGCCTGCAAGTCGTAAACGAAATGCGTATCTGTCAGAATAATAAAATAGTTAGTCAAATCCACAGGTTGTCTCGAAAGTGTTTAGATAGGCTAATAAACAAAACATACTGGGGCATTTGTAGAAAATTTAAGGATTTCTTAACGAAATCGATGTTGTCCCTCTTACCCCTTGTGCCCCTAATAGTGGACGAATAGGTTAGGCCATCTCTGAGAAACAGGCTCACCTCCACACATACATATATACACACACAGACACTGCTCAGTTTGTCGAACCCTGTCGATTGGTATATATTACTCGGATCTCCGGGTTTGGGATCACTTTCATGATTTTTACCAATTTTTAAACCTTTGTTATACTATAACAAAGGTGAAAAGAGGAATAAAATTGTTTTTTATGCCGCATAGTTGCTTCGTAAGTCATTCGCAAATAATATATCCACATTCATGCTCGAACAAGGAAGACTTGCTTATTGTAAAAGAGTGAAATGACTTAGTTGAACCACAGAAGCAATAAAATAAATAATAAATCATTTATGAGGTTGACGATACCCATAAAACGACTTGCAGCGCATAGCGCATATTCTGAGTTATGAATTTATTATGCATTTTATTTTGCTCCTCCAAGCAAATCGCCGAGGTGTGCAACCCGACAAAAGATTAATTAAAATAGAGAAATCCTATTTGGTAATTCTATTAGCATAGCAATAAGGAAAGTTTCTATTCTTCCAAATTTCTGTACATCAGCATACAAAACATATTTTTCTGGCTCACTTTATATATTACCAAACTCGCCCTAACGAACCATCCGTCGTTGAAAGAAGCCTGCGATAGGAGGCAAAAAATATGCAAAACCTGTCCCAGCGCGGGCGCGAACGCGAGCGGTGATGGTGGGAAAAAATGCAGCGACGAAAGCGAAAGAAAGCATACCTAAACCACCGTGTGCGCGCGCGCCTTCGTAGCGGCAGAGGCACAGAGACAGAGGCGAATTGAATGCACAAATCCCGCAAAAATTTTCCGGTTCTTTTGCATGCTGGGAACGTGCGCTGGTTTATCTTTTTTTTATTTTCTGCGTATTTTGAAGACACTTGTATTTTAATTCAAATTAAGCATGCAACACAACAGTTGAAAACTAGCGGGCTGAAAGCGGTGTGATTTTCGGATATTCATGCAGCAGTTGCCCGGAGGTTAATCGGTTTGAGCCGTTTCTTTCTTTTTTTGTATGTTGACAGCGGGGAAGGAACTGACAACACATCACGGTGGTGGTATTTAAGTCGAATTATTTTATTTTGTTTCTTTTTTTCCGCAATACAATACACGATTGTTAATTGTTGTTTTGTTTCAGATGTGTTTCGTTTCGCATGAAAAATACATTCCGTTAAAAACTGTTCCTTTTTTTAACTGCAAACTTTTGGATTGTGAAACATAAACACAAATTTAAGTGGCATTTTTCTTTCCTCGAAAGCAAGGAAATCATTCATTCAAAAAAAAGTTTGATCCTTTAAAAAAATGATCCCTTACAAACTGTGCTAGGTCCTAAATAGAAATGTTCATTCAATAAAATTTAGAGAAAATAAAATTCATTTCGCGGTGCTGATTTTCGATAAAAAAAACTTCCGATTTTTTATCAAATAGTGTAAAAACAGAAACGGTCTACATCGCAAACAAACTGGAAACAACTCGCTGTGATCTTATACATAGCAAATGGAAAAAAAATGTATAAAACAGAATCCAAATAAAGCAACCGGCATGTTCTCGATTTAGGTTTTCTCCTCTTTCTCCTTATTGTAGCGTTCGAGTTCCTTCAGAAATTGGGCCTTCGGTTTCATCACGTTCGGCCGGTCGCCGCGGCAGTTTGGACAGAACCACTTACCCTTCGGTTTGGACATCAGCGCGACGCAGCTAAAGTGGAACCACTCGATCGGGCACAGATCGTTATCACAGAGGATCATCTCGCCGAAGGAGATCTGCACGGTGGGAGAGAGGAAGAAAGAGAAAGCATCACGATGATGATTTAGTAGTGTAAGCACTCGGTGGTGTGGAATGGTGGAACCTTGCGGTTCTAACCTATATGGGGAGGGTGGTATATTAGCAATTTTCGCAAAACCGAATTTGCGGTAATTTGATCATAAATTTTACGAATAACCGGAATTATAGAATTCGCAAATGATTAATGCGGACATTTGCGAGGATGATGTTTATTATTGAAACTGTCCAAAGGCTAGTTGTAAAAATTTTCGTTACTCGCATTGTTTGAATATTGTCGGTTTTAACTCATTTCTATGGTTTTTTCTTGATCAAAAATACAACCTTCTTGTGTTTTGCTTTTTATCGCTGAAAAAAGCGCAGGGCTGAATGGGTTAATCTGTTTTAATATTAAAGTAGCGTTACTATCAAACTGGAATGCCATATAAAATTTTCACATGCATTCTGTTCCAAAGATGATGGTAGTTGGAGCTACCAATGCGTTTCTTGAGAAGGAAGATACACAACAGATCAAATGTTCATCTTGGCACAGACCTCTTTGAATTCAGAGAATTTGTGCTGGTCCATAAATTTCAAGACGACGCAAGATTCAGTTGAACGAAATTGTTTACGAAAAATTATGCTCGAAAATGATTATCCAATAAAATTGATTAGGTTGATAGTACGAGAGGTATCCGAGTCGCTTGCAACGTCAAAACGGTCTGGAGAGTGATGACTGAGCTCTGCATCAACATTATCAGAGTCAACCGTAGTAAAGCTATTTCGCACTCTTCAAAAGGAAAGTAGCCTAAATTTTTTCAACGCAAAATTATGACTCTTTACGTAAAGAGCGTGGTTTGCTTTCAGCTGCTAACATCTCAAGTAACAATTTGAATTTTATTACACTCTTATGATGGCATTTTCGTTGTTTTCAGCAAAACTGTTATGGTTTATGAATTGTTCGGCAAAGCTCTAAGATGTTAATTCAAAATATTAGAATTAAGAAATGTAAAGCATTTCCTTAAAATCCAAATTCGGTTGGAACGAAAATTCTTGGAATTTCTGTTTCGGGATAGAACAATGCAAGCCTTCGAAGGTACCTGTAATAGGTATAAAATAGACCCCACAGTGGTCCTTAGCCTCTTATCCAAAAACAGAAGGCACTCATGTGAATGCTAAGTGCGGTTACGAGGAATAACCTTATCAGACATGTGCCTTTGTTTCCATGTCAGGAGCGGATCTTGATAATCTTGACGATTCCTCAGCCAAACAGGCGGTTGTACTCCAGGTTAGGAGCGGCTGACGACAGCGTTTGATCTGGAGTAGGGGGGCGAAGTAAGAAATGTGTTGTCTCGGTACTAAAGCTAGGATCGGTAGCGTGGCCCTAGTAAAACAACCTACCTTACTACGAACAAAAAGGAAATTCGACGTGGAACATTCGGCATGGATAAAGGTAACGAAATAAGAACGTGGACCGGATGCTTGGTACCTGGAACTGGAGATCGCTAAAACTCCGAAAATTCGGCACCGTGGCACTGCAGGAGATCTGACGCAAAGACGAGGAAGAGTGGGAGACCTGCTGCGGCAAGGCTCGGCTCAATACTTGACCGGTGTAGTAACCAACGAATTGGGTACGACCTACGGGGAGGTACGGCAGAATGCAAGATGGGCTGGAAGGCGATCTACGAGAGGATGAGAATGTTGAGGATAAAAGACCGTTTCTTCAACTACAAACATACTCTGTCCACATGGAGGTAAACGCGTTCGCCAGGAGGACGAGACATCAAGATCGTCATCGGGGATATGGACGCCAAAGTCGGCAGGAAACCGATGTACAGACCGATTATCCCGAGCGGGTTTCTATAATCTGCACACTAACACGAACGATAACGACCAACGATACATTGACTTTCGCGGCTCCCGAGACCTGGTGAGCCACCTGGGGACCGCCCGACCAACGAATATTCAACCAAATCGACCATGTTCTCATCGATGGCTGGTTTTACTCGAATATCACCAATATATGCTTTCTGCAGAGAGCAAATATCTACTCGGATCATTACCTTGTAGCAGAGCAAATGACGCTCAAAACTATCGACGGTACAAGACAGCCCCCTTTTTCGGGGCCCCGAAGAAATTCCGAGCGCATAACATGTCCGGTTTGACGGGGAATGCTGCTAAAAGTAAAAAGACCTTGAAGGTGCCAATTACAATGGGATGTCATCCAGAAGAGTAGGCAGACAGCCTGTACTTTATCTTAATGTACGCCACTAAAAATCCCGAGCACTCGGAGGACCTCCTCAGTCCTCGGGCCCGTAGAGAGCAATAAACTTTGTGCCGAGACTTAGTCTCCTGGACCACAAATGTTTGTGAATTCTGAAGTAAGCACGTCTTCCGCAAACAATAAGCCTCCGAATCTCACGACTGGTGTCATTGTCCGTCATCGCTCGTGAGTAAAGTTAGAAAAATTTATCAACTACTCTCAGTCATTACACAACTACCTAAGCGGCATTAGTACTCGGTTTTGGACGTTTGTTTGTTTCGAACCCAAGCTATCAAGCTTCGTGACCCCTACCTCCACGTGGTGCCGGCTAGGGTACGCAACCTCGTTTGTCGTACGCTAACAGAGAAGGGGGCACAGTGGCTCTGTGGCTGAGCGAGGTCCGCTGGCCGGGTACTGGCTAACACAAGACATCATCCGGGCAAGTTTTGCTCTACTCTGGCATACGAGGTGAAAATGCTATACCTGGGACGAGTTGGGTTCCTACTAAGCCCAAAGGCACATACGGCCCTGATCAAGCGGGAATCGTTAAACAATCATTGCCAGATTCAGAATACGGGTTAGAAACCTTACAGCAATCCAGGATGCAGGAGAAAGAGAGTTTCTACAGCCAGCTGAACAACGTGGTTGAGAAAATCCCGAAGAGGGATATCCAAATCCACTTGGACGACTTCAACACGAAGATTGGCTCAAACAACATGGACCTTGAACGCGTCATGGGACACCTTGGCCTAGGAGAGATGAGCGAAAACGGGGAACTTTTTACAGAATTCGGTTGTAATAACGACAAGGTCATTGGTGGATCGCTCTTTTTTCATAGACCACCACATAAAGTCACGTGGATTTCCCGCGACGACCGAATAAAAAACCAAATCAACCACATCTGCATCAGCTTAAAATGACGAAGGAGTCTTCTAGATATACGCAACAAACGCAGCGGTGATATTGCATCCAAGCAGCTGCTTGTTATCGCTGAGATACGTTTGCGCGTCGCACGTACCCAACGACGGGAGGAGAAAGTTGGGTGCCGTTACGACGGAGAATCCTGAGGGCCCTTGTCGAACAACTTGAATCCCGAGCCTCGGAGTTGCCACCTGTTGGAGCCATCGAAGAGCAATGGACCAGCATGAAGAACGCCTTCATCACGACCAGTGACGAAACCCTCGGCAAACCGCGCAGCGGACGGAGGGAGTGGATTTTGGATGAAGCTTGGAGGAAGATCGAAGCCGGCATTGAGCGAGCGCGGACCAGATCGGCTAAGACAGCTGCCCGTCAACGATACGCCGAACTGGAGAGGGCTGTTAAACGTGCTTGTAGGCGGGACAAGAGAGCCTGGACTAACTCCCTAGCCGAACAAGGAGAAACCACCGCCGCCAATGGTGATATCCGTTTGTTGTACGATATTTCTCGCCGCCTTAGTGGTGCCAGGATGAATACAAAGATGCCGCTAAAGGACAGAGCTGGTCAGCTATTGACTGACCGTACAGAACAGCTTAAGCGATGGACTGAACATTTTGAACAAATCTTCCGAGTTTCAAATGTCAGAGATCACCAAACCAGCAGCGTATGACGCCTACAGTTCGTCGAATTAATCGCGTCAACTCGAAGGCGCCATCGCTGGATGAAATAGTAGCAGCCATCAAGAGTATGAAATCCTATAGAGTGCCAGGGATAGACTGTATTTCAGCCAAAATGCTCAAAGCTGACCCATCTTTGGCAGCCCAGATGATGCATCAGCTTTTCAGCAATATTTGGGAAACCGCAACTTTTCCGGTGGACTGGATGCAGGGCATATTGGTCAAAGTCCCTAAGAAAGGAGACCTAACGGAATGCGGTAACTGGCGTGGCATCACGTTGCTCTGTATTACTCTCAAAGTACTCTGTAAGGTAATCCTCAACCGGATCCAGGAGAAGATCGACGCTACTCTCCGGCGGCAGCAAGCTGGATTCCGTGCTGGCCGATCATGTGTTGACCATATCACAACGCTCCGCATTATATTGGAGCAGATCAACGAATTCCAGGACTCTTTTCTGCTGGTGTTCGTTGACTTCGAAAAGGCGTTCGACCGACTCAACCACGAAAGCATCTGGGGCGCGCTTAGGCGTAGAGGAGTTCCTGATAAGCTAGTCCATCTCATCGAGGCTCAGTACGAGGCGTTCTCGTGCAAGGTTTTGCACGACGGCGTCTTGTCCGACCCCATAAGGGTTACTGCTGGCGTGAGACAGGGCTGCATTTTATCATCGCTTCTGTTTCTCATCGTTATGGATGAGATATTAGTTGGAGCAATTGACAGTAGACAAAATCGAGGATTGCCTTGGAATCCTCTAACGATGGAGCAGCTAAATGACCTCGACCTAGCCGACGACATTGTCTTGCTCGCACAACGCCGAAACGATATGCAGAGCAAGTTAGACGATCTCTCCGAGAGCTCCCAGGCAGCAGGTCTCACAGTCAATGCAGCGAAAACTAAGTCTATGGTAGTTAACACTGAAAATTCCACCAAATTCACAGTAGCGGGACAATAAGTTGAGCAGGTAGACGCCTTTCATCTTGGTAGCCAAACAACGCCCGATGGTGGTACCAAGATTGACATAGCCACACGGATCAGGAAGGTCATGGGGTGCCTTTGCAGGTCTGCGAAACATTTGACGCTCAAACCAGATCATTCTACGTACGAAAACCCGAATCTTTAATTTAAACGTTAAATCCGTATCCGTAACGTGGTGCGTCTCAGCGGAGACAACGCAAAAACTGCAGGTATTCATTAACCGGTGCCTGCGATACATCATTCGTGCCTGGTGGCCTGATAACTGGCTATCTAATGAGGAACACCATCGTCGGTGTCATCAACGGCCAATAGCCACATAAATTCGTGAACGTAGGTGGAAGTGGATCGGACACACCTTGAGGAAATAAGCGAACGAGGTTTGCAGAAAAGCACTCGACTAGAATCCACAAGGACAGCGTAGAAGAGGCAAACCAGAGGCTCATGGCGATGCTGCCTAGCCAGCGACATCCGGGCTGTAGACGAGAACCTGTCCTGGTGACAGGTAAAATCCATGGCGGGTAACCGTCAGCAGTGGAGATCTCTGATTTCATTCCTTTGTTCTGCCGGACCGGCGGACATGGACACATAAGTAAGTAAGTCCTAGCGACACAGTTTTCAAAAAAATATGTATTTTAACATACTGAATAACTTTATAGAACACTTGAAAGCAGTAAAAAAATCGTGAGCAAAGTTATTGAGCATAAAATTACTTTTAGTATTTTACTTTACAAGTAAACATTTACTTTATAAGTAAATCGAAAGACGAGATGGCTCCAACTCTGAAGGGTGAACTGAAACTATGGGAGAGCCGAACAGTCATGGTCAATTGGATGACCGTACAATCGCTCAAACAATCTAACCATCTATAACATCGAGTATTAAGGTACTCTAAAGTTGCTGAGTCTCAATAAGAGATATATCAGCACGCTTACCGGTCGTGTGACAGGACATTGTCCGAGTAAATATCATATTCGCAATCTTGGTTTCATACAAGATGATATTTAACCTCGGAACACTTACTCTGCAATTGCGGAGCACAAATAGCACGAAGACTGCAATAACTCAAAAAGGGTATATATGGTCTGCGTCGCCGATCAGGGTAACAAGGTTCAAAACCAATTGGCACCTGCCTCGTTTCAGCTACCAGCCTATCACTTCCAATAAGTAATAGGTCAGCTTGAAGCGTACAGAAAAAGTAATAAACAGGGCACACCACAATAGTTCAAAATAATGGACGCAGCGGTAAGGATACCCAACAGAAGAAGGAACGCAAAGTAGTTGAATAAGTAGCTGTATCCAATTCATGCAAGACATAATTGAATCGTTTGTTTGAGAAACCCCACAAACGCCATTTTTATGAAAATTGACTTTTTAACAGTTTTCGATTCCTTGAGGGTATCTACACCTTCCCTCAAAATTCCAGACAAAGTTGCAAATATCCGTTTGTTTGAGAAACCCCAAACATCCATGTTTCCGATAATCACCTAGAGCGGCGCACCGTGGGATGAAACGCAAATCTAGGTGGACAAAAGTAATTATGCTTAAACCGTTAGTCCTAGGTATAAAGTATCTTCGGAGAAAATTTGTTATTTCAACTTCCGCATTTTTTGCTGTATATGGCATTAGGGTGACCATCATAGTAGGCGTATGCAAAATATAAACTTTTTTATGGTTGAAGTTAGCTGAATGAAATGTTCTGCAAAGTTAAAGAACATTAAATTTTGAGTAACTTTGCTAAAGAAATGAAAGCCCTATCTTTTATGGTTGATAGACTGGGGTAATTTAAAGTTTTTTGGTCGGGGTGGACCTAAAAAATCCGTTTTTCCTTAATATCTCCTTTCGTGTTCATTCCTCACAAATCATGTCTTCTGAGCACTTTCACATCCATTGAAAACGCACATTTTGTTTGAAGGAATCAGGTCGCTATCTCCTTCGGTTCCGAAGCTACAGACAGTTTTTCTAAAAAAATATGCTTTTTTCAAATGTCAATAACGTAAAAACGTCTCAAAAGCAGCACATGAAATTTTGTATGGATGTTTAGTAATATATTGGCCACCGAAATTAATTGAGATCGCATCGGTCCAGGTCGGCCCTTTTTTGCTAGACCGTATTGAATATGAAGTAAAAATTACCGTTTTACTTACCAAAATCACAATTTTTACGGTAATAAGATGGATTAAAAAACAAAAATAATTCTAAATATTTGTATTTAACTTAATCATGCAAAAAAAATACAAATAAAAAATACAAATAAATATTTTTGTTTTTTAATCCATCTTATTACCGTAAAAATCGTGATTTCGGTAAGTAAAACGGTAATTTTTACTTCATATTCAATACGGTCTAGAAACGACCCCATCGGCACCAGGGACTCGATCGGATCAATAGTAATTTGTGACTTCTGAGACGACTGGGAAATTGGCGACGAGTAGTCCATGGAGTGGACTGAGTTACATGGAGACGACTGCTTAAAAAGCAGGAGCCCCACCGGCTCTATGCCGACAGCGGTGAAGTATTTCGGGATTTTCCCTTTGGAAGAACTACGTAATTGTAGAACCTTTAATCATGAAATTAAATTTACCCTATGCTTTAAAAGTTTTACCAGCGATTTACGCTTCTTGAGTTGTTATTTGGTCATGCAAAAACATACCGGTTTTTGATCGTGGAAAAACCGGTTTCGGTAAAACCGGTATAGCATCCCTCCAGAAGAACATATACTGTTACGAACGCCCGGGACCAAAATATCATTTTTAGAACGGAGCGTCTACTTACAACGCAAATTAAAAACAACACGTAAATTAAAAGTTGAATTTTGGTTTTTGGAAAGCCAATTATAATTAAATTATAATTTCAATGTAGGCACTGGAGTTGTATCTTTCATTTCTAGAAAGGTTCTGTTGGAGAAAATGAGGTTGAAGCGAGTTATGAGCTCCGTTCCCACTTACCCAGTATTCCCACTTGCCCCGGGGTACCACCTTATTGCGTTTTAATTTAATTAAACTATACTTTGTTTTCGGTTGCCTCGGGCAATGTAGTTGCTAAAGATTAAAAAAATATACAATGATTAGATCCAAAAGCAGTGCAAATAGCGATTTTAGTTTCCTCGCCCACCTAACAAGTACAATTTTTATAGCATGGGATTTTCGCTGAAAATATTGGAACGTGATTGGCTAAACACTTTTTTTTATGAATTTGTGTAAATGTTCAGCTTTAAGTGAACATTCCAGGAGGTATAATTGCCATTGCAAAATTCAATCCAATCCAATTTTGATTAACAGTACACAATTGGCATTTATGCATCGATTGGTATGCGAACTATAAAAATATACTCAGATTTAGACATGTTACATGTGGCCATTGACACCTCTAAGTACTCAGAATTGCAAAAAGGAGTCTTTTGTCGTCATTGAAGGTGTCCATGGCCCCATTGGTCACACCCGAATACGTTTCGGGAGCATTCCGGATACACACATGAAAGCGATCAGTTTCTCAGTTGAATCAAACCCCATCATGCGACCCCACTATAACCACAAAATAACAAATTACAAATAAATGGAGAAAAGGGTAGGAAAAGATTTCACTCAAAGCAGTTCAGAGAAAAGTTTAAACACAATTCAAATGAATGATAACTATTGATTAGATCCTAATTAACTAAATTCAAAGAAATTACACAATTTAATCTTCCTGATCAAGTCACCGGCAACGCAAATCAATCAAGGCATGCTGCGACTGTTATGCGTTTATTCTTGCTTGTTGACGATTTGTCAAACTCAAAATTGATTCGATCGATTTATAAGTTGTGTTTAGTAACCACTCTTGATTTGGTGGCTTGTATTAGAGTATTAGAGTTTACAGAATAGGTACCTACTCAAATTCGTCCATCTTAATGTCACTACTGATTGCTTGCCGAATTTTCAGTTTTTCGTGTTCTGACTACCCTACAAGATAGACTAAGATCTGATTGCCGTCAACTGTTCGCCATGCCCAGATCTGGGAGATGGCTTCGGAACTAACGAGCCACTGGACATTATCATTGCCACAGCAACTAGGTACGCTTCGCTCTTTTGGCTTTCTGCTAATCAACTCAGTGTTACTAGCAAAGCTGCCAGAAGACTAACGTAATGTTCAGACCACGCTAGTATCAATTGGCGCTTAAACATTTGAAATATCCCCTCTATTCTTAGGTCTGTTTTGACAGCGATAGCTTGCTGTACCAGTTCTGTGACGACAAATCAATAAAAACTCCAGACTAACGATAATAATTTATCCCATTTCTTCTGTTGACTCATTTCCACTTCTGTGTTAACTATATTCAATGCACAATGGAGCAATTTCTTAATATCCGTTACGAAAATAGGCCTATTATACCTATCTTAAAAATGTCGAAAGCACCTACTACCTACTTACTTGCGTGCATTCGGTTTATTATTGAGCCTAACAAGACTATAGTCTTGATTGCTATCGACCACCACCTTAAGACCTCCGGAACTGAACGTGTCGATTGATTGCCTGTATAGCAAGTATGGACTATTGTTAAACTTTCGAATAATTTATTATTCGTTCGCCTCCGAAACAGACATTAGGCCACGCATGGTTTCCCTCAACTCAGTACCCTCCGTTGTCTGTAGTTTGAATGACCTAATTACCGTGAACGACTCCGTGCTTCGAATTCTTGCCATAATGGATTTAGCCCACTCTGATTTCGACATCAGTAATGTCTAGAACAGTATCGACGGGTTCCATCGTTGCATTGTTTTAAAGCCTCTATAAGGTTCTAAAAAACACTAACTGCGCTCAGTGATCTTTTGACTACCCTTTGGTAAGCTTTTAAAACACAGACAAAATCGGCCGCTTTGTTTAAATAAAACTAGGCATCCGAAGCCGGGCATATCTGAGCCGTACTTGTCTGAACAGCAGGCGTTCTGTATAATATTAATAGACACCTTTCTCCGTCTATTCTAGGATTTATCTTGTCCAGCATAGACCTGATGGCACCAATCCTTATTTTTTCACATTATTTAAATGTTTAAATTGCAGCATCAATAACATTGAAGAGTTGCAAAAATACAGATCCCATTACGAAATTAAGACCCCCGCTGGAGAAAATCCACAAAATCCAACTTACCTGATCGCACAAGCAATACGTCGGCTCATCGGGATCGATGGTTTCCTCGGGCGGTGGAGTATCCTCGCGTGCTTCCCGCGCTTGTCCTCGGCCGGTCTTTCGTTTTTTCTTTTTCCCCGCACCAGCGCCACCTTTCTTGCCTTGACCACCACCGGTACCGCCGCCGCCTGCAGCACTACCACCTGCACCGCCTGCGGCCGATGACTGACCCGAGCTTCCTTTACCGCTCGCAACCCCGCCGGCGCCACTGCCCGATGTTTGACTCGTTCCTGCGCCGCTACCCGCTTCCAGCTTGATATTGCTAGTGTCAATGGGATCAATATCCATCTGCCCGTGAGCGCCGGAATTGGGGGTACTAGAACCATTGGCACTACCACTGTTCTGATCGTTTCTCGTTCGACGAGCACGTTTAGAACCACGCTCTGCTATTCCGGTGTTTGTACTTGCACTACCACTGCCGGCACCTGTTCCTGTGGCACCACCATTGCCACCACTTCCGGCTGCACTTCCACCCGACACACCACCATTACTAGCATTACTATTGACTCCACTATTGCCAGTGTAATTTCCATTGCCAGAACCAGCAGCCGTTCCGTTACCACTATTAGAACCGCCTACGTTTGCACTCTGCCCGTTGCCGGAATTCACAACGTAGGCTGCTGGTGATGAGATGACATTGTTTGGCGAACATGCAGAACTCGGACTGGTCGATCGAATTTCCTTCTGTTGACCTTCGGTTAATTTTTCCTCTCGGTTGTAATCCAATCTAAAACGAAACCTCTTATGTAAACCAAACACTAATCCTTTTAACCTGATTAAAGTTAACTTTTTTACCTGGAAAAGAAATCGCTGCCCAAATTTTTGAAATCCTGATCCAGCTGACGCGTCTTGTGGTCGATTAAATCTTGCAACTGTTGCACGATTTGCAACTTTTCGTCGCCCAACTCCTGGGCCGCAATCAAACCCTGCTGAATTCGTGCAATGACACGCTTGGAAGCATTGCTCGGTTCCGTCGTAGAAGGTTGGGAAGAGTCACTGCCACCGCCGCCGCCACCTCCGCTGCCAGCGCCACCATTCAGCTGACCCGACGCGGATCCATTCATGCTGTTCCACTGGTCATAGTAAACGCTAACATCCCGCAGATGGTTTCGGTACAGCACATCGATCTCCCGTATCCGGGACAGGTGTCGTTGTACATCGTCGGGCAGATTTTCCACCGAGTCCAAATAATTTTCCACGTAGGTGGCCGAATGAAGCGCTTCCACGGTTACCTGGCTAATCATTGTCTAACCGAGGCAATCGTTCGATTTTCGCACAAGCCAAGATTACGCCAGTTTGCCACTTCCACAGGGCACGAGCACAAAAAATCACTTATTTTTCGATTATTGTCCACTGCAAAACAACTTGTCAACCGTACTATCTGCAGGGAAGCTACAGAAAACGTATTTTTCTCACAATTCCGTTTTCTTGCTAATTTCTTTGCGTTCCCTTTTTCTACGGTCGCATTTTTTTGGATGGGCTTCGCGCTAACACGCACACATTCACGCAGCAGAACTGTCAAGTTGAACAGTTCTATAGCACGCTTACCAAGAATATGTCATTACATATACATCAGGTAATACGTTGTACACACTAAAAAGATATTATTTTTAAATTGAATTTGCATTACCTACTTCCCGAAAAAAGTTTAGAGTTAATTTATTTATTAATTAATTAATTAATGCAAAATAGCACTTTTATGAGCGATATCGCACTTTGGATGGTACAATTTTCCTTGCAATTGACAATATTGATAGAATCTTATTTCTGGCTTTAGTTTTCAAAAGGTCGCATAATGCATGTAAAAGGGTTTATTATGCGTCCTTCTGAAAACTAAAGCCAGATTTGTCAATTGAAGATAGATTTAACAAAAGGGCGAATGTCGCAAGCGTAAACAAACCGAGTGAGGGTTGATTTTCCTATGCTGGTCCGGCAAAAAGTAACTCTCACTCGTTTTGTTCACATTTGCGACATTCGCCCTTTTGTTAATTCTATCTAGAATTATATCCAGAGTGATTTGCGATTATGGCACAACCTGCAAAATGTACACAATGAGGAATATCATTGTGATAATTTGCAAACACATTTTCAAGTCGTAACGTAAATAAAAGTGAAAAAAATCGAGTTTAAAGACATAAATTAGTGTAGTAATAAAGTATGATATATAGTTTTCCAACTATACTGCATTAAATCTGTGCATTCATGCTCAAAATCTAAGATTTCTAGTTGAACCCCTTGAAATGAGTCTCAAAGCATTTTGACAATGCGATTCACCCGGTTCTGCTTCACCTTGTTTTGATTTTTTATGTAGTTTCGTCTGTTTATATGCGCCTGTGTTTTGAAAACAACGTAGTTTCGCTCTTTACTATCGCCTGCTTACAAAACGATTTGCAAATGAGCCTGTCACTTCATAACAAAGTAAACGGCTAAACTGCAAATTGTCTTTTGTTTCGGTTAAGCACTCCTATCGCCCATCATTAAAAACTTTTTTTTTAAATAATTCTATCGATTACTGCAGAAAAAAGGAACCTTATCATGGATATTAACGATATTTTTAAGGTTGATGATGTAATAAAACAATTTGTTTACATTTTGCTAGTTGCGCCCTAATCGCGAATCACTCCGGATATTTTGCTTTTTCGCCTAAAAAAATTACCATAAAAGGAACTGTACAGTATCCCCCCGCTAATCCGACACCCAATAATCCGACGACTCGATAGTCCGGATCTCGCTAATCCGGAAAATTCCGAATTAAAACGTATTGTACTTGACTTCTTTCAATCGAACACTACCTTCGTTTGGCGTCTCCTTTAAAGTCAGAATGGCACTCTTTCTAACTAAATGGAAATGGTACATGGTGCTGCTTCTAACTACGTTCACTTTTGCCATGGCTATAATATTTTCATTGCTATTCTCAATAGACTGATGTGCTTGCGCTTATTTCGACACTAACTAAGAATTTTAAAGTATTTTGTTGACGAAATTGAGTATTACCGAGTATAAGACATAGTTATTGTGTACTTATGACAAATATTTTCAAAAATTTCCGGAGTTGTTTACGTATGGATGTAAAAAAAACCACATTTCAAACTCACGCTGACGTCAGTTTGACTGTCGGATTATCGAGTCAAAATTCGCTAATCCGGCTATAAATTTGTCGGATTAGCGGGGCGGTACTGTACATGAAAATTTTTATTCGCAAAAAAATATATATTGTAAAGATACTTAAAATCCTACTGTTACATTAATTTTTATCTTTGTGTTTTGAGTTCTGGAGTCTGCGGAAATACACTCCATATCCAGCTTTCGACGAGCAACCATGGCGGCTGGTGGGTGTGGTGACCTTTACTTTCTTTGAACTAAATTTTTTGCTTGCG
The DNA here is from genome assembly GCF_943734655.1 of Sabethes cyaneus. NCBI lineage: Eukaryota > Metazoa > Arthropoda > Insecta > Diptera > Culicidae > Sabethes > Sabethes cyaneus. Next base: position 23,042,461 of record NC_071355.1, read on the forward strand.
GCTGATTCGTCATCTTTTTTCACGCGTTGCGAGGGAAATAAATGAAACGTCGCGTGCGTAATGGCGGCTAGTGGGTACAACTTTCGGAGAACGTTGGCATACCTTTGGCAACTTTATTCACGTCAAGTGGATATTTCCAGCCTTAATTGTTGTTGTAGGACTTTCAAGCATACGTGAGCGGAGTTCCCAAAAGCAACATTGTCGAAAAGTGTACCCTCTAGTCGCCATTTACAGTATAATCAATATATATAGAATGCCAGTGTCGCTGCAGTGCGCGTGGTAAACATCACACATGTTCAGATAATGTATTTACATTATATATGCAAATGTGTGTGTGCCTGAGATTCATCAAAAGGGGAATCTCATTGTCAAACTTTGACAACCAGTTTAGAATTTCAAATATGGCTGCCAAGTAATGTGATTGGAAACTTCGCTTGCTTCAAATTTCTGAAAAAAAATCGGTGCAAAAGGGCGCAGTTGAGGGATTCTATTCATCCGGACGAAAAGAAAAAGAAAGTTTAAAACCATTTCACTGGAATAAAAACACAGCCGAGAATGCACTGATGACAGCACCAACCAGCGCACAGATAAAGAACAGATAAATAACAATGAGCAACTTTGACAATGAAGTTCCCGATTCACAGACTTGATACAGATTGTTAGCATCATGTTTACCACAATGAGTCCTATAGAAAAACAGCGACACTGGCATTCTATATATATTGATTCTACTCCATTTACCGCGCGAAAAGGTGGATACGCCACAAAGTTCGTCGAGTGAATCCCTTGCGATCTGAACGTTTTCCCGATTGAATCCTTCTACCAACACCAGCACTCAGCAAAGCATTTATCAATGCACATCTATCCAGCTTTTTACGAGCCATAATGGCGGACGTGTTCGTAATATTTGAACAGCATTTTTGACATTTCCCTAATACATCGCACGTTTTCTTTCGGCGTATTACGCGGTAAAACTAAAGGAATGTACGGAAAGAAAACGTGCGAAATGTCAAAAATGCTGTTCAAATATTACGAACACGTCCGCCGTTATGGCTCGTAAAAAGCTGGATACCATTCATCTTCGTTCAATGTGCCACTCGTTCGACTCAATGCCCATTCGCTATGTGTTTTAACATTTACATCCCCAACGGTAGATTTACCAATACGCGTCTTTAATTCTCCCGCCAAAATATACCGTATTGAACAGAACCCCGCTTTTGGGACCAAAAACTGCTTCCGGAATCGGGCTCTCGGATCAAAAGTTAGTGACTGCTAATTTTAAATACTTTACTTTGCCGTTAAATACTTTAAAAATACGTCGTTCAGATGACGCGAATTCATTTTGAATCTGAATAGGGTAAGTTGCTGCTTCGTCGTAATTGCCTATTCCCGTATTTTAGTTTGTTGTCTATTATACGCGATCAATCAAAGTGAGCTGAGATCTGTTTAAATGCTTTTTACACATTTAAGCGATTCGGTAAAATTCACCGAAATCTAAACAGCCGAACGTTCGGTAAAAATTTTAGTTGTGCATATCGACGTTTATGGATCATTGGTAATGTTTGGCATCATAAAAAAATTTACTGAACGTTCAGCTGTTTAGATTTCTGTAAAAATTTACTGTTCATTTTCGTATACGCGAACCCTATAGAAATATTGCTGATTGCAAGAAAAATTGTACCATCCAAAGTGCGAGATTGCTCATAAAATTTCTATTTTACATTAAACCGTTTTGGTATTTTCGGAGTACTATTTCGTTACATTCCAAGCAATAAGTGCGCCGAAGAGACTGAAAAGATTTAAGCTAAAATAGCACTTTTATAAGCCATTGCGCACTTATTGATTGGATAATTTTCCTTGCAATCAGTAATATATTCACAGCATTTTTGTTGCTAACCTGAACATAGTGAATATAATTTCATAAACACAATTTTTGTTTCTAACAAAAAAAATACTTTGAATTTCGCAGAATCGCTGACGACTGATTTCACCTTAATCAAAGATAACTTTTTTCCTTGCTTTTTTCAAAGGTGCGTATAGTAATCATTTCTGTAGGAAACCCCTTGGGGCCCCAAGGAAGTAAACTCCGACACTCCGACACTTGCGCTGTGTTGCCAATGTGATATATAGAGGTGTGACGATATTGGTAAAGTGGTGTTAGTGCAATGAAGAAAATTTAATTGCCTCACGATGTGACTAGAATCGACAATGGACCAATCACACCAATCACGATCAAGCGTGATGTCCATCTCCAAAAACAAACCACATTTGTTCGGCGCGGTTTGGTTTTGTATAGTTTGACGTGCTGATTTTTCGCTTCTAATACCGTCAAAATAATGTCTTCTTCTTTTCCACACCTTTTCAAACCTCATAAACCTTTGCACGGTGCCTAACCTCAACTCTGGTTTGACGTTTTTGTGGGTTTTGTTTTGATTCGCTTTGTAACCTTATTTTATTGCTAGTGGGTTTATCACTTGTAATTCGTTCCACTTGTTTGCGGAAACCGGAAATGCCCGACTTTTCCGAAGCAGGAAAATGATAGCAGTTCTTTACAACATATATTTTTGCAATTTTTGCAGTTTTTTGCTTCTGGGTCTTGCGAATAAGTAATCAAAACAAACCCCACAACACTGTCAAACCTGGAACGAAAAAAACGCACTGACATCTGCGTGCAATGCTTTATTGCTCGCGAGATACGTCGCGAGGGGCGCAAGGGAAATGCAAAAATCGGGTGGCCGCGCTGCTATAGTGATGTCCGAAATTTTCAATTATTCGATTACCGATTATTCGGTAAGCGTTGTCTGCACGCTGCACTAATCAATTAATACCAAGACCAACTATTCGTGCTTGTAGTATTGCTAATTGCAAGGAAAATTGTACTTTTAAAAGTGCTCATAAAAGGCCTATTTTAGATGGAATCCGTTCGGTGTCTCCAGCGCACTTTTTTCATACACAAAATATTTGAATCAAGGACACCGAACTGATGCAATCTAAAATAAGCCTTTTATGAGTATTCGATAAAAAATCTTTTTTTTTTTTGTTACTCGACTAGTTAAATTAAGCGAACGATTAACGGACATCTCTACTTGCTGGTGCTGCTTGCTGGCTGCTTGCTTTTGTTGTTGTTGGCTGAATGTTGAAGTGTGGTGGATCGAAGTTGACTGTATTATTTGAATTCGCTTTCAGTTAAGTTTAGTTTCTGTCTGTTTCGTTTTTGATTCGCTCCCGAACGGTTGTGTTTTTGTGCGCTCTCCCGTATTTTCTGCCTTTGTGATCGTTGCACAAGTACCAAGTTTCGTTGCCTAAAACGTGTATAAAAAGCATTCCAGTTCAGTTTGCCGGTTGGAAAAGTATTACTCGTTTTCAATTAAAAGGTTCCATTGAGCGGAAGTTTTTCAAATTTCATAAGTGATTGAAGCAAGAAGTGTACCTTACACCGCGTGATAAGCAGTTAACAGTGTGAAGTTTTAAAAGTGATTTGAGCCCATTTTTTTCTCGTGATTTGAAAGGATTTTTACCACTCAACAACCCACCAAGATGACTTCCACTAACTTCTCCGTTGGCTTTGGCGAAAACTCCAAGAACTCTAGCAAGTAAGTCTTTTCTCATTTGATTCCAGCGTTCTGATAAGAATTTGCGAAACGATCTAGAACAGCCGGTAGCGGGTTGAACAGCCCGGCTGCTGATCGTGCAGGAACTCCAAGGTCTTCTTTTGTTGGGCGCTGTTGAGAGGTCTCAGTATTTGTGGCGAGAATAACAGCATGTTTTTCTTTTAGTTTTTTGCACATCGTTCTTTTCCCTCTGGTCTCTTTGGCTTCATATTTTCCTGTGCAGTATCATGCCAACAGGGGCAGCGGGCACGGAAAGTTAGTTGCCCCTAACAGGCTCAGGCGTTTGAACTACATAGGTATAAAAAAAATTGCAGTTTTAATTTTTCATTCCCCGAGCGGGGCTGGCTTGCTGCGAAAAATATTAACCAATTGATTAGGTACCCTGTTTGTTACTTGCCGGTGCATGGTACCTGAGACATGGTACATACCTATTAAGAAACAAAGCCGGCCGGTCGTGCGAAGAATTCAATCAACCCTGTCGAAAGCAAAAGCGATCCAAATTTGCCTCATGGCACGTCGTAGTAGCTTCTGACATGATTATTTATTTTGCAATTAATTTCTGTTGTCTTGGTTTGTTTGTTTTCAAACTGCATCGTCATTTGCAAGTCCATATAAAATTTGCTCCAAATCGCTTGCAAATCAAGCTGCGCGTAATATGTCTTCGTGCACCTACCTAAAAATTGGTAACAAATACCTATCGCCTATTTTGCCGAAATCGACTCTTTTTTATATTAAAAAATTGGAAGTAAATGTCTTAGAAATTAACATCAATAATTTTTCCATGATTGCAACCATTTTATGTTAAAAAAGTCCGCCAAGAGCCATCCGTTCGGTGAAGTATGTTTCTAACACCCTATGATAAGACGTAGTCCTACGGCAATAAAAATATTTTTGATCGAAACATTCTAAAAACCACAAACGTTTTGTCATGAATATACTGAGGGCATCATTTTTTCGTCATTTAGAGCTTGTATGCGGAAACTGATTTCTATTTAAGCACATTTTTGAAAGTGAAACATTTTGTGTTGCCAAAAACGAATATTGTAGCCAAAATCGGATCGTGCTAAAAGCAAGTAGTTGTCACTCTAAAACCAGTTATTTTCAATAATCCATTTCCTAGCCGGATGGGCCCAAAATTGTGCAAGAGAACAGCGCAATCGGCAAACCTAGTGATCTGGAACCGAAATTGTCAAATTAATTTTTTTTTGCGATCATGAAAAATTCGTATGATTTATCGATTTCGACTCGATTAGTCAACACAGGACGAGCTCGCAATTCACTTCCATTCAAGGCTGGATGCTTAATAAATTTATTTGGTAGCGAAAAAAGAAACGAAAACAAAAAAAAAATGCCGTTGACATTGAAATCTGCGTCGCTGATGCTACTGGAAAGGGAGCTAGATGTGAACAATTAAATAATTATTGATGTTGATGTCCATGTGTTTATAATAATAATTTATTGTTTTGAGCTGTTTAAAACAAAATCGATTGTGTCGCATTATGTTTAGCTGGAGAAAGTTTTATTCATTTAGGTATGTTAAAGCAAAGAATTTACCTATTATTCCGTACTCCTAAATTCTTCCTATAGTTTTCTGCTACTGAGTTAAACATTTTCTTTAGCTTGGTTATTAAGGAAAACTTAATCTCGGCCATGTTCCTCATAAATATATGTTTATAAATAAACCTAGTAAACTATTTTAAATGTTAATAAGTTTAAGAGAAACGAAGAAACTGGTTTCAATGGCTAAAACATGTTTTTGAACATTAGAAATAAACTGAAGAACTGGTTTGTTTTTTGCAACCTTTTATCGTTTTCCAACTTTGGTCATTTTTGTATCGATTTATACTGGTTAAGTTATTTCGTACTTTCTTATGAAGAACAAATTTTTGCTTATCATCTTTGTTGTATCCAGGGCAGCTCGGTCATGTACCTCACTTGTTCTCGTCCAGGGGGACGATCTGTTCAGGTTCAGGATCATCTGTGAGCATTTGTTCTGTACGCGCTAAAACCTCAGCTTGTGTGTTCTAGCACAGGTTGACCAGACCGGGACCGCGTACTCTGTCGCTGAGAAGCTGAGTTGGTGGGAGCTCGTTTGCGGAAAAAACATTGTGGAAAACCATTCGCTAGAGATAAAAAAGACCTTATTTTTTGAGCGGTTTGTACGTGGATAAAATCGGACATCCTTCAGTATCGTCAGTTCGTCGCTTCCGTGGTTTAAAAGGCTGCTACACTCGATAACATACGTTCATTGTTACGTTGATAGCTTGTGTGCGACGAAGAGCGTTGGATCTATAGGTACGGTTGGGTTAACTAGTGCTGGGCTCCAGAAAGCGGAGAGAACGCTGTGGTTGATCGTACTTTCTGAAATTTGACTAAAAATAATATTTTTTTCACTTTAGGGGTTCTTAAAGTGACCCTAAAAATGATCCACATTCCTCTTCTCAACTCCACTTGTTTTATATTCGATCCTGAAGTTTTGGTTAAAATTTCAGCCAAATCGGTCAACATTTAGAAATTAGAAACCATTTTAAGAGTTGTAGATTTTATTTTTGCTTTCCATATATATCACCCGCCTAATCTTACAAGTGAGCATTTTGTACACGATTTCTGTTTAGATACCTAGTTGTAAGATTGAGCTGGCGTTATCAGAAAGTATATACAGCATCCTGAAAATGCGCTTTGTGATCCGAGGGTCGTAGGGTCGAGTCTCGTTGATGAGACTCTTCACGGTCGACAGTATCATAGGCGGCCTTCAAATCTATGAAAAGGTGGTGCATAGAGACTTGGTATTCGTGACACTTTTGGAGGATCTGTCGCAGCACAAAGATTTGGTCCGTTGTCGATTGCCCGTCCACAGAATCGGTTTGAAAACTTCCCACGAATCTACTTGCTAGCGGCGATTGACGGCGAAAGATGATCTGAGAAAGTACTTTATAGGCGGTGTTCAGAATGGTGATCGCTCGATAGTTCTCAGATTCCAACTTGTCGCTCTTTTTGTGTATTGGGCATATTACTCCCTGTCCTGTAGCAGCAACGACGCCCGCGCTGCATTCTTCTCATCTAACATCCTCTGACGTTCCTCGTTGATGCAGTCGTTACGTCGACTTTTCTCATCCAACTCAATGATACCTTCCGCTGCGCCGTTGATAGCTGCTTAAACGCTATCCCAGCTGTCCGCGGTGGGGCTTCGCAGCGCAGTCTTAAAACGTTCGGCGTACTCAGTAGCGACCTCAGGTAACTTGAGTCGTTCCAGATTGTACCGTGGCGAGCGACGGTACCGAATGTTGGTAACAACAGATAGTTTATCAAAAGGTAGTGATCAGAATCGATGTTTGCGCCACGATAGGTTCTAACGTCGATGATATCCGGGAAGTGCCTTCCATCAATTAAAATATGGTCTATTTGCAATTCCGTCTATTGTGGTGATCTTCAGGTGTACCGATATGGGAGACTTTGCCAGAAATAGGTACTTCGTATGGCCATATTTTTGGAGCCAGTGAAGTCAAAGAGTCGATGTCAATGAATAAGCGGGCCTCAATTAGTCGGAAAGTATGCGGGCACTTTTTTTCGGGCGGGGTTTTTTTTTCGGGCAATTGAAAAAAGAGGGGATGGGAGTCTCACTGTTACCACCAGGGAAACTCTGGAAGTTCTGATGCACACGCACTTCCCTGGTTCGACAGTGACCACTGGGCAAAACATAGGCGGGCAACAGTGGAATGGGTCATTACACAATGTGCCAAATGATTCGGTTCTACTTGCACGCCGATTGTTTACGGAGGCCTCGATCAATTGGGCACTCAGCTCTTTTGAACCAATGAAATCTCCAGGTCCGGATGGTATTCTACCCATTTTCTTACAAAAAACGGACGGTGTTATAATGTCCGAGCTCATCAACCTCTTTCGAGCCAGTTTCACTTTGGGGTATATCCCAGAGAATTGGCGGAAAGTAAGGGTGGTGTTCATACCTAAGGCTGGCAAAAAAGACAAAATCATGCCTAAGGCTTTCAGACCGATAAGTCTGACTTCAACGCTTCTTAGGCTGATGGAGAAAATCACGGATAACTATATCCGCAATGAGTTTTTAAAAAACTCTCCGTTACATGTAAATCAACATGCATACCAACACGGTAAATCTACGGAAACCGCACTGCACTGCTTAGTGACGTTAATTGAGAAATCGCTCAAATTAGCATTGGGCGATACTGTATCTGTATCGAAAAAATCGATACTTTTGGGCCGATACATCGATATTTTGGATCGATACTGAGCGTCCCGATACCGGCCAGTATCGATGCTAAAACACCGATATTTGTATCGATACCTTTATATAGTAAAAGCCAGAGAAACTAAAATACTTATCCTAATTAATAACCTTGCTTATCCTAATGCGATGTCCATTAGGATTTCACCTGCATAACAAGGTTCCGCCAACTAACTCGGTCCATGGCTGCCCGTCTCCAATTTCTCGAATGTCCCACACTTTCCAGGACTTGCTCCATTAAATGGAGTCCATTTGGTCTAACCGTCGAGCACGCTGCGTACCTCTGCGCCTCGAACCAATCGAATTCGAGGCAAACATCATTTTTACGGGATTGTTTTCCGGCATGTCTCGCTCATTGTACCCTTCCAGCCTCAGTCACTTTCTGAATACTGGGTTCGCCGAAAAGCTGCGCCAGCTTGTGGTTTATGTTTTTTCTCCATACACCGTACTCACATACACCACCAAAGATGATCCTAAGCACACAACGTCCAAACGTTGCCATGGCCGTTGCAGCGCTTTCAAGTCTCCGTCGAGCATTGTCCACATTTCGTGCCCGTAGACTATCGGTCTTATTTGCGCTTTGTACATGGTACATTTGATACAGGGTTGAAGCTTGTCAAATTTTATGGTCTTGTAGAATCCGTAGTAAGCACGAATTCCGGCAAGAATGGTGAGGTATGTTTCTCTGCGGCAGTTGTTATCCGACGTCATCAACGACCCGAAGTATACAAACTCGTTTACCACCTCGAACTCGTAGAAATTAAAATATGAGGTGTACCTAATTAAAAGTACGGCGGCTATTTTTTTTCGATAAATATACTAACGCTGCAAAAATAGATGCATTCCAAGTTCCAGTCTTAAATCAAATTTTAAATAAAACTTTAATATCAATTTGAAATCCAATTTCAAGTCGGATTTCTTGGGCGATGTAAAAAATCAAATTAACTTTCAAATCCTATTTCAAGTCCAATTCGAAGTTCCTTTTTAAGTCCGATTTAACTCCAATTTCTGGCGAAGTTGTAAGTAAAATTTCTAGTATAATTTTACATCCGATTCTAGGTTAGTTTCAAGTAAAATTTCAAGTTCAATTTCATGTCTCATTAAGTCCTATTTCATGTGTAATTTCAAGTCCAGTTTATATATTCTAGTCTGAATTAGTCCAAACTTAAGTTTAACCACAGAGAACAGACATCCAAGCGAAAGGTCCAAACTTGGATAAAACTTATGTCAAATTAGTTGGGAAACTATAGTGATGGTGTCGCTAAAGGCGCATAAAATTCTACACTAAACTCACAACAGCTAGCTTCTGGCGCTAGCATAACGCATATAATCAATATATACTAGCGCCAGAAGAGCCAAAGGTTGTCAGTGTGCAAATCAAAAAAATCATTTAGTTGGGAAACTATAGTGGTGGTGACGCTAGCATATTAGGTGATTTTAATTTGAAATTTTATCCAAGAATTCGCGAAAAATTTGTTCCTGAATGGATGTCTGTTCTCTGTGGTTTAACTTCGCGTCCAATTTTAAGTGTAATTTGAAGTCCAAATTCAAGTTCCACTTTTAGTTTAATTTAAAGTTCCAGTTCAATTTAAAGTAAAGGTTTAAGTTGAAATTGATTCAAACTGTCCAATATCATTTGATCATCAATATCAATTTAAAGTTCAATTTTTAGCATAATGCCATGCTTAATTCTAAGTTAAATTTCAGTTCCTATTTCAAGTTCAATATCAAGTTTAATTTCAGGTTCAATTTTAAGTAAAATTTCAAGTGCAATTCCAGCTCCTTCAAATGCGATCATTTAGACAACTCGCAAGTTGCTGAGAACTACGCGCACTTGCTGAGTGAAGCTTTGCTTTCCTCAATGGAGCTAGCTGTCTTGCCACTCGAAAATGGATGTGGTTGGATACGCTAGGCCGTCAACCGCGTTGTTAAGTAAAGAAACCCTGAGTGCATGGAGTGACTTTTGACGGAGATGAACTGGAAGGGGTTGATGAATTCATAAATTAGGGATCTCTGGCAACCGCCGTCAATAATACGAGTAAGCAGATTCAACGACACATTCTAGCTATGTCAGGTCTACTTTTCCCTTCGTAAGTGATTTCGATCAAGGAGCATAAACCGTACGCAAAATATAAGTTCATTTGCCGTATTTGAACGCAGGGTGTTGGTAACTGGAAGCAGAGAGCGGTCCAGGCGTATAACCCACGAGCTGCAGGCACTACTTTGAAAGATTTCCATCGTACACCTGCCGGCCGGCTGCAACATGCATTCAACCAAATTTCAGCAGTGTTTGACTTTCATCTGTCTCAGCAAGTGTTACGCTCTACAGTTATTTCAATGTTTCGATGTTTACTGTCTAAGGTGTTAAGGGCCATTAGGGTATTGTTACCTGTTGCTGTTGGTAAAGTTATGCTAAAGTAATAAATGTTGTAAGTAACTTGACAGATTTCTTGGCGCCTTTTGCACTGGTTTTCGGTGCAGTTTCCATGACAGTTAAGATTAGCTAACTTCACAGTAGCTCGCCATATCGTTCATATTAGAAAGCATTTGACTCCACAACACGCACGAGGCACCTCGGTTAAATTAGATGTCCGCTCAGCCATTAAAAAAAATAATTTATAAACAATCCTCATGTCGCACGAATCACTTATAAAAGGGGCAGTTTGGTCAACGCTGATCTGAAGTCTCCAAAACACTTGTAGAGCAAAGTGTTTAATTTAGTTATCTGTATGATTGTAGAGGTACATTCTCACGGTCATCATAATTGTCCAGTTTTGTATGGCTTGTACCTTTTGTAGCGTAAACAGAGGTGGAAGGGGGTTAAATTAATTGGTTTGTCGAATCTAAAATTTAGATTTAATCTTCATCCGCATGTTTGGGCAGAAAATGTTCTGATTTTTTAGTTCGACCGATATGGTCACCTCGCATTATATTCGTAGGTAGTGATGTCCGATTACTTCTCGATTAATCGAACTAATCGATTATCTGTTAAAATAATCGATTAATTTTTAATCGATTGCTTTATGTTCCGATTATTAGATAATCGATTACCTGGTCGATCGATTATGCCGGATTTTTTAAAATTTTATTATTTAACAATTTCTAACAAATTTAATTTATTACAGTGGCTGGCGCTTAGCTACTAAATTAACCACACGCGATTAGCCAGTTAGTTGGTTTCACTTAGTTGGTTTCGAGGTACGATGCTGATCTAACAAACTGGTCGTCGTATTCGTATGTTCAAATCTCGGCTAGGCGATGCTCCTAGATAGAATCAGTAGAGTTGTTGCACTAGCCTCGTAATTGTCCTAATAGCCCTTTAATAATACTGATGTGAAGCCTGTCGATAAATAGGGGTCAAGTCTTAAGCCTGGTATCCAGCTGAAAAGAAAACAGCTCAAGAAAAAAACCTGCTATTTACCAACGGTGTGGCACGCTAGAATTTCAGCATAACGAACATCTATTTTCATTCCACTTTCACCAAAACTGGATAAACTGTTGTCGTATTTTCACTCATTCAACAGAAAAATATTATATGATGTATAATATATTACAAAACCGCAATCCGCAAGAATATTCATAAACTGCATAAATAATCTTAAACTGCCATCATTTGGTACAGCCAGCAACAAGTTTTGTTACCCGATTTAACATTGCCTTAGGGCGAACAGGCCATTTTTCGTATGCCATTGCCAGTGATGTCGGTTACGGTCCCAAATATATGGGAGATGACAACCTTGCCATCCCGTTGCTATTTACCGACCAATCTGATGGAGTTCTTTTAACGTTAGTTGCATATGAATCAATTGAACAACAATGGAGATAGAGCCGAAAGTGTATCTGCAAGTATCCTTATTTTTGGTATCGGGACGTAAAGGTTATAACCAATCGATTATTTCGACTAATCGATTATATAGCGCCGATTAATCGATGTCGATTATTGGCCGCCCAAAAAGTAATCGATTATTAACTAATCGATTAACTGGAAAAATCGGACATCACTATTCGTAGGTTCCATTTCTAGCATTTTTGTCTGTAAGGTTGCTGAATGGTCGATTTATGGCCGGCCCGGCCGGTTTTTCACTTGCAAAGCTGGTGACCGGTCAATCTGGCAAAAAGTCGGTTTACCGACTTAAGAAAACGGATTTGCTGAAAAAACGGATGAAAATTATGCTAAATAATAAATAAAAGTATGGTTTTCGTTGTGGTTGCGTGCACCCTGTCAGTGTATCGATACCGATATCGATACTACTGGTATCGATACATGCCGCCCAATATTTCAGCCGGATCGATACTTTTAAAAAAATTGTATCGATATTCGAATATCGATACTTCTCGCAGTATCGCCCAATGCTAGCTCAAATATCAAGAGACGGCACTTTGTGCTTTTCTTGATATTGAAGGCGCTTTCGATAACACGTCCTTTGCGTCAATTAATACGGCTCTCTGTCAAAAGAGAATCGACCACACTACAATGAGCTGGATTCAAGCAATGCTCTCGAGCAGACAAATTACAGCATCATTGGGAGATACGTCGGTCACGATTTCGGTGATCAAAGGATGTCCACAGGGAGGAGTTCTCTCCCCCCTGCTCTGGTCACTGATGGCCGACGCACTCCTTCACAAGCTGTCACAGCTTGGTTGTGAGACCATTGCTTACGCCGACGACGTTGTACTTATCGTCAGAGGAAAGTTTGACGCAGTACTGTCAAGTCGCTTGCAAGGAGCTCTAAACACCACCATGTTATGGTGCTCACAAGAGGGACTTAATGTAAATCCCACCAAAACAGTCGTTATACCATTCACTAGGCGAAGGAAACATACCATTACTCCGCCTATACTGAATGGTGTCAGACTGGGCTTCAGTAATGAAGTCCTCGAACACCTCGTAATGAACACCTCGGAATAATTTTTGATAAAAAACTGAACTGGGCTGCCCACCTAGATTATGCTGTTAAGAAAGCAACTTCGGCTATCTGGGCATGCAGGTCACTGTTTGGCAAAACCTGGGGATTGAAACCTCAACTAGCCTTCTGGTCATATACTACTATTGCACGGCCTAGGATAACCTATGCTGCAGTCGTATGGTGGCCAAAGGTGAATGAGGTGACAGCCCAAGCCAAACTAAACAAAGTTCAGCGCCTGGCCTGTCTTACAGTTACCAGTGCCATGCGTACAACACCTACTGCAGCCATGGAGGCAATGCTATGCTTACTGCCTTTGCATCTTCATGTGAAGAAGGAAGCAGAGCTCGGCGCACTACGGTTGCAAAGGAGTAAAACCATACTCGAAGGTGACCAAATCGGTCATCTTCGCATACTTCGGGAATTCAATCTGACACCCTTAGTAACTTCAGTCTCTGACTGCATGGAAGCCAGGCCCAATATGGACGTTCCATATGAGGTGATTGAAACAGATCGCTCAATGTGGAATAATGGAGGGCCAGATCTTCCATCTGGAACTATCTGTTTTTTTACAGATGGTTCAAAAATGGGGGCCTGCACAGGCTCCGGAGTCTACGGACCCGGCATCAGGGAAACTATCTCATTAGGAAAGTGGCCCACCGTTTTTCAAGCAGAAGTATATGCCATATACATCTGTGCGACAATATGCTTGAAACGAAAGTACAGGCATGCGAAAATCGGTATCTTCACGGACAGCCAAGCAGCACTACTGGCTCTCAAGTCCGCCAAATGCGTGTCCAAATTAGTTTGGGAGTGCAGCACAGCATTGAGGGAACTCTCCCGCCAAAACAAAGTTTTATTACTTTGGGTGCCCGGTCACTGCGGAATCGAGGGCAATGAATTTGCTGACAACCTAGCAAGACAAGGATCAGCTCAGCAATTTATTGGTCCTGAACCGTTTCTGGGCACCTCCACATCCGCCGTGAAAGGCGAACTGATGACATGGGAAAAGCTAGAAATAGCATCCCGTTGGAATCAAACACAGGGTTGTAGACAAGCTAAACAGTTTATCTACCCAAACCCTGCAGTAGCTAAAAAACTACTCCATTTAACTCGTAGTGAACTACGCACGATCACGGGACTCCTAACAGGACACAGCCCCGCTCTTTATCATTTAAAGAATATCGGCAAGGTATCATCTGACATCTGCCGCTTTTGTAACTCTGAACCTGAAAGTTCAGCGCATCTGCTCTGCTATTGCGGAGCTCTTGCATTATCAAGGCACAACTTCTTAGGAAGTTTCCTTCTTACTCCATATCAGGTATGGAGCCTAAATCCCAAAACGGTCATTTGCTTTATAAACCATGTAGTACCGAATTGGGGCACAGGATTACAACTATTCCGCTCAACTCCATCAATGGGTATGAGCGATCCGTAAACTGTGTACAGCAATCGGGGCCTGCCACAAAAGACGATTAAGGCTGTGAACCATTTCGCGAAATTTTTAACTTTTTGGTTAAAATTTGACAGTTCGATGGTTATTTCTCCTTGAGTGGTTAAAATCAGTTCAGAATGCGAACCATTTCATATTTGACGGATTGATAGTTATTTTTGCTCAATGAGAGCATATAAGGTGAGGATGAAAATATTGTTTATTCTGTCCGAGTTAAAATTGGATGAATTTTTGATGTTCATTTGCTTTTATTTGATAGCTAAAATTCACCTCATTTCAACCCAAATTGTTTGAACAAATTTATTATGCGTTAAGCATCCATACCAATGTAAAAAAAAATCCAACGAAAAATCAGTGAAACACGTCGAAGCTCTCTTCCTCACCTGTGCATATCTCATTGGCTCTGAAGCGAACCATCGAACTGTCAAAACCTTGGTCAAAACTAACCATGCTCCCGAGCAGGGTTATTTTCGAAAAACCATCGAACTGTCAAATTTTAACCAAAAAGTTAAAAATTTCTCGAAATGGTTCACAGCCTGTCGCAGTGGCCTTTTAACCCAATGCCCTTCTGGCATACAAAAAAAAAAAAAAATGCGGGCACTTCCCTGAAAATTGAGAGGCTTGCAGTTCCATATTCCAAACTTCCAATCGTTAGTCCTTTTTCGTTGCCTTATTCTATGCCGATTGGTTTTTTCCTGTGTGGACTCATTACTGCGACCAGTATAGTTGATCTATTGTGATATCGCCCGGGTGTTTGCTGTATGACCTGCACTGCATTTCTTTTTGCTATAATTGCTATTGAATGAGCGATATGCTTATTAAATTTTATGCGTGCTTGTGTGTATTGGGGTTTACCCTTCCTTCAAAGCTTGATCTACTTTATCCACTTATTCCTCTCTGCCATTACTATTCCATATTATAACCCTCCGAGGACTCATTAGTTCATCTGACCAGTACACTTAACTATAGGAGGGACTTTTGCACTGTCAAGAGTGGGCAAATTTAGAATTCAGCATGAAGGAAGGGTAAATGGAGGGGCCTGGGAATAAACCCATGCTAAAGTCACTTGACATCGAATGGCTTGATTCTATTAAGATTCGAACCCACAACCACTCGCTTGTCAAAGCAGACTCGGTAACCTTGCGGCTACGGAGCCTCCCTTGCCGATTATTACGGTCCTTATTTACATTATTTTCTTCCTGTACTGGTATGTTTTACGGATGACTTGTAAGGCCTGCACCATCCTCCTGTGTCGCCGGAGGACCATCGTGACAGTACTGTTTAGCGTCCCACACTGACACGAGGACGATGATTCCCTCTTCCTTGTCAGCATACGACCTTAGTTTCCACCGGAGTTGGTTACCCGAAGCTCACTAAGGCTGCTCGTATTCCGGCTGGTACCACGAGAAGACAGGGATAGGAGTTGCTGGATAAGAAGCTAAGAATCCCTATGGGGTTTGTTTTACGCATTATTCAGCCGTTTACCAACTACCAGAGATCCCACGCAACATCAGTTTTTGCACTCACTCGACTGTATCGTATGCTGCCCTGAAATCCACGAAAATATCATGCGTGGGCACTCTTTCTCTGGTGGATTCTGGACTTCTGGTGAATTTTTATCAGTATGTTATATTTTATCCGCACGAGCCCCCAAAAAGCTCGCCTGGTATCAACTTACGCAATCTCTTGCTATTGGAAAAAACTAATTAAAAATATTTCTTATATTTAACGATCCGTTTTTAAATTTTCGAACTGTTTTGTATTTATATTCTAGTCTTTCATGTGCCTTTTTAATGCGCGAACTGCCAGCCTGAAATACTTTTACTCAGTCACAGTGTCATTTAAGCCAACTAAGAGGAAAATTCAACAATTGTCCTAGCAAAAACAATATGCACAATTCATTTGAGCAGTCCATCCTTACCTATTCTAGAACAACATTTTCGCTTGTTAAACGTGTCGTGAAAAATGGATAGCATGATTTTTTAAACAATATCCAGTTAAAATGTCAACAAAAGTTTAATTATTTTGCCGTCAACAATATTTAAATTTCATATATTAAAACGAAATAAACCGACTATATTAATTATGAACATAACTAGCTTTATTTTACAGGTGTTACTCAACCATAACCAGATTATTACTAGAATAATTAGGAATATTTTATAATGTAATCGTACAAAAGCAGACTATTTGTTGTCAATTCTCGGAACTTTCATGATGACTGAGTCAGTGAACCCAACCTAGCTCCAGAAGAGGATCATCAAACTCAAACTCATAACAATCATTCCAGTGGTAACGGAGCATGCTCTCCAACCGAACAAGTTTCAATTAGTCACCAGAAACAACAGCACATAAATCAGAATTATCTCCCGGATCGGAGACATTCGAGGACCGATCTACATACCATCCGCGGTGCAAAGGCTAACAAACCAAGCAGACGACGGCGGTGTACGTCACGACGGACGCGAAGAAATGCTTGCCGGTCTTCTAAAGTGCGGTGACCCATAAACTATGCCGTTGATGGTTTAGCCTACACCACTTGACCATTTGTTCCTCACTCTTTCGTTCTCTTCACTTTGGAAATGATAATTACAGCGACGAACCGGTTGTGAGTGTGTCGCAATTAGAATCATAATCTCAAAAGTCAAATGGAACGATGCTGAAGCATCAACTACGAGACCCCCCGTACCCCGCCCGCGCTCTGACCAACTCCAATCCGCGAGACAAACAGCTGGTCGAAACTCTATATACTCCACAATCAATTAGCGCGTTCTACATTATCTATGCCGAGTCGCTCAAGGCGCCTTTCATCTTCTGTCTGATGGGATGAGTTATAAAAGCTCTTCTCCTTCGATTAGCCGTGCAGCTTTCTTCATCATCGGTGCCGAAGAGAAAGAACATGTGATAAGTGCCAACATCTTTCATCATCTTAACTACAAGAGCTCAAAAACATCTCAACGTAAACAAAACTCGAACAGCTCCTTCTGGCTCTACCGGCGCGCAGCTAGTTATGTGTGTGTGTGGATGTGTAGTCTAGTCTATACCAACAGATTGAAATCAAAGACGAACGTCGGATTAAACTCGCGACAGCCAGCTTGGTATCCGCGCATTTCAAGCGCCAAACTAGGTGGTGGCATAGATGCGTTGCGGAAAATTCCACAGACCCATCCCGTTATCATCGTATTTTGGCCAGCTTGTGGGAGAAGCCAACCTGTATTTGACTGCAAATGAAGACGCTAATCAGAGAAGCACAGGAGGAACCAACGCAACGGTGTCAAATTTCTTCTTCATTCCGATCGGGGCTGCGCCCAAGCATGCCCGGTCAACAACCTGTCGATAATAGGTGACAGTAGGGGATTGTAATAAAACCGATCGTTCTCAATCGAGCATCTATGAACGCATGCAGAAACAGGTCTTCGTTTCGCAAGATCACCTTCGAGATAACTGTAAAATGGTTTCTAACGTCGTATGCACTCCCTATGCCGCGGGCGGGAGATAACTTTCATTGAGTAAACCAACCAAGGAGACACTGGAAGCTGCAGCCGCTGTATCAACATTACCTCTCACCATTCATATCTTATGGCTCGCCGATGGAGGCTCAAGTTGAACCACAGAACATGTCAACATACAGCAGCATCACGCGTACATCCTGGAGCTATTGGGTCCAAAAGCCCGAACAACAGCAACCGAAGCTAATTGACATACATTTACATGACGATGTTCGGTTCGGGCACACTTTGGTCGTCTTTGTGTTACAATTGCGTGTGTTGACTTTTGTTCCAACGCACCATCATCCGCGCTTCCGTGATCAACTGTCGTCTATCCGTTGACTCTAGTTGTTGGAATGGGGGCGAACCGATCCCCCGCGCAAAGGGTGGGATGTTCTTATACCTACACAGGTAGTCGCGCAGTCAGCAGCCGGTTTCTTTTTCGGGTTTCGCTTCCCCAAAACGCCGACCACAGAAAATAGAGAACCAATCGAGAGGATCTTATGTGATTAAGATGCTGTGGAATGTTCCCGTTCAGATCGAAACACGGATCAGCGGATAGAAGCTGATGCTGCGCGGAGGTGGCGGTGTGCGACCGCGTTTAAAACCTGGTAAATATTGACATTCGTTTCGACGGCTTATAGATACCTAGTTCGAAATAAAAAAACACACTAGCTAGCTTCCAACCGACGTACATTGGTGCGATGAAACCCATTTCAATTGTGGGCTGCCTGCCTTCCTTCTTCGGTGAGTTTTAAGAGTGTCGTGTAGTTTTGAGTGCGCAGGATGGCAACAGCCGGTGTCTGCCTGCCTGCCTGCCTGTCCGTATGTCGGTATGTGGGCCCGAACACGAATGACCTGCCAGTCAGCGCCCGCCAGTCAACTACAGTTTACGATAGGTTTACCAATCATGCAATTCCGCTTTGAAAGAGATGATCAATTGCAGTGTACTAATTTGAAACAACATGGTTTGAGCTCAGCTCACGTGGTTGGCTTTGTGCGAAAAAGCGCTTTTTAATGGGTTTTCCGAACGATAATCGTTGAACGCCAGCTGATCCCATATGGGTACATCTATACCTATAAAGAAGGATTTCTGTCTGTCTGTCTGTCTGTCTGTCTGTCCTGTGTTCCTTATAGAATCAAAAACTACTGAACCAATCGGCGTGAAAATTTGCATTTTCGGTGGGTGTTTTCGGTGACAAGAATTTATTCTAGGGTAATTTGAGACCCCTCCCCTCTTTATAAGGGGAATTATAACTCCTCTCCCCTTTAAGAGGGGGGGTTTCCATACAAATTTACTCATAACTCGAGAACTAATCAAGCAAATGGAACCAAATTTGGCAACATTCTTCTTCTCTTCTAACCATAGAATCTCAAATTAGAGAAAGTTTGTGTAAGATTCTTTCCAAACTGTTAGAAAATAAGGGTGAATGGGGCAAAATGGGCTACTTCCCGTCATTTCCGCACGTTGTGACCATCATCAATCGATTTCTCGTGAATTTTTACATAAAAAAAGTCACTTTTTACCCCTTAAAAACGGCGGCAACAAAAAGCTCCGTTTTTTCGGTCGATTTTGCTTGCCCACTGTGCAGTGTTGGGCAACTGAGGGGAAAGAGAATTTTTTAATCGAGCAAAAATAATGCATTTTTTGGTGCACCTAGCCCCCCACAGAAATTACCTCTGTCTAGGTTTATTTGTTTTCCTAGGTCTACTGACCTCTATTACTTTCCTTCAATTGGGTCCCAACGAGCGACAGTGAGTAAGGAGAGGATCACCCCTGCAAAATGGTACTTTCCGCGAAAGAAAAGGTACATTCCGCTTTTAAGATTTTAATTTCGAAATGTTATACAATCACGACGAATATTACTATTCGTTTTATTATCCACTTTCTGGTTAAGCAATGGGGGGAGCTGCTTTCTGCTTTATTGTGAGGAAAAATTGCAAATTTTGCTACCCTTGCTTTCATAGTTACGTAACTGCCAAAATGAATCATCTAAGGTTGAACTCCTCAGAAACTTGCAAAACTCGACTCGAGATTGTGTCAAAGATCATTCGAGATTCATGATTTATGTACAACACAGTTTAATTTGTGGCAATACGAAGTCGGGTCAGCTAGTATATAATAAATTTTCAGCTGTATTCGCAGTTGTGCAGCATATGCGCATTGAATTTTATCGTGAATATTGAAATGATAAGTGGTTAAATTGAACAAACCATCAAAATTTTGCTATTTTCGAATTTTCGAAAAAAAATATTTTCGACTAATCAATCTTAGTTTCTAGCAAAATCATTCCAGTTGCATTCTGACACGGAAACCGATTATTTAATAACTTATTATCTGGAACTCACGCTTTGCTTTGAGGAATTGTTGTTTGGCGACTTAGAAAACGGCAATATGGCCTCGCATAAAAAGGGTTTTCGGTGTTTTTTGTGTTTTTGAGCAACCGCAATGATTGGGGCGCCATATTGTATTCCTGTGCCTCACTTATAGTAAGTTTAAAAGAGATGTGCCGCAGCCAATCAGTTTTGTCGAGATAATATAAGTAATACATTGGCTTTATTACAGTTTTATTATGGTTTTATGGGTCGCAGACCTCGGCATCATTACTAGAAACCTTGGGACGGCGGAGGCATTCAAAAT
Organism: Sabethes cyaneus; assembly: GCF_943734655.1. NCBI lineage: Eukaryota > Metazoa > Arthropoda > Insecta > Diptera > Culicidae > Sabethes > Sabethes cyaneus. The sequence goes on from NC_071355.1 coordinate 23,062,819, forward strand.
TCAAAAATTTTTCTTACACTCGAATAATCGAGTCTAAAAACCAGAATAATCGAATCCCCGGATAATGAAGTCCGGACCATCCGTATACCTTATGATTATTCTAGTGGAGACTAGAGGCTTTTAACGGATTAGGTTTATGTTTATGTGTATGTTTATGTTTTTTGAATATAATCATCCGATCTAATTGATCTTAATGATCTTGGGGTGGGGAAAAGTCGTCTTGATATTCTCAAGAGGCATAAAAACCCCACCATCTTTTAGGCACATACATACATACATGAAACAATGAAAAATTACCAATAATATAGTAGTCATAAACAATTAAACTAAAACGTCCTAGACACAGGGATGGTTCGATCACTTTGACTCAATTTTGATTCATTTGACAGTAGCGTCCTAACCGAGCAAAATTTAACAAATTGATGTATGGGACATTTCTAGATAATAGCTAAATCTACAATTTTGCTGAACAAAGGGTTGCTGTATCTTTTATAGTTACGGTGCTACAATGCTAGTACCTCATTAGTAACTAAATGAACGTTCATTTAGTTACTAAAGAGGTACTAGCATTGTAGCGCCGTAACTACAAAAGTTACAGCAACACTTTATTTAGCAAAATTGTAGATCTAGTTATTATCTACAAATGTCCCATACATCAATTTGTCAAATTTTGCTCGGCTGAGACGGTAGTGTCAAATGAATCAAAATTGAGTCAAAGTGATCGAACCATCCCTGCCTCTAGACATAATACACCACTAGTTAAAAATTCTTGTCGTCTTCAGCTTGTTTCTGAAGGAAGTAGTAGTTTCGTGAAAGTCGAATAGTTCGATGACCTCAGCAAATGTTCGTTGGAGCCTGGTTATTGGTTCGTTATTGATTCATTGGCTACTGTGGAATGGTAAATGGATTAGGCTACGTTGACGTAACGGACGTTCAGGCGTGTTGAACTGGAAATGTGACAGCAGGGCGGGGCAGTCAACTTCGCCTTTTAGAATTTTGGCGGCCAATGTGGCCTGGGCAATTTTCCGACGTGTAAGCAGTGTGTTTAAATTGATCAGCTGGCGTTGTAGAGCAAACCGAACGAATCGCTCTTGTATTTGTATACGGTCGTTCCAGTACTTCTGATATGGGCCCCAAATAATGCAAGCAGTTTCTAGATGAGGTCTTACCAAAGCAGAGTACAACGATCGAAAGCACAATGGATCACTGAACTCATTACAAACTTTTTTGGTAAACTCAAACAGGCAGTTTGCTTTCTGTATGATTATCGATCGATGCGCATCAAAAGTCAATTTATTATCCAATGTAACGCCTAGGTCTTTTACTTCATGAACTCTTGCCAAACAACTTCCTTCGATGTAATAGTCGTGAAGTATTGGATTTTTACAACGCGTGAATGATACAACACAGCATTTCTCGACACTTACGATAATACGGTTCCACTTGCACTACTCAACAAAACGATGAAGAATTTTCCGAAACTCACGGCAATCTTCAGTGTTTCTAACAACCAAGAAAATTTTCAGGTCGTCAGCATACAGCAAGCGGCATCCATCGGGAAGCAGAAAACAAACATCATTCACGTATAATAAAAATATCAAAGGACCAAGGTTACTGCCTTGCGGAACTCCAGATAAGTTCGTGAAGGCCCGGGATTCAACACTGCCGAGTTTAACTCGAAACGTTCGATCAAATAGGTAAGATCGCAACCATTGTGTGAGGCATGTGTCGGCCCCGAGCTTAGAGATTTTGGCCAAAAACAAATCGCGGTCGATTCTATCGAATGCTGCTTTTAAATCCATGTAGATAGTGTCAATTTATTGGTGGTTTTCCATGGCGTTAAGGCATTTTGAGGTAAACTGTAATAGATTGGTGTTAACCAAGCGGCTAGCGTAGAAACCGTGCTAATCGACCGAGATATATCGCTTACACTTAAAGAACAGGTGGTCATAGACAACCAGCTCTAACAATTTGGAAGCACCACATAGTGACGTAATTCCTCGATAATTTGTCATGTTTCGCTTTTCGCCTTTTTTGAAAACAGGGAACATGAAAGACGGTTTCAATGAGTTGGAAAACTCCACTGGACGACTTGTCAAAAATCACGGAGAGCGGTTTTGCCAACTCGGAACAACACTTTTTCAAGATTACAGATGGTATGCAATGTGGGCCTGCTGCAAACGACGATTTAAGCTTCTTCATTGATGCCACGATAATGTAAAATAGTAAAATTCCTAAATCCACGTAGCCTTCCGGTACAAGCGTCGTTGCTATTGCAGTTTTCAGTTGAGAGGGAGGTACAGCTGAAGCAAACACACTTTCGAAATGAGTGGCGAAGAGATTGACTATGTCCACCGGAGTGGACGCAACAGTATCACACAAATACATGGATAAAGGATAACCGTAGCTTTTACGTTTTGTGTTCACGAAATTCCAGAACGATTTTGGGCTTTCCCGGAGGTTTTCTTTCATCCGTGCAACGTATCTATGATAGCAAACTTTGTTATATTGTTGATATCTCCTACTAGCATCAACAAAGCTACATTGGTTACTACGATTTCGAGTGCGCCGATATTTGTGTAAAGCTGAGTTTTTCCTTCGTTTCAGTAATTTCAGTCTTGAATTTCCCCGTAGAGGTTTGGCAGGAGCACTATGTTTAGGAACGTTTTTTATAAGCCAATTCCTGATCACCGAAGTAAATTATTGTTCGACGGAACTGTTAACGTCAGCTGCATTCGTGACGACTGACCAATCAGTGGTATGCAAAAATGCGCGAAGATCATCAAAATTGATTTTTCTCAAACCAATGCTCTCTTGATCATTTAATGACGTACATTGTGAAGTGTGTGCAAAAGATAATTCGATCTCAAGAGGTGGATGTAGGTTGTCTACTAGCGATAGAACACAATCGGCGTTTTTCACAGCACTAGATAAAGTATCAATAGCATCAACAAAGACTAAGTCTAACGTTTTTCCTTGGCGATTGTGTAAGTTATAAATTTGCACCAAATTTTCACACGCAATACTGTCGGTTACCATTGTGCTAATTGGTGTGAGTTGAGAAGCAACAACATCGATGTAAAGATTACCGTGGGCACTCGTTTCCCAGACAAGATTGGAGTAGTTATAGTCACCGCATATAATTATTCTGTCTACGTCAGCAGCCTTGGTGACATTTCGTATGGAGGCAATGTGCTGGTTAACAATGGACTGATTGAACTTGAGGTCAGGTGGTAAGTAAAATCCGCACAAGTAAATGTTACTGTTACCTGCACCGATGCATATCCAAACTTGCTCAACGCAAGTGTATTCTTCTGAAAACAGCATGTCGGAACTGAATTACCGCTTAACTGCTCTAAGGACACCGCCACCATGCCGTTTCGAACTGTTTGATGGATTTCGGTCGCACCGGTAGACATCGTACCCTGGACCAAAAAGCTGTTGAGAGTTGACCGAGTCATCTAACCAGGTCTCTACAAGGATGATGAAATCATAGTGGGAAGTCGAAGACGCCAGCAGGAAATCACTGAGCTTTGTTTTCAATCCGCGTACATTGTGGTAGTAGATGTAACTCCGGTCCGTGGCATTGGTACTAGAAATTGTGCGAGCATCAGAAGACAGTTGGCTATGAGAATCATCATACTTGCCGCACAAGTCGCGGTGGAAGACCTCGAATCCAGAATCGCAAGCAGGACTGGGACGGCTTTGATGGAGGTCGATTACATTATGTCGGACTGCTACGAGCGGATCGAGGTCTTCCAGAATGCTTTCTTGTTGGTGTTCCAGGCACTGAAGAGAAGTCGACTGATTTTGGCATACTTTAGATAGAGATGTGTGGCAGCTGGAACGTTCTGTATTGTTAGGGTACCTGCCTGAACAAGCAAGCTGGAAGATCTCTCGTCCGCTTTCAATCACATTGTCGGGAAGGCTAACAGCGGTGGAGACGTCAATGGGTGTGACAAAGCGGCGGATAGCGGCCCCGTATTGCTTTTCTGAAGTGCATCCCGGTTTCACGAAGGAATAGGCTTTCTACGACCATAGTCAGTGAACTACCGAAATTGTTAATTTGTCGGCCAGGAAGGAGGTGGGAGAGCCAGTTCTTTGAGAGATCCAAACCAAACGTCCAAACCGATTTTGAAGGATACATTAGAATATGTGGAGATATCTGCATCTTTAGGAACCAATTTAACAGCTTCGACGTCGTCACCAATTTCCAAGCAATGGCGTACAAGCTGCTTAACATCCTCGGTTGTAGTTTTCGGGTTCAATCGGGCAATGTATAACCAAAACTTGGGCGAGCGAACATCACATATGGTGTTAGAGACGAAAGCCTCGCAAAAATTGAAATCTTTTATTCCACGTACAACAGGATTCCTTTGAGCAGCTATAGAGATCGATTGACCGTTAATATTTTTTAGAAACGGTGGTACTACAATGGATGGAGGGGCGGTAGCGGAAATAATGATTGATTGATTGATGAGGGGAAAGATCGGGAAGGGAGGGGGGGGCGGTTGGTAGCTACGCTCAATAAGTAGTCGTTATGACTCCTACCTTTTGTCCAATGCTAGAAGGTGCATGGGACGAACCAAGCTATAATGACAGATTATAACCGGATTTGAACCCACAACACCCGCCAGGGCATGTGGCTAGGTTTAGGTTGTCCAATCCGATGAAGAATATTCCTATTCTAATACAATCAGTGGTTGACTGATTCTATAACCAGTGGATAACTAATAAAGCGCATCCTCAAATCCAGAATCGAGGTTAACTGGCAGGAAAGCGCACCCAGTAGTTAACTGGAAGTCCACTCTCCCAGTGGTTAACTAACGATACCAGCCCCGACCGATGAAAAGGATCAACCCGGACAGACGTCAACAAAAGTTCCGGATCGTTCCCGAGTTCAATTTACTTGTGGAATTTCAAGATTTTCGACCCTGTTGCAGCTTATTAAGCAGCAGCGCTCCCACCTCCCAGTTGGTTTCGAGGTATGACGCTGGCATAATAAGCCAGTCGTCGTATGTTCGAATCTCGACTGGGAGAGACTGTTAGAGTCAATAGGATCGTAGCAACTGGCTCTGCAATTGTCCTGCACTCTAACAGCTGGCTGCGAAGTCTGTCGTATAAAAACAGTAGGTCAAGTTTCGATAACGGAATGTAGCACCTAGGCTTTGCTTTGCTTTGCTGCAACAGGGTCGAAAATCCTGAAACGTTTAACGTGATGTTTTCGGTGGCTAACCAGATAGCTCCCGAGTTCAATTTACTTACGGAACGTCACATCCTTTGATCCGATTGCAGAAAAATTGCTGAGCGCGATATTTTCGGTGGTTAACTCGGTAGCTAGTTCCCAACACACACCCCTTGATGAATTTGTATTTCATCGGTATTGCAATTAGCAGGGCATGCACTTTCTCTGCATGCGAGATTGTGGCACCCATACGATCCCAGCTCTCTTAGCATTAAATCGTTCCCGTCGAATATCGTTTCCAGTGTTTGTAGGTTTTTATGCTTTATTTATACCAAAGAGACGTCTTATGAACGATTGTCGGAGGAAACCATAAAGAAGGGAATGGTTGAGGGTATCAGGTGTATGGAGACAAAGACAATAAAACTTAGAAAGTGAATAAAATACATTACATTTCTAAAACAATTCTGATTGTGTAGTTGCAATTAGCCAGGGTTTCATTTAATTTCGGTATTCATACTAACGAAAGTAAGTTACAATCGTAATACGCCATCTGCTTCGCCATGATGAAAAAAACAGGTTTAGCTGATTGCATGATAATTCTATTTAAATCAAACCAATATCCATTAGTTTTCACATTCAAGTTGTTTATCTTTTTCTAATTTACGTAAAAAAGGATAGACTTAATTTCTACTTACATCAATGAGCAATAAAGCCATAAATGCTAGACAGGTCAATTCAGATTTTTTCCAATCAAATGTTGAAAGGGGCGCTTTGGATTGCCCCGTATATGTAATCTAGGGTTGATAGGATATTAAAGTAACTCACGCTTAGCTGGTGATTTTCTGCATAAATCGAAGTCAAGTAGAATGTAACAGTTGAAAATCAGAAACCACAAGCTACAATTACTTACCAGTTGAAGTTGAAACATAAACATTCGTAACAAAAGCAATGCTTTTTTATCGGCGGACCTACTCCGGAAAAACATTGATCATATTGCAGTCACGAGGGCGTCCAACAAAATAAGCGGTAATCACTTTCTCCATCTGTACATTGTTGTTATGCATACATGCACGCCCTGTAGTTATGTACTTACATGTCACACTATCCATTTATCGTGGGCTGGCTAAAGTCCACCAACCTCTCCGGAAAATAATTGTGGGTTGATTCATTTCAACTTACACGCACGGCAGGGCGGACGAAAAGGTACGCAAAAGCAAACTGTCAGGACATGCGAGGCAGAGGGTGCCCTGAAGAAATGCAATTATCCGATGACAGATGCAGATACTGGTCGCCTTCACTTTCGAGAGGTTCCAAACTGTGGTTTACGGGTCAAAAAAAAAACGAGAACGAAACGCGTATTTACCGGGCGGCCATTGATTGCGGTTCTTATCAGGCCGAAGCTAGCCTATTTCCAACTAATGCTTTTTTACACGAATGACATAATTGATAGCTTCGGCAGACAAGTAAAGGGGCCGTTGAACTGAACTGTCGCTGTCTACGACAACGTTCCACGTTCCAGAATCAGATCAATAATTTGTAGCCTGCATAGAGACGATCGTGACCGTTAGATATTAAGTGCACCGAGCGCGCAATACGATGGCACTTCGTTCACGGTTTATTGCTGATTGGTGCCAGTAAAAAGGCCATCTGCCAGCTCGTCAAAACATCTGAAATGAGCGGGTATATTCTCCCTTATAAATAAAGTTTGCGTAAACATAGTTTTTTTGCATTTTATTACGACGATTTGATTCGGAATAATAAGCGCTGCAAACCACAGTTGCAAGGCAGATAATTGTGCATTCATCTCTCCGGTCCGGATGTCGCATGTGATTTCGCAGCGAAGTGTTAACTAGTAATTATTGTTAGTGGGTCTGATAGTGCCGCTACCCGGAACAGTTGGTGCGCATTTCTTTGCATTTACCATACCAAACTTAAAATGGTTTATAATTCCCATATACAGTAATTGCGATCGAAGTACGCATCATTATTATGACAACTTAATGGGCTCTGCTCTGTAGGAACAGCAATTATACTGCACCTCTGAGCATACCAACCCGAATAAAAATGTATAGCGAAAAAACATTAAATTTCACTGTTACAAACATTGAAAAACTTCGAAAAACCACATTGAAACAGTGAAAATCTTTGTAAAAGTTACACTGAAGTTACCATGAATATCGCTGTTTTCACAGTAAATTTTAATGGAAACCGCCAATTTTACAGCGAATAAGGGGGTGATTAAGTGATGTAACACTAAATTTTTCGGCTTTTTCCCATACAAATAAAAACCAAAAACAGTAAAATTTGTGGTACATTCACTATAAGTTTTACACTGTTTTACAACGAAGTTACAATGAAATTTAAGATAAGTTCTGCAAAAAAAATTGTAGGCTTTCGGATTATTAGGACAAAATAAAACCGGCTGATTAATTACGGTATTTCATGTTTTTGAAAAGGTATGATGACAATGAATTTGATAGGCTTCGAACTATTATGATTTTCGATTCGCATTCATCGCTCATATTAGGAAAGTATTAGAGGTCAGTACACCTACTTAAACAAATTCCACTTTTTCCAATTTACGCCTTATCTCTATCTGTTAGATCCTATCGACTCTTTATTTCATTACTGTCTTCTATCGTTCCCTCTGTCAATTGTAAACACCCTTATTCTTGTTTTCGTTCGAATGACATTCGATTCGTATTCTTGTTTTCGTTCGAATCAATTCGAACGTTCGAACGCCCCTTCCTTTTGCTCATACGAATATGAGAATAGTGCTTCCCGATTCATTCGAAGCAAACTATTCGTACGAATGCAGGATCCGGCCGTAAACAAGAATAAAGGTGAAAATCTACCGTTATAAAAACTTAATTATATGCCTGACACCTCATTCGATGTCAAGACGTACACAACGAGGTTAGTCTATTCCATAGGAACGCAGTCTTTCCCCGAGCACCCGCGTTAAGAATCGCGGCTAATATGTTGACAGACGAACAAGTAAGTCGCAAGCGCCTGCATAGTGTCGTCGTCCCGTCAGTAAAACGAATTAGATTAAACTTCTGGCTCGTCGGTTTCTACAGTAGACGGAGGAAGAGACACAATTTGTGTCTACAAATAACTCAACCTGCCAAGGATTGGACCTTAGATAGATTATTTCCTGCTTCGAAACAATTTGCATTGTTGCCGAATTATATGAAAAATTTTCCAAGAACGGTACAGTGAAGTTACAGCATAAAGTCTTGCAAACAGTAAAATTCATTGTAATCGTAAAGTTTTTACATTAATATGAAAAAATTTCTAAGAACGGTACAGTGAAGTTACAGCATAAAGTGTTGTAAACAGTAAAATTCATAGTAACCGTACTGTTTTTACATTAATATTCGTTATGCATTTCTACCCGGGAAGGGATTCCCGAATAAAAATGTATAGCGAAAAAACATTAAATTTCACTGTTACAAACATTGAAAAACTTCGAAAAACCACATTGCAACAGTGAAAATCTTTGTAAAAGTTACACTGAAGTTACCATGAATATCGCTGTTTTCACAGTAAATTTTAATGAAAACCGCCAATTTTACAGCGAATAAGGGGGTGATTAAGTGATGTAACACTAAATTTTTCGGCTTTTTCCCATACAAATAAAAACCAAAAACAGTAAAATTTGTGGTACATTCACTATAAGTTTTACACTGTTTTACAACGAAGTTACAATGAAAGTTAAGGTGAGTTCTGAAAAAAAATTGTAGGCTTTCGGATTATTAGGACAAAATAAAACCGGTTGATTAATTACGGTATTTCATGTTTTTGAAAAGATATGATGACAATGAATTTGATAGGCTTCGAACTATTATGATTTTCGAGCCGCATTCATCGCTCATATTAGGAAAGTATTAGAGGTCAGTACACCTACATAAACTAATTCTGCTCTTCCCCATTCACACCTTATCTCAATCTGTTAGATCCTATCGACTCTTTGTTTCATTACTGTCTTCTATGAATCCCTCTGTCAATTGTAAAATCTTCCGTTATAAAAACTTAATTATATGCCTGACACCTCATTCGATGTCAAGACGTAGAAGCAACGGACACATTCCAGCGTTACGGGACATTATATCTACTATGCAGATCGGTTCCTGTTTTATTAAATTCCTGGCATTCTAGTGGAAAATGAAGTGCTCTTATAACAACTATTTTACAAGGTATTTGCCAAAAATTTGGTGAAACTGGAGGCGATTCTCAGGATAACAATGGGTGCTAATTGTGTCCCGTAACGCTGGAATGTGTCAACGAGGTTGGTCTATGCCATAGGAACGGAACCTTTCCCCGAACACCCGCGTTAAGAATCGCGCCGAATTATGTTGACAGACGAACAAGTAAGTCGCAAGCGTCTGCATACTGTCGTCGTCCCGTCAGTAAAACGAATTAGATTAAACTTCTCGATCGGTGGTTTCTACAGTAGACGGAGGAAGAGACACAATTTGTGTCTACAAATAACTCAACCTGCCAAGGATTGGACCTTAGATAGAGATGATTTCCGGCGGCCATTTGCTTTGAAACAATTTGCATTGTTGCCGAATTATATGAAAATTTTTTCAAGAATGGTACAGTGATGTTACAGCATAAAGTATTGTAAACAGTAAAATTCATTGTAATCGTAAAATTTTTACATTAATATGAATACATTATATGAAAAATTTTCCAAGAACCGTACAGTGAAGTTACAGCATAAAGTGTTGTAAACAGTAAAATTCATAGTAACCGTAATGTTTTCACATTAATATTCGTTATGCATTTCTACCCGGGTTGTCATCCAGCGGCAGGCAAATGCCAGAACAAATAAACGCGTGAAAGTGTAGTAATAATACGTACTACCTAGTGCGGGACGCGGATTTCGTTGTTTGTCGCGACAGCAAATGGGATCGGCAAACCGCGAGGCCTTGGAATTCACATTCAGCCAGAGCTTGTTGCTTGCTGGGCTGCTGAACGAACCGTCGTTGGTGCAATGATCTGGAAACAAAGATCGCAAACCGCAGTACATACGAATCTCATTCATTTTTGTTTGATTAACTTTTTTGTGCTCTTACGCCGGTACTTAAACCCGGAGTGCGAGCTAAGTGCTATAGCTTCGTATGTGGTGGTAGAGAATGCTTTTACTTCTTCACCATTCATACATCGTCGTCATAATAAAAATAAACACTCCATTTGGCTCGTTCTGATTCATTTAGCAAGCACCAACAGTCGCAAAAATATGAACAGCAAAATGGTTTACAAACTCGCTTCTTTTACTGCTGCGCCGAGGAAATCATTTTGTGGATGCGCGTGATTGGTAATCTTGCCTGCATGTCAATCTAGATAAGGACGTCAATAGCCGAAAAAAAGTCTAACCAAATAGCATTTTATCGCCGCCCCGCTAAGTGCACCCCGATGATGGTTTGCAAATATGTAAAATAACGTAATTGTTTGCTTCCTCGAATTTGTGATTTATTAGCCAGTCCCGGTTGTTGCATTCTGCCGGAGGAAAAGTGTCATTTTCGACGAGCTGCCAATAACGGACGGCACCCAAATTTTGCCCATTATTTAGCGTCATAATTTATACGATTTTGTTCACAATAATTATTGGCAGACCGACGAGCGAGTCCCTGTGGCCTAACCGCGCGCACAGAAAGTAACCGGTTCTGAACCGCTTAGAGCCGGCAACGATGAAAACAAACTCGACGAGAACCCACCACCCTGTGGATTGGTCCAACAACTGCTGCGTGCGGTAACTGCGCAGCATGGCCTCGATTTACCACCCTTGCAAGTGATCAGTTCGTAGGAAGATGCATGTGATAAACAACACCTCAACTGAATGGCTACCGAATTCATTAGGATTTTTCCGTTTCAAATATTTCAAAGTATTATTATTTTCTCATGTGGAAAATAAACAAGACTTTATGCAAACTGTGATATTATCCATATGAAACTTGCTTTGCTTCATTATGTCGAATAAAAATAGTTCAGGAGATAGTTAAAATGCCGTTCTCCTCAACAAATAATAATATAATTGAGCAACAGTCAATTGCAGAAATTATATAAATTGTTTTTTTTTAATATCATGTGTTACAGTGAAACTGCAGTAGCATTGAATATAACAATTACTCTCAATTATAACATCAACAAACGATGACTGGCTTGTTAGGCCAGCATTGTACTTTGAAATCGGCTTTTGTTCGATAATAACTCACAACCGTACCAATCCGGATATCGCAAAAAAAACTATTTAAAATATGAATGCTTAATTTCCAATCAATTGTAAAAATGATCGTTTTATCGTATTCCCATTTTATATAGCTACTAGATTATTAGTTACCAGAACGTATAAAATGTTGATTACATTTTTCTTCCAAATTACAAGATATGCCAGTAAAAATTTTAACAATCTTTCTAAAAGGAATCATCGCTTTCACATAAAATAGTGTCTAGTGCTAAGCAAATATGCCAAATAACAATTCTTAGGCCGCTTGATTGTGTTTGAATTTTATGAAGGTTTTATTGCGGCATTAATCGTTACGCAATGCCAAAATAATGCGAATCACAACCTTCTTATGTCTAGCTATAACACTGTTAATAAAGCAAATTTATTGTGGTCGCTTTTATTACGACGATAGAACTTGTTGGCTGCGCCACATTTCTTACAAAACTTACTACAAGTAGAGGGGATAGCAATAACAATATGGCGTACCAACAGAAAATTGATCTCACTACGGTTACGTGTCAAACCGTAAGAAATCTGTTTCACAGTGCTAATTTTTTTAAACTTCAAACAAAAATTCGTCAAAGCAAATCGTGAGTTTTTATGTCGCCAAAAGCAACTGAAATTGAATATATTTATTTTGTTAAAACAACTAGTTTTCAAAAAGTGCAAAATTTGTGATGGTTCGTCGATTTTAGCATACCTATCATACAAATATGCACGATAAAATTTAATGCGCATATGCTGCACAACAACTAAATTTTATTCTTTCGGATTATGATCGGTATAAACCAAATCGAACAGGATAATCCGACCGTAAAACTTTAACTTTTCTCCTGACGGATGTATATTTTCAATAGACCAATCTCGTGTTTTTGTCTTGATCTTCAATGAGGTCAGGCATATTTTTTTATAACTGTTGGTTTTACCAATTAACATAGGGGATAGTAGCAAATAGTAATGAAACACAGATATTAATAAAGTTCCATACAGAACGGGAACAAGGCGTGAAGGGGAAAGACCGGAAAATTAAGTAAGGAAGCAACGCTTAAGAAGTTGTGTACCACTTCTTTTTATCTAAGCTGGAGGATTCGCGGATCGAACCAGACTATAATTGGAGTCGGATTATAACCGGATTTGAACCCACTCGTCCTCCCTGTGGATCGCTCGAAAAAGAATGAGCTGGATAAAGCCCCTCTTGAGGAGCGTTCGAGTGCCGTGAAAATAGCCATTAACAGGGTAGCGGAGCACATCTTAGGCCGTTGGTTTGACGAGGAGTGCCAGTAGATATTGGATGAGAAGAACGCAGCACGGGTACTAATACTACATAGAGCCACCTGTCGGAATATGGAGCGACACAGACAGAAGCGGAGACAGCAAACACGACTCTTCCAGGAAAAAAGCGCCACCAGGAGGACAAGGAGTGCACTGAACTCGAGCAGTGTACCGTTTTCACAACACACAGAAGTTTTATCAGAGACTTAACGAATCTCGTAAAGGCTTTATGCCGCGGGCCGCAAGGTGCAGAGATAAAGATGGAGGTATTTTGACTGATAACCGTGAGGTGATCGCAAGATGGAAGCAGCACTATGACGAACACTTGAATGGCGTGTGGCCGGAAGACAGAGATGTGCCACCTCTATCGATAAGTGAAGTTAAAGAAGCCATCCAATGGCTAAAGAACAACAAGGCAACGGGAAAGGATGGCATTGGAGCGAAACTTATTAAAATGGGCCCGGATAAGTTGGTTAGCTGACTTTGGTGGATAACCAACCCCGGTGGAAGCCAAGGTCGTATGCTAACAGGAAAGGAGGGCTCACTCGAGCTTCGATAGCCCTCCGGCGAAACAGGGGTTCGTGGTGACGAAAAATGCTAAAGCAAGGAACGAAGAACAAATAAATTATTACTGGAACAATCGGAATAGACCCACGCGACAAAAAAGGACTAATGGATTGGAAACTCGGGACGTGAAACTGCCGATCTCTCAACTTCCAAGAGAGCACTCGAGTGCTCTCCGACGTATTGAAGAGCCGCAAGTTCGACGTCGTAGCGCTGCAGGAGGTGTGCTGGAAGAGCTCAACGGTACGTACGTTCAAAGATGGACATACCATCTACCAGAGCTGCGGCAACACACAAGAGCTGGGTACAGCTTTCATAGTGATGGGCGGGATGCGAGATTTAAAAAGGGCGACAAGTTGGACTGTGAGAACTATCGAGTGATCACCGTTCTCAATGCCGCCTATAAAGTGCTGTCCCAAATCATTTTCCGCCGACTATCACCAATTGCGAATAGATTTGTGGGAACTTATTAAGCCGGCTTCGTCGAAGATCGGTCTATAACGGATCAAATATTTACCCTGCGGTAAATCCGCCAAAAGAGCCGTGAACACAGAGTTCCCACGCATCATTTATTCGTTGACTTCAAAGCCGCATATGATGCCATCGACCGGAAAGAGCTATAAAAAATCATGGACGAGAACAGCTCCCCAGGAAGCTCATCAAACTGATTAAATCTACGATGGATGGTACACAGCGCTCTGTTCGGATTTCGGGTGAATTGTCAAGTTCATCCAAATCACACAAAGGGCTTCGTCAAGGTGATGGTCTTTCATGCCTGCTGTTCAACATAGCGCTACAAGGTGTTATGAACCGAGCGGATATCAACATGCGGGGCACGATATTTAACAAATCTAGTCAATTCGTCTGCTTTGCGGATGACATGGATATTATCGGCAGAACATCTGTGGCGGTGGCTGAACAGTACACCAGACTAAAGCGCGAAGCAGAAAAGATTGGGTTAAAGGTAAATACGTCTAAAACAAAGTACATGTTGGCCAGCGGAACCGTGGCCGAACGACACCGCTTGAGCAGTAGTATATTGATCGACGGCGATGAGTTTGAGGTAGTCGATGAATTTGTCTACCTTGGCTCACTGGTAACGGCGGACAATGATACCAGCCGTGAGATTCGGAGGCGTATTATCAGCGGAAGTTGTGCTTACTATGGGTTCCACAAGCAATTGCGGTCGAGCAGACTAAGTTCCCGTACAAATCACTCTGTACAAGACGCTTATTAGACCGGTTGTTCTCTACGGGCATGAAACATGGACAATGCTCGAGGAGGACCTGCGAGTGCTCGGAGTTTTCGAACGACGAGTGCTAAGAACGATCTTTGGCGGCGTACAGGAGAACGGAGTATGGAGGCGGAGGATGAACCATGAACTCGCACAGCTCTATGGCGAACCCAGTATCCAGAAGGTGGCTAAAGCTGGACGGATACGATGGGCATGGCATGTTGCAAGAATGCCGGACAACTACCTTGCAAAGATGGTGTTCGCCTCAAATCCGGTAGGAACAAGACGACCAGGAGCGCAGCGAGCAAGATGGTTAGACCAGGTGGAGCGAGATTTGGCGGAGAGTATTCGGTGTCCGAGGAATTGGAGAGCGGTAGCCCTCAATCGAGTTACATGGAGAAACTTTGTTCAACAGGCTTTGTCTTGGGACGGCAAGCTACCTAAGTAAGGAAGTTTTCAGGTCGGTTTCATGGAGGGTCGGTCTATAACGGACCAAATCTTCGCCCTGCGGTAGATCCTCCAGAGGTGCCGCGAATTTCGATTTCCCGCGCATCACCTATTCATTTCAATGCCGCATATGATAGTGTAAACGGACAAGAGCTATGCAAAATTTTGGACGAAAATAGCTTTCCGGGTAAGCTTACTGGACTTACCATGGCTACGATGGATGGGATCCCGTGCTGTGTGAAAATCTCGGGTGCATTTTCGGACCCATTCGAATATCGCAGGGAATTTCGACAAGGAGATGGGCTTTCCTGCTTGCTATTCAACATTGCGTTTGAAGGTGTTATAAGACGAGCGGCGTTTGAAATGCGGAGCACAATTTTCAATGAATCCCGTCAATTTATCTGCTTAGTTGAGGGGTGGATGTTTTGAGCCGGTAGAAGATCAGTACACCAGACTAAGAGTTGCTGCTCTGATTCGCTCTCAGTTAGACGCGAAGTGACACACACGGGATTTCACGTTAAAATAGCCTTCTTCGGAGCACAAAATATCGGTATTATCCTTGTATTAAACCTTGCTCCAAGCGTCATTCAGAAATTCAGTCGAGACTCAGAAGATTTCATTGAAAATTAAATAACTCCAGGTAACATTGAAAGTGAAGAAATTAGGATTTCACTGGATATAACGGCCTTGTTCCCTAGTGTTCCGGTAAATGACTTTTAGCAAAAAGTGGCTACATCAACAAATTGGTGGAAATGAGTGAAGGACGAAAGTTAAAGGCTACTTGAAAGAAATTATGGGGAACCCTGTCACCTTTTCTATATGAGCAATTTATGGCAAATAAAGAAATAGAAAATAAATTTCTTACTATCTTCGAAAAAATCTTGTAATTTTACGTCTTCTGCCATGCACACAAAAGGAACATCGCAAATCGTCTAAAATTACGTGTTATTTCACTTAAAGGCTTATTTATTACGTTTAGTTTGATGTAAAAATACATCTTATAAAACAGGTTCGGCTATTTACGTTTTATTTAATGGAAAAATATATCGGATTTCAGTTTACGTCGAATGTGAGATTCATTTTTTCGTTCTGTGAGAGTGAGATCACTGGAGGAAATATGTGGACGAGATTGTTTGAAACGAGTAGACTGACAAACTCCCGGAAATATTCGTGCGGTAGTTGTTGAGTACGATGGGACTCTCTTATGGTAGCATAGGAAATTCATGACTTCCGTTTCTAAAATCAGCCAATTGAATTTTAAAGGTATTAAAATACGAGGTTTGTTCAAAAAGTATCGCGAATTTAATGTTTTCTACAGAATTATTTATTCATGAATATCTATTTTGTCCCCTTCAAAGTAATCCCCATCAGACATTATACACTTGTGATTACGTTTTTCTGTAATCCTCAAAGCATATTGAAAAATCATTTTTGTGATCTTGTTCAGCTCCTCCTTCGACGCTTTCTTTATCTCTTCAATCGTGGCGAAGCGTCGTCCTTTAAGCCAATTTTTGTTCTTCGTCGCTCATATCTCATCAGCTCTCTGAGAACATTTTGTACCACCGATAAACGTTGCTTCTGTCCAAAGTAGCTTCGCCGTATGCAACACCCAAGCAACAATGTGAGTTTTATTGTACTCCTATGGCGGTTTTCATGACCAATTTTGGCCTTAAATGCCACCATAAGAGTGTAATAAAATCCAAATTGTTACTAGAGCAATCAACATTTGAAATACGTCTACGCACTTCAAGTTGCTTTTTACACAAAAGTTTACACAAATTCTTTGATCCATTTTTTGGAACAGACAAATATCAGAGACAAGCTAAAACACGCCAGTGAGGGTTTTGAGTACCAACATAACGCCACAAAAAGATCAAAAATCGAACGTAGCTCGCGAAAATTCAAAATTCGCCATACTTTTTGAACAAACTTCGTACATATTTTTCTATTTCAAAACGTAGTAGAAACATTGTTGTGCAAGTTGAATAGTTGTGCTTGATGAATCATCTAGTTATAACTAAGTTTTCAGATGTTGAGTTTTCAGACCAAAAACCATAAACCACCCAAACACCCTTGGAGCAGGAGGGTTTACACACCACCTTCATATGAAATTTAAAAAAGCATAGATATTGTTGTATACACTTGTACAAAACAACCAGCTCCAAATACGTCCAGGATCCACAAAAAATCTTACTGATAAATATGAGCAAAACAGGAGCCTCATGAAAAAAATTATGTTAGACAAACAAAATGGAAATGTGGAATCTGCTTCAAGGAGCATTGCGAACTGAAACTGAATGTGGTTCTGGCGACGAATACCCCGACAAATTAATTTTACAATTTCTGAACATGTCGGCAACGAATCAGACGTTCTTTACAGACAAGAAAATAATTTGAAATAGTTCTATGTTTAGAAATAATTAAAATTATTTCCAGGAATCCTTTACTGTGACTGTGTCAGTATTAATAAGAATAAGAAATAAGAATGTCGGGACAAACCCGACTCTTCAAGGAAAAGTAGCGCCACCAAGAGGAGAAGGAGTGCGAAGAACTCGAACAGCTGTACCGCTTTCACGACACACGGAAGTTCTATCAGAAACTCAACGGATCTCGCAAAGGCTTCGTGCCGCGGGCCGAAATGTGCAGAGATAAAGATGGAGGTATCTTTACTGATGACCGTGCGGTGATCGAAAGGTGGAAGCAGCACTACGATGAACACCTGAATGGTGTGCAGGCGGAAGACCATGATAGCGGAGGAAGTGACCACATTGGTGCAGCAAGCGACGAAGATGTGCCACCCCCATCGATAAGGGAAGTTAAAGAAGCCATCCAGCGGCTGAAGAACAACAAAGCAGCGGGAAAGGATGGCATTGGAGCGGAACTTATTAAAATGGGCCCGGACAAGTTGGCCGGCTGTCTGCATCAATTGATTGTCAAGATTTGGGATACGGAACGACTACCGGAGGAGTGGAAAGACGGGGTTATCTGCCCTATCTACAAGAAAGGTGATAAGCTGGATTGTGAGAACTACCGAGCCATCACTATCCTGAATGCCGCCTACAAAGTGCTGTCCCAAGTCCTCCACGCACCACCTGTTCATCGATTTCAAAGCCGCATATGATAGCGTAAACCGACAAGAGCTATGGAAAATTTTGGACGAAAACGGCTTTCCGGGTAAGCTTACTAGACTTATCATGGCTACGATGGATGGGATCTAGTGCTGTGTGAGAATCTCGGGTGGATTGTCGGACCCATTCGAATCTCGCAGGGGACTTCGACAAGGAGATGGTCTTTCCTGCCTGCTATTCAACATTGCGCTTGAAGGTGTTATAAGGCGAGCGGCGATCGAAATGCGGGGCACGATTTTCAATAAATCCATTCAATTTATCTGCTTTGCTGACGACGTGGATGCTGTCGGCAGAACATTTGAGGCGGTGGAAGATCAGTACACCAGACTGAAACGCGAAGCAGAGAAGATTGGATTGCAGATAAATACGTCTAAAACGAAGTATATGCTGGCGGGCGGGATCGAGCGCGACAGGGCTCGCTTGGGCAGCACCGTGGTAATCGACGGGGATGAGTTCGAGGTAGTCGACGAGTTCGTATACCTTGGCTCGCTGGCAACAGAGGACAACAATACCAGCCGTGAGATTAAAAGACGTATTATCAGCGGAAGTCGGGCCTACTACGGACTCCACAAACACTTGCGGTCGAACAATCTGAGCCCCCGTACAAAGTGCACATTGTACAAAACGCTAATTAGACCGGTTGTCCTCTACGGGCACGAAACGTGGACATTGCTAGAAGAGGACCTACGAGCACTCGGAGTTTTCGAACGGCGGGTGCTAAGAACCATCTTTGGCGGAGTGCAAGAGAACGGTGTATGGAGGCGAAGAATGAACCACGAGCTCGCGCGTCTCTACGGCGAACCAAGTATTCAGAAAGTGGTTAAAGCTTGACGGATACGTTGGGCAGGACATGTTGCTAGAATGCCGGACAACTATCCTGCAAAAATGGTTTTCGCTTCAAATCCGGTAGGAACAAGACGAAGAGGGGCACAGCGAGCGAGGTGGCAAGACCAGGTGGAGCGAGATCTGGCGAGCACTGGGTGCCCGCGGAACTGGAGATCAGTTGCCATGGACCGAAACAGATGGAGAAATTATACTGCGCAGGCCTTGTCATAAGACGTTAGGCCAATTAAGTAAGTAAGTAAGTAAGAAATAAGAATGTCGACAACGAATCAGACGTACCGCAGGGTAGTCGTTTTAGTCCATAGTATATTTATTGTCAAAATTGTGATCGAAGATATTAGAAATTGCTAACATTCCGATGATCGTCGAAGCTATTTAGGAGATGCTTATTAGGGTATTCTCCGTTTTTTTTATAAAATATTTCAAATATAATTTTTTTTTGAATTTCGCCGAATTAGTCAAATGAAACATGCTAGTTAGTTGCGTAAATATTATATGAAAATTTTCCATTTCATTTATCCGTAACCAGGAACAATGGCTAAAGCCATTTTACCCCTCCAATTGTCACTACGAAGTACATAGTAACTTTAGATTAGTGGAAAATATTTTTTACTGTGCACCGAACCGAAACAGTGTCTGCCTGCCAGTGCCTAGTCTAGTGCATGTCCACCATGGTCTCACAAAAGTGGTATACCGCCCGCCGACGACCGACGCCCTGATCCGACGACACTGCATCGATTGATTGATAAAAGTTTTTTTTTGTTGTAATCTATCTATGTTGTCTGCGGTTTGTTTGTTCACCACCGCGCACCGGTGTCGAATTGTATGTTCCTTTGCTGCAGACAACAAATTCCTCGAAGCAAAGCAAACGATAAATAGGGAAACACTCAACTGCGGGGCAGTTGATATGTGTGACATGTTCGATGTTTTTGTTTATATAGAAGCACTCGTCCTGTGACTAGTAGTGATATCTAGCCATTTTCGTTAGTTTCAGTTTAAAGATAACGAGTACTTTTAGGTGACATTATTTAGAATCTTTTATTTCAGCAGTAGCAAGTATCTTCTAAACTTGCAGGTTTGTCAATTCTAACGGAGTTCTACAATATTCAATAATTTAATAAAGTAAACTCCGCCGTCAATCTCCGTAATGGTATATGATGCACTAGATGGCTTAATTTAGATTATGAAGATTTATTAAAGGTTACGATCTCAATCTAATTTTGATTGTGCTTTGTGAAAGGCAAGACTTCGTACGCTCGGACCAATTATTTTTCCCGTTGCTTCCTTTTTGGTGTGCGGTGGGAGACCGTGCCTCCAGATAATACAACAGTAGCAACATTGCCAGCAGCAATTATATTCCTGCTTCTGATGTTTGTGAGTCATGTCCGATAGATTGGAATTGCGGGGGAATTGCCAGTTGGAAAGCGCTGTGCTGCTGTTATATTCATGTGACATGTTCACTACCCGCTCGTCATTAATCCCCGGAAGAATCGTGTCATCTGTCACAATCAGATTCCGATTGTACACATGGTACCCCGTTCATGGTCGTGAATGGTCAATTATTATCGGTTGCACTTGTTACTGCGCGCGCTAACAACATTCACTCACTCGGTGCGTTCTGAACTCTTATCGCACAAACAGTGCTTCGCCGTTGTGTTGTTTTTATTTTTCCGCAGAGGAAATGAAAGTGTGCGGTCTTGACTTGACTGTGGGGTTTCGCTTATTTCATGCTTCAGTTGCTTTTAAAACAATTTAATTGAAATTTATGTTCAATCTAAAATTCTATTTTATTTTCTTTTCTTTTTAGGTAAGTTTTGAAATATGAATTAAGTAACGGAATCGGATATCAGTGAAAAAATACCGCTTCACATTCCACTGAAGTATCCTTCAAACTGGCGGTAAACGTCGGCCGGCCGGCCAGAGAATACAATCGCATCCGTCAGCCGAAAAGGAAGCCTACAATCGATACTTTCATATTGGTCCCGTACAAGTACAACA
Organism: Sabethes cyaneus; assembly: GCF_943734655.1. Classification (NCBI taxonomy): domain Eukaryota; kingdom Metazoa; phylum Arthropoda; class Insecta; order Diptera; family Culicidae; genus Sabethes; species Sabethes cyaneus. The sequence continues at coordinate 23,083,725 of NC_071355.1, forward strand.
ACAAAAATTATGATCAGAAGCTCAGCAATGGTGAATCGATAACGGTGATAAATAACTGAGTTTTAATTTGATTATTTATAGTTGTGAGCCGTTGTTATAATTTTCTGAGGATGACCATAAGCAACAAGCTGAAACGTTGAGGTTATAATTTTTTTAATTTAATTGTTTCACCGCACGGAATCAATCCAAATCTAATAAGAAATTATAATTATAATTTAAAATTTCCCAACTGGTTCTCCAGTTATTGCCCTAACGGATCGAATGCTGAAAGTGATATCCCGCATTTTTTTGCTTCGCCATTTGCTGTTGTCGGCGTGGTGCAGCCGGCTTCGCACACCGAACGAATTTCCGGTGGGACGTCTCGCACGCAGTCCGCAGATAGCTCTGAGTCCGCCGTGTGGTCTTCAGTCATCCAAAGCCGAATAATTGTTGCCTGTTTGCTTGCTCGCTGGCTGGATAAGCTGCGGGGACCGAGCGTTTTCCCGATTCAGACCGCTGGTTGGCCAATGACTCACCCGAGAGTAGTACAGCTAGAGAGGAGGCTGGTGACGGTGCACCCACACGTGCCTGCTTTTTGATTTGGCATTGAAAATCAGCCGTGCGGCGGTCGGCCACTTGGTCTGATTATTTATTGTCTTATAATGGACACTTCTGTTCGACTGTGTACCAAACCGACGCGTCGCTGCTGCCGAATTGCTTGCCTGCTTGCTTGCTAGGTTATGTAAACAGTTAATGACCATTTCAGTTGCATTTCATATTCTACAAAGCACCTCTCAGACATCGTCCCACCGGTTTGAGTATTGAGTAGAATCGGTTCCAGCGCCGGATTGAGATTCGCGACGAACGACGAAGGTATGGAACGTGCGGCGAGCGAGGAATCCAGTCCAAGCTGGTGTTTTCATGCAAGATCCTACGTGAATACCATAGGCAATCAGCATGTGAGAAGTACCTACCCCGCGAACGAGCATGCATGCGTGGAGTTTTACTTTTTATTTCGTCGCAAAACAGAACTGAGCTGCTTAATGTCAGCTCGTAATTCACTCTTAATTTCGCGTCCGAGAATGGCATAATAATACGGTTGCGAAGAAGTTTGCAAATTTCGCTTTGTTTTCGTAGGGTTTTTGAACTTTTTGTCGTACTTATGCTATGCTTCCATTATGTGCTCGACGAACATAGACGATTTTACTGCTGGAATGATCTAGAATAGCTGGTATGAGTTGGGGAAAAGATGTGCATTTCACATCATATGAACGTCTATCATTGCTGGAATAATAAAAGAATTAAGGTAAATTAGTAAACAAGAATCGCACAGTCGATTGATTGTCTGTATCCGCGAAATAACAATTGAGATTACTCGAATGACGCAAAAACATTGTATTGTTTCAGAATTTAATTTTTCTTACCAATGCACATAGTGCATAAATCTTTATGACTCATTTTCAGGTGTTTTAGAAGTTTTTGAAAAAGCAATCAAGCAATATAACCTATTTGGTCGGCTGGTATTGACTTAGAAACCTGTCAGTTTCTCTCCTTGAGTATGGTTACTTGCCGTTGCCGGTTAAGGTAGAGAAACATCATATTCAATGTTCCAGCTAATCTGTTTATTTCAGGCCACAAGACCCCTGAGCTGAAAACTGCTGCTTCGTTTACAGCCATATTTGGCATTCAGTCAGTGGCCGTTCGTTCGTTCCTTTCAGTGCGACGTCAAAATCAACCCAGTCTGCTGGCAGGCAGGCAGCACATTGACAGCTCAATTAGAAGCAGTTAAAATGCATAGGCCTTTTTTTACCATTGTTTAGGGCTCCGGATTGGAAGCGAAACCATTAATCTGACCCGGGTGGTGGAAGAGTTAAACCTAATCGTCTGGAGAGTCACGTTTCTTTGATAGATGATGATTCTAAGATTTGCATTTCTCCAACTTGACTTGACTGACTGATTTGCATTGAAGTGGCGCATTGCACTGCACTGCACTGAGTTGCTGTTTGCTGGCGCATTTTAACTACCATTTTCGGGAAACCGGCCGTGACGATGGCAATTTTGTATTCGTAAATCGTTCGCGACTTTTCCGCGCGCCTCTGACGCGCCACAACAGTGTTGTTGTTGTACAATGTTAGAACCAGCAGGAGCAAAAACTCCGCTCAGGTTTGCCATTTTTCTGCTCCGCGATCATTACGGAACCGCAAACTGTGGCGCACAACCACATCCCCGCATCCATGAAGTTCTGCGGGCGGCGAACGAGTTTCGTACGAGTCGGCAATTAAAAAATTTCGCAACAGAGCAACGCGGTTCTAATTCCCGGCTGGCTGGCTGGCCGGGTAGCTTGTTGAAATAGAGAACTGGTTGCGGGAATTGTTCGAGGTCGATCCGAGATCGCGATCGCGATCGCGAGATCACCTGTGCGACTTTTGTGTGCGGTGCTACAAATATTTGCCGGTGGATATTAGGTTTGTGCGGAACCAGTTTTGTATGCAAATGTGACTCGGTAAGCATTTTTTCGGAGCAGAGACCGGAGCGTTTTTTTTTGTAATTACCAAAATGAGAAATCTTCAGCGCAGTAGTGATTGCGATAATGTCCCTGTTTCTCCTTCTCGATTCGAATGCCCTCCTCGTGACGAGAATTTCTCCTTTTTAGGGCTAAAAACTCCTGCGAATGAGAAATAAAACCGGTATAATGTGGCGTGTGACGTAAAAAGCCCTTCGCCGACGGCTATATATATTCATATAGTGAAGTTGCTACGTTGTATGTTGCGGTTTTGCCATATAAGTTGTGGCATTTATAGGACAAGCTCGGCGAACAATATTTTTTTATACATTTCTTCGACCTATATTTTGAGACAGTTTGTAATGAAGCAATTTCGACTTATTCTCAGGACATCTTTAGGGGCGTAGTAGGTTTGAGCACTCATTTCGGTTTTCTTGATCTGTCGATTTAGATGCCTAGTTTCTGAACAATAGCTCGAAAATATTGAGCTTACGAGGTTGGAGTTGCAATTACAATTCTGATGATCACGGGATGTACGACTTCTCTGTCTGATGTCGGTTCGCATTATTATTTTTCCAATTTTCTCAACAGCTTGAGACCCGTTAGAAAATTACAAACTAAATCTATCATAGTCCCCCACAAAACCGGAAACCTCAAGATGCAATTGAGCCGAAATTGAAAACTCATTTTCACCAGGAAGGCAAAATCGCGTGGAGTGACCGGATTGTTGGAACGGCCTTCTAAAAAAGCGCGTTATGGCTGGACTTCTTGGACTGGTGGATGAAAATAGCAGGAAGAATTAAAAATGACAACGCTTTTCGCCTTCGCAACTTAACCTTCTTTACGTCATAACCGTGGATAGTCAAACGAGTAGATAAAAAAGAAGAACAAAAAACCCGGTAGTGGTTGTAACCACGAGACTTGCCGCAGCTACTGTCGGCAACACACTAGTTGTCTCTATCGCACTGACCGAGTAGATAACTGTCTTCTCAGATGACCTTTGTTGGAAGATCGATTTCTATTTTTTTAAATACTTTTTTCAGTGTAGAGTTAAGCTTTATTTTTTTCAGTATTAGTTGAGCCCGAATCTTACGATCCGGAAGATATACATGTCTGTTCGGAATTTCGAAAACTGCGGATACATTCCATTGACCAGTGTTTGAGAAGATGTTTAATCTTTGTATTAGTTCTTTGAGTTCTTATATTGCATAATATAGCTCTAAGATGTTGTACATAAAAGAGTTATAGTCGGAAACGGAAACAAATAGTTTTTATGGTCGTATTGGATTTTATTTAACTGAATAAAAACTTCTGGCTGTTAGCAACATTTATGTAGTCTGATTAGAGTAAAATGTTGCTTAGAAAATTCTTAATCGTTTGCTATCATTAGCTAATTTTTTAAAATTTTGCGATTTGGTCCGGTCTGATTTAACACCGACCATATGATATCGCGACAAGCAATCGAGTTGAGCAGACGAGTCGAGCAGTCGAATCAAGCAATCGAGTCAAGCAGTTGAGTCGAGTAGTCGAGTTGAACAGTCAAGCAGTTGAATCGAGTAGCCTAGTCGAGCACTTGAGTCGAGCAGTCGAACCGAATGGTTTACTCAAGCAGTCGGGTCAAGTGGTTAAGTCGAACAGTTGAGTCGAGCAGTTCATTCGTGCAGTTGAATCAAGTAGTCCAGTTGAACGGTTTATTCGAGCAGCTGGGTAGTCCAGTTGAGCAGCTGAGTCGAGCAGTCGAGTCGAGCAATCGAGCCGAGCAATCAAGCCGAGCAATCGAGCCGAGCAGTCGAGTCGAGCAGTCGAGTCGAGTAGTCCAGTCGAGCAATTGTGTCGAGTAGTCCAGTCGAGCAATTGTGTCGAGTAGTCCAATCGAGCAGTTGAATCGAACTTTTCAGTTAAGCAGTCTATCCGAGCAGTTGAGTCGAGCAGTTGAGTCGGGTAGGTTAATCGAGCAGTTAAGTCGAGTAGTCCAGTCGAGCTGTCGAGTCGAGTAGTCCAGTCGAGCAGTTGAATCGATCAGTAAAGTCGAGGTGTCGAATCAAACAGAAGTCAAGTAGTTGAGTCGAGCAGTTAAATTAAGCTTTTCAGTCAAGCAGTCCATCCGAGTAGTTGAGTCGAGCAGTCGAGTTGGGCAGTTGAACCGAGCAGTCGAGTTGAGCAGGTTAATCGAGCAGTTAAGTCGAGTAGTCCAGTCGATCAGTTGAATCGACTAGTCTAGTTGCGCAGTTGAATCGAGTAATCTAGTTGAGTTGTTGAGACGAGCATTCGGGTCAAGCGGTTCAGTCGAGCAGTTAAGTCGAACGGTTAAATCGAGCAGTTAAGTCGAGCTGTCTAATCAAACAGTTAAGTCAAGTAGTTGAATCGAGCAGTCGGGTTGAGTGGTTAAGTCGAGCAATTAAGTCGAGCAGTCTAGTCTAGCAGTCAAGCGTTGAGTAGTCTATTCGAGCAGTTGAATATAGCAATCGGGTTGAGCAGTCGAGTCGAGCAGCCGATCTGCATAGTCCTATCGAATAGTTGAGTTAAGCCATTCATTCGAGCAGTCGAGTCGAGCAGTTGAGTAGAGTCGAGCAGCGCAATCAAGCAGTTGAGTCGAGCGTCGAACCGAACAGTTAAGTCGAGTTAAGTCCAGTCAAGCAGTCCAGTCGAGTAGTCGAATCGAACAGCCCAGTCGAGCAGTTCTATCGGGTAGTTAAGTCGAGCAGTCGGGTCGAGTAGGAAGTCAAGAAAATGTGTCAAGTAGTCGAATCGAGTAGTCCACTCGAGCAGTTAAATCGAGCTGTTCAGTCAAGCAGTCAACTCGATCTGTCCAATCAAGCAGTTGAGTCGAGCAGTCGAATCGAACAGTTTAGTCGAGCAGTTCAGTTAAGCAGTCCAGTCGTGCAATCAAATCGAGCAGTCTTATCGACCAGTCCAGTCGAGCAGTATAGTCAACCAGTTGAGCAATCGAGCAGTCCAGCAGTCGACCAGTGAGGCAGGGATACCAGACTTGCAGATTTATCTGCAAATTCCAGATTTTTGGAATCGTCTTGCAGATCATTATAAATTTGCAGATATTTGCAGTTTTTATGACTTTTATTGCTTTGGTGCAGTTTTTTGTTCGAAGCACTTTAAACTTTCACAGATTTCCTAAAAAAGTGTGCAGATTTTCGCAAATTATTTTTAACCCAGAAAATTCGAGTAGCCGGGAAACCGCTCGATTTTTTCGGTTTTCGAGCAGTTGCAGACATTTTTTTAGAAAATATGGCATCTCTGCAGTGAGGTGACTGAGAATACAACACATTGCTACGAAAGCATGACGTCCTGTCAGGGACCTGTTTTTAGTTACCGATAAGCCTCTTATGACGTCCTGTCAGAGACCTGGTTTTCGGTACAGACATAAGCCTCTTATATAAATGGATTTTTTTTATAAAAATTCAGAAGATTCCCATAGATAATTTTTTTGTAGTTTCTATAGTTTTCATCGAGTTATATTTTTTATTAAAAAAAAAAAGAGAAAAAAAATTAAACCCTTTCCGAACAGTCAGTTTAGAAATTTTTTAGAGAAACTAAGTATGCGAAGTTGTTTATTTACATGAACTCTTTGCACACACAAAGTTTCATTAAATTCTGAGATGGTCATGCCAACCTCTGGTCGAGTAGCTAAGTGAACGTTCATTCAGACACACAAAAATTACACGGTTTTCGTTTCATAAACTAGAAATATATTGCGCATTGCAGCTATGCTACGAGTCCTACGCGAAATCATATTTGAAAATTAACTGTACCTTTCCGACCAATACAATGAATGAAGATTGACATGCTTTTCAAACAAGGAAGTGTACAGAGATAAAGCAATGACATAAAAACCAACGATGCGAATTGCAAATGTGTGTGTGGTACACAGAAAAAAATCACGCTAATAATTCGCGGACGGGTCTCTAAGAAGGTGGAATCTCCGCAATGCATTGAAATTTGCTGAACAAATGTACTGCCACATGGCATTGTGACAGTTTGGTCAATTTAAATAGCTTTCTTTCGCCAATAATTATGCTCACCAGTAATAGCATCAAGCCGGAGTACAAATAACAGCGTGCTCAACTTACTACCCTGCGGTAAGCTTGTTATGCTGGTTCTAGAATTCAGTTTATCTCGGATGGTTCTGAATCAACGGAGAGAGACGGTTGTATAACAGCTCATCAAGCGCCTGTTACCTGGTAATATACTATACAATGGCTGAATGAACTGCTATTTTCCTTTCGTGTTTTCCTGCCTAATTTTGCACTCGAGTATTCGCAGTAAAAGTATTTTGACGTAGGACTACGTCTTACTGCAAGGTAGTGGTCTAAGATTAAACTCAAAAAGGGGACAAAAGTGGTCAAGTTTTGAGCGCTTATAATATTTTTATTTCTTGACGGATTAAAGATCCGATCCGAAATTCATTACGAGTCAATTCACGTAGCAAACGATGCTGTATTTTAATTTGGCAATTGAAATAAATAGTAAAAATCGATAATACATGAAAAGGTATAAACACATACATGTTCTACGTGGTTGCTCAGCTATCCAAGCGTAAACGATACACAATCTGGTTACAAAAAAGGGTAACCGGACGAGAGCCATACGGACGGTTGCCATACGTACGAATGCCATATAGACGAATGCCATAATGTATGTTTGCCATAATGGACGGGAGCCATACAGACGGAAGCCATATTGTACGTTTGCCATAATCCACGTTTCCTAGATGATTCAGGGCGCCACCACAGTGGGACCATTCTGGAAAAAGGCGGTCAAAAGTCTTTTCTCGCTTTTCCTGACGTTTTCGAGCTTAGATGTCTTAGGAAAAGTTTCATAAAAAAGTATTCTGCATCTAATGACATTTTCATATAATTAGATCTTAAGGGGATAACAAATTTGAAAAAAATAATTTTTTATAGGAATTAGATAGCATGGTCATGTGTTCGAAAAAGTTGTAGAACTTTAAATTTCATCAAACTTTGCCGAAGATACTAAGTATCTGCATCGTATGGTTTGCGAGACAAAATTGACTTTCTGACGTGACCCCCTTAAAATCAGATTTTTAAACTTTTTGTACATAAAACCTCATCTAACAGGTTCGACATGTTCTACAAACTATTTGATACTATCAAAATACGTAATTTTCTAGAAAGTGCAAATATCATATGGTGCTTTATTTGCTTTAAAAATTGATTTGAAGCATAAATTTTACCGTTTTTACAAGAATATTTTTCCGTAAATAGGCATCTATTGGCAGCTAAAGTTAGCATCGCTAGAACCGCCATAGAATATAGTATAAGTGTACCAATTATTTATTCTTGACAGATACGTATTTCGACTATGATTTACAGGCTTCCTCAGTGTCTGAATTCGAACTCGACGTTCGAAACTCGAACTTCGAAAAGAGACTTTGCTTTCAAAGCCTATTTCTATGAAAAAAGACATTAGTCAGAATATATGTATCATAAAAAGCAACACTAAAAACTTGCATAATTTCCTTAGCAAGAATAAAAACACTACTTCGTCACTTTCTATGCAATCATCTTGCAAGCCATTTGCTTGTTCGAGCAACTATTATAGTCTTCAAAGGTAAAGTACACTTATTTCTCTGTTATAACTGACCGACAATGCAAGTTTTACAACATCTAAGAAGTTTATGATCCTTAGAATTGGTAATTTTTATAATTGTAATATGTGCCTAGTGTTAGTCACGATCGGTCAACGATCCGGAGCCCCTTTGCAATGCGTAACGCTGTCTTCATAGGCAAAACAAAAAACAAGCTCAAAGAGGTTATAAGGACAACCAGATGTTTGCCCTCAGAACACGATAAGCATAGACAGCTGGCTGTGCTCTGCCTTTAAATGTAAACTAAGCATTCGTCTCGAAGTGAAACAAAAACCTCTTTCCGCTAAAAACCTCTCAACAAGACGCGATAAGAGGACCGCCGCGCTTGTGTATGTGTACGTGTGCAAATAACACTGCGAAACACGAACCTAACCTAACCGAGCGATGATGGTGAGAATGCATTATTTGTTGTTCCAGAGCTTCCTACACACAAACAGGAGAACGCCCCGGCCAATGGCTCCACCATAGCAGAGAGCAGCATAATTATGTTGGCGAATGTTTATTTTGACGGGAAAAATAGCAACGGACATTCCCGTGCTGTAGCATTGTTCCTTACCACGCAATGTTATTATAACGGGGACATGTCTGGATGGAACGTTTCGGTTCAGGACAGGGTATCGATTTTGCCCACTTCATTCCTGTTCGAATTTATTCGCAAATGCTACGCGAAATGCTGCTTGGATTCTTGATTCCACCGAGACGTGAGAAATTGTTTACCTCAGAGCTCTCGGATATGTTCCCTCCCTATCGCTATATTGAGCCTGATTGATCGCGCTGTTGATTGATTGGTTATTAGCGGTGGCCTTGATTTGCGCTGTACGGGCGAATCGGCGCTGCTGATATCCAAGCCCCCAGCAATCTGTATGCTAATAAATAGCGCCGCCGCTGCAACAGTGCCAATGGTTCCGACTGTACTGTGCAGTATGCAAGTCTCTGATCCGCTTCGTTCACTTTCAACCCAGTTCTGGCGAAGGTCGCTCAATGGGATTCTTTCATTCTGGCTGATCGGTTTATTTCATCTTGCTAATTGCGAGACTTAACCGAATGTGTGCTCTGCTGCAGTTGTAGGAAGAAACTTTTTAAAAATTTATAACTTTGCTCATTTTGATCCTAAAAGTATAAGATTTATAAGCGTCGAAGCTTGAGTAAATCAATTTGTCTTAGCGGGTCGTATCTTTACAGATCATGCTGGGGGTTCCGGGTGCGGGCGTCGTTCGTTACTTTCTTCCAGCGAGATTTAAATCTCGCAGCAACTTCAGCCGTCAATGGTCGAACGTGGCCTGGACAGTCTACACTGGAAAGAAGAGTGAACGTCAGATGAAGAGAAAAAAAAAACGCTGATCGACACAATCTACTATGTTAAACGTCGGCGTGATGTGAGATGCTATAATATATGGGTTCGCAGCATTTATCTTCCTCATTCTTGGACCTGGTTCGCCGACGCACAGTGACCAAACGTGTTGATCAGTCAACATGTTCGAATCATGTAAAACGAAAAAGAATTTCTGCCATCGGTGAAACACCTTTGTCCCAGTGTGCAATTTCCCGCCCGCCCCGGTCGTCTGGCGAAAATCGGTCAGCTTTAGTCGACCATCTACCGGCCAGATACCGTTAAGTGACCATATAAATTTATGCAGAAGAAAACATCTCAGCTCCGCGGCTGCAATGGACGGCCATTGATCGAAAGATCATCACAGAAGGCGCGGTTGCGCTGGCGGAGAAATTTTATCAGCACTGCACTTCGCGGGGATCAAACCATTTCCAAAAGTGCATTTTTGCAACAAAAAAAAATCAGACGATAAATAAAACGTACATTTTCACCCGACCGTCCCGGGGTAGGCTTCAATCACTTGGAGGCGGTGAATGATGAAGTACTTGGGAGCGAGAGGTGAAGTACTTGGAGAACCAATTCGTTCAGTTCGATCAGATCATGCATGCCAATCCGCGCAGCAAAGGTCGGCACAATTCACTTTCACGATTAAACTTACGTCTGATGCCGCCTGTTCATTGTTTGGCCGTAAATGAAAACGAAAAATCGCACAAATGCATAATTGAAATGTCGCGCGCGTCTGGTAAGCCTCTTAACGTGCAGCTTCCGAGAATGTCATTCATTTCGGCAGGCGAGCCACACAGCAGTGCACAGTCGTGATTCGGATGCATCCCCATAATCTTAGCAGAAAAATTTTAAGCGGCACCCAATCTGATCACTGTTGTGAAATGTCACATTTTGGGTTCGCCTTGAAGACATCGTTTGAACTTTTTATTATGTTCGATTGCATATTCCCACTGATGAACGTCGTATGTCATGACCCGGCAAAACAACTCGCTTTATGAATGAGCTGCATACATTCACACTTTGTACAATCTTTTGAAAATATTCACCACACACGTGTTACAGAAAACTTTAATTATTGCAAACCCAGGTCACACTGATTCTAACTATTCAATGTTTCAATGCCGATGTTGATACTATTATTTTGCTTGTGACATCTTCAGTGTGCAATGCTCAATAGTTTAAAAAGAGTGACGAGTGTGTTCACTGATAGCAACATTTATAATGAAATTAAAAGCGGATAGATCCATGTACAGGGTCTGCATAATTTATATTCAAGAGAGATGAATATTGGATCAAATCTGTTATGGTTTTCCAAGTAAACGGATATTTTCGACAAAGTTACTTACTCTACTTTACTGGCGACGGTCCGTCATCGATCCTGCACCGAACGAATTATCGTCCTCCAGTCAGTACTGTCGGTCCTAGGCTACCGTTCTCCAATGCCCTCGAACGCCAAGTGACCGTGCGTCGTGCTCGACAGCGTACATCCTTCGGGTGCGGGTCTGCCCTGAAGTCTACGGCCTCTTCTTGGTTTTCTGCTAAAAATAGTTTTGGTTACTCTCCTGCCTTCAAATTTCCTGCCTCCAAAGCCCCCTACATGCCAAATTAGGTTCCATTTGCTTGACTAGTTCTAGAGGTATGAAGAAATTTGTATTTCATTTGTATGGGAGCCCTTCCCCCCTCCTAAAAAGGGAAGGGGTCCTAGTTCATCATAGAAAAATTCCTGCCTCCAAAAACCCCCACATGCCAAATTTGGTTCCATTTGATTGATTAGTTCTCGAGTTATGAGGAAATTTGAATTCCATTTGTATAGGAGCCCCCCTCCTAAAGTGGAGAGGGGTACTAATTCACCAGAGAAAAAAAATCTTGCCTCCAGAAACCTTCACGTGCCAAATTTGATTCAATTTGCTTGATTAGTTCTCGAGTTAAGAGCAAATTTGTATTTCATTTGTATAGAAGCCCACCTCCTCTTGAAGGGGGAGGGGTCATAATTCCCCTCCTAAAGAGGGGAGGGGTCTCAATTCACCAAAGAAAAAAAATTGCCTCCAAAAACACCCACATGCCAAATTTGATTCCATTTGCTTGATTAGATCTGGAGTTATGAGGAAATTTGTATTTCATTTGTTTGGGAGCCCCCCATCCTAAAGGGAGAGGTTATAATTCCCCTCCTAAAAAGAGAAGGGGTCTCAATGCACCATAAAAGCAATCTTATCTTCAAAAATACCCACATTCCAAATTTGGTTCCATTTGCTTGATTAGTTCTCGAGTTATGAGGAAATTTGTATTTCGTTTGTATAGGAGCCCCCCCTCTTAAAGTGGGGAGGGGTCCTAATTCACCATAGAAAATATTCTTGCCCTCGAAAACCTTCACATGCCAAATTTGGTTCCATTTGCATGATTAGTTAAGAGGAAATTTGTATTTCATTTGTATGGAAAGGGGGGGGGGGGGCGGAGTCATAATTCCCTTTCTAAAGAGGGGAGGGGTCCCAATTTACCATAGAATAAATTCTTGTCACCAAAACTACCCACATGCCAAATTTTGTACTATTTGCTTGATTAGTTCTCGAGTTATGAAGTAATTTGTGTTTCATTTGTATGGGAGCCCCCCTCTTAGTGGGGGGAGGGGTCTCTAACCATCACTAAAACCTTTCCTGGTCCCAAAAACCTCTACATGCAAATTTTCACGCCGATTGGTTCAGTAGTTTTTGATTCTATAAGGTACATCCCGACAGACAGGCAGACAGAAATCCATTTTTATATATAAGAAGATAAAAGTAAAAATCAGCATTACGTATACATATATACATGTTAATAAATCGCATTTGAGGCGCAAAATTAGCATATCAGTGGTATATTGGAGGCAATATACATGATTAAAAATAAACATACGCATTTCATCGATATAAGTAATTATATACGATAATATCCGATCAAGTTCGACCCGCTCCATACTGTTATACGATTCTGTGCTGAATTGCAGTTCGTGCGCCACACTCCGTTCTCCATTTTGCCAAGTATTGATCGCAGAATTTTACGCTAAGAAACCCAACCACTCGTTGGTCAACTTCCATTAGCGTCCATTCCTCGTATCCGTACAGGGGCACCGGCAGAATTAGTGTTTTGTGCGAATTTGCAAACTTCGAGATTTCAGCTGGCTGCGTAAATCGTAGAAAGCCCGATTCGCGGTTGCGATTCGTCGTTTCACTTCGCTGCTACATGTCACGGACGTGCCAAGGTACATATATGAAATCCTCAACTATTTCAAATCGTTTCTCATCTAGCTCCACCTCGGCATCGACACCGTTTGGACTCCCACGTTCCCTGCCAGTATCCAAGTAACAATTTAAGTTTTATTATACTCTAATGATGGCATTTAAGACCAAAATTGGTCTTGAAGACCACCATAAGAATACAATAAAGCTCACATTGTTGCTTGGGTGGGTAACCATGTACCTCGTTTTGATGGTGTTAGTAGTCAGTCCCAATCTCGCTGCTTGCCGTTCAAAAGGCCTAAAGGCCTCTTGCATTGCTCTATGGTTGATTCCGATGATATTGATGTCATCCGCAAAACCAAGATGCACATGAGATTTCGTGATGATAGTTCCATTCCTTTCCACGTTTGCTCTTCGTATTGCACCTTTTAAGGCAATGTTGAATAGTTGTTTAGAGAGTACATCCCCTCGTTTCAGTCCATCCAACGTAACGACGAGCTTCAGGGGCCTCATCCGTTATTCTGACGCATGATTTTGACCCATCTAGTGTCACACAAACCAGCGTAATTAGTTTCGTCGGAAAACCATGTTGTGGCATTATCTGCCACAGCTCATTTCGTTTGACTGAATCGTACGCCGCCTTAAAGTCCACAAACAGATGAACAGTCTTCAACTTGTACTTCTGGAACAGAATACGGGAATGCACCTTATAGGCATAATTCAGCAATGTAATGCGTCGATAGTTTTTACATTTGAGTCGATGTCCTCTTTTGAAAAGAGGCCAAACGAGACCATCCAACCATTCCCCCGGGATTTATTTTCCTCCCAAGTCCTGTGTACCAAATGTTTAAGAAAATGTAAGTTAATATTTTAGTGTGTTGTTTAACCGAACATTGTCTATTAAATTTTCTTTTAATAAATAGTTCTGATGATGGCCGAAATAAGTAGGCAGAAACGTTAACTTGAAACATATTTATTCAAACGTTTTTCATCGAAAAGCATCAAGGATTTTCGAACGGTGATTAAAATAGACCAAATTAAATTTCTATCCGTGCAGGAGAATTACGGGTGTAGTGCAACTATCCTACTGACTCTAGCAGCACCGCCCATGTGAGGCTCGAACGTACGACGACTGGCTTGTTAGGCCAGTCACCTTCCGACAGCTCCTCGATGAATTCCAAGAATTCAACTTGCAGACTTACCGTGTGTTTATAGATTTTAAAGAGGCGTACGATTCAGTTAAATTCAGCAGAAAAGGCTCGTATAACTATTTTTGGCAAACACTAACCAGAAATATCTATTTCCTTGCATGTATTACTAGAAAAGATTTAACAAAATTCACCCATTCAATCGATCATCGTCGAACTTTCAGTAAATTAAATAAAACATATACCTTTTCCCATAGCACTTACCTTTCTCTTAACACTACTCACAATTTTGTACTTTTTTTGGTGTGGAAATTCATTCTTTCTTCATATCTTGCTCTGATTTTACTTGGTTAGGATGTTTCCGAAGTGCTTGCTTCATGATGGATCAGGACATTTCAAATGGTCGCAGTTCCGGTACGAAGGATTGACATCCTTAGCCTTGTACCACTCTAGAGTATTTATCTAGTAATGCCACGAGGCTAAATTCGGCCAAAAAAGCGTACACTCTTAAATGAGTTTACCCATAAATTGGTTGAATTTAGCTAAAACTTGGTTAAAACTACTCCAAATGCCCTTAAAGTGTACAAACTCAGATTTTGAGTAGTTTTTCAACCAAAAAATTGGTAGTGGGAACTTAACAAGAGTGCGTTATTTGTCACGGAGAATAATTTAATTATCGGTAGCAGGTAGCCAAAATTGGTTACACGCTTTAATGCTACTGTGTTTTGAAGATGAATTGCAAAACTCCAAAAGGCGTGATACTAAGATCGCAAATCTGATCGCGGTCTGTGCTCTTTTATCTTTATTTTTTTATTTATTGCGCGATGGCAATAAAAATGTAGGTAGCAGTATCAGAGCTATCCTTTTTAATCATGCTTTCGGGTAAACCGGAAACTCAGACCTGCTTCGTTTAAGACAGAAAACATAATTAAAAGAAAAGTCTTACTTTAGAATACTTTATAATTTTGATTGAAATATTTTCTTTTTTAGCCTTGATATTAAAGCCTAGCGTTCGTGCAGTGCGTATTACCTCAACGCACTCCACATGATTTGGCACAGTAAATCATTGTTCATTGGCTATGAGGCGTAGAAATAGACGGTAAGATTCTTGCCACAGGCGAGGCGAACTAAAATAGCAGTTTTTATTAGCATTAGACCAACAGCAGCAGCAGCAGGATCTATCGCACTGTTTCGATCAGTCGATTGTTCCGTTCGCTCGATCTGCTACCAAGCACCACCTGGTAAATATCGGTTGCGAAATTGATCGCGGCTGAAAATGGCACAGTGCGGTTGCTGTTGAGGCTAGTTCTTGTTATTAGAAGTGGAAAAAAAACTTTTTTGGGGATAAACTCCAAATCATTGCAATGTATGATAAAGTACTAAAGCAGAAAAGATGTTTCTCTGTTGTTGCAAATTGTACCATATGGACAGGTGGCTAACGTGCGCTGCCTAAGTAAATGGTATTAGCGCAAGTATGATAATTGTAAGCAATTCTTTTTTTTATGCATGCCGCTGATCAATTACTTAGAGTGCCAATGCCCGGTAATGGCTGTCGGTCAAAAGAGATTGCCATAAAAGGGAATAATTCTCGTGAGTATATTTATTAGTTGGTAGGTCATTTAGAACGAATGTCTAAAAAAACGATTTAAAAATAACACATCCATCCAAGATCAGAATCTTTGTACTGCAAATTGATCAGTCACAGTTTAATATGCATGTGTCAAAACATAAACCGTGCCTTGCAATAAAACTGGTTTTATCGATCTCGCCACTTTGCGCAAATCAAATTAAGGTTTCCTCTCAAGTTGTTTGTTGTATACCACGACTTGCATGCAATAAAAATGTTGTGAAAGTTGGTGCTGTACACGTTGCCTAATGATCAGGCGCTTTGCGCTGTCGCGGTACAACCGATACGACTGTGATGCTGTTTGATCGTTTCCAGTGCTTCTCTGTAAAACGGCATCAGGCGAAGGCTAGCTTTTCCAACATTGCTTCCGATTAAAGCCAGGACTTACCAGTTGCATTATAGCAAGTAACTTGCTTGCAAAATGATCTCACCTGCGGTCTACCGATCAGACTGAAGGAATCCGGATCAGGCACTGATGAAGCATGAAAGTCTATCAGAATCAATGGAATTGAAAGGAAAAGTGGCTTTCTCAATCAATTCAGAATGTCACATAGTGAAAAAAAAGGTACATAATAAGTAACCTTATCTTATTATTACTTTTATGAGAAAGTAGATGGATTACAAAGAAAAACCTAATCGAACACATTTTTTATGCATGCTCTTCGTTATCATCGTTCATTAGACATATTTTCATTTAATTTCCTCCTGATAAACTACAGTCGGCATATTTTTTTTTCTTCTCAATTTGTTGCACGATGAAAAAGATGCGCTTTTTTGTGCGAAGCAACATATCGGCGGTGGCGTGGCGGTGAGCGGCGTTGCGGCGATCAAAGCCGATCATATCAACAACGCTACGGTGCGGAAACCAATTAATAAAATATTTACTTCTGTCTTATTCCGGCTCTTGTCGTCGTGTGATAGATACCATTACCATAATTGATGGGTTGTTCGCGCGTATTTCTGTTTTTTGCTTCCAATGGATGGCCTTGCTCGGTTTACATGCTACTGCTAACCATATTCGGGGGTAGTAGGGATAATCAGCCACGTACGATCAATAAAATGTGCACATTTCCTTGCATATCGGATTGATGGGTTTGGTGGAGATTATGTAATCATTTGTATCTCATTAGATTAATATCTTTTTAACTAAGTGTGAAGCAAAAAATATGTGGGTACGTTACAGTGTTAAAATTCTCAGAAAAATTGTCACTATTTTTTAATGCATCTCGAAAAATGGTTAGTTCAGTTCAGTATGACGGGCTTTTGCTTGTTTCTTTTCATCAATTTTGGTTGCAAACTAAAGGACCGTTATCATCGCGGAACAACCATTAGTTTTAGCCTTTGAAATTTTTCGAGCTGTCTGTGAAACGAAGAAAATTTCGTCAGTACTATTAGCAGTACATTAATGCTGCTTTACAAAATGAAAAACTTGAAGTAAAGTTTACATGTCCCCCAAGGCTTTCATTTGGAATCTCTGTTTTTATTCTATACGAAAACAATTTTTAGACGGTCAAAAACCGACAACCGATAACGTTCAGTAATGTAGATCAGCCTCGTGTGTTTGTGTTGACTTATTAACGAAGTCAGATATTCGAATAACTTTTTATAACGATAATCTTATCAAGAAAGAAAAGAAATACAGTAATGTTCGTATTTTTGCAGCTCCCGATTTTGTCTACCACCCCCGATTTTATCAGCTTTTTATCCCGATTCTGTCAGCCTATAAATTTTGTATAGCTTTTGTGCTTTTAAACATGATTTATAAAACTTTTCAGCCTGCTTGAAACTATTCTGATTCTCTGGGGAGAATTTTTGAATAAAATGATGCCTTCTTGCGAGTAATTCGGGGTTAAAATTAGGGTATTTTTATAGTAAAAGTTCTATAGTTCCTAAACAAGCAAAGATAGAGGTAGACTGTATTCAGCAATGTTGTGTATTTTTACTATTTGTACAACTTTGTAAAACAGGAAAAAGTCATACAACAACTACAAAAACAGCTAAAATAGAAAAACTAATTTTAACGATTTTTAATAGGATTTTTCTATCTTCACTGAAGAGATAAAAGGTTACTGTCTTCAGCAAAATTTCTTGTAATAATATGCTGTAAAACTTTGCAAAACACATCAATGTGTTATATTGAAGCTGAAGAAAAATAAGTTTTTTATTGCACTTTTAGGGGGATTAATCAAAATTTGAATTCCGCTGAAGGATAGAACTTTTAATTCTAAGAAACTCTTTCAAAGGTTCCATAAACCTAAAACCAAGTTCACCCGCTCAAAGCTAAATCGCACCAAAAAAGGTTCTGGAGCAGTGTGCTGTGCCCGGTTAATTGAGCTTTCGGTTGACCAATTGAGGGTTAAAATTCAATTTTTAGTAGAAGTCTTCGGTATTGCAAGGTCTTAAGTCCTGAATTTTGGAAAAAAATTTGAAAAAAAAATTTCCCGATTTTGTCAGTTTCTCCATTTTGTTAGCCCAAAATTCAACATGGGGCTGTAGTAGAAGAAAGTAAACATAGTTTGTTTTATAGTATACCGAGAGCGAGACAAGACATGACGGCAGTGTTGCGAAACCCGCACTCGTGTGGCTTAATTTTTTCACACACGCGTACTCGTTCTAAATAACATCCCGGCGTAAGCATTCCTTTCAGACTATCGCTCTTATTTATTGATGCATTGCGATTGCGACGAGTTTTTGCGAGTGTGTATTTAGCTAACAGCTGCGGTCGTCGCTTTAACTTGCAACCCTCACGGACAGGTGGCTCACGAGTTATTTGCCTCGTGAGTGAACTATGCAGAAAAACGCTACGAGGCTGCGTGTTCCCGAGTGTGTAGGTAGCAGAATGTCTGCACCCAGCAACGGCGGCTGTTTGTCGTACGCTTGCGTCAGCGGCGTAAGCGTGAGGTGCTATGTTTCTCATATTCGCTCGCGTGAGAGTAGGCATAGTTTGCTTCTCGCTTGATTTACAACATTGCATGAAGGTCCGACTAGTCCGTTGCGGTTCAAGAGTTATGCAATATCGGCTAATTATGGGGGCCTTGGGGGAAAACTTGGACTCGAATCCGGTATTAATAGGTTCCCATTATAACCTACTTCAACCTGCCGATCTCTTAGTTTGGTAAAAGGAAACGAACTACGCACCTAGCAAGTGTTGCTTCAATGACCCTTTTCTCTTATCTGATTTCCGTTCTTTCCCCTTCACGTCTTCTCCCGTCCTGGGGATACTATAAAAACACCTATGTTCCAGTACCTTCTTCTTTCATTTCCTTCGTGTGTGGCAGCGGTTTCCAAGCTTTTTAGGTTCGCGCACCTCCTGGCTGCGAACTAAATTTTTTGGCAAAACCAAACCTGGTCCATAAGAAAGACTTTCATTATTAAAAAAGTTTTATGCTTGTTGATAATCTGAAATGGTCATAGCTTTTTTATCTTTCAATATTTTTTCACTGAATTTTTTTTAATTTCATGATTCTCACTGAATGTGGCCATTTGTTATACATGGTCTCAAAGTTATTCCACTGTTCCCTGAAGAATCGCGACATGGCTTTTCGTATAGTTTTATCAAAGTTTTGCAACTTGCTTGAAACATGTTGATTTTTTTAAACAAATCATTGACTGTGTGGTCATAGTAGTTACCTTGCTGCAATTACGAGCAATGCTACGTGTCATTCAGAATGGGGATTATCTCATGTCTCTTAGAGGTCATATGGCCAGGTCCCGGATAAGTTTCTTTCCCGAATCAAGCACGCAGTGGGTTTCGTTTCGAAGGACCTTCCAACGTTCATGGTTCACGGCTGTATGCTATTGCTTGAAGAAGATAGAGTGAGCAAGGGAGGTGTTATGGTTAGTATTGACACCATTCACGCTTAAGACTCGGGCTCAAATCCCCACCCCGCAGAAGTCACGGCAAGTAAGAAAGAGAGGAAACCGAGTGAGAAAGAGAGGAGAGCGTGAAGGAGACAAAGATTGAAGGACAAAAGGTGGGGCGGAGAAAAGGAGACAGGACGAAAAAGAGACAAGGATGGAGACGAGACAGGAAGAGAGAGAAGAGACAGGAAATGAGAGAAGAGACAGAGAGAAAAGAGGCAGAGAGAGAAGAGACAGGAAGTAAAAAGACAGGGAAATAGTGAAGAGACAGGGAGAGAGAAGAGACAGAAAATGACAGAATAGAAATAAGATAACAGAGGAGAGACAGAGAGAGGAGAGAGACAGAGAGAAAAGAGACAGAGGGAGGGTGAAGAGACAAAGAGAAAGGAGACTGGTAGGGGGTGAAGAGACAGCGAGAGAAAAAAGACACGGAGATAGAGAAGAGACAAGGAGATAGAGAAAAGACAGGGAGATAGAGAAGAGACAGGGAGATAGAGAAGAGACGGGGTTAAGAGAGAACCCTACTAGCACGGTTGTTACAAAGTTGTTTTAATAACCGAAATATGACTAATTTCAGTCGTAATTCGGTTGCTACAACTAAATCAACCTAAAGTGTGCTACTTGGGAAGAGACAGAGAAAGAAAGAAGAGGGAGGGTGAGAGAGGAAAGAAACAGGAAAAGAGATAAACAGAGAGATAGAGAGAGATAGAGAGAGATAGAGAGAGATAAACAGAAAGATAGAGAGATAAAGAGAAAGATGGAGAGATAGAGACGGGAGACAGACAGCAAGAGAGCAAACCGAGAGAGAGAGAGAGAGAGAGAGAGAGAGAGAGAGAGAGGAAAACGATAGAATTAGAATTAGAAACGATAGATAGCAGTTGGTCGTATCGAGGTGGAGACAGTGTTGCGAAGCCCGCACTCGTGTGGTCTAATTTTCTCACACACGCGTATCCATTGCGTTAGAATGAGTTCTAAAGAACCCGCCGGCATGAGAATTCCTTTACAGCTTCCCCTTTTATTTCATCATGCAGTGCAACGAGTTTTTGCGCGTATGTGTTTAGCTAACAGCTACAATCGTCGCTCGTCGTTCGTCGTTGCAGCACGATCTGCTGATGCCGATTACACGTGTGGACTCACGTTCCCGCCCGTGAGTAGAATCGAGGGCGAAGTTGAAGAAGAAGAAGAAGAAGAGAAAGTAATGCAAAATTTATATCCCAGTGAGCCACTAGCCTCACGGGCACTCGTGTGGAATGAGTTTTTTGCCTCGGGAATAAGCCATGCAGGAAGACGATGTGAGGATGAGCGTGCGCGAGTGTGTGGGTAACGAAATACCTCACACAGCACCGGCGGCTGGTTTTTTTTACGTCTGCGTGTGCGACGTACATGTTGAATGCTATTTTTCCCATACTCTTTCGCGTGTGAGCAGGCATGGTTGACTTCTCGCTCGATTCGCAACATTGGGTGGAGGTTTGTGCGCTTTGCTCTTCCACCCTTCTACGAAAATCGTCAACTAGTCAATAGACCAAATCATCATACCGACAATTGACAGATACTGGCGCCCTTGTTTACATTTTGGAAAATTTTCCTTTTTGTTTATAGCGTTTGTAGCGTGTGTTTTAACATTTTACAGGCATGATGGCTATTTGAATTTAACCATAATGCTGTTCAAACAACAAACTTGCCGTTTAAACAGCTGAAACTTTTTTGGACTCTGCCGTCTGTTTGTAAACAAGGGCGCCAGTATCTGCCAGATGACGTCACCTTGATTTGGTCTATTTGGATACATTAGTTGTACGTCGCAATGTTGCCCGTGACGCAGGGCTTCGACCGATCCTTTTTTTCTACTGCAGTCACACAAACGCGCATTCAAGTTCACACCGTCCGTTTAGTGGTGGAATATGAACGCTATTGGCCTTGCCAGCGTTGCTGATATTGTTCAGGGTTTTGCATGAGAAAAAAAGAAAGGGAAGTATTTTTGCTTTTGTCAACACTCACGCGTTGACAGTTCGGCATGAGATTTCCTGTAAGGCGACATCCATTTAGTACGTCACGCAAATTTTGACCAAAATCAACCCCCCCTCCCCCCCTTGTCACATTTCGTCACACATTCTTGACCCCCCCTGAGAAAGTACGTCACGTCACGGCAATCCCCCCCCCCCTTCACAACAAAAAAAAATAAATATTCATTCCAACCTTTTTATTTAAAGCTATCAAATGAATTTTAGCAAATAAAAAAAAAAGAAAATTTTCGAGCTTATAAGTCATCGATTCACGGATTTTGAAGATGATCTTCAATTGCTGTAATCGGATATGCTTCAGAACTCGCTGATGTGCCGTCGATTAATGTTTAGCGCATATCTACGCCCTTTACATTCATTCACTCAAATTCGTCTGATCTAGTTGAAAGAATCAGGACTTCCAGCTGACGTCTTGCAGCAACACGCCTTGGAAGAACTTTTCTGAGGGACTTTGTCATTTTGTGTATTTCTTCAATCGTGTAATCATTCAACACTACCTTAGATGCGAAATTTAATCCGCAAGTGGCTTAAACCCTATCCTTCAGAGAGCTTTTGAGTGAGGGGCAGTATAAATTATACCGAAAAACCTTAAAAGCAGCCGTGGAACTTCGGTATGAGTTTTTCTTCATCGATTGAGTTCAGCACGAATATCAAGGGAAAACATTGCCGTGGGTCTCTGGTAGCATCCTGTAACCCTTCAGGAGTTTGTGCGACTGCTATTTGCGGTTGCAAAAATCTTTTAGGCAGGACGGTACTCAAGCAGCTCTTCAGCGGTGTACTGCATATTCTGTAAAGCCTTAATGGAGAGTTCATACTACATAGAATAAATGAGTCCTGTTCACACATATATGTTCAAAAAAGTGTTCATTCAAAAAATTTAACTATTTGTTTTAAAATCTATCAGTACGTTAATTTTATAGAAGCCTTCAATAGTTGTAACTTCAAATGAAGGCTAAATTATAATTTCCCGAATAAATTTTCCATTTGATTTTTTTTTCATGTGACGTCACATAACTTCATACCCCCCCTCCCCCCTACGTCACAAATCGTCACGATTAGGTCAACCCCCCCTCCCCCCTATAAGCGTGACGTACTTTATGGATGCCCCCTAAGTGCGAGCAGCCTACGAAATCTTTTTCACTGCTGGCATCGCCAATGCATAACACAACTGGCAGTTTGCTCAGTCAAACGCCGATTGCACGCAGTAGTACGAACGCGTTGTAAAGCTTTTTAACATTTTCGTTTCGATCAAGTTGCCTTTACCGTTTGGAGCAGCGAATAACTACAAAACAGTCAAATGACTGGCATTCACCACGCTAACGAAAAGCAACCGCACAATCGTATGATTCAATACTATAAAAAAAACAACCACTACATGTGCATGGAAGAAGCCGGTCGGACTCCGTCCAATACAAACGAACATTTTGCTTGCGCCGGACCGACGTCCGGGTGACAAACTATTACTGTGAGCAGCCGATTTGGAGACAAAAAGAGAAACGAAAAAATACGTCACCGCATGCTTCCAGTTAGTTTGCAGTTTATATTCTCAAAGCGCAAAGCAAAACGGGAGATCGACTGTTTGCTTTTGCTGAGATGCTGCATGAATTGTAAGACGGCAGCATCGCAAGCGGCAGATTAACTGGATTCAAAAAACAGTCAAATGATCGTTTAAAAAGCGGAGTTTGAATGCGGAAAGTTCGCATTCACGGCAGTCACATTCAACTTGCGATCCCTTTTCAAGCCCTGGTCTGACGTCCTGACTGGTAGAGCAAAGTGCCTAGCATTGCTTAACAGCTACAACCAAGAACTCTGAGAAGTCAAGGATTTCTACAACTTCCCGCACGGCGGACGAATCACGGTTTGTACGGTAGTACGATACTACTGGGCTCCTTCGGTTATTTAATAGAGTTGCAGGAGGTTTTGACTTCAATTTGTCCAGAGAAGTGATCAAGCGTAATTTTGAGACAATTCTAATAAGGTAAATAAATAAATAAGTGAATAAACTCTAAGAACGCTAACAAAAAGCATGATGAGCATTGATATGTTCTGTGTTGACCTTCATTTTTTTTAGCTAAATCACGCGATGATACTTATCAGCAACTATATCCAGAGATCGCAAACCATCGCGGTCCCTCAAGGATGTATTGTGGGTCCTTAATTTTTATTTCATTATTTAGTCAAAACTGATGATCATCTCCAAATGTTTGAAAATGGATGGATTTTTCGTGTTAAAGGGTCAAATAGTTTATAATTAATATCTTAGTTAATCTAATCTAATGATACTGAATAGCTTAAAAAGTATAAACCGGAAAATAAAGAAGAAACGTAGAGAAGGAGTTTCTAGCAGTTTACGCTTTAGAGAACTCATTCATACATAGCCAAAAAAAATTAAGACTTAGTTGTATTTAAGCAGAAATGCTGGATTTCGATTTTATTACACTGGACTGATATCATGTAAATATTAAAACATCGAAGAAAATAGCGCTTACAAATGGAATAAACAATAGAGGACCTGAATTAGAGCCTTGAGGAACACTATAGGTGGCTTGTGTCAAAGTGCTGTAATGGTTGGCAAGTGATAAAATAGAACATTGAAAACAAAGAAATGCTAAAAAATCTCGACTGTGTTCCAAATAGGTAGCAATAGTAAACATTTTTGTGTCAGAAATTTTCTATGCAAAAAGAGAAAACAAGAGAAATTAGTCAAGAAACATTCTCCATCACGACAATGCGAACATCATTGTTCAATTTGGTAGGCTGAATACAGCAAACTGAGAGTCATTCGCAGTATAATCCTGATTTGCCATTCAAAATGTTTTCGTTTTTTGTTCCCGATTGCCAGAAATAAACTATACGAAAGACGATTTTTATCAAAGCGTTTTGAAAGGGTCGGCAAAATTGATTACGAAGCTATTCCTTGCCTATTGATATCATTACTCTTACTCATGGTTGAAGTGTTACTCGGGGTTTCCCCATCAGCTGCAGGTTTAACCGCGTAGCTTGTCAGAAAAATCTAATAAGCGCTCATGCAAAAAAATACACGGTTTAACTGACGTTCGAGTTTCTTTCCAAGCAAATTGTTGTTTGGAAAATTTGATACATTTATCTGAGTGCGTTGTTTGAAAAATTACTATTTTTACATGAAACCTGGTACACGTAGTAATGCCCATAGTAAGTTATCGACTACAATAAATTTGAATTATTCAAGCGTTTAAGTTGATGGTTTGAAATCAAAGATGCGTGCCTTGGTTGTAACAGATTGATCAGAAATGTAGGGTTAGTTGTGTTACATCTGCAGGTAATGTAAAATACACTGCAACTGCCTTCTGTTTTTCATTTTAATAGGTTTCTACCTTGTTTTATACATTACCTATAAATTTTCTATTTTACTGCTTGTTTCAATAATACATTTTAATCAATCTTTTGTGTATGATCGGTTATTGTAACGGTATTTTAAGCATCTTCCAGAAATAGTTGGAATTAATGCATAATATTCGATAAGAATTTGGCAACAATTATTCGCAATTTTGCTGTTAAGATTTTGACAAAAAAGCAAAAAGACAAAAACAGTTTCTATATTTCATTAATCTTTTATTTTCACCTTATTAATAAAAACGAAAAGGGTTCTACAACTCTATAACTAATAACGCAATGTATTAACTTGTGCTTGCCTAATTGACCTTTTCACTAGAACTTGCATTTCCCCCAACGAAATCATCTCCCTTTGATCCCTCCAAACAGGGCCGTAAGGTAAATTACGGCAAGTGTATCTGCAGAACAGAGAGTGCACAGCTGAGAAGATAAACGATCTTAATTTCTTGCGCCTATAAACCGACAAATTTGTGATAATTAATAGCGCATTTCTTCACACTTTCCGTCTGATTGCCGTCAGATTTCTGTGCTGCCCACTATCCTATCGACGAGCACCGTTTGCCGGAACGGATCATCCGCCCGCAGCAGCATGCCGGATTGGCCGGACTGCTTTGCTGCTGCTGCCCCCTGTCTGTCTTCTATTGCTGTGAGAAAAATTGTTTTTCCATTCTCTATCATCCGAATTCCTTTCTGCATTACAAAAGCAAGCCAATTATAATAATAGAAGCTCTTATATTCAATGACTGCATTGGAGCTGGCTGAGAGCTGAAATCGAAAATCATTTTCGTATTGCTCTAATATCCCAACTGGTCGGGCAGCTGGTCTGCTAAAAGTTCTGCTAGCTTCTTATTGCACTGTAAAAAAAAAAAAGATTCCAGATGCTCCCCACTGGTTTTCATCGATCGCACCGATACCGTAGCCGCGTTGAGCCCAGGATAGTAAGATTTTTCACTTCTCACTGTACCACCTTCATGCCGCTCGCTCGCTCGCTCGCCTGGTACGGTACCGGCCCGGTCTCCTTACCGATTTTACCGAGTGTAAATATAGATAACTTTTTCCTCCGATGATGATTAATGCTAGGCGATTTCACCTGGCAATTTGCGCATAAGTTGCGCCGATTTAGAAACATTTTTCCTCGCTTTCCTGAGGGGGAGAGTGAAGCCAAATAGCTGGAGGTGTTCGCCTGCCGGTGGAACTAGCAGGGCGGAAATACCAGGGCATCTTGTGTGCTATTATTGTTGTTACTCCTGCTAACTGGGCTGAGCCTAATCGCACACAAAAGAAGTTAGAGCGCGCCCGGTGGGTGGAGAGGCGAGGAAGAGAACGGTTAATCTGCGTTGCGCGCGCCTCACGGTGGTGCGCTGACTGCCTCGTATGATCTGGTTTGCTGCAGTGAATGGATATTGGATTTATTATATTTTTCCTCTATGTAGGGCAGCAAGTTCTTGCTTTCTGCCGGGCCCGTTGATGAGTCGCTTCGTCGGAGGGATTAAGCCTGGCACTGGCGACGGGAATGTGAGTAGACTAGAGCTAGCGCGCACCGACATCCGACATTAAGCAAGGGGGGATCAGGTGCCCGAAAGAACAGATGGTTTCGGTTTGTTGTGGAATGTTCATCAAAGCCGCATAGATTGCGGACATGAAAGCGAGGGCTTTTGTACAGTTATTAATTTCGTGAAATATGATTATTGTGAATTAATACCGGTCTTTCTCTTCTCTGTTTCAGGTAAGTTGCAGTTCGGAAAACGTTCCGGCTAACGTTTTACGATGTTCTATGAACAATGCGGCAGCAGGTTTGTGGACAGGTTTTGCATGCGGTTTAATGAAAGCGATTTGAAGCATGATTGATTTCTACAGATTCTGGTTTGGCGAGAAATAATTTTTAAGAATCAAGTTTCTTATGGTATGTCGAAGCATCACATTTAATGAAAGTCTCGGTTAGTTACGGTACAAAGGAGATGACTAACGTTCTTCTGTTGAGCGTCTTAGTAGAATCTGAAAATAAGAAAGAAAACATGATTTTTTAAAAGATGAAACTAGATTATAGTGCCTCCGCTGAACGAGGGGACGAAAATACCGCTGCTCCTACGTCCAATGCGCTTTCTACAACAACCGAACGTTTTTTAACGATCTATTACCAAAATGTCAGGGGACTACCAACGAAAACGAACGTGTTTCGGGTGATGCTTTCTAGCTGCAACTACGACGTTTTGTTATGGACGGAAACATGGCTTCGCCTGTTCATCATAAATAGTGCAATATCTTCAGATTACTGTATCATCAGGTGCTATCGAAGCGACTCTACAAACGAACTTTGGAGAGGGGGCGGAGTGCTAATCACCGTTAAAGATGGTCACCATTGTAGTGCAATTTCTATGGACGATTAGCTAGAACAAATTATCATTCGTATCCAATTGAAACACCGTTCAATCTATGTCGTTGGCATTTATCTCCTGCAATTTATAATGTTTATGCCAGAGGCATCCAAGACGTATGTGACAAACTGTCGACTTGCGACATTCTTGTAGTTTTAGGGGACTACAACTTCCTCAACCATTGCTGACGCTTTGACGATGATCTCAACGAATATTTACCCACGAATGTTTCTGCTTCAACAGAGCAAGAAGTCGTGCTGACAGAATCAATTTCCGTAGCACGGCTTGTACAGCACTGCACTGCACATAAAATGCACTGAGTAACGTCAATAGTAGAGTTTTTGAATTAGCTTATGTTAACATTCCGAACTACCTGGAAATTAATTAAACATAGTAGACTTAAATTGGATAAGTTTTCTTTTTATTTAATTTCCGTATTCTACTAAGACGCTCCAAAAGGTCCGAAAAGCCCGCAACCGTTTCTTTCGTGCCAGATCTGTAGAAAACAGTGTACGTTCCCGTCTATTTGGAAAACTGTTAAGATGGTCAAAGAAAACATTCACCTAGTTGAAAACTGTCGTGGACTATCAATACCTTGTTGCTTCGCCAAAGTCTTTGAAACAGTCGTTCACCGTTTTCTGAGCAATACTGCAAAATCTTCGATCAGCGTGTTTCAGCATGGCTTCATCGAGAGCCGTTCTACAACGGCAAACTTAATGGCTTATACCAATACGTTGTTTCGAAGGCTTTTGACGTTTTATCACATATGCTTGTAATTTGACATACTGTTGCATCTTCCAGCTTGGTTTCCCGAGTTAGATAATTGAGTGTCTGAAATAATCTTGGACGAAAAGCTTTTGTTCAGGTTGACTGAGGTCAAACCTCAGCCACATTCAACGGTACTTCAGGAGTTCCTCAAGGGAGCATACTGGGCCTGTTTATTTTCATCATGTACCTAAACGACCTCGCCTTTCGCCCGTCATCTGGAAAATCGTTCTTCGCCGACGACCTCAATATTCTCTGGGTAATATCTTCTGCTCTAGATTACGCCACCTTGCAAAACGACATCGTTCAACTCTTGCTGTAGTGTGACGAAAATAGAATGGCTGTATACATCAAGAAATGTAAGGTAATATCTTTTACTCGTTACCTAAATACTACTGAATTCTCATGCAAGATTGGCTTAGGCCACTGCCTGAAAAGGACCTGCGAGAGCTCGGAGTTTACGAACGGCGGATGGTAGGAACCATCTTTTTCGGCGTGAAAGAGAACGGTGTGCGAAAACGAACCCAGTATTCAGGAAGTTATTAAAGCTGGAAGTTTACGTTGGGCAAGACATGTTGCTAGAATACCGGACAACTATACTACAAAAATGGATTTCGCTTCGAATCCGGTGGGTATAAGACGAGAGTGGCTCAGTGTGCGAGGTGGTAAGACCTGGTGGAGCGTGATCTGGTGAGCACTGGGAGTCCGCCCAATTGGAGACTAGTAGCCATGAACCAAGCTTGATGGAGGAATTCTATTATGCAGGCCTTGTCTTATGACGAAAGGCAATCAAAATTAGTAAATAACTATTGATTTATGGATTGTTAATTCATCAAATGCTAGAACACAATTCATTTTATCTTTATCCTCCACTTTGCTTTTTCTCGAAGGAGAATATATATGTGCTGCAACCGTAATAGTCTACTTGGTGGAATACCGCTAAAGAATTATCTACAGTGTGCTGAAGTAAGCGTCTTCTCATCATTTGCATCGTCTGTATGTGTAAATAGTGGTCTCGAGTCCAGAATTACATCAACTTGACTATTCCCTAAAAGTTAATGCCGTTTGTTTGAATATCTTATTATCGTTTTCACACCCTTTACTCCTGCTTTCTATAATCCTCCGAAGTGTGCGACATTCGGTGGAATAGTGTAAAAAATTTGTAAATTTCTAGTTCATATCTCGTGTAGGTGAAATTGGACTGCGGTACTCCTCCATCGTGCAACCATCCGCTGTAACGCTGCCGGAAAAATGGCGGTGGACAAGTCGTAAACGGCATCCAAAAGAATGGCTTTCGTCATATATATAAATATACTTTTCAGTTGCTCTTTCCGGCTTTTTCAGTTTTTTATGGAATTTAGAATCAGGAAGAGAATGAAAATATCGGTTCTAATTTCGATAAAATAAAATACTGATGGATTAGAATAAAATAAAATAGATAAAATATAAAATAAAATAAAATAAAAAGTTGGAAAAATTAAATGAAAAGTTGTAAAAATAACAGTCTTTGGAGTAAAAATTTATAATCTGATTATATAGGAAGGAACGAGAGTTTGTATGTATGTATGTATGCCTGGACCGTTCTCCACCAAACCTGACATACATACATGTTCCTTGACGTATGGGAATCGTTATAGAGGGATTGACAAAAAAAAAAGAGCAGCTCGTTGCTAACAAGAAGGTGATGTCCAAATTTGGAAAAATGGCTTTATTTCTGTTGAATTCGTACCAATAATAGATATGCAGGTGGCTGGGAGACAAAGGTGTCCTGAGTAAGATCGGGCACACACCTAGTAATGTTTGAAATCTCTAGCGAAAACGTAAATTACTTTACTTGTTCGACGCAATCCGCTATTCAAATCTGGGCCGAATTAGGGAGTCGTCGCGCCGCTTCTAGGTTTTGGGATAACATTCTCCAATCGCCCGTAACACCCGCTTTTCTAGCATCCTCGTCAACAGCCTACCTCTGTCTGGCTCTCTGCTAAATATTATTTTCGCTGGTGTCTCATCCGGCATCCGGCCGTCTGTCGTGTTCTATTCGCTTTACAATATCCGCATCTTTGTATACTTGGTATATTTCATGATTAATACGGCTGCCATCTTCTAATATGCCACCAAGAATTGATCGCAGAATTTTAACCTCGAAGACACCAAGAGCTCGTCGGTCGTTCTCTTCTAATGTCTATGATTCGTGGTCGTAAATTACTACCGACGGAATTAGCATCTTATGGAACGTGACTTTTGTACGAAGTTGCAGGCTACGGGACCTCATCTGGCTACGTGACCCGTAAAAGGCCCTGTTGGCAGCCGCTATCCACCTTTTTATTTCACGGTTCACATCGTTCTCATATATCACTAAAATATCAAGGTACACAAATTCGGCGACCACTTCAGAAATACCTCCATCTATCACCACCGCAGTTCCAACACCCGAAGGGTTACCACGCTGTCTACCAGCCACCATATACTTTGTATTGGTAGAATTTATGGCCATCCATCAAACGCTACAAACGAGTCCGATTTCTTGCCCGCTACTCTGACGCTTGATTTTCAACCATCAAGAGTGGCACGTATCAGCCTAACCAGTGTTGTTGGAAAACCAAGCATAATCTCTCACAGCTCATTTCGTTTAACTGAATCGTACGCCGCCTTGAAGTCTATAAACAAATGGTGTGTCTGCAAGTTGAATTCCAGCAATTTATCGAGGATCTGTCGCAAGGTGAACATCTGGTCCGTCGTGGAACGTCTTTCTCGAAAATCGCACTGGTATTCGCCAATAAAGGTTTCCTGAAACGGCCTCAGTCCTGTTTTCAGAAACAGGATGCGGGAGAGAATTTTGTATGCAGAATTGAGGAGAGTAATACCCCGATAGTTGCTGCATTCGAGTCGGTGGCCCTTTTTGTAAACAGCCCAGTTCGTAAATAGTTGCTCCTCAATCCATGCCTTGAGTATAACCTGATAGATAGCACAATACAGTCGTTTGCTCCCGACTTTCAAAAGTTCGGCGGGGATCTCGTCTATCCAGCTGCTGTACCATTTTCACCACTCTAGCACTCTAACCTCGTCAAAAGTTGGTGAATCAACTACTTGTACATATAATACGAGCTGGCACGGTTTGGTTCCTGATTCGTTGATCATTTTAAAGAAGCGTCAGCCTATTGTGCCTCTCGAAGTAATTCTCCCAATTCGTTTATTAGATTCGGACAAAGATGCACTCTATAAAAAACACTCCATAGTCAAAATTCTCTAAACAGATTTTTTTGGTGAGGATCGATGATGCGTCGGTTTTTCCGATAGTACTCTGCCAAAGAAGGTCATCCTTTGGATGTGGTTTCTTCCTAGAAAGCGATGTCGTGCATCATATGGTGCTAGCTTGGCTAGGTTTCGTCGTGGGAGGAACCTCAAGGCATGTTTTATAAACTTTCATTGATTTTTTTCAATTTACATAATCCAAACGGTACGGCTCGGGCTTCATCCAATAGCTGCTGTTTTCGAAATAGACCGAACGAGGCAAGATGTGTGAACAGTATGGAACGTGAAACTCGGTAGAAAAGGGGGAAAATGACTCCTAGATCGTCGTTGAGATTTAGCAAAAATGTAGCTGTAATGCTCCCTTAAGATTAATTCGGAGTCAAGCAAAACTCCGAGATAGCGTACGATCGGTCCTTGTACATTTTTATTTCCATTAAATTGGACACCTGAAATGGAAGTTAGTGAGATTTCTGATAACTCAAAAAATAAATCAAGTTCGACAACATACGGAAGTTTGCAACCTTTCGTTAAGGATTAGCAGACAACGTTAAAGAATATGGTTAACAACAATGGCCTCAGATTACCGCCATGTCGTAGCCTTGATTGGTTGAGAAATTCTCACGAATGTTGAAGCCTTGGGCTTAAACGTCTTTCTAAGACTTGGCCCTTCTTTAATGACATACTTCACAGCTGACTATTAGAGTACAGGATAATTACTGGGCTAGTGCAACAATCCTACTGTCTCTATCTGGCAGCACCGCCTAATCGAAATTTGAACATACGACGACTGGCTTGTTAGACCTGCATCATACCTCGAAACCAGCTAAGCGGTCGCATGAATGTGTTGATCTCAATTTGACACAGAATCGACGACAATTCAGGCAGGTACGACTCAAACTAATATCCAGGGTTCGAAGATAAGTGTCTCCAGACGATCGATTTTGGCAATCAAATTTGGTGATTGGCTCTGTCGAACGCTGTCTTTAGGTAATTGTGAGCTAGGGTCTTTTTCTAATTCCCGTCGTAATAAGGAAAGCCATTCTAATTTTCATCATTTGCTGGGTGGATTTAGTGAATACTTCAAAAGTTCTTGTACTGATTTGACTAAAACACACTTACCTTCCGATCCGTGAACTTTGAAATCACTGAAAAGCGACTATTAACCCTTTATAAGGCAGTGGCAACTATATTGCCACCAACAAAAATTTTTTATTTTGCTTCTATAATTATATTGATGTCATTATAGACGCAAAACAACTATTTTTCGTAGGTGGCAATTTAATTGCCACGGCCTTATAAAGGGTTAAAGCATATTATTGAAATTACGCAACTGACTTTATTGCTAAAATTCGTCGTACCGTTTTAAAATCCGTCCAACAAAATTTTTCATCGTCCGAACTAAAAATCAGAACAATGTTTACGAAGCTAACGCGCATGTATTTGTGTAGGACGGCATGACAAATGTTATTCTACAACATTTCTGCAGGTCAGGCAAGTTTTTCTGGGTGTAGAATAACGACAATGCCTTGCGTGAGTTATTTTCATTTATGAATGACGGAAATTAAAACGATTAGTCGACATTGTCTTCTTCGTCGCACGAAAAAACGTAGGAAATTTGGCTGGTAGGACTTCTTTAATGATAAAAAACATTTAAATAGATCTCAGCTCACTTTGATTGATTGCGTATGATAGACAATTAACTAAAATATTAGGGAATAACTAGTTTTGCATTGTGTGTCATAAAAATGCTGATATTTTTAATAATTTGTGTTGGATAGGACGGGAATAAGCAATTACGACGATGTAGCAACATACCCTATCTCCAGTTTAGGTGCTCCTGTCGATTATAAAAATTTTCTATAAGTTAGTTCATTTAATAATAGAAATAGTGTCAGTGCACCAACAGCCGTACTCGAAAAAGTTGACTGCCCTGCATGAAGTCGTATACTAAAAGGCATTCAGCGCATACAGTTTTACAGTTACAGTTTAGTATTCTTTTATCTGTCAGCCCATGAACATGACTACTGAACTGCTGACAGTGTTTGTTTTTCTCAGTTTTCTACCCTTCAAAACAATTGATTCATGAACTGCAGTGCTGAATGATTGCTCGACTAACCCGCTTAAATCGTTGATTTCAGGTTGGCAATACTGAGTTCTTTTCATCTGTACTAGAAACAACAAAAAATGAGCAGTAAATTGCAATATCTGGAAAAAGTTTTTTACAAAATTTTTTTTTGCGGCGAAAGGTTTTGAAGGAAAGTTGTAAAAACTAAGTCTAGTCGCCAAAAAATTTTCCATTTTTCATAGTCTGAAGAAACGGAGGAACGACATCACATGACCGGCGGGCGGATTGGAAAATCATTAACCTTCCACTCGCTCACTTCTCGAAATTCCATCAAGCCGGTCTATATTTTTCAATGTTCACAGTTTTAGAGCTTATTCTTCCTATAAAGAAAGGAAATTTCGTTGACAAGTGATATAATTAGAAAAGGTCCTAGGAGAGATCCTTGAGTTACCTCACATGGACTTCTATTGGTTATGATCTTCTGATTATTTGTTCTGAAGGCGAATATATTTATCATCGTTTTGCTAAATATGAATGCAGCTATACTAATAGATTTATTTGCGTTTCAGTTTTTTTCAATATAAAGAGTAATAAAAATTCCAGAAAGTTCGTAGAAAGTATTTAACCGTATAATGCCATGTTACATGAAACGCGATGCTATAGTAATTATACAACTATTCCATCTAATCAATGGAATAAAACATGTTTTACCGCAAAATCCCATTCTCTCATAATCATTCCGCACAATTACAGTCGCCTCCCGATGTCGCGCCACCGCTAAATCATCCCTGCTGGGCAATGTAAACAATCTTCCTATTGCACTGATTGCCGTTATTATCCTCTCTATCGCCTTCCAGCGTGGCATCTACCATATGCATATGCAATTTTTCCGTCAGTAAACGGAAACTCACATATCCTCCTCTGAGTGGATACCTCAAAAGATAGCGCAACGCCCGTGAGTGCAGGAAAAGCAGCAGCTGCTGCTGCTGCTGCCTGGTCGGTTGGTATGGCGCTACGTACGTACGGCACAATTCGCCTAATTTGCTCAAAGCGCAACCGCCGCCGCCTCAATTTTGTCGTCACTCACCGAAGCGTCACATCGATCAACAGCAACAACAACAACAACACTTGGTGGGTCGCGTGCAACATTTTCGCGAGCCCCAGCCGATCTGCTTTTACTCGCCTCGGATTGTCGCTCATTACAGAGCGCTAATGAAGACAGCTATCTTCGTTTTCCGTGCCGTGCGGTCGGTGCAGTGCGGCGGTGGCGTCAGACCGACAAAAATGACAGCCGCCCGTGTGGAAGCGTGCAACCTCGCCTTGCAACGCAAGTGCATCGAGTTTATGGGCTTGATTAAGGTAAATGCGCTCCAGATGCTTACCGATGGAACAATCGGCTTAGCTGTTTTGTGTGTGTGCTAGCGACGTTAGCTTGGCTAGAGGGAGAAGCAATGGTTTGCTGCAGGAACCGGTAAATCGATGGCGTTGCCCAGATAAGCATTTAGGTGCGGTGTCTATTTATAAATTGTAGTAAATTAGAGCTCGATAAGTACCCACTAACGTGAATCTTGAAAGCTGAGATCAGAAGTCACGATAGAATGTAACAATCACCTTGGGCTTACGATTGCGATCGCTAATTTGCTGTTTCGCAAAAAAGAAAAGGCCTTTTGAGACCTTATTTTTTACCATGTATATCATAAGAAGCAGAAAAGTATTGCTTGAGGCTATGTAGATTGCCTTACTGTAATATCAGCAGCAGTGTAATCAACGCCTCCGCTATTAGCAGCTCCATTCCCTTTTAAGTAGGAGGCCTAAGTAGCGATCTTGTAAACCATAATCCCTTCAAGATATCTTGAACTGGCCGATCTAAGCTAATCTATTTCACTCAACGTTGTCTGAAGCTCGTACACGAGCAGTCATCGCGATTCCTTAACAAACTGTTTACTGTCAGTCCTCCGACGCATTTGAATGTTGCACGGCCAGTTTCGAGTTTTCTCTTTAGGGAAATGCTGTTCAATCTTTCCACACTTGTGCGAGTACGAATTATGGCTTCCAATAATAGCTGTCAGTTTGCCAGACAGTGCTGCCAGACTAGTACACACTTGAGTACGAACAGTGACGGTGTACGGTGTGGTAATAGTGATTCATCAAAAGATAGCATCGTCTATCTACGCAGCTCCCAATTGCATTACCGTACCGATGCGATGCACTGGTGGCGCAGTTCTGCTGTAAACTGCCACTACGGCGCAGTTCTGCAACGCAACGTCAGCTGACAGATTCATGTCGGACCATTTCGAAGGGAAAGTCGAGTTCCACAATTCCGGCCGATGTAAGTGCAAAACATTAATTTTCCAACAATGTTTCAGCAGAGCTGAGTGCTTACCGCGTTCGATTCCGTCCGGAT